>NC_067246.2:99897600-101147600 GCF_019359855.2 Lolium perenne | reverse complement strand
GCCGGAGATAGAACCGCGCAAAAGGTTCTACAATCAGGTTTTTATTAGCCAACTGTAACATCCCAAGTTTCAACAACAATCAACAAGAAAGAAATTTCCCCAAACTCAAAATTTGCAACTAACAAAAACTTTTTATATGCATATAGTGCCACATATAGTTTCTTGCATTTGAGTGATTTCTTTTGTGCAATTGCCATGATGAGTGTTAGTATGATTAACAATTGCTATTTGAACCCTAACAAAGATCACCAAACCCTAAGTTGAGGAGAAAAGAAGAAAATGGGAAAAAACCCATAATTCACTTACATACACAATATGCCAAATTGCAAATCCTCACCCTAGGCCATAATTGCTTGCTCCCTTGCTTGTAGAATACTTCAATATGATAAACTAACACAATTGTATCATTGGATCAAGAATCAAACACAAGGAAATCAAAATTCTTACATACATATGATAATGGTCACTTGTCACCAAAATATTTTCTTCCCTACTTTACCTCTCTGGTTTTCTCATTTCTTGAACTAAACTTGGTCAACCAAAGCCATGTCATCCAAGACCATGTCAAGGTGAGTAACTTTGATGTTGACCACCATGGCTAGAGTTGACTAGGTTGACCAGTATAAAGGTGACAAGTAGGGATGCTGAAATAAAAAGAAGATCATGTCACATTTGACATTTTGCAAAACAACTCCAAATTGAACCCCACCACCACCATTCTAACCCATAATTAATATGTTTAAGATCCACCAAAAAGAATTTCAAAATTCAAATAATAATCTCATGCGGCCATTGTGTCGAACAGGTGGCAGGCATGATTCCAAAATTGAGTTACACTCTATTATCCTCTGGTTTCTTCCCTAAACCCCTTTAACCTGTGATCATTACACTCTCCTACAGCCCCTGCATCATCCCAGTACCTGCCTTGGTCGATTAAAGTGAGAGAAGGGGGAAAATAAACCCTAGACTATGCATGCCGTGGCCATGCCGGCCACCTTTGGCCACCATCTCTCTGGCCTCCCTCTCTCCTCAAATTCTTGTCCTGGAGCATCTACCCTGCACAAGGATGATGACCATGCACGGCCGAGCCTCACGCACGCACAGCATTGGCCAGGAGAGCCGCGTCCAAAACCATGCCAGTACACGCCCGTGCACGCGGTGACCGCGCTCTGGCCGCGCCAGGACACCACGCGCTCGAGCAGCCTACGCCTCCCCTGCAAAGCCTACCGCTGCGTCGAGCACCGCCTCTGCGCCCTCTAGCTACTAGACGTGATCGATCGACTGCGGCCGCCTCGTCACCGTCGTCCTCGTCGGAATCTTACCGCAAGGACCGCCGCACTCGAATCGACCTCCTGAGCAATCCCTTCGTCCTCTCGCTGCGCCAGCTAGTCCTCGAGCATCGCCAGGACGACGCCTACAAGATGCTGTCCTCGCCTTGCCCTTTCGATCGACGGAGAGGCCACGCCGTCGACGCGCCCTTGCAGCACCTCACGGCCACCCTCGCCCGCTATAAATAGAGCACCTCAGCCCGCAACTTCTTCACACCATCTGCTCTCCTCTCCTCACTGATCACTCTCCCCACCTCAATTTAACACCACCTCGCCAGAGCAGCAGCAATTGGAAGCTGAGGTCCGCCGGAGCCCGCGGAAGCCCTGCTTCGATTGGAGCCTCCCCGAGCGCCGCCGCTGCCCCAAGCTCTTCCTCATCTACTTCCACTTCTCCGCGCACACTGCCAGACTCCTGCAACGGCCTGGTAGGCTCTCCCACCCCCTAGGCTCGCCGCCAGTGAGCCGTCGCTCGTCGGAGAAGATGATGCTCCAGCACCGTCGGATCATGTTCTAATCCTACGGCCTAACGCGCGCGTACCGCTTCGGCGTTTAAAGAGCCGCTGACAGGTGGCCCCCACCTCGTCAGGGCAGCCCACCCGCACCAGTTGCTAGTTGGGCTGCGAAGTGAAATTTAAATCTGTTTCGGCCCGTTTAGCTTTCCCGCCTAGCCCATCAATTCAAATTCGGATTTAATCTTTATTCAAAATGTCCTGCTGATGGTTTAGTAAAATTTGAATATTTTGAAATCTGCCAAACCAAATGTAGCAAACTTTATACCGTTGGAAAGCCCATGAAATTATCAAACAAATGCCACTGGCCCCACCTCCAAATTCATAGTAGATTTAATTTGATAAAAAAGACAAGACAGGGACTTTTGAACATTCAAACTTTATTTAAAATTTAACCAGAATAGATTTTAAATTGATTCCAATTCTAATAAATCACAAATGGTGTCCTCTAATTGATTATGCAATAATATAGACATGTTATTTGTATGATCATGGACTAGATCAAATAAAATGGCTATGTAGTCCATTCTAAAGCAATTGAAATTGGAATTCAAACTCAACAACTAATATGAGAGCTACCTCTCATTTAAATTTTGATCCTAAGTAATATGACCAGGGGGATGACATAGGCTAATGAACCCTTGAGAATTATTACTTAGAGATTTTAATTCATTTAAATGTTAAGTATTAAAACTATGTGAAGTGTAGCACTTCAATTAAATTATACTCACATATAATAGATATGGAATGTTGACTTTGGGTCAACCTATATTTCATACCTTATTATTATATGAAGAGATTAAATCTTAATAAGATGTAATGAGAAGAAATAAATTCCTCTAAGGATCTACATACCAAATTTAAGAAATAGGAATAATGAGAGGAGATTATTTTTCTTTCTAATAAAGACTAATCAAATAATCCACCATGCCATGTTTGATTGATGATAGGATTAGTATGTGAACTCTTTTGAGTGTTTCTAGTTTGGTATGTGAGCTTGGTTTAGTATTTATACCTCGTATTCGTATATAGATGCTAGTAACGAGGAATACCAAGAGGAGGAGGCCTACTCTCAGGAAGAAGAAGAGAACTTCGATAACTACCCAGCTCAAGGCAAGCTAACCCTTGCTAAACACAAGTGCTTAGCTCTACAAGAGCAAAGGCACCATCACACTTTACTTTTATGTATTACCTATCCCATGTTTTACTTACATTTACTTCTGCTTATTTATTTCAAAGTACTTTTTGATTTATGATTCACTTGGTCTAGAGTAGAACAATACTTGGGATAGATTAGCACAACTCAAAGCTAGATAGCACCCCTCATATAGTTGCTAGTGCTAATCAATTAAAATTGACTACTCTAGATGGGAACATGGTGAAGTGAAATGACTTTGAAAGAAAGTAAAGTGGAGGTGGATATGAACAAGAGAAGATGGTGATTTTTGATAAAATTGATGATTGGGTTTGAATGCGATACCCTTCCAATTATACAAGTACCCCCACAATACCTGATTATGGGTAGGGCTTAACTAGAAACTTGTGTATTTTAGTATGGGTTCCCTCTAAACAAACATCATAGGGGTTACGCCGAGGCTGCCTCCGTTAAGTGTGGAATGATGTTGATATGAGGTGAATGTACGGCCCAAGCCCTGTGCAGTTCCCGGGTTAACTGCGGTTCTCACCGGGAGGCCAAGCTCATGGGGAGAGGTGCCCATACTAGCATATATAAGTGAACGGTTACGGTTGATGATCCGCGTACTGTGTTACGATGATTCGGGGTTATCCTCGACGGATGAAATCAAAGGTTGTGGCACAAGAGTACAACCTCTGCAGAGTGTTAAATCTATTCGAATAGCCGTGTCCACGGTTACGGATGATTGGAAAGGCCATACTATCTCCGTTATCATTAAAATGTTTTGATCCTAGAAGTGAATGGTGAATTGAAAGGTGATATTATGGTGAACCATAATGAGTTGTGGGAATGACACTAATGTTCCCTCTTGAGTTAGTCTAGCACATGATAAGGCTTTACTAAATGTTTATCAAACTAAGCTTTGCTTTATGCAAATAAACCTAGAGTTTAGCACCCCCTTATTACACTTAATGAGTATTTATCATAGAGTTAGTTTGCGAGTACTTTAAAAGTACTCATGGCTTTGCCCTGGCTATTCAAATGCCAGACTATGAAGGAGAGCACCAGTATCAGGATGAAGGACAACAGGACGTCTACGATAACTAGGATCGTCTTCTAACGTCAATCGTTGCCTGTGAAATAGATAGTCTACTACTACTTCGCTTCCGCTACTATTTGTGATGTTGAACAATATATTCGTGTAATATTGGATCGTGTGATCTATGGTTGTAAGACAATATGTGTTGTAATAAATGATGACTCTATGCTACTTACTATTATGTCTCGCAAAAACATTATTCCTGGGATTGCGATGTACGGCATAATAGGCATCTGGACTTAAAAATCCGGGTGTTGACAAGTTGGTATCAGAGCCATTGTTTGACCTTAGGAGACCCTAGTTAGAATGGACGCTCAAAAACTTAGTTTCAAATTCCATGATTTGACTAGTTATGAAAACCTTATTCACCCTCTTACCTTGAAGAGTCTATTACAAACTTTAAATTCATGCCCTTCTTATAAGTAAATTAAAATTTGGAACACTTACACTTTTCTAACTTAATCATCTAATCTCTCTACAGATGGATCACGTCGTGGACGCGCAGCCCTTTCTCCAGGCTGAGTTCTATCAGTTGGGGAACGGTGGAGAGATCATCTTTGAGAGGGACCTCTTCTCCCTCTCAGAGTTCCTCGGGCGCCCACCACCGGAAGTCTTTGGTGGAATGGTCAATGACCAGCCTGGTGGTCAACTTCAGTGGGTGATCATGGTGGACCTTCGTGGAAGGTTCACGCTCCCAATGAGTGCAAGGATCCAGTTCTCCTTCCGGGAGAACAACTGGGCGGATGGTCTCGCAAGGGGACTTCAGGAAGGACTCGCACGTCTGTGCGGGCAAAACTTCATGGACTTCGAGGATAGCCGCTTTGTGCACTATGCAAGGCACAACTCCCTCGGAGTGCCAATGAACCTGCCGTCGCACCCGCAACTTCGCCACCATGTGGATCATCTCGACTTCATGTTGAATGAGACCCGCATCGACCTCGACAACTCCCGCGAATACGCCAACCACACTCACATCCAGTTGGCGCAGCAGGCGGAGACCATCAAGGTCATCGCCGGAGAACGCAGGGCACTCCGCCGTGCCAACCAGAAGAAGGATCACGCCATCAACCGCCTCAAGGCCAGGATCGCCACTCTGAAGGCGACCATCGCCGCCCAAGCTGAGCAGATCCAGGAGCTGGAAGGCGAAGGTGAGGGGGAGAACATCCAGGGGGACGGCTACTCCTACGTTAGCAACGACGACTACTACGAGGAGGAGGAAGACGACGACCTGGAGTTCCACCCTTACGAGGATGGCCACGAGCACCTTGCTGCCGGGGTAGACAATGTCTACCCTATCAACGTCGATGGCGAGTAGTCCCGTCTGAGCACTTGCGTCCCGTGTTATGTATCGGTCCTTTGTACCCGCCCCATGTATCGTAGTTTGTTGAAAGGGTTCTTAAAACCCTCCTGCACATTTGGCTTGTAATATTTGCTACCTCCATGACTATGTTTGCGTGTGTAATATTATTATTATGAATCAAGTTTTAAGTTGTGTGAAATTTTATCCCAAAATGAGCCATAGAAATTTCCCTCTCATCTCATGATCCCTATCCCTGTTCAGATGGCACCCCCAACTCGCAGCGAAGCCGCAATGATGCAAATGCTGCAACAGATGATGGCAGAAAGAGAAGCTGAGAGAGTTGACCGTCAAGCCAACCTAGCTGCACTTCAACAGATTGCTCAGGGAAATCAAGGCCACGGAAACCACGACCACCCAGGGTCGAAGCTGAAAAATTTCCAAAACACTAACCCACCGGTGTTCAGCAAGACAGAGGAACCCCTCGATGCTGATGATTGGCTCCAAACTATGGAGAACAATCTCGAGGTTGCCGGAGTGGAGGACAACGAGAAGGTGTTGTTCGCCACCCACTATCTGGCTGGACCTGCACCTGCCTGGTGGACAAGTGCCCGCGCATTAAATGCGGGGCAAATGATGACTTGGGAGGACTTCAAACTCAAGTTTAGCAAGTATCATGTGCCCCCGGGCCTGATTAAGAAGATGAGGGATGAGTTCAGGGAACTGAAACAAGGCAGAATGACCGTGGTGGAATACCGCGACAAGTTCCTCACTTTGTCAAGGTACGCCCCGGATGAGACGGACACCGTCGAGAAGAGGAAGGAGAGGTTTCTGAATGGACTGCATGATGAGATGCAGACTGTGCTGATCAATATCCCCTTTGCTGACTTAGAAGCCCTCGTTGACTCCGCCATTCAGATGGAGGGGAAGATACACCAAGCCAATGAGAACCGCAAGCGCCGTATGATGAACCAGAGTGGGCCCAGCAATAACCACAAGTATCGCCCCAGCTCAAGTGGAGGGTTCGCCCCAAGAAACAACAAGCCCCCGATGCAGAATCCACGTCCGAGTTATCAGAACCGGAGTGGAGGAAACCCCAGGTCTGGAGGACACAACAACCACAACAACTACAACAACAACAACAACTTCAACCGCGCTCCACCCCGCGCCCCCAACAATAACTCCAACACCGCTCCAAGGACAGGGAGCAATGCTGTTCCCATCACCCCCAAGGACAAGTCCACCTACAACTGCTACGAGTGCGGAGTGGCTAGACACTTCTCCTATGAGTGCCCCAAGAAGCTCGCCAAGACGGCCGCCAACACCTCAGGCCCTGCTCAGCAGCAGCGTCGTGTCACCACCAACAAGAAGTTCGCCCCCAACAACCCGAACAACCGCAACGGCCGCCTCTACCACATGAATGCAGAAGAAGCTCAGGAAGCCCCAGACGTGGTGCTGGGTATGTTCTCTGTTAACTCAATACCCGCAAGAGTGCTGTTTGATTCTGGAGCATCGCATTCATTCATTACCGAAGATTTTGCATGCACTAGTAAGATTCAACCCATCAGATTGAAGCATGTCATGATAGTTCAAATACCTGGATCAAGCACTAAAGCTAGAAAAATTTGCAAAGATGTGCCAATCAGAATACATGAAATAGAATTTTATGCAAATTTGATTGTTCTGGGAGCCAAAGGTTTGGAAGTAGTCCTGGGAATGGACTGGATGGCGAAACATCATGGACTGATTGATTGTGCCAAGAAGGCCATCACCATGACTAGTAGCACCGGAATCATAGTTGAACACGTATCTGAAAGGATGCCCAGAAAGTTTACTTGCAACCGAAGCCTAGCCAAACCCACCTTGGATCAGATCAGGGTCGTTTGTCGATATCCTGATGTGTTCCCAGATGATCTACCCGGTATGCCCCCAGATCGGGATATCGAGTTTATCATCGAGTTAATCCCCGGAACCGGACCTATAGCCCAGAGAGCCTATAGCATGAACCCGGCAGAGTTAGTGGAATTGAAGAAGCAACTGGATGATATGCTATTCAAAGGTCTGATTCAACCAAGTGCGTCACCTTGGAGATCGCCAGTTTTGTTTGTGGATAAGAAGGACGGTGCCACTCGTTTGGTTACGGACTACCGTAAGCTTAACGATGTCACCATTAAGAACAAGTATCCGTTGCCCAAGATAGAAGATCTGTTTGACCAGCTGACCGGAGCCCAAGTATTCTCGAAGATTGATCTGCGGACAGGATACCATCAGCTGAAGATTCGTGCCACCGATATCCCCAAAACTGCCTTTACCACCAGATATGGATTGTACGAGTACAACGTCATGTCATTTGGATTGACCAATGCCCCCGCTTACTTCATGAATCTCATGAATAAGATCTTTATGAACTTCCTGGACAAGTTTGCCGTTGTCTTCATCGACGATATCCTCATATACTCCAAGTCCGAAGAAGAACATGAGCAACATTTGGAAGTGGTCCTAGATACCCTTCGGGAACATCAGCTGTATGCCAAGTTCAGCAAGTGTGAGTTCTGGTTGAAAGAAGTAGGATTCTTGGGTCATATCTTGTCAGCCGGAGGAATTGCCGTTGACCCCGCAAAAATCAAGACTGTTGAAGAATGGAAAGCCCCAACCACTCAGACCGAAGTCCGTGCATTTCTCGGATTGGCGGGATACTACCGCCGATTCGTTGAAGGATTCTCGAGCATAGCAAGACCAATGACTCAATTGTTGAAGAAGGACCGGAAGTTCGAATGGACCGACAAGTGTGAAGAGAGCTTTCAACAGCTCAAGCTAAGATTGACAACAGCCCCAATACTGGTTATGCCGGACATTACCAAGCCCTTTGATGTGTACTGTGACGCCTCCAAGATTGGTCTTGGATATGTGCTAATGCAAGAAGGCAAAGTGATATCCTACTTATCAAGACAGTTGAAGCAGCATGAACAGAACTATCCAACCCATGACTTAGAGCTAGCAGCCGTGGTTTTAGCACTGAAAGTATGGCGTCATTACCTCATGGGTCACCGATGCGAGGTTTACTCGGATCACAAGAGCCTGAAGTATATCTTCACGCAGAAGGAGCTGAATATGAGACAGCGCAGATGGATAGAGTTAATCAAAGATTACGACATGGAAATCCACTATCACCCCGGCAAGGCCAATGTGGTAGCAGATGCTCTGAGTAGACTGCCGTGTCAGTTGAATTCCATGTTAGCAATTGAGCAACCCAGCCTGTTTGAAGAGTTTGAGCAGTTTAGGCTTGAACTGGTTAGCGAAGGATACCTCGCCAGCATTGAACTCCAACCCACCCTGATTAGTCAGATCAAAGAAGCTCAGAAAGGAAATGCTAGCATTGACGGAATCAAGAGCCAAATAGCCGCCGGAAAAGCACCGGGATTCACCGTGGATGAAGAAGGAGTGCTATGGTATAACAAACGCCTTTGCGTGCCGTCAGATTCAGAGTTGAAGCAAGTTATTCTGAAAGAAGCTCACGACACCCTGTACTCCATTCACCCCGGAGGAACCAAGATGTACCAGGATTTGAAGGAACAATTCTGGTGGCATGGAATGAAGAGAGAAATTGGAAGCTACATCGCCAAGTGTGACATCTGTCAAAGAGTCAAAGCAGAACATCAACGCCCCGCAGGACTGTTGCAACCCCTACAGATTCCCGAATGGAAATGGGATTCCGTAGGAATGGACTTCATCACCGGACTGCCCAAATCTAGTAAAGGAAATGATTCCATCTGGGTAGTGGTCGACAGACTAACCAAAGTCGCCCACTTCATCCCCGTCAAGACCACCTATCAAGGACCGAGACTCGCAGAGCTATATATCTCAAGAATAGTCAGCCTGCACGGAACCTCGAAGTCGATAGTATCCGACAGAGGATCCCAATTCACCTCCAGATTCTGGCAGAAAGTACATGAAGGACTCGGAACCCGTCTGAATTTCAGCACCGCCTATCACCCGCAGACAGATGGACAGACTGAAAGAGTCAACCAGATACTAGAAGATATGTTGAGAGCATGTATGCTAGAGTATGGATCTAAGTGGGAAGACTGCTTGCCGTACGCAGAATTCTCGTACAACAACAGCTACCAAGCCAGCTTGCAAATGGCCCCCTTTGAAGCACTGTACGAAAGGAAGTGCCGTACCCCTCTGAATTGGTCGGAAGTAGGAGAGAGTCAAGTCTTCGGACCAGATATTCTCCGAGAAGCCGAAGAGAAGGTTCACAAGATCCGCGAGTACCTCAAGACAGCCCAATCAAGACAGAAGAGCTACGCCGACAAAAGACGCCGAGAGATGACCTTCGAGATCGGAGATTTCGTATATCTCAAAGTGTCCCCTCTTAAAGGAATGCAGAGATTCCAACTTAGAGGAAAGCTCGCACCCCGATATGTTGGACCTTTCAAAGTCCTGAGTCGCCGAGGAGAAGTATCCTATCAGCTGGAGTTACCGGAAGAAATGTCAGCGGTGCACAATGTGTTTCACATCTCGCTACTCCGGAAGTGCTTAGAAGTGCCTGAGAAGACCGAGGTTTTCAAGAACATCGACCATCGAGCTGTGGATATCAACTCAGATCTGACATACCGAGAAGTACCTATTCGCATCTTGGAAGAATCTTTCAGAACCACCCGTACCCGAAGTATCAAGTTTCTGAAGATCCAATGGAGTAACCACACAGAAGAAGAAGCCACTTGGGAGAGAGAAGACTTTATGAGGACGGAGTACCCAGATCTCTTTAGTACCTAGTTTTCTCAGATCTCGGGACGAGATCTTTTGTAAGGTGGAAGGGTTTGTAACATCCCAAGTTTCAACAACAATCAACAAGAAAGAAATTTCCCCAAACTCAAAATTTGCAACTAACAAAAACTTTTTATATGCATATAGTGCCACATATAGTTTCTTGCATTTGAGTGATTTCTTTTGTGCAATTGCCATGATGAGTGTTAGTATGATTAACAATTGCTATTTGAACCCTAACAAAGATCACCAAACCCTAAGTTGAGGAGAAAAGAAGAAAATGGGAAAAAACCCATAATTCACTTACATACACAATATGCCAAATTGCAAATCCTCACCCTAGGCCATAATTGCTTGCTCCCTTGCTTGTAGAATACTTCAATATGGTAAACTAACACAATTGCATCATTGGATCAAGAATCAAACACAAGGAAATCAAAATTCTTACATACATATGATAATGGTCACTTGTCACCAAAATATTTTCTTCCCTACTTTACCTCTCTGGTTTTCTCATTTCTTGAACTAAACTTGGTCAACCAAAGCCATGTCATCCAAGACCATGTCAAGGTGAGTAACTTTGATGTTGACCACCATGGCTAGAGTTGACTAGGTTGACCAGTATAAAGGTGACAAGTAGGGATGCTGAAATAAAAAGAAGATCATGTCACATTTGACATTTTGCAAAACAACTCCAAATTGAACCCCACCACCACCATTCTAACCCATAATTAATATGTTTAAGATCCACCAAAAAGAATTTCAAAATTCAAATAAAAATCTCATGCGGCCATTGTGTCGAACAGGTGGCAGGCATGATTCCAAAATTGAGTTACACTCTATTATCCTCTGGTTTCTTCCCTAAACCCCTTTAACCTGTGATCATTACACTCTCCTACAGCCCCTGCATCATCCCAGTACCTGCCTTGGTCGATTAAAGTGAGAGAAGGGGGAAAAGAAACCCTAGACTATGCATGCCGTGGCCATGCCGGCCACCTTTGGCCACCATCTCTCTGGCCTCCCTCTCTCCTCGAATTCTTGTCCTGGAGCATCTACCCTGCACAAGGATGATGACCATGCACGGCCGAGCCTCGCGCACACACAGCATTGGCCAGGAGAGCCGCGTCCAAAACCATGCCAGTACACGCCCGTGCACGCGGTGACCGCGCTCTGGCCGCGCCAGGACGCCACGCGCTCGAGCAGCCTACGCCTCCCCTGCAAAGCCTACCGCTGCGTCGAGCACCGCCTCTGCACCCTCTAGCTACTAGACGTGATCGATCGACTGCGGCCGCCTCGTCACCGTCGTCCTCGTCGGAATCTTACCACAAGGACCGCCGCACTCGAATCGACCTCCTGAGCAATCCCTTCATCCTCTCGCTGCGCCAGCTAGTCCTCGAGCATCGCCAGGACGACGCCTACAAGATGCTGTCCTCGCCTTGCCCTTTCGATCGACGGAGAGGCCACGCCGTCGACGCGCCCTTGCAGCACCTCACGGCCACCCTCGCCCGCTATAAATAGAGCACCTCAGCCCACAACTTCTTCACACCATCTGCTCTCCTCTCCTCACTGATCACTCTCCCCACCTCAATTTAACACCACCTCGCCGGAGCAGCAGCAATTGGAAGCTGAGGTCCGCCGGAGCCCGCGGAAGCCCTGCTTCGATTGGAGCCTCCCCGAGCGCCGCCGCTGCCCCAAGCTCTTCCTCATCTACTTCCACTTCTCCGCGCACACTGCCAGACTCCTGCAATGGCCTGGTAGGCTCTCCCACCCCCTAGGCTCGCCGCCAGTGAGCCGTCGCTCGTCGGAGACGACGATGCTCCAGCACCATCGGATCATGTTCTAATCCTACGGCCTAACGCGCGCGTACCGCTTCGGCGTTTAAAGAGCCGCTGACAGGTGGCCCCCACCTCGTCAGGGCAGCCCACCCGCACCAGTTGCTAGTTGGGCTGCGAAGTGAAATTTAAATCTGTTTCGGCCCGTTTAGCTTTCCCGCCTAGCCCATCAATTCAAATTCGGATTTAATCTTTATTCAAAATGTCCTGCTGATGGTTTAGTAAAATTTGAATATTTTGAAATCTGCCAAACCAAATGTAGCAAACTTTATACCGTTGGAAAGCCCATGAAATTATCTAACAAATGCCACTGGCCCCACCTCCAAATTCATAGTAGATTTAATTTGATAAAAAAGACAAGATAGGGACTTTTGAACATTCAAACTTTATTTAAAATTTAACCAGAATAGATTTTAAATTGATTCCAATTCTAATAAATCACAAATGGTGTCCTCTAATTGATTATGCAATAATATAGACATGTTATTTGTATGATCATGGACTAGATCAAATAAAATGGCTATGTAGTCCATTCTAAAGCAATTGAAATTGGAATTCAAACTCAACAACTAATATGAGAGCTACCTCTCATTTAAATTTTGATCCTAAGTAATATAACCAGGGGGGATGACATAGGCTAATGAACCCTTGAGAATTATTACTTAGAGATTTTAATTCATTTAAATGTTAAGTATTAAAACTATGTGAAGTGTAGCACTTCAATTAAATTATACTCACATATAATAGATATGGAATGTTGACTTTGGGTCAACCTATATTTCATACCTTATTATTATATGAAGAGATTAAATCTTAATAAGATGTAATGAGAAGAAATAAATTCCTCTAAGGATCTACATACCAAATTTAAGAAATAGGAATAATGAGAGGAGATTAATTTTCTTTCTAATAAAGACTAATCAAATAATCCACCATGCCATGTTTGATTGATGATAGGATTAGTATGTGAACTCTTTTGAGTGTTTCTAGTTTGGTATGTGAGCTTGGTTTAGTATTTATACCTCGTATTCGTATATAGACGCTAGTAACGAGGAATACCAAGAGGAGGAGGCCTACTCTCAGGAAGAAGAAGAGAACTTCGATAACTACCCAGCTCAAGGCAAGCTAACCCTTGCTAAACACAAGTGCTTAGCTCTACAAGAGCAAAGGCACCATCACACTTTACTTTTATGTATTACCTATCCCATGTTTTACTTACATTTACTTCTGCTTATTTATTTCAAAGTACTTTTTGATTTATGATTCACTTGGTCTAGAGTAGAACAATACTTGGGATAGATTAGCACAACTCAAAGCTAGATAGCACCCCTCATATAGTTGCTAGTGCTAATCAATTAAAATTGACTACTCTAGATGGGAACATGGTGAAGTGAAATGACTTTG
Source organism: Lolium perenne (assembly GCF_019359855.2). Taxonomy (NCBI): domain Eukaryota; kingdom Viridiplantae; phylum Streptophyta; class Magnoliopsida; order Poales; family Poaceae; genus Lolium; species Lolium perenne. The sequence continues at coordinate 101,134,226 of NC_067246.2, read as the reverse complement.
AAAGAAAGTAAAGTGGAGGTGGATATGAACAAGAGAAGATGGTGATTTTTGATAAAATTGATGATTGGGTTTGAATGCGATACCCTTCCAATTATACAAGTACCCCCACAATACCTGATTATGGGTAGGGCTTAACTAGAAACTTGTGTATTTTAGTATGGGTTCCCTCTAAACAAACATCATAGGGGTTACGCCGAGGCTGCCTCCGTTAAGTGTGGAATGATGTTGATATGAGGTGAATGTACGGCCCAAGCCCTGTGCAGTTCCCGGGTTAACTGCGGTTCTCACCGGGAGGCCAAGCTCATGGGGAGAGGTGCCCATACTAGCATATATAAGTGAACGGTTACGGTTGATGATCCGCGTACTGTGTTACGATGATTCGGGGTTATCCTCGATGGATGAAATCAAAGGTTGTGGCACAAGAGTACAACCTCTGCAGAGTGTTAAATCTATTCGAATAGCCATGTCCACGGTTACGGACGATTGGAAAGGCCATACTATCTCCGTTATCATTAAAATGTTTTGATCCTAGAAGTGAATGGTGAATTGAAAGGTGATATTATGGTGAACCATAATGAGTTGTGGGAATGACACTAATGTTCCCTCTTGAGTTAGTCTAGCACATGATAAGGCTTTACTAAATGTTTATCAAACTAAACTTGGCTTTATGCAAATAAACCTAGAGTTTAGCACCCCCTTATTACACTTAATGAGTATTTATCATAGAGTTAGTTTGCGAGTACTTTAAAAGTACTCATGGCTTTGCCCTGGCTATTCAAATGCCAGACTATGAAGGAGAGCACCAGTATGAGGATGAAGGACAACAGGACGTCTACGATAACTAGGATTGTCTTCTAACGTCAATCGTTGCCTGTGAAATAGATAGTCCACTACTACTTCGCTTCCGCTACTATTTGTGATGTTGAACAATATATTCGTGTAATATTGGATCGTGTGATCTATGGTTGTAAGACAATATGTGTTGTAATAAATGATGACTCTATGCTACTTACTATTATGTCTCGCAAAAACATTATTCCTGGGATTGCGATGTACGGCATAATAGGCATCTGGACTTAAAAATCCGGGTGTTGACACCAACTCTCTTCAAAGATGCAAGGAAGTTTATTTTATCTTGTGATGAATGCCAAAGGGTTGGTAATATCTCCAGACGCAATGAAATGCCTATGAATTATACTCTTGTTATTGAACCGTTCGACTGTTGGGGATTTGACTTCATGGGACCTTTTCCCTCTTCAGAAGGTAACACTCATATACTTGTTGCTGTTGATTATGTTACTAAATGGGTGGAAGCCATACCTACAAAAAGTGCTGATGGTGAGACCTCTTTAAGAATGCTTTTAGATATTATTTTTCCTCGATTTGGAGTTCCTAGATATATTATGACTGATGGAGGTTCTCATTTTATTCATGGTGGTTTTAGAAAAACTCTTGCTAAATATGGCATTAATCATAGAATTGCTTCCGCTTATCATCCTCAAACTAGTGGGCAAGTAGAACTATCAAATAGAGAAATTAAATCTATCTTGCAAAAGACTGTTAATAAAACTAGAAAGAATTGGGCTAGTAAATTGAAGGAAGCACTATGGGCTTATAGAACTGCTTATAAAAATCCCATGGGAATGTCACCTTATAAAATGGTTTATGGAAAAGCTTGTCATTTACCTTTAGAACTAGAGCACAAAGCTTATTGGGCTGTTAGAGAATTAAATAAAGATCCTAAACTAGCTGGTAATAAGAGGTTGCTGCAATTGAGTTTCCTAGATGAATGGAGAAGTGAAGCTTACGAAAATGCTAAACTCTTTAAAGAGAAAGTTAAAAATGGCATGGTAGAAGGATTATCAAAAGAGAATTTAATATTGGGGATAAAGTCTTATTGTATCGGTCTCGTCTCAGATTCTTTGCAGGGAAATTACTTTCGAAATGGGAAGGACCATATGTTGTTGAGGAGGTGTATCGTTCAGGAGCAATAAAAATTAGCTCTCTCCAAGGCAATGTCACACAAGTGGTAAATGGACAAAGACTCAAGCATTATACCCCAGCCTGGCCGCGCCGCCCTGTGAGGAAGCCACCTCGTTGCCCCTCTCCGACTCTGGTTCGACCTGGTACTTTCCTTTTGACATAAAAATTCATGCTATATAATCCCCCGGACCCCTGGAGGTCTGTATATCGTTTTCTCGACGTGTTTTGTTTTGAGCTATTTCTGCCAGGATCTATTTTCAATCTAGGAGCACCATGGTCTCCAACAACAAGGACAAGGAGCCTTCGGAGGAAGGTATCCAAGACCCCGAGTTGAAGGAAGAAGTCAAGGAGGATGATGAGGAAGTCGAAGAAGTTCCGCGAGTACGCCCGCGCACCACCATTGCAAGCATCGGAGTGGTGTCAAACCCGTTCAACGCCAAGAAGAGTGCACGGATTAGCACCGGAGGAGGAGTTCCACGTCATTACCTAGCTCCAAAGACATCTTCTTCAGGCACTTACCATCCCTTCCGCAATCTAATCTACAATAATCAAATTGAAAGGACTCCCAAGGCAGCATTGCCTAGCAATTGGGATATAGATCGTTCTAACACTGCAGGAAGGACAAAGCCTGAAGCTGAAGGGTGGGGAAATAACTCCAAGAATTGGGACTCGCCGTCAGACATACTTCTTAATCGCGTCGAGCACAATTCGGAGATGATCCGCAACCTCATTTACAAAATTGATGAGCTTCAGGAGCTTGTGGAGAAGCTTGTTGGGAATTCATCACCACCGTCGCCAAAGGAGTAATTCATCATCGGTATTGGCATCCCCTTGGTTTGTTCCAAGCTTGGGGGAGTGCCGCGGTATCACATCATCACTACCTTTTACTTTTTGCTGTCAAGTAGTGTCATATCATGAGTAGGGAAGTTATCATATAAGATGAGTTGCAGTTTGGAAGTATCTCTCCTTTAGTTGGTTGTCTATGTATCCCTTGGTGTGAGTTATCGTTATGGAATATTAATGAGAAGTCTTATCATTTACATATTGCACACCTTATTTTAGTTTGCAATTTCTATTATATGATTGATCTTGATTTTAGTATTGGTACCACTTTGGGAGCTTTGAGTAAATCTATTTGGTTTTGGCAAACTTAGCATTGGTCAATAGCAACAAAACTTTGAGGTTTAAGTAGAAAAGAGAAATACATGTAGTTGTTTCATTATCTTTCTTTCTTGTTAGCTCATAGCTTATTATTCTGAAGTTAAAATTGTTTGTGCTTACAAGGAAGTTGCATGATTGTTTCTATCACATGTATATTTGTTTGTTTCCCTCGACTCTTATGCTTGCTAATTAACCTTGCTAGCCAAAGACCTGTGCTGAGAGGGAATACTTCTCGTGCATCCAAACCTCAACCCAAACCTATGCCATTTGTGTCCACCATATCTACCTACTACATGGTATCTCTCCGCCATTCCAAAGTAAATTGCTTGAGTGCTACCTTTAAAATTTCTATCCTTTACCTCTGCAATATATAGCTCATGGGACAAATAGCTTAAAAACTATCGTGGTGAAGAATATGTACTTATGTGTCTTATTTCTTAGTAAGTTGCTTGTTGAGCGGTAACCATGTTTTCTGGGGACGCCATCAACTCTTTTACCTTTGTTGAATATCATGTGAGTTGCTATGCATGTTCGTCTTGTCTGAAGTAAGGGCGGTTTTCACAATCAAATGGTTTGAGTATGCATACTGTTAGAGAAGAACATTGGGCCGCTAACTAAAGCCATGATTCATGGTGGAAGTTTCAGTATGGACAGCTAATCCTCAATCTCTTATGAGAATAATAATTGTTGTTGAATGCTTATGCATTAAAGAGGAGTCCATTATCTGTTGTCTATGTTGTCCCGGTATGGATGTCTAAGTTGAGAATAATCAAAAGCGAGAAATCCAATGCGAGCTTTCTCCTTAGACCTTTGTACAGGCGGCATAGAGGTACCCCTTTGTGACACTTGGTTGAAACATATGCTATGCAATGATAATCTGTGTTAATCCAAGCTAATTAGGACAAGGTGCGAGCACTATTAGTATACTATGCATGAGGCTTGCAACTTATAAGATGTCTTATACATAACACATATGCTTTATTACTACCGTTGACAAAATTGTTTCTTGTTTGCAAAATGAAAAGCTCTAGCACAAAAATAGTAATCCATGCTTCCCTCTGCGAAGGGCCTGTCTTTTACTTTATGTTGAGTCAGTAAACCTATTTCCCTCCATCTCAAGCAAGCATTTGAGTTGTTGTGATCAAACCATTATATTGTGATTTACTTCATCATGTCTTTTACTCTTCCTTGTTTAGTACAAGTTTTATCTGAATGAATATAGCTTTGAAAGTTATCAATGTTTACTATGATTGAGTATGCAAGTTTACCATAAGCTCTCCATAGATAAGTATAATCTGTTAACTGTTCTCTGACCAAGAACAAAGTTTGCCATCACCAACTATGACTTCTTATGCACCTTTATTTGTGATTACCTTATACTTGTTTCAAGTTGAATTATATGAGGAAGTTGTTTACTAGAATGTCTTGTGTGAGTGAATATGATGCTTCTTGTCCGTATTTTATTTATCGACTCTTCACTCCATAAACATGTGGTCCTGTTTACCAAAGTTCAGTTTCGCTTGGGGACAAGCGAAGTCTAAGCTTGGGGGGAGTTGATACGTCCAATTTGCATCACTATTTTATATCATAATTTGCTGTTATTCATTGATATATTTCATGTTTGGACATAATACTTATGTTATTTCATCTATTTTGCATGTTTCATGATTATTGGAGGATCGAGCACCGGAGCCAGGATTCTGCTGGAAAAAGCACCGTCAGAATGCAATATTTTGGAAGATCAACAGTTGATGGAAATTATACCAAAAATCCTATTTTTCCAGATGACGAAGGTAGCCAGAAGGGGGAGCCGAGGGGGCCTGAGGTGGGCCCACCCCATAGGCTGGCGCGGCCCAGGGCCTGGCCGCGCCGCCCAGTGAGGAGGGGGGCCCACAGCCCCTCTCGCCTCCTTTTCTTCGCGTACGCCTTCGTCCCGAAAACCTAAGCCCCAGGAAAAGAGTCGCGGAGCGTCACAGCCGCCTCTGCGAGGCGGAGAACACCAGAGAGAAAAGAGCTCTCCGGCAGGCTGAGTTCCGCCGGGGAAATTCCCTCCCGGAGGGGGAAATCGAGGCCATCGTCACCATCATCGAGCTGGACATCATCTCCATCGCCATCATCATCATCTTCATCATCATCACCGCCGTCTCCACCGCTGCACATCATCACCGCTGTAGCAATTTGGGTTTGATCTTGATTGTTTGATAGGGGAAACTCTCCCGGTGTTGATTTCTACTTGTTATTGATGCTATTGAGTGAAACCGTTGAACCAAGGTTTATGTTCAGATTGTTATTCATCATCATATCACCTCTGATCATGTTCCATATGATGTCTCGTGAGTAGTTTGTTTAGTTCTTGATGACATGGGTGAAGTCTAAATGTTAGTAGTGAAGTATGGTTGAGTAATATTCAATGTTATGATAATTAAGTTGTGGTGTTATTCTTCTAGTGGTGTCGAGTGAACGTCGACTACACGACACTTCACCTTTATGGGCCTAGGGGAATGCATCTTGTACTCGTTTGCCAATTGCGGGGTTGCCGGAGTGACAGAAACCTGAGCCCCCGTTGGTATATCGATGCAGGAGGGATAGCAGGATCTCAGAGTTTAAGGCTGTGGTTAGATTTATCTTAATTACTTTCTTGTAGTTGCGGATGCTTGCAAGGGGTATAATCACAAGTATGTATTAGTCCTAGGAAGGGCGGTACATTAGCGTAGGTTCACCCGCACAATACTTATCAAAACAATGAAGATTAATTAGCCGTATGTAGCGAAAGCACTAGACTAAAATCCCGTGTGTCCTCAGGAACGTTTGGTCATTATAAGTAAACAAACCGGCTTGTCCTTTGTGCTAAAAAGGATTGGGCCACTCGCTGCAATTGTTACTCTTGCACTTTACTTACTCGTACTTTATTCATCTGTTACATCAAAACCCCCTGAATACTTGTCTGTGAGCATTTACAGTGAATCCTTCATCGAAACTGCTTGTCAACACCTTCTGCTCCTCGTTGGGATCGACATTCTTACTTATCGAAGATACTACGATACACCCCCTATACTTGTGGGTCATCAATAACCCGCATAATTCATGCAAAAACAGTAAATGATCTCCAGGATGGACAGTTCCATCCCCTTCATAGCGGTTATCCATAACACGTTCAATAATTTTCATGGGTATCTTGAAAGCAGTACTTGCAGTAGGTGGATTTAAAATATCACAAACATCATTAGAGTTATCGCATATGGGAGATAAAGTATTATCAGAGCAATTTTTCTCCCCTAAAGATGGGAAGCTAAAAAAATCATAAAAACTAGCTTCCCCAAGCTTAGACTTCTCCATAGCATTAGCAGTAATTTCGTTCATACTAATAACATTGCTACTAGCATGCAAATAAGGTTCCATAGGTTTTTTAATTTTCGGATCAAACAATTCATGTCTTAACTCAGGAAAAAGATTAAAAAGCTCACTAAATTTTTTGTTGTTTTCCATTATGCCTAACTAGTGAAAAATAAAACAAGAAACAAAAAGATGCAATTGCAGGATCTGAAGGAAATAGCTTCGAGCACTCACACACCGGCAACAGTGCTAGGAAATAGCTTAGTAGTCGGAGGATGTGAATACCTTTTACCTTACCTCCCCGGCAACGGTGCCAGAAAATAGCTTGATGTCTACGCACGCTTCTATTCCTGTAGACAGTGTTGGGCCTCCAAGAGAAGAGGTTTGTAGAACAACAGCAAGTTTCCCTTAAGTGAATCACCCAAGGTTTATCAAACTCAGGGAGGTAGAGGTCAAAGATATCCCTCTCAAGCAACCCTGCAATCACGATACAAGAAGTCTCTTGTGTCCCCAACACACCTAATACACTTGTCAGATGTATAGGTGCACTAGTTCGGCGAAGAGATAGTGAAATACAAGTAATATGGATGAATATGAGTGGTAATAGCAATCTGAATAAAATATAGCAGCAAGTAAACATGCAATAGAACAGTAAACAAACGGAGTTTCGATATTCGGAAACAAGGCCTAGGGATCCTACTTTCACTAGTGGACACTCTCAATATTGATCACATAACTGAAACTACTCTACACTCTCTTGTTGGATAACAAACACCATTCATTGTGTAGGGCTACAAGAGCACCCTCAAGCCGGAGTTAACAAGCTCCACAACATCCGGAGTTCATATTTAAGTAACCTTTAGAATGCAAGATAGACCAACGCAATTTAGACCGAGTACTAACATAGCATGCACACTGTCAACGTCAGGCTATGAAAGGGGGAATAGATCACATCAATACTATCATAGTAATAGTTAACTTCATAATCTACAAGAGATCACAATCATAGCTTATACCAAGTACTACATGATGCACACACTGTCAACGTTACATCATGGAGGAGGAATATATGATGACCCACAAGTATAGGGGGTGTATCGTAGTATTTTCGATAAGTAAGAATGTCGATCCCAACGAGGAGCAGAAGGTGTTGACAAGCAGTTTCGGTGAGGGATTCACTGTAGATGCTCACAGACAAGTATTCAGGGGGTTTTGATGTAGCAGTTGAATAAAGTACGAGCAAGTAAAATGCGAGAGTAACAATTGCAGCGAGTGGCCCAATCCTTTTTAGCACAAAGGACAAGCCGGTTTGTTTACTTATAATGACCAAACGTTCTTGAGGACACACGGGGATTTAGTCTAGTGCTTTCGCTTCATCTAGCTGATTAATCTTCATTGTTTTGATAAGTGTTGTGTGGGTGAACCTATGCTAATGCATCGCCCTTCCTAGGACTAATACATACTTGTGATTATACCCCTTGCAAGCATCCGCAACTACAAGAAAGTAATTAAGATAAATCTAACCACAGCCTTAAACTCTGAGATCCTGCTATCCCTCCTGCATCGATATACCAATGGGGGTTTAGGTTTCTGTCACTCCGGCAACCCCGCAATTAGCAAACGAGTACAAGATGTATTCCCCTAGGCCCATAAAGGTGAAGTATTGTCGGGGGGAAGACCCCGGGTAGGGCAATGGACGCGGAGCAGCCGGCTGGCCACTGGCCGGCTCGCGGCAAAGGCCGGCTGAGGTGCAGCCGGCTGGCGCCGTGGCCGGCTGGTCCGGAAGCCGGCTGGCTCTAGGTCCTAGTCGGCCTGGCTACGGCCACCAATGCTGTAGCTGGGCCGGCTTCTACAAGCCATATCCGACTGGGGGTTTGTACCTCAGACCGACTCGAGGCTGGCGAGTCTTGCACTGAAAGGAACCGGGTTGGTGATCCGGGTTCCCAAAGTCCACGCTGACTCATCTTCCGTAAAGCGCGGGGCACTGTGGAGCAATAGTGCCCCGCGCCGGACAGGCCGTCAGGGCTTACGACGATCCATACTGGCTACAGTGGCTGACGGCGACAGGGACACCTCCTCTCCATACCGCTGACCTTGGCAGCCGGATGGGACAGGCCACGATGCCTCAACGACTCCTGACGTCACCGCCTCGGGAAGGAGCGGAAGCCGGAGCCGGCCAAGCTGGCCAGTAAACTATAGGGTCTTTTATGTAAAGTGCCGGCGCCTATATAAGCCGTACTACCCCCTCTCGTGCAGGGGATTGATCATTCTTACTTCATTCCACCCATAGAGCTGCCCTGTGAGAGAGACCATCGTCTCCCTTAGCCTCCCAGGAGCAGCCGGACACAGCTCTAGGAGCACCATTGTATTGTGTGATCATCATATACACTCATAGCAGGAGTAGAGGTTTTACCTCCATCGGAGGGCCTCGAACCTGGGTACGTCGCCGTGTCGCTCGTCCCCATACCCGCATCCGGATACCGCCGTGAGATCTCTCAGGAACCACTTAGATTAGCCACCCTATGGCACATGCCGTGACGATACCACGACATTTGGCGCCCACCGTGGGGCCTTCAGCATCCTCGGCCGGTGTCTTCATCCGGACGGGCCTCACCATCACCACCGGCGAGCGAGTCGCTTCAGGCTTGATCTGGAGATTCGGCTCCCTCGACTGCGTCAGCGACAACGCTGGCTGCTTCGCCGACCGGCCTTTCCCAGCCGGCGGCAGCATCATCTCCTTCGGCGGCCACGACGTCTACGTCGCCACCGTCGCACCGCCGCGCTACCCGCGGCAGGTGCTGCGCTGCGCAAGCCCTCTTCCGCGAGCCGGCAGCAGCGCTCCCGCCAGCCCCGCCGTCGTGCAAGTCATGATGGCTGGCGACGAGCTCCCCACCAAAAACCCACGCACCCGCGGCCCCAACCTGGAGCGCAACCTTGACCCCAACGCCTCCGGCTCGGGCGCAAGGCCGCCACCGCCACCGTCCCGGCTGGACGAAGTCCGGGCAAAGCTGAGCACCCCGCTCACGCCTGGCGGCGACCCCACCGCCATCGAGGCAGATTTGGAGGCGCACCGCCAGTTCCTCCTCAAGCAAACCGAAGAACTGGCTGCTGCTAAGCGCCAGATGGAGATCACCCAGCGCGAGTACAACCGCGCCCACGGCCTCACTCCAGGCGGCGACGAGCCGAGCCGAGCCGGCCACATCCGCCGCAGGGGCCGCGACCTTGGCGCCGAGATCGCCCGAGACGGCGCTCCTTCGCCGGCTCCGTCCGCGGAGCTCCCCGTCTACAACACCCCCGACAAGAACATGCGCGCGGCCCAAGCCGCCGCAGAAGAGCTGAACCGCCTCGAAGGCGAAGAGTTACGCCGCCAGACCAAGCGGGTGACTGAGCTGCTCAACGCAGCCACCAGGCAGGCGGCCGACCCCAGGTATGTCAATGCCCCCAGAGCTTCTCACGCTCGTGGAGCTGCAGGCAACCACAGGGAAGGCGCCAGGGACACGGCCGAGTCCGCCTCCCCAGCACCAAGCCGGCACCGTGACTCCCGGGCCACGCACGCAAGCTCGGGCCGGCCGAGCCACCAGCCGAGCGGCAGCAGCCGCAGCCGGCCTCCTCCAAGCCGGAACCAGGAGCAAGACTCTGAGCCCCGCCGTCATCACCGGCCGGCTCCAGAAGCAAGCGGCGCACGCCAGCCGGCACACTCCCGGCTGGGCCCACGCATCGAGCCCGCCGACGCCCGAGAACACCTCGACCGGCTGGTCGAATCCCGCATTGCGGAAGAAGAAGCTCCAGCCGGCCCAAAGTGCTTCGGGCCCCGCATCGCCAACGAGCCTACGCTCGAAGGCTTCACGCTCCCCCGCGACACCCCCAAGTACGATGGCACCGCCAAGCCGGAGGACTGGCTGCAGGACTACTCCACCGCAGTCGGCATCGCCAAAGGCAACAAGCGCTGGGTTGTGCGCTACTCCCCCCTCATGCTGGTCGGCTCCGCCCGCACATGGCTCAACAACCTGCCAGCCGGCAGCATAAACGGCTGGCTGGACTTCGAAGCGGCCTTCATCAGCAACTTCACCGGCACTTACCGCCGGCCGGGTCGGCCCCAACAGCTTGAGATGTGCAAGCAGGGCCCCGACGAGACGGATCGCGCGTACCTGACGCGTTGGTGCGAGATGCGCAACTCCTGCGAGGGCGTGCACGAGATCCAGGCCATCAGCTTCTTCATGGGAGGCTGTCGGCCCAACACCATGCTGTGGCACAAGCTACGCCGCAGCGACCCCAAGTCGATGGCCGCCTTGATGGCCATCGCCGACAAGTACGCGCTGGCTGAGGAAGCCGGCAAGGCGCCGGCTGACATTTCACCAGCCCCCGCCAGAAGGGACAACAACAAGCCGGCCGAGGGCGCCTCGCATGGCAGCCGGCGGGACAACTACCGCGGCAAGCGTCACAGCGACCAGCCGGACCGCCGGTACGGCTCCGCCCACGTAGCCGCCGTGGCAGACAACGCGGCAGGCGGCAGCCGCCGCCAGAAGCTAGACCGGCAGTGGAAGCCGAAGTACACCTTCGAGCAGATGCTCGACTCGCCGTGCAAGTACCACAGCGGCAAGAACCCCTCCAACCACACCACCCGCGATTGCCACTTCATGAAGCGGCTGACAAGCGGTGAACCTCTCCCGCCCCCACCCCCGCCTCCACCAGCCGGCGGGCCGGGTGGCCAAGCCGGCGCAGAGAACGCCAACCTCGAGCACCACGAGGCTAACCAAGTGCACCATGGCCGATATCTGGCCGAAGATGCTACCTACATCATCTTCACCTCCGAGCCCGAGGACAAGACGAGCCAGCAGAGCCGTTCCCTCGAGGTCAACGCGGTCATACCGCCGGTCCCCCAAGACGAAACTGGTCAGAGCAGGCCATCACTTTTGATCGCCGCGACACACCGGCTGTCCTGCCGAAGCCGGGCAGCTACGCCATGGTCCTTGACCCCACCATCGGCACAACCCGGCGCAGCGTGCGTTTTTCGCGCGTCCTCATCGACGGCGGCAGCAGCATCAATATCCTCTACCGCGACACCGCCCGCAAGCTGGGCATCCAGGAGGCCGAGTTGCGCCCCACCCCCACCGTCTTCCATGGCATCGTGCCAGGCCACTGCTGCCAGCCGATCGGCCGGATCACACTGGAGGTGATGTTCGGGAAGCCGGATCACTTCCGCACCGAGAGAATCGAGTTCGAGGTGGTGGACCTCGTGAGTCCCTACCACGCGCTCCTGGGCAGGCCGGCCCTGACCAAGTTCATGGCGGTACCTCACTATGGGTACCTGAAGATGAAGCTGCCTGGCCCCAAGGGGGTCATCACCATAGCCGGCGACTATCGCCGCTCCATGGACTGCGCCACGCAGAGCTCCAAGATGGCCCAGACGCTGGTCATCGCCACCGAGAAGCAGCTCATCCATGACGCCGTTGCCCTCGCCAAGGCCGCGCAGACAGACATGCCGGCTGCAGGCAACCCGGCTGGGACGACTCACTTCCAGCCGGCCGACAACACCAAGAAGATCCTGCTGGACCCGGCGCAGCCGGACAAGTTCGTCACCATCGGTGCCGGCTTGAGCAAGAAATAGGAAAGAGAGCTCACCAGCTTCCTCCGTGAGAATCGGGACATCTTCGCATGGACTCCAAGAGACATGCCGGGTGTGCCGAGGGAGTTGGCTGAGCACCACCTCCACGTCCGGCCTGAAGCCAAGCCGGTGAAGCAGCCTCTCAGGCGCTTCGCCGAAGAACGAAGGAAGGCCATCGGTGAAGAAATCGCCCGGCTCCTAGCTGCCGGCTTCATCATGGAAGTACTGCACCCGGACTGGTTGGCGAACCCGGTCCTGGTCCTGAAGAAGAACGGCTCCTGGCGCATGTGTATCGACTACACCAGCCTGAACAAGGCGTGCCCGAAGGATCCCTTCCCCCTGCCGCGCATAGATCAAGTCATAGACTCGACTGCCGGCTGTGAACTGTTGTCTTTCCTAGATGCCTATTCAGGCTACCACCAGATTCCTTTGAATCCGGCTGATCAAATAAAGACTTCGTTCATTACCCCGTATGGGGCTTACTGCTACACGACTATGCCGTTCGGCTTGAAAAATGCAGGCGCCACCTACCAAAGGTGCATGCAAAAATGCTTGCAGGATCAAATCGGCAGAAACGTTCACGCATATGTGGATGATGTCGTTGTAAAGACCAAGGAGACGACTACCCTCCTTGATGACCTGAGAGAAACCTTCACCAATCTGAGAAGATTTCGGATGAAGCTCAACCCGGCTAAGTGCACATTCGGCATGCCGTCTGGCCAGCTCCTTGGCTACCTCGTCTCTCAGCGAGGGATCGAAGCCAACCCGGACAAGATCAGTGCCCTGGAGAAGATGGAACTGCCGCAGTGCCTCAAGGACGTCCAGAAGTTCGCTGGCTGCCTGGCTTCCTTGAGCCGCTTCGTCAGCCGGCTGGGGGAGAAGGCACTGCCCCTGTATCAATTGATGAAGAAAGCGGACAAATTCGTCTGGTCACCGCAGGCGGATGAAGCCTTCCGTGACTTGAAGCGCGTGCTCTCAACCGCGCCAATCCTTGCAACGCCGGCTTCAATGGAGCCGATGCTGTTGTACATCGCAGCCACCAATCGAGTGGTTAGCGTTGTCCAGGTGGTGGAGCGCAAAGAAGCCGACAGAGAGCAGCTGGTTCAGCGCCCAGTCTATTACCTTAGCGAAGTGCTCTCCCAGTCGAAGCAAAACTACCCCCACTACCAGAAGGTCACCTACGGCGTCTACATGGCGGCCAAGAAGCTCAAGCACTACTTCCAAGAGCACCCCATCAAGGTGGTTGCCACAGCGCCCTTGGCGGAAATCATCGGCAGCAAGGATGCCAATGGCCGGGTTGCCAAGTGGGCCCTGGAGCTAGCCGCCCACACCATCCTCTACGAGCCACGCACAGCCATCAAGTCGCAGATCCTCGCGGACTTCTTCGTCGACTGGGCTGATATGCAATACCTGCCGCCTGTGCCGGATTCCACACATTGGAAGATGCACTTTGACGGCTCAAAGATGCGCAACGGCTTGGGAGCCGGCATCGTCCTCACCTCTCCCAAGGGAGACCGGCTGGACTACGTCCTGCAGATCCACTTCGCCGCATCCAACAATGTGGCGGAGTATGAAGCGCTCATTCATGGGCTAAAGCTGGCCAAGGAGATTGGCGTGCGTCGCGTACTCTGCTTCGGCGACTCCGACTTGGTCATACAACAAGCATCTGGCGACTGGGACGCAAAGGACGCCAACATGGCCTTATACCGCTTCCATGTCCAGCAGCTATCCGGCTTCTTCGACGGCTGCGAATTCCACCATGTGCCACGAGCAAACAACGAGGCGGCTGACGCCTTGTCCAAGATTGGCTCAACCCGGCAAGCCATTCCGCCGGGCATCGCCTTGGCGGTTCTCAAGAAGCCGTCCATCATACCGTCATCGGATTCAGATTCAATATTCGTGCCGGCTGACCCGGGGGCTGCTCAGCCGAACCCGGGGGCTTCATCGCCCAAGTCGGGGGCTAACAAGCCAAACCCGCCGGCTACCATGCCGAACCCGGGGACTTCTCAGTCCAACCCGGGGGCTTCATCGCCAAACTCGGGGGCTAGCAAGCCGAACCCGCCGGCTAGCAAGCCGAACCCGGCGACCATGCAGTCGAATCCGGAAGCTCCCACGCAGGAGGCCCTGTTGGTTAGCGTATTCGAGATAAGATGCGTACCTTCATGGGCACAAGAATTCCTCTCCTACCTCACCGATGGTGTACTGCCTGATGATAGAGTCCAGGCCAGGCAGATTGAGAGAAGGGCCAAGGCCTATACAATCATCAACCACCAGCTGTACAAACGCAGCGTAAGTGGGGTGTTCCAGCGGTGCGTCGAGCCGGCTGAAGGGATTGAACTCCTACGGGAAATCCATCAAGGAGAGTGCGGACATCACGCCTCATCCAGAGCCATAGTGGCCAAAGCCTTCCGGCACGGTTTTTACTGACCGACTGCGCTCAGAGACGCAGAAGAGTTGGTGAAGAAGTGCAACGGCTGTCAGCGCTTCGCAAAGAAGAGACACCAGCTGGCTTCCGCCTTGAAAACCATCCCCATTACATGGCCATTTGCCGTATGGGGCTTGGATATGGTGACACACCTCTTGGTGATGATTGACAAATTCACCAAGTGGATCGAAGCCAAGCCAATCAAGAAGCTGGACGGCTCCACAGCCGTCACATTCCTCAAGGAAATCATTGTGAGATTCGGCTACCCCCACAGCATCATCACCGACAACGGCAACAACTTCGCCCAAGGCATCTTCTCTCGCTATTGCGGGGAAATGGGGATCCGGATGGCCCTAGCCTCTGTGGCATACCCAGAGTCCAACGGACAAGTGGAGAAGGCTAACGGCTTGGTCCTAGCTGGCATCCGGCCCCAGCTGGTGGAGCCGCTCGAGCGAGCAGCCGGCTGCTGGATTGAAGAGCTGCCCAATGTGCTATGGAGTCTGCGCACAACGACAAACCGCTCAGTCGGCTTCACACCATTCTTCCTCGTATACGGGGCCGAAGCCGTCTTGCCGACTGATATCGAGCACGACGCGCCAAGGATCAAGCTGTACACTGAAGCCGAAGCCAAAGAAGCTCGCGAAGATGGAGTCGACCTGGTCGAAGAGGCCCGGCTGCTGGCTGCGTCCAGATCTACCATCTACCAGCAGAGCCTCCGACGCTATCACAGCCGGAAGGTCCAGCCCTTAGCATTCCGAGAAGGAGACCTAGTGCTCCGGCTGATCCAGCGGACAGCCGGACAGCATAAACTGTCATCCCCATGGGAGGGTCCCTTCATCGTGAGCAAGGCAGTAGGCAATGACTCCTACTATCTCATAGATGCCCAAGAGGCTAAGAAAAACAAGCCGGACAAGGCTGACGAGGAGACTAAACGTCCCTGGAATGTCAACTTACTCCGCCCATTTTACACATGAGAGCAGGAATGTATGTATCCCTTGTACCCCTTTTGTAAGCTATGAAAAAGCACGCGCCAAGAGCGCCGTTTCCGACAAGTTTTTCGCGTACTCTACCTTGTTTCGCCAATTGGCTTGAACCCTCTCACGCGGTCGGCTCAGTAACGTGATCCGGTTTCCGACAGCCGGCTTCCGATCCAGCTACAGACCGCAACCCGGCTGTCCGGCTGGCGGGAGTAAGGCCTAGGGAGCCGGCACGCGAAAAACGACTAAGGGAAAGAGTAAAAGCGAGTTGACTTGCAACTTTTCATATAAGTGCCGGATTGCCGAATTCAGCTCGTTCGACCGAAATACTGTCGGCCTCACCCAGCGGCCCGCTCTTGATCCGGCGACGGATCGCAAGTCGGACGTACGACCGGCAAGAGCACAGCCAAAGAGTGGGGCAGATGGGAAAAAGCGAACGAGTCGAAAGAAAGCAACTCGGCACACAAATGATTAACAAACACACTAAAAGTGTGACATAATTAAAGGACGATAATATTCATACATGTGCACCCGGCATCCCGGGGATTTAATAAATTGTCTTGGCAAAAGAACAACTGAAAGACAGGTAAAACTAAGACGCGGCTGGAGAAGGACCAGCCGGAGGAGCGTCAGCGGAGCCGGCTGCCGGGTCGTCTTCGGGCTCATCTTCCGCCTCCTCATCTTCCATATAGTCCTCGTCGGACGGAGGGTTCGGGTCGGCGACGAAGAGGCCCTTGTCGACGAAGTCGGCGATGGCGCTGGCTCGGGCAAGACGGGCGGCCTTGTGCTCGGCTGGGAGCTTGTCCTCCACGCCGGCTCGCCGGAACTCGAGCTGCCCCAGGTCCACCTCGTTGTACCAAGAGAGGACGAAGGACAGCGCCATGTCGGCACCGGCGCGCGTGGCCGACTCCTTCCAGTCGAGGAAGCGATCCGGCGCCCGCTCCATCAAGGAGGTGAGACTGGAGATATCTTGCGGCACCGCCTCCACGGGCCACAACATCGGCACCAGCTCCTCAGCCGCCTTCCGGAGCTCCCAGCCAAGCGTGGTGATGGGCTCGACGCGGGCAGCCATGGATGCCATGTGGTCCTCCATGGTGAAGTACTCAGAGCTGCCCTCGCCAGTCGTCCGCCTCCTGGCGTCGCGTGCAACGCCAACGGCTGCCAGCGCCGCATCCTGCGTCTCCGGGAAGGCCGCTGCAAGAAGAAGCAAGTCAGAAATCATCGAAGCTGAAATAAGCTGAAAAATGCAAATTTTCGAAGTCCTAAGCCAAAAGGAAAAGCCTGGCGGCAGCCGGCAAGAACCGACTACCACCAGCCCGAAGATGGAGATAGCGAAGAAATCAGAAGTTTCTGCTGCCGGCTGCCAACGAAAGCCGGCAGCCGACAGCCGAAAGCCGGCAAAGGGAAAGGAACATAGAGATGCACTCACCCGCTAAGCCGCGATCAAGCGCGCCAATCTCGTCCGTCCAGCGCTTGGCGGTAGCCGTCAGCTCCGTGGACTTGCTGGTGACCTCCTCCTGCAGCGCAAGCCGCTGCTTCTCCACCTCCGTTAGCCGCCGGCTCAGATCCTCCACCTTCTCCTTCTCCGCCGTCCTAAGGGAGTTGAGCTCAGTGAGGTGGTTCTGCTCCAGCAGCCGCAGCCGCGTCAGCTCCTTCTCCGCGTCAGCTCCTGCTCAGCCAGCTCCGTGCCGACTCCAAGCAGCCGGCCCATGCCTCGGAGGGCTACCAGGATGATAACCAAATCAAAAACAGATGAAGCTTACCTTGCCGGCTTCCTCCACCTTGGCAACGCTGGCCGCGGTCTCGGCAGCCCTGGCCTTGAGGTGGGCCTGCAGGCTGGAGAAGAACATCTCCATCGATGCTTGGCCGGGGTTCCCCTCCTGGCTGGTCACCTCGTAGGAGTCGGCGCGGAGCCACGCCTGCTCCATAGTGCCAGCCGAGCCAAGGCTGGAGTCGGAGGCGGATGGCACATGCAGAAGCATGGCACCCTTGGCCACGTGCAGGCCCTGCTGCGGCGCCGATGGGGCTCCCGTCCTCACCAGCGCGCGCGAGTCGGCGCCTCCGGGCGCGGCGGCTCATCCCTCGCCGGCTCCTGCCTGGGCGGCTCCCCCGTCGGCGGCTCCGGGGGTGGCGTCGCTCCGGGCGCAGCCGGTGGGCCAGCCGGCGCAGCTGTCTCCGGCGCCTGAGGTGCCCCCTCCGGGCTCTCGGCCAGCACCACCACACTTGGCGGGGTGCCGGCTCCGGCCGCAGCGGCGCAGCCCTGCCGGCTCCGCTCGGCCGCGGACGGTGCAGCCCTTCCGGCTCCGGCTCCGGTTGAAGGCGGCATGCCCCCGCCCGGCCCCAGCCGGCTGGGTCCGTAAGGCGAGTCCGGCGCGGGAACATGTCGTCCAGCGTCGGCTGCCGCGTCGGCTTCGCCCGCGTGCCGCGATCAGCGCCGAGGCCAGCGGCACGGCAAAGGAAGGCGCCTGCGGAAGGCGCAGTACCCGCAGGCGGCGGCGGCGTAGGAGCGCGCGATGAAGGCTGCGGCGTCGGCTCCCTCCTTTGGCGCAGAGGCGGCGACGCGACGCGCGGAGCCTGCCGGGAGCCGCCGCCCTGGGCAAACTTGATGGGAGCCCTAGCCGGACAAACAAGGAGAAGATAAGCATAAAAAGTAAGGAAAGAAAAGGAATCAAACAAGAAAGAGAAAGAAAACTCACCCGGCCTGCTCCGGAACCTTCTTCGGCTGCTGCCGGCGGAGCTTCTTCGCCTTCGCCTCCAAGGCGGCAGTGGAGCGGGGCTCGCTGGCCCGCATCTTCCCCTGGCGCGCCGAAGTCGCCGTGGTGCTTGGCGGCCTCGCGCGCAGAGGCACGGCGGGGATTGGCCCCGTGGCGGACGTCGCCGGCTCCTCGCCCTCCTGCTGCTCCGGTGAAGGGGGCGGATTGTGCTCCCCCTGGCCGCCTAGATCAGGCGCCTGCAGCAGGTCGTCGTCGCCGGCCTGGTCGCCGGCTTGGTCAGCCGGATCGACGTGATCCGGCGTCCACCTCCTCGTCGCCAAGTCGCCATCCTCGGCGTTCTGGCGCTCAAAGAGCTAGAAAGACAGAAAAAGCATGAGCAAACAACAAGCCGGAAGTCGGCAAAAGCAAAACGAAGTCGGCCTCGCAGCCGCAAGCCGGAAGCCGGTGAAAACACAAACTTACCCGCTCGGGCGGGCGGTCTCTGTCGCGGGGCGCCAGCCCGTAGTTCCAGTCGTCCGGCATGTTTGCCTTGGTGATGTTATTCACCCGGCTGGCCACCTGGGCCTTGGAGAGCAGTGCCTTGGACGTCCGGTTCGGGTCGAACCGGCCGGACATGTGCCCGATTTTGTGGGTGCGCCTCTGGAGCGGCAGCACCCGGCGCTCGGCGATGGTGCAGAGGAGGTCCTCGGCGGTCAGCCCGTTCTCAACGGCCGCCCCCAGGAAGTCCCAGAGCTGGTTGACTTCAGCGTCCGGGTCCGTCGTGCGGGCGTTGTAGCTCCAGTTGATCCGGCCGACTGGAGGAGCCGGGTTGAACTCCGGCAAGTTGATCCGGTCGACGAGCTGCCCCTCGTTGCGCACATAGAAGAACGACATCTGCCAGTTCTTCACCGAGTCAACGGTGGGGATTTTGGGGAAAGGCGTACCGGGCCGAGTGTAGATCGAGGCGGCGCCGCAGGCCCGCAGGCGGCCCTCGGTGGTTTGCGCCTTCAAGTAGAACAGCCGGCTCCGTGTCGATGTCTGGCCACAAGCCGGCGTAGGCCTCCATGAACGCCACGAAGCAGCTGAGGAGGACGCACGCGTTGGCCGGCAGGTGGTGCGGCTGCAGGCCGAAGTTGTCGAGGAACTGCCGGAAGAATGTGGAAGCCGGCAGGCCCAGCCCGCGATCAAGGTGCGCGCCGAAGACGACGCGCTCGCCGGGCTGCGGCTCGGGCTCCGTCTCCTCGCCGGGCGCCCGCCAGACCACCGCCGACGGGATCCGGCGGAGGCGCACTAGCCGCTCGATGTCGTCCTCCCGCATGTACGAGCCCCTCCACGATCCGCTGGCGGAGGCCATTGTCGAGGAAGAGGAAGAAGTTGACCACGAGAGGCAAAAGGGCGACGAAGAGCCTTGCGACGGCGGCGGCGACGACGGCGGCTGAGGACGCTCCATGGAAACGCGCGGCCCCGTGGCGCCGGATCGGAGGAGTGGCGGCGGCGGCCCGGCGGAAGAACGTCGGGGCAGCTGCTCGCCGGAGTTCGCCAGGGAAACGGCGGAGAAACCGCGCCGGAGTAGCGAAGAGCTCGAGCGAAGAGGGAGCGAAGCGGGAGCGCGAGGAGGAAGAAAGGGGCAAGTGGCCGCCTCGATGCCTCCCCCGCGGCATTTATAGCCTCCTGCCGCGGGCGGTTGGCCTCCACGTGGCGAACGTGGGCCACGTCCCCGGATTTACTGCGCCGTAACTCCGCCCACGACCACGGCGGTTACCAAAAACGGCCACACCACGTCCCCCACTACCGCACCGGATCCGGAGGAGGCATTGATGTGACCAGACGAACCGACCGCAGAGCCAGGCGTCAGACCGGTCAAGTCGGGTGCAGGACCAGAGGCGGCGGAGACTCCGGCGCGCCGCAAGCCGGAGCCGGACAATAAGTTCAATTCGGACCAAAAGGTATCAGCAAGGCGGAGACGACACCAAAACTTGCGAGAAAGCAAAAGCTGCATAAGTGTAAATAGCGGCCGGCTAGAAGCAGCCGGCAGGAACGAGCCGGATGAGGGCGCAGCCGGCTGAATGGGAATTCTCAGTCGGCCCCTCCAAGTGCCGTCAAATATATTCGAGAAGCCAGGAAAACCTGCCTAGGTCCTTCTAAACGCAGGACCTTCCCAGCTTCGGGGGCTAATGTCGGGGGGAAGACCCTGGGTAGGGCAATGGACGCGGAGCAGCCGGCTGGCCACTGGCCGGCTCGCGGCAAAGGCCGGCTGAGGTGTAGCCGGCTGGCGCCGTGGCCGGCTGGTCCGGAAGCCGGCTGGCTCTAGGTCCTAGTCGGCCTAGCTACGGCCACCAATGCTGTAGCTGGGCCGGCTTCTACAAGCCATATCCGACTGGGGGTTTGTACCTCAGACCGACTCGAGGCTGGCGAGTCTTGCACTGAAAGGAACCGGGTTGGTGATCCGGGTTCCCAAAGTCCACGCTGACTCATCTTCCGTAAAGCGCGGGGCACTGTGGAGCAATAGTGCCCCGCGCCGGACAGGCCGTCAGGGCTTACGACGATCCGCATCTGCTACATGTGGCGAGTCACGGGCGGACAGGGACACCTCCTCTCCATACCGCTGACCTTGGCAGCCGGATGGGACAGGCCACGATGCCTCAACGACTCCTGACGTCACCGCCTCGGGAAGGAGCGGAAGCCGGAGCCGGCCAAGCCGGCCAGTAAACTATAGGGTCTTTTATGTAAAGTGCCGGCGCCTATATAAGCCGCACTACCCCCTCTCGTGCAGGGGATCGATCATTCTTACTTCATTCCACCCATAGAGCTGCCCTGTGAGAGAGACCATCGTCTCCCTTAGCCTCCCAGGAGCAGCCGGACACAGCTCTAGGAGCACCATTGTATTGTGTGATCATCATATACACTCATAGCAGGAGTAGAGGTTTTACCTCCATCGGAGGGCCTCGAACCTGGGTACGTCGCCGTGTCGCTCGTCCCCATACCCGCATCCGGATACCGCCGTGAGATCTCTCAGGAACCACTTAGATTAGCCACCCTATGGCACATGCCGTGACGATACCACGACAAGTATCATGTAGTCGACGTTCACATGGCACCACTAGAAGAATAACACCACAACTGAAATATCATAACATTGAATATTACTGAACCATAATTCACTACTAACATTTAGACTTCACCCATGTCCTGAAGAACTAAACGAACTACTCACGAGACATCATATGGAACATGATCAGAGGTGATATGATGATGAATAACAATCTGAACCAAAACCTTGGTTCAATGGTTTCACTCAATAGGATCAATAACAAGTAGAGATCAATACCGGAAGAGTTTCCCCTATCAAACAATCAAGATTCAACCCTAATTGTTACAGCGGTGATGAGGTGCAGCAGTGGAGATGGCGGTGATGATGATGGAAATGATGACGATGGTGATGGAGATGATGTCCAGCTCGATGTCGGTGACGATGGTGTCGATTTCCCCCTCCGGGAGGGAATTTCCCCGGCAGATTTCAGCCTGCCGGAGAGCTCTTTTCTCTCTGGTGTTTTCCGCCCCGCAGAGGCGGCTGTGACTCTTTGCGACTATCCTCCAGGTCTTAGGTTTTCGGGGCGAAGATGTACGCGAAGGAGAGGAGGCCAGAGGGGGCTGTGGGCCCCCTCCCCACATGGCGGCGCGGCCAGGGCAGGGCCCGCGCCGGCCTGTGAGGGGGGCCCATGGCAACCCTCCTCGGCTCCCCCTTTTGGCTCCCTTCGTCTTCTGGAAAAATAGGATTTTTCATATAATTTCTGGAAATTGTTGATCTTCCGAAATATTGCCTTCTGACGACGCTTTTTCCAGCAGAATCCTGGCTCCGGTGCGCGATCCTCCAATAATCATGAAACATGCAAAATAGATGAAATAACATAAGTATCATCTCCAAATATGAAATATATCAATGAATAACAGCAAATTATGATATAAAATAGTGATGCAAAATGGACGTATCAACTCCCCCCAAGCTTAGACTTCGCTTGTCCCCAAGCGAAACTGAACTCGGTAAACAGGACCACATGTTTATGGAGTGAAGAGTCGATAAATGAAATACGGACAAGAAGCATCATATCAATTCACACAAGACATTCTAATGAACAACTTCCTCATATAATTCAACTTGAAACAAGTAGAGGGTAATCACAAATAAAGGTGCATAAGAAATCATAATTGGTGATGGCAAACTTCGTTCTTGGTCAGAGAACAATTAACATATTATGTTAAAGCTAATATGGCACAACTTGCATACTCAATCATAATAATCTCCTCATAATCATTGATAACCATCAAAGCTATATTCATTCGGATAATACTTGTACTAAACAAGGAAGAATAAAAGACATGATGAAGTAAATCACAACATAGATGGTTTGATCACAACAACTCAAATGCTTGCTTAAGGTGGAGGGAAATAGGTTTACTGACTCAACATAAAGTAAAAGACAGGCCCTTCGCAGAGGGAAGTAGGGATTAAATCATGTGCTAGAGCTTTTTTCAGTTTTGAAATCATATAAAGAGAATAAAAATAACAATTTGAGAGGTGTTTGTTGTTGTCAACGAATGGTAGCGGGTTCTCTAACCCCCTTGCCAAACAAACTCTCGAAGAGCGGCTCCCATAAAGTTTTACTTTTGGTTGACACTCCTTCCAACCTTTTCTTTCACAAACCATGGCTAACCGAATCCTCGGGTGCCTGCCAACAATCACATACCATGGAGGAGTGTCTATTTGTAAAATTATGAAAGTTAATTAATTGGGGCTGGGAACCCCGTTGCCAGCTCTTTGTGCAAAATTATTGGATAAGTGGATGAAGCCACTAGTCCATTGGTGAAAGTTGCCCAACAAGATTGAAAGACAAAACACCACATACTTCCTCTTGAGCTATAAAACATTGACACAAATAAGAGATAGTAAATTTTGAATTGTTTAAAGGTAGCACACAAAGTATTTACTTGGAATGGCAGGAAATACCATGTAGTAGGTAGTTATGGTGGACACAGATGGCATAGGTTTGGGTTAAGATTTGGATGCGCGAGAAGTATTCCCTCTCAGTACAGGTCTTTGGCTAGCAAGGTTAATTAGCAAGCATAAGAGTTGAGAGAAACAAACAGATATACATGTGATAGAAACAATCATGCATCTTCCTTGTAAGCACAAACAATTTTAACTTCAGAATAATAAGCTATGAGCTAACAAGAAAGGAAGACAATGAAACAACTACATGTATTTCTCTTTTCTACTTAAACCTCAAAGTGTTGTTGCTATTGACCAATGCTAAGTTTGCCAAAACCAAGTAGATTTACTCAATGCTCCCAAAGTGATACCAATACTAATAACAAGATCAATCATATAATAGAGATTGCAAACTAAAATGAGATGTGCAATATGTAAATGATAAGACTTCTCATTAATATTCCATAACGATAACTCACACCAAGGGATACATAGACAACCAACTAAAGGAGAGATATTTCCACACTGCAACCCATCTTATATGATAACTTCCCTACTCATGATATGACACTACTTGATAGTAAAAAGTAAAAGATAGTGATGATGTGATACCGCGGCACTCCCCCAAGCTTGGAACAAACCAAGGGGATGCCATTACCGATGATGAATTACTCCTTCGGCGGTAGTGATGATGATGGGACAACCTTGCTAGGAGTGACGAACCGCTCTAGCATTCGGCGAAGTCGATAATTCTCCTCCTGAAGTACCTCCACTTCCCTTCTCAGAGCACGGTATTGATCACAAAACTCATCGGTAACACGTAAAGCTTCCTCCAAAATAGGGAAAGAGTCGAGGCTGGGTGCAGGTGGTAAGGGTCCCTGCAAGTTATGAGAAAAAGAACGTCGAGTGTCAACTGATCCCACCAAGATTTGCTTGCTCCCAACAGCTTGTTGCTCTTGTTTTGATGGCATCTTCTTCACTTCCTCCTCCGAAAGCCCCTTGCCCTTGTTGTTGGAGACCATGGTGCTTCTAGATTGAAAACAGATCCTGGCAGAAATAGCTCGAAACAAAACACGTCGAGAAAACGATATACGGACCTCCAGGGGTCCGGGGGATTATATAGAATAAATTTTTACGACATAAGGAAAGTACCAGGTCGAACCAGAGTCGGAGAGGGGCGACGAGGTGGCCTCCTCATAGGGCAGCGCGGCCAGGCTGGGGCCCGCGCCGGCCTATGGGGGCACGCCCTCGTGCGTCTCCTCCACTCCGTTTCGATCTCGTAATTTTTCATATTTTCCAAAAACAGCAAAAACATTGTTCGGAAAGTAAAACGCGAACTTTTTATTACCAGTACTGTTACCTATTCAAAGTCGAACTCTGCAAAACTGTCAATTTGACCTTTGATGAAAGCTTCCGGAGTTACCACTTGAATAACGTCAACATCTTCATTATAAGAATCACCTGAGATATAATGCTTGAGTCTTTGTCCATTCACCACTTGTGTGGCATTGCCTTGGAGAGAGCTAATTTTAATTGCTCCTGATCGATACACTTCTTCAACCACATATGGTCCTTCCCATTTTGAGAGTAATTTCCCTGCAAAGAATCTGAGACGAGACCGATACAATAGGACTTTATCCCCAATATTAAATTCTCTTTTGATAATTCTTCTATCATGCCATTTCTTAACTTTCTCTTTAAAGAGTTTAGCATTCTCATAAGCTTCGCTTCTCCATCCATCTAGAGAACTCAATTGTAGCAATCTCTTATTACCGGCAAGTTTAGGATCTTTATTTAGTTCTCTTACCGCCCAGTAAGCTTTGTGCTCTAGTTCTAAAGGTAAATGACAAGCTTTCCCATAGGCCATTTTATAAGGTGACATACCCATGGGATTTTTATAAGCAGTTCTATAAGCCCACAATGCTTCCTTCAATTTACTAGCCCAATTCTTTCTAGATTTATTAACAGTCTTTTGCAAGATAGATTTAATCTCTCTATTTGATAGTTCTACTTGCCCACTAGTTTGAGGATGATAAGCGGAAGAAATTCTATGATTAATACCATATTTAGCAAGAGTTTTTCTAAAACCACCATAAATAAAATGAGAACCTCCATCAGTCATAATATATCTAGGAACTCCAAATCTAGGAAAAATAATATCTAAAAGCATTCTTAAAGAAGTCTCACCATCAGCACTTTTTGTGGGTATGGCTTCCACCCATTTAGTAACATAATCAACAGCAACAAGTATGTGAGTGTTACCTTCTGAAGAGGGGAAAGGTCCCATGAAGTCAAATCCCCAACAATCGAATGGTTCAATAACAAGAGTATAATTCATAGGCATTTCATTGCGTCTGGAGATATTACCAACCCTTTGACATTCATCACAAGAAAAAATAAACTTCCTTGCATCTTTGAAGAGAGTTGGCCAATAAAAACCTGATTGTAGAACCTTTTGCGCGGTTCTATCTCCGGCGTGATGTCCTCCATAAGCACTACCATGACATTTACTCAATATATCTTGTTGTTCATATTCGGGAACACATCTTCGCAGAATACCATCCACTCCTTCTTTATATAAGTGTGGGTCATCCCAAAAATAATGCCTCAAATCATAAAAGAATTTCCTCCTTTGCTGAGTTGAAAAGGTTGGGGGCAAGTACTTGGAGACAATAAAGTTAGCATAATCAGCGTACCAAGGGCTATCTCGCGAGCTCACCTTTATTACAGCCAATTGTTCATTTGGAAAACTATCATTAACAGGAACAGGATCATAAGCAATATTTTCCAATCTAGACAAATTATCAGCAACAGGATTATCAGCACCTTTCCTATCTATAATATGCAAATCAAATTCTTGCAACAGAAGTACCCATCTAATAAGCCTTGGCTTAGCATCTTTCTTTTGCATTAGGTATCTGATTGCAGCATGATCAGTATGAATTGTAACTTTTGAATCAACAATATAGGATCTAAACTTATCACAAGCAAAGACTACATCTAACAATTCTTTTTCGGTTGTAGCATAATTTCTTTGAGCAGCATCAAGAGTTTTACTAGCATAATGAATAACATTCAATTTTTTATCTACTCGCTGTCCAAGAACAGCACCTACAGCAAAATCACTAGCATCACTCATAATTTCAAAAGGTAAATTCCAATTAGGAGGTTCAACTATAGGAGCAGTTGTTAAGGCTTTCTTTAGAGTTTCAAAAGCTTCCTTACAATCATCATCAAAAACAAAAGGTACATCTTTTTGAAGAAGATTAGTAAGAGGTTTTGAAATCTTGGAGAAGTCTTTAATAAATCTCCTATAAAATCCAGCATGACCAAGAACACTACGAATACCTTTAACATCCCTGGGATAGGGCATCTTCTCAATTGCTTCTACTTTTGCTCTATCAACTTCAATACCTCTCTCAGAAATTTTATGTCCCAATACAATTCCTTCATTAACCATAAAGTGGCATTTCTCCCAATTAAGAACTGTTGGAGATATGCCCAAGAGGCAATAATAAAAGTGGTTATTATATATCTTTATGTTTATGATAAATGTTTATATACCATGCTATAATTGTATTAACCGAAACATTGATACATGTGTGATATGTAAACAACAAAGAGTCCCTAGTATGCCTCTTAACTAGCTTGTTGATTAATGGATGATTAGTTTCATAATCATGAACATTGGATGTTATTAATAACAAGGTTATATCATTATATGAATGATGTAATGGACACACCCAATTAAGCGTAGCATAAGATCACGTCATTAAGTTATTTGCTATAAGCTTTCGATACATAGTTACCTAGTCCTTATGACCATGAGATCATGTAAATCACTTATATCGGAAAGGTACTTTGATTACATCAAACGCCACTGCGTAAATGGGTGGTTATAAAGGTGGGATTAAGTATCCGGAAAGTATGAGTTGAGGCATATGGATCAACAGTGGGATTTGTCCATCCCGATGACGGATAGATATACTCTGGGCCCTCTCGGTGGAATGTTGTCTAATGTCTTGCAAGCATATGAATAAGTTCATAAGAGACCACATACCACGGTACGAGTAAAGAGTACTTGTCAGGAGACGAGGTTGAACAAGGTATAGAGTGATACCGATGATCAAACCTCGGACAAGTAAAAATATCGCGTGACAAAGGGAATTGGTATCGTATGTGAATGGTTCATTCGATCACTAAAGTCATCGTTGAATATGTGGGAGCCATTATGGATCTCCAGATCCCGCTATTGGTTATTGGTCGGAGAGAGTACTCAACTATGTCCACATAGTTCGCGAACCGTAGGGTGACACACTTAAGGTTTGATGTTGAAATGGTAGAACTTGAATATGGAATGGATTTCGAAGTATTGTTCGAAGTCCCGGATGTGATCCCGGACATCACGAGGAGTTCCGGAATGGTCCGGAGAATAAGATTCATATATAGGAAGTCATATTCCAAGTTTGGAAATGATCCGGTGCATTTATGGAAGGTTCTAGAAGGTTCTAGAAAAGTCCGGAAGAAATCACTTTGGAAGGCGGAGTCCCGAAGGGACTCCACCAACCATGGCCGGCCAACCCTAGGGGTGGAGTCCCAGGTGGACTCCACCTAAGGTGGCCGGCCACCTCCCCCCCATGGAAGGGTGGGAATCCCACTTGGGTGGGAGTCCCACCTTGGGTAGGTTTCCCTACTACATGGAAATTTTGGGTTGGGGTCTTATTCGAAGACTTGTAGTCCAACACTTGGGGGTTACACCTATATAATGAGGGGCATAGGGGAGGGGGCCGGCCACTACAAGCCCTCAAGGAGGCCGCACCCCATAGTGGCCGGCCACCCCTCTCCCAAACCCTAGCCGCCCCCCTCTCCTCCACCTCTCCCGCATAGCTTAGCGAAGCTCCGCCGGAGTTCTCCATAGCCACCGCCACCACGCCGTCGTGCTGCCGGATTCAAGGAGGAGCTACTACTTCCGCTGCCCGCTGGAACAGGGAGAAGGACATCATCTTCATCAACACCGAACGTGTGACCGAGTACGGAGGTGCTGCCCGATTGTGGCACCGAGATCAAGATCTTCTACGCGCTTTTGCAAGCGGCAAGTGATCGTCTACCGCAGCAACAAGAGCCTCATCTTGTAGGCTTTGGAATTCTTCAAGGGTGAGACTCGATCATCCCCTCATTGCTCCCGTCTTCTAGATTGCATCTTGGCTTGGATTGCGTTCTCGCGGTAGGAAATGTTTTGTTTTCTATGCAACGTATCCCTAAAGTGGTATCAGAGCCGTGTCTATGCATAGATGGTTGCACGAGTAGAACACAATGGTTTGTGGGCGTTGATGCTTATGTTGTCTTTAGTTTGAGTACTTTGCATCTTCGTGGCATAGTGGGATGAAGTGGCTCGGGCTAACTTTACATGATCGTGTTCATGAGATTTACTCCACGCTCGACATGCAACTTGTATTGCATAAGTGGCTTTGCGGGTGTCTGTCTCTCCTACTATAGTGAAGATTCAATTTACTCTTCTATTTGACAACACTAGTATCACCGTTGTGGTTCATGTTCGTAGGTAGATTAGATCTCTCTCGAAAACCCTAAACCACGTAAAATATGCAAACCAAATTAGAGATGTCTAACTTGTTTTTGCAGGGTTTGGTGATGTGATATGGCCATAATGTGATGATGAATATGTATGAGATGATCATTATTGTATTGTGGCAACCGGCAGGAGCCTTATGGTTGTCTTTAAAATTTCATGTTGAGTAGTATTTCAAAGTAGTTGTAATAGTTGCTACATGGGAGAACAATCATGAAGACGGCGCCATTGACCTTGACGCTACGCCAACGATGATGGAGATCATGCCCGATGATGATGGAGATCATGTCCGTGCTTTGGAGATGAAAATCAAAGGCGCAAAGACAAAAGGGCCATATCATATCACATATGAACTGCATGTGATGTTAATCCTTTTATGCATCTTATTTTGCTTAGATCGCGACGGTAGCATTATAAGATGATCCCTTTCACTCAAATATCAAGATAATAAAGTGTTCATCCTTAGTAGCACCGTTGCCAAGACTTGTCGTTTCGAAGCATCTCGTGATGATCGGGTGTGATAAACTCAACGTGTGCATACAACGGGTGCAAGCCAGTTTTGCACATGCGGATACTAAGGTGGCCTTGATGAGCCTAGCATGTACAGACATGGTCTCGGAACACGTGATACCAAAAGGTAGAGCATGAATCATATGATTGATATGATGAACACTTTGAGTGTTTGCCATTGAAATTACATCTTGTCTCATGATGATCGGACTTAGGTGTGGTGGATTTGGTTCGTGTGATCACTAAGACAATTCGAGGGATATTGTTTTGAGTGGGAGTTCACCTAGTTTTTTAATTATGTTGAATTAAAATTTGAACTCAATTTGTCATAAACTTAGTCTAAACTATTGGAAATATATGTTGTAGATATGGCGTCCCCAATCAATTTTAACCAGTTCCTAGAGAAAGAAAAGCTTAAGAGCAACGGTAGAAACTTCACCGATTGGTTCCGTCATGTGAGGATTTTCCTCGCTGGCGGAAATCTGCAATATGTGCTTGATGCACCGCTAGGTGACCCTCCTGCGAAACCAGAACCGATGAAGTAAAGAATGTTTACGCAACTCGGAAAACTCGGTACTCTCAAGTTCAGTGTGCCATCCTATGCAGTCTGGAAGTCGATCTTCAAAAACGTTTTGAGCACCACGATCCACATGAGTTGATAAAAGAGTTGAAGACTATTTTTGAAACTCATGCGGCCGTGGAATGCTATGAAGCATCGAAACACTTCTTCAGTTGCATGATGGAAGAAGGTAGCTCCGTTAGTGAGCACATGCTCGTTATGACCGGGCATGCGAAGAAACTCAGTGACTTGGAAATAGTTATTCCTAACAGACTGGGGATTAATCGTATCCTTCAATCACTGCCACCTAGTTACAAGAACTTTGTGATGAACTACAATATGCAGAACATGAACAAAGAGTTACCTGAACTCTTCTCCATGCTTAAAGCTGCTGAGATTGAGATCAAGAAAGAGCACCAAGTGTTGATGGTCAACAAGACCACCAGTTTCAAGAAACAGGGCAAATCTAAAGGCAAATTCAAGAAGGGTGGCAAGAAAGCTGCCACGCCTCCTGTGAAACCTAAGACTGGCCCTAAGCCTGATGCTGAGTGCCATTACTGCAAGGAGAAGGGACACTGGAAGCGTAATTGCTCCAAGTATTTGGCGGATCTGAAGAGCGGGCTTGTCAAGAAGAAGAAAGAAGGTATATCCGATATACATGTTATAGATGTTTATCTTACTGGTTCTCGTACTAGTACCTGGGTATTTGATACTGGTTCAGTTGCTCATATTTGTAACTCGAAACAGGAACTAAAGAATAAACGAAGACTACTAAAGGATGAAGTGACGATGCGCGTTGGAAATGGATCCAAAGTCGATGTGATCGCTGTCGGCACACTTCCTCTACATCTACCTTCGGGATTAGTTTTAAACCTCAATAATTGTTATTTTGTACCCGCGTTGAGCATGAACATTATATCTAGATCTTGTTTAATGCAATACGGCTATTCATTCAAGTCTGAGAATAATGGTTGTTCTATTTTTATGAATAATATCTTTTATGGTCGAGCACCTGAAAAGAATGGTTTATTTCTGTTAGATCTCGATAGTAGTGATACACATATTCATAACATTGATGCTAAGCGAATTAAATTGAATGATAATTCTACTTATATGTGGCACTGTCGTCTTGGTCATATTGGAGTGAAACGCATGAAGAAACTCCATACCGATGGATTACTTGAATCACTTGACTTTGAGTCACTTGATAGATGCGAAGCATGTCTAGTGGGAAAAATGACTAAGACTCCATTCTCTGGTATTATGGAGCGAGCTACAGACTTATTGGAAATCATACATACCGATGTGTGTGGACCAATGAGTGTAGCCTCGCGCAGTGGTTATCATTATGTTCTAACCTTCACAGATGATCTGAGTAGATATGGGTATGTCTATTTCATGAAACATAAATCCGAAACTTTTGAGAAGTTTAAGGAATTCCAAAGTGAAGTAGAAAATCAATGTAACAAGAAGATTAAATTTCTACGATCTGATCGTGGAGGTGAATATCTGAGTTATGAGTTTGGCATGCATTTAAAGAAATGCGGAATACTTTCACAATTGACACCGCCGGGAACACCTCAACGAAACGGTGTGTCCGAACGTCGTAATCGAACTCTCTTAGATATGGTTCGTTCTATGATGTCTCTTACTGATTTGCCATTATCTTTTTGGAGTTATGCATTAGAGACAGCCGCATTCACTTTAAATAGAGCACCATCAAAATCCGTAGAAACGACACCGTATGAATTATGGTTTAATAAGAAACCTAAGCTGTCGTTCCTTAAAGTTTGGGGTTGCGAAGCCTATGTAAAGAAGTTACAACCGGACAAGCTAGAACCCAAAGCGGAGAAATGCGTCTTCATAGGATACCCTAAGGAAACTATAGGGTACACTTTCTATCACAGATCCGAAGGCAAAATCTTTGTTGCTAAGAACGGAACCTTTCTTGAGAAAGAATTTCTCACTAAAGAAGTGACTGGAAGAAAAGTAGAACTCGATGAGATTGATGAATCTTCACTAGTTGATTAGAGTAGCGCAGTACCGGAAGTTGTTCCTGTGCCGCCTACACCAACAATAGAGGAAGCTAATGATAATGATCATGAAACTTCAAACGAGATAGCTACTGAACCTCGCAGATCGACAGGGAAACGTGCCACTCCTGATTGGTATGATCCTTGTCTAAATGTCATGATTGTGGACAACAATGATGAGGACCCTGCGACGTATGAAGAAGCGATGATGAGCCCAGATTCCAACAAATGGCAAGAAGCCATGAAATCCGAAATGGGATCCCTGTATGATAACAAAGTGTGGACTTTGGTAGACTTACCTGATAGCCGAAAGGATGTCGAGAATAAATGGATCTTCAAGAGAAAAACAGATGCTGATGGTAATATTACTGTCTATAAAGCTCGACTTGTCGCAAAGGGTTTCCGACAAATTCAAGGTGTTGACTACGATGAGACTTTCTCACCTGTAGCGAAGCTAAAATCTGTGAGGATTTTGTTAGCAATAGCTGCATTTTTCGATTATGAGATTTGGCAGATGGATGTCAAAACGGCGTTCCTTAATGGAGACATTGAGGAAGAGTTGTATATGGTACAACCCAAAGGTTTTGTCGATCCTAAAAATGCTGACAAAGTATGCAAACTTCAGCGTTCAATTTATGGACTGAAACAAGCATCGAGAAGTTGAAGCCAATGCTTTGATAAGGTGATCAAAGACTTTGGGTTTATACAGTGTCATGGAGAGGCATGTATTTACAAGAAAGTGAGTGGGAGCTCTGTAGCATTCCTGATATTATATGTAGATGACATATTATTGATTGGGAATGATATAGAACTATTAAGCAGTATAAAAGGTTATTTGAATAATAGTTTTTCAATGAAATACCTTGGTGAAGCATCGTATATATTAGGCATCAAGATTTATAGAGATAGATCAAGACGCCTAATAGGGCTATCACAAAGTACATACCTGGACAAGATTCTAAAGAAGTTTAGAATGGACGAAAATAATAAAGGATTCTTACCTATGTTACCAGGAAAGGTCTTGAGTAAGACTCAAGGACCGGCTACGGCAGAAGAAAGAGAAAGGATGAGTCAGATCCCCTATGCCTCGGCAGTAGGCTCTATCATGTATGCCATGCTATGTACTAGACCGGATATAGCACATGCTGTCAGTTTGACTAGCAGATATCAAAGTGATCCAGGAATGGAACACTGGACAGCGGTCAAGAATATCCTGAAGTACTTGAAAAGAACTAAGGATATGTTTCTTTGTTATGGAGGTGACCAAGAGCTCGTTGTAACCAGTTACACCGATGCAAGTTGGAACACTGATCCTGATGACTCTAAGTCACAGTCTGGGTACGTGTTTATATTGAATGGTGCTGCAGTAAGCTGGGCAAGCTCAAAGCAGTGCACGGTGGCGAAGTCTTCAACAGAATCAGAGTACATAGCGGCTTCATAGGCTTCATCAAAAGCGGTATGGATGAAGAGGTTCATTGTAGAGCTCGGTGTGGTTCCTAGTGCATTGGACCCATTAGTCATCTATGGGTGCCATCGCCAATGCACAAGAACCAAGGTCACACAAGAGGCTGAAGCATATCAAGCTGCGTTATCATTCGATTCACGAGTACATCGAAGATGGAGAAGTAAAGATTTGCAAAGTACACACTGATCTGAATGTAGCAGATCCGTTGACTAAAGCTCTCCCTAGGGCAAAGCATGACCAACACCAGAATGCCATGGGTGTTAGGTACATTACAGTGTAATCTAGATTATTGACTCTAGTGCAAGTGGGAGAGTGTTGGAGATATGCCCAAGAGGCAATAATAAAAGTGGTTATTATATATCTTTATGTTTATGATAAATGTTTATATACCATGCTATAATTGTATTAACCGAAACATTGATACATGTGTGATATGTAAACAACAAAGAGTCCCTAATATGCCTCTTAACTAGCTTGTTGATTAATGGATGATTAGTTTCATAATCATGAACATTGGATGTTATTAATAACAAGGTTATATCATTATATGAATGATGTAATGGACACACCCAATTAAGCGTAGCATAAGATCACGTCATTAAGTTATTTGCTATAAGCTTTCGATACATAGTTACCTAGTCCTTATGACCATGAGATCATGTAAATCACTTATACCGGAAAGGTACTTTGATTACATCAAACGCCACTGCGTAAATGGGTGGTTATAAAGGTGGGATTAAGTATCCGGAAAGTATGAGTTGAGGCATATGGATCAACAGTGGGATTTGTCCATCCCGATGACGGATAGATATACTCTGGGCCCTCTCGGTGGAATGTCGTCTAATGTCTTGCAAGCATATGAATAAGTTCATAAGAGACCACATACCACGGTACGAGTAAAGAGTACTTGTCAAGAGACGAGGTTGAACAAGGTATAGAGTGATACCGATGATCAAACCTCGGACAAGTAAAAATATCGCGTGACAAAGGGAATTGGTATCGTATGTGAATGGTTCATTCGATCACTAAAGTCATCGTTGAATATGTGGGAGCCATTATGGATCTCCAGATCCCGCTATTGGTTATTGGTCGGAGAGAGTACTCAACCATGTCCACATAGTTCGCGAACCGTAGGGTGACACACTTAAGGTTTGATGTTGAAATGGTAGAACTTGAATATGGAATGGAGTTCGAAGTATTGTTCGAAGTCCCGGATGTGATCCCGGACATCACGAGGAGTTCCGGAATGGTCCGGAGAATAAGATTCATATATAGGAAGTCATATTCCAAGTTTGGAAATGATCCGGTGCATTTATGGAAGGTTCTAGAAGGTTCTAGAAAAGTCCGGAAGAAATCACTTTGGAAGGCGGAGTCCCGAAGGGACTCCACCAACCATGGCCGGCCAACCCTAAGGGGTGGAGTCCCAGGTGGACTCCACCTAAGGTGGCCGGCCACCTCCCCCCATGGAAGGGTGGGAATCCCACTTGGGTGGGAGTCCCACCTTGGGTAGGTTTCCCTACTACATGGAAATTTTGGGTTGGGGTCTTATTCGAAGACTTGTAGTCCAACACTTGGGGGTTCCACCTATATAATGAGGGGCATAGGGGAGGGGGCCGGCCACTACAAGCCCTCAAGGAGGCCGCACCCCATAGTGGCCGGCCACCCCTCTCCCAAACCCTAGCCGCCCCCCTCTCCTCCACCTCTCCCGCATAGCTTAGCGAAGCTCCGCCGGAGTTCTCCATCGCCACCGCCACCACGCCGTCGTGCTACCGGATTCAAGGAGGAGCTACTACTTCCGCTGCCCGCTGGAACGGGGAGAAGGACGTCTTCTTCATCAACACCGAACGTGTGACCGAGTACGGAGGTGCTGCCCGATTGTGGCACCGAGATCAAGATCTTCTACGCGCTTTTGCAAGCGGCAAGTGATCGTCTACCGCAGCAACAAGAGCCTCATCTTGTAGGCTTTAGAATTATTCAAGGGTGAGACTCGATCATCCCCTCGTTGCTCCCGTCTTCTAGATTGCATCTTGGCTTGGATTAGGTTCTCGCGGTAGGAAAATTTTTGTTTTCTATGCAATGTATCCCTACAAGAACAAGGTTAGTTTCTTCACATCTCTGCAAAACTTTATCAAGGTTCCGCAAGCAATTATCAAAAGAATTCCCATAGACAGAAAAATCATCCATGAATACCTCTACAATACTCTCGCAAAAGCCATGAAAAATAGCAGACATGCATCTTTGAAAAGTAGCAGGAGCATTACATAAGCCAAAAGGCATACGTCTATAAGCATAAGTTCCATAGGGACAAGTGAAAGTGGTTTTCTCTTGATCCTTAGTTTTAACAGCAATTTGTGAAAACCCAGAATAACCATCAAGAAAGCAAAATTGAGTATTCTTAGACAACCTTTCTAACATTTGATCAATAAAAGGTAAAGGGTAATGATCTTTCTTAGTAACCTTATTAACTTTTCGATAATCAATGCACATTCTATACCCTATAACTACTCTTTGAGGGATGAGCTCATCATTATCATTAGGCACAACAGTCATTCCTCCTTTCTTAGGAACGCAATGCATAGGACTAACCCATCTACTATCAGCAATAGGATATATATAATACCATCTTCAAGAAGTTTTAATACCCCATTTCTTACCACATCCTTCATCTTAGAAATTAGACGACGCTGATGTTCA
Organism: Lolium perenne; assembly: GCF_019359855.2. Classification (NCBI taxonomy): domain Eukaryota; kingdom Viridiplantae; phylum Streptophyta; class Magnoliopsida; order Poales; family Poaceae; genus Lolium; species Lolium perenne. The sequence goes on along the minus strand of NC_067246.2, from coordinate 101,098,214 downwards.
ACAACAGGCTTTGCATCATCTTCCATATTAATGGCATGTTGGCAAATAGAGGGAGAAATCCCCTTCAAGTCATCAAGAGTGTAGCCAATAGCTCCTCGGTGTTTCTTCAATATTTCCAATAACCTTTCTTCCTCAATCTCTGAAATCTTAGAACTAATAATAACATGATATATTTTCTTATCATCAATATGAGCATATTTAAGATCATCAGGCAATGGTTTTAAATCAAAAACAGGATCTTCTTTTGGTGGTAATGTTATACCTAGATCTTCTACCGGTAAATCATGTTTAAGTATAGGTTGACGAAGGAAAATTTCATCAAGCTCATTTCTTTCTTCCCTAAAAACTTCACTCTCACTATTCTCCAAATGTTGCTGCAAAGGATTATTAGGAGCAAGAGCAATAGATGCACACTGTTCAACTCTAAAATCATTATTAGGTGAATCGGCTTTGTAAGGAGTTTTGGCAAATTTAGAGAAATTAAACTCATAAGATTCACCAGCAAATTTAGTCAAAATTTTCTCTTTCTTGCAATCTATAACAGCTCCACAAGTATTTAGAAAAGGTCTACCAAAAATGATAGGACAATACTTACTAGCAGCAGAACCAAGTACCAAAAAGTCAGCAGGATATTTAATCTTACCACATAGAACTTCCACATCTCGAACAATACCAATTGGAGAGATAGTTTCTCTATTAGCCAGCCGAATAACCACATCAATATCTTCAAGTTCACAAGAACCAATTTCCTGCATAATCTCCGTGTAAAGCTCATAAGGAATAGCACTAATACTTGCACCAATATCGCATAAACCATAATAACAATGATCACCAATTCTAACTGATAGCATAGGAACACTAGCTTTCCTAGACTTATTAGGATGTGAAACAATATTAGAGGCATCTTCACAGAAAATAATATGACCATCTTCCACATTTTCAGTCACAAGATCTTTAACTATTGCAATAGCAGGTTCAACTTTTATTTGCTCTTCAGGTTCTATAGGTTTCTTTTCACTTTTATTAACCGCACTATTTATAACAGAGTACTCCTTCATTTTAGCAGGGAAAGGAGTTTTTTCAATATAAGCTTCAGGAATAACATGATCCACAGTTTCAATTACAACACATTTATTTATAGATGAATCAATTTTATCTTTATACGGTTCATGAAACTTATCAAAATTCTTCTTAGGCAATTCATAATGAGAGGCAAAAGCTTTATAAAGATTTGCAGCAACTTGAGAATCAAGACCATAAGTAGCACTCATATTACGAAATTTATCAGTATCCATAAAAGCTTCAATGCATTTATAATCATAATTTATACCTGATTCTCTATCCTTGTCGTTCTCCCATCCTTCAGTATTCTCCTGGATCCGATTAAGAAGGTCCCTTTTAAACTCTTCTTTGTTGCGTGTAAATGATCCAGAACAAGAAGTATCCAGCAAGGTCTTGTCTTGAAAAGAAAGTCTTGCATAGAAATTATCAATGATAACATTACCAGGAAGCTCATGAATAGGGCATTTGAGCATTAAAGACTTCAATCTCCCCCACGCTTGGGCTATACTCTCTCCATCATGAGGCCAAAAATTATATATGCGGTTCCGATCCTTGTGAATTTCACTTGGAGGATAGAACTTAGAATAAAATCGGGCCACAATATCATTCCATTCAAGAGAATCCCCATCATCCAGTAATTTATACCAATGCGCCGCTTTACCAGACAGCGATATAGAGAATAGTTTCTTCCTCACTTCATCCATAGCAATACCTGCACACTTGAATAAACCGCATAATTCATGTAAGAATAGTAAATGATCTCCAGGATGGACAGTTCCATCCCCTGTATAACGGTTATCCACAACACGTTCAATAATTTTCATAGGTATTTTGTATGGAACTTCTTCCTCACCTGGCGCCTCATCCACTACCTTTGCAGTAGTAGTAGATTTTCCAAATAAACATTCGAGAGAAGATCTCTCCATAATGAATTATAGCAGCAGGAAATAAAATCAGCACAAACAGTAAAAGTTTCCCTTACCAATTCCACTTACCAATAGCGCTTCACTCCCCGGCAACGGCGCCAGAAAATAGTCTTGATGACCCACAAGTATAGGGGGTGTATCGTAGTATTTTCGATAAGTAAGAATGTCGATCCCAACGAGGAGCGGAAGGTGTTGACAAGCAGTTTCGGTGAAGGATTCACTTTAGATGCTCACAGACAAGTATTCAGGGGGTTTTGATGTAGCAGTTGAATAAAGTACGAGCAAGTAAAATGCGAGAGTAACAATTGCAGCGAGTGGCCCAATCCTTTTTAGCACAAAGGACAAGCCGGTTTGTTTACTTATAATGACCAAACGTTCTTGAGGACACACGGGGATTTAGTCTAGTGCTTTCGCTTCATATAGCTGATTAATCTTCATTGTTTTGATAAGTGTTGTGTGGGTGAACCTATGCTAATGCATCGCCCTTCCTAGGACTAATACATACTTGTGATTATACCCCTTGCAAGCATCCGCAACTACAAGAAAGTAATTAAGATAAATCTAACCACAGCCTTAAACTCTGAGATCCTGCTATCCCTCCTGCATCGATATACCAACGGGGGTTTAGGTTTCTGTCACTCCGGCAACCCCGCAATTAGCAAACGAGTACAAGATGTATTCCCCTAGGCCCATAAAGGTGAAGTATCATGTAGTCGACGTTCACATGACACCACTAGAAGAATAACACCACAACTTAAATATCATAACATTGAATATTACTCAACCATAATTCACTACTAACATTTAGACTTCACCCATGTCCTCAAAAACTAAACGAACTACTCACGAGACATCATATGGAACATGATCAGAGGTGATATGATGATGAATAACAATCTGAACATAAACCTTGGTTCAATGGTTTCACTCAATAGGATCAATAACAAGTAGAGATCAATACCGGAAGAGTTTCCCCTATCAAACAATCAAGATTCAACCCTAATTGTTATAGCGGTGACGAGGTGCAGCGGTGGAGATGGCGGTGATGATGATGGAGATGATGACGATGGTGATGGAGATGATGTCCAGCTCGATGTCGGTGACGATGGCGTCGATTTCCCCCTCCGGGAGGGAATTTCCCCGGCAGATTTCAGCCTGCCGGAGAGCTCTTTTCTCTCTGGTGTTTTCCGCCCCGCAGAGGCGGCTGTGACTCTTCGCGACTATCCTCCAGGTCTTAGGTTTTCGGGGCGAAGATGTACGCGAAGGACAGGAGGCCAGAGGGGGCTGTGGGCCTCCTCCCCACATGGCGGCGCGACCAGGGCAGGGCCCGCGCCGGCCTGTGAGGGGGGGCCCATGGCGGCCCTCCTCGGCTCCCCCTTTTGGCTCCCTTCGTCTTCTGGAAAAATAGGATTTTTCATATAATTTCTGGCAATTGTTGATCTTCCGAAATATTGCCTTCTGACGACGCTTTTTCCAGCAGAATCCTGGCTCCGGTGCGCGATCCTCCAATAATCATGAAACATGCAAAATAGATGAAATAACATAAGTATCATCTCCAAATATGAAATATATCAATGAATAACAGCAAATTATGATATAAAATAGTGATGCAAAATGGACGTATCAATAGACTACTTTAATAACATCACTAGAGTAGCACATAGATGATATTCAACTAGATCACAAAGAGAGAGATGAACCACATAGCTACGGTAGATCCCTCAGCCTCGGGGGAGAACTACTCCCTCCTCATCATGGGAAGCAGCGATGGCGATGAAGATGGCAGTGGTGTCGATGGAGATGACTCCGGGGGCAATTCCCCGTCCCGGCAGGGTGCCGGAACAGAGACTTCTGTCCCCCGAATTGGAGTTTCGCGATGGCGGCGGCTCTGGAAGGTTTTCTGGTGTTTCGTTAATCCATGTCGAGGATTTAGGTCAGGGCGGCTTAAATAGGCGAAGAGTCGGAGCCGGAAGGGCCACGGGGCCCCCTCACAGTAGGGGGGCGCCCCCCCTAGGCCGCGCCGCCACCATGTGTGGGGCCCCCAGGGCTCCCCTCTGGTCCCACTCTGGCTCTCTGGAAGCTTCCGGGGAAAAATAAGGTTCTGGGCGTTGATTTCGTCCAATTCCGAGAATATTTCCTTACTAGGATTTCTGAAACCAAAAACAGCAGAAAATAGGAACTGGCACTTCGGCATCTTGTCAATAGGTTAGCTCCGGAAAACGCATAAAATCATCATAAAGTGTGAACAAAACATGTAGGTATTGTCATAAAACAAGCATGGAACATAAGAAATTATAGATACGTTGGAGACGTATCAGGGACACAAGAGACTTCTTGTATCGTGATTGCAGGGTTGCTTGAGAGGGATATCTTTGACCTCTTCCTCCCTGAGTTCGATAAACCTTGGGTGATTTACTTAAGGGAAACTTGCTGCTGTTCTACAAACCTCTGCTCTTGGAGGCCCAACACTGCCTACAGGAATAGAAGCGTGCGTAGACATCAAGCTATTTTCTGCCGCCGTTGCCGGGGAGGTAAGGTAAAAGGTATTCACATCCTCCGACTACTAAGCTATTTCCTAGCACTGTTGCCGGTGTGTGAGTGCTCGAAGCTATTTTCTTTAGATCCTGCAATTGCATCTTTTTTGTTTCTTGTTTTTCACTAGTTAGGCATAATGGAAAATAACAGTGAGCTTTTTAATCTATTTCCTGAGTTAAGACATGGATTGTTTGATGCGAAAATTAAAAAACATATGGAACCTTATTTGCATGCTAGTAGCAACGATATTAGTATGAACGCTTTGAACACCATTGTTGCTCACTCTATGGAAAATTCTAAGCTTGGGGAAGCTGGTTTTGATGAGCATGATATTTTTAGTCCCCCAAGCATGGAGGAGAAAATTTACTCTGATGATACTTTGCCTCCCATTTATGATGATTATAATGATAGTGGTATTTTGGTGCCACCTACTATGGAGGATAAAGTTTATTATGATTATACCATGCCTCCTATATTTGATGATGAGAATAATAATGATAGCTACTTTGTTGAATTTGCTCCCACTACAATTAATAAGAATGACTATGCTTATGTTGGGAGTAGTAATTATTTTATGCATGAGACTCATGATAAGAATGATTTATGTGATAGTTATATTGTTGAGTTTGCTCATGATGCTACTGGAAATTATTATGAGAGAGGAAAATATGGTTGTAGAAATTTTCATGTTACTAAAACACCTTTCTACACGCTAAATTTTTTGAAGTTACTCGTGTTTTATCTTCCTATGCTTGTCACTTTGTTCTTCATGAATTTATTTGTGTACAAGATTCCTATGCATAGGAAGTGGGTTAGACTTAAAAGTGTTTTGAATTTGCTTTTTGATGCTCTCTTTTGCTTCAACTCTTATTTCTTGCGAGTGCATCATTAAAACTACTGAGTCCATCTTAATGGCTATAAAGAAAGCACTTCTTGGGAGATAACCCATGTTTTTATTTTGCTACTGTTTTGTTGTGTCTTGGAAGTTGTTACTACTCTAGCAACCTCTCCTTATCTTTATTTTATTGCATTGTTGTGCCAAGTAAAGTCTTTGATAGTAAGGTTGATACTAGATTTGGATTACTGCGCAGAAACAGATTTATTGCTGTCACGAAATGGAGTCGCCCCGTCTGTAGGTAACTCAGAAAAATATGAAAATTTACGTGCGTGATCCTCAGATATGTACGCAACTTTCATTCAATTTGAGCATTTTCATCTGAGCAAGTTAAGTGCCCCAGAAAAATTCGTCTCTACGTACTGTTCTGTTTTGACAGATTCTGCCTTTTATTTCGCATTGCCTGTTTTGCTATGTTTGATGGATTTCTTTGTTCCATTAACTTTCAGTAGCTTTTTGCAATGTCCAGAAGTGTTAAGAATGATTGTGTCATCTCTGAACATGTGAATTTTTGATTATGCACTAACCCTCTAATGAGTTTGTTTTGAGTTTGGTGTGGAGAAAGTTTTCAAGGGTCAAGAGAGGAGGATGATATATGATCAAGAAGAGTGAAAAGTCTAACCTTGGGGATGCCCCCGTGGTTCATCCCTGCATATTTCAAGAAGACTCAAGCGTCTAAGCTTGGGGATGCCCAAGGCATCCCCTTCTTCATCAACAAATTATCAGGTCACTTCTATTGAAACTATATTTTTATTCAGTCAACATCTTATGTGCTTTACTTGGAGCGTCTGTGTGCTTTTATTTTTGTTTTGTTATTTGCATTCTCTGAATAAATTCATGGTTATGTGGGAGAGAGACACGCTCCGCTGTTGCGTATGAACACATATGTTCTTAGCTTTATTCTTAATGTTCATGGCGAAGGTTGAAACTGCTTCATTAATTGTTATATGGTTGGAAACAGAAAATGCTACATGTGGTAATTGGTATAATGTCTTGAATAATTTGATACTTGGAAATTGTTGTGCTCAAATAGATCATGTTTAAGCTCTTACATCATGTACTTTGCACCTATTAATGAATAAATACCGTAGAGCTTGTTGAAATTTGGTTTGCATGATTGGTCTCTCTAAAGTCTAGATATTTTCTGGTGAGGGTTTGAACAACAAGGAAGATAGTGTAGAGTCTTATAATGCTTGCAATATGTTCTTATGTAAGCTTTGCTGTACCGGTTCATACTTGTGTTTGCTTCAAATAACCTTGCTAGCCTAAGCCTTGTATTGAGAGGGAATTCTTCTCGTGCATCCAAATCCTTGAGCCAAAAACTATGCCACTTGTGTCCACCATACCTACCTACTACATGGTATTTCTCTGCCATTCCAAAGTAAATTGCTTGAGTGCTACCTTTAAAATTCCTTTCTTTGTCTTTGCAATATATAGCTCATGGGAAAAATAGCTTAAAAACTATTGTGATATTGAATATGTAGCTTATGTATCTTATTTCTTAATAAGTTGCTTGTTGAGCGATAACCATGTTCCTGGGGACGCCATCAACTATTTCACCTTTGTTGAATATCATGTGAGTTGCTATGCATGTTCGTCTTGTATGAATTAAGGGCGATTTATCATGATCAAATGGTTTGAGTATGCATATTGTTAGAGAAGAACATTGGGCCGCTAACTAAAGCCATGATCCATGGTGGAAGTTTCAGTTTGGACAACAATCCTCAATCTCATATGAGATATTTATCTGTTGCTGAATGCTTATTCATTAAAGAGGAGTCCATTATCTTTTGTCTATGTTGTCCCGGTATGGATGTCTAAGTTGAGAATAATCAAAAGCGAGAAATCCAATGTGAAATTTCTCCTTAGACCTTTGTACAGGCGACATAGAGGTACCCCTTTGTGACACTTGGTTGAAACATATGTTATGCAATGATAATCCATGTAAATCCAAGCTAATTAGGACAAGGTGCGGGCACTATTGGTATACTATGCATGAGGCTTGCAACTTATAAGATGTCTTATGCATAACACATATGAATTATTACTACCGTTGACAAAATTGTTTCTATGTTTTCAAAATAAAAGCTCTAGCACAAATATAGTAATCCATGCTTCCCTCTGCGAAGGGTCATTCTTCTACTTTATGTTGAGTCAGTTTACCTATTTCTTTCTATATTAGAAGCAAACACTTGTGTCAACCATGTGCATTGATTCTTACATACTTGCTTATTTGCATTCATCATATTACTTTGTGTTGACAATTATCCATGAGATATGCATGTTGAAAGTTGAAAGCAACTGCTGAAACTTATATCTTCCTTTGTGTTGCTTCAATGCCTTTACTTTGAATCTATTGCTTTATGAGTTAACTCTTATGCAAGACTTATTGATGCTTGTCTTGAAAGTACTATTCATGAAAAGTCTTTGCTATATGATTCAGTTGTTTAGTCATTATCTTTACCATTGCTTTGAATCACTTCATTCATCTCATATGCTTACAATAGTATTGATCAAGATTATGATAGCATGTCACTTAAGTAATTATCTTTGTTATCGTTTACCTACTCGAGGGCGAGTAGGAACTAAGCTTGGGGATGCTGATACGTCTCCAACGTATCTATAATTTCTTATGTTCCATGCTACTTTTATGATGATACTCACATGTTTTGTACACATTGTATGTCATTATTATGCATTTTCCGGAACTAACCTATTGACAAGATGCCGAAGTGCCCGTTCCTGTTTTCTGCTGTATTTGGTTTCAGAAATCCTAGTAAGGAAATATTCTCGGAATTGGACGAAATCAAGGCCCACGATCTTATAATTCCACGAAGCTTCCAGAACACCGAAGAGGGACCAGAGGGGAGGACCAGGGCCCCCACACATGGTGGCGGCGCGGCCAGAGGGGGGCGCCCCCCTGGTGTGTGGAGCCCCCAGACCCCTTCCGACTCCGACTCTTCGCCTATATAAGTCGTCGTGACCTAAAAACTTCAGGGGAATAAGCCACGAGACGAGAAAAGTTACGCAGCCGCCGCCATCGCGAAGCCAAGATTCGGGGGGACAGAAGTCTCTCTTCCGGCACGCCGCCGGGACAGGGAATTGCCCCCGGAAGGCATCTCCATCGACACCACCGCCATCTTCATCGACGCTGCTGTCTCCTATGATGAGGAGGGAGTAGTTCTTCCTCGAGGCTAATGGCTGTACCGGTAGCTATGTGGTTCATCTCTCTCTCTCCCATGTACTTCAATACAATGATCTCATGATTTGCCTTGCATGATTGAGATCCATATGATGAGCTTTGTAATCTAGATGTCGTTATGCTATTCAAGTGGATTTTACTAATGTGATCTCCGGAGACTCCTTGTCCCACGTGTGTAAAGGTGACAGTGTGTGCACCGTGTTGGTCTCTTAGGCTATATTTCACAGAATACTTATTCACTGAGTTATGATTTGAGTTGGATGTATCTATGAAATTGTGGTGTGTTAGTACCTCCTATGAATGCTCACAGTGACAGCGTGGGGTGTTTATTAGTACTTTGGAATACATCTTTAAGGTTTTCCTACATGATGAATTAGTGTTCGTTATCTTGCTAGAGAGTAATTCAGAATAGCATAGTGAAGTGCTTATTTATATTCTATTATGATTGCAATGTTGAGAGTGTCCACTAGTGAAAGTATGATCCCTAGGCCTTGTTTCCAAATACTGCAAACATCGCTTATTTACTGTTTTACTGCATCTTTACTTCCTGCAATATTACCACCATCAACTGCACGCCAGCAAGCTATTTTCTGGCGCCGTTATTACAACTCATATTCATCCATATCACTTGCATTTTACTATCTCTTCGCCGAACTAGTGCACCTATACATCTGACAAGTGTATTAGGTGTGTTGGGGACACAAGAGACTTCTTGTATCGTGATTGCAGGGTTGCTTGAGAGGGATATCTTTGACCTCTTCCTCCCTGAGTTCGATAAACATTGGGTGATTCACTTAAGGGAAACTTGCTGCTGTTCTACAAACCTCTGCTCTTGGAGGCCCAACACTGTCTACAGGAATAGAAGCGTGCGTAGACATCAAGCAGCACATATGGGGATAGACATCTTACCATAGACTCCATTGGCGCCGCCCCCTTCATCTCCACCACTCCCTAGGGCTTTCCCACCACTAGAACCCTCTCAAACTTCACCCAACCATAGATCGGGCACATTGGGAGACCTCCACCAAGGGATTTGGTCCCTCTCAAGCCACATTTGGAGATCTTGGGTTCTTGGCCCTCAATCTCTGTTCTTCTTGTCTTCTTGAGCAAGGAGAACCATGTCTTCGGGTAATTTCCTCTTCTCATCGCTCTAGATCTCGATCCCCTCACACATTGCATATTTGTTAAGGTTTTGAGAAACTAGGATTAGGGTTAGGGTTTTTCTAAAGTTTTCATGCCATTAGAGTGTCTCACACCACTATGCATGTTCCACTCTACATTGTTATAATATATGTACAATTATATGAGTTTTTGCATGATTTTGTGATTGAAATTCTGGGCAAAAGCTAACAAATCGACAGTACCCGGCCCCAGGCCCGGTCAACCGATCCCTGCACCGGACGGTCCGGCGTGTCGCCCGGCCGACCGGATGACAGACCGGCCAGTCCGGTCTCTCGTCCGATTGGACCGGTCCATACGCCGGCTCGCCCAGTATTTCGCATAATCTCGTCAAAACACTTGAACATATGCTATACTCTTTGGCCTCCTTATTTCTGATGACATGTACACTTATCCCACTGCTATCATCGCTCTATTTACTCATTCACAGGTGATTCAAGTGATGATGCATGTGGTACTGTTTCCAAGAGAGGCAGACATGAGACGCCTCCAGGGTGCCGTACTAGCTCTCGCATGCCTCCCAGAGCAGCTCAGGGCACTGGTCCAGGTAGTTCAGCTGGGATTCGAAGCAAGTCATTTGCCAAGAGAAAGAAAGACAAGCATGCAGCTCAAGATGATGATCTTATTGAGAGAGTGCCAACAATCAATGTGGGCACAACACATCTTGCTGATTGGAGAAGACTTAGAGAGGCAAATCCATATCGGTTCGAGGAACGGACCTACACTGGTGGAGATAATTATTCTGGACCAACACTCAAGTGAGCATATGGGATGATTTATACAACTCTAGAGAGTGTATGAAGAATGGTGTCATTGTGATGCCCAAGGCCATCAACAAGGAAGTACTTACCATGCACGAAGCCACCAAGTACCGCTTTGTGGTTGATACCTTGAAGAATATGGGTTTGTATGATCTTGTGTGCTTGAAGCCCGGTGATGAAAAGGGAGTTGGGTACTATTGTCCAATCATTGTCCGTCAATTCCATTGCACCGTGTTCTTTCATGATGATCCCGCTCGCACTATGACTTGGATGACTGGTAAAGAGAAGTACTCTTGCAACTATCTTGACTTCTGTGAAGCCATGGGATTTGGTGGTGGCCATGCTCATGGGTTTAAGATTCACTCTCAGGATAAGTTCACTCATGGGGACATTGCTTTATGCTATCCTTCGGAACCTACAGCTGGTCCTCCCACTATCTCTAGGATGTATTACTCCTATCTTGTGCTTGCCAAGCTATTCCGTGAGAATCTCATCAGCAAGTCAGGAGATACAAGTGAATGCCGAGCCTACCACCTTAATCTGATGTACTATTGCCGTCCTGAGAACATTAGGACAATTGATGGTTGTGACCTCCTCTACTGTGAACTGAGGCGTTCTATTCCGGACCGGATGACTCCAAACTATGCTCAGTATATTCAGCATCTCATCAATAAGGTTGCGCCTTCTCCCAACAATAAGAAAGACCAACTGATCAAGATGGAATCATTCAAGTTTTCTTCTCAGGACACTAGACCGAAAATCCCAGCAATGATGCCCTCTGAGCGCTGATCCAAGGAAAGACATGACCCTGCAGCTAGCTCCAGCTACTCTAGGCGCCCCAAGCGCGGTGTGATACGTCTCAAACGTATCTATAATTTCTTATGTTCCATGCTACTTTTATGATGATACTCACATGTTTTATACACATTATATGTCATTATTATGCATTTTCCGGAACTAACCTATTAACGAGATGCCGAAGAGCCAGTTGTTGTTTTCTGCTGTTTTTGGTTTCAGAAATCCTAGTAAGGAAATATTCTCGGAATTGGACGAAATCAAAGCCCAGGGTCCTATTTTCACACGAAGCTTCCAGAAGACCGAGGGGGAAAGGAAGTGGGGCCACGAGGTGGCCACACCACAGGGCGGCGCGGCCCAGCCCCTAGCCACGCCGACCTAGTGTGTGGGCCCCTCGTGTGGCCCCCCGCATTGCCCTTCCGCCTACTTAAAGCCTCCGTCGCGAAACCCCCAGTACCGAGAGCCATGATACGGAAAACCTTACTGAGACGCCGCCGCCGCCAATCCCATCTCGGGGGATTCATGAGATCGCCTCCGGCACCCTGCCAGAGAGGGGATTCATCTCCCGGAGGACTCTACACCGCCATGGTCGCCTCCGGATTGATGAGTGAGTAGTTCACCCCTGGACTATGGGTCCATAGCAGTAGCTAGATGGTTGTCTTCTCCTCATGTGCTTCATTGTCGGATCTTGTGAGCTGCCTAACATGATCAAGATCATCTATCTGTAATGCTATATGTTGTGTTTGTTGGGATCCGATGGATAGAGAATACTATGTTATGTTGATTATCAATCTATTACCTATGTGTTGTTTATGATCTTGCATGCTCTCCGTTGTTAGTAGAGGCTCTGGCCAAGTTTTTGCTAGTAACTCCAAGAGGGAGTATTTATGCTCGATAATGGGTTCATGCCTCCATTAAATATGGGACAGTGACAGAAAGTTCTAAGGTTGTGGATGTGCTGTTGCCACTAGGGATAAAACATTGATGCTATGTTCGAGGATATAGTTATTGATTACATTACGCACCATACTTAATGCAATTGTCTGTTGCTTGCAACTTAATACCGGAAGGGGTTCGGATGATAACCTGAAAGTGGACTTTTTAGGCATAGATGCATGCTGGATAGCGGTCTATGTACTTTGTCGTAATGCCCAATTGAATCTCACAATATTCATCATATCATGTATGTGCATTGTCATGCCCTCTCTATTTGTCAATTGCCCAACTGTAATTTGTTCACCCAACATGCTATTTATCTTATGGGAGAGACACCTCTAGTGAACTGTGGACCCCGGTCTATTCTTTTAATCGAATACAATCTACTGCAATACTTGTTTTACTGTTCTCTGCAAACAATCATCATCCACACTATACATCTAATCCTTTGTAACAGCAAGCCGGTGAGATTGACAACCTCACTGTTTCGTTGGGGCAAAGTACTTTGGTTGTGTTGTGCAGGTTCCACGTTGGCGCCGGAATCCCTGGTGTTGCGCCGCACTACATCTCGCCGCCATCAACCTTCAACGTGCTTTTTGGCTCCTACTGGTTCGATAAACCTTGGTTTCTTACTGAGGGAAAACTTGCTGCTGTACGCATCACACCTTCCTCTTGGGGTTCCCAACGGACGTGTGTATACACGCTATCAAGCATATTTTTTGGCGCCGTTGCCGGGGATCTGAAGAAAAGTTACATCACAAAGATCTCTGACTCCCACGTCAACTACACGCCAGCAGCATATTTTCTGGCGCCGTTGCCGGGGAGATCAAGACACGCTGCAAGGGGAGTCTTCACAATCCAATCTCTTTACTTTGTTTTTGTCTTTCTTTATTTTATTTACTACTTTGTTTGCTGCACTAAATCAAAACACAAAAAAATTAGTTGCTAGTTTACTTTACTTGCTATCTTGTTTGCTATATCAAAAACACAAAAAAATTAGTTACTTGCATCTGCTTTACTTATTTCATCATGTTTCCTTTTAATTTTACTGAAAAAGATATACCGGTAGGACAAGGGTCTATAATTGGGAGAGATAATATAGAAGAATTTTTCACCCATGTTAGTATCCATGAAGATCTTAAAGATATACCCCTTGCAAAAGCTGTCCCTACCTATGAAGATGCCTCTGTTTGTTTGGTACGCATGATGGAAGCTAGATTTATTAGTCTCAACCCCATGATACAACACATGTTTCTTACACTTTCTGATATGGAGAGGGGAGAGAAGAGAGATTTTGTTTTAAAAGTCCTAGTACGAGAATTTGAGGATGTAGCCAAAGAAGCTAGAAAAGTTTTTAGTAAGCATGATAGGCTTGGTATGATCACCGATTTTAAAAGAACACTTGAAAAGATGGATATGGATAGAATTAAGTACACTGATAATGTTAATGATGGTGGGGAGATTAAAGCACCAATACCATGTAAGCTCCTAGCGATGCATGAAGCTCTAGATGATAATTATGCTTGGCTTGTTCCTGAAAATTTGTTTGATGAGAGTAGCAAGCCCAAGACTAATGAAAAGGGAGCCGCTGAAACCTATGTATCCAAAATACTATGCATGGTTGAGAAAACTCCACACCCCGCTGTAGATGCTCCATCTTTCGATAATACTTGATACACACTTTCTGCGCCTAGCTGAAAGGCGTTAAAGAAAAGCGCTTATGGGAGACAACCCATGTTTTTACTACAGTAATTTTGTTTTATATTTGAGTCTTGGAAGTTGTTTACTACTGTAGCAACCTCTCCTTATATTACTTTTATTGCATTGTTGTGCCAAGTAAAGTCTCTAATAGAAGTAAGATACTAGATTTGGATTACTGCGCAGAATCAGTTTTCTTTGCTGTCACGAATCTGGGTAAAATTCTCTGTAGGTAACTCAGAAAATTATGCCAATTTACGTGAGTGATCCTCAGATATGTACGCAACTTTCATTAGTTTTAAGTTTTCTCATCTGAGCAAGTCTGGTGCCTGTTAAAAATTCGTCTTTACGAACTGTTCTGTTTTGACAGATTCTGCCTTTTATTTTGCATTGCCTGTTTTGCTATGTTAGATGGATTTCTTTGTTCCATTGACTTTCAGTAGCTTTGTGCAATGTCCAGAAGTATAAAGAATGATTGTGTCACCTCTGAATATGTGAATTTTGATTATGCACTAATCCTCTAATGAGTTTGTTTTGAGTTTGGTGTGGAGGAAGTTTTCAAGGATCAAGAGAGGAGGATGATATACACTATGATCAAGGAGAGTGAAAGCTCTAAGCTTGGGGATGCCCCGGTGATTCACCCCTGCATATATCAAGAAGACTCAAGCGTCTAAGCTTGGGGATGCCCAAGGCATCCCCTTCTTCATCGACAACATTATCAGGTTCCTCTAGTGAAACTATATTTTTATTCCATCACATCTTATGTACTTTGCTTGGAGCGTCTGTTTGTTTTTGTTTTTGTTTTGTTTGAATAAAGTTGGATCCTAGCATTCATTGTGTGGGAGAGAGACACGCTCCGCTGTTGCATATGGACAAATATGTCCTTAGGCTTTACTCATAGTATTCATGGCGAAAGTTTCTTCTTCGTTAAATTGTTATATGGTTGGAATTGGAAAATGATATATGTGGTAATTGGTATAATATCTTGAATAACGTGATACTTGGCAATTGTTGTGCTCATGTTTAAGCTCTTGCATCATATACTTTGCACTTATTAATGAAGAAATACATAGAGCATGCTAAAATCTGATTTGCATGTTTGGTTTCTCTAAGGTCTAGATAATTTCTAGTATTGAGTTTGAACAACAAGGAAGACGGTGTAGAATCTTATAATGTTTACAATATGTCTTTTATGTGAGTTTTGCTGTACGGTTCATCCTTGTGTTTGTTTCAAATAACCTTGCTAGCCTAAACCTTGTATCGAGAGGGAATACTTCTCATGCATCCAAAATCCTTGAGCCAACCACTATGCCATTTGTGTCCACCATACCTACCTACCATATGGTATTTCTCCGCCATTCCAAAGTAAATTGCTTGAGTGCTACCTTTAAAATTTCCATTCTTTACCTTTACAATATATAGCTCATGGGACAAATAGCTTAAAAACTATTGTGGTATTGAATATGTACTTATGCACTTTATCTCTTATTAAGTTGCTTGTTGTGCGATAACCATGTTCATGGGGACGCCATCAACTATTTCTTTGTTGAATATCATGTGAGTTGCTATGCATGTTCGTCTTGTCTGAAGTAAGGGCGATTTACCACTCATTTAATGGTTAGAGCATGCATATTGTTAGAGAAGAACATTGGGTCGCTAACTAAAGCCATGATCCATGGTGGAAGTTTCAGTTTTGGACACATATCCTCAATCTCATATGAGAACATTAATTGTTGCTACATGCTTATGCATAAAAGAGGAGTCCATTATCTGTTGTCTATGTTGTCCCGGTATGGATGTCTAAGTTGAGAATAATCAAAAGCGAGAAATCCAATGCGAGCCTTCTCCTTAGACCTTTGTACAGGCGGCATAGAGGTACCCCTTTGTGACACTTGGTTAAAACATGTGTATTGCAATGATAATCCCGGTAATCCAAGCTAATTAGGACAAGGTGCGGGCACTATTAGTATACTATGCATGAGGCTTGC
Organism: Lolium perenne; assembly: GCF_019359855.2. Taxonomy (NCBI): domain Eukaryota; kingdom Viridiplantae; phylum Streptophyta; class Magnoliopsida; order Poales; family Poaceae; genus Lolium; species Lolium perenne. The sequence continues at coordinate 101,082,237 of NC_067246.2, read as the reverse complement.
AACTTGTAAGATATAAATTACATAACTCATATGCTTTATTACTACCGTTGACAAAATTGTTTCTTGTTTTCAAAACCAAAGCTCTAGCACAAATATAGCAATCAATGCTTCCCTCTGCGAAGGGCCATTCTTTTACTTTAATTGTTGAGTCAGTTCACCTATTTCTCTCCACCTCAAGAAGCAAACACTTGTGTGAACTGTGCATTGATTCCTACATACTTGCATATTGCATTTATTATATTACTTTACATTGACAATATCCATGAGATATACATGTTACAAGTTGAAAGCAACCGCTGAAACTTTATCTTCCTTTGTGTTGCTTCAATACCTTTACTTTGAATTATTGCTTTATGAGTTAACTCTTATGCAAGACTTATTGATGCTTGTCTTCAAGTACTATTCATGAAAAGTCTTTGCTTTATGATTCAATTGTTTACTCATGTCATTTACCATTGTTTCAAATCGCTGCATTCATTACATGTGCTTACAATAGTATTGATCAAGATTATGTTGGTAGCATTGTCACTAAGAAATTATCTTTGTTATCGTTTACCTACTCGGGACGAGTAGGAACTAAGCTTGGGGATGCTTGATACGTCTCAAACGTATCTATAATTTCTTATGTTCCATGCTACTTTTATGATGATACTCACATGTTTTATACACATTATATGTCATTATTATGCATTTTCCGGCACTAACCTATTAACGAGATGCCGAAGAGCCGATTCTTTGTTTCTGCTGTTTTTGGTTTCAGAAATCCTAGTAAGGAAATATTCTCGGAATTGGACGAAATCAAAGCCCAGGGTCCTATTTTCACACGAAGCTTCCAGAAGACCGAGGGGGAAAGGAAGTGGGGCCACGAGGTGGCCACACCACAGGGCGGCGCGGCCTAGCCCCTGGCCGCGCCGACCTAGTGTGTGGGCCCCTCGTGTGGCCCCCCGCGTTGCCCTTCCGCCTACTTAAAGCCTCCGTTGCGAAACCCCCAGTACCGAGAGCCACGATACGGAAAACCTTACTGAGACGCCGCCGCCGCCAATCCCATCTCGGGGGATTCAGGAGATCGCCTCCGGCACCCTGCCGGAGAGGGGATTCATCTCCCGGAGGACTCTACACCGCCATGGTCGCCTCCGGATTGATGAGTGAGTAGTTCACCCCTGGACTATGGGTCCATAGCAGTAGCTAGATGGTTGTCTTCTCCTCATGTGCTTCATTGTCGGATCTTGTGAGCTGCCTAACATGATCAAGATCATCTATCTGTAATGCTATATGTTGTGTTTGTTGGGATCCGATGGATAGAGAATACTATGTTATGTTGATTATCAATCTATTACCTATGTGTTGTTTATGATCTTGCATGCTCTCCGTTGTTAGTAGAGGCTCTGGCCAAGTTTTTGCTAGTAACTCCAAGAGGGAGTATTTATGCTCGATAGTGGGTTCATGCCTCCATTAAATCTGGGACAGTGACAGAAAGTTCTAAGGTTGTGGATGTGTTGTTGCCACTAGGGATAAAACATTGATGCTATGTTCGAGGATATAGTTATTGATTACATTACGCACCATACTTAATGCAATTGTCTGTTGCTTGCAACTTAATACCGGAAGGGGTTCGGATGATAACCTGAAAGTGGACTTTTTAGGCATAGATGCATGCTGGATAGCGGTCTATGTACTTTGTCGTAATGCCCAATTGAATCTCACAATATTCATCATATCATGTATGTGCATTGTCATGCCCTCTCTATTTGTCAATTGCCCAACTGTAATTTGTTCACCCAACATGCTATTTATCTTATGGGAGAGACACCTCTAGTGAACTGTGGACCCCGGTCCATTCTTTTAATCGAATACAATCTACTGCAATACTTGTTTTACTGTTCTCTGCAAACAATCATCATCCACACTATACATCTAATCCTTTGTAACAGCAAGCCGGTGAGATTGACAACCTCACTGTTTCGTTGGGGCAAAGTACTTTGGTTGTGTTGTGCAGGTTCCACGTTGGCGCCGGAATCCCTGGTGTTGCGCCGCACTACATCTCGCCGCCATCAACCTTCAACGTGCTTCTTGGCTCCTACTGGTTCGATAAACCTTGGTTTCTTACTGAGGGAAAACTTGCTGCTGTACGCATCACACCTGTCAACACCCGGATTTTTAAGTCCGGATGCCTATTATGTCATACATCGCAATCCCAGGAAATTGTTGTTGCGAGGCATAATAGTTAAGTATCACAGTCATCATTCATTACAACCCATAATGTCTTACAAATTGGAATCACATGATCCATATTACACGAATAGTTGATCTAATGATCAACGAACAAACACAAGTTCATAGCGGAAGCGTAAGATACAAGGACTCTCTAGTCCACAGGCCAACGCTTGACGTTAGAAGCTCCTAGTTGTGGTAGACGTCCTGCTGATCGTCATCCTCGTACTGCTACTCGGCTTCATATTCTGGCCATTTGAATAGCCAGGGACAAAGCCGTGAGTACTTTAAGTACTCGCAATCTAATACTAAAGTAAGTACTAACATTACTATGGAGAGTGTTCTAAGCTCTAAGTTTATTTGCATAAAGCCAATTTTAGTTGATAAACCTTTTCGTAAACAACTCCTCATGTGGTAACCAACTCAAGTGGGAACATTAGTGTCATTCCCACAACTCTGTTGTGATGCAAAATTCAAGTCACCGTTCAAATTCAAGTTCAAAAACACCAGTCACATAGATATAAATTCTGATGACGGGACAGAATGGCCTTTCCAATTGTCCATATCCGCGGACGCGGCTATTCGAATAGTTCTACACTCTGCAGAGGTTGCACACTTGTGCCACAACATTTGATTACATCCGTCAGGGATAAAACCCCAAATAATCGTAGCTCAGTACGCGGATCATCAACCGTTAACCTTTCACTTACACACCCTAGTATAGGCACCTCTCCCCATGAGCTTGGCCTCCCGGTGAAAACCAACTGTTAACCCGGGAACTGCACAGGGCTTGGCCATACAATTCACCTCAATTCACATCATTTCTCAACAACGGAGGCAGCCTCAAGCGTAACCCCTATGACGTGTGTTCAGAGGGAACCCATACTAAGACACATAAATTTCCAGCTAAGCCTTACCCATAATCAGGTATTGTGGGGGTACTCAATAATTGGAAAGGTATCGCATCCAACTCAATCATCAGTTTTAGTCATTTCACCAAGTCAAATTCATGTCATATTCACCTTCAAAATCCTTCAATGGAAATGACTTATCATTCCAAGGTTTTCAACTTCATCATTTCATAAACACATGTTCCCATCTAGAGTAGTCATTTTTAATTTAGCAGTAGCATCTAGGTGTGAGGGGTGCTAAGTACTTTGCCTTGCTTCTAGGCTAACCTTGATACTTTTGTACTAATCCAATACTAATCAAGTGAATCATAAATCAAAAGTACTTTGATAAAACAAAAGTAAATAAAGCTTGTAAAGTAAAACTGGGAAATAGGATCATAAGCATAAAGTAAATGGGGTAATGCCTTGCTCATGGTGAGCTTTGCACTTTGCAAGAGTATTATCTTGCCTTGGTTGGGGAATTGGTCAAAGTGGTCTTCTTCTCCTTGGAAGTAGACCTCCTCCTCCTCCTGGTACTCCTCGGTACTACCGTCTAAAATACGAATACGGGGTACACAATCATCATACCAAACTAAATTACTGAACTGGGCACACTCATGAGCTACACACTTTAAACTAGCATCATACATTAATATTGAGTTGGTGGGTGTGTTCTTCTTATCATTTAAGAAAAAAATAATTTCCTCTCATACTAATCTTAAATGTTACTTTGAATTATTCAGAGAAATAATTTCCTCTCATTATCTTATTAAGATTTAATTTCTCTTATGCATAATATGTGACCTAGGTTGACCCTAGTCAACCTTTTCGCACTTATCATTTTGAGAAAATGATTTAAATGAGGTGAGCACCTCATACAATTTAATTCTAGCATAGCAAAGATTTAATGTCACCAACAATTTCTATAAGACCTAAATGACCAGAGTCTCTACTTCATTGGCAATTGGTGGTGACAAGATTTAAATGAGAGAAACTCTCTCATAAGATTTCTTAATAGTTTTGGACAATATCTTTCACTAGAAATAGCCATAAAGTCCTTTAATTCAACTAGGCCATGATCATTCAAAGTAAGCATGGCATATTTTTGTAGAAACAATTAGTATAAGTGAAAAGTGAATTATTGGAGGTGGAATTAACTGAAAAGCATTTATGGTTGATTTTTAAGAATTATTATAAGGCAGAAAAGTCCCTGCCTTGTTTATTTTCTCACTTGAATTCTACAATAGATCTAGGGTTCAAACTAGTGGCATTGTGTAGAGAAAATCCTAAGCTTTCCAAAAATATCAAGTTTGTAAAATTTGGCCGAGTAGATTTGTCCCTATTGAATTTCAAAGTGAACACCAGATTGCAATTTAAATCTAACTGGAAAATTCGAATTCAAACTAGTGGGCTCGCGCGGTAAACTAGCTGGGCTGCAGAGAGAAAAAGGATTTGGGCCGGCCCACTTCGCGTCCAGTGCGAGAGGGCCGTCTGACGGCAGGTCCCACGCGTCAGCGGGTCATAACGACCGAAACGGTAAGTTTCTTTCAGGGCCGTAGGATTAGACGCCGATCGGACGGACGACGAGCATCGTCGTCTCCGACGAGAACTGGCCACTGGCGCGGCGAGGCTAGGGGGTGGGAGACTCACCGGCGGCGCGGCGATGGTCGGAGAGGGGTTGCGGCGAGGTTGTCGACGATGGTGAAGCAGATGGAAGCAGCGGCGGCGCCTGGGGTGCACTGCAACGGCGGTGCCCTTCTCAGCACCTCCGCGGGCACCGAGCTCCAAATTCCGGCGAGGCAGCGGCGAATGTGGAGAAGGGAGAGGCTAGGAAGGCTCAGTGGTGAGAGGGAAGACTGATGGTGTGGCGAATTTGAAGAAGGAAGAGCTCCTTTTATAGTGGCCTCGAGCAGCGGAGGGAGGTCACGGTGACGATGGCGAGGTGGTGCTACAGGCGATCAACGGCGTGGGCGAGGGCATGGCAGTGTTTAGGCGGGCTCAGGGAGCATCACGGTGTACTCGGAGCAGTGTTCGGTGGTCAAGAACAGTGGCGCTCGTCACGCGTCCAGGGCTACTGTGGCGGACGTCGTCGTCCTCCTCGACGGTGACCAGGCGGGGGCGAGCTCGTGGTGGTGTCTGACGGCATCCTGGTGCTGAGGTGAGTCCACGCGAGGGCGCTGATGGCGAGGCGGGGTCGCTGCTGACGGGGTGACGCGGCGTTCTGGCGCGCTCTGGCGTCGAGGCCATGCGCGGCATGGCGTCGCTGGAGCGTTCTGGGCGCGTGGCTGCTGGCGTGTGCACGCGTCGGCTTGACCATGGGAGGGCAAGGGCTGGTCCAGAAGAGCACGAGGAGCATCCAGGACATGATGGCACGGCGTTGAGGTGAGAGGGGAGAGGAATGGCATGGGGTGGCCATGCCAAGCCACGGCATGGTCATGCCCGTGTCACTTTGGTCAAGTGGAGGTGCTTGCAAGTGGTGGCATTGATGCAGTGAGGTGAGAGGAGACTCCAGAGCTGCAGAGAGGGCCAGAGTTGGACCAAGTCCAAGGTGAAAACTCAGTATGGGCTGCATTTTTACTGCTGCAGCAAGGTGTTTGTTGTAATGCCCGCAAGAAAAAGATTTTTGAAATTTGAAAAGATTTTTGGTGGAGTGTAAACATATAATTAGAGAAGTAGAATGGAGGTGGTGGTGGTCAAAATGGTGTTGAGATGCAAAATCACATTTGGCACATGATCTTACATATGTTTCAAAGTCCTGACTTTGCTTGCTTGCCATTTGAATTTGAGACAGAGTTAGAGGTGGGTCCCTTGAGCAAAGTTGTAGTCCTTGATGAGATCTTGGAAGAGGTGCAAAGAGTTGGCCAAGTGTAGAAAGAGAAAGTTGAAAACCAGGGGCTCAAAGTGGGTATCATGCTGAAATTGTCACATATGAGCATAATCACATGTGAGCTCAATTTTGATTCAAATTTGATTTGAATTGAGTTTGTTTGATTCCAAAAGTGTTAATAAGTGTTTAGTATCCATTTACAACTAATGGTGCAAACCAAAATGGCCTAGATCAAAGATTTGTAAAAATGGCATAGGCCATATGTGGGTGTGAAGTTGATTTTTAGAATTTCTTTTCTATTTTATTTTTATTTGACTTTGGATGATCAAGTGATCATTGCTAGGGTTTTAGAATGAGAGTAACACATAAACAAGCATCATGGCAAAAGCACACTCAAATAAATTAATAAGGTGAGCTATATGCATAGTCCTATATGATGAGAAAAAGTTTTTGTTGGCTCTGATTTTTGGATTCTTGAATTCTCTCTCCTGTTCCTTTTATTGAAACTTGGGATGTTACAAACCCTTCCCCCTTACAAAAGATCTCGTCCCGAGATCTAGAGAAAACTAGGTACTAAAGAGATATGGGTATTCCTTCTTCATGTCTTCCTCGCGTTCCCAAGTTGCTTCTTCTTCGGTGTGATTACTCCATTGTATCTTCAGGAACTTGATACTTCGGGTGCGAGTGGTCCTGAATGCTTCTTCAAGGATGCGAATCAGCACTTCGCGGTAGGTTAGATCCTTGTTGATATCAATGGCTCTGTGGTCGATGTTCTTGAATACTTCGGTCTTCTCCGGCACTTCTAGGCACTTCCGGAGCAGTGAGATGTGAAACACATTGTGTACGGCGGACATCTCTTCCGGCAGTTCCAGCTGATATGAAACTTCTCCTCGGCGACTCAGAATTTTGAATGGTCCGACATATCTGGGGGCGAGCTTTCCTTTGAGTTGGAATCTCTGCATTCCTTTGAGGGGTGAGACTTTGAGATACACAAAATCTCCGATCTCGAATGTCATCTCTCGGTGTCTCTTGTCGGCGTAGCTCTTCTGTCTTGACTGGGCGGTCTTGAGGTACTCGCGGATCTTGTGCACCTTCTCTTCGGCTTCGCGGAGAACATCGGGGCCGAAGACTTGACTATCTCCGACTTCCGACCAGTTCAGAGGGGTACGGCATTTCCTTCCGTACAGGGCTTCAAAGGGGGCCATCTGTAAGCTGGCTTGGTAGCTGTTGTAGTAGGAGAATTCTGCATATGGTAGGCAGTCTTCCCATTTGGATCCATACTCTAGCACACAGGCTCTCAACATATCTTCCAGTATCTGGTTGACTCGCTCGGTCTGTCCGTCAGTCTGTGGGTGGTAAGCTGTGCTGAAATTCAGACGGGTTCCTAGTCCTTCATGCACTTTCTGCCAGAATCTTGAGGTGAATTGCGATCCTCTATCTGACACAATTGACTTCGGTGTTCCGTGCAGGCTGACTATTCTGGATATGTATAACTCTGCGAGCTTTGGGCCTTGGTATGTGGTCTTGACGGGGATGAAATGTGCCACTTTGGTCAACCTATCGATGACTACCCAAATGGAGTCATTTCCTCGGCTAGATTTGGGCAATCCTGTGATAAAGTCCATACCGACAGAATCCCATTTCCACTCCGGAATCTGTAAGGGTTGCAACAGTCCTGCGGGGCGTTGATGTTCTACCTTGACTCGTTGACAGATATCACACTTGGCGATGTAGCTTCCTATCTCTCGCTTCATTCCGTGCCACCAGAATTGTTCCTTCAGATCTTGGTACATCTTGGTTCCTCCGGGATGAATGGAATACAGTGTATCATGAGCTTCCTTCAAAATGACTTGCTTCAACTCTGAATCTGATGGTACACACAGGCGTTCTTTGTACCAAAGAACTCCTTCTTCATCAATGGTGAATCCTGGTGCCTTTCCAACGGCTATCTGGTTCTTGATTCCGTCAATGCTGGCATTTCCCTTCTGGGCTTCCTTTATCTGGCTCATCAAAGTGGGTTGGAGCTCAATGCTGGCGAGGAATCCTTCGCTCACTAGCTCTAGTCTGAATTGTTCAAACTCTTGGTACAGGCTTGGTTGCTCTATTGCGATCATGGAGTTCAACTGACACGGCAGTCTGCTCAAGGCATCCGCTACCACATTGGCCTTGCCGGGGTGGTAGTGAATTTCCATGTCGTAATCTTTGATTTACTCAATCCATCTGCGCTGTCTCATGTTCAGCTCCTTCTGGGTGAAAATGTACTTCAGGCTCTTGTGATCTGAATATATCTCGCATCGATTACCCATGAGGTAATGACGCCAAACCTTCAGGGCTAACACTACGGCTGCTAACTCCAAGTCATGAGTTGGATAGTTCTGTTCATGTTGCTTCAGTTGCCTTGACAGGTAAGATATCACCTTGCCTCCTTGCATCAACACACATCCAAGACCAGTCTTGGATGCATCACAATAGACATCAAATGGCTTGGTGACATCGGGCATGATCAATATTGGGGCTGTGGTTAATCTGAGCTTGAGTAGCTGAAAGCTTTCTTCACATTTGTCATTCCATTCAAATTTCCTGTCCTTCTTCAGCAGTTGCGTCATTGGTCTTGCGATGCTTGAAAATCCTTCAACGAATCGGCGGTAATATCCTGCTAATCCCAGAAATGCTCGGACTTCAGTCTGGGTGGTTGGGGCTTTCCATTCCTCAACGGTTTTGATTTTTGCGGGATCTACAGCAATTCCTCCTGCAGACAAGATGTGTCCTAGGAATCCTACTTCTTTCAACCAAAACTCACATTTGCTAAACTTGGCGTACAACTTGTGCTGCCTCAGGGTTTCTAGGACCACTTCCAAATGTTGCTCATGTTCTTCTTCTGATTTGGAGTAGATAAGAATGTCGTCGATGAAGACAACGACAAACTTATCCAGGAATTCCATAAAGATCTTATTCATGAGGTTCATGAAATAAGCGGGGGCATTGGTCAGTCCAAAGGACATGACATTGTACTCATACAGTCCATATCTGGTGGTAAAGGCAGTCTTGGGAATATCGGTTGCTCGGATCTTCAGTTGATGGTAACCTGTCCTCAGGTCAATCTTCGAGAATACTTAGGCACCGGTTAGCTGGTCAAACAGGTCTTCTATCTTTGGCAAGGGATATTTGTTCTTGATGGTGACATCGTTAAGCTTACGATAATCCGTAACCAAACGAGTGGGCGACGCACTTGGTCGAATCAGACCTTTGTATAGCATATCATCCAGTTGCTTCTTCAGTTCCACTAACTCTGCGGGGTTCATGCTATAGGCTCTCTGGGCTATAGGTCCTGTTCCAGGGATTAACTCGATGATAAACTCGATATCCCGATCCGGGGGCATACCGGGTAGATCATCCGGAAACACATCAGGGTATCGACAAACGACCCTGATTTGATCCAGAGTTGGCCTAGCTACACTTTGGTTGCAGGTAAAATTTCTGGGTAGCTTTTCAGACAAGTGTTCTATTATTATCCCGGTGCTACTAGTCATGGTGATGGCCTTCTTGGCGCAGTCTATCAATCCATGATGTTTCGCCATCCAATCCATACCCAGGACTACTTCCAATCCTTTTGTTCCCAGAACAATCAAGTTTGCATAAAAGTCTATTTCATGGATTCTGATGGGTACATCTTTGCAAAATTTTCTAGCTTTAGTTATTGATCCAGGTATTTGAACTATCATGACATGTTTCAAGCTGATTGGTTGAATCTTACTAGTGCACACAAAATCTTCTGTAACGAACGAATGCGATGCTCCAGAATCAAACAACACTCTTGCTGGTATTGAGTTAACAGAGAACATACCCAGCACCACGTCAGGTGCTTCCTGGGCTTCCTCAGCGTTCATGTGGTAGAGGCGACCACCGCGGTTGTTCGGGTTGTTGGGGGCGAACTTCTTGCCGGTGGAGACACGGCGTTGCTGCTGAGCTGGTGGTGCGGGGTTGCCTGCGAGCTTGGCGAGCCTCTTGGGACACTCATTGGAGTAATGCCCCACTACACCACACTCATAGCAAGTGATGGTGGTCTTGTCCTGCTTGTTCGCGACGGGGATTGCATTGCTCCCGGTCCTTGGTGCGGTGTTGGTGTTGTGGTTGCTGTTGTTGTTGCTGGGGGCTCTCGGCGGAGCACGGTTGTAGTTGTTGTTGTTGTTGTTGCTGTTGTTGTTGTAGTTGCCTCCTGGCCTCGAGTTTCCTCCACTCCGGTTCTGATAACCGGGGCGCGAGTTCTGCATCGGTGGCTTGTTGTTTCTCGGAGTGAAACCTCCGCTTGAGCTAGGGCGATACTTCTGGGGGTGGCTTGATCCACTTTGATTCATCATACGGCGCTTGCGGTTCTCGCTGGCTTGGTGCAGTTTGCCCTCCATTAGGATGGCGGAGTCAACAAGGGCTTCGAGGTCGGCGAAGGGGATGTTGATCAACACAGTCTGCATCTCATCATGCAGTCCGTTCAAGAACCTTTCCTTCCTCTTCTCAGTAGTGTCGGTCTCATCCGGGGCGTACCTTGACAGTGTGAGAAACTTGTCGCGGTATTCCACCACGGACATCCGGCCTTGCTTCAGTTCACGGAACTCATCTCTCATCTTCTTTATCAGACCCGGGGGCACATGGTACTTGCTGAACTTGAGCTTGAAATCAGTCCAAGTCATAAACTGTCCCGCGTTCATGGCACGGGTGCTTGTCCACCAAGCTCTTGCTGGTCCTGCTAAGTAGTGCGTGGCAAACAGCACTTTCTCATTCTCTTCAACTCCAGCCACTTCTAGATTGTTCTCCATAGTTTGGAGCCAATCATCTGCATCAAGTGGTTCCTCAGTCTTGCTGAAAACTGGAGGGTTGGTATTCTGGAAGTTCTTGAGCTTGGATCCTGGATGATCATGGTGGCCTTGATTGTTGTTGGCAAGCTGTTGAAGTGCTGCAAGGTTGGCTTGCCTTTCGGCTCTTTCGGCTTCTCTACCTTCCAGCATAGTTTGCAACATCTGCATCATTGCTTCTTGAGTCGCGTTGCGAACCGGAGGGGCCATCTGAGCATTGAGATAGATCATGAGATAAGAGGGAAATTCTCTATGGCTTGTTTTATGTTTTAAGTTCAAAAAGTTTAAAACTTGAGTCTCTTCATGATAACACAAACATACATTCATTCATGACAAACAACACACATTACAAGCTAACACACTAAGGGTTTTAAGAACCCTTCTTCTCCAAGCTACGATACATGGGGCGGGATACAACTCACACCTACGATAGTGCATCAGTGAACTACTCTTCATCCTCATCCACATCTATGGCAACATGGTCATCTTCTCCAGCGTCGAGGAACTCGTAGTCTTCCTCCTCGGTGTTCTCATCTTCCTCAAAGTCGTCGTCGTCACTCAGGAAGGCACTTCCTCCCTGAATGTCATCTCCATCTTCCTCCATCTTCTTCATCTGTTCCTCCTGGTCCTTGACAGTGGCCTCAAGCGCAACTATCTTTGCGCGGAGGCGGGTGATGGTGGCATCCTTCTTTGCCCGCTGCTGGCGGAGAGTCTTGCGGTCGTTGTTGAGGAGCTTGATGGCTTCACCTTGTTCGATGATGTGGGCGTGAGTCTGGTTGGCGTACTCACGCGCGTGGTCGAGGTCCTGCTGAGTGTGGTACAGGATGAAGTCCAGGTGCTCCACATGGTGCTTCAGCTCCGGGTGAGGCGACATGTCCATGGGCTCTCCAGCGGAGTTACGCCTCGCGAGGTGAGAGAAGCGAGGGCTCCTGAGTGCCTCCCCGCTCATCCCGCACAAGCGTGCGAGTGCCTCCTGAAGTGCGCGGGCGAGTCCGTCCAGCCAGTTGCTCTCCCTGAAGGAGAAGAGGATCCTCTCAGAAGTGGGAGTCTCCATCTTGCCCCTCAAGTCAGCGGTGATGATCCACTGCAACTCGCCTCCTGGCTGGTCATTGACCTGCACTCCATGGAACTCCGGGTGCGGGTGACCAAGGTGGTCGGAAAGGGCGTTGAGGTCGTGCTCAAAGACCAAGCTTCCCCCGTTCCCGAGCTGGTAAAACTTCGTGTTCATGGGCTCCATCTGAAAGTGAAGGATTAAGTTAGAGAAGTGAACAAGTGTGGCAAAATTTTAGTGATCTTTCTAAGGAAGAGCATGACTTCTTATTTTTCCAAAGAGCACAAAGAGAAGACAAAGACTAAGTTTTTCAGAAATACTTCATTCCTTTTTTTGAAACTAATCTTTCAGAACGTCCATTTCTAACTAGGGTTTCCTAAGGTCAAACAATGGCTCTGATACCAACTTGTCAACACCCGGATTTTTAAGTCCGGATGCCTATTATGTCATACATCGCAATCCCAGGAAATTGTTGTTGCGAGGCATAATAGTTAAGTATCACAGTCATCATTCATTACAACCCATAATGTCTTACAAATTGGAATCACATGATCCATATTACACGAATAGTTGATCTAATGATCAACGAACAAACACAAGTTCATAGCGGAAGCGTAAGATACAAGGACTCTCTAGTCCACAGGCCAACGCTTGACGTTAGAAGCTCCTAGTTGTGGTAGACGTCCTGCTGATCGTCATCCTCGTACTACTGCTCGGCTTCATATTCTGGCCATTTGAATAGCCAGGGACAAAGCCGTGAGTACTTTAAGTACTCCCAATCTAATACTAAAGTAAGTACTAACATTACTATGGAGAGTGTTCTAAGCTCTAAGTTTATTTGCATAAAGCCAATTTTAGTTGATAAACCTTTTCGTAAACAACTCCTCATGTGCTAACCAACTCAAGTGGGAACATTAGTGTCATTCCCACAACTCTGTTGTGATGCAAAATTCAAGTCATTGTTCAAATTCAAGTTCAAAAACACCAGTCACATAGATATAAATTCTGATGACGGGACAGAATGGCCTTTCCAATTGTCCATATCCGCAGACGCGGCTATTCGAATAGTTCTACACTCTGCAGAGGTTGCACACTTGTGCCACAACATTTGATTACAACCGTCAGGGATAAAACCCCGAATAATCGTAACTCAGTACGCGGATCATCAACCGTTAACCTTTCACTTACACACCCTAGTATAGGCACCTCTCCCCATGAGCTTGGCCTCCCGGTGAAAACCAACTGTTAACCCGGGAACTGCACAGGGCTTGGCCGTACAATTCACCTCAATTCACATCATTTCTCAACAACGGAGGCAGCCTCAAGCGTAACCCCTATGACGTGTGTTCAGAGGGAACCCATACTAAGACACATAAATTTCCAGCTAAGCCTTACCCATAATCAGGTATTGTGGGGGTACTCAATAATTGGAAAGGTATCGCATCCAACTCAATCATCAGTTTTAGTCATTTCACCAAGTCAAATTCATGTCATATTCACCTTCAAAATCCTTCAATGGAAATGACTTATCATTCCAAGGTTTTCAACTTCATCATTTCATAAACACATGTTCCCATCTAGAGTAGTCATTTTTAATTTAGCACTAGCATCTAGGTGTGAGGGGTGCTAAGTACTTTGCCTTGCTTCTAGGCTAACCTTGATACTTTTGTACTAATCCAATACTAATCAAGTGAATCATAAATCAAAAGTACTTTGATAAAACAAAAGTAAATAAAGCTTGTAAAGTAAAACTGGGAAATAGGATCATAAGCATAAAGTAAATGGGGTAATGCCTTGCTCATGGTGAGCTTTGCACTTTGCAAGAGTATTATCTTGCCTTGGTTGGGGAATTGGTCAAAGTGGTCTTCTTCTCCTTGGAAGTAGACCTCCTCCTCCTCCTGGTACTCCTCGGTACTAGCGTCTAAAATACGAATACGGGGTACACAATCATCATACCAAACTAAATTACTGAACTAGGCACACTCATGAGCTACACACTTTAAACTAGCATCATACATTAATATTGAGTTGGTGGGTGTGTTCTTCTTATCATTTAAGAAAAAAATAATTTCCTCTCATACTAATCTTAAATGTTACTTTGAATTATTCAGAGAAATAATTTCCTCTCATTATCTTATTAAGATTTAATTTCTCTTATGCATAATATGTGACCTAGGTTGACCCAAGTCAACCTCTTCACACTTATCATTTTGAGAAAATGATTTAAATGAGGTGAGCACCTCATACAATTTAATTCTAGCATAGCAAAGATTTAATGTCACCAACAATTTCTATAAGACCTAAATGACCAGAGTCTCTACTTCATTGGCAATTGGTGGTGACAAGATTTAAATGAGAGAAACTCTCTCATAAGATTTCTTAATAGTTTTGGACAATATCTTTTACTAGAAATAGCCATAAAGTCCTTTAATTCAACTAGGCCATGATCATTCAAAGTAAGCATGGCATATTTTTGTAGAAACAATTAGTATAAGTGAAAAGTGAATTATTGGAGGTGGAATTAACTGAAAAGCATTTATGGTTGATTTTTACGAATTATTATAAGGCAGAAAACTCCCTGCATTGTTTATTTTCTCACTTGAATTCTACAATAGATCTAGGGTTCAAACTAGTGGCATTGTGTAGAGAAAATCCTAAGCTTTCCAACAATATCAAGTTTGTAAAATTTGACCGAGTAGATTTGTCCCTATTGAATTTCAAAGTGAACACCAGATTGCAATTTAAATCTAACTGGAAAATTCGAATTCAAACTAGTGGGCTCGCGCGGGAAACTAGCTGGGCTGTAGAGAGAAAAAGGATTTGGGCCGGCCCACTTCGCGTCCAGCGCGAGCGGGCCGTCTGACGGCAGGTCCCACGCGTCAGCGGGTCATAACGACCGAAACGGTAAGTTTCTTTCAGGGCCGTAGGATTAGACGCCGATCGGACAGACGACGAGCATCGTCGTCTCCGACAAGAACTGGCCACTGGCGCGGCGAGGCTAGGGGGTGGGAGACTCACCGGCGGCGCGGCGATGGTCGGAGAGGGGTTGCGGCAAGGTTGTCGACGATGGTGAAGCAGATGGAAGCAGCGGCGGCGCCTGGGGTGCACTGCAACGGCGGCGCCCTTCTCAGCACCTCCGCGGGCACCGAGCTCCAAATTCCGGCGAGGCAGCGGCGAATGTGGAGAAGGGAGAGGCTAGGGAGGCTCAGTGGTGAGAGGGAAGACTGATGGTGTGGCGAATTTGAAGAAGGAAGAGCTCCTTTTATAGTGGCCTTGAGCAGCGGAGGGAGGTCACGGTGACGATGGCGAGGTGGTGCTGCAGGCGATCAACGGCGTGGGCGAGGGCATGGCAGTGTTTAGGCGGGCTCAGGGAGCGTCACGGTGTACTCGGAGCAGTGTTCGGTGGTCAAGAACAGTGGCGCTCGTCACGCGTCCAGGGCTATGATACGTCCAATTTGCATCACTATTTTATATCATAATTTGCTGTTATTCATTGATATATTTCATATTGGGACACAATACTTATGTTATTTCATCTATTTTGCATGTTTCATCATTATTGGAGGATCAAGCACCGGAGCCAGAATTCTGCTGGAAAAAGCACCGTCAGAACGCAATATTTCGGAAGATCAACTGTGGAAGGAAATTATACCAAAAATCCTATTTTTCAAGATGACGAAGGAAGCCAGAAGGAGGAGCCAGCTGGACCCAGGGTGGGCCCACACCATAGGGCGGCGCGGCCCATGGCCTGGCCGCGCCACCATGTGGTGTGGGGGCCCCACAGCCCCTTTCGCCTCCTTTTCTTCGCGAAATCCTTCGTCCCGAAAACCTAAGCCACAGAGGGTACCTCGCGAAGAGTTACAGCCGCCTCTGCGGGGCGGAGAACACCAGAGAGAAAAAAGCTCTCTGGCGGGCAGGAATCCGCCGGGAAAATTCCCTCCGGGAGGGGGAAATCGACGCCATCGTCACCGTCATCAAGCTGGACATCATCTCCATCACCATCATCATCATCTCCACCATCATCACCGCCGTCTCCACCGCTGGACACCGTCACCGCCGTAGCAATTTGGGTTTGATCTTGATTGTTTGATAGGGGAAACTCTCCCGGTATCGATCTCTACTTGTTGTTGATGCTATTGAGTGAAACCATTGAACCAAGTTTATGTTCAGATTGTTATTCGTCATCATATCACCTCTGATCATGTTCCATATGATGTCTCGTGAGTAGTTCGTTTAGTTCTTGAGGACATGGGTGAAGTCTAAATGTTAGTAGTGAACTATGGTTGAGTAATATTCAATGGTATGATATTTAAGTTGTGGTGTTATTCTTCTAGTGGTGTCATGTGAACGTCGACTACATGACACTTCACCATTTATGGGCCTAGGGGAATGCATCTTGTATTCGTTTGCCAATTGCGGGGTTGCCGGAGTGACAGAAACCTAAACCCCCGTTGGTATATCGATGCAGGAGGGATAAACGGGATCTCAGAGTTTAAGGCTGTGGTTAGATTTATTCTTAATTATTTTCTTGTAGTTGCGGATGCTTGCAAGGGGTATAATCACAAGTATGTATTAGTCCTAGGAAGGGCGGTACATTAGCATAGGTTCACCCACACAACACTTATCATAACAATGAAGATTATTTAGCCGTATGTAGCGAAAGCACTAGACTAAAATCCCGTGTGTCCTCGAGAACGTTTGGTCATTATAAGTAAACAAACCGGCTTGTCCTTTGTGCTAAAAAGGATTGGGCCACTCGCTGCAATTGTTACTCTCGCACTTTACTTACTCGTACTTTATTCAACTGTTACATCAAAAACCCTGAATACTTGTCAGTGAGCATTTACGGTGAATCCTTCATCGAAACTGCTTGTCAACACCTTCTGCTCCTCGTTGGGATCGACATTCTTACTTATCGAAAATACTACGATACACCCCCTATACTTGTGGGTCATCAAGACTATTTTTTAAAGCGCCGTTGTTGCAGGGGAGTGAAGCGCTATTGGTAAGTGGAATTGGTAAGGAAAACCTTTACTGTTTGTGCTGATTTTATTTACTTTCTTGCTATAAGTCATTATGGAGAGATCTTCTCTTCAATTTTTATTTGGGAAATCTACTACTACTGCAACGGTAGTGGATGAGGCGCCAGGTGAGGAAGTGATACCATATAAAATACCTATGAAAATTATTGAACGTGTTATGGATAACCGCTATGAAGGGGATGGAACTGTCCACCCTGGAGATCATTTATTGTTCTTGCATGAATTATGCGGTTTATTCAAGTGTGCAGGTATTGCTATGGATGAAGTGAGGAAGAAACTATTCTCTTTATCGCTGTCTGGTAAAGCGGCGCATTGGTATAAATTCTTGGATAATGGGGATTCTCTTGAATGGAATGATATTGTGCCCGGTTTTTATTCTAAGTTCTATCCTCCAAGTGAAATTCACAAGGATCGGAATCGCATATATAATTTTTGGCCTCATGATGGAGAGAGTATTGCCCAAGCTTGGGGAGATTGAAGTCTTTAATGCTCAAATGCCCCATTCATGAGCTTCCTGGTAATGTTATTATTGATAATTTCTATGCAAGACTTTCTTTTCAAGACAAGACCTTGCTGGATACTTCTTGTTCTGGATCATTTACACGCAACAAAGAAGAGTTTAAAAGGGACCTTCTTGATCGGATCCAAGAAAATACCGAAGGTTGGGAGACCGACAAGGATAGAGACTCAGGTATAAGTTCTGCTTATACATGCATTGAAGCTTTTATGGATCCTGATAAATTTCGTAATATGAGTGCTACATATGGTCTTGATTCTCAAGTTGCTGCAAATCTTTTTAAAGCTTTTGCCTCTCATTATGAATTGCCAAAGAAGAATTTTGATAAGTATCATGAACCATATAAAGATAAAATTGATTCATCTATTAATAAATGCGTTGTAGTTGAAACTGCTGATCATGTTATTCCTGAAGCTTATATTGAAAAAACTCCTTTACCAGCTAAAATCAAGGAGTACTCTGTAATAAATACTGCGGTTCAAAAAAGTGAAAAGAAACCTTTAGAACATGAAGAACAAATAAAAGTTGAAAATGCTGTTGCAATAGTTAAAGATCTTGTGACCGAAAATGTGGAGGATGGTCATATTATTTTACTGTGCAGATGCTTCTAATATTGTTTCACATCCTAATAAACCCAAACAAGCTAGTGTTCCTATGCTATCTGTTAGAATTGGTGATCATTGCTATTATGGATTATGTGATATTGGTGCAAGTGTTAGTGCTATTCCTTATGAGCTTTACACGGAGATTATGCACGAAATTGATTCTTGTGAACTTGAAGATATTGATGTGGTTATTCAGCTAGCTAATAGAGAAACTATTTCTCCAATTGGTATTGTTCGAGATGTGGAAGTTTTATGCGGTAAGATTAAATATCCTGCTGACTTTTTGGTACTTGGTTCTGCTGCTAGTGATTATTGTCCTATTATTTTTGGTAGACCTTTTCTAAATACTTGTGGAGCTATTATAGATTGCAAGAAAGAGAAAATTTTGACTAAATTTGCTGGTGAATCTTATGAGTTTAACTTCTCTAAATTTACCAAAACTCCTTATAAAGCTGATTTGCCTAGTGATGATTTTAAAATGGAACAGTGTGCATCTATTGTTCTTGTTCCTAACAATCCTTTGCAGCAACATTTGGAGGATAGCGAGAGTGAAGTTTTTAGGAAAGAAAGAGATGAGCTTGAGGAAATTTTTCTTCGCCAACCTATTCTCAAGCATGATTTACCGGTGGAAGATTTGGGTACAACACCGCCACCAAAGGAAGATCCTGTTTTTGAATTAAAGCCTTTGCCTGATAATCTTAAATATGCTCATATTGATGATAAGAAAATATATCCTGTTATTATTAGTTCTAAGCTTTCAGAGATTGAGGAAGAAAGGTTATTGGAAATATTGAAGAAGCACCGAGGCGCTATTGGCTACACTCTTGATGATTTGAAAGGGATTTCTCCTTCTCTTTGCCAACATGCTATTAATATGGAAGATGATGCAAAGCCTGTTGTTGAACATCAGCGCCGTCTAATTCCGAAGATGAAGGAAGTGGTAAGGAATGAAGTATTAAGACTTCTTGAAGCTGGTATTATATATCCTATTGCTGATAGTAGATGGGTTAGTCCTGTGCATTGCGTTCCCAAGAAAGGAGGAATGACTGTTGTGCCTAATGATAATGATGAGCTCATCCCTCAAAGAGTAGTTGTAGGGTATAGAATGTGCATTGATTTTCGAAAAGTTAATAAAATTACTAAGAAAGATCATTACCCTTTACCATTTATTGATCAAATGCTAGAAAGATTGTCTAAAAATACTCATTTCTGTTTTCTTGATGGTTATTAAGGTTTTCACAAATTGTGTTAAAGCTAAAGATCAAGAGAAAACCACTTTCACTTGTCCCTATGGAACTTATGCTTATAGACGCATGCCTTTTGGTTTATGTAATGCTCCTGCTACTTTTCAAAGATGCATGTCTGCTATTTTTCATGGTTTTTGTGAGAGTATTGTAGAGGTATTCATGGATGATTTTTCCGTCTATGGGAATTCTTTTGATAGTTGCTTGCAAAACCTTGATAAAGTTTTGCAGAGATGTGAAGAAACTAACCTTGTTCTTAATTGGGAGAAATGCCACTTTATGGTTAATGAAGGAATTGTATTGGGACATAAAATTTCTGAGAGAGGCATTGAAGTTGATAGAGCTAAAGTTGAAGCAATTGAGAAGATGCCCTATCCTAGGGATGTTAAAGGTATTCGTAGTGTTCTTGGTCATGCTGGGTTTTATAGGAGATTTATTAAAGATTTCTCCAAGATTTCAAAACCTCTTACTAATCTTCTTCAAAAAGATGTACCATTTGTTTTTGATGATGATTGTAAGGAAGCTTTTGAAACTCTAAAGAAAGCCTTAACAACTGCTCCTATAGTTGAACCTCCTGATTGGAATTTACCCTTTGAAATTATGTGTGATGCTAGTGATTTTGCTGTAGGCGCTGTTCTTGGACAGCGAGTAGATAAAAAACTGAACGTTATTCATTATGCTAGTAAAACTCTTGATGCTGCTCAAAGAAATTATGCTACAACTGAAAAAGAATTATTAGCTGTAGTCTTTGCTTGCGATAAATTTAGATCTTATATTGTTGATTCAAAAGTTACTATTCATACTGATCATGCTGCAATTAGATACCTTATGACAAAGAAAGATGCTAAGCCGAGGCTTATTAGATGGGTACTTCTTTTGCAAGAATTTGATTTACATATTGTAGATAGGAAAGGTGCTGATAATCCTGTTGCTGATAATTTGTCTAGATTGGAAAATATTGCTTATGATCCTGTTCCTGTTAATGATAGTTTTCCAAATGAACAATTGGCTGTAATAAAGGTGAGCTCGCGAGATAGTCCTTGGTATGCTGATTACGCTAACTTTATTGTTTCCAAGTACTTGCCTCCAACCTTTTCAGCTCAGCAAAGGAGGAAATTCTTTTATGACTTGAGGCACTATTTCTGGGATGACCCACACTTATATAAAGAAGGAGTGGATGGTATTATGCGAAGGTGTGTTCCCGAATATGAACAACAAGAGATATTGAGTAAATGTCATGGTAGTGCTTATGGAGGACATCACGCCGGAGAAAGAACCGCGCAAAAGGTTCTACAATCAGGTTTTTATTGGCCAACTCTCTTCAAAGATGCAAGGAAGTTTATTTTATCTTGTGATGAATGCCAAAGGGTTGGTAATTGATACGTCCAAAACGTATCTACTTTCCCGAACACTTTTGCTATTGTTTTGCCTCTAATTTGTGCACTATTGGATGCAACTAACACGGACTAACGCTGTTTTCAGCAGAACTGCTCTGGTGTCTCGTTTTTGTGCAGAAATCCAACTTTCGGGAAAATCCTCGGAATTTATGCAGAAGGCCCTATTTTCCCAGAATAATGACGGAGCCAGAAGGACAATTAAGGTGGAGGCCCGAGGGCCCCACACCATAGGGCGGCGCGGCCCAGGGGGGCCCGCGCGGCCCTGTGGTGTGGCCCCCTCGGCCGGCCTCCGACGCCCTCCTTCGGACTATTTATCGGCCTCGACCTAAAAACGCACGGGGGAGAAGTCGAAGTCGCCAGAAACCCTCCAGAACGCCGCCACATCGCGAAACTCCGTCGCGGGAGCCAGAAGTCTCCGTTCTGGCACTCCGCCGGGACGGGGAATTGGAGGAGATCATCGCCGTCATCACCGTCAACGCCTCTACATCAACCAGCCATGTTTCCCCCATCCATGTGTGAGTAATTCCCCCGCTGTAGGCCGAAGGGGATGGTAGGGATTGGATGAGATTGGTCATGTAATAGCATTAGATTGTTAGGGCATAGTGCCTAGTGTCCGTAATTGGTACTTTGATGATATTGTTGCAACTTGTTATGCTTAATGCTTGTCACTAGGGCCCGAGTGCCATGATCTCAGACCTGAACATGTTATTGCTTCATCAAGATATTCATTGTTTATGGTCTTACCTATAAGTTGTATACACATGTCGCTGTCCGGAACCGATGGCCCCGAAGTGACAGAAATCGGGACAACCGGAGGGAATGGTAGCGATGTGAGGATCACATGTGTTCACGGAGTGTTAATGCTTTGCTCCGGTACTCTATTAAAAGGAGTACCTTAATATCCAGTAGTTTCCCTTGAGGCCCGGCTGCCACCGGCTGGTAGGACAAAAGATGTTGTGCAAGTTTCTCATTGCGAGCACGCACGACTATATATGGAACACATGCCTATTGATTGCTTTGTACTTGGACACCGTTTTATTATTATCTGCAAATGCCCTGCTGTGATTGTTACATGAGTTTCTCTCATCCATGCAACGCCCGTCATCCGTCCCCGTGCCTACAGTATTTTAATCCTGCTGTTTACTAAAATCACTACTGCTGTCTCTGTTACTCTGCTGCTGTTATTTCACTACTCTTGCTATAAAACTGTTACCTCGATAAACTCTTGCGAGCAAGTCTGTTTCCAGGTGCAGCTGAATTGACAACTCCGCTGTTAAGGCTTCCAAGTGTTCTTTGTCTCCCCTTGTGTCGAATCAATAAATTGGGTTTTACTTCCCTCGAAGACTGTTGCGATCCCCTATACTTGTGGGTCATCAAGACTATTTTCTGGCGCCGTTGCCGGGGAGCATAGCTTTATTTGGAAGTTCACTTGGATTAATATTGTTCGCTGCAAATTCTCCATCATGGGTAAACCTCGCGATACTAAGATCGCCATATTACCATCCACTACAAGAAAAGGTACAATTCTGAATACCTCTGCTGCTCTTGATTCACCATCTGTGATTGATAAACTTGTTTCACCGCCACATGCTTCACATGCGGGTACTTCTGCTGAATCTGAAAACTCTCATAATATTGATAATATTTCTGCTGTGCTTGATGATAGTGGTTCTTTGGGATCCTTTCTAGATGCTACAATTGCTAGGTCTAGACAAATTGAAAATCTTTGAAACTCCTAATGCTACTACACCTGTTAATTCACCTGAACTTGATTATTTTAGTGATGATCCTGATGAAGATTATGTGGAGCTTAATGATGATTTTATTGAAAAATGCAATGCTACTACTGATGCAAGAAAAATTAAAAAGTTGCTTGCAGAACATGCTGTTAGATATAAACTGTCTCCTGATCCTAAATTTGCCACATCTCCCATAAACATTAAGGATAAAGATTATGATTTTTCTCTTGATCTATCTCATATAGCTATTGTTGAGAAAACACCCTTTTGTGGTACTGAAAAAGAAAGTGTTGTTGAACACATGACTGAGTTATCTACTCTAAGTAGCTTGTTTTCTGATGATGTCAAGATGCGTACTTACTTTGTTGCTAAAATCTTTCCATTCTCATTAAAGGATGACGCTAAAACTTGGTATAATAATTTGCCACCTAATTCTATTAAAAGTCCGAAAGAATTGCTTGATGTTTTCTTCCGCAAATACTTTCCTGCTAGTGCTCAACATATTGCTTTGCAGAGAATTTATAATTTTGACCAGGGAGATGAAGAGAAATTGCCTGAGGCTTGGGCGAGATTTTGTTCTCTTATTAGAGCTCGGCCTGACCATGATTTGGAAAAGCATGATTTACTTGATATATTTTATAGTGGACTAACCATTGAGTCTAGGGCATACCTGGATAGTTGTGCTGGTTGTGTTTTCAGGAAAAGAACTCCAGACGACGCTGAAGAATTATTGGCTAAAATAAGCCGGAATCATGATGATTGGACTACGCCTGAACCAACTCCAACGCCAATATTGAAGAAGAGGGGTTTAATTAAATTGAATGATGAAGATATGAGGGAAGCCAAGAAGTCTCTCAAGGAGAAAGGTATTAAATATGAAGATGTGAAGAATCTACCTCCTATAGAAGATATATGTGAGATAATTCCCCCTTCATCCATGATTGAGGTAAACTCCCTTCAACGCTTTACTAGGGAAGATATTCCGTATTCGAAACCTCCTGCACAATGCTTAGATGAGTTTGATAATTATATTGTTAAGCAAGAAAATTTTAATATGAGAGTAGAGAATCATTTAATGGAAAATTCTCGAGCTATTAGTGAATTGCATGGTATTGTGGAGAGAACCTCCAATGATGTTAAGATGCTTGTTAAACATTTTCATATGATTCAAACTCAAATTGATCAACTCACTAAAGTGCAAAATGACTTGTTGGGGAATAATTCTAAAGAGAAACATGCTTATGAAGTAACAACTAGAGGTGGTGTCTCTACCCAGGATCCCCTATATCCTGAAGGGCATCCCAAAAGAATTGAACAAGATTCTCAACACATTGAACCTAGTGCTCATTCTAAGAAGAAAAAGAAGAAGAAACATAAAAATGTTGTAGAATCCTCTGAACCTGTTAATAATCCTAATAGTATTTCTATTTCTGATGCTGAAACTGAAAGTGGTAATGAACATGATAAAGATAATGATAATAATGATGCTCCTGATAAAGAAGAGGTTGAAGAAGAACCTGAAAAGCATGCTAAAAATAAAAAGTACACTAAAGAAGATTTTATTGCTGAGAAACATGGTAATGAAAGAGAACCTTGGGTGCAAAAGCAAATGCCTTTTCCTGCTAAGAAACTGAAATCAAAGGAAGAAGAACACTATAATAAATTTTGTGATTGGATGAAACCTTTATTCTTGCAAATCCCTTTAACTGATGCTATTAAATTGCCTCCATATTCAAAGTATATGAAGGATATTGTTACTAACAAAAGGAAAATCCCCAATGAGGAAATTTCCACTATGCTTGCTAATTATTCTTTCAATGGCAAAGTTCCAAAGAAGTTGGGCGACCCAGGTATACCTACTATTCCTTGTTCTATTAAGAATAATTATGTTAAAACTGCTCTATGTGACTTGGGAGCCGGTGTTAGTGTTATGCCTTTTTCTCTTTACAAGAGACTTTACTTAGATAAGTTGATACCTACTGATATATCTTTGCAAATGGCTGATAAATCTACTGCTATTCCTGTTGGTATATGTGAGGATGTTCCTGTTCAAGTTACTACTAACTGCTTGATATTAACTGATTTTGTTGTGTTGGAAATGCCTGAAGATGATAATATGTCTATTATTCTTGGGAGACCTTTTCTTAACACCGCAGGGGCTGTTATTGATTGCAATAAAGGAAAGGTTACTTTCAATGTTGATGATAGGGAGCATACCGTTTATTTCCCCAAGAGGATTGAGAAAGCGTGTGGAGTTAATACTATTTCTAATGTGAGAACTATCAAAGTGGGAACTATTGATTGTCCTATATATGAGCCTAAAGAAGAATATCAAACTCTCGTGATTGGATCCATATCAATACAATTCAAGGTAACATGATTGATTTGAGGTTTATTTCTTCTTATGTTATGTAAAATTTATTTGGTGGCAAGACTTGATCAACCTTGTTAACAAATACTTTTTATATGCATAGAGAGGGTAAACAACATCTCTTTCTTCCTCCACTTGCTCTAGTTGCTGTAGCACTTTTAATTTGCAAGGTCCCTTAGTTAATTGGAGATTTCAAAAAATTTCCTGGCCAGTAATAATAAACTAAATACCCAGAAATGTGCGTTTTTCAAAGTTTTCAAAAAATTCACAAAAATTATACCGTTGGTCCTATTTTTTGACGAGGCACCTGGGAGCACCAGAGGATGACCTGTGGGGGCACCAGAGGGCGCCAAACCACAGGCCGGCGTGGCCAAGGTGGTGGTCGCGCCACCATGTGGTGTGGGCCCCTCCTTGCCCCACTTTGCCATATCTTCCTCCCAGCACTTTCTCTCTCCCGAAAAAACTCGTACCAAGTTCCTCTCTCTCGCATTTTTGCTCCAGAGCTCCAGATTTCTTGATCTCTTTGCTCAGCCCAGATTTCTGTCTGAAATTTGGCACATTTGCTCTTCGGTATGTGACTCCTCCACCCATCCAAGTAGAATTTTGTTTGGTTGAGTATATCTTGAATATTTTGCTGCTGTAGGTAACATGTTTAGTGAGCTTGCATGCTTGTTCTAAGTGGTGGAAACTAGTTTTGATGCATGATTAGTACTCTAGCAAGTTCCTATGGTAGATTCCCTCAATTATATGTCACCAAATCAAATTTTTATATTGTTTGTTGAAATTTCAGAAAATGGAGTGGAATAGATATCACTTGAACCAGCAAGAATTGGAAGTCCAACAAGTTATGAGAGTCAATCGTGAAGAGGGAGTATACCCCTCTTACTACCCATGTGCGGATTTTATGAGAAGCGCGGGAATACTTGAAGATGTTCAAAGTCTAATTTCTCGTGCAGGGCTGAGTGACTTTGTTGAAGGAGAGCCAAGACAATATGTAAAATTAACTATGTCTTTTATGCAGGACTTCAAGTTCAATTGGTCGCGATCTAACCCCACGGTCCAGTATAAAATTTACAATAAAGCTGTCAACTTGCCATTTAGTGCTTTTTGTGCAGCAATTAGAGTACCGCAATGGGGGTCATGCGAGAAGATAAGGGGATCGCCGCAAGAACTCTTGGACCTCTTCAAGATGATTTGCGATGGAAGGAGTTTCTCAGGGGATAATGGTAAAATCACTAGTATTCAGCTCCCGGCTATCCGCTACTTTGCCTATTTTATTACCAAATGCGTCCTTGCTAAAAAGATTGGTGGTAAACTTTCTATCCCGGATTTAGCTTTTCTAGCTGCAGCACTGCAAAATAGTAAGACTTATAATTTGGGGGCATTGATAGCTTATAGACTTGCTACTAACCATGAGAAAGGTGGAATTTGTGGAGGTCTCATTGCCTCTCGTTTACTAGCTTTTCATAATGTAGAACCTCATCATTTTGATATTCCATTCCCCGTAGAAAAACTTGACATAGCCTCTATGATTAAACATGAATTTGTTTCAGATTCCTCCAACTTGGGTAACCTGTTTTACAAGATGACATTTTATAAGAAAGTCTGGAGAATAACTAAGAAAACTGAGAAACTAGTAAGATTGCCTGCGCCTGTTTTGTCTAACCTTGATTCCAGGGGAGATTGGTCGGTCACAGAAGGTGCACTGGATGCACACATAGAGAGAGGAGGTCAACATGCAAGAGACGACACGGAGGTCGAGGAGCACCTCGACTCATCATCCGATGCAGCAATTTCCTCGCATCAACATGGTGGATATGCGGAGCCTCCACGCTTTTCTTCTGCTCAGGAACTTTACTATGACTACTCCATGAATTACCCACCGGCGAGGAACAACGATCCTCGTTGGGGTTGAACTCCACTTAGGCCAACAGCCTAAGCTTGGGGGAGGTATACCGGCATCACTCATTCTTTGCATATTATGGTTGCTGGATACTTGTACATACTTGTTTTGTTCGTTTGAGTGGTTTTCTAATGAGAGGAAAATGATATTTGGGGAGGTGCTGCCTGAAAACAGATTCTGGAATGTTACCGTAAAAATTCTCAAAAATAGCCAGAGCGTCATTTTGAGCTGCCAATTTTTGTGCAGGTTCCCCAGGTTGTTATATAACTTTCATTAGTTGAACACTTTTCGAGCTGAGCAACGTAAGATTTTTGTAAAAATCGATTTCTGTACTGCTGTCAGGTTTTGGCAGAATTCTGCCATCTCGCTTTTCTGTGTTTCTTTTAGTTTGCTATTTCTTGTTTTTGCTTTGTTTCTTTCCCAAAACACAAAAATACCAAAAATATTCTGTTGTTTCTCTTCACCATTTGTTTGCTTTGGTTTCTTGCATTTGTTTCACTTTATTAGCTATTGCTAGTTTGCTATAAGAAAACCCAAAAAGATTTTGCTTTGTTTGCTTGTTTCCTTTTGTTCTTGTTTCTAATTTGAAAACACCAAAAATATTTGCTGTTCTTCTTTGGTTTGTAAAGTCCTTTATGAGTTCAATGGTCTTCGGTGGCTGGAGCGTGGTTTTCATTTCATATTATCCAAGCTACACAAGTGAAAAGGCAATAATGACGATCTACGACAATCTGATTGTGGTAAGAGGCTGGTATGAACTCTATTTGTTTTCATTTTTGTACATATACTCATCCATGTGAGCATGCTTAGTTGGTTCATGTGAGGTATATGTTATTTGAGAAAGTCTAGTAGTTTATGATCTCTCATGTTTAGCTCCAATCTATTAATATGAGTAGCATGTCATGGATGTTTGCTTGCATTGTTTTATTCATAAGTAAGTATGGCATTGTGGTATCCTCCTCTGAATAATTCATTTATATCGACTTGGCACATGCTCACGCATGCATATGACTGAACAAAAAGTCAATTAAGCCTCGATGATCTATATTGCTTCAGAGTTCTTGTATCACTTTTATGCCTCCGTTAATTTATTTTGCCGCAAGCATGATTATGACAAGCATTCTTTGCTCTCTTGATTTGTCGCTCCCTAGTCTATTGCTAGCCTTCACTTGTACTGAGCGGGAACGCTGCTCGTGCTTCCAAACACATGAAAACCAAGTTATTCCAGAGTGTCCACCATAAATACCTATGCATGGCATTTCAAACCATTCCAAGTAAATTCTCATGCGCTACCTTTAAAACCTTCAAAATGCTTCTCAATTTGTGTTTATGTTTCATAGCTCATGAGGAAGTATGTGGTGTTTAGCTTTCAACCTTGTCATTTACTTTTGACGGACTCTCATATGGACTAGTGGCACATCCGCTTATCCAATAATTTTGCAAAAAGAGCTGGCAATTGGATTCCCAGTCCCGAATTAATTAACTTAAATAGACACTCCTCCATGGTTTGTGATTGTTGGACGGCACCCGAAGGATTCGGTTAGCCATGGCTTGTGTAAGCAAAGGTTGGGGGGAGTGTCATCATCATAATAAAAATAAAATAAAAAGGGCACTCCTTCATGGTATGAGATTGTTGGCAGGCACCCGAGGATTCGGTTAGCCATGGTTTGTGAAAGAAAGGTTGGAAGGAGTGCCACATAAATATGCAATAATTCATGGGAGCCGCTCTTGAAAGTCCGGTTGGCGAGGTAGTTAGTGTACCCATTACCATTCGTTGACAACAACAAACACCTCTCAAAAAAAATTTACTTCTGTCTTTATAAAAATGAAAAGCTCTAGCGCATGTTAATCCCTGCTTCCCTCTGCGAAGGGTCAATCTTTTACTTTTATGTTGTGTCTCCATTATTTCTTTGAGCACTATCTTGAGAGTGCAACTGTCATTCTTAGTATAATATGCTTGTCTCAAAATATGATTGATTGTGGTATAACTTTGATGCTTTTATCTTTGACAATCACTACTTCTAGTCTTTCTATGAACTCCAGAGGTGCCCGGGCATTTATGTTTTGCCAATCAAATACAGGCAAGCGAGATACCACTTTATCATACTCTCTTATGAACATTGCAATCCTGCTTATATACATGATTCATGATGCTTATTATTAATTGTTGGTACCTCTCCATGATTGACATAGCTGTTAGATGATCTTATTTGCATGTATCTCATTATGAATTGCTTAAGTATTAGCCATAGCATGAGAATATATACATCATATGAGCAAATGTGTTCGTGAAAGTTCTTTTATCGCTCAGTTGTTAACTGAATTGCTTGAGGACAAGCAATAAGCTAAGCTTGGGGGGAGTTGATACGACCAAAACGTATCTACTTTCCCGAACACTTTTGATATTGTTTTGCCTCTAATTTGTGCACTATTGGATGCAACTAACACGGACTAACGCTGTTTTCAGCAGAACTGCTCTGGTGTCTCATTTTTGTGCAGAAATCCAACTTTCGGGAAAATCCTCGGAATTTATGCAGAAGGCCCTATTTTCCCAGAATAATGACGGAGCCAGAAGGACAATTAAGGTGGAGGCCCGAGGGCCCCACACCATAGGGCGGCGCGGCCCAGGGGGGGCCCGCGCGGCCCTGTGGTGTGGCCCCCTCGGCCGGCCTCCGACGCCCTCCTTCGGACTATTTATCGGCCTCGACCTAAAAACGCACGGGGGAGAAGTCGAAGTCGCCAGAAACCCTCCAGAACGCCGCCACATCGTGAAACTCCGTCGCGGGAGCCAGAAGTCTCCGTTCTGGCACTCCGCCGGGACGGGGAATTGGAGGAGATCATCACCATCATCACCGCCAACGCCTCTACATCAACCAGCCATGTTTCCCCCATCCATGTGTGAGTAATTCCCCCGCTGTAGGCCGAAGGGGATGGTAGGGATTGGATGAGATTGGTCATGTAATAGCATTAGATTGTTAGGGCATAGTGCCTAGTGTCCGTAATTGGTACTTTGATGATATTGTTGCAACTTGTTATGCTTAATGCTTGTCACTAGGGCCCGAGTGCCATGATCTTAGACCTGAACATGTTATTGCTTCATCAAGATATTCATTGTTTATGGTCTTACCTATAAGTTGTATACACATGTCGCTGTCCGGAACCGATGGCCCCGAAGTGACAGAAATCGGGACAACCGGAGGGAATGGTAGCGATGTGAGGATCACATGTGTTCACGGAGTGTTAATGCTTTGCTCCGGTACTCTATTAAAAGGAGTACCTTAATATCCAGTAGTTTCCCTTGAGGCCCGGCTGCCACCGGCTGGTAGGACAAAAGATGTTGTGCAAGTTTCTCATTGCGAGCACGCACGACTATATATGGAACACATGCCTATTGATTGCTTTGTACTTGGACACCGTTTTATTATTATCTGCAAATGCCCTGCTGTGATTGTTACATGAGTTTCTCTCATCCATGCAACGCCCGTCATCCGTCCCCGTGCCTACAGTATTTTAATCCTGCTGTTTACTAAAATCACTACTGCTGTCTCTGTTACTCTGCTGCTATTATTTCACTACTGCTACTGCTATAAAACTGTTACTACTGATAAACTCTTGCGAGCAAGTCTGTTTCCAGGTGCAGCTGAATTGACAACTCCGCTGTTAAGGCTTCCAAGTGTTCTTTGTCTCCCCTTGTGTCGAATCAATAAATTGGGTTTTACTTCCCTCGAAGACTGTTGCGATCCCCTATACTTGTGGGTCATCAGTAATATCTCCAGACGTAATGAAATGCCTATGAATTATACTCTTGTTATTGAACCGTTTGATTGTTGGGGATTTGACTTCATGGGACCTTTTCCGTCTTCAGAAGGTAACACTCACATACTTGTTGCTGTTGATTATGTTACTAAATGGGTGGAAGCCACACCTACAAAAAGTGCTGATGGTGAGACCTCTTTAAGAATGCTTTTAGACATTATTTTTCCTAGATTTGGAGTGCCTAGATATATTATGACTGATGGAGGTTCTCATTTTATTCATGGAGGTTTTAGAAAAACTCTTGCTAAGTATGGTATTAATCATAGAATTGCTTCCGCTTATCATCCTCAAACTAGTGGTCAAGTGGAATTATCAAATAGAGAGATTAAATCTATTTTGGGAAAGACCGTTAATAAAACTAGAAAGAATTGGGCTAGTAAATTGAAGGATGCACTATGGGCTTATAGAACTGCTTATAAAAATCCCATGGGAATGTCACCTTATAAAACGGTTTATGGGAAAGCTTGTCATTTACCTTTAGAACTAGAGCACAAAGCTTATTGGGCTGTTAGAGAATTAAATAAAGATCCTAAACTTGCCGGTGATAAGAGGTTGTTGCAATTAAGTTCTCTAGATGAATGGAGAAGTGAAGCTTATGAAAATGCTAAACTCTTTAAAGAGAAAGTTAAAAAATGGCATGATAGAAGGATTATCAAAAGAGAATTTAATATTGCGGATAAAGTCCTATTGTATCGGTCTCGTCTCAGATTCTTTGCAGGGAAATTACTCTCGAAATGGGAAGGACCATATGTTGTCGAGGAGGTGTATCGTTCAGGAGCAATCAAAATTAGCTCTCTCCAAGGCAATGCTACGCAAGTGGTGAATGGACAAAGACTCAAGCATTATATCTCAGGTGATTCTTATAATGTTGATGTTGATATTATTCAAGTGGAAACACCGGAGGCTTTCATCAAAGGGCAAATTGACGATCCGCGAGAACTCGACTTTGAATAGGTAACGATCGTAATGAAAAGTACGCAATTTACCTTCCGAACAATATTTTTGCTGTTTTTGGAAAATATGAAAAATTACGAGTTCGAAACGGAGTGGAAAGGACGCACGAGGGGGTGCCACCATAGGCCGGCGTGGCCTGACCTGGGCCCGCGCCGACCTATGGTCTGGCCGCCCCGTCACCCCTTTCCGACTCTGGTTCGATCTGGTACTTTCCGTTTGTCGTGAAAAATTTTGCTATATAATCCCCCGGACCCCTGGAGGTCCGTATATCGTTTTCTCGACGTGTTTTGTTTCGAGCTGTTTCTGCCAGGATCTGTTTTCGGTCTAGAAGCACCATGGCCTCCAACAACAAGGGCAAGGGGCTTTCGAAGGAAGAAGTGAAGAAGGTGCCATCAAGACAAGAGCAGCAAGCCGGTGGGAGCAAGCAAATCTCGGTGGGATCTGTTGACACTCGACGTTCTTTTTCTCATAACCTGCAGGGACCCTTACCACCCGCTCTTAGCCTCGACTCCTTCCCTATGTTGGAAGAAGTTCTACGGACTACCGATGAGTTTTGTGATCAATATCGGGCTCTGAGAAGAGAAGTGGAGATACTCCAGGAGGAGAATTGCCGTCTCTGAAGAATGCTGGAATACCACTCGATTCGCATCACAAGGTCATCATCGCCAACTTCAGATAACAATGAATCTCTTCGAGTCTTAGTGCAGAATGTCAAGCTGAGAAACTAAAGTTGAAGGAGTTCTGTAAGAAGCGCGGGAGGAGTTCATCACCACCATCGCCGAAGGAGTAATTCATCATCGGTATTGGCATCCCCTTGGTTTGTTCCAAGCTTGGGGGAGTGCCGCGGTATCACATTATCACTACCTTTTACTTTTTATTGTCAAGTAGTGTCATATCATGAGTAGGGAAGTTATCATATAAGATGGGTTGCAGTTTGGAAGTATCTCTCCTTTAGTTGGTTGTCTATGTATCCCTTGGTGTGAGTTATCGTTATAGAATATTAATGAGAAGTCTTATCATTTACATATTGCACATCTTATTTTAGTTTGCAATCTCTATTATATGATTTACCTTGTCATTAGTATTGGTATCACTTTGGGAGCATTGAATAAATCTATTTGGTTTTGGAAAACTTAGCATTGGTCAATAGCAACAACACTTTGAGGTTTAAGTAGAAAAGAGAAATACATGTAGATGTTTCATTGTCTTTCTTTCTTGTTAGCTCATAGCTTTTTATTCTAAAGTTAAAACTGTTTGTGCTTACAAGGAAGATGCATGATTGTTTCTATCACATGTATATTTGTTTGTTTCCTTCGACTCTTATGCTTGCTAATTAACCTTGCTAGCCAAAGACCTGAACTGAGAGGGAATACTTCTCGTGCATCCAAACCTTAGCCCAAACCTATGCCATTTGTGTCCACCATACCTACCTACTACATGGTATTTTCTGCCATTCCAAGTAAATACTTCATGTGCTACCTTTAAACAATTCAAAACTTAGTATCTCTTATTTGTGTCAATGTTTTATAGCTCATGAGGAAGTATGTGGTGTTTTATCTTTCAATCTTGTTGGGCAACTTTCACCAATGGACTAGTGGCTTCATCCGCTTATCCAATAATTTTTCAAAAAGAGCTGGCAATGGGATTCCCAGTCCCAAATTAATTAAACTAAATAGACACTCCTCCATGGTATGTGATTGATGGACGGCACCCGAAGGATTCGGTTAGCCATGGCTTGTGTAAGCAAAGGTTGGGGGGAGTGTCATCATCATAATAAAACTAAAATAAAAAGGCACTCCTTCATGGTATGAGATTGTTGGTAGGCACCCGAGGATTCGGTTAGCCATGGTTTGTGAAAGAAAGGTTGGAAGGAGTGCCACACAAAATAAAAATAAAATGGGAGCCGCTCTTTGAAGGTTGTCTGGCAAGGGGGTTAGAGTACCCGCTACCAGTCGTTGACAACAACAAACACCTCTCAAAATGTTACTTTTATTCTCTTTATATGATTTCAAAACTGAAAAAAGCTCTAGCACATGATTTAATCCCTGCTTCCCTCTGCGAAGGGCCTGTCTTTTACTTTATGCTGAGTCAGTAAACCTATTTCCCTCCATCTCAAGCAAGCATTTGAGTAGTTGTGATCAAACCATTATATTGTGATTTGCTTCATCATGTCTTTTATTCTTCCTAGTTTAGTACAAGTTTTATCTGAATGAATATAGCTTTGCAAGTTATCAATGATCATGAAGGGACCTTTATGATTGAGTATGCAAATTGTGCCTTATAAACTTTAACATGAGAGCGCTGCTCAATGAGATAAGTATAATCTGTTAATTGTTCTCTGACCAAGAACGAAGTTTGCCATCACCAATTATGATTTCTTATGCACCTTTGTTTGTGATTACCTTATACTTGTTTCAAGTTGAGTTGTAAGAGGAAGTTGTCCACTATAATGTCTTGTGCGAATGAATATGATGCTTCTTGTCCGTATTTTATTTATCGACTCTTCACTCCATAAACATGTGGTCCTGTTTATCGAGCTCGATTTCGCTTGGGGACAAGCGAAGTCTAAGCTTGGGGGGAGTTGATACGTCCAATTTGCATCACTATTTTATATCATAATTTGCTGTTATTCATTGATATATTTCATATTGGGACACAATACTTATGTTATTTCATCTATTTTGCATGTTTCATCATTATTGGAGGATCAAGCACCGGAGCGTCTGCTGGAAAAAGCATCGTCAGAACGCAATATTTTGGAAGATCAACTGTGGAAGGAAATTATACCAAAAATCCTATTTTTCAAGATGACGAAGGAAGCCAGAAGGAGGAGCCAGCTGGACCCAGGGTGGGCCCACACCATAGGGCGGCGCGGCCCATGGCCTGGCCGCGCCACCATGTGGTGTGGGGGCCCCACAGCCCCTTTCGCCTCCTTTTCTTCGCGAAATCCTTCGTCCCGAAAACCTAAGCCACAGAGGGTACCTCGCGAAGAGTTACAGCCGCCTCTGCGGGGCGGAGAACACCAGAGAGAAAAGAGCTCTCCGGCGGGCAGGAATCCGCCGGGGAAATTCCCTCCGGGAGGGGGAAATCGACGCCATCATCACCGTCATCAAGCTGGACATCATCTCCATCACCATCATCATCATCTCCACCATCATCACCGCCGTCTCCACCGCTAGACACCGTCACCGCCGTAGCAATTTGGGTTTGATCTTGATTGTTTGATAGGGGAAACTCTCCCGGTATCGATCTCTACTTGTTGTTGATGCTATTGAGTGAAACCATTGAACCAAGTTTATGTTCAGATTGTTATTCGTCATCATATCACCTCTGATCATGTTCCATATGATGTCTCGTGAGTAGTTCGTTTAGTTCTTGAGGACATGGGTGAAGTCTAAATGTTAGTAGTGAACTATGGTTGAGTAATATTCAATGGTATGATATTTAAGTTGTGGTGTTATTCTTCTAGTGGTGTCATGTGAACGTCGACTACATGACACTTCACCATTTATGGGCCTAGGGGAATGCATCTTGTATTCGTTTGCCAATTGCGGGGTTGCCGGAGTGACAGAAACCTAAACCCCCGTTGGTATATCGATGCAGGAGGGATAGCAGGATCTCAGAGTTTAAGGCTGTGGTTAGATTTATTCTTAATTATTTTCTTGTAGTTGCGGATGCTTGCAAGGGGTATAATCACAAGTATGTATTAGTCCTAGGAAGGGCGGTACATTAGCATAGGTTCACCCACACAACACTTATCATAACAATGAAGATTATTTAGCCGTATGTAGCGAAAGCACTAGACTAAAATCCCGTGTGTCCTCGAGAACGATTGGTCATTATAAGTAAACAAACCGGCTTGTCCTTTGTGCTAAAAAGGATTGGGCCACTCGCTGCAATTGTTACTCTCGCACTTTACTTACTCGTACTTTATTCAACTGTTACATCAAAAACCCCTGAATACTTGTCTGTGAGCATTTACAGTGAATCCTTCATCGAAACTGCTTGTCAACACCTTCTGCTCCTCGTTGGGATCGACATTCTTACTTATCGAAAATACTACGATACACCCCCTATACTTGTGGGTCATCAGGCTACTGTGGCGGACGTCGTCGTCCTCCTCGACGGTGACCAGGCGGGGGCGAGCTCGTGGTGGTGTCTGACGGCATCCTGGTGCTGAGGTGAGTCCACGCGAGGGCGCTGATGGCGAGGCGGGGTCGCTGCTGACGGGGTGACGCGGCGTTCTGGCGCGCTCTAGCGTCGAGGCCATGCGCGGCATGGCGTCGCTGGAGCGTTCTGGGCGCGTGGCTGCTGGTGTGTGCACGCGTCGGCTTGACCATGGGAGGGCAAGGGCTGGTCCAGGAGAGCACGAGGAGCGTCCAGGACATGATGGCACGGCGTTGAGGTGAGAGGGGAGAGGAATGGTATGGGGTGGCCATGCCAAGCCACGGCATGGTCATGCCCGTGTCACTTTGGTCAAGTGGAGGTGCTTGCAAGTGGTGGCATTGATGCAGTGAGGTGAGAGGAGACTCCAGAGCTGCAGAGAGGGCCAGAGTTGGACCAAGTCCAAGGTGAAAACTCAGTATGGGCTGCATTTTTACTGCTGCCAGCAAGGTGTTTGTTGTAATGCCCACAAGAAAAAGATTTTTGAAATTTGAAAAGATTTTTGGTGGAGTGTAAACATATAATTAGAGAAGTAGAATGGAGGTGGTGGTGGTCAAAATGGTGTTGAGATGCAAAATCACATTTGGCACATGATCTTACATATGTTTCAAAGTCCTGACTTTGCTTGCTTGCCATTTGAATTTGAGACAGAGTTAGAGGTGGGTCCCTTGAGCAAAGTTGTAGTCCTTGATGAGATCTTGGAAGAGGTGCAAAGAGTTGGCCAAGTGTAGAAAGAGAAAGTTGAAAACCAGGGGCTCAAAGTGGGTATCATGCTGAAATTGTCACATATGACCATAATCACATGTGAGCTCAATTTTGATTCAAATTTGATTTGAATTGAGTTTGTTTGATTCCAAAAGTGTTAATAAGTGTTTAGTATCCATTTACAACTAATGGTGCAAACCAAAATGGCCTAGATCAAAGATTTGTAAAAATGGCATAGGCCATATGTGGGTGTGAAGTTGATTTTTAGAATTTCTTTTCTATTTTATTTTTATTTGACTTTGGATGATCAAGTGATCATTGCTAGGGTTTTAGAATGAGAGTAACACATAAACAAGCATCATGGCAAAAGCACACTCAAATAAATTAATAAGGTGAGCTATATGCATAGTCCTATATGATGAGAAAAAAAATTTGTTGGCTCTGATTTTTGGATTCTTGAATTCTCTCTCCTGTTCCTTTTATTGAAACTTGGGATGTTACAACACCTTCCTCTTGGGGTTCCCAACGGACGTGTGTATACACGCTATCACGGTGCCTCTCGCTTCTTCACCAGCCTGTGGCAGATGTGCCGGAATACCAATGATGTTGCTCATCAAAGCCTTGCCTTGAACCAGGAGACTAGGAGGTGCCAAAATGAGTTCATGGCTGCAAGAAATCACCATGTACCTCCTCCTGGACATGAGATGGAGCCTGTGGTAGCACCAACATGTGAGATGCCTCCCATTGATGATAAGATGCTCCAGAACTTTGATTTCTCCATGTATGCTCATGGTGGTCTTCCCCCTTGATCTGCTCAGAATCCTGATGATGCTGGATATGGAGAAGATGATGATGAAGACAATGAAGAGTATGATGATGATGATGATGATGATGATGGTGATGATGATGATGAGGGTGGTGATGGCGGCTCTCCACCCGCTGGGACAAAGTTCTATTGATGAGAGCGCTAGCATCCCTACTCTATTCCTCGCCTTTTTGGTGTTCCGATGCCAAAGGGGGAGAAGAGAGTAGAGTCTAAGATCAGGGGTTCCTTGGTTGCACAAGCCATGCTGATAATTTATTTGCTTCTTATTTGGCTTGTGCTTATTTGCTTGCCTTTTCATTTCAAAGACCCATTTGCTACTTCGAATAATCCGTGTATGGACAAGTATTTGTATGCTTAATATCTATGTTAGGATGATTATACTTTATGCTTATATATCTTGATATATACATGTCCATACCATGCTTGTTTCCTAAAGATATTGGGGGATCTTCTCATATTTCACAAATGGTGCACTTTGCATTCAAACGCAAATTCTCCAAGTGCACACATTATGGGGGAGGTGTCTTAATATCTTATATGGAAGAAATATTTAAGCTTATCATAATATCTATATGTGACTCTAGCTCGGTTTGTCATCGTATACTAAAAAGGGGGAGATTGTAAGGGTATTTTACCCTTATCAATTATTTTGGTAACAATGACACCGTTGCTAGAGTATTTGGTCTAATACATGTCTATGAGATTATTCCCAGGTATTAGCCAAATAGGCATAATGGTGTATCAATGGAACAAGAAGGTAAAGGAAGACCCCCCACTTCGAAAAAAATGAAGAAGGCCTCCTCAGCACCTGGTCGGTCCCAGGCCTGGTCAGACCGGCTGTGGCACAGGGTGGCCAGGCGCCGACGGGCCCCAGGACCGTGGCACACCGGGCACAATCCAGTAAGGTTTTTCCTTCGCCCGGTGCTGACCCGGTCCGGAGTCCGGTCTGGATAGGCCTGGTCCGGCCGCCCGCCCGGTTGGATCGAGCCGTGGACCGGATGCCCACGGCGCCAACCGACACCTGCTCTTGTGGCAACCGGGGGCCGTTACTACGTGATACGTCTCAAACGTATCTATAATTTCTTATGTTCCATACTAGTTTTATGACAATACTCACATGTTTTATATACACTTTATATCATTTATACGCATTTTCCGGCACTAACCTATTAACAAGATGCCGAAGCGCCAGTTCCTGTTTTCTGCTGTTTTTGGTTTCAGAAATCCTACACAGGAAATATTCTCGGAATTGGACGAAACAAAAGCCCAGGGTCTTATTTTCCACGGAGCTTTCCAGAAGACCGAAGGAGATACGGATTGGGGCCACGAGGTGGCGACCCCACCAGGCGGCGCAGCCAGGAAGGGGCCCGCGCCTCCCTATGGTGTGGGATCCTCGGGAGCCTCCCGACTCTGCCCTTCCGCCTATTTATTCCCTCCGTCGCGAAAACCCTATGACGAAGAGCCACGATACGAGAAAAGTTCCAGAGACGCCGCCGCTGCTTGTGACGGTAAAGCACACGTCCGTTGGGAACCCCAAGCGGAAGGTGTGATGCGTACAGCAGCAAGTTTTCCCTCAGTAAGAAACCAAGGTTATCGAACCAGTAGGAGATGAAGGCCACATGAAGGTTCTTGGTGAAGGAGTGTAGTGCGGCGCAACACCAGGGATTCCGGCGCCAACGTGGAACCTGCACAACACAATCAAAATACTTTGCCCCAACTTAACAGTGAGGTTGTCAATCTCACCGGCTTGCTGTAAACAAAAGATTAATCGTATGGTGTGGAAAATGATATTTGTTTGCAAAGAACAGTAGAGAACAATGATTGCAGTAGATTGTATTCTGATGTAAAAGAATGGACCAGGGTCCACAGTTCACTAGTGGTGTCTCTCCAATAAGATAATTAGCATGTTGGGTGAATAAATTACAGTTGGGCAATTGACAAATAGAGAGGGCATAACAATGCACATACATATCATGATGACTAATATGAGATTCACTTAGGGCATTACGACAAATTACGTAGACCGCTATCCAGCATGCATCTATGCCTAAAAAGTCCACCTTCGGGTTAGCATCCGCACCCCTTCCAGTATTAAGTTGCAAACAACAGACAATTGCATTAAGTATGGTGCGTAATGTAATCAACACAAATATCCTTAGACAAAGCATCAATGTTTTATCCCTAGTGGCAACAACACATCCACAACCTTAGAACTTTCTGTCACTGTCCCAGATTCAATGGAGGCATGAACCCACTATCGAGCATAAATACTCCCTCTTGGAGTTACAAGTATCAACTTGGCTAGAGCATCTACTAGCAATGGAGAGCATGCAAGATCATAAACAACACATATATGATAGATTGATAATCAACTTGACATAGTATTCCATATTGATCGGATCCAAACAAACACAACATGTAGCATTACAAATAGATGATCTTGATCATGATAGGCAGCTCACAAGATCTAACATGATAGCACAAGAGGAGAAGACAACCATCTACCTACTGCTATGGACCCATAGTCCAAGGATGAACTACTCACACATTAGTCCGGAGGCGATCAGGGTGATGTAGAGTCCTCCGGGTGATGATTCCCCTCTCTGGCAGGGTGCCGGAGGTGATCCCCTGAATCACCCGAGATGGGATTGGCGGCGGCGGCGTCTCTGGAACTTTTCTCGTATCGTGGCTCTCGGTAATAGGGTTTTCGCGACGGAGAGTATAAGTAGGCGGAAGGGCAGAGTCGAAGGAGGCACGAGGGCCCCACACCATAGGGCGGCGCGGCCCCCCCCCCTTGGCCGCGCGGCCCTGTGGTGTCGGCGCCCCGTGGCCCCACTTCGTATCCTCTTCGGTCTTCTGGAAGCTCCGTGGAAAAATAAGACCCCGGGCTTTCGTTTCGTCCAATTCCGAGAATATTTCCTGTGTAGGATTTCTGAAACCAAAAACAGCAGAAAACAGGAACTGGCGCTTCGGCATCTTGTTAATAGGTTTGTGCCGGAAAATGCGTATAAATGATATAAAATGTATATAAAACATGTGAGTATTGTCATAAAACTAGCATGGAACATAAGAAATTATAGATACGTTTGAGATGTATCAAGCATCCCCAAGCTTAGTTCCTACTCGCCCTCGAGTAGGTGAACGATAACAAAGATAATTTCTGAAGTGACATGCTACTATCATAATCTTGATCAATACTATTGTAAGCATATGAGATGAATGAAGTGATTCGAAGCAATGGTAAAGATAATGACTAAACAACTGAATCATATAGCAAAGACTTTTCATGAATAGTACTTTCAAGACAGGCATCAATAAGTCTTGCATAGAAGTTAACTCATAAAGAAATAAATTCTTAGTAGAAAGTTTCGAAGCAACACAAAGGAAGATATAAGTTTCAGCAGTTGCTTTCAACTTCAATATGTATATCTTATGGATAATTGTCAACACAAAGTAATATGATGAATGCACATAAGCAAGTATGTAGGAATCAATGCACACAGTTGACACAAGTGTTTGCTTCTAAGATAGAAAGAAGTAGGTAAACTGACTCAACATAAAGTAAAAGAAAGGCCCTTCGCAGAGGGAAGCATGGATTACTATTTTTGTGCTAGAGCTTTTATTTTGAAAACATAGAAACAATTTTGTCAACGGTAGTAATAATTCATATGTGTTATGCATAAGACATCCTATAAGTTGCAAGCCTCATGCATAGAATACCAATAGTGTTCGCACATTGTCCTAATTAGCTTGGATTTTCATGG
Organism: Lolium perenne; assembly: GCF_019359855.2. Taxonomy (NCBI): domain Eukaryota; kingdom Viridiplantae; phylum Streptophyta; class Magnoliopsida; order Poales; family Poaceae; genus Lolium; species Lolium perenne. The sequence continues at coordinate 101,041,364 of NC_067246.2, read as the reverse complement.
ATTCTCATTGCATTACATATGTTTCAACCAAGTGTCACAAAGGGGTACCTCTATGCCATCTGTACAAAGGTCCAAGGAGATAGATCGCATTTGATTTCTCGTTTTTGATAGATCTCAACTTGAGGACATCCGTACTGGGACAACATAGAAAACAGATAATGGACTCCTCTTTAATGCATAAGCATTCAACAACAGATAATATTCTCATAAGAGATTGAGGATTAATGTCCAAACTGAAACTTCCACCATGATTCATGGCTTTGGTTGGCGGACCAAAGTTCTTCTCTAACAATATGCATATTCAAACCATTTAATCATGATAAATCACCCTTACTTCAGACAAGACGAACACGCATAGCAACTCACATGATATTCAACAAAGATGTAATAGTTGATGGCGTCCCCAGAAACATGGTTACCGCTCAACAAGCAACTTATAAGAAATAAGATACATAGGCGACATATTCTTTATCACAATAGTTTTTAAGGCTATTTTCCCATGAGCTATATATTGCAAAGACAAGGAATGAAATTTTAAAGGTAGCACTCAAGCAATTTACTTTAGAATGGCAGAGAAATACCACATAGTAGGTAGGTATGGTGGACACAAATGGCATAGGTTTTGGCTCAAGGTTTTGGATGCACGAGAAGTATTCCCTCTCAGTACAAGGCTTTGGCTAGCAAGGTTGTTTGAAGCAAACACAAGTATGAACCGGTACAGCAAAACTTACATAAGAACATATTGCAAGCATTATAAGACTCTACACTGTCTTCCTTGTTGTTCAAACACTTCACCAGAAAATATCTAGACTTTTAGAGAGACCAATCATGCAAACCAAATTTCAACAAGCTCTACGGTAATTCTCCACTAATAGGTGCAATCTACATAATGCAAGAGATTAAACATGATCTATTTGAGCAAAACAATTGCCAAGTATCAAATTATTCAAGACAATATACCAATTACCACATGAAGCATTTTCTGTTTCCAACCAAATAGCAATGAACGAAGCAGTTTCAACCTTCGTCATGAACATTAAAAGTAAAGCTAAGAACACCAGTGTTCATATGAACGAGCGGAGCGTGTCTCTCTCCCACACAAAGAATGCTAGGATCCGATTTTATTCAAACATAAACAAAAATAAAAACATACAGACGCTCCAAGTAAAGCACATAAGATGTGACGGAATAAAAATATACTTTCACTAGAGGTGACCTGATAAGTTGTCGATGAAGAAGGGGATGCCTTGGGCATCCCCAAGCTTAGATGCTTGAGTCTTCTTGCAATATGCAGGGATGAACCATGGGGGCATCCCCAAGCTTAGACTTTTCACTCTCCTTGATCATATTGTATCATCCTCCTCTCTTGATCCTTGAAAACTTCTTCCACATCAAACTCAAAACAACTCATTAAAGGGTTAGTGCATAATCAAAAATTCACATGTTCAGAGGTAACATAATCATTCTTAACACTTCTGGACATTGCCCAAAGCTACTGAAAGTTAATGGAACAAAGAAATCCATTCAACATAGCAAAAGAGGCAATGTGAAATAAAAGGCAGAATCTGTCAAAATAGAATAGTCCGTAAAGACGAATTTTTTAGAAGCACTTAACATGCTCAGATGAAGAAGCTCAAATTGAATGAAAGTTGTGTACATATCTGAGGATTACTCATGATTTTTCGCCAATTTTTCTGAGTTACCTACAGAGAGATCTACTCAAATTCGTGACAGCAAGAAATCTGTTTCTGCGCAGAAATCCAAATCTAGTATCAACTCTACTATCAAAGACTTTACTTGGCACAACAATGCAATAAAATAAAGATAAGGAGAGGTTGCTACAGTAGTAACAACTTCCAAGATACAAATATAAAACAAAAATTGCTGTAGTAAAATAATGGGTTGTCTCCCATAAGCGCTTTTCTTTAACGCCTTTCAGCTAGGCGCAGAAAGTGTAAATCAAGTATTATCAAGAGATGAAGCATCAACAGAGGAGTTGGGAGTTTTCTCCACAATGCATTGTATCTTATCTATGTGAGTTTCAGAGGCTCCTCTTTCATTACTTTTAGGCTTACTATCCTCCTCAAATAAATTTTCAGGGACAATCCAATCAAAATTCTTTTCTGCTGCCTCATGCAATCCTAAGAGCTTGCAAGGTATTGGTGCTTTAACCTCCCCCTCACAATTGACTTTATTAGTGTACTTTAGTCTATCTTTTTCCATCTTTTCAAGTGTTTTTGCAAAATCGGTATAAAAGCCAAGCATCTTATGTTGAATAAAGACTTTTCTAGCTTCTCTAGCTACATCACCAAATTCTTCAAGAAGGGTTTCTAAAACAAAATCTTTCTTTTCTCCTTCTTCCATATCAGAGAGTGTAAGAAACATATGTTGCATTATAGGGTTAAGATTAACAAATCTAGCTTCCAACATGTGTACTAAAGAGGCAGTAGCAATTTCATAAGTAGGAGCAAGTTCTACCAAGTGTCTATCTTCAAAATCTTCAACTGTATTAACATGGGTGAAAAATTCTTCTATATTATCTCTTCCAATGATATACCCATGCCCCACTGACATAGAGTGAACTTAGAGGAAAGCATGATGGAATAAACAAAATGTAAATGAAGTAAATGCAAGTAACTAATTTTTTGTGTTTTTAATATAGAGAACGCAAACAAGACAGTAAATAAAGTAAATGCAAGTAACTAATTTTTGTGTGTTTTTGATATAAAGAAAACAAACAAAGCAGAAAATAAGGTAAAGTAAAGCAAGACAATAACAAAGTAAAGAGATTGGATGTGGGAGACTCCCCTTGCAGCGTGTCTTGATCTCCCCGGCAACGGCGCCAGAAAAGGAGTTGCTTGTGACGGTAAAGCACACGTCCGTTGGGAACCCCAAGAGGAAGGTGTGATGCGTACAGCAGCAAGTTTTCCCTCAGTAAGAAACCAAGGTTATCGAACCAGTAGGAGATGAAGGCCACGTGAAGGTTGTTGGTGGTGGAGTGTAGTGCGGCGCAACACCAGGGATTTCGGCGCCAACGTGGAACCTGCACAACACAATCAAAATACTTTGCCCCAACTTAACAGTGAGGTTGTCAATCTCACCGGCTTGTTGTAAACAAAGGATTAATCGTACGGTGTGGAAAATGATGTTTGTTTGCAAAGAACAGTAGAGAACAATGATTGCAGTAGATTGTATTCAGATGTAAAATAATGGACCAGGGTCCACAGTTCACTAGTGGTGTCTCTCCAATAAGATAATTAGCATGTTGGGTGAACAAATTACAGCTGGGCAATTGACAAATAGAGAGGGCATAACAATGCACATACATATCATGATGACTAATATGAGATTCACTTAGGGCATTACGACAAATTACATAGACCGCTATCCAGCATGCATCTATGCCTAAAAAGTCCACCTTCGGGTTAGCATCCACACCCCTTCCAGTATTAAGTTGCAAACAACAGACAATTGCATTAAGTATGATGCGTAATGTAATCAAAACAAATATCCTTAGACAAAGCATCGATGTTTTATCCCTAGTGGCAACAGCACATCCACAACCTTAGAACTTTCTGCCACTGTCCCAGATTCAATGGAGGCATGAACCCACTATCGAGCATAAATACTCCCTCTTGGAGTTACAAGTATCAACTTGGCCAGAGCCTCTACTAGCAACGGAGAGCATGCAAGATCATAAACAACACATATATGATAGATTGATAATCAACTTGACATAGTATTCCATATTGATCGGATCCCAACAAACACAACATGTAGCATTACAAATAGATGATTTTGATCATGATAGGCGCCAATCCCATCTCGCGGGATTCAGGAGATCGCCTCCGGCACCCTGGCGGAGAGGGGAATCATCACCGGAGGGCTCTACATCACCATGCCTGCCTCCAGACTGATGCGTGAGTAGTTCATCCTTGGACTATGGGTCCATAGCAGTAGCTAGATGGTTGTCTTCTCCTCTTGTGCTATCATGTTAGATCTTCTGAGCTGCATATCATGATCAAAATCATCTATTTGTAATGCTACATGTTGTGTTTGTTGGGATCCGATAAATATGGAATACTATGTCAAGTTGATTATTGATCTATCATATATGTGTTGTTTATGATCTTGCATGCTCTCCGTTGCTAGTAGAGGCTCTGGCCAAGTTGATACTTGTAACTCCAAGAGGGAGTATTTATGCTCGATAGTGGGTTCATGCCTCCATTGAATTTGGGACAGTGACAGAAAGTTCTAAGGTTGTGCATGTGCTGTTGCCACTAGGGATAAAACATCAATGCTTTGTCTAAGGATATTTGTGTTGATTACATTACGCACCATACTTAATGCAATTGTCTGTTGTTTGCAACTTAATACTGGAAGGGGTGCGGATGCTAACCCGAAGGTGGACTTTTTAGGCATAGATGCATGCTGGATAGCGGTCTATGTTATTTGTCGTAATGCTCTAAGTAAATCTCATATTAGTCATCATGATATGTATGTGCATTGTTATGCCCTCTCTATTTGTCAATTGCCCAACTGTAATTTGTTCACCCAACATGCTATTTCTTATTAGAGAGACACCACTAGTGAACTGTGGACCCCGGTCCATTCTTTTACATCTGAATACAATCTACTGCAATCATTGTTCTCTACTGTTCTTTGCAAACAAACATCATTCTCCACACCATACGTTTAATCCTTTGTTTACAGCAAGCCGGTGAGATTGACAACCTCACTGTTAAGTTGGGGCAAAGTATTTTGATTGTGTTGTGCAGGTTCCACGTTGGCGCCGGAATCCCTGGTGTTGCGCCGCACTACACTCCTCCACCAACAACCTTCACGTGGCCTTCATCTCCTACTGGTTCGATAACCTTGGTTTCTTACTAAGGGAAACTTGCTGATGTACGCATCACACCTTCCACTTGGGGTTCCCAACGAACGTGTGCTTCACGCGTCATCACTGCGCGACAATGATCTGCCCCGGTCAAGGCCCGGTCCCAGCTCCGGTTTGGACCGGACGGTCCGGCCTCTGGCCCGGTCTGGCCGGCCTCTGCGACGGACGGCCCGGTCCCAGGCTCGGTCGACCGGGTTTCTCGAAGAAATGCTGAGGTGGACAAGTTGCAATGGCCAGATTTCAAATGACACTATAAATAGCCCTTCTCCTACCTTTGAACAGTTAGGCACTACACTACAAGCTGATCTTGAACTCTATCTCTCATACTCCATTATTAGAAACACCAAAAGCCTCAGATCTCCTTCCTCCTCCACCCAAACTCAAATCCCTCCGGGGGAAAGATAGAGGAGGACCTGATCTACCCTTCTACCAAGTCAAATCTTGTCCCCCTTGTATTCATCAAGATACTTGCTCTCTAGGGTTCCTTGTAAACCCCTAGGTGGACAAGAGTGGTCCGGAAGCATCCGGGCTGTGGATTTGCTCCTGACAAGATTGTGAAGGTTTGGAGGCTACCTCAAAGTCTACCACAAGTGAGTGAGCTATTCCTTCGTGGGATAGGCTACGGAGAATAGGGTGAACCTTCGTGGTGTTGGGGAATCCTTCGTGGGACCTCCACCCCTCCAAACGTGACGTACCTTCTTGCAAAGGAAGGGAACACGGGAATAAACCCTCGTCTCCGCGTGTTATCAGTTATCTCTAACCGAACTCCTTACTTGTGATATAATTGCCTGTGAGAACCTTCGTGCTTGAGTTACTTGTATCATCATATAGGTTGCCTCACCTAGTTTGCATTAGGCCCACCTTTATATTCCGCAAAGCCTAATATTGCAAAGGAAGAATTAAAATTTGTAGAAACCTATTCACCCCCCTCTAGGTTTACCATCTTTGAACTTTCAGAAAGTATGATCCCTAGTCCTTGTTTCTAAGCATTGAAACATCGTTTACAACCAGTGCTGCTACATGTTTGCTTGCTGCCGTTTTTATTTTAGATTGCAATTACCACTTATAATCATTCATATTACTTGTATTTCACTATCTCTTCGCCGAGCTAGTGCACCTATACACCTGACAAGTGTATTAAGTGTGTTGGGGACACAAGAGACTTCTTGTATCTTAATTGTAGGGTTGCTTGAGAGGGATATCTTTGACCTCTACCTCCCTGAGTCTGATAAAACCTTGGGTGATTCACTTAAGGGAAACTTGCTGCCGTTCTACAAAACTCTGCACTTGGAGGCCCAACACTGTCTACGAGAATAGAAGCGTGCGTAGACATCAAGACGCAACGATCAAAGTCGTCATTTGCATGCATCTATCAATGTAATCCTTAGACCCGAGGTTATTGCATGATCCGAGTTGTGGATCAGCCGACTTAGGTTCTGTCAAACGTTAATCTCTAATAGGACAATTATAAAGGCAGAGCTCGAGTCGACTAAGAAACAAGCTGCGTGACATGGATAACCAAGACGGGATTTTGCCCCTCTAGTTGGAGAGATATTCTCTGGGTCCTCTCGGATGATATGATTCAGAAATCATGGCCATGCGCGACTCGGTTGAGTGTTATCCGAGGCGATCGACTAAGGGTTAGTCGGGTGAATCACATATCACGATAAGAGAGTTGAGCTATTAAACGGATGACGACAACTCGCCTATAGCTTTACAAGGTATATCGTGAGGGGAAAAGGACTTATACCTATGTCACATTGAAAAGTTAGTCGCCATGACTTCACGTCTCTTGGGAGCTGGCACGTTCTGCTAGGAGCCGCTACGAGTTATCGACTTGAGACCAAGTGTTCATGGAAGTGAATGAGACTCGGAGCCAAGACGGGATACTTGGAGGGGTAACTCTAGTCGTGTCTAAGCAGACGTGAACCTGCAGGGTCACACACTTAAGAGCTAGGAGCCAGTTGGATCTGATCCAACTGAAATGGAGTCGGTCCGAGTTGGAATCGAACCGGACCAGGACTGAGTCAGGAGTTGGGGACTCATAGTGATCAAGATAGGGTCCAAGTGATTGGGCTGCAAATGTTGTGAATCCCACACTCACTCTCTATAAAAGGTGGGGCGGATGCTGTCCAAAGGGCACGGTTGGAGCATTCCATGAGTTGGAAACTGTCAACACCTGGATTTTTAAGTCCAGATGCCTATTATGCCGTACATCGCAATCCCAGGAATAATGTTTTTGCGAGACATAATAGTAAGTAGCATAGAGTCATCATTTATTACAACACATATTGTCTTACAACCATAGATCACATGATCCAATATTACACGAATATATTGTTCAACATCACAAATAGTAGCGGAAGCGAAGTAGTAGTGGACGATCTATTCCACAGGCAACGCTTGACGTTAGAAGACGATCCTAGTTATCGTAGACGTCATGTTGTCCGTCATCCTGATACTGGTGCTCTCCTTCATAGTCTGGCATTTGAATAGCCAGGGCAAAGCCATGAGTACTTTTAAAGTACTCGCAAACTAATTCTAAGATAAATACTCATTAAGTGTAAGGGGGTGCTAAGCTCTAGGTTTATTTGCATAAAGCCAAGTTTTAGTTTCATAAATCTTTGGTAAAGCCTACATCATGTGCTAGACTAACTCAAGTGGGAACATTAGTGTCATTCCCACAACTCATTATGGATCACCATAACGTCACCTTTCAAACCACCATTCATTCCTAGAACCAAAACATTTTAATGATAACGGAGATAGTATGGCCTTTCCAAGCGTCCGTAACCGTGGACACGGCTATTCGAATAGGTTTAACACTCTGCAGAGGTTGTACTCTTGTGCCACAACTTTTGATTACATCCGTCGAGGGTAACCTCGAATCATCGTAACACAGTACGCGGATCATCAATCGAAACCTTTCACTTATATATGCTAGTATGAGCACCTCTCCCCATGAGCTTGGCCTCCCGGTGGAAACCGCAGTCAACCCGGGAACTGCACAGGGCTTGGGCCGTACTTTCACCTCATTTCAACATCAATCCACAAGTAACGGAGGCAGCCGCAGCGTAACCCCTATGATGTTTGTTCAGAGGGAACCCATACTAAAATACACAAGTTTCTAGTTAAGCCCTACCCATAATCAGGTATTGTGGGGGTACTGGTATCATTGGAAAGGTATCGCATTCAAACTCAATCATCTATTTTGCCAAAAATCACCATCTTCTCTTGGTCATATTCACCTTCAAAATCTTTCACTTCAAACCATTTCACAAATGTTCCCATCTAGAGTAGTCAATTTTAATTGCTTAGCACTAGCCACTATGTGAAGGGGGTGCTATCTAGCTTTATTTGCTTAGGCTAACTTTGATACTCTTGTTCTAATCTAGACAAGGGAATCATAAATAAAAAGGGTACTTTGAAATAAATAAGCAAAAGCAATTGTAAGTAAAAACATGGGATAGGTAATATATAAAAGTAAAGTGTGATGGTGCCTTTGCTCTTGTAGAGCTAAGCACTTGTGTTTAGCAAGGGTTAGCTTGCCTTGAGCTGGGTAGTTATCGAAGTTCTCTTCTTCTTCCTGAGAGTAGCCCTCCTCTTCTTGGTATTCCTCGTTACTAGCGTCTATATACGAATACGAGGTATAAATACTAAACCAAGCTCACATGCTAAACTAGAGGCACTCAAAAATAGTTCACACACTAGTCCTATCATCAATCAAACATGGCATGGTGGATTATAGGATTGGTCTTTATTAGAAAGAAAATAATTTCCTCTCATTATTCCTATTTCTTAGATTTGATATGTAGGTCTTTAAAGGATTCCATTTCTTTGCATTACTTAATATTAAGATTTAATCTCTCCATATAATAATAGGGTATGAAATATAGGTTGACCCCAAAGTCAACATTTCATATCTATTACATGTGAGTTCAATTTAATAGAAGTGTTACACTTCACATAGTTTTAAAAACTTAGCATTTAAATGAATTAAAATCTCTAAGTATAATTCTCAAGGGTTCATTAGCCTAAGTCATTCCCCCTGGTTATTAGTACTTAGGATCAAAATTTAAATGAGAGGTAATTCTCATATTGGGGTTGAGTTTGAATTCCACTTAAAAATGCTCTAGAAATGACTACATAGCCATTTTATTTGATCTAGTCCATGATCATACAAACAACAGGGCTATGTTATTGCATAATCAATTAGAGGACATCATTTGTGATTTATTAGAGTTGGAATTACTTCAAAATCTATTCTGGTTGATTTTTAAATAAAGTTTGAATGTGTAAAAGTCCCTGTCTTGTCTTTTTTGTCAAATTATATCTATAACGAAAATGGAGATGGGGCCAGTGGCATTGGATGGGTAATTTTATGGGCTTTCCAACGGTATAAAATTTGCTAGATTTGGTTTGGTAGAATTTCAACTATTCAAGTTTTACTAAACATTCAGCAGAGCAATTTGAATTAAAGAATAAACCAGATTTGAATTTTTGGGCTGGGCGGGAAAAGTAAATGGGCCGAAACGAAATTTGGCAGCACTTCGCAGCCCAACACGCGGCTGGCGCGCTCGGGCCGCGCTGACAGGGTGGGGGCCACCTGTCGGTGTCTATTTAAACGCCGAACCGGTATGTTCTATCTCGACCGTAGGATTAGAGGGAGGATCGACGGTGTGGGAACGTCGTCGTCCCCGGCGGGATTCCGACGAGGGCACGGCGGTAGTAGGGGGTCGGGGAGCCTACCAGGCCGATGCAGGACTCATGCAGTATGCGCGGTGAAGGTGTAGTCGATGGGGAAGAGGTTGGGAGCAGCGGCGGCGCTTGGGGTGGCGCCAATCGTCGACGGTGAGCTGCGTCCCCCGGCGGCTCCGATCTTGAAATTGCTCCTCCTCCGGCGGCAATCGAACGAACTAAGGTGGTGAGGATGATCAGGGGTGAGAGGGGAGTCGAGTGGTGTGAGAGGAGCTTGCTGGGAGGGCCTCTATTTATAGCGGCGAGGGTGCCGTGGGGTGCTGCAAGGGCGCGGCCATGGCGTGGCGGTTCCAGCGAGCGAAAGGGCAAGCGAAGGACGGGAGCGTGTAGGCCTTGTCCTGGAGATGCTCAAGGAGTAGCTGGCGCGGCAAAAGGGGGATGGGATCGCTCGGGCGCGTGCAATGTCCATCACTGGGCGCGCGGCATCATTTCGTCTCGGGCGACGGCGACGGTGCAGGGCAGGCACGGGCGTTCGTCTAGCTTGTAGAGGGTGCAGAGGCGATGCTCGACGCGGCGGTAGGGATGCAGGGCGAGGACGAGGGCGTGCAAGTGGACGACGTCCTTGCGCGTCCAGGGCGTGATCACCACGCCGGCTGGCACGTCCTGGAGCGTTTTGGACACGGGCGTTCTGGGCAGGGCCGTGCAATGGCGATCGATCCAGTGGTACGGGCGTGATCCTTATGTATCATAGATGCTCAAGGACACGAAGAAACGACGAGGGAGTGGCCAGGGAGAGGAGTGCCAAAGGTGGCCGGCATGGCATTGTTTGGCATGGTTTAGTGTTTCTCCTCCACTTTTATCAGCCATGCAAGTACTGGGCTAGAGGCCGGGGGTGTAGGGGAGGCTGATGATCACTTTGCCAAAGTGGTTTAGGGTCAAAACTGCTGGATAATAGCATGTATCACTTAGTCTAGAGGCTGCCTGCCACCTGTTCGACCAAATGCCCGCATGAACTTTTATTTTGAAATTTGAAATTCTCTTTGGTGAATCTCATTTATATAAACATTGTGATGTATTGGTGGTGGTGGCACTCAATTTGGAATTGATTTGCAAGTTTTCAAAATTTGGGGTGATCTTCTTCTCTCTCTCGGGTTCCTTCTTTGCCCTCTTATTCTGGTCAACCTAGTCAACTTTAGGGAGGGTGGTCAACACCAAAGTTACTCACCTTGACATGGTCTTGGATGACCTGGCTTTAGTTGACCTTGCTTAGTTCAAGATTTGAGAAATACAGAGGGGTGAAGAGGTGAAGAAAATATTTTTGTGAGATGTGACCATTATCACATGTGTGAAGAAAATTTGATTTCTTTTGGTTTGATTCTTGATCCAAGGATGCAAAAGGGTTAGTTTATCACATTGAAGTATTTTAGAAGCCATGGGGCAAGCTAACTTGGCCTTGGTTGAGGATTGGTTATTTTACATAGAGGGTATGTGAGTGAGAGAGGGGTTTTTTCCCAATTTCTTTATTTCCCCCCAATTTAGGGTTTAGTGAACTTTGTTAGGGTTCACAAAGCAAGGTTTACACATACTAACACTCATCATGGCAATTGCACAAAAGAAATCACTCATATGCATTTATCTATATGTGGCCCTATATGCATAGAAAAAGTTTTTGTTAATTGCAAAATTTGAGTTTGGGGAGTTTCTCTTTCTTGTTTATTATTGTTGAAACTTGAGATGTTACAAACCCTTCCCCCTTACAAAAGATCTCGTCCCGAGATCTGAGAAAACTAGGTACTAAAGAGATCTGGGTACTCAGTCCTCATAAAGTCTTCTCTCTCCCAAGTGGCTTCTTCTTCGGTGTGGTTACTCCATTGGATCTTCAGAAACTTGATACTTCGAGTACGGGTGGTCCTGAAAGCTTCTTCCAAGATGCGAATAGGTACTTCGCGGTATGTCAGATCCGAGTTGATATCGACAGCTCGATGGTCGATGTTCTTGAAAACCTCGGTCTTCTCAGGCACTTCTAAACACTTCCGGAGTAGCGAGATGTGAAACACATTGTGCACCGCTGACATTTCTTCCGGCAACTCCAGCTGATAGGATACTTCTCCTCGGCGACTCAGGACCTTGAAAGGTCCGACATATCGGGGTGCGAGCTTTCCTCTGAGTTGAAATCTCTGCATTCCCTTAAGAGGGGACACTTTGAGATATACGAAATCTCCGATCTCGAAGGTCATCTCTCGGCGTCTCTTGTCGGCGTAGCTCTTCTGTCTTGATTGGGCTGTCTTGAGGTACTCACGAATCTTGTGAACCTTTTCTTCGGCTTCTCGGAGGATATCTGGTCCAAAGATTTGACTCTCTCCTACTTCCGACCAATTCAGAGGGGTACGGCACTTCCTTCCGTACAGTGCTTCGAAGGGGGCCATCTGCAAGCTGGCTTGGTAGCTGTTGTTGTACGAGAATTCTGCGTACGGCAAGCAGTCTTCCCACTTAGATCCATACTCTAGCACACATGCTCTCAACATATCTTCTAATATCTGGTTGACTCTTTCGGTCTGTCCATCCGTCTGCGGGTGATAGGCTGTGCTGAAATTCAGGCGAGTTCCGAGTCCTTCATGGACTTTCTGCCAGAATCGGGAGGTGAATTGGGATCCTCTGTCGGATACTATCGACTTCGGGGTTCCGTGCAGGCTGACTATCCTTGAGATATATAGCTCTGCGAGTCTCGGTCCTTGATAGGTGGTCTTGACGGGGATGAAGTGGGCGACTTTGGTCGATCTGTCGACCACTACCCGTATGGAATCATTTCCTTTACTAGACTTGGGCAGTCCGGTGATGAAGTCCATTCCTACGGAATCCCACTTCCATTCGGGGATCTGTAGGGGTTGCAATAGTCCGGCGGGGCGTTGGTGTTCTGCTTTGACTCTTTGACAGATGTCACACTTGGCGATGTAGCTTCCAATTTCTCTCTTCATTCCATGCCACCAGAATTGTTCCTTCAAATCCTGGTACATCTTGGTTCCTCCGGGGTGAATGGAGTATAGGGTGTCGTGAGCTTCTTTCAGAATAACTTGCTTCAATTCTGAGTCTGACGGTACGCAAAGGCGCTTGTTGTACCATAGCACTCCTTCTTCATCTACGGTGAATCCGGGTGCCTTTCCGGCGGCTATTTGGTTCTTGATTCCGTCAATGCTAGCATTTCCTTTCTGAGCTTCTTTGATCTGACTAATCAGGGTGGGTTGGAGTTCAATGCTGGCGAGGTATCCTTCGCTAACCAGTTCAAGTCTAAACTGTTCAAACTCTTCAAACAGGCTAGGTTGCTCAATTGCTAACATGGAGTTCAACTGACACGGCAGTCTACTCAGAGCATCCGCTACCACGTTGGCCTTGCCGGGGTGATAGTGGATTTCCATGTCGTAATCCTTGATTAACTCTATCCATCTGCGCTGTCTCATATTCAGCTCCTTCTGCGTGAAGATATATTTCAGGCTCTTGTGATCCGAATAAACCTCGCATCGATTACCCATGAGGTAATGACGCCATACTTTCAGCGCTAACACCACCGCTGCTAGCTCTAAGTCATGGGTTGGGTAGTTCTGTTCATGCGGCTTCAGCTGTCTTGATAGGTAAGATATCACCTTGCGTTCTTGCATCAGCACACATCCAAGACCAATCTTGGAGGCGTCACAGTACACATCGAAGGGCTTGGTAATGTCCGGCATAACCAGTATTGGGGCTGTTGTCAATCTTAACTTGAGCTGTTGAAAGCTCTCTTCACACTTGTCGGTCCATTCGAACTTCCGGTCCTTCTTCAACAATTGGGTCATTGGTCTTGCTATACTCGAGAATCCTTCAACGAATCGGCGGTAGTATCCCGCCAATCCGAGAAAAGCACGGACCTCGGTCTGAGTGGTTGGGGCCTTCCATTCTTCAACAGTCTTGATTTTTGCGGGGTCAACGGCAATTCCTCCGGCTGACAAGATGTGACCCAAGAATCCTACTTCTTTCAACCAGAACTCACACTTGCTGAACTTGGCATACAACTGATGTTCCCGAAGGGTATCTAGGACCACTTCCAAATGTTGCTCATGCTCTTCCTCGGACTTGGAGTATATGAGGATGTCGTCGATGAAGACAACCACAAACTTGTCCAGGAAGTTCATAAAGATCTTATTCATGAGATTCATGAAGTAAGCGGGGGCATTGGTCAATCCAAATGACATGACATTGTACTCATACAATCCATATCGGGTGGTAAAGGCAGTTTTGGGGATATCGGTGGCACGAATCTTCAACTGATGGTATCCTGTCCGCAGATCAATCTTTGAGAAAACTCGGGCTCCGGTCAGCTGGTCAAACAGATCTTCTATTTTGGGCAACGGATACTTATTCTTAATGGTGACATCGTTAAGCTTACAATAGTCCGTAACCAAACGAGTGGCACCGTCCTTTTTATCCACGAACAAAACTGGTGATCTCCAGGGTGACGCACTTGGTTGAATCAGACCTTTGAATAGCATATCATCCAGCTGTTTCTTTAGTTCCACTAACTCTGCCGGGTTCATGCTGTAGGCTCTCTGGGCTATAGGTCCGGTTCCGGGGATTAACTCGATGATAAACTCGATATCCCGATCTGGGGGCATACCGGGTAGATCATCCGGGAACACATCAGGATATCGACAAACGACCCTGATCTGATCCAAGGTGGGTTTGGCTAGGCTTTGGTTACAGGTAAAATTTCGGGGCATCTTTTCAGATATGTGTTCGACTATTATTCCGGTGCTACTAGTCATGGTGATGGCCTTCTTGGCACAATCGATCAGTCCATGATGTTTCGCCATCCAGTCCATTCCCAGGACTACTTCCATTCCTTTGGCTCCCAGAACAATCAAATTTGCATAGAAATCTATTTCATGTATTCTGATGGGCACATCTTTGCAAATTTTTCTAGCTTTAGTTGTTGATCCCGGTATTTGAACTATCATGACATGCTTCAAACTGATGGGTTGAATCTTACTAGTGCATGCAAAATCTTCGGTAATGAATGAATGCGATGCTCCAGAATCAAACAGCACTCTTGCGGGTATTGAGTTAACAGAGAACATACCCAGCACAACGTCTGGGGCTTCCTGAGCTTCTTCTGCATTCATGTGGTAGAGGCGGCCGTTGCGGTTGTTCGGGTTGTTGGGGCGAACTTCTTGTTGGTGGTGACACGACGCTGCTGCTGCGCAGGGCCTGAGGTGTTGGCGGCAGTCTTGGCGAGCTTCTTGGGGCACTCATAGGAAAAGTGCCCAGCTACTCCGCACTCGTAGCAGTTGTAGGTAGACTTGTCCTTGGGGGTGATGGGAACAGCGTTGCTCCCAGTCCTTGGAGCAGTGTTGGGGTGATTGTTGGGGGCGCGAGGTGGGGCGCGGTTGAAGTTGCTGTTGTTGTTGTTGTAGTTGTTGTGTCCTCCAGACCTGGGGTTTCCTCCACTCCTGTTCTGATAACTCGGACGTGGATTCTGCATCGGGGGCTTGTTGTTTCTTGGGGCGAACCCTCCACCTGAGTTGGGACGATACTTTTGGTGGTTGCTGGGCCCACTCTGGTTCATCATACGTCGCTTGCGGTTCTCATTGGCTTGGTGTATCTTCCCTTCCATCTGAATGGCGGAGTCAACGAGTGCTTCTAAGTCAGCAAAGGGGATGTTGATCAGCACAGTCTGCATCTCATCATGCAGTCCATTCAGAAACCTCTCCTTCCTCTTCTCGACGGTGTCCGTCTCATCCGGGGCGTACCTTGACAAAGTGAGGAACTTGTCGCGGTATTCCACCACGGTCATTCTGCCTTGCTTCAGTTCCCTGAACTCATCCCTCATCTTCTTAATCAAACCCGGGGGCACATGATACTTGCTAAACTTGAGTTTGAAGTCTTCCCAAGTCATCAGGTTCCCCGCATGTAAGGCGCGGGTACTTGTCCACCAGGCACGTGCAGGTCCAGCCAGATAGTGGGTGGCGAACAACACCTTCTCGTTGTCCTCCACTCCGGCAACCTCGAGATTGTTCTCCATAGTCTGGAGCCAATCATCAGCATCGAGGGGTTCCTCTGTCTTGTTGAACACAGGTGGGTTAGTGTTCTGGAAGTTTTTCAGCTTTGACCCTGGGTGGTCGTGGTTTCCGTGGCCTTGGTTGCCCTGAGCAAGTTGTTGAAGTGCAGCTAGGTTGGCTTGCCGTTCAGCTCTCTCAACTTCTCTATCCGCCAACATCTGTTGCAACATCTGCAGCATTGCCTCCTGAGTCATGTTGCGAGTTGGGGGTGCCATCTGAACAGTGATAGGGATCATGAGATAAGAGGGAAATGTCTATGGCTCATTTTGGGATAAAAATTTAACTTAACTTGATTCATAATAATAATAATATTACACACACACAAACATAGTCATGGAGGTAGCACATATTACAAGCCACATGTTCAGGAGGTTTTTAAGAACCCTTTCAACAAACTACGATACATGGGGCGGGTACAAAGGACCAATACATAACACGGGGCGCAAGTGCTCAGACGGGACTACTCGCCATCGACGTTGATAGGGTAGACATTGTCCATCCCGGCATCGAGGTGCTCGTGGCCATCCTCGTAAGGGTGGAACTCCAGGTCGTCGTCTTCCTCCTCCTCGTAGTCGTCGTCGTTGCTGACGTAGGAGTAGCCGTCCCCCTGGATGTTCTCCCCTTCTTCTTCACCCTCCAGCTCCTGGATCTGCTCAGCTTGGGCAGCGATGGTCGCCTTCAGAGTGGCGATCCTGGCCTTCAGGCGGTTGATGGCGTGATCCTTCTTCTGGTTGGCACGGCGGAGTGCCCTGCGTTCTCCGGCGATGACCTTGATGGTCTCCGCCTGCTGCGCCAACTGGATGTGAGTGTGGTTGGCGTATTCGCGGGAGTTGTCGAGGTCGATGCGGGTCTCGCTCAGCATGAAGTCCAGATGGTCAACATGGTGGCGAAGCTGCGGGTGTGACGGCAGGTTCATTGGCACTCCGAGTGAGTTGTGCCTTGCATAGTGCACAAAGCGACTGTCGGTGAAGTCCATGAAGTTTTGCCCGCACAGACGTGCGAGTCCTTCCTGAAGTCCCCTTGCGAGACCATCCGCCCAGTTGTTCTCCCTGAAGGAGAACTGGATCCTTGCGCTCATTGGGAGCGTGAACCTCCTACGAAGGTCCACCATGATCACCCACTGAAGTTGACCACCGGGTTGGTCATTCAGCATTCCGCCAAAGACTTCCGGTGGTGGGCGCCCGAGGAACTCGGAGAGGGAGAAGAGGTCCCTCTCGAAGATGATCTCTCCACCGTTCCCCAACTGATAGAACTCAGTCTGGAGAAAGGGCTGCGCGTCCACAACGTGATCCATCTGTAGAGGGATGAGATGATTAAGTTAGATAAGTGCAAGTGTTCCCAATTTTAATTCTATTAGAAGAAGGGCATGAATTTAAAGTTTGTAAAAGACTCTTCAAGGTAAGGAGGTGAATAAGATTTTCATAATTAGTCAATTCATGGAATTTGAAACTAAGTTTTTGAGCGTCCATTCTAACTAGGGTCTCCTAAGGTCAAACAATGGCTCTGATACCAACTTGTCAACACCTGGATTTTTAAGTCCAGATGCCTATTATGCCGTACATCGCAATCCCAGGAATAATGTTTTTGCGAGACATAATAGTAAGTAGCATAGAGTCATCATTTATTACAACACATATTGTCTTACAACCATAGATCACATGATCCAATATTACACGAATATATTGTTCAACATCACAAATAGTAGCGGAAGCGAAGTAGTAGTGGACGATCTATTCCACAGGCAACGCTTGACGTTAGAAGACGATCCTAGTTATCGTAGACATCCTGTTGTCCGTCATCCTGATACTGGTGCTCTCCTTCATAGTCTGGCATTTGAATAGCCAGGGCAAAGCCATGAGTACTTTTAAAGTACTCGCAAACTAATTCTAAGATAAATACTCATTAAGTGTAAGGGGGTGCTAAGCTCTAGGTTTATTTGCATAAAGCCAAGTTTTAGTTTCATAAATCTTTGGTAAAGCCTACATCATGTGCTAGACTAACTCAAGTGGGAACATTAGTGTCATTCCCACAACTCATTATGGATCACCATAACGTCACCTTTCAAACCACCATTCATTCCTAGAACCAAAACATTTTAATGATAACGGAGATAGTATGGCCTTTCCAAGCGTCCGTAACCGTGGACACGGCTATTCGAATAGGTTTAACACTCTGCAGAGGTTGTACTCTTGTGCCACAACTTTTGATTACATCCGTCGAGGGTAACCTCGAATCATCGTAACACAGTACGCGGATCATCAATCGAAACCTTTCACTTATATATGCTAGTATGAGCACCTCTCCCCATGAGCTTGGCCTCCCGGTGGAAACCGCAGTCAACCCGGGAACTGCACAGGGCTTGGGCCGTACTTTCACCTCATTTCAACATCAATCCACAAGTAACGGAGGCAGCCGCAGCGTAACCCCTATGATGTTTGTTCAGAGGGAACCCATACTAAAATACACAAGTTTCTAGTTAAGCCCTACCCATAATCAGGTATTGTGGGGGTACTGGTATCATTGGAAAGGTATCGCATTCAAACTCAATCATCTATTTTGCCAAAAATCACCATCTTCTCTTGGTCATATTCACCTTCAAAATCTTTCACTTCAAACCATTTCACAAATGTTCCCATCTAGAGTAGTCAATTTTAATTTCTTAGCACTAGCCACTATGTGAAGGGGGTGCTATCTAGCTTTATTTGCTTAGGCTAACTTTGATACTCTTGTTCTAATCTAGACAAGGGAATCATAAATAAAAAGGGTACTTTGAAATAAATAAGCAAAAGCAATTGTAAGTAAAAACATGGGATAGGTAATATATAAAAGTAAAGTGTGATGGTGCCTTTGCTCTTGTAGAGCTAAGCACTTGTGTTTAGCAAGGGTTAGCTTGCCTTGAGCTGGGTAGTTATCGAAGTTCTCTTCTTCTTCCTGAGAGTAGCCCTCCTCTTCTTGGTATTCCTCGTTACTAGCGTCTATATACGAATACGAGGTATAAATACTAAACCAAGCTCACATGCTAAACTAGAGGCACTCAAAAATAGTTCACACACTAGTCCTATCATCAATCAAACATGGCATGGTGGATTATAGGATTGGTCTTTATTAGAAAGAAAATAATTTCCTCTCATTATTCCTATTTCTTAGATTTGATATGTAGGTCTTTAAAGGATTCCATTTCTTTGCATTACTTAATATTAAGATTTAATCTCTCCATATAATAATAGGGTATGAAATATAGGTTGACCCCAAAGTCAACATTTCATATCTATTACATGTGAGTTCAATTTAATAGAAGTGTTACACTTCACATAGTTTTAAAAACTTAGCATTTAAATGAATTAAAATCTCTAAGTATAATTCTCAAGGGTTCATTAGCCTAAGTCATTCCCCCTGGTTATTAGTACTTAGGATCAAAATTTAAATGAGAGGTAATTCTCATATTGGGGTTGAGTTTGAATTCCACTTAAAAATGCTCTAGAAATGACTACATAGCCATTTTATTTGATCTAGTCCATGATCATACAAACAACAGGGCTATGTTATTGCATAATCAATTAGAGGACATCATTTGTGATTTATTAGAGTTGGAATTACTTCAAAATCTATTCTGGTTGATTTTTAAATAAAGTTTGAATGTGTAAAAGTCCCTGTCTTGTCTTTTTTGTCAAATTATATCTATAACGAAAATGGAGATGGGGCCAGTGGCATTGGATGGGTAATTTTATGGGCTTTCCAACGGTATAAAATTTGCTAGATTTGGTTTGGTAGAATTTCAACTATTCAAGTTTTACTAAACATTCAGCAGAGCAATTTGAATTAAAGAATAAACCAGATTTGAATTTTTGGGCTGGGCGGGAAAAGTAAATGGGCCGAAACGAAATTTGGCAGCACTTCGCAGCCCAACACGCGGCTGGCGCGCTCGGGCCGCGCTGACAGGGTGGGGGCCACCTGTCGGTGTCTATTTAAACGCCGAACCGGTATGTTCTATCTCGACCGTAGGATTAGAGGGAGGATCGACGGTGTGGGAACGTCGTCGTCCCCGGCGGGATTCCGACGAGGGCACGGCGGTAGTAGGGGGTCGGGGAGCCTACCAGGCCGATGCAGGACTCAGGCAGTATGCGCGGTGAAGGTGTAGTCGATGGGGAAGAGGTTGGGAGCAGCGGCGGCGCTTGGGGTGGCGCCAATCGTCGACGGTGAGCTGCGTCCCCCGGCGGCTCCGATCTTGAAATTGCTCCTCCTCCGGCGGCAATCGAACGAACTAAGGTGGTGAGGATGATCAGGGGTGAGAGGGGAGTCGAGTGGTGTGAGAGGAGCTTGCTGGGAGGGCCTCTATTTATAGCGGCGAGGGTGCCGTGGGGTGCTGCAAGGGCGCGGCCATGGCGTGGCGGTTCCAGCGAGCGAAAGGGCAAGCGAAGGACGGGAGCGTGTAGGCCTTGTCCTGGAGATGCTCAAGGAGTAGCTGGCGCGGCAAAAGGGGGATGGGATCGCTCGGGCGCGTGCAATGTCCATCACTGGGCGCGCGGCATCATTTCGTCTCGGGCGACGGCGACGGTGCAGGGCAGGCACGGGCGTTCGTCTAGCTTGTAGAGGGTGCAGAGGCGATGCTCGACGCGGCGGTAGGGATGCAGGGCGAGGACGAGGGCGTGCAAGTGGACGACGTCCTTGCGCGTCCAGGGCGTGATCACCACGCCGGCTGGCACGTCCTGGAGCGTTTTGGACACGGGCGTTCTGGGCAGGGCCGTGCAATGGCGATCGATCCAGTGGTACGGGCGTGATCCTTATGTATCATAGATGCTCAAGGACACGAAGAAACGACGAGGGAGTGGCCAGGGAGAGGAGTGCCAAAGGTGGCCGGCATGGCATTGTTTGGCATGGTTTAGTGTTTCTCCTCCACTTTTATCAGCCATGCAAGTACTGGGCTAGAGGCAGGGGGTGTAGGGGAGGCTGATGATCACTTTGCCAAAGTGGTTTAGGGTCAAAACTGCTGGATAATAGCATGTATCACTTAGTCTAGAGGCTGCCTGCCACCTGTTCGACCAAATGCCCGCATGAACTTTTATTTTGAAATTTGAAATTCTCTTTGGTGAATCTCATTTATATAAACATTGTGATGTATTGGTGGTGGTGGCACTCAATTTGGAATTGATTTGCAAGTTTTCAAAATTTGGGGTGATCTTCTTCTCTCTCTCGGGTTCCTTCTTTGCCCTCTTATTCTGGTCAACCTAGTCAACTTTAGGGAGGGTGGTCAACACCAAAGTTACTCACCTTGACATGGTCTTGGATGACCTGGCTTTAGTTGACCTTGCTTAGTTCAAGATTTGAGAAATACAGAGGGGTGAAGAGGTGAAGAAAATATTTTTGTGAGATGTGACCATTATCACATGTGTGAAGAAAATTTGATTTCTTTTGGTTTGATTCTTGATCCAAGGATGCAAAAGGGTTAGTTTATCACATTGAAGTATTTTAGAAGCCATGGGGCAAGCTAACTTGGCCTTGGTTGAGGATTGGTTATTTTACATAGAGGGTATGTGAGTGAGAGAGGGGTTTTTTCCCAATTTCTTTATTTCCCCCCAATTTAGGGTTTAGTGAACTTTGTTAGGGTTCACAAAGCAAGGTTTACACATACTAACACTCATCATGGCAATTGCACAAAAGAAATCACTCATATGCATTTATCTATATGTGGCCCTATATGCATAGAAAAAGTTTTTGTTAATTGCAAAATTTGAGTTTGGGGAGTTTCTCTTTCTTGTTTATTATTGTTGAAACTTGAGATGTTACAGAAACCCTAGCCCCAATTAGTCCAGCTGCCATACTGGATCTAGCAGTCCACCGCCGGTGCTCCTCCTCTTACGTGTTGACACCGGTAGAGGCGTTGCACGTGTGAAACTTCAAGGCGAAGCAGTTCGTGGATTTGGGAGTTGTTCGTGGGATCGTATTGGAACAAATCGAGGACTGCACTTCCCTGACGCGCCTCATCAAGTTCCACACATGCGTGTCTAGTGGTAATCCTCGTGGCCTTCTTCCTGAGCTAGTTCTTAGGAGTACCGCGTAAGGAAAAAAGTTTTGTTTTTTGCTGCGTGGCCTAACAACAACAACTCTCCATCACCCCCGACTGTAATCTCTTGGCAAACATGATGTTTGATGCAATATATTATTTTCCCATGATCTATTGTATCTCTATGTTGATGTTTGAGTAGTGACTTGTTTATGAAAATTATGATATAGTTTGTTGTTGGTTGCATACAAGTATATATTATCTTCTATGTTAATCTTGTTGTACTAACATATGAGTGCACACATATGTTGGGTGATGCACAAAGTTATCGCCGTTGCATGCTGATAGGATGAGGGGTAGCCGAAGGTTGACAGAATCCCAAGTCATAGAGATACATGTTATATTAATCCATGGTTATTCAATGGGGGCCTTATCATGGGGATTTTAGATCTAAATACGGTGGTTCGACTTTATGTCTTAATAATTCCCTTGATTAGTATGGGTGTGTTTGCTTATGTATATGACTGCATCTATTTATGGCTCCTCTTTAGAAGAAACAATAAAAAAGACTATTTTTATGCTTCATTAATTGTGACAACCAACCAAATGGAATAGAAATTTACCTAAGCACTTTCTCCCTTGGGTTATCCACCTCCACTTCACTAGCTCCATTTTACTTGCACTAGTTTACCCATAGCATTTGCTTTCAAAAACTTTACTGTTTTTTAGTTAACACAAAAAAAAACAACCACGCGCACACTATAGTTTCTAGCTTTGCGTAGAAGGTTATATAAGTGGGTTATAGGGATTGAGAGAATAGATAGTTTACCTTCAACTTCTTGTGGGTTCGACACTCAAATATTTATCGAATTGTACTACAGTGATCCCTTGCACTTTGGGATTATCACCACCCCGCAGTACGGCTACGAGTGAGACCCTAGACCTCACGGTTTCAACAGCGGCGACGCAGTGTACCGTTACCCTCTTGGTGGCGTCATTGTGGAGTCCCGATTCAAATCGGTCGTGTGTCTATGTCTTCAGTGTTCGTTTTTCTATGTTCATTTTTGGTCTTTCTTTAATCTGCTTTGTAAAAAGTTCTCCTCTTCATCTTGTATTGGTTCGGTCGTTGTTGCTTGATTTATAAAGCGGGATGAAAAGCCTATTTCGAGAGGATCTGCCCACTCAAATCGCTTAACGCATCGGTCTGAAGTTTTTGGACGCAGACAACTCAAAGTGTTCTGCCGTGTGACGCTTTCCTGAAGCTATAGCCGCCTTGACCACTCACGACCACCTTTATTCGTACCCACAGATCCATCATCCAGGCCACCACCCGTCTCCGGTCAGCAGTTCGCCAATGTACCTGCTGAAACTGGAGCTCGGCCACACGCAGAGGCGAGAGTTCTTCAGACAAAGAGCATAAGTAACTTGTCCCCACATATCATCACGCTTCAGACTTGTGCTGATCCCAAATTTACAGTTTTGGCAGTGCTGTGAAACAAGCAAAAGCTAGGACAGCCAACCTGAAGAAACTGTACTATGGTACGATACCAGATGTTATGATACTACTATGGTTCACTCGATTATCTGGGACAAGGATCCGGAATCTTCTAAGAGCTCTAAGCTCCCAGGGTTTTGCAAATCTGTGGTTGCTCCACGTTTTCTCCAATATGGTAGCGACACCTGACCTTCTCGCGGCGTCCTTTGCTCATTTTAGGCGGTTCGCTGGATGACATAGCTGAAGTAGCAAAGGCGAGTTATCTAGCAACCGCCTGATCCCATGTCCAACTTCCCGATCCACCTTTTCCCGCCCTCCTAGCGTCAGCATGGTTCCCACGCCGCCAGCCCAGCCGTCGTCGGCGCCTCGGCGGCCTGTCTGCCTCGCTGCTGACTTAACCTAATTCCGGTCCATGGCTTCGTCTCCGCAGCGCCGCCTTTCCCTATTCCTTCCAATCTCCACTCGCCCGGCTCCTCTCTGTCGTTTTCCCTGTCATTTCCCATCCACCCACACCCGACCCATTGCCCGAACAACCTGGAAAAGCTCTCCGGACATGTAAACCCGAACAGAGGGAGTACTAGTCCGAAGTATTAACTCCCCTTAATTCCCGTGCGAAATTAACTACCCAGCGATAACTCCTCTTTCCTCTCTATGCATGCGATCCGTGGACAACAAAACTGCCCAATGCATGCGCTATTTTCCTGGCGATGGATTGGCGAGTAACCGTCCTCGTGGATTGCCTTCCTTTCAACCGTGCGATGCAAAGGAAGGAGGAAAAGGAGATCAGCTAACCTATTTAAGTGGAGAGATTACAGTTGCAATTAATAGAATCCAAACCGACCCCGATGTTAGCTTCTTGTTTCCAGCGCAGCGTCTTGGTATTAGCGATTCTGCTCTCCGAACCTCTAAACCCGAACAGAGGGAGTACCTGTGTAGCAGAACGTGAAGCCCATCAAGACCATCAGCCTGTCTGTAGCAGACAAACCCGGCAATGGAAGGCAAATGTACAGAGAAGCACTCACGCATTGCTTCGGCGTTTGGTTTTTTTTTTAGAAAGAGAACTTTATAACTCAGACAGTGTTACAGGAGTTTGAATCGTGTATTACAAGTTCTCTTACAGGGATGGGTAGGTCGTCTCTCATCTCTCTTTCGCCCAAGGATTTGGCAAGCTTCGCGAGGGCATCCGCTACCCTGTTCGTCTCCTTTTTTGAGTGTATGATGACACACTCATGCATGTCCAGCAGCAGGGCTTTGGCCTCCTGATAGACATCCCATACTCTGGATCGATTTTGAGTCTTGGCACGTATAGCAGTAACAGCAGCGACATTATCCATCTCAAGGATCACTCTCGAAGGGCCATGTCGAGATAAAATGGTTAGCCCCAACAGAGCAGCCCTGGCTTCTGCTTCTTCAACATCAGTACAGTTTGGTAAAGGAGTGCAGGCCGCGAAGATTACCGCTCCGGTGCTGTCCCTAGCCACAGCACCCGCACCGCTGATTTTGCTGTTTGGCAACATTGAGCCATCAGTATTAAGTTTTATCCATCCCACCGGTGGAGCAGTCCATGATGGAGGCGCTACGTCAACCTCCGGGTGGGTCGAGGAGGTTGGGGCCAGCGATCTCTTGCCTTTACTATCAACGTGGCAGGGAACCTGTTCCGTGGAGTCACCATGATATGCTTGAAGGAAGGCGATCGAGCTGGCAATGGATACTTTGCCCTTCTGATGTATCACGTCATTCCTCAGGTGCCAAGAGCGCCAAAGAAGCAGCAAGATTCTGGCCTGCATGTCTTTATCTGACTAGGAAAGAAGCAGCTGAAGCCAATCACTTCATGTATATCTAAATTTCGACTCTTCCGGGAGATCCCACACCTCACGCAGTGCATGTCGCAGGGCCTTGGCTTTGGTGCAGCTGACAGTAGCATGGTGAGCATCCTCAGTGCCGTTGCCGCAAATCGAGCAGATACTATTCACTTCGAGGGTTCTGCGGCATTTGTTATCCTTGGTTGCCAGCGAGTTCGTGGCGACCCTCCAGCCAAAAACTCGAACTTTTGGTGGCACCGTGGCTTTCCAGATGTTGTTCCACAGCGGGCGGTCACCATTCAGTTGGCAACTGGAGCTTTCGTTTCCCCGACTCTGTTGTTTGACACTCAAAGCTAAGCGATAGGCGCTCTTAACGGTAAAAATACCATTACTTTCATAGTGCCAGGCCACACAGTCGTCCATGTCATTTGCTGGGAGGTTGATTTTTGATTTTCAGAATGGTCTGAACATCAAAATCATAGAAAAGTTCCCGCAGTAGAGTGGTGTTCCAATTGTTTGAGTGAGGCAAGATCAATTGGTTAACCCAGCGACGTCTCGAATTTTTCTTTAGCCCTACAATCTTTAGGCCACTGTCCCTCGGGAGCCAATTGTCTCTAGAAATTTGGGTGTTTTTGCCATTGCCAATTCTCTTGATGATGCCTTTTTTTAGAAGCTCCAGACCGAACTCAATGCCTCTCCATGCCGGGGAGGCATCGGTTGCAAAAACCGTGTCAAGTAGGTTTCCATTGGGGTAGTATTTGGCTTTTAGGACCCTGGCACACAGGCTATTCGGCCTATGGATTAACCTCCATGCTTGCCTTGCTAAGAGGGCCTGGTTGAAAAGTCCGATGTCACGGAATCCGATGCCGCCCTTACCTTTGGGTTTGATCATGTTTTCCCAAGCTAGCCAATGGACTTTTCTACGTCCTTGCTCGTCTCCCCACCAGAAATCACGGATGAGCCTCTCATATTGATCACAAAAACCTGTTGACATTTTGAAGATCCCCATCACATAGCTTGGGAGTGCTTGTGCTACGGATTTAATAAGGGTATCCTTTGCGCCGTGTGACATGAATTTTTCGGCCCAATTAGTCAGTCTTTTGGTGAATCTTTCCATGATCGGTTGGAATTGCTCTCCTTTCATCCGACCATCAGGTGTAGGCAGCCCCAAGTATTTTTCTTCAAATGTGAAACTAGCCACGTTGAGGACTGATTTTATCTCTTCTTGTGTCCCTACTGGGCAGACTTGGCTAAAGAGGATCGAGCACTTGTTCGTGTTTAGTAGTTGGCCAGTGCATCTCTGAAAAAGGTTGAGGGCATTGTTGACGGCTTGCGCCTCCTCCTTTGTAGCTTTGAAGAAGAGGAGGCAATCGTCAGCGAAGAGCAGGTTAGAAATACCTGGTGCTCTCCTGGCCACTTTTAGGGGGGTGATGTTCCCCCTGGTAACCTCGGATTTCAGGATACAAGTTAAGGCTTCCCCAACCAAAAGGAACAAATACGGGCTCAGCGGGTCTCCTTGCCTGAGACCTTTCGACGGGGTAAAAGACTGTAGGGTGGAGCCATTGATTCTCACTGAGAAACGAACTGAACGCACACATGACATGATCCAATTTGTCCAGGTCGTGCAGAAGCCCATCCTCAACATGGCCTTCTCAAGGAAGTTCCAATCAACACGGTCGTAGGCCTTTGAGAGATCCAGCTTGTAAGCGCAATGACTATTATTTGGGTACTTGTGGTGTTGGATTTTGTGGAATCCTTCGAAGGCAATGATGGCGTTATCCGTGATCAGCCTGCCAGGCACGAAGGCGCTTTGGGTTTCTGAAATAATATCGTCAAGAAATGGGCGGAGGCGGTTGACCAAACATTTTGAGATGATCTTGTAAACTACATTGCAAAGACTAATTGGTCTATAGTCTGCCAGGCTTTCAGGGTTGGAAACTTTAGGAATCAACACAATTACAGTGTCATTGATACCCTCGGCCATCTGACCCGTCCGGAAAAAATCTTTGACAGCTGTTGTCACCTCTTGTTTCATTACAGCCCAATTACGCTGGAAGAAACGGCCCGGCAGGCCATCAGGCCCGGGAGCCTTGATAGGCCCGATTTGGAACAATGCGTCACCCACCTCTTCATCAGAGAATTCCCTGCATAGGCTCTGGTTCATATCCTCCGATATCGATCTGTGAAGCATACTTAACAGCTCATCCGCATCTACTTCCCTATCAACATAGTATAGACTTTTGAAGAAATCTGTGGCCATATTGTCAATTTCCGCAGGGTCATCCGTCCACGTACCGTTCAGTCCCTTCAGTTTCTTTATTCTATTCTTGGATTGTCGCCAAGTTGCTTTCTTGTGGAAGTATTTGGTGTTTCGGTCGCCTTCCTGTAACCAGGTAATCCGCGACCTTTGGCGCCACATCATCTCCTCCCTGTGAAGAATTTCATCAAGTTCTTTCGATGTACGCTGGATCGCAGCTTCTCGCCATGCCGAACGTGGTTTCTTCCATAAAGAATTGATCTTGTTTCTAGTCGGGTAGCATTCTTTGTGATGCTCCCGAAGTTCTCTTTGCTCCATCTATGCATATGATTACGAGTTGTGTCCAGCTTCTTTACCAGGTCATTCAGATTAGAGCACGGTGGGCTTCCCTCCCAGGCTTCTTCAATTGTTACTGCTAATCCTGGGTCTCTTTCCCACATTGTTTCATATCTCATGTCTCTCGGTTTGTTTTTTTGGCAGTGTTTCTCATACTCAATTAACAAGGGGAGGTGATCCGACCTGGTTGAGCAAATATGTCTGACTTTGGTGTCAGGGAACAACTGGTTCCAGCTATCTGAGGCCACAGCTCTATCGAGACGTGCTTTCACATTTTTGTTCTCTTTCTGTTTATTGTCAAACGTCCAAGGAGGACCAGCAAAACCGAGGTCAAACAAGTTGCAGAAAGAGAGGGTGTTCCTGAACGCTGCCATCCTTCTTTCTGATCTCTTGGTTTCCGAGAAGTGTTCATGTTGCCACATAGTTTCGTTGAAGTCGCCAACCATCAGCCAAGGATCAGAGGAGTTTGGCTTGATTCAACGAATCGTTGTCCACATGTGGTGTCTCTCTGAAGCCTTTGGTTCACCATACACGAACGTACCCCTCCATGGACGACCATTGGGATCATCCTTGATCAACACATCGAAAAATCTCGGCCCTTTTGCTAGTACTTTTATATCCACTTGTTCATCCCAGAACAGCGCAATTCCGGCACCTTTTCCAATGCCATCTTGCGTCATACAATGTTTAAGACCTAGCCTCCATCTAAGATTTTTTATTTTTTCCTCACGCTGTCTAGTCTCGCTGATGAACACTATCTTGGGCTTGTAGGTGCGGACGAGAAGCACCAACTCATGAACCGTCCCGGGTTGCCCCAGACCCCGGGGGTTCCATCCTAGAAGACTCATGGCTTCTGACAGGCGCCAACACTCGCGCCTGTCAGTTGACCAGCAGCGCCAGGGCTGGTTGCTTCCTGTCCACCATCTTTTCCGTGGTCCTCCGTCCTCCGTTCAGCAGTTATTTTCGCAACTCTGCTATTCTTGTATCCCACTTTCATGCTTGATTCAGCGATGTCGCCATTCTGCTCCTTTTCATCCTGAGCGCTGGAGGCGCGCTGGCCCAGAACCGCTCCCCCCACAGCAGGGGCCAATTCGCCCGCTTCTTCCACAATTTTCCCTCCCAGGTCAGTCTGTTCTTCTCCCGCGATCAGAGGAGTTGGTGGGTTCTTTCTTTGGGCCTCGCCTCCCTCCCTAGCACGCCTCTTCTAGCTCTTCTTGGCCACTGTGGTGGCATCCGGTTTGTGGGTGTCGTCTGTGATTCTACCGGTGTTGTTGTTGACTATCTTAATGTTGACGTTGTGGCTTGCGCTGAGGCACGGCGTCGGGGGGACGGAGGAGACAGCGTTGGGGCCAGAGCTAGTGCCGCTCTGGTTTTTGGTGTCAATCTCTCCATGCTTCTTGTCCTGCACGGTCAGCTTCTCTACCTCCTTTGCCACTTGAGCGACGACAGTGAGTTGGGGAGTTTGCGGGCTTGTGGTATCCGTACCTTGGAGTGGATCGTCGCGCCAGGGTAGGGGGAGTTTGAGCGCTCTCCCGTTCTGGCTTGAGGTGGCCGGCAGGTACCATGCCTCGCTGGTGTAGTGGAGGGTGGATGATGTCGTGTGCCGGTGGGGATTGAGGCCATCCTCCCGGTTTATAGCTTGGCCGCCGGGGTCTGGGTCACGGAGAATCGGGGGAGAGTAACCACCGGCAGAAACTGAAGCGGGGGTGGCGCAGAGTGTCGTTGGCCCGGCCGGCTGTCCGTCATGATTTATCTTCACGGCGTGAAACCTAGATTGCCCGGCTGGCTGGCCGCCAAGATACCTCTTGATTTCGCTCCCCGGAGATCGCTCCCGGTCATTTCCTTCATCAGAGCGATCGGGATGCAGGGGAAACTCTTGGAGGAGTGGCGCGGGGCTGGAGTTTGGGGAGGGCCTGCGGGAGGGTGGATTGGGGGCGGTGATTGTGGAGTGATCTGGGCTTGTGGCGGATTGGAGGGGGATACGTGAAACGCGTGGAGGGTGGGTTGATGTATGAGTATCGAAGAATCTGGCGCGTAGAATGCTGATGCTTTTGTGCGGATTTGGGGATCGACGGATAATGGCTTTGAGTCTGGACCTGAACTCGACGGGGAGAAGGCTAGGCAAATCTTGATGGGATAATTGTGGATCTTGTGGGGCGGTGGGGAATCTTGCCTGGGGGATCGTTATCACAGTCTCTTTCTTCAATGATTCTCTCGTGGCTTCAGCTGAATTGGAAGCAAATTCATGTGGTTCTGGATCGCCTCCCGCGGAGCAGGAGAGACGAACCGTCATCTCCTTCAGACACACGCGTACCGTTCGGCGTTTGGTTTTTGATTGCGCTTGCCGGCTGTGCTGACAAGGGTAGTTTATTTTCCAGTTCCCAGTCGGTCTCACAAGAAGGTGAGATTGTGAGAGAAGGGGTGGACGATGGCAGGCCGGCCACAACGGTCAGTATGATCGGCGATGACGAGTCAAGAAAGAAAGAAGGGTATGTTTACTCACTCCTAATTTCTTTTTTCGATAAAGGGAATATATTAATATCGAGAGATACCAATTACACCCAGCCTCACAATCACTCCTAATTTCTGATTTTTCATAGTATTAGTCGTTAGTTCATTCCCAACATAAAATTAATTTGTACATCTATAAAACCATATAAGTGGAACTGTAGAAAGTAGAAGCTACCAGCATAAAATCTATCAGGACATTTCTGTTTGCCCACATATGCTTGTGTGAAGAGAAAGAGGAAGAGAGTTGGATCGATTCATAATTTCACTTTCCATTTGTTTCTATGGCAAATGATTAAATTATTTACATGCATCTTCCATTCATAGAGAGATGAGGTATTAAATAATATTTTTTAGAATGGAAAAGAAATTTCTATGAAGGTCACTGCACTGAGATTATCAAATGGCTCGACGAGTTTTATAGTCAAAGATCAAAATTTGTAAATTAAGCCTTTCTTTTGTATTGCTAAACAATATTGCCCTTTTTTTGTTGTAAATGGTAGAGTGAGAGTGAGAGTTCATATGCTGTGATCTTTTATCTGCACAAATTTTCTACTAATACAAAACCTCAGACGTGATTGTTATTTTCTTCGCCCCTCTAATACTTAAATCCTGGCTCCGTCCCATGCCGCTGTGCCCAACTGCCCATGTCTTAGTGGATATACATCCAAGCCGAGGGAGAAGCACGCGGTCGTGATTTTTGCGGGATCACAGTTCAGGCACAGCAGCGAGCATGCTCGTGGGAAGGCGACCCATGGGCCAAGGGAACCAACAGGACAACTCACAGGAGTTGGGTGACAGAGGAGGCAATGGGCAAGCAAGGTGGATCGTATATGCACCACAAGTATGCTCACAAGAGGGCTGCTCCGGTGCTCCCCCCTAAATAAGTTGGAGGGTTATACTTAGGTTTTTTTTCCTGTGTTGGGTCCGTCGAAACCCATATCTAGTCTATGTATACCGTCTGTATTAATAGATATATGTACATCGCGTAAGAAAAAATAATGAGATCGCGTGAGCAAGATTTTTATAAGACATTGTTATTTTGGCACACGCACGTGATCGTAGATACGTACAAAAACGAGATACAACACGATGCAGGCCATACGGGCCTATACAGGGTTGTACAGACGGTGGACCTACACTGAAATTACGATCGTGCCCCCGCTTATGAACATGTATGAAAAGAACTCCACCGTTGTTGTGGTTGACGCACCTAGAATTTTGCCAGGGGAGGAGCACCGGAGCAGAAGTGTGCTCACAAGGCAATGTGGTTCTTTTGTTGTGTTTCTATCAGTTAGTTAAATTGAAATCTATGAAGTAAAATCCGATTACTTCGGTGAGCCAATAGGAGGCACTAAAAGCAGTTCTTTTGCGTAAACATACTTTATTCTGTTATTATTTTTGTTATGGATTGAGCCTTGCAGGCAATTTCTAGAAGACTAAATCGTACTGCAAAAACATCATGTGTTCTCTTCGGTGTTCCAAATTACGTCTAGCATATACTCTTCAAATTATATATACTTAGTTCATACATGTAAGGGTATTTTACCCTTATCCATTATTTTGGTATCTATGACACCGTGCTAGAGTATTTGGACTAATACATGCCTACAAGATGACTTTCAGGTATTAGCCAAAGAGGTATGATGGTGTAGCAATGGAACAAAAGGCAACGGGAGACCCCCCCAATTCGACGAAAAATCAGCTAGTTTTTCAGAGCCTGGCCGGTCACAGATCCGGTCGGACCGGCCCTGGCACCGGACAGCCCGGTCACCAACCGGACCCAGAACCGGTGCCATCCGGGCAAGTTCCAGTAAAGAAGGCGAGCCCTCCAGTCTGCGTCCGGTCACCAGCCCGGTTTCGGACCGGCTGCTCCGGTCCATGGCCCGGTCTGACCGGGCACCAGACCGAGCGGCCCGGTCAGCAACCGGACTCTGCGCCTGTGACATCCGGGCGCCATCCAGTAAGCTCAGAAGCCTGCCCGGTCAAGACCCGGTCCCAGCTCCGGTTGGAAACCGGCCGGCCCGGTCTGTGGCCCGGTCTGACCGGGCTGTGGACCGGCCTGTCCGGCGCCAAATCCGGTTGACCGGGTTTCTCGAAGAATCTGCTGATGTGGCAAGTGACCAACGGCCGTATTTCGAAGAACACTATAAATAGATCTTCTCCTACCTCTGAACAGTTAGGCACTACACTACAAGCTGTTCTTGAGCTCTCTCTCTCTTACTCCATTGCTAGAAACACCAAAAGCCTCAGATCTCCCTCCTCCTCCACCCAAACTCAAATCCCTCCGGGGAATCATTAGAGGAGGACCCGATCTACCGTTCTACCAAGCCAAATCTCATTCCCCCTTGTATTCATTGAGAAGCTTGCTTCCTAGGGTTCCTTGGAAACCCTAGGTAGGCAAGAGGAGTCCGGAAGCATCCGGGCTGTGGATTTGCTCCGGGCAAGATTGTGAAGGTTTGGAGGCTACCTCAAAGTCTACCACAAGTGAGTGAGCTATTCCTTCGTGGGATAGGCTCCGGAGAATAGGGTGAGCCTTCGTGGCGCGGGGAATCCTTCGTGGGACCTCCACTCCTCCAAACGTGACGTACCTTGTTGCAAAGCAAGGGAACACGGGAATACATCCTCGTCTCCGCGTGCTATCGGTTATCTCTAACCGAACTCCTTACTTGTGATTTAACGGCCTGTGAGAGCCTTCGTGCTCGAGTTAGTTGTATCCTCATATAGGTTGCTTCACCTAGTTTGCATTAGGCTCATCTTTATATTCCGCAAAGCCTAATATTGCAAAGAAAGAATTAAAATTTGTAGAAACCTATTCACCCCCCCCCCTCTAGGTTTACCATCTCTATACTTTCAATTGGTATCAGAGCCTGGACTCTTATTAAGGGCTTCACCGCCTTAAGAGTGAGATGGATAAACTCTTCGAGGGTCTAGATGACGACTCTAACCTTTCGGTTAAAGAGATGAAATCTAGACTCTTGGCATATGATGCCGAGAAGAAGAAAAGGGAGGATGAGCTACAAAACCAAATGACAGAAATGATCGCCATGCTTAAGAACCTAGCTGCGGGTGGAACTTCTAGTGGGGCTTCGGCCTCTAAGGAAACCTACCATGATGTTAACCATGACTATCCCAGAAACACTTCACCCATGCCTCATATAAACCATAGTGGGACCGTTCCCCATTACGATGGAACTCACTTTCCACATTGGAAATCTGCTATGGAATCTCATATTCGCAGCTGCAGTGTGGAGCTATGGGAGCTCATTGTTCATGGACATCGGGAGCCACAAGATCCTACTCGGTTGACCTCCACCGAGTTCTACAACCGTCAACTCAATGCATCCGCACGTGACAAGATTAGAAGTGGCATCAACCGCAAGCTTCTTGATCAAGTCGATGACATTGTCTCCGCTAAAGAGTTGTGGGATCGGATCGTAGTACTCCAAGAGGGAACCGATTTGATCCAATCAGCTCTCTATGAGACCGCAAAGCAAGAGGCCTACCGAGTTCATGATTCGAGATGGAGAATCCGTATTCGATGCCTATGCTAGGCTTGGTGCTCAAAGTAAGGGTCAAGGGACTTGGTGCTGAGAAGTACAATGACGGATTCGAGATGAACGAAGCCTTCATAAAATCCAAGGTCATTGCTATGATTGCCGTCAAACAAGAAGACACCAACCTTGGACTCAACTTGCAAATCATGACCAAGAGTGCCGATCTCAACTCCGATGATCTAGTCTCCTATGTGGCCGCCAATGAAAGCATGGCCAAAGCGGAAAGAGGCTCAAGGCAATGAACCGTGTTGATGAAGCCTCACACAACCATGAAGCGTCACACAACCTTGCTCTCAAAGCTAGAGCCGACCATGAAAGCAACGAAGACTATGAAATTGAAGAAGATGAAGAGATGACTTCAACTAGTGACATTGCTACCGACTTTGCTTTCTTTGCCAAGAAGTACAAGGTCAAGTTCCCAATGCTCCTCAATGACAAGAAGAAGAAGAGAACTTGCTACAATTGTGATGAAGATAACCACTTTGCAAATGAGTGCCCTTATGAGAAAAGGGTAGACAAGCCAAAGTTCATCAAAGGGGTCAAGCCAAGATTGAAGCCGAACCCAATCAACGATCGGTACAAGAAGAACAAGGGAAGAGCTTTTGTTGGGGCCGAGTACTTGTCCGATGAAGAAGAGGAAGATGAGGAGAAGGAGGCCGGAGTGGCCGGTTTAGCTTACTCTAAGCCCGGGTCACTCTTCACATATGACTACTCCAAAGATTACTCCACGGAGAATGATGTTGGCTCTTCCTTCATGGCAAGAACAAATCAAGATGATGACTCCGATGACTCTCCCTCCTCTCCAATCATTGGCTCTTGTCTTATGGCAAGGGAAACCAAGGTAATGGAACCTCCACCTTCCCTATCTAGTGTTCTTGATGATGAAAATGAAGATCAAGAAGAATTAATTATGCTTAAGGAACTCTATGATGTTAGATGCACCCTTCGTGGTGAAGCTCTTGTCAAGTTTGATTTCTTGATGGACTCACTCAAAGAAAAGGATGAGTCCATTGAGGAATTAGAATATCAATTGAATGAGAAGGAACGGAGATTCAATCTCCTAAGACAAGAGCTAAACACCGAAAGGTGCATATCTCAAGGCCTTAAGCAACAAATTGAAACTTATGAACTTGATAAAGTTAAGGACCTAGAAACTATTGATAGGGCTCAATTATTGACCCAAGAGCTAAATGCCTCAAAGGAGGAACTTGAAGTTGCTCATGCTTCTCTCACTAGGGATCTTGACCACCTTGAAAGAGCTAACAAGCTTGTCAAGGATGAGCTCAAGAAACTTGGAGAGAATCATGATCTACTTCAAGAATCCTACAAAAGGGCTCTTGGATCAATGAAGGGTCCCATTGATGTTGAAAAGCTTGCTTGTTCCTCCATTTCCTTTACTAGTGAGCATGCTAAACTTGTTGAGGAACATATTCGTTTACAAGAGGAACTTTCTTTGCATGTTGAGACCAATGCATATCTTGAGTCCTTGGTGACCAAATATGGTCTTGACTATCATCCTAATGAATCTTTCTGTGAGAAAGCATCTATTCTTGAGGAAAATGTTAGGCTAACAAAGGAACTTGCAAAGTTCACCACCGCCAAGAACAAGATGGGATTGGATGACCTCTTGAGTAAGCAAAGGTCAAACAATCAAAAGTATGGACTTGGATATGTCCCCAAGTCCCACAAGAAGAACAACTACAAGAAGGAGAAACCCGCTCAAGATAAGAACAAGAAGGTCACTAACAATGGCAAAGCCTCAAAGGGCAAAGCCACTAGTGGTGACCGCACGGGGCCAAACGATCACTATGCATTATTTGTTGATTATTATGGTGATGTCTATGCTAACTATGTTGGCCCTCCTAATGGCTATGCTTATAGAGAGTACTCAATTTGGGTACCAAAAGATATTGTTGCCATTGCAAAGGAACCCATTAATCGATGGGTTCCTAAATCCTCTACTTGATTTTGTAGGGGTATTCCTCCGGTGGTCCAAAATGGGTGTTTGATAGTGGATGCACCAATCATATGACCGGAGGAAAAGGTGTGCTTGATCAATTCATTGAAGATATCAACAAGAAATCAAGCATTACCTTTGGTGACAACTCAAAGGGAAAGGTACTTGGGTATGGCAAGGTAGCAATCTCTAAGGACTTGTGCCTTGAGACGGTTATGCTTGTTGAACACCTTGGCTATAACTTACTTTCTATATATCATCTTGCCGATGCCGGTTACAATTCATATTTCACTAAATATTATGTGCAAGTCTTTACGAGTGACAATCTCAAATTGGTCCTTGTTGGATATGTGGAGAACAACCTTTACGTGGTTGACCTCTCGAAAGAGAGCCCCTCCTTCTCCACATGTCTAATGGCGGCCAAGCATGACGAAGGATGGTTGTGGCATCGCCGCCTTGGTCATGTTAACATGAGGAATCTTAAACAACTCCTAAAGGGTGAGCATATTGTGGGACTAACCGGCGTTTCTTTTGAGAAAGATCGTGTTTGTAGTGCATGTGTAGCCGGAAAGCAACTCAAGAAGAAGCATCCCATCAAGAGTATTGTTACCACATCTAGGCCTTTGGAGCTCCTTCATTTGGACCTCTTTGGGCCATCACATTATGATACTCTTGGTGGGAGCAAGTATGGACTTGTCATTGTTGATGATTACTCAAGATACTCTTGGGTCTTTCTCCTTAAGTCTAAGGACGAGACCCATAGAGAGTTCATCACCTTCGCCAAGAAAGCTCAACGTATGTATGAATCCGAGATCAAGGCGATTAGGACCGACAATGGC
The DNA here is from genome assembly GCF_019359855.2 of Lolium perenne. Classification (NCBI taxonomy): domain Eukaryota; kingdom Viridiplantae; phylum Streptophyta; class Magnoliopsida; order Poales; family Poaceae; genus Lolium; species Lolium perenne. The sequence continues at coordinate 101,004,931 of NC_067246.2, read as the reverse complement.
ACCGAGTTCAAGAACTACACTATGCAAGAGTTTGTGGATGATGAGGGCATCAAGCATGAGTTTTCGGTGCCATACACCCCTCAACAAAACGGTGTTGTTGAAAGGAAGAATCGGACTATCATTGAGATGGCAAGAACCATGTTGAGTGAATTCAACTCACCCCACAACTTTTGGGGAGAAGCCATCTCTACGGCCGTCCACTACTCCAACCGGCTCTTCCTCCGTCCCCTCCACAACAAAACCCCATACGAGCTCCTTACCGGTAACAAGCCTAATGTCATGTATATTCGTGTCTTTGGATGCAAATGCCTTGTTAAGAACAACAAAGGAAAGCTCGGTAAATTTGAAACTAGAACCATAGAGGGTATATTTGTTGGATATGCGGAGAACTCTCATGCCTATAGATACTACAATCGGTCCTCCGGGACTATTGAAGTATCTTGTGACGTGGTGTTCTTGGAGGATAATGGCTCCCAAGTGGAGCAAGTTGTTCCATGTGTTGCAGGTAATGATAATGATCCATCTAGTGCCATCAAGCATATGGGCATTGGACACATCCGGCCCATGGAGGTTCATAATGATGATCAAGATGATGGAGTAGATGTCTCAAGCACGCCACAAGTGGAGCCTAGCTCAACTCAAGCCGAACCATCAAGTGCAACTCAAGAACCATCCTCTACTCAAGATGAGTCTCAATCCGAAGAACAAGAAGAAGATCCTCATTCCATGGAGCAAAATCATGATGACGATCAAGAAACATCCTCAACTCATGATCAAGCTCAAGTGGTCCCTCATGATCAAGTACTAGCAAGAGATGAATTCATTGATCATGAAGGAACCGTTCGGAAGATCAAGGCCGCTACAAGGGCAAGTGACATGAAAGTAGATCAAGTCCTTGGTAGCATCTCAAGAGGAGTGGTAACTCGTAGACACCATGCATTACTTATCACTTATTGTCAACATCATGCTTTTGTGTCTAGTTTTGAACCACTTAAGGTACATGAAGCCTTGGTCGATCCGGATTGGGTAATTGCCATGCAAGAAGAATTGGAGTGTTTCACTCGTAATGAAGTATGGTCTCTAGTTGAGAAACCCAAGGATCATCGCATCAATGTCATTGGGACCAAATGGGTATTCAAGAACAAGCAAGATGAGAATGGCATTGTTATACGAAACAAAGCAAGGTTAGTGGCGCAAGGGTTTGCCCAAATAGAAGGTATGGATTTTGAGGATACCTTTGCGCGGTAGCCCGTCTTGAAGCTATTCGTCTTTTGCTTGCATTTGCATCTTTCCACAATTTCAAATTATATCAAATGGATGTGAAAAGTGCATTTTTGAATGGTCCCCTAAAAGAAACCGCATATGTGGCTCAACCCCGGGTTTCGAAGACCCATGCCGAGCCCAACCACGTGTATTTACTCCATAAGGCACTCTACGGTCTCAAGCAAGCTCCACGTGCTTGGTATGAGTTCCTTAGGGATTTCTTACTACATGATGGGTTTTGCATGGGTACGGTCGATTCCACCCTTTTCACCAAGCGGGTTAAAGGGGGTGGCCTCTTTATATGTCAAATATATGTTGATGATATTATTTTTGGTGGAACTAACCCCAATCATAACAAAGCTTTTGAGCTATTGATGACTAGGAAATTTGAGATGTCCATGATGGGAGAGTTGAAGTTCTTTCTAGGCTTCCAAGTGAGGCAACTTGCAAAAGGCACCTTCATCTCTCAAGAAAAGTATGTGAAGGACATGCTCAAGAAATTCAACATGACCAATGCAAGCCCAATGAAGACACCCATGCCCGTAAAGGGGCAACTTGGTTCATGTGACGGTGAGAAGGATGTGGACATAAAGGTATACCGCTCCATGATAGGATCCTTGCTCTACCTTTGTGCCTCTAGGCCGGATATCATGCTAAGTGTAGGGATGTGTGCTCGTTTTCAATCCGCTCCCAAGGAGAGCCATTTAGTGGCGGTCAAACGGATACTAAGATACCTTGTTCTCACTCCTACTCTCGGGCTATGGTATCCAAAGGGGTCAACCTTTGAACTCATTGGCTATTCGGATTCCGATTGGGCCGGTGATAAGGTTGATCGGAAGTCTACCTCCGGGGCTTGCCAATTTATTGGCCGGTCATTGGTGAGTTGGTCATCCAAGAAACAAAACTCCACCGCCCTATCCACCACCGAAGCCGAATACATATCCGCGGCATCTTGTTGCACTCAATTATTATGGATGAAGCAAACCTTGAAAGACTATGGTGTGTCTCTTGGTACGGTGCCTCTTCTTTGTGACAATGAAAGTGCAATAAAGATCGCCAACAACCCGGTTCAACATTGTCGCACCAAACATATTGACATTCGCCATCACTTCCTACGTGATCATGTTGCCAATAAGGATATTGATCTCACTCATGTGGGAACAACCTACCAATTGGCGGATATTTTCACTAAGCCTTTGGATGAAGCCCGCTTTGTTAACTTGAGAGGAGAACTTGGTATTCTTGATCCTAAAAACTTGGATTGATTAACTTCTTGCACTATATTCTTGCATTTATCTTGCTATCTAGCTTAGAGGCATAGCACATATGGGGATAGTCATTCTACCATATCTTGGTATGATGCATACCTATGTGTGCAACATAAATAGACCCAATGTCATTATATGGACCCAAGCATGTCTCTTCGAGGTCTCATGACATTTGCGCTTTCACATAGGGGGAGTAATCCCCCGCCCCTCATTGAGCCTTCATTACAACTTGATTTGACTATATAAGGCCAAATGATCTTATTGCAAAAACTATCTCAAAATGCTCTTATGATTCTTGATATACTTCGAATCATGCCCATTGTAGCTATTTGTATCTTGTTTGCATTTTCACTCCAATGGGTATGCCTAGAGAACTTTGTGTTTTCCAACCCCATGTCTATGCTCATCTCATCATCATCTATCTATATGTACATGTCATCATTTGAGCACTCACACACATTTACACAAAGAATAGGGGCAAAACGAGGCAAAATGACACATTTTTGGGAAAATTGACTCTGGCCGGTCATCGGTCTTGGCCGGACCGGCCTGTGCGCCGGATCGTCCGATCATCGGCCCGGTCGACCGGGCGCCCGACCGGCCGTGCGGGCTGTTATGTTTTGGAGAGGATACCCCTTGGGGATCTTCTTCCTCATTATCCCCCACCTCTCAAACCTCCATGGCCGCCGCCTCCACCATCTCCACCACGCCCTAGGCACTTCCCACCACTAGATTCTCCCCAAACTTCACACAACCATAGATCGGGATCTCTCAAGCATCTTCACCAAAGGATTTGGTCTCCCTCAAGCTATTTTGGGAGATCTTGGGGATTTGGTCCTTAAGCCTTCTTCACAAGTTCTTCTTGCTCACTTGGGCAAAGAGGACGATGTCTTCGGGTAAATCCTTCTCCCTATCCCTCTCCCTCTTGCTTTCCCCTCTCACATTGCCAATTTTTGAGGAAAGTTGAGAAAAGTTAGGGTTAGGGTTAGGGTTAGTAAGTCCTCATGCCACCTAGAGTGTCACACCCCTCCTATGCACATTGTTCACTCTCCTGGTATAATCTATGTTCAAGTTTGTGAGTTTTTGCATGATTTTGTGTCGAATTTCTGGGCAAACATCACAACTCAGCATGACCCGGTCTACAGCCCGGTCAACCAGCCTCTCGACCGGCTGGTCCGGCGCAGCGCCCGGTCAACCGGATGGCCAACCGGCTCGTCCGGTCTGTCGTCCGGTCGGACCGGCCCCTGCGCCGGCTCGCCCAGCTTTTTCGCATGATCTCGTCGAAACACTTGAATATAGGCTATGCTTTTGGCTTCCTCATATATGCTGATGACATGTACACTTACCTCTTTGCTATCCTCGCCCTATTTTGCTGATTCACAGGTGATGAATGGACTGATGGGGACCGTGGCACTGTTGCCAAGCGAGGGAGGCACTCAGGGGTTCCACCACGGCGCTCTACTGGTCGTGCTCCTCAGACCACGGGTGGCAGCTCAACTGGAGGCCGAACCAAGACATCTGCCAATAAGAGGAAAGATAAACATGCAAAGACAGATGGTGATGAGGTCCTGCCGTACTTCCATGTTGGTGATGTACATATTGGGGCATGGAGAAGACTCGAGAGAGTCCAACCCCTATCGCTTTGAGGAACCCACTTACACAGGGGGAGATCAATTTTTCTGGACCAACACACAGCAAGTCATGTGGGATGACTTCTATAACTCCCGCGAGCACATGAAGAAAGGCACCATTGTTATGCCCAAGGCCATCAAGGATGTCATTGGAATGTATGAAGCCACCAAGTTTCGCTTTGTGGTTGCGACCTTGAGGCGGATGGGGTTGTATGATCTTATGTGCTTGACACCTACTGATAGGTGCTATTGTCCAACCTTGGTGAGACAGTTTCACTGCACAGTCTTTTTCCATGATGATGCAGCTCGGACTATGACTTGGATGACTGGCAAACAGAAATACACTTGCAACTATCTTGATTTCTGTGAAGCTTTGGGGTTTGGTGGAGGGCGTGCTTCTGGTTTCAAGATATATTCTCAGCAGAAGTTCAACCGTGGGGACATTGCCATTTGCTATCCGCCGGAACCCACACCTGGACCTCCCACCATCTCTGGGATGTACTACTCCTACCTCTTACTTGCCAAGCTATTCCGTGAGACTCTCATCAGCAAGTCCGGCGATACAAGTGAATGCCGTGCATATCATCTGAACTTGATGTACTACTGTCACCCTGAGCACCGGCAACTTATTGATGGCTGTGATCTCATCTACTGTGAGTTACGGCGCTGTGTTCGCGAGAGGTTGACTCCTAATCTTGCCCAGTACGTTCAGCTGCTCATCAACAAGGTTGTGCCCGCACTTTTCAATACTCAAGGTGAGCGGGTCAGGATGGAAGCTTTCAAAGTACCTGCCCAAGGTGATAGCCCGGATGTTCCTGAAATGATGCCTTCTGAGCGCCGGTCCAAGGCACGCCATGACCATGCTAGCTCCAGCTCCTCTAGTCGCCCACAGCATGGTGTCTCACGGTTCTTCTCTTGCTTATGGCAGATGTGCAAAAATACCAATGATGTTGCACATCAAAGTCTTTCTTTGAACCAAGAGACAAGGAGGCACCAAAATGAGTTCATGGCTGCTAGGAATGTGCCTATCCCTCCTCCTGGCCCTGAGTTGGAGCCTGTCCACGCACCAAACTGGGAGATGCCTCTTCTTTCTGATGAGATGTTCCAGAACTTTGATCCTTCCCTGTACTTTGGTGGTCCTCCTCCTAGATCTGCTCGTGCACCTCCTGCTGATGATGATGATGAAGAGGATGAAGGTAATGAGGATGATGATGAAGAGGATGACGATGAAGAGGATGACGATGGGGATGGTGATGGCAACTCTCCATCCGCGGGGCCCCATTTCTATTGATGGGACGCTAGCATCTCTCCTCTTTTCTTCGCCTTTTTGGTGTTCCGATGCCAAAGGGGGAGAAGAGAGTAGAGTCTAGAATTACGGGGTTCTTTCGTTGTCACAAGCCATGGGAGTTGCTTTATTTGGATTTTATATGGCTTGTGCGTATTTGCTTTGATTTCTCAAGAACCATTTGCTACTTTGAATAATTCATGTATGGATATGTATGGACGACTATTATGTGTGTGCTACTCTATGTTAGGATAATCATGCTTTATGGATAATCATGCTTTATGCTTATATATGTTGATATACTTGTCCATACCATGCTTGTTTCCTAAAGATATTGGGGGAGCTTCTCATATTCCACAAATGGTGCACTTTGCATTCAAACGCAAATTCTCCAAGTGCACACATTATGGGGGAGCTGTCGTAATATCTTATATGGAATCAAGGTTTAGAGCTTATCATAATATCTATATGTTACTCTAGCTCGGTTTGTCATCGTATACCAAAAAGGGGGAGATTGTAAGGGTATTTTACCCTTATCCATTATTTTGGTATCTATGACACCGTGCTAGAGTATTTGGACTAATACATGCCTACAAGATGACTTTCAGGTATTAGCCAAAGAGGTATGATGGTGTAGCAATGGAACAAAAGGCAACGGGAGACCCCCCCAATTCGACGAAAAATCAGCTAGTTTTTCAGAGCCTGGCCGGTCACAGATCCGGTCGGACCGGCCCTGGCACCGGACAGCCCGGTCACCAACCGGACCCAGAACCGGTGCCATCCGGGCAAGTTCCAGTAAAGAAGGCGAGCCCTCCAGTCTGCGTCCGGTCACCAGCCCGGTTTCGGACCGGCTGCTCCGGTCCATGGCCCGGCTCGACCGGGCACTGCATCGAGCGGCCGGTCAGCAATCGGACTTCGCGCTGTGACATCCGGGCGCCATCCAAGAAGCTCGAAGCCTGCTCGGTCAAGACCCGGTCCCAGCTCCGGTTGGAAACCGGCCGGCCGATACGTGGTCTCCGATCGACCGGGCTGTGGACCGGCCTGTCCGGCGCCAAATCCGGTTGACCGGGTTTCTCGAAGAATCTGCTGATGTGGCAAGTGACCAACGGCCGTATTTCGAAGAACACTATAAATAGGTCTTCTCCTACCTCTGAACAGTTAGGCACTACACTACAAGCTGTTTTTGAGCTCTCTCTCTCTTACTCCATTGCTAGAAACACCAAAAGCCTCAGATCTCCCTCCTCCTCCACCCAAACTCAAATCCCTCCGGGGAATCATTAGAGGAGGACCCGATCTACCGTTCTACCAAGCCAAATCTCATTCCCCCTTGTATTCATTGAGAAGCTTGCTTCCTAGGGTTCCTTGGAAACCCTAGGTAGGTAAGAGGAGTCCGGAAGCATCCGGGCTGTGGATTTGCTCCGGGCAAGATTGTGAAGGTTTGGAGGCTACCTCAAAGTCTACCACAAGTGAGTGAGCTATTCCTTCGTGGGATAGGCTCCGGAGAATAGGGTGAGCCTTCGTGGCGCGGGGAATCCTTCGTGGGACCTCCACTCCTCCAAACGTGACGTACCTTGTTGCAAAGCAAGGGAACACGGGAATACATCCTCGTCTCCGCGTGCTATCGGTTATCTCTAACCGAACTCCTTACTTGTGATTTAACTGCCTGTGAGAGCCTTCGTGCTCGAGTTAGTTGTATCCTCATATAGGTTGCTTCACCTAGTTTGCATTAGGCTCATCTTTATATTCCGCAAAGCCTAATATTGTAAAGAAAGAATTAAAATTTGTAGAAACCTATTCACCCCCCCCCCCCTCTAGGTTTACCATCTCTATACTTTCAATACATGTCAGCCAGACAGTGGTACTGAAAAGTGAAAAACATGAAAATAGTATAATTAGAGTTGATTCTGTTTCATGGTTGTAAATTTAGATTTGTTTTTTTACATCCGTTGGAGAGAGTAAGACATGAGCCTTCAAAGCCAAAATTCAGTACATGCAAATAGACTCGGAGCTTTTTAGAGGCGATTAAATTTAGTTGATCCAAATTGTGTCGATGCTTTATCGTGTCGAACAATGCTTACAAGGTGCTGTAGTGAAAATACTAGAATCTTTTTATGATATTTCACAAAAATGTTCAGGAATGATGTTAACAGAAACTTGCTGCCTTACTCTACTCTACTCTTGTACCTGAGCTCCGAAAACTTAACTTCTGTATACAATATGGGATAACAATGTTTTCTGGTCAGTACACTATTGCATTATTGTCTAATATGTTTTCTCTCATAAATTAATGTACAATCCCCCCCCCCCCACCCCACACACACACACACACTCTTGTACCTGAGCTCCGAAAACTTAACTTCTGTATACAATATGGGATAATAATGTTTGAGAAATAATCAAGACGTGTGGAAATAATGTTTTCTGGTCAGTACACTCTTGCATTATTGTCTAATTTTTTTCCCCCCCCCCCCCCCCCCTCTTTAATCCATGTGTTGTTGCACAGGAGTAATGTGCTTTCCTATATTTCATTTACAAGCCCAGTTTTAGTTCTTTGCAAAGCTTTTGTGTTCACTTTTTTTTCGAAAAGGGGCAGCGCCCAGCCTCTGCATCAATATGATGCACACGGCTTTTCTTTCTTTATTTCAAAGTTCAGCATAAGAGTAGCAAAGTATAAGTTTTACATCACGGATCAGAGAGGGTTGAGACATGTATCAACCATCGAAAAATGGAGAAAAACTTCAAGCTAATCATTCTTCAATCGACTAGTGTGCCGCCACCCAGTAGCCTGGAAATAGAAGTCCTGAGTAACCGTTAGCAGACGGTTGCATCCAGTATCCAAACTCTCCCGCTGATCCTCCGGGAGCAGAAAGGCCCATTGATGAATCCAATATGTGGCTCGTCGAATAACCTGCAAAAAATTAGTTCCCTTTTGTTTGTTAAAAATAATGTCATTCCGGCTGGTCCAAATTGACCAACACATAGCTGAAATTCCAATTCTTATTTTTGCTTTATCATCTTTGTCTACCCCATTAAGCCACTTACCAAACATATTGGTGATATTAGTTGGAGGGGGAAGATTATATGTTAAGTAGATCATACGCCAGATAATCTTCGCAAAGGGACAAGTTAAAAATAAATGTTGTACAGTTTCAGATTCATTACAGTAACAACATTTTTGACACCCTTTCCAATTTCGCTTAAGTAAATTATCCTTGGTAAGTAAGACTTTGTTATTGAGAAACCACATAAAGATTTTGATTTTGAGAGGGATTTTTAGCTTCCATAAGTATTTGCGTAGAAAAACAGTATGTCCCTGCATTAAATCTAGATACATTGACTTGACCGTAAAAACACCTGATTCATTAAGTTTCCACACAAACTTATCCGAATCATTGGATAATTCAACTCCCATAAGACGTTGACATAAATTTAGCCATTGATTCCATTTGTAATCATTTAAAGATCTCCGGAAAGTAATATTCAAAGGGGTTTGTGCTAACACAGTAGCCACCGTAATATTTTTTCGTTGCACTATATTATATAATGACGGGTATTGTTGTGCTAAAGGAGTGTTACCTAACCAAATATCTTCCCAAAAGCGAACTGAATCCCCCGTTCCCACTTTGAAAAACCCCCTACGGAAAAAGTCATTCTTCACTCGCATAAGGCCTTTCCAAAAGGGAGAGTCAGTGGGTTTAGCCTCCACTTGTGCCAACGTTTGATGTTTCAAATATTTATTAGTTAAAATTTGTTGCCACATTCCTTCCTCAGTAAGAATTTTGAACAACCATTTACTCAGTAAACATTTATTCTTTAGTTCTAGGACCTCAATACCAAGCCCTCCTTGATCTTTGGGTCGACAAACTATATTCCATTTTGTCAACCTATATTTTTTCTTTGTATCATCCGTTTGCCAAAAAAAACTCGAACGATAAAAATCCAACCGTTTTCTCACTCCAATAGGTATCTCGAGAAAGGAAAGCATGAACATAGGGAGACTTGTCAAAACTGAGTTGATTAACACTAATCGATCTCCATAAGAAAGTAATTTCCTACGCCAACAACCTAGCTTAGCCCCAAAACGACTTTCTATTGGATTCCACTCAGAATTTCTAAGTTTCCTATGGTGAACTGGTATACCAAGATATCTGATTGGTAAGGCACCAACCTCACAACCAAAGATCTGCCTATATTCACCCTCTTTATCTTTCGCATTGCCAAAACAAAAAATCTCACTTTTATGGAAGTTTATCTTTAAACCTGATAGTTGCTCAAACAAGGAGAGTATTAGTTTCATGTTGATAGCTTTTTCGGTATCGTGCTCTAGGAAGAGAATCGTATCATCAGCATATTGGAGAATAGATACACCCCCATCTACCAAATGAGGAATGAGACTTCCAACTTGACCCTCTTCTTTTGCACGGGATATAAGGATAGCCAACACGTCGGCCACTATATTAAAAAGAATGGGTGAGAAAGGATCACCTTGTCTCAAACCCTTCTTCGTTTGAAAATTATGACCAATATCATCATTGACCCTGATTCCAACAGTACCCCCTTGAACAAAGTGTTTGATAAAATGACACCATTTAGGATCAAAACCTTTCATTCTCAACACCTGTTGAAGGAAAGGCCATTTGACTTTATCATATGCCTTTTCGAAATCAATCTTGAAAAGGACGCCATCCAATTTTTTTCGATTAATTTCGTGAATTGCTTCATGCAATACGACAACTCCCTCAAGGATATGTCGACCAGGCATAAAGGCTGTTTGTGTAGGTTTGATAACTTTATGAATTAAACCAGAGGTACGCACCGTTGCTACTTTAGTAAAGATTTTGAAACTCACATTGAGAAGGCAAATCGGACGATACTGTTGGATTTGGACCGCGTTCTCCTTTTTTTGGCAAGAGCGTAATGACTCCGAAATTAAGTTTATAGAGGGGTAACTCTCCACTATGAAATTGTATAAATAAAGCCATCAGATCTGCCTTGATTATATTCCAAAAATGTTGATAAAACTCTGCCGGAAAGCCATCCGGTCCGGGGGACTTATTACGTTCCATCTGAGAAATAGCCTCAAAGACCTCCTCCTCGGTGAAAGGTGCTGTGAGCAAAGTGTTTTCGTCTTGTGACAATTGTGAGATACCCGCCACACGCTCCTCCATCAAAGAGAATGAGTTATGCTCAGGTGCCCCAAAAAGTTGTTTGTAGAATTCAGTTATGTATGTTTTTAAATTCTCATCACCAACTATAGTTCCTTCGTCTTGCTCCAATTGGAAAATTCTTTTCTTCCTATGCTTGCCATTTGCAATTAGGTGAAAGTATTTTGTATTGTTACCTCCTTCCTGGATGTTCTTAACTTTCGCACGCTGCGCCCATTTTTGCTCCTCATCACGTCTCAATTTATTAAGACATTCATGTGCCCGTTTTAATTCTTCTCTTTCTAATGTTGACAGCGGATTGGATTCAGCCTGTATATCCAAAGTATCAATGATATTTAGAAGACGCTCTTTCTCCTTTTTATATTTTCCACTTAAGTTCTTTGCCCACCCTCTGAGATAACGTCTTAAGTGTCTAATTTTATTTTGCCATGTTTGGATAGGTGAGGTTCCCTGGGCCACAGCTGCCCATTCAGTAGAAACCATTTCATAAAAACCATCATGTTGCAACCAAGCGATTTCAAAAGAAAATTTAGGTTTGTTGCCCCGATGTGCATGTTGTCCAGAGTCAATTAACAGAGGTGTATGATCCGAACCAGCTCGTGTGAGTGCCCGCACAGTGACTAAGGGAAATTTTTGTTCCCACTCAACACTCGCCAAAACTCTATCCAATTTCTCATATGTTGGATTTTCTCTCCTATTTGCCCATGTATATTGTCTACCAGAGAGCGTTATCTCTCTTAGATTTAAATTTTCAATGATTGCATTAAACACAAAAGGCCAATGAGCATTAAAATTATTATTACTTTTATCCTCTGGTCTTCGCAAAATATTGAAATCTCCCGCTAAAAGTATTGGTAAAGTCTCGACCTCACATAACCGGACTAACTCAGATAAAAACTCCGCTTTATGGTTGTCTTGTGCTGCACCATACACAGGGACTAAAATCCACTCAAAACCGTCAAATTTAGATTTAATATGGAGCTTTACACAGAAATCACCATTATCCACCTTTTTAACTGAAAGTGTTTGAGTATTAATTCCTACAAGGATGCCCCCAGATCTACCATGCGGTGGCAAACAGAACCAAACAAAGTTCTGACCCGCAGCCAAGTTAGACAAGAAAGGAATAGTAAAATTCGAACGACCAGTTTCCAGAAGCGCAATAAAATCCAACCGGTGATCACGAATCGCCTCTTTAACAAAAAAATGCTTCCCCGGATCACGAAACCCCTCACTATTCCACGTCAAACCCCTTAAACCCTCCATCAAAAATAATTTTTCTTTTTAAGCCTTAGTCTGTCACTTCTCCTAACTTTAGTCTTGTCATAAGACCTTTTTTTACGTTGACATTTATTTTCCTTGCGAGGAATCAAAATTTGTGAATGATCTTCACCAAAATATTGATCTTCCTCATCTAAGTCCTCACAAAGATTTGAAGCACGGCTCACTGCTAGACAAGTAGGTACAGTATCAAGACCCTCCTTTGCAGAGCTATTACTAGTATCTAGAAAAGTTATCATTCTTTGTTTTTCAATATCTTTAATTAATCTAGCCGCATGTAATCTATCATCCAAGTTAACTCCCATTGACACCCCAATAGCAGTAGCTTTATCAATTATTTGCTCATCAGTAAAAGCAGAAAAGGTAGGGATCGTTGATTTTTGTGTACCTTGAGCCTGAACGTCATCACGCTTAGAGGCAAGCATCATCGCTCTTTCCATCTGAGACACATCCGCATTTGGTTGAGCACTCAACCTAGCACTTGACCGAATTCCCTTCATCGAATTTGGAGTAATCCCTCCAAAGCTGATAACCTCTGTCATAGAAGGTTTGCAAATTGGAGTTGCACCAAAAGCCTTGGACGAAAAACATATATTAGGAGAAGAAAAAGCATTGTTTGTATGATCATTATCATTAAAAATTCCAAAACATGGTACCTTATTTACTCCAACAGGAGTCATACACTGAGAAGGGCTAGATGCCTTTCCATCATCAATAGAAATTTTGCCCATCGTATCCAAAACTGCAGCCCGAGATGCATTGGCAGACAATGCCGTAGCACACTGAGTAGGCGTGATCGACGTTGCTTCTCCGATCGACGTACTCTCATGCATAACGGGCTGGACTGGCTTCAGCAGAATTTGCCCGATTAAGTGTCTCGGACTGAAAACCAGATGGTACCAAATCTTCAGTTAAAAGCACAGGTGATGCACATATCATATTTGCTTCATCTGGTGAATCCTCTTGCACATCACAAACAGACACCACTTGCTGCCTCGACCCTAGAGTCTCTTTTATATGCTCATAAACCGATTCACCGAAAGTAACCATGGGAGACTCCACCATAAATTCCAACGGCTGTAGTAGCCCAAACTTTATTGGGGATACCTCAAGCCTATTTGCACCACCAGGTATATTGACATCAGTACCACCTGTAGTTGTATTCTTTTCCTCATCATTCTGTGAACCAAGCCTGCTAGCCTCATCCTCCTGATTCTCCCTATGTCCATCGTGTTCCATGTCCCCATCCCCATTAGGTGCATCATCCATATGCACATCAGAAGCTATATTGGGTTGAAGTCCTTCTACCTCAAATCTAAGTCTATAGAATTGTTCATGTACTCTGACATCCATCCTAGTAGGTATCGAGACTTGAATTGAGGCAAGTGATACAAATACGCAAAATGTCATTAGCACGAGTAAAAGCCATATCTATATCTTTTGTCTTTCCAAAAAGAGACCCAAGTGCCCAGAGAGCCAGAAAATCATCAAGTACAGGAGTTGGCAGATCATGCACCCTAACCCAAACATCTTCTGCTGTCCATGCAGGTTCCACTGACCTTGTCCAAAAATCAAAGGTCATAAACATCTCTGAATTTGGTATATTAAATCTGCCAAAGTGTTGCACCCTAACCAGATCAATCTTGCTAGGAAAATTAACACGGTAAATATTTGGCTCCACCATAACCACATCCCACTGATAATTCTCTTCAGGTACAATCCACTGGAGTTGAGTAATTATTTCAGGGATTGTGAGCTGCCCACCAGAGACAGTAACTCGACCCATCCGAGTGTTCTCCAATCTTGGCCTAACCATACCTGAAAAGGGGAACTCCCAGAACATCAAATCCTCATGAGCCAGACCATACATAACCATAGTTGGTTTAGGAGCAGAAATCAGCGGACAATTTCTCGACAAGTGATCTGGGCTTTGACAACAATCACAGATGTTTTGAGTACAGTCATTCAGACAATGCCCTGGTTTGCCACATCGAAAACAGCCAGATCCTTTCTTTTTTTTCGCCATATGTGCATCCCCTGCAGCCTCCGGAAGGACAGGCGTTGTACCTTGTTGTTGTGGCGCTGAGATACCAGCAACTGACAGCAGAACTGCCTCAGCGCGTTGTTCAGTTTCGCCCTGTCGCCGAGGAGCATCCCCAGGCACAGCCAGTGAACCAGTTGCCGTCGGTACACCAGAAGAAGGTGTCACCATGGTCGCAGTCGCCTGAGCACCCTGCGGCTGACTCGCTGTGAGCTGTTTTGCCAATGCCGCTGCTGTCTCTTTCACCAACAACATCTGAGCTGCTGATAGCCCATCTGGCAACATCTCAGTATCATTTGCTCTAGCAGAAAACCCAGCAGTATTGTTTCTATAGCCTGAATCTCTAGCAGAAAAGCTATTATTGAACCTTCTGTTATTGTAGTTACCTTGCCCATTGAAGGCACGGCGATCATTGCCGCGATGAAAGTTTGGAGCATTGTTGAACCTATCTTGACCTGTCCCATTATTGCGGTAACCACTCCCTGCCCGGAAGACTCCATCAAAATCACCTCCTACTGAATGATTGTTTGAATGATTGTTCACTAGGCTACATACTGTTGAATGATTGTTTGATATATATTGTCTTATACCAAAAAGAACAAACGAACCATACATAAGGATTTTTTGGTATTCTAGAGTGCCATGGACAAAGATCCGTTTCAATACATGTACATGACCTTCACCTCCATTTTCGACTTTCCAAAACCTCTGTTTTCGTCTATTTGACCTCCAACTTCATTGTTGCAGGATCGAAACCAAGATACAGTTTCGCTTCCCCTAATCAGGACATAAATCTAGCAGTAGTCCTGTTTTTCCATATGCGCAATTAACAAACTATTATCCGTATGAAACCACAATGTCATAGAAGTTTATTCATGTTTATTTTCTATTATTCTATTCATATTTTTTACACTTAATAGATGCTGCATAATATTTCTAGCCTCTACAGCCGCGCATGGAGTTCAGGACAAGTGAGCAAGAACCACAAAACGGTTCTGAAGAGCTTATACTTCTTCGGTTATGTGGATAGTATATTCAAACTGGTACACTCTTTAAGAAAAGACGAGCCTGGACGTCTCCTCTCTCCCGCTACAGTAGAGAGAGGCGATTTTTTCCCCTCGCCCGCAGATCCACCTCCGCACCGCAGTTTCGCCGGATCCCTCGTCCTCCGTCGGCCGCTCCAGCGGCGGGAGGGAGGGGGATCCCCGTTTCTCGGTTGTAGATAGTGTAGGGTGTGTGAGCTCTTCAGCCGGTGGCGCCATGGAGGAGGTTGGGTCACCGGTGGTGCTTTTGGTGCAGGTACACGCTTCCTTCGGCGGCGGAGTTCGGTGGAGGTCCGCGGTGGTGTGTCGGCCCCCTCCGCTTCCCCGGATCAGGAGATCTGGTGGGAGCGCCATCCCCCTCCCGGGGTTCGCGTGGCGGCGGATCTGGGTTGACGATTTCGAAGCCGATGATGTTGAAGGAAGACGAAGATGCAGCTGGAGTTGGGTAGAGGCTCCACGGAGTTCGAGGTCCGGCGGCTTCCCGTCCTCCAGGGGACGTCTTCTGATCCAAGGCTTGAAGGAAGACGCGGCGGCGGCACGCCACCGGCACGTCCTGCTCCATGCCGGCGTCCTTGTGTTGCAGAAGGACTGGATTGTATTTTTCATCTTTGTTGGGTTCCTTTTTGTAAGGTTCTTCCTTTAATATTATCTCGCAAAAAAATAACTGGTACACTCTTTATTAGAGTAGCACACATAGCTTCTTTCTATTGTGTTGTAAGCTGCATTTCAACTATGGTTGCCACGCTTTAGCATTTTGCAACAATATTTTTGCAGACAGAGCATTTAAACGGCTAAAGGAGCAGTCACAACTGAATTTCGCTTACGGAAGAATTATCTGCCACAATTTCTACCAGGTCTTGGGACATAGTATGGATCATTGGTTTCAAGGGTATGCCAAGTAATATTTGTTGACCTGAAGGGTTCCGTCGAGAAATATATTTAATATAGGATGCGAATGTGTTAACTTATTTGTGATTTAGGACAACTGAAAGTTTATTTTGTGGTTTTTCTCATTTTCTGAAGCCATAGGTACAAAACAAAAAAAAGTTCAAAAACTATTATGTAAATCATTACCTCTTACTTCTAACAGGTTACAACAATTGCTCTCTCAAATAGAAACTTAAACAATTGCCCTCGCATGGAGATGGAATCCATCAAAGATACAAATAATTCGAGCATCGTATGCAAAGCTTCAGGTGTACTATTTTCAATACTACTTTAAAGTTATTTCTATTAAAAATAGTTCTGGCCAAGCAGCCGTAGGTTGGAGGTATTTCCACGTCATGGACTACTTGCAACCTATATGCATTGTACCGTACATTTCTCCTGTTTAATACTACAATCTGAGGTCATTCAAAGACATAATGGACATCGTTTTGTATAAGATGTTAGATAACACAGGGCCCAGGATTTTAGGGGCCCCAGATTTCTATATTGGGGGATGTACTCGAAAAGTCATATTGGAACATGGGCACCAGTGCTCTCACCGTATTAAAAAATTCGAAAATTATATTTATATGTTTAAAATAATTATGTACCAAAATTCTAAAAGTACATAATGATGTACCCCACTAACCTACAAAATCTTAATTTCAAATGTTTTGTTTTTTGACCTATACAAAAATGACAAAATCTGTTTTCTTTTTGTAGATTTGAATCATTACCCTCAGATCTATGTATTTGTTATTTTTGTGCAGCCTAAAATACACATTATTTTCAGTTGAAAATTTACACGATTATGGGATACAATACCAGCTATATCATAATTTATTTTCACATTTTTGTGAAGCTTAGAAATATGATTTTTAATTTATTTTTTGAAGTGAGATCACTGGTGCTCATGTGCACCAAATCTCTGTCGGGATGTACTTACATAGAAAAAACAAAGACTAGGAAGGGAACTTACCTGGGTCTCGCTGCTTTGGAACGCTAGCTCAATGCGCGCACGCAGAGACTCTTCGTGAATCAATCGTGCGAGGCACGAGGCAGCCAGCAGCAATCGAACCGTCCTCGCGACCTGGCCTCTCGGAGCTACGTGCACGTTCGCCCTCCTCAGCCCTCGCCTGTTCCGATCGATTCATCTAGGAGGAAGCCAGCGACTTCTCCTTGACCGCCACGACGCCGTGATGACGGTGACAGGCAGCTTGAGCCTGTGACGCATCCGTGTCCAACGACTACACGACGTAATTCGAATTTTCTCATCTTCCGCGTTCCGTGACGATAGCTGATCAAAAACGTTGCGGTAGGCAGCTGATCTTGTACTTTATTATTTTAATTTTTGTATGTAGTGATTTAGAACCAGTGGGGAGCAATTCATGTGACACAACAGAGCTTTTCTAAATTGAAGCTATTAGAGTCATATGCGTACTACGATGACACAACAAAGACTCAATGATTTGGTGATAATATCATTTAAGAGTGAAGTGTTAGAGAAGATTGATTATGAGAATATCATTGAAGATTTTATCTCGAAGAACTCTAAAAGAATGATGTTGCTTAAATAAATATTATGCAACTTGGAGTTGAATAGGTATAGTTGTTTATATATATCCAATTGTCGTATATGATATTGAGACATATACATTTTATTTGTTGAATATTTCAAATTTTCTTATAAGATAGGGGATCTATTTTAGAGTTTCACACATGGCCCCGGATTTTGCCAGCTCGGCCCTGCCCACTCCTTGTTGAGTTGATGTCGATGTAGAAGGGATGCTGACAAAAGTGGGCATGGGTTTGACACATGTGAGGTGGAAAATGGCGTGGCTACTTGTTAGAGGTGGATTGTGACGCAGGCATTACCAACCATGGCAGGCTTTATAAGTGCGCATGAAGCACATGAATGTAGCGTCTCAATTCTAGCTTACATGCTCAAGGTAGGGGCAGCCGCCAAGCCGACCCTTTCTTCAGGAATCAGCACGATCGAAAGAAGGTATGTGAATCATACCTCGTCGTCAAGTTGCTCTTTGGCATCTCTATAGTCACACCTCCTCTACACGCAAAAACAGTGGCGGAGCCAGGACAACAACCCTGTGTTGTCAGGTTAATGTTGTGTAGTCAAATACAGTATTTATATAATTTTTTAATAAAAAAAATTCACGCTTTTACCTTGTATTGTCGAAAAACTGTGTAGTCATATGACTACACAGCTCAATCGCCACTGTGCAAAAAGCTTTTACTTGCGCATTTGTGCATACACAATAGTTTTGATTTTGTAGCCTGTGCACAACGATTTTGGATCTGTTCTGCATAATCATGCTACCGACCATTGCTCAATACAGGAGCGCACGGTTCTAGTGAAACAGGAAAATAAATTATCAACAACACAAGTACAATTTATTATTCAAACAAAAGAAACAAGGTAGAACTCGTGTAAGTTTAATTTGGAGAAAAAGACCCAACAAAAGTACATGGTTACACTAAAATTTATAACCAACATAAACGATTCCCACAGATATGAGAATGGCGGAAAAAAAAACTGAACCGAGGTTCTAAAATAATGAATTGAGATGCTACAAGAGAAGAAGGAAGAAAGAACAAAAGGAAAATATATTAAGCAACATGCATAAAATTAATCAGAAAAGAGACAAGGCAACCTCCAAAATATTTGATTAAATATTAGTTTTGCTAATTTACAGGTACCTGATTTGTTGTCAGGCGTAGGACAATTTTGTTTTTGTTTTTGGTTTTTAGATGTTCCTCAGATGGACAAAGTTCGGTTTCTTCCTAGGTCTGGCAGATTTTTCGATAAAGGGAATACATTAATATCGCTAGGCTTGGCTGATTGATAAACATTTATGTTCACTGCTTTTCCGTGTAACATAAGGAATTACTTAAGGCTTGCATTTCTTCTCTTATTACCAGTGTCATCGATGTTACCTGTTGTTCTGTTGCTTCTGCTGCCGTATGTATTTCAACCGGTATCAGCCAGGACTGATGTGGATACCTTGCTGGCATTCAAGGCCAGCCTGAGCAACCAGCCAGGTGTCCTAGCTGCGTGGAACACAACTACTGATTTCTGCTCATGGCCAGGTGTCAGTTGCAGCCTTAAGCATAAGCATAAGGTTACAGTGCTTAACCTCACTTCGGAGGGCCTTGTCGGCACAATCACACCATCAATTGGAAACCTCACGTTCTTGAAAATTCTATACCTGAGCCACAACAATTTCCATGGTGAAATACCTTCATCAATTGGTCGTTTATCTCGGTTGCAACAACTTATCTTGTCCAGCAATTCACTTCATGGCGATGTAAACGCTGACCTGAAGAACTGCACCAGTCTTGAGAGCATCAATCTTAACAAAAACCAGTTCGCGGGAGAAATCCCTGCTTGGCTTGGAGGCTTGTCAAATCTCAGGTTCATACGTCTGCAGATGAACAACTTCGCTGGGATAATCCCGCCATCACTTACCAACCTCTCAGCCCTAGAAAGGATATATTTTGACGAGAACCAGCTTCATGGTACCATTCCCGAGGGTCTTGGTAGTCTCGGTAGTCTTTCAACTGTGTCCCTGGCAATGAACCAGATCTCAGGCACTATTCCTGCAACTTTTTTCAACCTTTCCACCCTAATTGGATTAAGTGTGCCACAAAATCAGTTGCATGGTGCACTACCCTCATACTTGGGGGATCACCTCCCAAATCTTAACGGTCTGTTACTTGGCCAGAACAATTTTACAGGAAGAATTCCAGCTTCTCTTGCCAATTCAACAGGGATAGACTTACTAGACCTGTCCCACAACAACTTCATCGGAATAGTGCCTTCAGAAATTGGAACTCTCTGCCCTAGTGTTCTCAGCCTTGGAGAAAATCACCTAATGGCAACTACTGTGCAGGACTGGGAGTTCATGACGTTGTTGACAAACTGCACACACCTCCGTGCACTTAGCCTCCAAAATAATATGCTAGGTGGCGTGCTGCCAAGCTCTGTTGCCAACCTATCAGCACAACTCCAAGAACTATTAGTTGGACATAATCAGATTTCTGGAAAGATACCATTTGGCATAAGCAATCTTGTTGAGCTAAATCAACTGCAACTCTCTTATAACCGGTTTACTGGTGCCTTGCCTGACAGCATCGGGAGGCTAACTTCACTAAGATCGCTGGACTTGGAAAATAACCTACTGACAGGATTCATGCCATCCTCCATTGGGAACTTGACACAGCTGCTATCTCTTTACATGTATAGAAGCAAATTTGAGGGGCCTCTTCCAACGAGCCTAGGGAGCCTCCAGGAGCTAACTTTCGCAGATTTTTCAGATAATAACTTCAGAGGTCTGTTGCCTATTGAGATTTTTAACCTATCAGCCCTGTCAAATGGCCTGGATTTGTCAAGGAACTACTTTGTTGGTCCACTTCCACCTGAAGTTGGCGGTCTGACGCAGCTTGCGCAGCTGGACTTATCGTGGAACAACTTATCAGGGTCTCTACCGAATTCGCTCAGCAATTGCCAAAACATCATAGGACTCTGGTTGGAGCATAACTCCTTCAATGGTAGCATTCCCTCATCTGTCAGTAAAATGCGTGGTTTGGAACTTCTAAATCTAAGCAAAAATGTGTTGTCAGGTGTCATTCCTCGAGAGTTAGGGCTAATGGGCGGCATTCAAGAATTGTATCTAGCCGACAACATATTGTCGGGTCATATCCCAGAAAGCATGGAAAACATGTCCTCACTGTACCGGTTAGACCTGTCCTTCAACCATCTGGATGGCAAGGTTCCATTGCAGGGGGTGTTCAGTAATACATCTGGGTTTTTGTTTGGAGAGAATTTGGGGCTTTGTGGTGGTATCTCAGAGTTACATTTGCCATCATGCCCACCAGAATCTATGGGACACGGCTTGGAGAAACACCATTTCGTTCTCACAATAGTTACCCCAATTGCTGGTGTAATCTTGTGCTTGAGTTTGGTGCTTGTTTTCTTCACAATGAGAAAGAAGTCAAGAGCAACCAAAGGACAATTTCAATTGATGAATGACAATTATCCTAGAGTTGCTTATGCTGAACTGATGCAAGGAACAGGTGGCTTTGCCATGGACAATTTGATAGGTAAAGGAAGGTATGGGTCAGTGTATAAGTGCACTTTGCTGCTAAAAAACATGACGACCACAGTGGCTGTGAAGGTGTTTGATCTTCAAGAGTCTGGCTCATCCAAAAGCTTTCTAGCTGAGTGTGAGGCACTTAGTAAGATCCGCCATCGTAATTTGGTGAGTGTCATAACTTGCTGCTCAAGCTCTGACTCGAACCAAAATGACTTCAAAGCCCTTGTGTTCGAGTTCATGCCAAATGGGAGTCTTGATAGGTGGTTACACATGGATGTGCATGCATCAGAGCAACCGGAAGGATTGACATTGATTCAGAGATTAAATATTGCACTTAATATTGCTGATGCACTAGATTATTTGCACAACTGCGAACCCCCAATAGTTCATTGTGACTTGAAACCAAGCAACATTCTTCTCAATAAGGATTTAGTTGCTCACATTGGTGATTTTGGCCTTGCAAAGATTCTTTCTCAATCAGCAACAGAGCGACTATTTAATTCGAATAGCTCTATTGGAATAAGAGGAACAATTGGATACATCGCTCCAGGTAGCTCGAATTTTATTTAACATTATATACTCCACAACATAAATTTTGCATGCAAAATCACTAACTTTTTTTTCTATGCTTTGTAGAATATGGTGAAGGTGGTCAAGTTTCTTCATGTGGAGATGTCTACAGTTTCGGAACTGTCATCCTCGAGTTGTTTACAGGCTTGGCACCTACTCATGACATGTTCAGGGATGGGTTGACCTTGCAGAAACATGCGGAGAATGCATTTCCAGGGATGCTAATGCAGATTGTTGATCCAGTTCTACTGTCCATTGTAGAAGCCAACGTGTGTAGTTTGCAGGATGGAAGCAACACAATGGACTATGGTAGGAATGCCGTATTCTCTATCATGAAGGTTGCGCTATCATGCAGCAAGCATGCACCCACTGAGAGAATGTGCATGAGAGATGCAGCTGCTACGATTCAGAGGATAAGGGATGGCTATTTATTAAAATAAGGCAAAATGAGGAAGTCATTATAACTGCAAATAACACCATGGACTTTTGCTGAAACAATTCTCCCTGGCCCTGAAGTGGTGTCATGCTTAATTGGCTTTGTAGTAGCCATGTTTTGCATTCTGCGTGCGCTTTGGTTTGTGAATTTCTGGCTGGCCACACTTGCTTATCTTGTTGATTTGTCCTTCGCAGCTTGTCTTACTGCGTTGCGTCCAGTCTATGGGTTCTCATGGTTTCGTATGCATGGGATTTTGTATCATAAATGGTACTCAAATTTGTATTTGTCATTGTTTGGTACTGGCTTTGCTAAAGCATGGTAATGATGAAACGATCAAATAAATCTATCATTGTATGACCGAAAGTTGTATAAATGATGGCGGATGCAAGTTCAGGTTACGGTTCCATGGTCAATATAATATACTCCGTATCTTCTATTCTATTAGAGAAAACGAAAAATATTTTAGATTTGAAAAGGTATCCAAATGGGTTGGCAAAATGTGATGATGACAATTACTCACCACAATGCAATGCTACTCTACTAGGAGGTAATTACAGCATCATCTTGTCTCCAATGCCTTCCTCCGTCAGCCCTTCGGAAAGCCAACCCTGTTTTTCCATGTTTTCTGAGAAAGATACATAGAGTGAGTGTCAAGTAGGTAGCGAGAGAGAATAAATTTTCGATTAAGAAAAGGAACTGAACATCACTGCATAATAAAATAGAGAAGTACTACTGAGACATCGAGTATATGCTATCTACAGAAGGAATCGGCATCATATACAATGTAGTTCGCCTTCTGAAGTTTGCCCATCTTCTTGTTCCTCCTTTCTACAAAATATGACGACCAAACACCAAGGTCAGAAACCGACAAGCCCATGATGCTTATCTTTTTTGAAATGGTGTAATATATTAAACGGAAACAAGGGTTCTGTTACAATCATCTCGAGCTCGTTCCAACACGCAGGGAGGAACAGAGCCAAGAAGCACACCATCGCTATTACTCACTCGACTACAACTAGCCAGGTCATGCGCCAGATTATTTTGATTTCTACTAATTTTCTGAACCTTGTAAGCTGGAAGCAAGGTCAGCAGCCGATGGATGTCAGTAATTACACTGGAAGTCTGGGAGCGGTCTTTCTCCCATGAGCTGACTTTTTTAATAACAGATGCACAATCACTCTCGATTATAAGACCAGTCTCAATCCTGTTTATAGCCTGCTTCACTCCTTCCAGGCAAGCCAAAGCTTCTGCCATTTCAGCACTATTGCAGTCTTTGATAATTCCCCAGGCAGTAATTTTTATTTGACCTAAATGGTCACGGATCACAGCACCCCAAGAAGCTTGGTTTGTTTCTTTTACAAAACTAGCATCAACACTCAAACTTTGCAGCGACCGGCTCCTAGTGGGGACTAGGGAGCTGGGCAGGCCCCTTGCGGTGGATGAAGAGTCTCTGGCCAGTGTGGATGGCCCAGTCCGCCTGACAGTGGGTTGTCGGGCTCCAGTTCAGCTACCAGAATTCATTATGCTGTTTGTTAACCTGCAAGGTTTCAGAGTTCGGGTTGTCCGGGAGGGCGCAGCGATGGACACCAGGCCTCCGTCAACTCCTCACAAGCCAGCGGACGACAAAGAAGAGGAAGACGCTGCGGACTCTGATGTCGATAAGTGGGATGGTCGCCGCGGGCGTCATGTTAGCAAAGAGCCACAAACCATTGAGCCAAAGAACCAAGGAAAACATACTGGGGTCAGCCGCAAATCGGTCCCTCTTGCCCCAACTTCTCCATGCAAAGAAAAGGAATTGACGCTGGCCACGCTTCCAAGAACTGTGTTCTCCCAATACGGCTCCAATCTCACTACGAATGGGGACATTTTCCCCCTGGTTGCTCAGATGGTGGCTGCTGCCTCTGCCCCTTGCGCCAACACTTTGGAGGAGTCTCTCCAGGACAGCGAGCCCCCGATCTCCCTTTCTATCTCTGAGCTGTGCTCACCGGGGGGTGGAGCAACCTCAGGCCAAACATACGTGACCCCGGGCAAGGCTTTGGCCCTCTCTGAGGAAGACAAGATGGAGGTTGATTGGCAAAGCCCGCCACCCGCGGCCAATGAGGAGGAGTCGCTGAGGGCGAAGGAGAGGAGAAGCAAGAGCAACAATGACCGTCCGTCCAGGGTTTCTTCGAGCTTGGAGGCGGTTGCGACGCACCTTGAGTTCTCAGATGACAACATCTCGGCCTCGAAGCTGGTGGGGGAGCAACTCCAGGGCGGTCAGGTGATTCCGGCGCTGGCTGCGGCAGTGGCTCGGGCACCCAGGAGCCGGGCTTCGCCGGTGGATGCCTCCCGCAAGAGCGCCCGCGGCCAAGGCCTCACCGCAGGACCTGTGCTGGAGCGAGCGATGCGTGCGGCAGCCGACAAGGACCCAGGTAACAAAACACTTTCCTCCTTTGCTGTTTTACAAGATTCCTCTTCCGATCTTCTGCTTTCTGTTGCCAACGATAGCTGTGTCGTTTTTCGTTCCGCAGCTGGCACTCCGCTTGAGGTGCTCTCCTTGATTCGTGCAAAAGAACTGGCTCAGGCAGAACTGGCCCTGGCACGCTCCATAGCGGAAGCAAAACTAGCTAAAGACAAAGTCACTGAACATGATGCGAAGCATAACGACTCAGTGTCTGCAGAGGGGGAAGCGGCTCCTGTACCAGAAGGGTCTGGCACAGGACCGGCTCAGAAACCCAAGGCAAAAAAGGGCTCTCGGGGAGCAAAGAAGGTGGTTTCTCAACTCTCTAGGCCACGAACCCGCCAAGCACGGGCTAAAGGTTTGGTATCCTAATGCGGTGCCTTTTCTGGAACATCAGGGGGTTCGGCGTTCGGGGGCGCCGAACCTTGCTAAAGGATTACCTCCGCACCCACCACATTGATGTGGTTTGCTTACAGGAGACGGTAAAACAAGACTTCACGGATCAGGAGCTACGCACCCTAGAAGTTGGGGAAAAATTCTTCTGGTGCTGGCTTCCGGCAACAGGCCGATCGGGCGGCATGTTGATGGGCTTCAGGGATAGCTGCTTTGAAATCGGCAGGATTGACATGGGGCAATTCTTCCTTAGTGCTACTGTCCTTTGGCGTGTGGGAAAGCTTAAGCTCGAGATAATGGGAATCTATGGGCCTGCAGATCATGCCTTCTCTAGGGAGTTCCTATCTGAGATCACCAACAAGATTAATAGCTTGGAGGAGCCACTCATTATGGGGGGGACTTTAACCTGATTTGCAGCCAACACGACAAGAATAATAACAGAATAAATTGGGCGAGACTTAACATGTTCAATGAAGCGATCAGCGATTGGGCGGTCAGGGCGGTCAGGGAGATCCCTCGCACCGGGGCGAGATTCACCTGGACCAACAAGCAACTTAACCCTGTGAGAAGTGTTCTGGACAGAGTTTTCATCTCCCCCTTGCTTGAACCTAGGTTCCCTCTTTGCTCAGTTGCGGCAGAAACGAGCCTAGGATCTGACCACACTCTCCTCATTATGGACACTGGGGAGGACAGCCCAATTAGAAGTAATCGGGTTTTCTTCGAAACCAGGTGGTTTCAAATGGAGGGTTTTCACCTTTTGCTCTCCCAGGTTTGGGAACGCCTGGGATCGCGTATCGGGGGCAGAGACATTCTTGATTGGTGGCAGGGCATGAGTGGCGGCCTGCGCTAACATCTTAGGGGTTGGAGCAAAAACATGGGCAAGGAGCAGCGATCCCTCAAGTTGCAGCTGTTGGGGCAGATCAAGCAACTGGATGAGGAGGCAGACTTAACCGGGCTCGAGGAAGATGGTTGGGCCTTCCGATATCACCTGGAGGACCAACTTGTCAATATCTACAAAATGGAAGAAGACTACTGGCGGCAGCGAGGAAGGTGCGGTGGAATTTGCAAGGGGATGCAAACACAGCATACTTTCATGCCGTTGCGAACGGACGCCGAAGGAAATGCTTAATCTCCACTCTCTCTTCTGACGCAGGGCCCATCTCAGATAAGAGGCTGATCCAAGAACACATCTACTCTTTCTACAGAGATCTCTTGGGATCGGTTCAGCCTCGCCTCTGCAGCATTGCCCCGGACGCGTGGGACGCTCCATCTCGGGTGAACGCTGCGTAAAATGTACTCTTAGCTCTGACTTTCTCCGAGAAGGAGTTAGAAGCCGTGGTCAAAGACATGAAATCCGACACGGCTCCAGGCCCAGACGGCTTCCCTGTTGCCTTCTTTCAACGTTGCTGGCCGTTGGTTAAACACGGGGTCCTGCATATTCTCAACGACTTCATCCTTGGGAGGATCGATGTCGCTAGGCTTAACTTTGGCGTTATCTCGTTAATCCCCAAAGTCCCCGGTGCTGATAAGATCACACAGTACAGACCAATCGCTCTTATTAATGTGGTTTTCAAGATTGTGTCCAAGGCCTTCGCTTCGAAACTTGACCCAATTGCCCACCGTACCATTAGCCAGAATCAGACAGCCTTCATCAAAGGAAGATTCATCCTTGATGGGGCGCTAGCCTTACAGGAAATCATCCACGAGCTGAAAAGCAAGAAGCTAGGGGCATTCTGCTTAAGCTGGATTTCGAGAAAGCGTACGACCGTGGCAGTTGGGATTTTTTGACGGAGGTTCTTCGGGCCAAGGGTTTCGATGGCGGGGCGGTTCACCGCATTATGCAGCTTGTTACAGGAGGACAGACTGCCATTTCCATTAACGGAGAAGCCGGTCCCTTTTTCCGCTACAAGAGGGGTTTGCGACAAGGGGACCCACTCTCGCCTTTGCTCTTCAACTTCATGGCAAAGGCTCTGTCCATCATGCTCTCCAAAGCGTGTGAGGCTGGGCACATCACTGGGGTGGTGCCACACTTAATACCCGGAGGGGTATCGCACCTCCAATACGCTGACGACACTCTCATTCTTTGCCAGTTTGAGGAGCGTCAAGTCATAAATTTGAAATTCCTTCTCATGTGTTTTGAAGAAATGTCCGGACTCAAAATTAATTACCACAAAAGTGAGGTCATTGTCATGGGACAACCCATTGAGACTCAGCATAGGGTGGTTGATATGCTCAATTGCAAGCTGGGGGCCTTCCCTTTTGTTTATCTTGGTCTCCCCATCTCGGATCGCAAACTTACCGTTGAACAATGGATGTTCCTGGTCCAACGCCTTGGCTCTAGGATCGAAACTTGGTTGGGGAGATTTCTCTCCTCGGGAGGAAGATTGATCCTCTCCAATTCTTGCCTCAGCAGTCTGCCTATGTTTGCAATGGGTCTCTTCCTGCTTCAGGATGGCGTCCACGCCAAATTTGACTCGCATCGCTCTCGTTTCTTTTGGGAAGGCGCGGGGCCAAAGCGAAAGTACCACCTGGTCAATTGGCCGGCGGTCTGTAGACCTAAGGAAGCTGGAGGCTTAGGCTTGCTCAACTCTAGAAAGATGAACATTGCTCTTTTACTTAAATGGGTTTGGAAATTGCTCCAAGGAGACACCGCCATGTGGGCACAGCTTCTCAGAGCCAAATATCTGACGGCCTCGGATTTCTTCTCTAGTTCGGGAGCTGGGGGCTCTCCGTTCTGGAAAAGTTTACATAAAATTAAGCACTTCTTCAATTTGGGAGCCAAACACATGGTGAGGGATGGGAACCGAACTATGTTCTGGCTTGATCTCTGGGTCGAGCAGAGACCTCTCAAAGACATCTTTCCTATTCTCTTCAGTATTTGTGACAACCAACAACTCTCTGTGGCCTCGGCGTGTGCTGCCTTTCCAGGGCTCCGCTTTCGCAGATCTTTTGACCTTCAAGCCAGTGATGAATGGACAAATTTGCTCCTCATCCTCCATCAGACCAACCTTGCGCCTGGCGCTGACATTATCAGCTGGAACCTCGAACCCTCGGGCTGCTACTCAGTCTCATCCATGTACCAGAAGCTTTCGGAGGGAGCCTCTGTTGCACACGCAAGGGATGTGTGGGCAGCCAAACTCCCTCTAAAGATTCGGATTTTTACTTGGCAGCTTATCCTGGATCGTCTCCCCTCCAGTCTGCTAGTGGCGTCCAGATTTGGCCCGGCAACGGGGAGATGTGCTCTCTGTGATGCGCCTGAAGACGCCAATCATATCTTCTTTTCGTGTTCGCTGGCTAGGTTTATGTGGAGTGTGGTTAGACAACTTCTTGAGTGCCGCTGGGCTCCCACTTCTTTTGCTCAGTTCTTTGCCATAGTCTCCAGTTTCTCGGGTACGTCCGCGCCGCCTTATTTGGTCTTTGTTTGCGGCCCAAAGTTGGGCACTTTGGCATGTCCGCAACAAGCACGTTTTTGAATCTAGGGTGATATCTAAACCTGCTAACCTACTCTTTAAAACCATTATGTTTCTGCAGCTGTGGACGCCCCTCGCAAAGGAGCAAGATAAAACAAACTTGTTGGAAATGATAAGACAACTAAGACTTATGCACGCGGAGCTGGTGGCAAGTGATCATCCAGGACCAGCAGTGGCGCAGGCGGCTTCCTCCTGATGATGCTCCTTGAGCAAGGCTGGGTCGCTATCGTCCAGTTCTGTTGGATATTTCGCTTTTGTTTCTACCTTGGCTAAGCTGTATGCCGCAGCATTGTATATGTACTCTGTTTCAAACCTGTGGGGCTTTATTAATTTAAAATCGGGCACCAGATGTCTTTTATCTAAAAAAAACACTCAAACTTTGCCAGCCCTCATCAGGTGGTTTCCACTCTATCTAGGCGTAGGCTCTGTTATACATTGAAGACTTCAACTACTTCTAGTCTCCCATTCGAGATAAAAGACAGTGGAAGCCAGCATCATTCATTTCTAGTTTCTTTTTTGTTCTTTTCCTGCAACAAAATGCTATTTCGAATTCCTCAACGAAAGAGTTGACAGACACTCACAGCATGTACCTATAAATTGTTCATTTCAGGCAAGCGCGTTACATATTCTCTGAAACCATGCATATGAGCACATGGGCTTGCATAAATCAAAGTGCACTAGCCTCTAGAGAGTTGCTGCTTAATTCTAGATCGCGAATCGAGAAGGGACGGGCAGATGAACAAATAATCCTGCGCATACTTGCAGATCGGATCAACCGAGCAGACGAAATGGCGACCACATGCCAAAAATCCCCCGGTGGGCGGGCTGGGCGGGGGGCGGCGTTGCTGGAGGAGAGAGTGGAGGTGAGGCTTGTAGGGGCTGCGCCGTTATTGGATGAGACCGCTGGAGCGAACGGTGGCAGAGTCGAGGAAAATGTGGCGGCGTGGATCCGGTGGACTTGTTTGTGAAGTCTTCAATCCATGTTTAAATTGATGTTTCTCTAAGGTTGACATTAAACTATTTTTCTTCGGAACGTTTATTTGACTAAGATTTAATCAAGGTTTCAAACGTCTATTGAAAAGGGTTTCACAAGGTTTAACTTGAATTGTGTTTCCACTACCTGATTATAAGGCCAGCGTGTATACCTAGGTCACCAATTTGACCAACATAACATAAACTGTACAAAACAGAAATTATACCATTAGAAAGTAGAACATTTTAATTTTTTGATGATATATTTTTTGAAATATATATCTCACATTATGTTGGTTAAATTTACAACCTAAATATACGCGTCAGCCTTATAATCCCGAGCGGAGAGAATACCTAGTAAGATGATCCTCATTAATATGAATGTTGCATGCAACCGTAGAGAAGGAATACAGGACATTTAAGAGCATCTTCGGCCGCGTCCTCCGAAGCGTCCTGGATCAAGCGTTTGGGGATGTATTTTCTTCGTGCCATGTTTGGGGACGTCGCTCCCCAGCCGTGACCTTCAAAACCACCTCCAAACATAAATTCAAATAGTTCATATTCAAAAGAGATCGTTCTCGTCGAAGTCGTCGCGATCATAGTACCCGCGAACAAAGTACTGGAAGCGCGATCATATTACATACCGGTGGTGCAAACTGGACGTAAATTACAAGAAGGGGTTCGGAGACACCGACGGCGCATCCTGAGTCGATGTAGGCCCATCGAGCACGACGACCTTGTCGGGCTCTGCCCGGCCTGCCTGCTCCGTCGCCGACGCTGAGGCTGGCGCTGATGCAGATGCCGATGCCGCCGACGCATGTGTACTAGCAGACGATGTCGGCGGTGCACCTGCTGGTGCTGGCTTTGTCTCCGTGGGTGGGGTTGCTGCCACCCGTCGCCCCCTCCGCTCCGTCATCGACAACTTGAGCTATAGGCAGTCTTGGTCCCACCTTTTGTCGGTCCAGCCTTCCGGCTTCATCCTAGCTGTTGGCGCTTTCCGCGGCTTCGCGAAGGGCGCCTTCGGCCCTTTCGTCGCTGCCTCCTTGCCCGGTGTCTTGGTGGCCACTTTCTTTGCCACTTTTTTGGGGCCTGTCGGCGGCGCCACGGATCGAAGAGTGTAGCGGTGGTGGGAGGGAGAAATGAATCGGATGGAGGGGATGAAATCATTTGGGAGGGAAGAAATGTGCGGCTCGAGGGCGGGTTGTGGCGGGAGAGGCGCGATGTGGCAGGAGACTTGTTAAATTTTTATGTGTCAATGACGCGTCGGGCCCGCCACCCCCGCCTCGCTTCTCGCTGTGCCCGGCGTGCTGTGGTGACCCTGCATACCACTGCATGTTGTAGTATGTCAGTCGTTGATATAACATTCGCGAAGTACCAATCCGCAAATATTACATCCCTCAGAGTAGTACAACAGAACATAGATGGTCCATAACTCATTCACATATTATTACAAACCATACATATACATCATCTCAGAGCTCCTCCTGGGTCCAAAGAGGTTTACTCCTGGGTTCGAGGTGAACCCAACTTAACTTACAATATAAAAGTCTTAGCAGGTTATACATTTATTCCACTCGAGCAGCTAAGTATTATAGTGTTCGTACTGCTCGGTTACTACTAATACTCCGGTAGTCTAAGCTTGTTCTCCTTCGGGGGCGTCCCCGGTTCCGTAGACGATAAGGTAGTCTACTCTTTCTACCCCTCCTGAGAGGTCTGGCTCCTCGTAGCAGATCCCATCTGCTCCGTCTTGTCCGTCATTGGCTTCCTCGTGGTGATTCAGACAGTCTAAGCAAGGGATTATAAGAGGTATGAGTACGAGCGTACTCAACAAGTTCATAATAGGAAAGAGGTGTTTAATGCACTAGCTACGATATTAGACCAGAAAATCTAATACCAATGCATGTTTTTATAACCATTTCTTCAAAAGGTTGCTTTTATTCAGAAGAACTATGTTCGTCAGCCTTCACCGGTTTACTAGAACTTCATGGAGTTCCTTTCCGGCAGTGTTCGCAGTTCGAAATCCCGGAACAAGGAGTGACAGGTCACGATTTGTTACACTCTGCAGAGGTGTGTTGCTTTACCCATAAGAGATCTTAACCTTGGTGCCAACCGGGCAGCTTTCCCGTCCACACTTCCGTGGTGTGAGGCCCGGTATAAGGTCCTAGCTAGATTATACTCCTTCGCGACCTCGCACACCCACCCTTTGTTGCAATTCCGACCTTGGATCCTCGCCGGTCAGCATATCCATTGGATACTATCCGACCTCGACTACTACCAGGTTCCACGACTTGATACCTTCGCCGGTCGTTGCAACCCATCATAGACCGCATTATCGTGGGGAATTAGAATGGGATCCCCACCCACCGGTTGTTCTCGCAAGACACAACTGCTACGGTAAGCGCATTCGTTGATGTACGAGAGAAAGAAGTACAATTGACTACTCCGCCCCACTCCAGATCTTATGGTTAACACGAGTTTTACGGCACAAGAATCACTGGACGACATTTGTTGTTTAATCCTAGATGGATACCAACCCTTGCAATGGAACCTCCACCAAACTCATACCATGGTTCCATTGCCCACCACTTAGTCATATTCATAATTATGAAGATAACAATTTTACTTTTCATGCAAGAGTGATAAGTATAGTAATTTGTAAGTAATTTGGTAAAAATACTCAAATTGACATGAGCAAGCGATGAACTTGCCTGAAGACTGCACAGTGTTGCAGTTGGATGGTGTGGACTGACCCTTGTCCTCTGTTTCTGAAACATAGCATCATTGTCCGATAAGGGCAATGGTTAAAGAATCAAATATGCATGCTTTTCACTTTTAGGGTTTGGTTCCCCCCTTCCCGGTGTTTTGTTATTTCATGTCGGAGGTGTCGGATAAGAATCATTTATGATTACTCTTTAAGAGTGAAAATAGTAACCTCGAATGTTGCCAAGTTATTTTAAAGTCCTTTTGAATTTATGGACTTATTTAATCATTAAAAATATATGTCTTATTTTTAATGATTCTTTATTACTTTATTTATCTTTGAATTAAATAATGGTTCCAATTTTTCTGTCTCTAAAATTATATTACATATTTTATTTGGATAGAGAATAAAATTTTAAGTGGTTTTCATATTTTTCTTTATTTTTTTAGAGTTCTTTTCAATTTTCTAAATTTGTTCAAAGTTTCTCTTTAAAGGTAATTTGGAAATTACCAATTTGCCCCTCGGGCCCACCTGTCAGTGGAGCCTAGTGGGTTGGGCTAGACCCGCCCGGGTCCAACCGACCCACTCGGTCGCTCGCACCACTTCTCTCCCGCGCCTCCTCGACGAACCCTAATCTCCTGCGATCCCGTTGTCGCCGCCGGCGTCGCCGATTTATCCCCGCCTCCTCCGGCCGTCTCCGGCGACCAGATGGGTCGCGCCTGACTCGCCGTTTGACGGAGGTCATGGTGGTCCGCGTCGATTTGACCCTCGCTTCCTGTTTCGCTCGTCCTCGACCCTCTCTGCTTCGGTCTTCACCGGCGATTTCGTGGTGCCGACGATCCTAGGCGCCATGGTGGTCTTGGATCGTCATGGTGGTGCTTCGGGGTACCGTGTGGCCGTCGTGGCGTGGCTTGGCCAGGCCTGGCACCGTCGTGTGCTCGGCGTGTGCCGCCGTGGTCGCCATGGCCGTGTCGACCGCTTGCCTCCCCGATATGTGCTCCTCATCCTCTCTCTCTCTCTCTCGTCTACTCTTCCTTCCCACCTACCTCTGGACGTCTTTGCATCCCTGGTGTGGTGATGTTGTTGTATCATGCTGATGTGTGTGTTGCTCCTACTCCTGTGTGTGTTGTTGCGTGATGCTTGCCCTAGCTTGCCATATGCTGCTGCTCCTGTGTGTGCTGCTGCAGTGTGTGCTGCTGCTGTGTGCCTAACCTACCATGCCCTGACCCCAATGGTCATGCTTGTGATGCTGCTTCTATGTTCTTGCTTACTCTGCAGCCCTACTTATGATGTTTATTCTATGTTCTAGCTTATGCTGTTACTGGATGAGTATATGTGTTGATAATTCCTGCCCTGGCTTGATTACAATGAGTAATCCTTGCTTGAAGCAAGTGCCAGTGTTGTCTGTGTGGTGCTCCTTGAGCTCTGCTTCATGGCATAGCTCTGCTGAGCTTGTCTGTTGACTAGATAGCTCCATCCCTTGATGGTGTGCTTCTGGATACAATTATAAATGATTTATATAATTATCTGTGATGCAATTGTTGCTTAACTGTGGCCTGTTTTATTTATCTGATCCATGAATTGGTGCTAGGCTTGGCTCTAGCATGCACTTGCATGCTCTGGCATGTCCTGATGATCATATGAGCATCAGTTGCTTGCTGGTTGCCTACTGATCTATGGCTTGTGTCTCACTGGTGCTTCTCCTTGTGTCTGGGTGACACCCTATCATGTACTGGTGCATGCTTTTGCTTGCTCAAGCATCTGTTGATGCTTGCAGTGATCCTCTGGATCATTTGCATGTGTCTAGGCCACTGTTTACTTATGTATTTCATTTATCTGTATAGCCTTTCTTGATTAAATAGATAAATGAGGTGAACTGTGTCAGTGATGATCCTATATATTAATTGATAAATTGGTGCTAGAGGGATGCCAACCATTGGTTGGGGACCCTAGCTCACTCTGAACCCTATTGGGTAATGATGGAGTGACTTGGTTGGATGATTTGTGGGTTTGAGGTGGCCCTGACAGCATCTGGTTGCTGTCCAAGGGTAGCTCCCCCTCTGTGGCTTGCTATGGCTATCATATGCTTGCTGGTTGATCCTTGGTTGGATTTCCAGTAGCCTTTGCTGTTGAAAATATGAATAGACAAGAATTTGTCTCTTTGTCTGATGGTTAGTGAACCAATAGGTGCTAGGCAGTGGCGGAGACAGGCCCCAGGCTACACCAGCCTTGGCCCGGGGCGTGAGCGAGGAACGTAAGCTTCACTGTAGCAAAAATCGCACTGTAGCATTACTGTAGCGCACTGTAGTATGAAGATGGCCTGGGGCGTCGTCGCATCCTGGCTCCGCTACTGGTGCTAGGTGAGTTGGACTAGCTAGTAGTGCATCAAATCCTTGTTGGATCTATTGGTTAGCTCTAGTGGTGATACACTTGGTTCTAACCATTATCTCCCTGGGATTAAACCTACTGTCTTACTCCTATTTTGTCAGCACCTGGTGGTTCATCACCAGATGATGATATTCATAGGGTAATCCTACCCTTGAGCTTGTGTGTGATGCATATTCTTATTAATGAGCAAAACAGATGTTTGCTCATGTTCATCTGTGTATACCTCACTCCAGCTCATAGATTTTGTGTTGATGTAGTGGATTTGCTTCTGGTTGAGGTCTTAAGCTTGCCCTACTCCTCCTGGCTAGCTTGTGATGACTTTCTCCTGGCTTGCTCTACAGCAACAGTCCTTGGTGGAACTGTTCTGGATGGTTTTGGATGGTTGTGTTGTTCTTCCTGTTCTAACTGTTCTTGTTGTTCTTACCCTTGAAGATCATGTCGATGGATTCCTAGGGTTTGCTTGTGAAAATATTATATACTGCCCCTCTCCTTGCTCCTTTGGTCGACAGCAATGCATGTCCTGGGTACTTCTCCCCTGGTCTGTGTGTGTTGGAGAGCATGCAGCTATCCATGTGAGCTGCATGTGTGCTCTCTGCTTGGAACTTGATCCTTTGGCATGTTTCAGCTCGGCAGACTTTGATATTATCTCCAATTAACCTTTATTTTCACTAATCTGCCAAGTGGCATTGCCACTTGGCCTAATTTTCCTTTCTTTGTGTTGTGTTTATTTACAGGGATCAAGTGAATGATCAAGATGATCTCCAACATGTGTTGATCAAGAATTCCCTAAAGGTTTACTTGTCTAGTTTAGCAATCTGTAATTATTTGTAATTATTTCATTTTCTTTTATTTTCATTTATTCATTTCTGTAATGTGTTGTAATATTTATAATTCAATTGGATAATGTAATGACAATGTATCATGTATGTTAATCAATAAAGCTCAAGTTTTCTCTAATGAGCTTTGAATATATGTTCTATTATTTTATATTCTTGATTTATCCAATTGTTTAATGAATTATCCATTATTGAATTATAATGTACTTAATTGTTGTTTGAATTTGAGATTCAAACATAACTTGTTTGAATTCAATCATGCAACTTAAGTTGAAAGGTGGATTATTCCCCTCTCTTATCAAAACCCTAAGTTGAGTTTAGATAGGTCCAAGTTTATCGTACCCTCGAAACCCTAACCCTAACTGGTGTCGAGAGAGAAACTTGTCCCCCCTAAGATGCAACTTTTCAATAAAGCGCGAAATTTCCCCAGATTTTACAATGCAATGCACATCCCTTTCTAAATTCTACCCTTTCTAAATTCTACCCCTCGATCGTCCATAATCCTAGGATATTACACGTGCCCGGAGGGTCCCCTGTAGACCGGGAACGGGCTCGGGGCGCCGGACACCGTATTGGGCCACGCCGGACGAAAAGGGCATTTAGGGCGTGAACGAAAAATTGTCCAGCACACCCCAAAATTCTTTGGGGGGCGTTTTGAGGGGCGCGGCTGGAGATGCTCTAATTGACCTGAAACACAAGAGCATTTTCACATAATTAATCATGCCATTTATTAGTAGACTTTGTTTTCCTTGTATGTGAAATATGAGTTTATGACCTTGTATTTAAGAACATAGGGAGCAATATTTCACAAAGGATTGAATGAAGTTCCACAAATGTTTCAAAAAAATTAGCTAAGCTTTCACAAATCTTACCTAAAAGATTGACACTAGACTCTAATCTATAACCCAAGAAACAAAAAGACAAATTCAGCGATAATAGTGATAATGAGCCAAATTGACAACACATTTTAAATTAACTACTACTTCCTCCGTTCTCTTTTAATTGACTCTGATTCAGTATAAAGTTATATTGAATCAGTTAACGGAGAGATATTTACATATGAATTTGCCTTTTTGTTTAGTTCGGGTCTGAATTTCTATGACATAGGACATCAACGCATTGTTTTCAGATATTTTCATGGGTTGTTTTGAGTTTAAAAATACCGGCAGTACACAAATGACAAGAGCACTCGATACATACATCCTGCCCATGCTCATGACAAGAAAAACATCAGCCTTGATGAACGGTGAAATTTGGGCATAAGCCCATGGACAAATCTCAGAGGGATAAGTTTGAAAATGAGTTGAACTGTTGATTGAACCACCTCGCTGTCCCCCAGCTCTCGCCTCTCCCGCCAAGGCCAAGCACCTAAGCTCGCTGCGAGAGCCACCCCTTCCTGATCGTCTCCGAGCACTTCGTGGAGTGACCCACTATCGCTGACCACAACCTCCTGTTTCTGAGCGTCACTCACTGCAGCTGCATGTCACCATCAGAGAGAAGCCACACTCCCTCAGGCCTTGTTTGGCAGAGAGGTTTTCACGTGGATTTCAGTGTTTTTTCCCGGCGCAATAAAATACACTCAGAAACACGTCCTGGGCCGTTTGGCAACCAGGTTTTAATTGGGCTAAAACTCTGCCAAACCCAGAAAACCCGTCGGGTAGGAGTGTATCCGAAACGCTCGGGGTACCTCGCGTTTTTTCCACTCGTCAACTCGTTAGACGATTCCGGCGGCGCAGAGAAGCGAAAAAGCTGACGCTCGCGTTTTTCTGGTTCATCCGATGTACACGACTCTAAGTTCTACCCGTGTCTATGCACGAGAACTTGAGGAATTTGTAGTTGCTGCTGGCTAGCTCTACCCGTGTCTATGTACGGAGTAGAATATTATACCCGCTTGCCAAATAGATAATCAAACAAGAGTATTTGTGAGGAAGAGGATTGTAGTGTAACAAGGTGTTTTGGGTGACAAGAGTGTTTTCACCCAATACACTTGAAAAAATACTCTCAAATACTTTTATATACACTCTTGCCAAACAAGGCCTCAGTAGAATTCTTTTGCGATCACTTGTCGGCAGGAATCCTTATAATTCCTGCCCACACAATGTACATGCAGAGAAGCAGGTTCAGATATGATTATTGCCTAGCTGCCAAGCGTACATGCTCCAATTGGTTTCTCATGGTCTAGCATGACATGAAAATACAAGTTGATCATAGATAAAACTGTACATAGATATTGTACCCAAACCTGGTACCAAAAATGGATTTCAATCTCCAGGAAAAAGTAAACAAGTTGCAAATGTATAACTAGACGAGCTCAAAACTGTCCCGTTTACCAGACTCACTAAGACAGTGAGAGTCTGGGTCTGGGATGTCACATATTAACAATATATAAATTAAATTGTACAGGTTTCAACAGTCTGGGGATCCTTTAAGGGCTGAAATTGCATGCCGAACAGCGGCCCAGTCACAGGTTACAAGGGTAACAGAAGCAGCGAACAAGAGGACAATTGGGTGTTGGGATTTACGAGGAGGCATGTACATGCTGGTAACGCGCTATCAAAGAATGTCTCTGGTCTGGTGTATCCCTATCGCAAACTTTTCAGGAGGTGGGAGGAAGGAATGGGAGAGCTGAGAGATCTTGACAGGCCGCTGCCGACGCTGTTGCCTGCTGTTCTTACTGGTGTGGCGCACTCATTGAAGTCAAGGACTCTTGCCTCAGCCTGCAATGTTGTTGATTGGAGTTAGAACTACTGATGATATTGCAGGTTTTGAAGTATCAAATACAGACTGGTGTTTGATGCTCGATCTAGTTTGTTTAAAATTGGTCAAAATTATATTACCATGATTTTCCCACACAAGATATTTCATTGCTACATACTCCCTCCTTGCCACAATGTAGTGCATATAAGATTTTTAAAAAGTCAAACAATATTAACTTTGACCAAGTTTTTTGAGAAAATTATCTACATCTAACATACCAAATGTATACCATACGAAAATATACATCATGAGAAATGTAATGGTACTGATTTAGTATTTTAGATGTTGATATTCTTTCCTACATACTTGGTCAAACTTCATGTCATTTGACTTTAAAAATTCTCATACGCACTACATTTTGGCATGGAGGGAGTGTATCTAGGAAAACTAAGGATGATTTGACCAACTACAGCAATCATATTACCATGATTTTCCCACATAAGTTTGTTATTGCTATATCGACAAACATTCAAATTATGGTACGTTCTAAAAAAAATTATGTCTCCTAAAAACAGAAGTCCAATATCCCAGTTACTGAACGCACCATGATTTTTGTTTGTGTCTTGCTAGTCCCCGTTTCGTTCTCGGCATCTATGTTTTCCTTGTTTTCCTTATCAAAATCTTTGCTGTCACATCGACTGCCACTTGCCAGGACCTCACGGGCATCCGCAAAAGCAGCAGCACTCTGCACATTTATCCGTTTCATCAATCCTAATGCATCGTAGGTTGTATCTGCTGGGCTGACAAAGTAGGACCCCTGTGAAGAACATATAGGCACAAGTAAAGATATCAGCACATAGAATGGAAACAGTATGCTTCTGGAGAGTAATACATGACCAAAAAAAAACGCTTCTAATGCACCAACTCAAAAGTGCAAAGCTACAAATATAGGATAATGATTCACATCCCTGTTTATTCATTTAAGGATTAAGAATATGGGATATCAAATTACATGCTGGTCGTAAAGGTTCATCCAAATATGACACAGAATGGCTGTAAGAAAACTAATGTCAAGGCTCAGCGTACCTTATATTGCATATCGATAAACCAAGGAGACTTCCAAGCCGAAGGAGATTCCAATCCTCTTTTGACACCAGGGGTATCAGCCAATCTGACAAGACCAACGATTAAGAATTAGCAAAAAGAACAAACTGACTGCCAATTTGCTACCATAATTGTGTTCTTCATTACAAAGATCCATGTGTTCTTTGACAGTTGATATTAACTTCTAGATGCTAATCCAAGCAGGGGAGTTAGTTGATAAGTGACATATTATCTTCATAGTCTAGATAGATCAAAATATCTGGCAAATGATATGCAAGTTCAGAGTAAAAATGGAAGCACTTACACAAATCTTCTATTTTCACAGATAAGTATTAATCTTTACACTTGTAAATCTAATATTACCTCTGTTCCAAAATGTAAGACGTTTTGGTAGGCTCAAAACATCTTACATTTTGGAACGGGGGTAGTACTAGAATAGTATCTAGGTAAATCTATATCTTCAGACTAATTAAGTTGTCTAGCAACAAACAAAGTTTAACATGAATGATGACCACTTGCCAGGTACCAGCTTCAAAATTTATATTTAGTGGATTTCACAACTCTACATAATTATACAGGGTTGCATATTCAGTATTGATGTTTGCTAGTAACCAGATCAGGACAAAACAATCATTCCCCCAACAATCAGTTGCCATGAGACCTGCTACATCTTAAACTCTCACATACTATGAGCAACCAACCCAAGACAAACCGATTGAAAAGTACAAAAATCATCAGAGATGGAGAATAGTGTGAAATCTTACATGTTCACATATTCATAATCCATATGAATGCAAGGTGAAGATTTCTCAGCAATGAGTTCTGTGGACTTTGATTTAGCACATGTTCTTTCCTTACAGGCAGATAAAGCTTCAGGATTTGTGTTCATTTTCTGATCCATGACATTTGCGCCATGATCATGGATGGCATTGTCATTGTGCTCAACAAGAACACCTGAAGGTTGCTGCACAGAACAAGAATATAAGTAAGAACAAGGTCAACTGGTCAAGGGGGAAACTTGTACGCCGTTTTGCCCCAGTCTTTATATCCAACGCCACATATGCCATGTATGATGACATCATTAGAGTACTTGCTAATCCGAAACACATTCCTTTGAAGAAGCTTAAAGCTAAATTTACTGGAGTAACTTTGCCCACTCCTATTGCCACTTCACAATAACTATATAACCACTACCTGTTCTACAATAAGGTACTATTAACAGGGTAAGTGCAACTGAAAAACAGGTTTGAAAGTACTTACAAAATTTTCTGGAAGATCATCTTTAGTATTGACCTTATTTGAAGTGGAACATTGTTCCGCTCTCGCATGCTCATCGAAAGGATGGCTGTTCAATGCATTTTGTCCATCTTTTGGCATCTCACTTGTTTCGCAAAAAAATTCCTTGCTTTCATAAGAAAATTCAAGTTTCTTCTCCAGAGATTGAAAAGAGGTAGATCGATCAGTGCCAAAAAGGGATTTGGTAGCAATTGTGTGATCTTTTTCAGTCTCGGATTTTTTCTGAATTCTTTTATCTGGAGTCGGGGATGATTGATCTCTTGGTCGTTTCTTTAATATAGATGGTGTGCTTATGAAGCTTTTGGCAGCACTCTTCAACACAACACCAGGACTTTCATCGCGTGGAGGGGAGCCCCACAATCTCAATGGAGTCGTTACATTCATTGTTGAGCGCATCAACTGACGAATGCCAAGGGGACTAAATTCTTGGAGATCGCCAGAAGTTACAAGATCACAACTGACAAATGGAACATCCATGCTTGGGAAGCGAGGAGGTTCATAGAATAGGGCTCCCTTATCTTGCTTTCCATCTGATGCAGCCTCACTCTGTGCCAATGGTGGTTCTTCAGCATCAGTCAACTGCTTGTCCCCATTTTCCGGCATCCTTTCAATAATTGCAGAAGCATCATGTCCACCACCACTGCTGCCATGATTAGCAGGCTGCTCAGAATCACCAAGAGAATCGTGCGTGTATACAACCATCTCTGATCCAGAAACTGGCATCTCTCTCGACTCTTCATCAGGTGCATCAGACAAATCATTTGAACAGATAAGAGATTGTGGTAATGACATCATCGGACCCTGGCCATACGCAGTCACCATCAGACTGGACGGATCTGATGCATGTGATGGTTCGGGTGGTGCCCCAAAATTGGTGTCCTCTTTAGAGGAATATGCATCTGACTGGTGACCTAGTCTTGAAAAAGAATCATCATCAACTATATCAGGTGCAGAAAGAAGACTCTGGAAGGAAATATCTTGCCAAAGTTCTGGTTTGAAACAATTAGGACTGCTGAAGTCAGCCTCAGAAATGTAATGTACTTTTTCCTCAGCTCCAGAAATGCTTGTTAGTACTGAGATAGGCATATCTGGTGCTATCTCATACTGTAACATAGATCTATCATTGTTCGATGTGCTACAGATTGTCTGATTATCTACAAACACAGAGTTACTTGGTGCTTCATCAATTTCCATCTCGAAATTCATTCTTTGAGCAAACTCCTGTTGTGAGTGTTTATCTGAAGCAAATCCGGAGGAAGAAACATGGCAATGAACCTCAGACAAAGCAGATGCAACACCCTCGGTGGAAGCATAGCATGCTTCCTCACACATAAGAGATTGAGAATCATGTGTTTCTATCTTGCTGGGATCAACATTTAGTTGTAAATCAGAGCTCAGGGCCGAATTTCCATTCTGCACTTGTGAGCAAGAAACAATGGCCAACGACGATTGACTACACCCTGATGAATCTTCAACCTCCCTGACAGCATTGCTGCCACTATCTTCACTGTTTTGTTGGGTCATCGCCGGTGAGGAGTTAAAATTCGCAGGGTGTTCAATAAGTGGGAGACACGAGACTTGAGCAAGTAAACCTGCTGACATATATGAATCAATTTTCTTCTTTACAGAACTGTTCCAGTGATTTTTTATCGAATTGTCAGTCCTGGTACAGGAAACACAAATTTAGAAATTCAATCATTTCAGTAGTCTAAAAGGAATCATTATTTGCTGAATAGTAGTAATTCAATAGCAAGTCAGTAACTTAAAGCTCAGCCACATTTTTTCATAAGCCATCACGGAAGGCAGGGATGTTATAGCTCAAAAGATGCATCAAAGATGCAGTTGGGCTTACCCAGCGTATTGTGTCTCAATATTTGGGAAATGGCCTATCACTTTCTCTATTGAGTGATCAGAACAATAATACAAAATGGCCTTGGGGCTGTACTATACGAATCTAATGATATGAAGGAATGTATGCCCATAAAGGGAATACACGTTACGTACTTCACATTCTATTTGCTTCTTGTATTACTTGATTGAACCTATGCCCTAATTCTATTACAAATTAAAAAAAATTGTTCATAGAAAATAAAAGAGAGCACTGCAGTGGCAATGGTTTCACATTTAAATGGAATCTATACCCTACTTTTATTCTCCAAAAGCAAACTACTTATTCTCCTTTTTAGGTACTATCTTTCCCAACTATAACACCATATCTTACAAATGATGGCTAATACAAAAGGGGTGTGTGGATGCTGAACCCAAAAGTTTGGGAATTCATCTGGGATGGTGATATAGACCCTGGAATGGGAAGAAAATAAGTTTTACAGGACAGGGCTCATCATGACATCATACATAAATATTTCCCAGCAGCTCATACATAAAAAGGACCATTTTTCAGTTACCTTCCCGGTAAGAACTTTGTCAACTCAGCCCATTTGTTTCCGTACATTCGATGGGCATGTATGAGCGTAATTTCCTCTTCTTGAGTCCATGCATCCTTGTTTATGCCAGGGTTCAGATGATTGTGCCACCTAATTACAGATAAGATAGTCCATCATTAAAGGGTCCATACTCCATCATGAATTAGTGATGGCTACCAATTAAAGTCAATGCACATGCATAATTAGAATAACCACCCTTGATTTCTTTAACAAAAGACTACATGTTAAACTACCAAAATTTCAGTAACAATCTAACAGGTGGCATGCCAGGCATCGATATATGTCTACTGAATGTATGGAGATTAGAAAACACAGTAAAAGAAAACATACCATTACTAGCATATGAAAGTTGTAGTGTGTATTCTAGTTGCTGTTCTGTTGAGCTCAAAATAATAACTTTCACTAAGAAATAAAATTGTAAGTGATTAATAATCGTACTATGTAAAACTGTAAATAAAATATTAATACTTTACTTAAACTGTTTTAGTTTTTATTGGTTTTCCCAAAAGGCTTGGTGAGTCAGAAATTATAACATCAGCTATCCTGAATTCTGGTATTGCTAGCTAGCATCTTGGTGCTAGCATTACTACGTTAGGAAATTAATTTTTATATTTATAATTTATTTCATTAACGTTTTTATCCAGAACTCGATATATGGATTAACAGTAGAATCACACGGATAATTGAAAGATGAATACTAAGACTTTGGGGTTCTGTAAAATCAACCTTGCATTATTGGTTGTTGAGATTACTGCATTCTTTAACCGAGAGTTTATAGGAGAGCTGTGTATCACTTGCATCAGGAATTACATTATTCATGTGTCTTATAAAATCACAATACTGGTGCGCAGAAGCAACAGAGCAACACGATGCTACATAAACCTACTGTTCACATTCAGTTGTTCAACATTACGTCATATATACTATAGTTGCAAAGATAAAAGTTCTTAGGTGCAAGAATGATGAAGTGAAAGGTTCATGCCATACCGTTCCCGACATTGCTTTCCTATACGTCCTGGCAAAGCTTGAGCAATGGTTGACCATTTCTTTGGACCATATTTCTGTACCATCTCAACAATGATGTCATCTTCCTGAAAAGGTGAAAGAACCAATTGATATGGGCATACAAAGACTCAACCAGTCAACGTTTACAAAATAAAGCTGAAAAGGAA
Organism: Lolium perenne; assembly: GCF_019359855.2. Classification (NCBI taxonomy): domain Eukaryota; kingdom Viridiplantae; phylum Streptophyta; class Magnoliopsida; order Poales; family Poaceae; genus Lolium; species Lolium perenne. The sequence continues at coordinate 100,960,997 of NC_067246.2, read as the reverse complement.
AACAAATCAAATAGGGGGACTTACTTCTTTGGACCATGGCCCTTTGATCAACTCAGGATTTAGAACCTTCTGCCATCTGTGCAAGCATTGTACATCGGTTCTATCAGGAAAACATTCCGCTGGAAAAGTAAAAGATTATTGTGTCAATGCTTGAAGTTGTGACAAAACAAGGGGATGTGCTCCCACTAAGAAAGGGAAAAAGTGTGTAGACTAGAGAAACATGAGTGAAAGCACAAACAAAGCAAAAAAAAAAAATCAGTGTCTTTTTTTAGATAACGGAAGGATCATCCTCCAGGGCCTCGAAAAAATCAATTCTCTAATTGTAAAGCAATAAAAGCGAATAGAAAGATACAAAATGCAGTGTTCGTAGATACAATAATGTTAATGAAAAACACATAGACCACATTCGAAAGTTGAAACACGATACACACAAATTTGGGTTCAGCATCCACACACCCTGATGTGCCTACAAATTTGGGTGCATACCCTGATGTCCATTCTTTTGACTTACTCGTGTGTACATTGTGGGGTTCTTACCTACTATTTCCCCCAGCAAAGGAACACTTAAGATGATATAGATCATGGATTTTAGATGCCTGTTTATGATTATGCACTTCAAAAATATAGCAATAGTGATAAAGGCATTCAACAGAGGTAAGAAAAGTTATGATGCAAAGAAAATACAATCATGAAGAGTAAGCTAGTAGCGTTGCTACATAGTCTTGCACATGTATGGATCAATCCTTAGAAAGTACCTATCTTTTTCCAATTTTTCCCGTTGTAAGTCTGAACTGCTCTGGACAATATATCATCCTGCATTTGAATAGCACACATGTGAAAGTTAGACAGTGTCAGCAAACAAACTTTTTTTTGTATATGCCACAGATTTATATTTGGACTTAATGACTTATGCATCATGATGCTGATTAAATAGCACCCGCACATCAGTGAGGCACTAAGAGACATATACAATATAGCCCTGCAAAAACATGACTGACACACTGCTGATAACATAGCATGGAACAGAATTGCAATTGAATATATGACAGAATAAAGCAGGAAACTACATGTTGCAAGAATCTTTCTGCAAAACACATGCTATAAGACTTCCAAGTGTATCATTTGTCTTATAAATGGGTGAATCCAAGTTGCGCAGTGTTGCTAGGCTCCGTTTGGGTTAAGATGCAAGCAGTTATCACACTAGTTGCAAAACACATACTATAAGACTTTGAAATGCATTATTTCTCTTGTACATGGGTTAATCCAAGTTGTGCAGTTTTGAGAGTTCCAATAAGTTTTACTACGACTGTGGGACTAAACCACCCAATGAGACAACTCAAGCCTCCACGCAAGGGCCAGGGTGTTCAACATAATTGTTTCTCACATAATGCATATGTTATGTTGATCAATCCTAACTATTCTCAAATGTTCATTCACCATCCAACAATTTGGACACAATATTTGACTCTATGGCATACCTCTTCAGGTGTCCAATTTCCTTTGGTTGAGCGTCGTGTGGGGCCGGTAGTCCTCCTAAAGGTACAGGAGCGGAGAACCGTAAGAAAAAGAAAAAAAAGTATACAGTAAACATTTTTATGCAGAAATCTGTTAGTGCCTACCCGTTGAGCGACCGTTGCCTCTGTGGCTCATTGCTGACTTTCCCTTCTTGAGGAGTAGATGGCTGTCCAGAAGCATCTCCAGCCTTCTTCGAAGCCTTTCCTTTATCACTTGTCATCACAAGTGAATACTGTGTGCTCAATCCCCTCTCTGTAGCAGAAGCCTTGAAGGGATCTAAGAATCATTATACTCAGGAATCAGAATCACTACACTGCCAAGCCTCAGCGAGGCATTTGAGGAGTTGCTTCAAGCTATGTTGCACAGACAGTCAGACATATTTTTGATGCTAAACTAGAAAACATGGAAAATGTACCTTGCAGTATAAATTATAACAGCGGATAAACAAAAATCATATCAGGAAGTTGCCCCTAATTTCCGCAATGAAATTGAACTGCATTACAGATCCACTCAACATAGTTTCAGGTTTCAGTCCCCTCCCCGAATGTCCACCAAACTTACCCCTACCAGCAACTTACGGTCGGTATACTCAAAATTTCTAAACATATTTCACATCTCAGCCATAGGTTTCCTTGCATAAAACTGAAACTGAACAATATTCCCACCGAAGACCAACACTAAACGTTCTCAAGTCTCAGAACCAACGGGCCCCAAACCATGGTGCTTGTCAAATGATAGCGGGGCAGTAGCATTGTGATAACGAAACAAAATCTAACCTTTAAAGGAGGCCCCTTGTCTAAAATCTACGAACTTTCAATCTACAGGCTACAACAGAACAACCTGCCGTTCAAATTTCAAAAGGAGCTCCTTTTTTTTCTTCACTTTGGCCTACTCACAGAATCAGTGGCCGCCCGAATTCGGAGAAGATGGTGGGCCGGGAAGGAGAAGATCTACTGAAGGAGAGTACAGTGACTTACCAGGTTAGGGACGACGGCCGGCCGGGCGCGCCGCCGACGAAGACGGCCGCCGCCGCACAGATCTGCCGACACCCGGGAGGAGGAGCCAGGAGGGGGAAGAAAGGCCGTCGATCGGTAGAGAGGAGCGATGCGCTGCCCGCCGGGCTAAGAGGGAAGGGGGCCGCCGCCGGTGAAGAGTGGTCTCGAGAGGGGTGAGGGCGGAGGAGGGGGACAGGCCGCGGCGAGGCGGTCGGAGAGGGCAGTTCGGTTTTTGAAATGGCGAGAGGGGGAGATTTCAGGTGTTTCGAGAATTCGGAAACTTCTTTCCTGGCCCTTGGATCACATATGAACGGACAGATCAAAGTCATTTCTTCGATACAAGGATGCAGCACATTCGAAACGCGACGGGCGTGAGCGCGGATTCTAGCGACACGCCAAAATAGCGGCGTGCCGTTTCGACTTTGTGTATACGTAATAAAAGGTACTCAATTAATGTAAAATGTCTGTTTGCGCGAAAACAATGGATTTTCTATACTGCATTTTTCGTCCTCATATTTGCATAACTAGGGTTCCTTACTAAACTATCCCTCTACGGCAAAATTTACCTCCTATCTTAAATATTTTTAATTTACTTCCTTGGACCATTGCAAGGTAGTTTTTTATGATATATGGTGGTGGTTTTAACAATCAGTACATACTATAGTAGAAAAATAAAACGCAAAAAAAATGTAATATTTCTAAATGAACACGCGGATTCTACACCTAGTGTTATTGTTTATAAGCCTACAAACCTTCTATATTTTAGTATTACTATTTTTTCTCACATTCTTAGTTACCTCTTCCGGTTTTTGTTCCTTGTTTTCAATGAGTGTTTTTGTAGTCTATGTATCAATCTCTACATTATTTATTTTTTCTCGAATTTTCTATTTTTTGCATTTTATCTTGAGTGTTTTTGTCTCCTATCTTGATTGAATTTCATAAATATTTGTAAATGATCACGCATGTACTTCTTCTACCTTGAGTGAATTCCTCTACACTCGTGAAATTATTCTATCTTGAGTGAATTTCATGGGTATTTGTAAATGATCATGTGAATTCTATACCTTTAAGTATGATGCCTACTACGATACCATGTCTAATATGTATCTTGAACCATGACTGTATTAAATTCCAAACTTTCTAAAGACATGTAAGTTGACCTAACCCAATTCTCCATTTTTGGCTCTCCCAAAGTGTGAACTAAAATGAATAGACGTAGGGAATGATGGGAGTTGATAATCTACAAAACCTCATAGAAAATCCTATGACTATTTGTGTCATGCCTGAAACTGATAAGAAGAAATTAATGTATATTTGTCTTTTGTGAAAAAAGATAGTGTTTCTAGTTATTTTATGAAAAACAGTATGTTGCCAGTCCATTACATTGTCAAGTTCAAATTACTTCCCTTTTAGAAATCTTAGGATATGCAAAACCACTCGAAAAATGTCTTAAATTTGTTAGGGTGCTTTTGGGTTTCAAGGTTCTGGAATTTTAGAAACAAATCACACGTAGACTTTGACCATGGAGAAATACAAAGGGAGGGCCTGAAAAGGATCATCAATCAACATGACAGAAAGTTTTACTTGTGCACTAGACACCAATAGTCTTATCTTTCGATTACTTTCTGCAACTATCATTTAATAGCATTCCATACATCTGCGAATATTTGCATGTTTCTTCACAGTCTTGAGATACAAAAACGGCACTTGAAACAGGTCCATGATTCATTCTAAAAGGATTCAGAATGTACATGTTTTGGTCTAAATGATTTCATATCTTAGGGTTCAAGTTAGACCAAACATAATTGGTCAATGTGCAAAGTAGGATTTTCTATCCATATAGTATTATGTAAGAGTTTTCTCAAAATTTCTCAAATTAGGTGGGCAAGGTTACCTAGTACGGAGTAGTATTGTTTTGGGACCAAATCTAAAGTTGGTAGGGATAGAATGTTTACAATACTTGCTCTCTTTTTTCTGAAAATTCAAAGTTGCAAATGTTTTAGGGTTGTTGATCTTTCAAGATTCTAGAAAGTATAAAAGAATTCACATGTGGAGAATGCTACAAAAGGAGGAAATAGAAAGGAAACCCAGTCAATAGTCATGTTTAATTAGAACGTGAAAGATACACTTATGCATAAGATACCAATAGGGATATCTTTTGATGGTTTTGTCATGAACTATCAATCCTTGGTTTTCTTTTCACGTTTTCTAGAGTCTCTAAGTGCATGAGCACTTTGAAAACCGACTCGTGCATAAGATCTTATCTAAATGGTTGCATAGTTCATGCTCTAGTCGAGCCAAGCATAAATGTTCAAGGCTCCGAATGGAACTTTGATTCATAAGTCATGTACAAGAGTTTCTCAGATTTCTTAAAACCATGTTTAACAAAATTGCCCTTAGGAATTCAGGTGAGAAATGTAAACTCGTACCGCCTCTGTTCCTAATTACAAGGCGTTTTAGGGTAAACTCCCAGAACGTCCTACATTTGAAAAAGGGAGTGTATAGTTTTGAACAACACATAGAGTTGACTTGGCCTTTTTCAAACTAAAATAGAAGCGACATATATAGTTTCTTCTAGGCACGTACTACGTGTCAAACCATAGACAGAGCGGCACTCGTGCTGGTCGCGCATGGCACGATCGGTCATCGGTGGCAGTGGCAAAGCCGTTGCGAGCCTCTCGCGAGCCCGCGATCTACAGGCAGAACCAGTTGACGGTAACTTGATGAGACAATTAAGTAAAAGTAAACTGATGCCCTGCTTCCCGATTTGGATCGTTGGACCACCTGAACGCGCATCCTGCCTTCCTACTTGTTCCATGCGTTAATGCACGGTGATTCCATTGCGCCAGAATACTCTCTGACCTGTAGCCGCTAAAAGGCTATCTTAAACACTCCAAGCAAATGTATCTACTATGTATATTAATATGTTTGAATCGGGTATAGATATAAAATTGGCCGTCTGAACAATATAAAATTGGCCGCGTGGATATTTTTTTTCCTTTGGGTCAAGGTAGCCCAGCGGCCCGATGCATTTGGTCCGGTCTAGCCATTTTACCTATTTTTTCTCCTAATTTCAACTCAAATGGCGCATATGTATTGAGAAACATAATGTTGCAACCAAATAAATTTAAGTAGCTAACATCCAAATAAACAATATAGTTTATACGCAACGTAGTGCAGTAAACTAAAGAACATAGTTCATGGTTGAACAAATAAAATGAGATGGGATGACTACTCCTAATGACCTACCAATGCGAACCAATGCTCAATCAAATATGCCTAAAGACGGTCATGAATGTGGCAATCACGGTGCTCAGTGTACCATATGGAGGAACTCCTCAAACGTAGATGCATCTAGTTGTGGCTCAACCAACTCGCCTTGGCCTAAGTTTTGGTAAGGTCTACCCCCTGCCCTCTCCTCACTTCATACAGGGCAAGGGGTCGGCCAAGGTGTCCCCCAACTCATCTAGGGTTGGCAGCCAAGGGGGGACCCTTGAAGGGGCGCATGGGCCATGGTTTGTTGGGATCCTGTCCCATGTAGGCTTGGTACTCTACCCATTTAGCCCATGTGGTCCCTTTGGTATAGATGGGCCCCATCGTGGGACCCCCGAAACCTTCTAGAAGATTCCCGATACGATACCGGAAAAATCCTGAACTTTTCTGAAACCCTAAAATCAACTTCCCTATATGAATCATATTCCCCAGACCATTCTAAAGCTCATTGATATGTCTCAAACGTATCTATAATTTCTTATATTCCATGCTAGTTTTATGACAATACTCACATGTTTTATACACACTTATATCATTATTATGCATTTTCCGGCACTAACCTATTAACAAGATGCCATAGTGCCAGTTCTTGTTTTCTGTTGTTTTTGGTTCCAGAAAGGCTGTTCGGGCAATATTCTCGGAATTGGACGAAACAAAAGCCCACGATCTTATATTTCACGGAAGGATCCAGAAGTCCGAAGGGGAGACGAGGAAGGGCAGCAGGGGACCCACACCATATGGCGGCGCGGGTGGCCCCCTGGCCGCGCCGACCTATGGGGAGGGAGCCCCCTGGCTCCTCCGACTCCGCCACTTCGCCTATATAATCTCTCGTGACGTGAAAACCCTACAAGAATTGACGAAACTCCAGAAATACTCCAGGGACACCGCCGCCATCGCGAAACACCGTTTTGGGGGACGGAATTCTCTGTTCCGGCACCCTGCCGGGACGGGGAATTGCCCCCGGAGTCATCTCCATCGACACCACCGCCATCTTCATCGCCGTTGATGTCTCCCATGATGAGGAGGGAGTAGTTCTCCCCCGAGGCTGAGGGCTCTACCGGTAGCTATGTGGTTCATCTCTCTCTCCCATGGTGTGATCTTTATGTGATCATGAGCTTTGTATCACTATTAATCTATGTGCTACTCTAGTGATGTTATTAAAGTAGTCTATTCCTCCTCCATGATGTAATGTTGACAGTGTGTGCATCATGTAGTACTTGGCGTAGGTTATGATTTTAATCTCTTGTAGATTATGAAGTTAACTATTACTATGATAGTATTGATGTGATCTATTCCCCCTTTCATAGCTATTGTTGACAGTGTGTATGCTATGTTAGTACTCGGTCGAAATTGCAACGGTCTATTATGCACTCTAGAGGTTACTTTAATATGAACTCCGGAAGTTGTGGAGCTTGTTTACTCCGGCTTGAGGTGTGCTTTGTAGCCCTACACAATGAATGGTGTTTGTTATCCAACAAGAGAGTGTTTGAGAGTAGCATTTATTTATTCAGTTATGTGATCAATAGAGTGTCCACTAGTGAAAGTATGATCCCTAGGCCTTGTTTCTAAGCATTGAAACACTGTTTCCAACAAGTTCTGTTACATGTTCGCTTGCTGCCATTTTTATTTCAGATTGCAATTACTACTTATAATCATCCATAATACTTGTATTTCACTATCTCTTCGCCGAACTAGTGCACATATACATCTGACAAGTGTATTAGGTGTGTTGGGGACACAAGAGACTTCTTGTATCGTAATCGCAGGATTGCTTGAGAGGGATATCTTTGACCTCTACCTCCCTGAGTTCGATAAACCTTTGGTGATTCACTTAAGGGAAACTTGTTGTTGTTCTACAAACCTCTGCTCTTGGAGGCCCAACACTGTCTACAAGAATAGAAGCGTGCGTAGACATCAAGCTATTTTCTGGCGCCGTTGCCGGGGAGGTAAGGTAAAAGGTATTCACATCCTCCGACTACTAAGCTATTTCCTAGCACTGTTGCCAGTGTGTGAGTGCTCGAAGCTATTTCCTTTAGATCCTGCAATTGCATCTTTTTGTTTCTTGTTTTTATTTTCACTAGTTAGGCTTAATGGAAAACAACAACAAAATTAGAGATCTTTATGAAATTTATATTGAATTAGGACATGATGTGTTTGAAGAGAGAATTAAAAAACCCATGGAACTTTGTTTGCAAAATAGTTGTAGCAATGTTATTAGCATGAACTCTTTGAATACTATTATTGCTAATGCTATGGAAAAATCTAAGCTTGGGGAAGCTGGTTTTGATGAGCATGATATTTTTAGTCCCCCAAGCATGGAGGAGAAAATTTACTTTGATGATACTTTGCCTCCCATTTATGATGATTATAATGATAGTGGTATTTTGGTGCCACCTACTATGGAGGATAAAGTTTATTATGATTATACTATGCCTCCTATATTTGATGATTATGGTGATGAGAATAATAATGATAGCTACTTTGTTGAATTTGCTCCCACTACAATTAATAAGAATGACTATGCTTATGTGGAGAGTAATGATACTTTTATGCATGTGAATAAGAATGCTTTATGTGATAGTTATATTGTTGAGTTTGTTCATGATGCTACTGAAAGTTATTATGAGAGGGGGAAACATGGTTATATGCATCTTAATAATATTAAGTTTCCCCTCTTTATGTTGAGAATCTTGAAGTTGCGCTTGTGTTGCCTTTCTATGCTTGTTGCGTTATGCTTACATGACTTGTTTATTTACAAGATTCCTTTTCATAGGAAGTGGGTTAGGCTTAAATTTGTTTCATACTTGCTTTTTGATGCTCTCTTTGCTTCAACTCTCATCCTTATGTGAGCATCATTAAAATTGATGAGCCCATCTTAATGGCTATAAAGAAAGCACTTCTTGGGAGATAACCCATGTTTTTATTTTGCTACTGTTTTGTTGTGTCTTGAAAGTTGTTACTACTGTAGCAACCTCTCCTTATCTTTATTTTTATTGCAATGTTGTGCCAAGTAAAGTCTCTAATAGAAGGTTGATGCTAGATTTGGATTTCTGCACAGAAACAGATTTCTATCTGTCATGAATTTGAGTAGGCATCTCTGTAGGAAACTCAGAAAAATCTGCCAATTTTCATGCGTGTTCCTCAGATATGTACGCAACTTTCATTAGTTTTGAGTTTTCTGATTTGAGCAACGGAAGTACCTCTTAAAAATTTGTCTTTACTGGCTGTTCTGTTTTCACAGATTCTGTCTCTGTTTTTTTTTTTTGCATTGTCTCTTGTGGACTTTAAGCAAGGCTTTCTAGACTTGGAGAGCTGTAGCTAATGTTTTATTGAGTTCTTGCAATGTGTCACTACAGGACCAAAGTGGATTAAAGTTTTTTGAGTACTAACCCCTCTAATGAAGTTTATGAGAAGTTTGGTGTGAAGGAAGTTTTCAAGGGTCAAGAGAGGAGGATGATATAATATGATCAAGAAGAGTGAAAAGTCTAAGCTTGGGGATGCCCCCGTGGTTCATCCCTGCATATTTCAAGAAGACTCAAGCATCTAAGCTTGGGGATGCCCAAGGCATCCCCTTCTTCATCAACAACTTATCAGGTCACCTCTAGTGAAACTATATTTTTATTCCGTCACATCTTATGTACTTTACTTGGAGCGTCTGTGTGCTTTTATTTTCGTTTTGTTATTTTCATTCTCTGAATAAATTCATGCTTATGTGGGAGAGAGACACGCTCCGTTTTTTCATTTGAACACTTCTGTTCTTAGTTTTACTTTTAATGTTCATGGCGAAAGTTAAAAGCTGCTGCATTTATTGCTATTTGGTTGGAAACAGAAAATGCTTCATGTGGTAATTGGTATATGGTCTTGAATAATTTGATACTTGGCAATTGTTTTGCTCAAATAGATCATGTTTAAGCTCTTGCATCATGTACTTTGCACCTATTAATGAAGAACTACCATAGAGCTTGTTAAAATTTGGTTTGCATGATTGGTCTCTCTAAAAGTCTAGATATTTTCTGGTGAAGTGTTTGAACAACAAGGAAGACAGTGTAGAGTCTTATAATGCTTGCAATATGTTCTTATGTAAGTTTTGCTGTACTGGTTCATACTTGTGTTTGCTTCAAACAACCTTGCTAGCCAAAGCCTTGTACTGAGAGGGAATGCTTCTCGTGCATCCAAAACCTTGAGCCAAAACATATGCCATTTGTGTCCACCATAACTACCTACTATGTGGTATTTCTCTGCCATTCCAAAGTAAATTGCTTGCGTGCTACCTTTAAAACTTCATTCCTTGTCTTTGCAATACATAGCTCATGGGAAAATAGCCTTAAAAACTATTGTGGTAAAGAATATGTAGCTTATGTATCTTATTTCTTATAAGTTGCTTGTTGAGCGGTAACCATGTTTCTGGGGACGCCATCAACTATCACACTTTTGTTGAATATCATGTGAGTTGCTATGCATGTTCGTCTTGTCTGAAGTAAGGGTGATTTATCATGATCAAATGGTTTGAGTATGCATATTGTTAAAGAAGAACATTGGGCCGCTAACCAAAGCCATCTATCATGGTGGAAGTTTCAGTTTGGACATTAATCCTCAATCTCTTATGAGAATATTATCTGTTGTTGAATGTTACGCATTAAAGAGGAGTCCATTATCTGTTTTCTATGTTGTCCCGGTATGGATGTCCTCAAGTTGAGATCTATCAAAAAAGAGAAATCAAATGCGATCTATCTCCTTGGACCTTTGTACAGGCGGCATAAAGGTACCCCTTTGTGACACTTGGTTGAAACATATGTAATGCAATGATAATCCATGGAAATCCAAGCTAATTAGGACAAGGTGCGAGCACTATTGGTATTCTATGCATGAGGCTTGCAACTTATAGGATGTCTTATGCATAACACATATGAACTATTACTATACCGCTGACAAAATTGTTTCTATGATTTCGAAGTAAAAGCTCTAGCACAAAAATAGTAATCCCTGCTTCCCTCTGCGAAGGGCCTTTCTTTTACTTTATGTTGAGTCAGTTTACCTACTTCTTTCTATCTTAGAAGCAAACACTTGTGTCAACTGTGTGCATTGATTCCTACATATTTGCTTATTTGCACTCATCATATTACTTTTTGTTGACAATCATCCATGAGATATACATGTTGAAGTTGAAAGCAACTGCTGAAACTTATATCTTCCTTTGTGTTGCTTCAAAACTTTCTACTAAGAATTTATTGCTTTATGAGTTAACTCCTATGCAAGGCTTATTGATGCTTGTCTTGAAAGTACTATTCATGAAAAGTCTTTGCTATATGATTCAGTTGTTTAGTCATTATCTTTACCATTGCTTTGAATCACTTCATTCATCTCATATGCTTTACAATAGTATTGATCAAGATTATGATAGTAGCATGTCACTTCAGAAATTATCCTTGTTATCGTTTACCTACTTGAGGGCGAGTAGGAACTAATCTTGGGGATGCTTGATACGTCTCAAACGTATCTATAATTTCTTATGTTCCATGCTAGTTTTATGACAATACTCACATGTTTTATACACACTTTATATCATTATTATGCATTTTCCGGCACTAACCTATTAATAAGATGCCATAGTGCCAGTTCCTGTTTTCTGTTGTTTTTGGTTCCAGAAAGGCTCTTCGGGCAATATTCTCGGAATTGGACGAAAAAAAAGCCCACGATCTTATATTTCACGGAAGGATCCAGAAGTCCGAAGGGGAGACGAGGAAGGGCAGCAGGGGACCCACACCATATGGCGGCGCGGGTGGCCCCCTGGCCGCGCCGACCTATGGGGAGGGAGCCCCCTGGCTCCTCCGACTCCGCCTCTTCGCCTATATAATCTCTCGTGACGTGAAAACCCTACAAGAATTGACGAAACTCCAGAAAGACTCTAGGGACGCCGCCGCCATCGCAAAACTCCGTTTCGCGGGACAGAGTCTCTGTTCCGGCACCCTGTCAGGACGGGGAATTGCCCCCGGAGTCATCTCCATCGACACCACTGCCATCTTCATCGCCGTTGCTGTCTCCCATGATGAGGAGGGAGTAGTTCTCCCCCGAGGCTGAGGGCTCTACCGGTAGCTATGTGGTTCATCTCTCTCTCCCATGGTGTGATCTTTATGTGATTATGAGCTTTGTATCACTATTAATCTATGTGCTACTCTAGTGATGTTATTAAAGTAGTCTATTCCTCCTCCATGATGTAATGTTGACAGTGTGTGCATCATGTAGTACTTGGCGTAGGTTATGATTGTAATCTCTTGTAGATTATGAAGTTAACTATTAATATGATAGTATTGATGTGATCTATTCCCCCTTTCATAGCTATTGTTGACAGTGTGTATGCTATGTTAGTACTCGGTCTAAATTGCAACGGTCTATTATGCACTCTAGAGGTTACTTTAATATGAACTCCGGAAGTTGTGGATCTTGTTTACTCCGGCTTGAGATGTGCTTTGTAGCCCTACACAATGAATGGTGTTTGTTATCCAACAAGAGAGTGTTTGAGAGTAGCATTTATTTATTCAGTTATGTGATCAATGTTGAGAGTGTCCACTAGTGAAAGTATGATCCCTAGGCCTTGTTTCTAAGCATTGAAACACCGTTTCCAACAAGTTCTGTTACATGTTCGCTTGCTGCCATTTTTATTTCAGATTGCAATTACTACTTATAATCATCCATATTACTTGTATTTCACTATCTCTTCGCCGAACTAGTGCACCTATACATCTGATAAGTGTATTAGGTGTGTTGGGGACACAAGAGACTTCTTGTATCGTAATCGCAGGGTTGCTTGGGAGGGATATCTTTGACCTCTACCTCCCTGAGTTCGATAAACCTTGGGTGATTCACTTAAGGGAAACTTGCTGTTGTTCTACAAACCTCTTCTCTTGGAGGCCCAACACTGTCTACAAGAATAGAAGCGTGCGTAGACATCACTCATCGTGATGTCCTGGATACCATCTGAGATTCCAAACAACATTCGGTCTCACCACTATTAATGTCCTATTTTACCCTTGCAATGTTGAGTGTTAAGTGTGTGACCCTATGGGTTCGACAATCTATGGAGATGATTGAGACATCTCGCCAATCAATAATCAGTAGCGGGACCTAGATGTCCATACTAATTCCCACACATTCAGCGAAGATGTTTATCAACTGAACCACGATATCAAGGATTTAAACAATCCTATATTTCTTTACCTTTGTCTCGCGATATTTTACTTGCCCGAGATTCGATTATCGATATCACCATGCCTTGTTAAATCTCCTTATTAGCAATAACTCTTTACTCCTACCTTAACACATCATTCACTTGTGGCCAACTCATTAATCACGTGCTTGCAAGTGATATGGAATGTGCGTCACCTTAGCGGACCTTGAGTATATATGTCTGCTACACGGATGGTCCAATTCCGCTCTTGATACACACCACCCAATAAGTACTTTCTGAGACATCCAAAAACACATTTATGATCACCCATTTACAAACTTACAAAGTGATGTTTGATGCCTTCAAAGTATACTTCTAGTACAGGGGAGTAGCATATATAATATCATAGTCCAAGGATTGGTATATTTGACATTGGAAAGGTACAATAATTAAACAATTGATACGATCGTATTCTTTGCTTTGTTAGATCTTGTCCATCATGTCATTCTCCTAATGTTATGACCCCATTGTTAATTGATAACACATGTCTATGGTTAGAAAAACTTAACCATCATTAATCAACAGACTAGTCTAGTAGAGGCTTACTAGGGACACGATGTTGTGTGCCAACCACACAAGTATTAATATTTCCGCTTAATACAATTCTAGCATGGAGTATAAAATTTATCATGAACAAAGAAATATGGTAATAACTATATTGTTATTGCCTCTAGGGCATATTTCCAATAGTCTCACACTTACACTAGAGTTAATAATCTAGTTCGCATTTGTAAAGATCTAACATCGTGACCTTTTGGTGCTTATCATGTGTAAGTGTATTTTACCCTTATCCATTATTTTGGTAACTATGACACCGTGCTAGAGTATTTGGACTAATACATGTCTACAAGATGATTCCCAAGTATTAGCCAAAGAGATATAATGGTGTATCAATGGAACAAGAAGGCAATGGGAGACCCCCCACTTCGATGAAAAATTAACAAACGATTTTCAGTGTTTGGCCGGTCCCTGGCCCGGTCAGACCAGCCCTGGCACCGGCCAGCCCGGCGCCGACCGGCCCAGAGCTTGAGCCAACCGGGCAGAGTCCAGTAAGGGTGGGCGTGCACCCGGTCAGTGTCCGGTCGCCAGCCCGGTTTGGACCGGCCAATCCGGTCCCTGGCCCGGTCGGACCGGGTTCTGGACCGAGCGCCCCGGCGTCAAACCAGCCTCCGCGCTTGAGCCAACCGGGCGTAGTCCAGTACGCCTCTGAAGCCCGCACGGTCGAGACCCGGTCCCAGCTCCGGTTGAAACCGGCCGGTCCGGTCGCTGGCCCGGTCTGACCGGCCCGTGCTCCGGCCTGTCTGGCGCCAAATCCAGTTGACCGGGTTTCTCGGGGAATCTGCTGACGTGGCAAGTGAGCAACGGCCAGAATTCAAGAAACACTATACATACCCCTTCTCCTACCTCTGAAGGGGTAGGCACTACACTACAAGCTGTTCTTGAGCTCTCTCTCTCTCTCTCATACTCCATTGCTAGAAACACCAAAAGCCTCAGATCTCCATTCTCCTCCACCCAAACTCAAATCCCTCCGGGGAAACGATAGAGGAGGACCCGATCTACTGTTCTACCAAGCCAAATCTCATTCCCCCTTGTATTCATCAAGAAGATTGCTCTCTAGGGTTCCTTGGAAACCCTAGGTGGGCAAGAGTGGTCCGGAAGCATCCGGGCTGTGGATTTGCTCCTGACAAGTTTGTGAAGGTTTGGATGCTACCTCAAAGTCTACCACCAGTGAGAGAGCTATTCCTTCGTGGGATAGGCTCCGGAGAATAGGGTGAGCCTTCGTGGCGTGGGGAATCCTTCGTGGGACCTCCACCCCTCCAAACATGACGTACCTTCTTGCAAAGGAAGGGAACACGTGAATATATCCTCGTCTCCGCGTGCTATCGGTTATCTCTAACCGAACTCCTTACTTGTGATATAACTGCCTGTGAGAGCCTTCGTGCTTGAGTTACTTGTATCCTCATATAGGTTGTTTCACCTAGTTTGCATTAGGCTCATCTTTATATTCCGCAAAGCCTAACATTGCAAAGAAAGAATTAACATCTGTAGAAACCTATTCACCCCCCTCTAGGTTTACCATCTCTGAACTTTCAATTGGTATCAGAGCCTGGACTCTTATTAAGGGCTTCACAGCCTTAAGAGTGAGATGGAAAAACTATTCGAGGGTCTGGATGATGACTCTAACCTTTCGGTTAAAGAAATGAAATCCAGATTCTTCGCATATGATGCCGAGAAAAAGAAAAAGGAGGATCAAGTAGAAAGCCAAATGGCACAGATGACTGCCATGCTTAAGAACTTGACCTCTAGTGGGACCTCTAGTGGGGCTTCGGTTCCTCCGGAAGGTCTCCACCAAGTCAATCATGACTATCCCAAAAACACTTCACCCATGCCTCATAGAAACCATAGTGGGAACGTTCCCCATTTTGATGGAACTCACTTTCCTTTTTGGAAATCCTCTATGGAGTCTCATATTCGCAGCTGCAGTGTGGAGCTATGGGAGATCATTGTTGATGGATACCAGAAGCCACAAGATCTCGCTCGGTTGACCTCCACCAAGTTCTACAACCGTCAACTCAATGCCTCCGCACGTGACAAGATTAGGAGTGGCATCAACCGCAAGCTCCTTGATCAAGTCAATGATATTGACTCCGCTAAAGAGTTGTGGGATAGAATCTTAGTACTCCAAGAGGGAACCGATTTGATCCAATCAGCTCTTTACGAGTCCGCAAAGCAAGAGGCCACTATGTTCATGATTAGAGAAGGAGAGTCTGTGGCCGATGCCTATGCAAGACTTGGTGCTCTTAGAGCGAAGGTCAAGGGTCTTGGAGTTGAGAAGTACAATTATGGCTTTGAGATGAATGAAGCATTCATAAAGTCCAAGGTCATTGCCATGATTGCAGTCAAGCAAGAAGACACCAACCTTGCACTCAACTTGCAAATCATTACCAAGAGTGCCGATCTGAACTCTGATGATCTTGTCTCCTATGTGGCGGCCAATGAGAGCATGGCCAAGTCGGGAAAAAGGCTCATGGCAAAGAACCGTGTTGATGAAGCCTCACACAACCTTGCCCTCAAAGCAAGAGCTGACCATCGAAGAGAAGAAGTCTATGAAATTGAAGAAGATGAAGAGATGACTTCAACTAGTGACATTTCTACCGACTTTGCCTTCTTTGCCAAGAAGTAGAAGGCAAAGTTTCCAATGCTCCTCAATGAGAAGAAGAAGAAGAAGAGAACCTGCTACAACTGTGATGAAGATAGCCACTTTGCAAGTGAGTGCCTTATGAGAAAAGGGTAGTGATGGCGTGTATTTCACACGTTCGTTGGGCAACCCCAAGAGGAAGGTATGATGCGCACAGCAGCAAGTTTTCCCTCAGAAAGAAACCAAGGTTTATCGAACCAGGAGGAGCCAAGAAGCACGTTGAAGGTTGATGGCGGCGGGATGTAGTGCGGCGCAACACCAGGGATTCCGGCGCCAACGTGGAACCTGCACAACACAACCAAAGTACTTTGCCCCAACGAAACAGTGAGGTTGTCAATCTCACCGGCTTGCTGTAACAAAGAGTTAACCGTATTGTGTGGAAGATGATTGTTTGCAGAAAACAGTAGAACAGTATTGCAGTAGATTGTATTTCAGTAAAGAGAATTGGACCGGGGTCCACAGTTCACTAGAGGTGTCTCTCCCATAAGACGAACAGCATGTTGGGTGAACAAATTACAGTTGGGCAATTGACAAATAAAGAGAGCATGACCATGCACATACATATCATGATGAGTATAGTGAGATTTAATTGGGCATTACGACAAAGTACATAGACCGTCATCCAACTGCATCTATGCCTAAAAAGTCCACCTTCAAAGTTATCATCCGAACCCCTCCGGTATTAAGTTGCTAACAACGAGACAATTGCATTAAGTATTGCGCGTAATGTACACAGTGACTACATCCTTGAACATAGCACCAATGTTTTATCCCTAGTGGCCACAGCACATCCGTACACTTAGTGTTTCTAGTCACTCCTCCAGATTCACAGAGACATGAACCCACTATCGAGCATAAATACTCCCTCTTGGAGTTACTAGCATCAACTTGGCCAGAGCATCTACTAATAACGGAGAGCATGCAAGATCATAAACAACACATAGACATAACTTTGATAATCAACATAACAAGTATTCTCTATTCATCGGATCCCAACAAACGCAACATATAGAATTACAGATAGATGATCTTGATCATGTTAGGCAGCTCACAAGATCCGACAATGAAGCACAATGGGGAGAAGACAACCATCTAGCTACTGCTATGGACCCATAGTCCAGGGGTAGACTACTCACACATCACACCGGAGGCGACCATGGCGGCGTAGAGTCCTCCGGGAGATGATTCCCCTCTCCGGCAGGGTGCCGGAGGCGATCTCCTGGATCCCCCGAGATGGGATCGGCGGCGGCGGCGTCTCTGGAAGGTTTTCCGTATCGTGGCTCTCGGTACTGGGGGTTTCGTCACGGAGACTTTTTATAGGCGGAAGGGCAGGTCAAGAGGCGGCACGGGGCCCCCACACTACAGGCCGGCGCGGACAAGGGGGCCGCGCCGGCCTATGGTGTGGCCCCTCCGTGGCCCCTCTTCGTCTCTCCTTCGGACTTCTGGAAGCTTCGTGAGAAAATAGGCCCCTGGGCTTTGATTTCGTCCAATTCCGAGAATATTTCCTTACTAGGATTTCTGAAACCAAAAACAGCAGAAAACAGCAACTGGCACTTCGGCATCTTGTTAATAGGTTAGTTCCAGAAAATGCACGAATATGACATAAAGTGTGCATAAAACATATAGATAACATCAATAATGTGGCATGGAACATAAGAAATTATCGATACGTCGGAGACGTATCAGCATCCCCAAGCTTAGTTCTCTGCTCGTCGAGCGAGGTAAAACGATAACACAGATAATTTCTGGAGTGACATGCCATCATAATCTTGATCATACTATTTGTAAAGCATATGTAGTGAATGCAGCGATCGAAACAATGTATATGACATGAGTAAACAAGTGAATCATATAGCAAAGACTTTTCATGAATAGCACTTCAAGACAAGCATCAATAAGTCTTGCATAAGAGTTAACTCATAAAGCAATAATTCAAAGTAGAGATATTGAAGCAACACAAAAGAAGATTAAGTTTCAGCGGTTGCTTTCAACTTGTAACATGTATATCTCATGGATATTGTCAACATAGAGTAATATAATAAGTGCAATAAGCAAGTATGTAGGAATCAATGCACAGTTCACACAAGTGTTTGCTTCTTGAGGTGGAGAGAGATAGGTGAACTGACTCAACATTGAAAGTAAAAGAATGGTCCTCCATAGAGGAAAAGCATCGATTGCTATATTTGTGCTAGAGCTTTGATTTTGAAAACATGAAACAATTTTGTCAACGGTAGTAATAAAGCATATGCATCATGTAAATTATATCTTATAAGTTGCAAGCCTCATGCATAGCGTACTAATAGTGCCCGCACCTTGTCCTAATTAGCTTGGACTACCGGGTCATCACAATGCATTGTTTTTACCAAGTGTCACAAAGGGGTACCTCTATGCCGCCTGTACAAAGGTCTAAGGAGAAAGCTCGCATTGGATTTCTCGCTATTGATTATTCTTCAACTTAGACATCCATACCGGGACAACATAGACAACAGATAATGGACTCCTCTTTTATGCATAAGCATATAACAACAATTAATAATTTTCTCATTTGAGATTTGAGGATTGTTGTCCAAAACTGAAACTTACACCATGGAGCATGGCTTTAGTTAGCGGCCCAATGTTCTTCTCTAACATATGCATGCTTAACCATATGGTGGTAGATCTCTCTTACTTCAGACAAGACGGACATGCATAGCAACTCACATGAAATTCAACAATGAAAAGTTGATGGCGTCCCGGTGAACATGGTTATCGCACAACAAGCAACTTAATAAGAGATAAAGTGCATAATTACATATTCAATACCACAATAGTTTTTAAGCTATTTGTCCCATGAGCTATATATTGCAAAGGTGAATGATGGAATTTTAAAGGTAGCACTCAAGCAATTTACTTTGGAATGGCGGAAAATACCATGTAGTATAGGTAGGTATGGTGGACACAAATGGCATAGTGGTTGGCTCAAGTATTTTGGATGCATGAGAAGTATTCCCTCTCGATACAAGGTTTAGGCTAGCAAGGCTTATTTGAAACAAACACAAGGATGAACCGGTGCAGCAAAACTCACATAAAAGACATATTGAAAACATTATAAGACTCTACACCGTCTTCCTTGTTGTTCAAACTCAATACTAGAAATTATCTAGACCTTAGAGAAACCAAATATGCAAACCAAATTTTAGCATGCTCTATGTATTTCTTCATTAATGGGTGCAAAGCATATGATGCAAGAGCTTAATCATGAGCACAACAATTGCCAAGTATCACATTACCCAAGACATTTATAGCAATTACTACATGTATCATTTTCCAATTCCAACCATATAACAATTTAACGAAGAAGAAACTTCGCCATGAATACTATGAGTAGAAACCAAGGACATACTTGTCCATATGCTACAGCGGAGCGTGTCTCTCTCCCATAAAGTGAATGCTAGGATCCATTTTATTCAAACAAAACAAAAACAAAAACAAACCGACGCTCCAAGCAAAACACATAAGATGTGACGGAATAAAAATATAGTTTCAGGGGAGGAACCTGATAATGTTGTCGATGAAGAAGGGGATGCCTTGGGCATCCCCAAGCTTAGACGCTTGAGTCTTCTTGATATATGCAGGGGTGAACCACCGGGTGCATCCCCAAGCTTAGAGCTTTCACTCTCCTTGATCATGTTGCATCATACTCCTCTCTTGATCCTTGAAAACTTCCTCCACACCAAACTCGAAACAACTCATTAGAGGGTTAGTGCACAATATAAATTGACATATTCAGAGGTGACACAATCATTCTTAACACTTCTGGACATTGCATAATGCTACTGGACATTAATGGATCAAAGAAATTCATCCAACATAGCGAAAGAGGCAATGCGAAATAAAAGGCAGAATCTGTCAAAACAGAACAGTTCGTATTGACGAATTTTAAAATGGCACCAGACTTTCTCAAATGAAAATGCTCAAATTGAATGAAAGTTGCGTACATATCTGAGGATCATGCACGTAAATTGGCTTAATTTTCTGAGCTACCTACAGGGAGGTGGACCCAGATTCGTGACAGCAAAGAAATCTGGAACTGTGCAGTAATCCAAATCTAGTACTTACTTTTCTATCAACGGCTTAACTTGGCACAATAAAACACTAAACTAAGATAAGGAGAGGTTGCTACAGTAGTAAACAACTTCCAAGACACAAAATAAAAAGAAAGTACTGTAGGTAAAAACATGGGTTGTCTCCCATAAGCGCTTTTCTTTAACGCCTTTCAGCTAGGCGCAGAAAGTGTGTATCAAGTATTATCAAGAGATGAAGTGTCAACATCATAATTTGTTCTCATAATAGAGTCAAAAGGTACCTTCATTCTCTTTCTAGGGAAGTGTTCCATACCTTTCTTGAGAGGAAATTGATATTTTATATTACCTTCCTTCATATCAATAACAGCACCAACAGTTCGAAGAAAAGGTCTTCCCAATATAATGGGACAAGATGCATTGCATTCAATATCCAAGACAACAAAATCAACGGGAACAAGGTTATTGTTAACGGTAATGCGAACATTATCAACTTTCCCCAAAGGTTTCTTTGTAGAATGATCAGCAAGATTAACATCCAAATAACAATTTTTCAGCGGTGGCAAGTCAAGCATATTATAAATTTTCTTAGGCATAACAGAAATACTTGCACCAAGATCACATAAAGCATTACAATCAAAATCTTTAATCTTAATCTTAATGATGGGCTCCCAACCATCCTCTAACTTTTTAGGAATAGAGGCTTCACGCTCTAGTTTCTCTTCTCTAGCTTTTATAAGAGCATTTGTAATATGATGTGTAAAAGCCAAATTTATAGCACTAGCATTAGGACTTTTAGCAAGTTTTTGCAAGAACTTTATAACTTCAGAGATGTGGCAATCATCAAAATTCAAACCATTATAATCTAAAGCAATGGGATCATCATCCCCAATGTTGGAAAAAATTTCAGCAGCTTTATCACACGAGCAGTTTCGTGATTTTAGCGATTTGAGCCAGTTTTCGCGCTTTGCATTAGAAGTGGAAACATTGCTAACACCAATTCTTTTATTAGTATGAGTAGGAGGTGCAGCAACATGTGTAGCATTAGCATTACTAGTGGTGGTAATAGTCCAAACTTTAGCTATATTCTTTTCTTTAGCTAGTTTTTCATTTTCTTCTCTATCCCACCTAGCACGCAGTTCAGCCATTAATCTTATATTCTCATTAATTCTTACTTGAATGGCATTTGCTGTAGTAGTAATTTTATTATGATGATTCTCATTAGGCAAAACTTTTGATTTCAAAAGATCAACATCAGACAAGACTATCGACTTTAGAAGCAAGTATATCAATTTTCCCAAGCTTTTCTTAAACATATTTGTTTAAATCAGTTTGTGTACTAATAAATTCTTTAAGCATGGATTCAAGTCAAGGGGTGAATTCCTATTATTGTTGTAAGAATTACCATAAGAATTACCATAGCCGTTGCCATTATTATAAGGATATGGCCTATAGTTGTTACTAGAATTGTTCCGGTAAGCATTGTTGTTGAAATTATTATTTTTAATGAAGTTTACATCAACATGTTCTTCTTGTGCAACCAATGAAGCTAACGGAACATTATTAGGATCAATATTAGTCCTATCATTCACAAGCATAGACATAATAGCATCAATCTTATCACTCAAGGAAGAGGTTTCTTCGACAGAATTTACCTTCTTACCTTGTGGAGCCCTTTCCGTGTGCCATTCAGAGTAGTTGATCATCATATTATCAAGAAGCTTTGTTGCTTCACCAAGAGTGATGGACATAAAGGTACCTCCAGCAGCTGAATCCAATAAATTCCGCGAAGAAAAATTTAGTCCTGCATAGAAGGTTTGGATGATCATCCAAGTAGTCAGTCCATGGGTTGGGCAATTTTTAACCAGAGATTTCATTCTTTCCCAAGCTTGAGCAACATGTTCAGTATCTAATTGTTTAAAATTCATTATGCTACTCCTTAAAGATATAATTTTAGCAGGGGGATAATATCTACCAATAAAAGCATCCTTGCATTTAGTCCATGAATCAATACTATTCTTAGGCAGAGATAGCAACCAATCTTTAGCTCTTCCTCTTAATGAGAAAGGGAACAATTTTAGTTTAATAATATCACCATCTACATCTTTATATTTTTGCATTTCACATAATTCAACAAAATTATTAAGATGGGCAGCAGCATCATCAGAACTAACACCAGAAAACTGCTCTCGCATAACAAGATTCAGTAAAGCAGGTTTAATTTCAAAGAATTCTGCTGTAGTAGCAGGTGGAGCAATAGGTGTGCATAAGAAATCATTATTATTTGTGGTTGTGAAGTCACACAACTTAGTATTTTCAGGGTTGGCCATTTTAGCAACAGTAAATAAAGCAAACTAGATAAAGTAAATGCAAGTAAACTAATTTTTGTGTGTTTTAGATATAGCAAACAAGATAGCAAATAAAGTAAAACTAGCAACTATTTTTTTTGTATTTTGATTTAGTGCAGCAAACAAAGTAGTAAATAAAACTAAGCAAGACAAAAACAAAGTAAAGAGATTGAGAAGTGGAGACTCCCCTTGCAGCGTGTCTTGATCTCCCCGGCAACGGCGCCAGAAATTTAGCTTGATGGCGTGTATTTCACACGTTCGTTGGGCAACCCCAAGAGGAAGGTATGATGCGCACAGCAGCAAGTTTTCCCTCAGAAAGAAACCAAGGTTTATCGAACCAGGAGGAGCCAAGAAGCACGTTGAAGGTTGATGGCGGCGGGATGTAGTGCGGCGCAACACCAGGGATTCCGGCGCCAACGTGGAACCTGCACAACACAACCAAAGTACTTTGCCCCAACGAAACAGTGAGGTTGTCAATCTCACCGGCTTGCTGTAACAAAGAGTTAACCGTATTGTGTGGAAGATGATTGTTTGCAGAAAACAGTAGAACAGTATTGCAGTAGATTGTATTTTAGTAAAGAGAATTGGACCGGGGTCCACAGTTGACTAGAGGTGTCTCTCCCATAAGACGAACAGCATGTTGGGTGAACAAATTACAGTTGGGCAATTGACAAATAAAGAGAGCATGACCATGCACATACATATCATGATGAGTATAGTGAGATTTAATTGGGCATTACGACAAAGTACATAGACCGTCATCCAACTGCATCTATGCCTAAAAAGTCCACCTTCAGGTTATCATCCGAACCCCCTCCAGTATTAAGTTGCTAACAACAGACAATTGCATTAAGTATTGCGCGTAATGTAATCAGTGACTACATCCTTGAACATAGCACCAATGTTTTATCCCTAGTGGCAACAGCACATCCGTAACCTTAGTGGTTCTTGTCACTCCTCCAGATTCACAGAGACATGAACCCACTATCGAGCATAAATACTCCCTCTTGGAGTTACTAGCATCAACTTGGCCAGAGCATCTACTAATAACGGAGAGCATGCAAGATCATAAACAACACATAGACATAACTTTGATAATCAACATAACAAGTATTCTCTATTCATCGGATCCCAACAAACGCAACATATAGAATTACAGATAGATGATCTTGATCATGTTAGGCAGCTCACAAGATCCGACAATGAAGCACAATGGGGAGAAGACAACCATCTAGCTACTGCTATGGACCCATAGTCCAGGGGTAGACTACTCACACATCACACCGGAGGCGACCATGGCGGCGTAGAGTCCTCCGGGAGATGATTCCCCTCTCCGGCAGGGTGCCGGAGGCGATCTCCTGGATCCCCCGAGATGGGATCGGCGGCGGCGGCGTCTCTGGAAGGTTTTCCGTATCGTGGCTCTCGATGCGGGGGTTTCGTCACGGAGACTTTTTATAGGCGGAAGGGCAGGTCAAGAGGCGGCACGGGGGCCCCACACTACAGGCCGGCGCGGCCAAGGGGGGGCCGCGCCGCCCTATGGTGTGGCCCCTCCGTGGCCCCTCTTCGTCTCTCCTTCGGACTTCTGGAAGCTTCGTGAGAAAATAGGCCCCTGGGCTTTGATTTCGTCCAATTCCGAGAATATTTCCTTACTAGGATTTCTGAAACCAAAAACAGCAGAAAACAGCAACTGGCACTTCGGCATCTTGTTAATAGGTTAGTTCCAGAAAATGCACGAATATGACATAAAGTGTGCATAAAACATGTAGATAACATCAATAATGTGGCATGGAACATAAGAAATTATCGATACGTCGGAGACGTATCAGGTAGACAAGCCAAAGTTCATCAAAGGGGTCAAGCCAAGGTTGAAGCCAAACCCAATCAACGATCGATACAAGAAGAACAAGGGAAGAGCCTTTGTTGGGGTCGAGTACTTGTCCGATGAAGAAGAGGAAGATGAGGAGAAGGAGGCCGGAGTGGCCGGTTTGGCTTTCTCTAAGCCCGGGTCACTCTTCACATATGACTACTCCAAGGATTACTCCATGGAGAATGATGTTGGTTCTTCCTTCATGGCAAGAACAACTCAAGATGATGACTCCGATGACTCTCCCTCCTCTACAATCGTTGGCTCTTGTATTATGGCAAGAGAATCCAAGGTAATGGAATCCCCACCTTCTCTATCTAGTGTTCTTGATGATGAAACTGAAAATCAAGAAGAATTAATTGTGCTTAAGAAACTTTACAATGTTAGATGCACCCTTTGTGGTGAAGCTCTTGTCAAGTTTGATTTCTTGATGGACTCCCTCAAAGAAAAGGATGAGTCCATTGAGGAATTAGAATATCATTTGAATGAAAAAGAATGGAGATTCAATCTCCTAAGACAAGAGCTAAAAACCGAAAGGTGCATATCTCAAGGCCTTAAGCAACAAATTGAAACTTATGAACTTGATAAAGTTAAGGACCTTGAAACTATTGAAAGGGCTCAATCATTGACCCAAGAGCTCAATGCCTCAAAGGAGGAGCTTGAAGTTGCTCATGCTTCTCTCACTAGGGATCTTGACCACCTTGAAAGAGCTAACAAGCTTGTTAAGGATGAGCTCAAGAAACTTGGAGAGAACCATGATCTACTCCAAGAAACCTACAAGAAGGCTCTTGGATAAATGAAGGATCCCGTTGTTGTTGAAAAGGTTGCTAGTTCCTCCACCTCCTTTACTAGTGAGCATGCTAAGATTGTTGAGGAACATGTTCGTTTACAAGAGGAACTCTCTTTGCATGTTGAGACCAATGCATATCATGAATCATTGGTGACCAAATATGGTCTCAACTATCATCCTAATGAATCTTCTTGTGAGCAAGCATCTATTCTTGAGGAAAATGTTAGGTTAACAAAGAACTTGCAAATTTCACCACCGCCAAGAACAAGATGGGATTGAATGACCTCTTGAGTAAGCAAATGTCAAACAATCAAAAGTTTGGACTTGGATATGTTCCCAAGTCCCACAAGAAGAAGAACCACAAGAAGGAGAAGCCCGCTCAAGATAAGAACAAGAAGGTCACTAATGATGGCTGCTGTCTACTGTTGGCTTCTTTTCCTGTAGACAGTGTTGGGCCTCCAAGAGCAGAGGTTTGTAGAACAGCAACAAGTTTTCACTTAAGTGGATCACTGACACGCGTACAGCACGCGACCGTTGGGAACCCCAAGTGGAAGGTGTGATGCGTACAGCAGTAAGTTTCCCTCAGTAAGAAACCAAGGTTTATCGAACCAGTAGGAGTCAAGAAGCACGTTGAAGGTTGATGGCGGCGGAGTGTAGTGCGGCGCAACACCGAGATTCGGCGCCAACGTGGAACCTGCACAACACAACCAAATTACTTTGCCCCAACGTGACAGTGAGGTTGTCAATCTCACCGGCTTGCTGTAACAAAGGATTAGATGTATAGTGTGGATGATGATGTTTGCAGAAAACAGTAGAACGAGTATTGCAGTAGATTGTATTCGATGTTAAAGAATGGACCGGGGTCCACAGTTCACTAGTGGTGTCTCTCCGTAAGTTAATAGCATGTTGGGTGAACAAATTACAGTTGGGCAATTGACAAATAAAGAGGGCATGACCATGCACATGCATGTTATGATGAGTATTGTGAAATTCAATTGGCCATTACGACAAAGTATATAGACCGCTATCTAGCATGCATCTATGCCTAAAAAGTCCACCTTCAGGTTATCATCCGAACCCCCTCCAGTATTAAGTTGCAAACAACAGACAATTGCATTAAGTATGGTGCGTAATGTAATCAACAAATACATCCTTAGACATAGCATTGATGTTTTATCCCTAGTGGCAACAGCACATCCACAACCTTAGGGGTTGCTGTCACTCCCCCAGATTTAATGGAGACATGAACCCACTATCGAGCATAAATGCTCCCTCTTGGAGTTACAAGTATCAACTTGGCCAGAGCCTCTACTAGCAACAGAGAGCATGCAAGATCATAAACAACACATAGATAATAGATTGATAATCAACATAGCATAGTATTCCATATTCATCGGATCCCAACAAACGCAACATGTAGCATTACACATAGATGATCTTGATCATGTTAGGCAGCTCACAAGATCCAACAATGATAGCACAATTAGGAGAAGGCGACCATCTAGCTACTGCTATGGACCCATAGTCCAGGGGTGAACTACTCACACATCACTCCGGAGGCGACCATGGCGGTGAAGAGTCCTCCGGGAGATGATTCCCCTCTCCGGCAGGGTGCCGGAGGCGATCTCCTGAATCCCCCGAGATGGGATTGGCGGTGGCGGCGTCTCTGGAAGGTTTTCCGTATCGTGGCTCTCGGTACTGGGGCTATTCTCGACGAAGGCTTATGTAGGCGAAGAGGTAGGTCAGGGGGCGCCACGAGGGCCCCACACGCTAGGGTCGCGCGGCCCAAGCCTTGGCCGCGCCGCCCTGTTGTGTGGGTGCCTCGTCGCCCCACTTCGTTTCCCTTTCGGTGTTCTGGAAGCTTCGTGGAAAAATAAGCCCCTGGGCATTGATTTCGTCCAATTCCGAGAATATTTCCTTACTAGGATTTTTGAAACCAAAAACAGCAGAAAACAGCAACTGGCTCTTCGGCATCTCGTTAATAGGTTAGTGCCGGAAAATGCATAAATATGACATAAAGTATGTATAAAACATGTGTGTATCATCATAAAACAAGCATGGAACATAAGAAATTATCAATACGTTGGAGACGTATCAATCACCCAAGGTTTATCGAACTCAGGGAGGTAGAGGTCAATGATATCCCTCTCAAGAAACCCTGCAATTACGATACAAGAAGTCTCTTGTGTCCCCAACACACCTAATACACTTGTCAGATGTATAGGTGCACTAGTTCGGCGAAGAGATAGTAAAATGCAAGTAATATGGATGTATATGAGTGGTAATAGCAATCTGAAATAAATATGGCAGCGAGTAAACATGCAACAGAACAGTAAATAAACGGAGATTCGATACTTGGAAACAAGGCATAGGGATCATACTTTCACTAGTGGACACTCTCAAAACTGATCACATAATAAAACCACTCTACACTCTCTTGTTGGATGACAAACACCATTAATTGTGTAGGGCTACAAGAGCTCCCTCAAGCCGGAGTTAACAAGCGCCACAACATTCGGTGTTCATATTTAAGTAACTTTAGAGTGCATGATAGACCATTGCAATTATACCGAGTACTAACATAGCATGCACACTGTCACCGTCAGGCTATGAAAGGGGGAATAGATCACATCAATACTATCATAGTAATAGTTAACTTCATAATCTACAAGAGATTACAATCATATCCTACGCCAAGTACTACATGATGCACACACTGTCAACATTACATCATGGAGGAGGAATAGAGTACTTTAATAACATCACTAGAGTAGCACATAGATTAATAGTGATACAAAGCTCATCATAGGAATCTCAATCATGTAAGGCAGCTCATGAGATCATTGTATTGAAGTACATGGGAGAGAGATTAACCACATAGCTACCGGTACAGCCCTTAGCCTCGAGGGAGAACTACTCCCTCCTCATCATAGGAGACAGCATCGGCGATGAAGATGGCGGTGGTGTCGATGGAGATGCCTTCCGAGGGCAATTCCCCGTCCCGGCGGCGTGCTGGAACAGAGACTTCTGTCCCCCGAATCTTGGCTTCGCGATGGCGGCGGCTCTGGAACTTTTCTCGTATCGTGGCTTATTCGTATCGAAGTTTTAGGTCACAAAGACTTAAATAGGCGAAGAGTCGGAGTCGGAGGGGTTCTGGTGGAGCCACACCATAGGGGGGCGCGCCCCCTCCTCTGGCCGCGCCGCCACCATGTGTGGGGGCCCTGGGCCTCCCCTCCGGTCCCTCTTCGGTGTTCTGGAAGCTTTGTGGAAATATAAGATCGTGGGCCTTGATTTCGTCCAATTCCGAGAATATTTCATGTGTAAGATTTCTGAGACCAAAAACAGCAGAAAACAGGAACTGGCACTTCGGCATCTTGTTAATAGGTTAGTTCCGGAAAATGCATCAAAACGATATAAAGTGTGAACAAAACATGTAAGTATTGTCATAAAACTAGCATGGAACATCAAAAATTATAGATACGTTGGAGACGTATCAATGGCAAAGCCTCAAAGGGCAAAGCCACTAGTGGTGACTGCACGGGGCCAAACAATCACTATGCTTTATTTGTTGATTATTATGGTGATGTTTATGCTAAATATGTTGGCCCTCGTAGTGGCTATGCTTATAGAGGGTACTAAATTTGGGTACAAAAAGATATTGTTGCCATTGCAAAGGAACCCATTAATCATTGGGTTCCTAAATCTTCTACTTGATCTTGTAGGGGTATTCCTCCGGTGGTCCAAAATGGGTGTTTGATAGTGGATGCACCAATCATATGACCGGAGGAAGAGGTGTGCTTGACCAATTCATTGAAGATATAAACAAGAAGTCAAGCATCACCGTTGGTCACAATTCAAAGGGAAAGGTACTTGGGTATGGCAAGGTGGCAATCTCTAAGGACTTGTGCCTTGAGACGGTCATGCTTGTTGAATCCCTTGGCTATAGTTTGCTTTCTATATATCACCTTGCGGATGCCGGTTACAATTCATATTTTACTAATTATTGTGTGAAAGTCTTTAGGAGTGACAATCTCAAATTGGTCCATGTTGGATATGTGGAGAACAACCTTTATGTGGTTGACCTCTCGAAAGAGAGCGCCTCTCCCTCCACATGTCTAATGGTGGCCAAACATGACGAATGTTGGTTGTGGCATCGCCGCCTTGGTCATGTTAACATGAGAAATCTCAAAAAACTCATAAAGGGTGGGCACATTGTGGGACTAACCGGCATTTCTTTTGAGAAAGATCTTGTTTGCAGTGCATGTGTAGCCGGAAAGCAACTCAAGAAAAAACATCCTATCAAGAGTATCGTCACCACATCTAGGCCTTTGGAGCTCCTTCATTTGGATCTCTTTGGGCCATCACATTATGGTACTCTTGGTGGGAGCAAGTATGGACTTGTCATTGTTGATGATTACTCAAGATACTCTTAGGTCTTTCTACTTAAATCTAAGGACGAGACCTATAGAGAGTTCATCACCTTTGCCAAGAAAGCTCAACGTATGTATGAATCTGAGATCAAGGCGATTAGGACCGACCATGGCACCGAGTTCAAGAACTACACCATGCAAGAGTTTGTTGATGATGAGGGCATCAAGCATGAGTTCTCGGCGCCATACACCCCTCAACAAAATGGTGTTGTTGAAAGGAAGAACCGGACTATCATTGAGATGGCAAGAACCATGTTGAGTGAATTCAACTCACCCCACAACTTTTGGGGAGAAGCCATCTCTACGGCTGTCCACTACTCCAACCGGCTCTCCCTCCTTCCCCTCCACAACAAAACTCCATACGAGCTTCTCACAGGTAACAAGCCTAACGTTATGTACATTCGTGTCTTTGGATGCAAATGTCTTGTTAAGAACAACAAAGGGAAGCTCGGTAAATTTGAAACTAGAACCATTGAGGGCACATTTGTTGGATATGCGGAGAACTCCCACGCCTATAGATACTACAACAAGTCCACTGGGGCTATTGAAGTATCTTGTGACGTGGTGTTCTTGGAGGATAATGGCTCCCAAGTGGAGCAAGTTGTTCCATGTGTTGCAGGTAATGATGATGATCCTTCTAATGCCATCAAGCTTATGGGCATTGGACACATCCGGCCCACAGAAGTTCATACTGATGATCGAAGTGATGGAGTAGAAGTATCAAGCACGGCTCAAGTGGAGCCTAGCTCAACTCAAGCCGAACCATCAAGTGCAACTCAAGAACCATCCTCCACTCAAGATGAGTCACATTCCGAAGAACAAGAAGAAAGTCCTCATTCCACTGAGCAAGACCATGATGATGATCAAGAGACATCCTCAACTCATGATCAAGCTCAAGTGGTCCCTCATGATCAAGTACTAGCAAGAGATGAGTTCATTGATCACGAAGGAACGATTCGGAAAATCAAGGCTGCTACAAGGGCAAGTGACATGAAAGTAGATCAAGTCCTTGGTAGCATCTCAAAAGGAGTGGTAACTCGTAGACACCATGCATTACTTATCACTTATTGTCAACACCATGCTTTTGTGTCTAGTTTTGAACCACTCAAGGTACATGAAGCCTTGGTTGATCCGGATTGGGTAATTGACATGCAAGAAGAATTGGAGTGTTTCACTCGTAATGAAGTATGGTCTCTAGTTGAGAGACCCAAGGATCATCGCATCAATGTTATTGGGACCAAATGGGTATTCAAGAACAAGCAAGATGAGAATGGTATTGTCATACGAAACAAAGCAAGGTTAGTGGCGCAAGGGTTTGCCCAAATAGAAGGTATGGATTTTGAGGATACCTTTGCGCCGGTAGCCCATCTTGAAGCTATTCGTCTTTTGCTTGCATTTGCATCTTTCCACAATTCCAAACTATATAAAATGGATATGAAAAGTGCATTTTTGAATGGTCCCCTAAAAGAAACCGCATATGTGGCTCAACCCCCGGGTTTCGAAGACCCACGCTGACCGAACCACGTGTATTTACTCCATAAGGCACTCTACGGTCTCAAGCAAGCTCCACGTTCTTGGTATGAGTTCCTTAGGGACTTCTTACTACATGATGGGTTTTGCATGGGTACGGTCGGTTCCACCCTTTGCACCAAACGGGTTAAAGGGGGTGGCTTATTTATATGTCAAATATATGTTGATGATATTATCTTTGGTGGAACTAACCCCAATCATAACAAAGCTTTTGAGCTATTGATGACAAGGAAATTTGAGATGTCCATGATGGGAGAGTTGAAGTTCTTCCTAGGATTCCAAGTGAGGCAACTTGCAAAAGGCACCTTCATCTCTCAAGAAAAGTGTGAAGGACATGCTCAAGAAGTTCAACATGACCAATGCAAGCCCAATGAAGACACCCATGCCCGTAAAGGGGCAACTTGGCTCATGTGACGGTGAGAAGGATGTGGATATAAAGGTATACCGCTCCATGATAGGATCCTTGCTCTACCTTTGTGCCTCTAGGCCGGATATCATGCTAAGTGTAGGGATGTGTGCTCGTTTTCAATCTGCTCCTAAGGAGAGCCATTTGATGGCGGTCAAACGGAATCTAAGATACCTTGTTCTCACTCCTAATCTCGGGCTATGGTATCCAAAGGGGTCAACCTTTGAACTCATTGGCTACTCGGATTCCGATTGGGCTGGTGATAAGGTTGACCGGAAGTCTACCTCCGGGGCTTGACAATTTATTGGCCGGTCATTGGTGAGTTGGTCATCCAAGAAACAAAACTCCACCGCTTTATCCACCGCCGAAGCAGAATATATATCCGCGGCATCTTGTTGCACTCAATTGTTATGGATGAAGCAAACCTTGAAAGACTATGGTGTGTCTCTTGGTACGGTGCCTCTTCTATGTGACAATGAAAGTGCAATAAAGATCGCCAATAACCCGGTTCAACATTGTCGCACCAAACACACTGACATTCGCCATCACTTCCTACGTGACCATGTTGCCAATGGGGACATTGATCTCACTCATGTGGGAACAACATACCAATTGGCGGATATTTTCACTAAGCCTTTGGATGAAGCCCAGTTTGTTAACTTGAGAGGAGAACTTGGTATTCTTGATCCTAAAAACTTAGATTGAATAACTTCTTGCACTATATTCTTGCATTTATCTTGCTACCTAGCTTAGAGGTGCTTGCGCGTGACAGGGATTGCAACGGCGCCAGAAAGTAGCTTCTTGTGACGGTAAAGCACACGTCCGTTGGGAACCCCAAGAGGAAGGTGTGATGCGTACATCAGCAAGTTTTCCCTCAGTAAGAAACCAAGGTTTATCGAACCAGTAGGAGATGAAGGCCACGTGAAGGTTGTTGGTGAAGGAGTGTAGTGCGGCGCAACACCAGGGATTCCGGCGCCAACGTGGAACCTGCACAACACAATCAAGATACTTTGCCCCAACTTAACAGTGAGGTTGTCAATCTCACCGGCTTGCTGTAAACAAATGATTAAACGTATGGTGTGGAGAATGATGTTTGCTTGCAAAGAACAACAGAGAACAATGATTGCAGTAGGTTGTATTTCAGATGTAAAATAATGGTCCGGGGTCCACAGTTCACTAGTGGTATCTCTCCAATAAGATAAATAACATGTTGGGTGAACAAATTACAGTTGGGCAATTGAAAAATAGAGAGAGCATAACAATGCACATACATATCATGATGACTACTATGAGATTTACTTAGGGCATTACGACAAAGAACATAGACCGCTATCCAGCATGCATCTATGCCTAAAAAGTCCACCTTCAGGTTAGCATCCGCACCCCTTCCAGTATTAAGTTGCAAACAACAGACAATTGCATTAAGTACTGTGCGTAATGTAAACAATAGAAATATCCTTAGACAAAGCATTGATGTTTTATCCCTAGTGGCAACAGCACATCCACAACCTTAGAACGTTCTGTCACTGTCCCAGATTCAATGGAGGCATGAACCCACTATCATAAATACCCCCTCTTGGAGTTACAAGTATCAACTTGGTCAGAGCCTCTACTAGCAACGGAGAGCATGCAAGATCATAAACAACACATATATGATAGATCGATAATCAACTTGACATAGTATTCCATATTCATCGGATCCCAACAAACACAACATGTAGCATTACAATAAGATGATCTTGATCATGATAGGCAGCTCACAAGATCTAAACATGATGGCACAATAGGAGAAGACAACCATCTAGCTACTGCTATGGACCCATAGTCCAAGGATGAACTACTCACGCATCAGTCTGGAGGCGGGCATGGTGATGTAGAGCCCTCCGGTGATGATTCCCCTCTCCGGCAGGGTGCCGGAGGAGATCTTCAGAATCCCCCAAGATGGGATTGACGGCGGCGGTGTCTCAGTAAATTTTCTCGTATTTTGGCTCTCGGTACTAGGGTTTTCCGATACGAAGGAATATATAGGCGAAGAGGCAGCATCGGGGGAGCCAGGGGGTGGGCTCCCCATACCTGGGCGCGGCAGGGGGCCAGGCCGCGCCACCCTATGGGGTGGTCCCCCTGCTGGCCGCCTCCGACTCTTCTTCGATGTTCTGGAATCCTCCGTGGAAAATAGGGCCGTGGGCTTTTGTTTCGTCCAATTCCAAGAATATTTCCTGTGTAGGATTTCTGAAACCAAAAACAGCAGAAAACAGGAACAGGCGCTTCGGCATCTTGTTAATAGGTTAGTACCGGAAAATGCATAAAAATGATATAAAGTATGAATAAAACATGTAGGTATTGTCATAAAACTAGCATGGAACATAAGAAATTATAGATACGTTTGAGACGTATCAAGCATCCCCAAGCTTAGTTCCTACTCGCCCTCGAGTAGGTAAACGATAAAAAGAATAATTTCTGAAGTGACATGCTACCAACATGATCTTGATCAATACTATTGTAAAGCATATGAAATGAATGAAGTGACTCAAAGCAATGGTCTATAGTTTGTTAACAAATAGATAATGACTAAACAACTGAATCATATAGCAAAGACTTTTCATGAATAGTACTTTCAAGACAAGCATCAAAAAGTCTTGCATAGGAGTTAACTCATAAAGCAATAGATTCTTAATAGAAGGTTTTGAAGCAACACAAAGGAAGATTTAAGTTTCAGCAGTTGCTTTCAACTTTCAACATGTATATCTCATGGATAATTGTCAACACAAAGTAATATGATGAGTGCAAATAAGCAAGTATGTAAGAATCAATGCACACAGTTGACACAAGTGTTTGCTTATAAGATAGAAGGAAGTAGGTAAACTGACTCAACATAAAGTAAAAGAAAGGCCCTTCGCAGAGGGAAGCAGGGATTAAATCATGTGCTAGAGCTTTTCAAGTTTTGAAATCATATAGAGAGCATAAAAGTAAAGTTTTGAGAGGTGTTTGTTGTTGTCAACGAATGGTAGTGGGCACTCTAACCCCCTCGTCAAACAGACTTTCAAAGAGCGGCTCCCATGAAGGACGTTATCTCTACCAGCAAGGTAGATCATCCCTCTTCTCTTTTGTTTACACATGTACTTTAGTTTTATTTATGGATGACACTCCTCCCAACCTTTTTCTTTCACAAGCCATGGCTAACCGAATCCTCGGGTGCCTTCCAACATTTCACATACCATGGAGGAGTGTCTATTTGAAAAATTAAGTTACTTACGGATGAATCAGGGCAAAACATGTGAAGAGAATTATTAATGAAAGTTAATTAATTGGGGCTGGGAACCCCATTGCCAGCTCTTTTTGCAAAATTATTGGATAAGCGGATGAAGCCACTAGTCCATTAGTGAAAGTCTGCCCAACAAGATTGAAAGATAGAACACCACATACTTCCTCATGAGCTATAAAACATTGACACAAATAAGAGATAATAACTTTTGAATTGTTTAAAGGTAGCACATGAAGTATTTACTTGGAATGGCAGAAAAATACCACATAGTAGGTAGTTATGGTGGACACACATGGCATAGGTTTTGGCTCAAGGTTTTGGATGCACGAGAAGCATTCCCTCTCAGTACAAGGCTTTGGCTAGCAAGTTTGTTTGAAGCAAACACAAGTATGAACCGGTACAACAAAACTTACATAAGAACATATTGCAAGCATTATAAGACTCTACACTGTCTTCCTTGTTGCTCAAACACTTTTACCAGAAAATATCTAGACCTTAGAGAGACCAATCATGCAAACCAAATTTCAACAAGCTCTACGGTAGTTCTCCACTAATAGGTTTAAACTACATGATGCAAGAGCTTAAGCATGATCTACTTGAGAGATTCAAACAATTACCAAGTATCAAATTATTCAAGACAATATACCAATTACCACATGAAGCATTTTCTGTTTCCAACCAAATAGCAATAAATGCAGTAGCTTTCAACTTTCGCCATGAACATTAAAAGTAAAATGAAGAACACCAGTGTTCATATGAAAAGCGGAGCATGTCTTTCTCCCACACAAGGATTGCTAGGATCCAATTTTATTCAAACACAAACAAAAATAAAAATGCACAGACGCTCCAAGTAAAAGACATAAGATGTGACCGAATAAAAATATAGTTTCACTAGAGGTGACCTGATAAGTTGTTGATGAAGAAGGGGATGCCTTGGGCATCCTGATGTCTACGGGTGCTTCTATTCTTGTAGACAGTGTTGGGCCTCCAAGAGCAGAGGTTTGTAGAACAGCAGCAAGTTTCCCTTAAGTGGATCACCCAAGGTTTATCGAATTCAGGGAGGAAGAGGTCAAATATATCCCTCTCATGCAACCCTGCAACCACAAAGCAAGAAGTCTCTTGTGTCCCCAACACACCTAATAGGTGCACTAGTTCGGCGAAGAGATAGTGAAATACAGGTGGTATGAATAAGTATGAGCAGTAGTAACGGCGCCAGAAAAGTGCTTTGCTGTCCAGGACTGGCGTGTGGATGATGGTGGTAATATTGCGGACAGTACAGATACAGTAGAACAGTAAACAAGCAGCGATAGCAGTATTTAGGAACAAGGCCTAGGGATTATACTTTCACTAGTGGACACTCTCAACATTGATCACATAACAGAATAAATAAATGCTATACTCTACACTCTCTTGTTGGATGATGAACACCACTAATTGTGTAGGATTACATGAACCCTCAATGCTGGAGTTAACAAGCTCCACAATATTCGATATTCATGTTTAAATAACCTTAGAGTGCACGACAGATCAACACAACTAAACCAAGTACTAACATAGCATGCACACTGTCACCTTCACGCTACGAAAGGAGGAATAGATCACATCAATACTATCATAGCAATAGTTAACTTCATAATCTACAAGAGATTACAATCATACCCTACGCCAAGTACTACACGATGCACACACTGTCACCATTACACCGTGCAGGAGGAATAAACTACTTTAATAACATCACTAGAGTAGCACATAGATAAATTGTGATACAAAACACATTGCAATCATAAAGAGATATAAATAAGCACCTCACTATGCCATTCATAACAGTGAATAAGTATTCTGTGAAATATAGCCTAAGAGACCCACACGGTGCACACACTGTCACCTTTACACACGTGGGACAAGGAGTCTCCGGAGATCACATAAGTAAAATCCACTTGACTAGCATAATGACATCTAGATTACAAGCATCATCATATGAATCTCAATCATGTAAGGCGGCTCATGAGATTATTGTATTGAAGTACATAGGGAGAGAGATTAACCACATAGCTACCAGTACAGCCCCGAGCCTCGATGGAGAACTACTCCCTCCTCATGGGAGACAGCAGCGTTGATGAAGATGGCGGTGGAGATGGCAGCGGTGTCGATGGAGAAGCCTTCCGGGGGCACTTCCCCGTCCCGGCGGCGTGCCGGAACAGAGACTCCTGTCCCCCAGATCTTGGCTTCGCGATGGCGGCGGCTCTGGAAGGTTTCTCGTACCGTGGCTTTTCCGTCCCGATGTTTTAGGTCAGGGACCTTTTTATAGGCGAAGAGGCGGAGTCGGAGGGGCAACGAGGCGATGACACAATAGGGGGGCGCGGCCCAGGCCCTGGCCGCGCCACCCTTTCATCTGGGGCCCCTGTGGCCCCCCTCTGGTGGCTCTCGGGTGTTCTGGATGCTTCCGGGGATTCTAAGATGCTGGGCGTTGATTTCGTCCAATTCCGAGAATATTTCCTTACTAGGATTTCTGAAACCAAAAACAGCAGAAAACAGGAACTGACACTTCGGCATCTCGTCAATAGGTTAGTTCCGGAAAACGCATAAATATGACATAAAGTATGCATAAAACATGTAGATATCATCAATAATGTGGCATGGAACATAAGAAATTATCGATACGTCGGAGACGTATCACATCCCCAAGCTTAGATGCTTGAGTCTTCTTGAAATATGCAGGGATGAACCACGGGGGCATCCCCAAGCTTAGACTTTTCACTCTTCTTGATCACATTATATCATCCTCCACTCTTGATCCTTGAAAACTTCCTTCACACCAGACTCAAAACAATCTCATTAGAGGGTTAGTGCATAATCAAAAATTCACATGTTCAGCAAGGACACAATCATTACCAATGCTTCTGGATATTACCCAAGACTACTGAAATTTAATGGAGCAAAGAAATCCACTCGAACACAGTAAAAAAGGCAATGCGAAATAAAAGGCAGAATCTGTCAAAACAGAACAGTCCGTAAATACGAATTTTTTCAAAGCACTTAACATGCTCAGATGAAAAAGCTCAAATTGAATAAAAGTTGCGTACATATCTGAGGATTACTCATGAATTTTTTCAAGATTTTACGAATTTTCTACAGAGAGAAAAACGCGAAACCGTGACAGATAGAAATCTGTTTCTGCGCAGAAATCCAAATCAAGTATCAACTTTCTATCAAAGACTTTACTTGGCACAACAATGCAATAAATTAAAGATACAAAGGTATTGCTACAGTAGTAACAAGCACCTTGACTCAAATATAAAACAAAAATTGCTGTAGTAAAATAATGGGTTGTCTCCCATAAGCGCTTTTCTTTAACGCCTTTCAGCTAGGCGCAGAAAGTGTAATCAAATAACATCAAGAGAAGAAACATCAACATTAGAGTTGGGAGTTTTCTCAACGATGCATTGTATCTTATCTATGTAAGTTTCAGAGGCTCCTCTTTCATTGATTTTAGGCTTACTATCCTCCTCAAATAAATTTTCAGGAACAATCCAATCAAAATTCTTTTCTAGTGCCTCATGCATTCCTATGAGCTTATAAGGTATTGGTACTTTAGTCTCCCCCTCACAATTGCCTTCATTGGTGTACTTTAGCTTATCTTTTTCATCCTTTCAAGGGTGTTTGCAACATTGATATAAAGCCAAGCATCTTATGTTGAATAAAGACTTTTCTAGCTTCTCTATCTACATGACCAAATTCTTTAAGAAGGGTTTCTAAAACAAAATCTTTCTTCTCTCCTTCTTCCCTATCACGGAGTGTAAGGAACATATGTTGCATTATAGGATTAAGATTGACAAATCTAGCTTCCAACATGTGCACTAAAGAGGCAGCAGCAATTTCATAATTAGGAGCAAGTTCTACCAAGGATCTATCTTCAAAATCTTCAACCTTACTAACATGATTGAAAAATTCTTCTATATTATCTCTTCCAATGATAGACCCACTCCCTACCGATATATCTTTCAAAGTGAACTTAGGGAGAAGCATGGTGAAATACACAAGGGTAAACCGATAAAGTAAATGCAAGTAACAATTTTTTTTTGTGTTTTTGATATAAAGAAAGCAAACAAGACAGAAAATAAAATAAAGCAAGACAATAAACAAAGTAAAGAGATTGGGTGTGAGAGACTCCCATTGCAGCGTTTCTTGATCTCCCCGGCAACGGCGCCAGAAAAGTAGCTGCTTGCGCGTGACAGGGATCGCAACGGCGCCAGAAAGTAGCTTCTTGTGATGGTAAAGCACACGTCCGTTGGGAACCCAAGAGGAAGGTGTGATGCGTACAGCAGCAAGTTTTCCCTCAGTAAGAAACCAAGGTT
Organism: Lolium perenne; assembly: GCF_019359855.2. Lineage (NCBI taxonomy): Eukaryota > Viridiplantae > Streptophyta > Magnoliopsida > Poales > Poaceae > Lolium > Lolium perenne. The sequence goes on along the minus strand of NC_067246.2, from coordinate 100,921,744 downwards.
TATCGAACCAGTAGGAGATGAAGGCCACGTGAAGGTTGTTGGTGAAGGAGTGTAGTGCGGCGCAACACCAAGGATTCCGGCGCCAACGTGGAACCTGCACAACACAATCAAGATACTTTGCTCCAACTTAACAGTGAGGTTGTCAATCTCACCGGCTTGCTATAAACAAAGGATTAAACGTATGGTGTGGAGAATGATGTTTGCTTGCAAAGAACAATAGAGAACAATGATTGCAGTAGGTTCTATTTTAGATGTAAAAGAATGGACCGGGGTCCTTAGTTCACTAGTGGTGTCTCTCCAATAAGATAAATAACATGTTGGGTGAACAAATTATAGTTGGGAAATTGACAAATAGAGAGAGCATAACAATGCACATACATATCATGATGACTACTATGAGATTTACTTAGGGCATTACGATAAAGAACATAGACCGCTATCCAGCATGCATCTATGCCTAAAAAGTCCACCTTCGGGTTAGCATCCGCACCCCTTCCAGTATTAAGTTGCAAACAACAGACAATTGCATTAAGTACTATGTGTAATGTAAACAATACAAATATCCTTAGACAAAGCATTGATGTTTTATCCCTAGTGGCAACAGCACATCCACAATCTTAGAACTTTATGTCACTGTCCCAGATTCAATGGAGGTATGAACCCACTATCTAGCATAAATACCCCCTCTTGGAGTTACAAGTATCAACTTGGCCAGAGCCTCTACTAGCAACGGAGAGCATGCAAGATCATAAACAACACATATATGATAGATCGATGATCAACTTGACATAGTATTCCATATTCATCGGATCCCAACAAACACAACATGTAGCATTACAATAAGATGATCTTGATCATGATAGGCAGCTCACAAGATCTAAACATGATGGCACAATAGGAGAAGACAACCATCTAGCTACTGCTATGGACCCATAGTCCAAGGATGAACTACTCACGCATAAGTCCGGAGGTGGGCATGGTGATGTAGAGCCCTCCGGTGATGATTCCCCTCTCCGGCAGGGTGCCGGAGGAGATCTTCAGAATCCCCCGAGATGGGATTGACGGCGGCGGCGTCTCAGTAACTTTCCTCGTATTTTGGCTCTCGGTACTAGGGTTTTCCGATACGAAGGAATATATAGACGAAGAGGCAGCGTCGGGGGAGCTAGGGGGTGGGCTCCCCATACCTGGGCGCGGCAGGGGGCCAGGCCGTGCCGCCCTATGGGGTGGCCCCCCTGCTAGCCGCCTCCGACTCTTCTTCAATGTTCTGGAATCCTGCGTGGAAAATAGGGCCGTGGGCTTTTGTTTCGTCCAATTCCGAGAATATTTCCTGTGTAGGATTTCTGAAACCAAAAACAGCAGAAAACAGGAACTGGCGCTTCGGCATCTTGTTAATAGGTTAGTACCGGAAAATGCATAAAAATGATATAAAGTATGAATAAAACATGTAGGTATTGTCATAAAACTAGCATGGAACATAAGAAATTATAGATACGTTTGAGACGTATCAAGAGGCACAACACATATGGGGATAGTCATCTTACCATGTCTTAGTATGATGCATACCTATGTATGCAACATAAATAGACCCAATGTCATTATATGAACCCAAGCATGTCTCTTCGAGGTCTCATGACATTTGCGCTTTCACATAGGGGGAGTAATCCCCCGCCCCTCATTAAGCCTCAATTGCAAATTGATTTCACTATATAAGGCTAAATGATCTTATTGCAAAATCATTTTAAAATAATTTATGACTCTTGATATATTTCGAATCATGCCCATTGTTGCTATTTACATCTTGTTTGGGTTTCACTCCAATGGGTATGCCTAGAAAACATTGTGTTTCCTACCCCCTGTCTATGCTCATCTCATCATACATCTATCTATCTATATGTACATGTCATCGTCTGAGCATACACACACAAATGCACAAAGGTTAGGGGCAAAAACGAGGCAAAATGAGGTGGCCAGTCACCCATCCGGTCGGACCGGCCTATGCGTGATACGTCTCCAACGTATCGATAATTTCTTATGTTCCATGCTTGTTTTATGACAATACCTACATGTTTTGTTCACACTTTATGATGATTTTATGCATTTTCCGGAACTAACCTATTGACAAGATGCCGAAGTGCCAGTTCCTGTTTTCTGCTGTTTTTGGTTTCAGAAATCCTAGTAAGGAAATATTCTTGGAATTGGACGAAATCAACGCCCAGCATCTTATAATTCCACGAAGCTTCCAGAACACCCGAGAGGGACCAGAGGAGGGCCACAGGGGGCCCACACGTGTGGGCGGCGCGGCCAAGGAGCCAGGCGCGCCCTCCTACTGTGTGGTGGCCCCAGGCCCCCTCCGACTCCGACTCTTCGCCTATTTAAACCGTCCTGACCTAAAACTTCGAGACGAATAAGCCATGGTACGAGAAACCTTCCAGAGCCGCCGCCATCGCGAAGCCAAGATCTGGGGGACAGAAGTCTCTGTTCCGGCACGCCGCCGGGACGGGGAATTGCCCCCGGAAGGCATCTCCATCGACACCACCGCCATCTTCATCACCGTTGCTATCTCCCATGAGGAGGGAGTAGTTCTCCCTCGAGGCTATGGGGCTGTACCGGTAGCTATGTGGTTAATCTCTCTCCTATGTACTTCAATACAATGATCTCATGAGCTGCCTTACATGATTGAGATTCATATGAGCTTTGTATCACTATTAATCTATGTGCTACTCTAGTGATGTTATTAAAGTACTCTATTCCTCCTCCATGATGTAATGGTGACAGTGTGTGCATCATGTAGTACTTGGCGTAGTTTATGATTGTGATCTCTTGTAGATTATGAAGTTAACTATTACTATGATGGTATTGATGTGATCTATTCCTCCTTTCATAGTCTGTTGGTGACAGTGTGCATGCTATGTTAGTACTTGGTATAATTGCGTTGGTCTATCATGCACTCTAAGGTTATTTAAATATGAACATCGAATGTTATGGAGCTTGTTAACTCCGGCATTGAGGTGCTCTTGTAGCCCTACGCAATTAGTGTTGTTCATCATCCAACAAGAGAGTGTAGAGTGGTTTTATTATGTGATCAATGTTGAGAGTGTCCACTAGTGAAAGTATGATCCCTAGGCCTTGTTTCCAAATACTACAATCATCGCTTATTTACTGTTTTACTGCATCTGTACTTCCTGCAATATTACTACCATCAACTGCACGCCAGCAAGCTATTTTCTGGCGCCGTAGACAGTCAAGTATTTTCTGGCGCCGTTACTACTGCTCATATTCATTCATACCACTTGTATTTCACTATCTCTTCGCCGAACTAGTGCACCTATACATCTGAAAAGTGTATTAGGTGTGTTGGGGACACAAGAGATTTCTTGCATTGTGATCGCAGGGTTGCTTGAGAGGGATATCTTTGACCTCTTCCTCCCTGAGTTCGATAAACCTTGGGTGATCCACTTAAGGGAAAACTTGCTGCTGTTCTACAAACCTCTGCTCTTGGAGGCCCAACACATCTACGGGGAAAAGAAGTGTGAGTAGACATCAAGCTATTTTCTGGCGCCGTTGCCGGGGAGGAAAGGTAAAAGGTACTCACACTCCGGATCTCGGCAACTAAGCTATTTTCTGGGTGAGTGCTCGAAGCTATTTCCTTTAGATCCTGCAATTGCATCTTTTTGTTTCTTGTTAAACACTAGTAAGGCATAATGGAAAACAACTGTGAGCTTTTTAATCTATTTCCTGAGCTAAGACATAAATGGTGTGTTGCAAAAATTGAAAAACCTATGGAACCTTATTTGCATGCTAATGGCAATGTTATTAGTATGAACGCTTTGAACACCATTGTTGCTAATGATATGGAAAATTCTAAGCTTGGGGAAGCTGGTTTTGATGAGCATGATATTTTTAGTCCCCCAAGCATTGAGGAGAAAATTTTCTTTGATGATACTTTGCCTCCTATTTATGATGATTATAATGATAGTGGTATTTTGGTGCCACCTACTATGGAGGATAAAGGTTATTATGATTACACTATGCCTCCTATATTTGATGATTATGATGATGAATTTGCTCCCACTATTACTAATAAAATTGATTATGCTTATGTGGAGAGCAATAATTTTATGCATGAGACTCATGATAAGAATGTTTTCATTTGATAGTTATATTGTTGAATTTTCTCATGATGCTACTGAAAATCTTTATGAGAGAGGAAAATATGGTTGTAGAAATTTTCATGTTACTAAAACACCTCTCTATATGCTGAAATTTTTGAAGCTACACTTGTTTTATCTTTCTATGCTTGTTGCATTATGCCTACATGACTTGTTTATTTACAAGATTACTTTTCATAGGAAGCATGTTAGGATTAAATTTGTTTTGAATTTGCCTCTTGATGCTCTCTTTTGCTTCAACTACTATTTCTTGAGAGTGCATCATTAAAACTGCTGAGCCCATCTTAATGGCTATAAAGAAAGCACTTCTTGGGAGATAACCCATGGTTTTATTTTGCTACAGTACTTTTGTTTTATATTTGTGTCTTGGAAGTTGTTACTACTGTAGCAACCTCTCCTCATCTTACTTTATTGCATTGTTGTGCCAAGTAAAGTCTTTGATAGCAAGGTTGATACTAGATTTGGATTACTGCGCAGAAACAGATTTCTGTCTGTCACGAATTTGGGCAGTGTTCTCTGTGGGTAACTCAGAAAAATCTGCCAATTTACGTGAGTGATCCTCAGATATGTACGCAACTTTCATTCAATTTGAGCATTTTCAGCTGAGCAAGTCTGGTGCCTCTAAAAAATTCGTCTTTACAGACTGTTCTGTTTTGACAGATTCTGCCTTTTATTTCGCATTGCCTCTTTTGCTGTGTTGGATGGATTTCTTTGTTCCATTAACTTCCAGTAGCTTTGTGCAATGTCCAGAAGTGTTAAGAATGATTGTGTCACCTCTGAACATGTGAATTTTTGATTATGCACTAACCCTCTAATGAGATTGTTTTGAGTTTGGTGTGGAGGAAGTTTTCAAGGGTCAAGAGAGGAGGATGCTATATGATTAAGAAGAGTGAAAAGTCTAAGCTTGGGGATGCCCCCGTGGTTCATCCCTGCATATTTCAAGAAGACTCAAGCATCTAAGCTTGGGGATGCCCAAGGCATCCCCTTCTTCATCAACAATTTATCAGGTTTCTTCTCTTGAAACTATATTTTTATTCCGTCACATCTTATGTGATTTACTTGGAGCGTCTTTATGTTCTTGTTTTTGTTTTTGTTTGAATAAATTGGATCCTAGCATTCATTGTGTGGGAGAGAGACACGCTCCGCTGGTTCATATGAACACATGTGTTCTTAGCTTTTAATGTTCATGGCGAAGGTTGAAACTGCTTCGTTAATTGTTATATGGTTGGAAACAGAAAATGCTACATGTGGTAATTGGTATGATGTCTTGAATAATTTGATACTTGGCAATTGTTGTGCTCATGTTTAAGCTCTTGCATCATATAGTTTGCACCTATTAGTGAAGAAATACATAGAGCTTGCTAAAATTTGGTTTGCATGATTGGTCTCTCTAAGGTCTAGATATTTTCTGGTAAAGGTGTTTGAACAACAAGGAAGACGGTGTAGAGTCTTATAATGCTTGCAATATGTTCTTATGTAAGTTTTGCTGTACTAGTTCATACTTGTGTTTGCTTCAAACAACCTTGCTAGCCTAAGCCTTGTATTGAGAGGGAATACTACTTCTCATGCATCCAAAATCCTTGAGCCAAAAACTATGCCACTTGTGTCCACCATACCTACCTACTACATGGTATTTCTCTACCATTCCAAAGTAAATTGCTTCAGTGCTGATAACCCACAAGTATAGGGGATCGCATCAGTCTTCGAGGGAAGTAAAACCCAAATTTATTGATTCGACACAAGGGGAGGTAAAGAATACTTATAAGCCTTAACAACTGAGTTGTCAATTCAGCAGCACCTGGAAAAGCACTAGTAACATGGGTGATGTGAAAGCAGCAGTAATATGAGAGCAATAGTAACACAGCAGCATTAACAGTAACACAGAGGCAATGGCACCAGAAAATACTTGATACTACTTCCAATGACATATAGAACGAGTATATGATGATGAGAGATGGACCGGGGTTCCCAGCTATTTACACTAGTGGTAACTCTCCAATAACAAGTGACAAGTGTTGGGTGAACAAATTACAGTTGGGCAATTGATAGGATTGAAATAGCATTAAGACAGAACATCAAGATTATTAATCATGTAGGCATGTTTTCCATATATAGTCGTACGTGCTCGCAATGAGAAACTTGCACAACATCTTTTGTCCTACCAGCCGGTGGCAGCCGGGCCTCAAGGGAATCTACTGGATATTAAGGTACTCCTTTTAATAGAGCACCGGAGCAAAGCATTAACACTTGGTGAAAACATGTGATCCTCATACCTACGCCTTCCCCTCCGGTTGTCCCAATTTCTGTCACTTTGGGGCCTTTGGTTCCAGACATAGACATGTGCATACAACTTGTAGATACAATCTAAGCAATAATATAGAGCTTAAATCTAAGATCATGCCACTCGGGCCCTAGTGACAAGCATTAAGCATAACAAGATTGCAGCAACAATAAATTCACAAACATTATAGATAGACTAATCATAATGTATCATCCATAGGATCCCAACAAACACAACACCGATTACATCAGATGAATCTCAATCATGTAAGGCAGCTCATGAGATCATTGTATTGAAGTACATGGGGGAGAGAATACCAACTAGCTACAGCTAGAACCCGTAGTCCATGGGGGAACTACTCACGGAGCATGATGGAGGCGGTGGCATCGATGGAGATGGCTTCCGGGGGCACTTCCCCGTCCCGGCAGGTGCCGGAACAGAGACTTCTGTCCCCCGAATTGGAGTTTCGCGATGGCGGCGGCGCCCCTGGAGTCTTTCTGGAGTTTCGTCAATTCGTATCACATTTTTAGGTCGAAAGAGGTCTTATAGGCGAAGAGGCGACGCAGGAGGGCGCCTGGGGCCTCCTCCCCATAGGCCGGCGCGGCCAGGGTGGAGCCCGCGCGGCCCTGGCGTGTGGTGGCCCCCTGGCCCGCCTCCGACTCTCCTTCGGTGTTCTGTGGTCTTCCGGATAAAATAAGATACTGGGTCTTTGTTTCGTCGAATTCTGAGAATATTGCCCGAACAGCCTTTCTGGAACCAAAAACAGCAGAAAACAGGAACTGGCACTTCGGCATCTTGTTAATAGGTTAGTTCCGGAAGACGCATAAAACCAGTTCCTACTCGTCTTCGAGTAGGTAAACGATAAAAAGAATAATTTCTGTAGTGACATGCTACTTACATAACCTTGATCATACTATTGTAAAGCATATGAGATGAATGCAGTGACTCAAGGCAATGATCTATATTTGCTAGCAAATAGATAACATATAGCAAAACTTTTCATGAATAGTACTTTCAAGACAAGCATCAAAAGTCTTGCATAAGAGTTAACTCATAAAGCAATAAATTCAAAGTAAAGGCATCGAAGCAACACAAAGGAAGATATAAGTTTCAGCAGTTGCTTTCAACTTTCAACATGCATATCTCATGGATAATTGTCAACATAAAGTAGAATAATAAGTGCAATAAGAAAGTATGTAAGAATCAATGCACAGTTGACACAAGTGTTTGCTTCTAAGATGGAAGGAAGTAGGTAAACTGACTCAAAAAGTAGAAGAATGACCCTTTGCAAAGGGAAGCAGGGATTAAATCATGTGCTAGAGCTTTTTAAGTTTTGAAATCATATAGAGAGCATAAAAGTAAAATTTTGAGAGGTGTTTGTTGTTGTCAACGAATGGTAGTGGGCACTCTAACCCCCTTGCTAGACAGACTTTCGAAGAGCGGCTCCCATGAAATTTTCATTTTTAGGTGACACTCCTTCCAACCTTTGCTTTCACAAACCATGGCTAACCGCATCCTCGGGTGCCTTCCAACAATCACATACCATGAAGGAGTGTCTATTTTATTTTAGTTTTATTTAGTGATGACACTCCTCCCAACCTTTGCTTTCTCAAGCCATGGCTAACCGAATCCTCGGGTGCCTTCCAACATTTCACAAACCATGGAGGAGTGTCTATTTGTGATTAATTGGGGCTGGGAACCCCGTTGCCAGCTCTTTTTGCAAAATTATTGGATAAGCGGATGAAGCCACTAGTCCATTGGTGAAAGCTGTCCAACAAGATTGAAAGATAAAACACCACATACTTCCTCATGAGCTATAAAACATTGACACAAATTGAGAAGCATTTTGAATTGTTTAAAGGTAGCACACGAAGTATTTACTTGGAATGGCAGAAAATACCACATAGTAGGTAGGTATGGTGGACACACATGGCATAGGTTTTGGCTCAAGGTTTTGGATGCACGAGAAGCATTTCCTCTCAGTACAAGGCTTTGGCTAGCAAGGTTGTTTGAAGCAAACACAAGTATGAACCGGTACAGCAAAACTTACATAAGAACATATTGCAAGCATTATAATACTCTACACTGTCTTCCTTGTTGCTCAAACACCTTTACCAGAAAATATCTAGACCTTAGAGAGACCAATCATGCAAACCAATTTCAACAAGCTCTACGGTAGTTCTCCACTAGTAGGTTCAAACTACATGATGCATGAGTAAACATGATCTACTTGAGAGCTCAAAACAATTGCCAAGTATCAAATTATTCAAGACAATATGAGGCATTTTCTGTTTTCAACCAAATAACAATAAGTGCAATAGCTTCCAACTTTTATCATTGAACATTAAAAGTAAAACGAAGAACACCAGTGTTCATTATGAAAAAGCGGAGCGTGTCTCTCCCCCACACAAGGATTTCTAGGATCCATCTTTATTCAAACAAAAAAAACACACAGACGCTCCAAGTAAAGCACATAAGATGTGACCGAATAAAAATATAGTTTCAATAGAAGTGACCTGATAAATTGTTGATGAAGAAGGGGATGCCTTGGGCATCCCCAAGCTTAGACACTTGAGTCTTCTTGAAATATGCAGGGATGAACCACGGGGGCATCCCCAAGCTTAGACTTTTCACTCTTCTTGATCATATGTCATCCTCCTCTCTTGACCCTTGAAAACTTCCTTCACACCAAACTTCTCATAAACTTCATTAGAGGGGTTAGTACTCAAAAAAAAAACTTTAATCCACCTTAGTCCTGTAGTGACAAATTGAAAGAACTCAATAAAACATTAGCTACAGCTCTCCACATCTAGAAAGCCTTGCTTAAAGTCCACAAGAGACAATGCAAAAAACAGAGACAGAATCTGCCAAAACAGAACAGCCAGTAAAGACGAATTTTTAAGAGGTACTTCCGTTGCTCAAATCAGAAAACTCAAAACTAATGAAAGTTGCGTACATATCTGAGGAACACGCACGTAAATTGGCAGATTTTTCCGAGTTACCTACAGAGAACCCTGCCCAAATTCGTGACAGATAGAAATCTATTTCTGCGCAGAAATCCAAATCTAGCATCAACCTTCTATTAGAGGCTTCACTTGGCACAACAATGCAATAAAATAAATATAAGGAGAGGTTGCTATAGTAGTAACAACTTCCAAGACACAACAAAACAGTAGTAAAATAAATACATGGGTTATCTCCCAAGAAGTGCTTTCTTTATAGCCATTAAGATGGGCTCAGCAATTTTAATGATGCACTCGCAAGAAATAAGAGTTGAAGCAAAAGAGAGCATCAAAAAGCAAATTCAAAACACATTTAAGTCTAACCCACTTCCTATGCATAGGAATCTTGTACACAAATAAATTCATGAAGAACAAAGTGACAAGCATAAGAAGATAAAACAAGAGTAACTTCAAAATTTTCAGCATATAGAGAGGTGTTTTAGTACCATGTAAATTTCTACAACCATATTTTCCTCTCTCATAATAATTTTCAGTAGCTTCATGAACAAACTCAACACTATAACTATCACATGCAACATACTTTTCATGATCTACAAACACATAATTTTTATCAAGCTCAAAAATAGTGGGGTTAAAATTTTCAAACTCACTCTTATCAATAAAATAACAAGATGATTGATCAATCTCAAGAGATATGGGACTCATAGATAAAGTCAAGAACTCTCCAATCCCATTTTCATTAGTAGTACAATTAATATTATCAAGTAACATAGGACCATCATCTAGAGATTTATCATAAACATTTGCTACGCAAAACTCTTTAGTACCATGCATTTCGACATCAGGCACAAACAAAGAATTATCATAAGATTTATCAAAGTAGCATGGATTATCATAGATAATAGTAGCATAATTATTCTCACAAGTTTTACTCATAGGTAATATTTCAAGAGAATCCACAGGAATATAACATTCAACCTCCTTTGGTAAGCATGGAGGACAATCAAATAGTGTAAGAGATAAAGAGTTACTCTCATTAGAAGGTTGGCATGGGTAGCTAATCCATTCTTCCTCCTTTTGTTCATCACTCTCCTCTTCTTTTTCATCCAATGAGCTTTTAGGTTCATCAATTTCCTTTTTCATCCAATGAGCTTTCAGGTTCATCAATTTCTTCTTCCACATGTTCCTGCAAATTGTGAGTGCATTCTTGTGCATTAATGAGTCTCTCTTTATAATCAATGATATAAGGATTATCACCGTAACTTTCTATGCAAAAATTAAGGATAGAAGAGACATAATCTTTAAGGTCCTTACAAACAACACAAGTTTCATAATTTTTAGCCATGAAGGATTCGATCTCAGAGGCTCCCATAAATATGACAAATTGTTCTACTTCTTCGAACCCAAGATGAATATAGTTATTCCAATTATAGTTCTTAATTAAAGCTTCTTCACTAAAGCAACATTGGAATTTAAGATGTTTAGTATCCTGTTGAGAGCAACAGTTTATATCATGGCGTTTAAGCAAAATTTTAGCAATTGTATTCAATTTTTCTATCACAACACTCATGACTTTACCCGTTCTTGATTCTCTATAATTATTATATAATTCTATGAGCTCCAACATGGTTATGCGTTCTTCCATAACAACAGTTTTTAATTTTTTGGTTTTTCAATTTTTTATGGATTTTTGGGTATATGAGAAAAATAAAACGAGACAAAAAGAAACTAAGCAAAAGTAAACTAAGCAAAATAATACTAGACAGGAATAAACTAAGCAAAAATAAACTAAACAAAAGTAAACTAAGCAAAACAAAATAAAATAAAACAGAGAGAGAGGTAGAGTGTACTCCCCAGGTGAACTTATGAGTAGAGCTATGCCTCCCCGGCAACGGCGCCAGAAAATAGTCTTGATAACCCACAAGTATAGGGGATCGCATAGCAGGTCTTCGAGGGAAGTAAAACCCAAATTTATTGATTCGACACAAGGGGAGGTAAAGAATACTTATAAGCCTTAACAACTGAGTTGTCAATTCAGCTGCACCTGGAAAAGCACTAGTAACATGGGTGATGTGAAAGCAGCAGTAATATGAGAGCAATAGTAATACAGCAGCAGTAACAGTAACACAAAGGCAATGGCACCAGAAAATAGTTGATACTACTTCCAATGACATATAGAACGAGTATATGATGATGAGAGATGGACCGGGGTTCCCAGCTATCTACACTAGTGGTAACTCTCCAATAACAAGTGACAAGTGTTGGGTGAACAAATTACAGTTGGGCAATTGATAGGATTGAAATAGCATTAAGACAGAACATCAAGATTATTAATCATGTAGACATGTTTTCCATATATAGTCGTACGTGCTCGCAATGAGAAACTTGCACAACATCTTTTGTCCTACCAGCCGGTGGCAGCCGGGCCCTGCTGGCGCAAAGTTGACGTGGGAGTTAGAGATCTCTGTGGTGTAACTTTTCTTCAGGTCCCCGGCAATGGCGCCAGAAAACAGTCTTGATACGCGTACATCACGCGACCGTTGGGAACCCCAAGAGGAAGGTGTGATGCGTACAGCAGCAAGTTTTCCCTCAGTAAGAAACCAAGGTTTATCGAACCAGTAGGAGCCAAGAAGCACGTTGAAGGTTGATGGCGGCAGAGTGTAGTGTGGCGCAACACCAGGGATTCCGGCGCCAACGTGAAACCTGCACAACACAACCAAAGTACTTTGTCCCAATGTAACAGTGAGGTTGTCAATCTCACCGGCTTGCTGTAACAAAGGATTAGATGTATAGTGTGGATGATGATTGTTTGCAGAAAACAGTAGAACGAGTATTGCAGTTGATTGTATTCGATGTTAAGAATGGACCGGGGTCCACAGTTCACTAGAGGCATCTCTCCCATAAGAATAAGCATGTTGGGTGAATAAATTACAGTTGGGCAATTGACAAATAAAGAGGGCATGACCATGCACATACATGTTATGATGAGTATTGTGAGATTTAATTGGGCATTACGACAAAGTACATAGACCGCTATCCAGCATGCATCTATGCCTAAAAAGTCCACCTTCAGGTTATCATCCGAACCCCCTCCAGTATTAAGTTGCAAACAACAGACAATTGCATTAAGTATGGTGCGTAATGTAATCAACAAATACATGCTTAGACATAGCGTTGATGTTTTATCCCTAGTCGCAACAGCACATCCACAACCTTAGAGGTTTCTGTCACTCCCCCAGATTTAATGGAGACATGAACCCACTATCGAGCATAAATACTCCCTCTTGGAGTTACAAGCAAAAACTTGGCCAGAGCCTCTACTAGTAACGGAGAGCATGCAAGATCATAAACAACACATAGATAATAGATTGATAATCAACATAACATAGCATTCTCTATTCATCGGATCCCAACAAACGCAACATGTAGCATTACAGATAGATGATCTTGATCATGTTAGGCAGCTCACAAGATCCAACAATGATAGCACAATTAGGAGAAGACGACCATCTAGCTACTGCTATGGACCCATAGTCCAGGGGTGAACTACTCACACATCACTCCGGAGGCGACCATGGCGGTGAAGAGTCCTCCGGGAGATGATTCCCCTCTCCGGCAGGGTGCCGGAGGCGATCTCCTGAATCCCCCGAGATGGGATTGGCGGCGGCGTCTCTGGAAGGTTTTCCGTATCGTGGCTCTCGGTACTGGAGTTATTATCGACGAAGGCTTAAATAGGCGGAGGAGGTAGGTTTAGGGGCGACACGAGGGGCCCACACAACAGGGCCGCGCGGCTAGGAGGTGGGCCGCGCCGCCCTGGCGTGTCGCCGCCTCGTCGCCCCACTTCGTTTCCTCTCCGGACTTCTGGAAGCTTCGTGGAAAAATAAGATCCTGGGCGTTGATTTCGTCCGATTCCGAGAATATTTCCTTACTAGGATTTTTGAAACCAAAAACAGCAGAAAACAGCAACTGGCTCTTCGGCATCTCGTTAATAGGTTAGAGTGCCGGAAAATGCATAAATATGACATAAAGTATGCATAAAACATGTAGGTATCATCAATAAAGTGGCATGGAACATAAGAAATTATCGATACGTTGGAGACGTATCAGCATCCCCAAGCTTAGTTCCTGCTCGTCCCGAGTAGGTAAACGATAACAAAGATAATTTCTGAAGTGACATGCCATCATAATCTTGATCATACTATTGTAAGCACATGTAATGAATGCAGCGATTCGAAGCAATGGTAAATGTAATGAGTAAACAATTGAATCATATAGCAAAGACTTTTCATGAATAGTACTTTCAAGACAAGCATCAATAAGTCTTGCATAAGAGTTAACTCGTAAAGCAATAAATTCAAAGTAAAGGTATTGAAGCAACACAAAGGAAGATTAAGTTTCAGCGGTTGCTTTCAACTTGTAACATGTATATCTCATGGATATTGTCAACATAAAGTAATATAATAAGTGCAATATGCAAGTATGTAGGAATCAATGCACAGTTCACACAAGTGTTTGCTTCTTGAGATGGAGAGAAATAGGTGAACTGACTCAACATAAAAGTAGAAGAAAGGCCCTTCGCAGAGGGAAGCATCGATTGCTATATTTGTGCTAGAGCTTTGGTTTTGAAAACAAGAAACAATATTGTCAACGGTAGTAATAAAGCATATGCATCATGTTAATTATATCCTACAAGTTGCAAGCCTCATGCATAGTATACTAATAGTGCTCGCACCTTGTCCTAATTAGCTCAGATTACCTGGATTATCACCGCAATACATATGTTTTAACCAAGTGTCACAAAGGGGTACCTCTATGCCGCCTGTACAAAGGTCTAAGGAGAAAGCTCGCATTGGATTTCTCGCTTTTGATTATTCTCAACTTAGACATCCATACCGGGACAACATAGACAACAGATAATGGACTCCTCTTTAATGCATAAGCATTCAACAACAATTAATTTTCTCATATGAGATTGAGGATATTTGTCCAAAACTGAAACTTCCACCATGGATCATGGCTTTAGTTAGCGGCCCAATGTTCTTCTCTAACAGTATGCATGCTCAAACCATTCAACTCATGGTAAATCGCCCTTACTTCAGACAAGACGGGCATGCATAGCAACTCACATGATATTCAACAAAGAGTAGTTGATGGCGTCCCCAGGAACATGGTTATCGCACAACAAGCAACTTATAAGAAATAAAATGCATAAGTACATATTCAATACCACAATAGTTTTTACGCTATTTGTCCCATGAGCTATATATTGCAAAGGTAGAGGATAGAAATTTAAAGGTAGCACTCAAGCAATTTACTTTGGAATGGTGGAGAAATACCATGTAGTAGGTAGGTATGGTGGACACAAGTGGCATAGTGTTTGGCTCAAGGATTTTGGATGCATGAGAAGTATTCCCTCTCGATAGAAGGTTTAGGCTAGCAAGGTTATTTGAAACAAACACAAGTATGAACCGGTACAGCAAAACTCACATAAAAGACATATTGTAAGCATTATAAGACTCTATACCGTCTTCCTTGTTGTTCGACCCGGCCTTACTAGGAATTATCTAGACCTTAGAGAGACAAATTATGCAAACCAAATTTTAGCAAGCTCTATGTATTTCTTCATTAATAGGTGCAAAGTATATGATGCAAGAGCTTAAACATGAGCACAACAATTGCCAAGTATCAAATTATTCAAGACATTCTACCAATTACTACATGTAGCATTTCCCGTTTCCAACCATATAACAATTTAACGAAGAAGATTCAACCTTCGCCATGAACAATATGAGTAAAGCCTAAGGACATATTTGTCCATATGCAACAGCGGAGTGTGTCTCTCTCCCACTCAATGAATGCTAGGATCCATTTTATTCAAACAAAACAAAAACAAAAACAAACCGACGCTCCAAGCAAAGTACATAAGATGTGATGGAATAAAAATATAGTTTCACTAGAGGAACCTGATAATGTTATCGATGAAGAAGGGGATGCCTTGGGCATCCCCAAGCTTAGACACTTGAGTCTTCTTGAAATATGCAGGGGTGAACCACCGGGGCATCCCCAAGCTTAGAGCTTTCACTCTCCTTGATCATATTGTATCATCTCCCTCTCTTGATCCTTGAAAACTTCCTCCACACCAAACTCAAAACAACTCATTAGAGGGTTAGTGCACAATCAAAATTCACATGTTCAGAGGTGACATAATAATTCTTAACACTTCTGGACATTGCACAAAGCTACTGAAAGTTAATGGAATAGAAAAATCCATCAAGCATAGCAAAACAGGCAATGCGAAATAAAAGGCAGAATCTCTCAAAATAGAACAGTCCGTAAAGACGAATTTCTAAGAGGCACCAGACTTGCTCAAATGAAAATACTCAAATTGAATGAAAGTTGCGTACATATCTGAGGATCACTCACGTAAATTGGCATAATTTTCTGAGTTACCTACAGAGAATTAGGCCCAGATTCGTGACAGCAAGAAATCTGTTTCTGCGCAGTAATCGAAATCTAGTATGAACCTTACTATCAAAGACTTTACTTGGCACAACAATGCAACAAAACTAAGATAAGGAGAGGTTGCTACAGTAGTAACAACTTCCAATACTCAAATATAAAACAAAAGTGCAGTAGTAAAATCATGGGTTGTCTCCCATAAGCGCTTTTCTTTAACGCCATTCAGCTAGGCGCAGAAAGTGTGTATCAAGTAACATCAAGAGATGAAGCATCAACATCATAATTTGTTCTAATGATAGAATCAAAAGGTAACTTCATTCTCTTTCTAGGGAAGTGTTCCATACCTTTCTTGAGAGGAAATTGATATTTAATATTACCTTCCTTCATATCAATAATAGCACCAACAGTTCGAAGAAAAGGTCTTCCCAATATAATGGGACAAGATGCATTGCATTCAATATCCAAGACAACAAAATCAACGGGGACAAGGTTATTGTTAACCGTAATGCGAACATTATCAACTCTCCCCAAAGGTTTCTTTGTAGAATTATCAGCAAGATTAACATCCAAATAACAATTTTTCAATGGTGGCAAGTCAAGCATATTATAGATTTTTCTAGGCATAACGGAAATATTTGCACCAAGATCACATAAAGCATTACAATCAAAGTCATTGACCTTCATCTTAATGATGGGCTCCCAACCATCCTCTAACTTCCTAGGAATAGAAGCGTCACGTTCTAATTTCTCTTCTCTAGCTTTTATGAGAGCATTTGTAATATGTTTTGTAAAGGCCAAGTTTATAGCACTAGCATTAGGACTCTTAGCAAGTTTTTGTAAGAACTTTATAACTTCAGAGATGTGGCAATCATCAAAATCCAAACCATTATAATCTAAAGCAATGGGATCATTGTCCCCAATGTTGGAAAAAATTTCAGCAGTTTTATCACGAGCAGTTTAATGATTTTAGCAGTTTCAGGCAGTTTTTCACGCTTTGCATTAGAAGTGGAAACATTGCCAACACCAATTCTTCTACCATTAATAGTAGGAGGTGCAGCAACATGTGGAGCATTTGCGTTACTAGTGGTGGTAATAGTCCAAACTTTAGCTATATTATCTTCTTTAGCATTTTCTTCTTTTTCCCACCTAGCACGCAATTCGGCCATCAATCTTATATTCTCATTAATTCTAACTTGGATGGCGTTTGCTGTAGCAAATGACTTAATATCATTATTTTCATTAGGCATAAATTTCGATTTCAAAAGATCAACATCAGCAGCAAGACTATCGACTTTAGAAGCAAGTATATCGATTTTCCCAAGCTTTTCTTCAACAGATTTGTTAAAAGCAGTTTGTGTACTAATAAGTTCTTTAAGCATGGCTTCAAGTCCAAGGGGTGTATTCCTATTATTGTTGTAAGAATTCCCATAAGAATTACCATAGCCGTTGCCATTATTATAAGGATATGGCCTATAGTTGTTACTAGAATTGTTCCGGTAAGCATTGTTGTTGAAATTATTATTTTTAATGTAGTTTACATCAACATGTTCTTCTTGGGCAACCAATGAAGCTAACGGAACATTATTAGGATCAACATTTGTCCTACCATTCACAAGCATAGACATAATAGCATCAATGTTATCACTCAAGGAAGAGGTTTCTTCGACAGAATTTACCTTCTTACCTTGTGGAGCTCTTTCCGTGTGCCATTCAGAGTAATTAATCATCATATTATCAAGAAGCTTTGTTGCGTCGCCTAGAGTTATGGACATAAAAGTACCTCCAGCAGCTGAATCCAATAGGTTTCGCGAAGAAAAATTCAGTCCTGCATAAAAGGTTTGGATGATCATCCAAGTAGTCAGTCCATGGGTTGGGCAATTTTTAACCAAAGATTTCATTCTTTCCCATGCTTGGGCAACATGCTCATTATCAAATTTTTTAAAATTCATTATGCTACTTCTCAAAGATATAATTTTAGCAGGAGGATAATATCTACCAATGAAAGCATCCTTGCATTTAGTCCATGAATCAATACTATTCTTAGGCAGAGATAGCAACCAATCTTTAGCTCTTCCCCTTAATGAGAAAGGAAACAATTTTAATTTTATAATGTCACCATCTACATCCTTATACTTTTGCATTTCACATAGTTCAACAAAATTATTAAGATGGGCAGCAGCATCATCAGAACTAACACCAGAAAATTGCTCTCTCATAACAAGATTTAGTAAAGCAGGTTTAATTTCAAAGAATTCTGCTGTAGTAGTAGGTGGAGCAATATGTGTGCATAAGAAATCATTATTATTTGTGGTTGTGAAGTCACACAACTTAGTATTTTCAGGAGTACCCATTTTAGCAAGAGTAAATAAAGCAAACTAGATAAAGTAAATGCAAGTAACTAATTTTTTTTGTGTTTTTAATATGGCAAACAAGATAGCAAGTAAAGTAAAACTAGCAACTAATTTTTTTGTATTTTGATATAATGCAGCAAACAAAGTACTAAATAAAATAAAGCAAGACAAAAACAAAGTAAAGAGATTGGAGGTGGAGACTCCCCTTGCAGCGTGTCTTGATCTCCCCGGCAACGGCGCCAGAAAACAGTTGCTGGCGCAAAGTTGACGTGGGAGTTAGAGATCTCTGTGGTGTAACTTTTCTTCAGGTCCCCGGCAACGGCGCCAGAAAACAGTCTTGATACGCATACAGCACGCGACCGTTGGGAACCCCAAGAGGAAGGTGTGATGCGTACAACAGCAAGTTTTCCCTCAGTAAGAAACCAAGGTTTATCGAACCAGTAGGAGCCAAGAAGCACGTTGAAGGTTGATGGCGGCGGAGTGTAGTGCGGCGCAACACCAGGGATTCCGGCGCCAACGTAGAACCTGCACAACACAACCAAAGTACTTTGTCCCAACGTAACAGTGAGGTTGTCAATCTCACCGGCTTGCTGTAACAAAGGATTAGATGTATAGTGTGGATGATGAATGTTTGCAGAAAACAGTAGAACGAGTATTGCAGTTGATTGTATTCGATGTTAAGAATGGACCGGGGTCCACAGTTCACTAGAGGCGTCTCTCCCATAAGAATAAGCATGTTGGGTGAACAAAGTACAGTTGGGCAATTGACAAATAAAGAGGGAATGACCACGCACATACATGTTATGATGAGTATTGTGAGATTTAATTGGGCATTACGACAAAGTACATCGACCGCTATCCAGCATGCATCTATGCCTAAAAAG
Organism: Lolium perenne; assembly: GCF_019359855.2. Taxonomy (NCBI): domain Eukaryota; kingdom Viridiplantae; phylum Streptophyta; class Magnoliopsida; order Poales; family Poaceae; genus Lolium; species Lolium perenne. Next base: position 100,902,637 of record NC_067246.2, on the reverse strand, counting down.
TCCACCTTCAGGTTATCATCCGAACCCCCTCCAGTATTAAGTTGCAAACAACAGACAATTGCATTAAGTATGGTGCGTAATGTAATCAACAAATACATCCTTAGACATAGCGTTGATGTTTTATCCCTAGTGGCAACAGCACATCCACAACCTTAGAGGTTTCTGTCACTCCCCCAGATTTAATGGAGACATGAACCCACTATCGAGCATAAATACTCCCTCTTGGAGTTACAAGCAAAAACTTGGCCAGAGCCTCTACTAGTAACGAAGAGCATGCAAGATCATAAACAACACATAGATAATAGATTGATAATCAACATAACATAGCATTCTCTATTCATCGGATCCCAACAAATGCAACATGTAGCATTACAGATAGATGATCTTGATCATGTTAGGCAGCTCACAAGATCCAACAATGATAGCACAATTAGGAGAAGACGACCATCTAGCTACTGCTATGGACCCATAGTCCAGGGGTGAACTACTCACACATCACTCCGGAGGCGACCATGGCGGTGAAGAGTCCTCCGGGAGATGATTCCCCTCTCCGGCAGGGTGCCGGAGGCGATCTCCTGAATCCCCCGAGATGGGATTGGCGGCGGCATCTCTGGAAGGTTTTCCGTATCGTGGCTCTCGGTACTGGAGTTATTATCGACGAAGGCTTAAATAGGCGGAGGAGGTAGGTTTAGGGGCGACGCGAGGGGCCCACACAACAGGGCCACGCGGCCAGGAGGTGGGCCGCGCCGCCCTGGCGTGTCGCCGCCTCGTCGCACCACTTCGTTTCCTCTCCGTACTTCTGGAAGCTTCGTGGAAAAATAAGATATTGGGCGTTGATTTCGTCCAATTCCGAGAATATTTACTTACTAGGATTTCTGAAACCAAAAACAGCAGAAAACAACAACTGGCTCTTTGGCATCTCGTTAATAGGTTAGTGCCGGAAAATGCATAAATATGACATAAAGTATGCATAAAACATGTAGGTATCATCAATAAAGTGGCATGGAACATAAGAAATTATCGATACGTTGGAGACGTATCAGCATCCCCAAGCTTAGTTCCTGCTCGTCCCGAGTAGGTAAACGATAACAAAGATAATTTCTGAAGTGACATGCCATCATAATCTTGATCATACTATTGTCCATATATAGTCGTACGTGCTCGCAATGAGAAACTTGCACAACATCTTTTGTCCTACCAGCCGGTGGCAGCCGGGCCTCAAGGGAATCTACTGGATATTAAGGTACTCCTTTTAATAGAGCACCGGAGCAAAGCATTAACACTTGGTGAAAACATGTGATCCTCATACCTACGCCTTCCCCTCCGGTTGTCCCAATTTCTGTCACTTTGGGGCCTTTGGTTCCGGACATAGACATGTGCATACAACTTGTAGATACAATCTAAGCAATAATATAGAGCTTAAATCTAAGATCATGCCACTCGGGCCCTAGTGACAAGCATTAAGCATAACAAGATTGCAGCAACAATAACTTCACAAACTTTATAGATAGACTAATCATAATGTATCATCCATCGGATCCCAACAAACACAACACCGATTACATCAGATGAATCTCAATCATGTAAGGCAGCTCATGAGATCATTGTATTGAAGTACATGGGGGAGAGAATACCAACTAGCTACAGCTAGAACCCGTAGTCCATGGGGGAACTACTCACGGAGCATGATGGAGGCGGTGGCGTCGATGGAGATGGCTTCCGGGGGCACTTCCCCGTCCCGGCAGGGTGCCGGAACAGAGACTTCTGTCCCCCGAATTGGAGTTTCGCGATGGCGGCGGCGCCCCTGGAGTCTTTCTGGAGTTTCGTCAATTCGTATCGCGTTTTTAGGTCGAAAGGGGTCTTATAGGCGAAGAGGCGGCGCAGGAGGGCGCCTGGGGCCTCCTCCCCATAGTCCGGCGCGGCCAGGGTGGAGCCTGCGCGGCCCTGGCGTGTGGTGGCCCCCTGGCCCGCCTCCGACTCTCCTTCGGTGTTCTGGGGTCTTTCGGGAAAAGTAAGATACTGGGTCTTTGTTTCGTCGAATTCCGAGAATATTGCCCGAACAACCTTTCTGGAACCAAAAACAGCAGAAAACAGGAACTGGCACTTCAGCATCTTGTTAATAGGTTAGTTCCGGAAAACGCATAAAAGCATTATAAAGTGCAAGCAAAACATGTAAGTATTGTCATAAAACAAGCATGGAACATCAGAAATTATGGATACGTTGGAGACGTATCAAGTGCTACCTTTAAACAATTCAAAATTTATCATCCCTTATTTGTGTCAATGTTTTATAGCTCATGAGGAAGTATGTGGTGTTTATCTTTCAATCTTGTTGGGCAACTTTCACCAATGGACTAGTGGCTTCATCCGTTTATCCAATAATTTTGCAAAAAGAGCTGGCAATGGGATTCCCAGTCCCAAATTAATTAACCTTGATAATTTTACAAAAATAGACACTCCTCCATGGTATGTGATTGTTGGATGGCACCCGAGGATTCGGTTAGCCATGGCTTGAGAAAGCAAAGGTGGGGAGGAGTGTCATCTAAACAAAACTAAAATAAAAAGGCACTCCTTCATGGTATGAGATTGTTGGCAGGCACCCGAGGATTCGGTTAGCCATGGTTTGTGAAAGCAAGGTTGGAAGGAGTGCCACCCAAAAATAAAAATTTCATGGGAGCCGCTCTTTGAAAGTGCATGCGGCAAGGGGGTTAGAGTGCCCATTACCATTCGTTGACAACAACAAACACCTCTCAAAACTTTACTTTTATGCTCTCTTTATGTTTTCAAAATAAAAGCTCTAGCACAAATATAGCAATCAATGCTTGAGTGTGAGTAGACATCAGTGCGCCAGGCCGCCCAGTCACTAACCCGGTCGACTGGGCTGTGCGCCTGTCGCGCGGCTGGTTAAGTGGGGAGGAGGGTACCCTTTGGGGATCTTCTTCCTCACTTCCCCCCTCGTCCACACTCACCATGGGCGCCGCCCCTGTCATCTCCACCTCATCCTAGGGCCTTCCCACCACTAGATTCCCCTCAAACTTCACCTAATCATAGATCGGGATCTCTCAAGCATCTCCACCAAAGGATTTGGTGCCTCTCAAGCCACATTTGGAGATCTAGGGGATTTGGCCCTCAAGCCCTCTCTAAGTGTTCTCTTTGTTTCCTTGAGCAAAGAGGACCATGTCTCCGGGTAAATCCCTCTTCCATTCCCTCTCCCTCTCATTTTTCCTCTCACATTGCACATTCTTGGGGAAATTTGAGAAACATTAGGGTTAGGGTTAGGGTTAGTAAGTCCTCATGCCCTTAGAGTGTCTTTCACCACTATGCACATGTTTCACTCTACAATTCTATAGTATATGTTCAAGTTTATGAGTTTTTGCATGATTTTTGGTTGAATTTCTGGGCAAACCTAACAAATCCACATGACCCGGTCCCTGGCCCGGTCAACCGGCCGCTCAACCGGCCGGTCCGGCGCGTGGCCCGGTCGACCGGATGGATGACCGGCCCGCCCGGTCTCTCGTCCGGTTTGACCGGACCATACGCCGGATTGCCCAGATTTTCGCACAATTTCATCAAAACACTTGGATATATGCTATGCTCTTTGGCCTCCCTACTTCCTGATGACATGTACAATTACCCCACTGCTATCCTTGCTCTATTTTGTTGATTCACAGATGATTGGAGTGGTGATGACCGTGGCACTCTTGCCAAGAGAGGAAGGCCTACGGTGCCTCCAGGACGCCGTTCTAGCGCCCGCGTGCCTTCTAAAGCACCTCAGACTACTGGCACTGGCAGCTCCACTCAGGGAAGAACCAAGACAGTTGCCACTAAGAGGAAAGACAAACAGGCAGCCTAGGAGGATGAACTTATTGAGAAACTGCCAATATTTAATGTTGGCACAGTACATGTTGGGGCATGGAGAAGACTTCGAGATGACAACCATATCGCTTTGTGGAACCCACTTACACTCATGGAGATAAGTTCTTCTGGACCAAGACACAACAAGTGTTGTGCGATGAGTACTACAACGTCCCAGAGTGCATGAAGAATGGGACTATTGTGATGCCCAAGACCATCAAGGATGTTCTTACGATGCATGAAGCCACCAAGTATCGCTTTGTGGTTGCTACCTTGAAGTGGATGGGGCTGTTTGATCTCATGTGCTTGACGCCTACTGATGGGTGCTATTGTCCAATCCTTGTGAGGCAATTCCATTGCACTGTGTTTTTCCATGATGACACAGATCGCACTATGACTTGGATGACAGAACAAGCAAAATATACTTGTAACTATCTTGACTTCTGTGAAGCCATGGGGTTTGGTGGTGGTCGTGCTCGTGGTTTCAAGATATACTCTCAGAACAAGTTCAATAAAGGGGACATGTCCTTCTGCTATCCTCCGGAACCCACAGCTGGCCCTCCCACTATCTCTGGCATGTACTACTCCTACCTTGTACTTGCCAAGCTATTCCGTGAGAATCTCATCAGCAAGTCCGGAGATACAAGTGAATGCCGTGCATACCATCTGAACTTGATGTACTACTGCCACCCTAAGCACCAGAAGACCATTGATGGCTGTGATCTCCTCTATTGTGAACTGAGGCGCTCTGTTCGCGAAAGGATGACTCCAAACTATGATCAGTACATTCATCTTCTCATCAACAAGGTTGTGCCAACACCTCACAATACTCAAGATCAACGGGTCAAGATGGAAGCCTTCAAGGTACCTATCCAAGGAGATAGACCGGACGTCCCTTCTATGATGCCTTCTGAGCGCCGGTCCAAGGAAAGTCATGACCGTGCTAGCTCCAGCTACTCTAGGCGCCCACAGCATGGTGTCTCACGGTTCTTCTCCAGCTTGTGGCAGATGTGCAAAAATACCAATGATGTTGCACATCAAAGTCTTGCATTGAACCAGGAGACAAGGAGGCGCCAAAATGAGTTCATGGCTGCAAGGAATGCCCCTGTTCCTCCTCCTGGCCCTGAGATGGAGCCTGTGCATGCACCTACCTGGGAGATGCCTCCCATTACCGATGAGATGTTCCAGAACTTTGATCCCTCCATGTACACTTTTGGTGGTTTTTCTCCTCAGTATGCTTAGGATCCTGATACTTCTGGACATAGAAACAATGATGATGAAGACGAGGACCAATATGATGAAGAGGATGATGATGATGGTGGTGATGATGATGATGGTGATGGCAGCTCTCCACCCGCCGGGACCGAGTTCTATTGATGGGAGCGCTAGCATCCCTACTTTTTTTCTTCACCTTTTTGGTGTTCCGATGCCAAAGGGGGATAAGAGAGTAGAGTCTAGGATCACGGGGTTCCTAGGTATCACAAGCCATGCTTGACATTTTATTTGCTTCTTATTTGGCTTGTGCTTATTTAATTGTTTTTTCATTCCAAGAACCATTTGCTACTTTAAGTAATTCATGTATGGTCATGTACTTATATGCTTAAATCTCTATGTTGAAATGACTATGTGCTATGCTTATATATCTTGATATTCACATGTCCATACCATGCTTGTTTCCTAAAGATATTGGGGGAGCTTCTCATATTCCACAAATGATGCACTTTGCATTCAAACGCAAATTCTCCAAGTGGACACATTATGGGGGAGCGGGTCTCAATATCTCATATGGAATCAAGGTTTAAGGCTTATCATAATATCTATATGTGACTCTAGCTCGGTTTGTCATCGTATACCAAAAAGGGGGAGATTGTAAGGGTATTTTACCCTTATCCATTATTTTGGTAACTATGACACCGTGCTAGAGTATTTGGACTAATACATGTCTACATGATGATTCCCAGGTATTAGCCAAAGAGGTATAATGGTGTATCAATGGAAAAATAAGGCAATGGGAGACGCCCCACTTCGATGAAAAATCAACAAAGGATTTTCAATGTTTGGCCGGTCCCTGGCCCGGTCAGACCGGCACTGGCACCGGCCAGCCCGGCGCCGACCGGCCCCAGAGCTTGAGCCAACCGGGCAGAGTCCAGTAAGGGTGGGCGCGCACCCGATCAGTGTCCGGTCGCCAGCCCGGTTTGGACCGGCCGATCCGGTCCCTGGCCCGGTCGAACCGGGTTTCGGACCGGGCGCCCCGGCGTCCAACCGGCCTTCGCGCTTGAGCCAACCGAGCATAGTCCAGTACGCCTCTGAAGCCCTCCCGGTCGAGACCCGGTCCCAGCTCTCGTTGAAACCGGCCGGTCCGGTCGCTGACCCGGTCTGACCGGCCCGTGCGCCGGCCTGTCCGGTGCCAAATCCGGTTGACCGGGTTTCTTGGGGAATCTGCTGACGTGGCAAGTGAGAAATGGCCAGAATTCAAGAAACACTATAAATACCCCTTCTCCTACCTCTGAAGGGGTAGGCACTACACTACAAGCTATTCTTGAGCTCTCTCTCTCATACTCCATTGCTAGAAACACCAAAAGCCTCAGATCTCCCTTCTCCTCCACCCAAACTCAAATCCCTCCGGGGAAACGATACAGGAGGACCCGATCTACTGTTCTACCAAGCCAAATCTCATTCCCCCTTGTATTCATCAAGAAGCTTTCTCTCTAGGGTTCCTTGGAAACCCTAGGTGGGCAAGAGTGGTCCGGAAGCATCCGGGCTATGGATTTGCTCCTGACAAGATTGTGAAGGTTTGGAGGCTACCTCAAAGTCTACCACAAGTGAGAGAGCTATTCCTTCGTGGGATAGGCTCCGGAGAATAGGGTGAGCCTTCGTGGCGTGGGGAATCCTTCGTGGGACCTCCACCCCTCCAAACGTGACGTACCTTCTTGCAAAGGAAGGGAACACAGGAATACATTCTCGTCTCCGCGTGCTATCGTTTATTTCTAACCAAACTTCTTACTTGTGATATAACTGCCTGTGAGAGCCTTCGTGCTTGAGTTACTTGTATCCTTATATAGGTTGTTTCACCTAGTTTGCTTTAGGCTCATCTTTATATTCCGCAAAGCCTAATATTGCAAAGAAAGAATTAAAATATGTAGAAACCTATTCAATTCACCCCCTCTAGGTTTACCATCTCTGAACTTTCATCATGTTTTAATCATGGAAGAGATTTTAGTCAATGGATTTGATACACTCAGAACTGTATGTATTTTTCAGTTCATTTGCGTCTCCATGCATTAATCATTCCAAATGAGTCGGGATTGTATATGTTTGGTCTTCTGGTCGAACCTTAATTCCTCGGTCTGAAATATGTTACAAAATATTGTCACGCACAATATAGCTTCACAGTTCTAACACTCTCGGAGCTACACCAAGTTCAAAAAGAAATTCTTGACTCAAACACCCTCCTTACTCATTGTCAAAACAATGATGTACTCATCCTTCATTTGCAGAATCCGTCACAATGTTTAGAATTCATTTAAAACAGTGCAGACTTCTTCTAGCCCATTGTGCTACTTTTCAATAAACACTTAGCCTAATTGAGATTGAAATTCATTTGTATATGTGACCAAACTAGTATCGGTTTAACACATTACAACAATTTGTTTGTCACTACCGCATACAACTCAGTTCTTCCAAAGCACTTAGGGATTTTTTTACTATTGTCCGATGATCGTATTGGTATATTTTACATTGAAAAGCTATAACATTTAAACATTTACATGATTATATTGCGTTGCTTAGTTAGGTGTTGTCCATCAGGTCACTCTCCTAATGATATGACCCCATTGTTAATTAACAACACATGTCTATGCTTACGAAACCTTATCCCCCCGTCCCCTTCTCCCTCCTCCCTCTTCCTTGAGGGTCTCGCGTGAGATCCCGGGCCACTCCCGAGCCCTCTCCGATGGCTTTGCCGGCCGGAGATGGCGAATGAGGGCCACCAAAGTAGGTGGTAGGGTTAGGTTTAGGTGTTTCGGCTGTTTGCCGATAGTTTGGAGTAGGGCACAAGGTCATCTGGGCCAGATCTTGTGCATCCTGAGTTGGTGGCTTCTCCTCATCGTGCTACGACGGTCAGAGGCGGTGAGCTTACCCACCCCAGGGATCTCCATCAATAAGGTCCGGGTTCGTGCTTGTTGTCCCTAGATTCACGATGTTGGGCTACAGATTCTTCCTCCTCTAGCCGGCCATGGAGGCGAGGGGATGAGGAAGGATGGCACCAGCATAGGTGGATCTGGAGGCAGGTGGGGGTCTTCATCTAGCCTGGCGTGTCGACGCCACGTCAGGCTATCGCTGCTGGGTGGCTTCGGCGTGCTTCTGAGGTGGGAGACGGTGAAGACTGCTTCCGTGACGAGCCCCTTCTTCAATAAGCGTATTTGCCATCTCTGTGATGGTGGCCAAACTCACCTTCTTCTCCTCTCGGACGGCCTCGGTGGAGAGGGACATGAGCGGGTTGGTGCTGCTACAATGACCATGCAGAGGTGGTGCTCGGGCTCCCTGGAGCGTGCGACCTCGGCAGCAGACTCCAAGCAACGGCAAGTTTCAGCCGCCGCTATCTCCAGCCAAAGGGTTGGTCCCGCTGCACTCGACCTTCAAATCGGTTCGAGCTCTCTCGTCCTCCTTCACTAGAGGATCTTCTCCGACTTCGGTGTGGCGGTGAGCGGTGCTACTTCCCCAAGTGGCCCCCGGTGGAGGCAGCGGCGGCCGCGCTGGCAAGTCAACATCCGTCGGTGACATCTCTAGACTTGATCGTGTTTTTACGCCTCTTTGTGGGGTGTTTTATGTAAAAGCCAGGGACTCAGCTGTAATCTTTTTCTTTGTTGGGGTCCTTGATGTAATTGTACTGCCACCGTCGATATAGATGCATGCTCCAGGTCCTCCGTGACCTTTCCCGTCCAAAAAATGTGATTAGGAAACATTAACCATCATTAACCAATGGACTAGTCTAGTAGAGGCTTAGTAGGGACACAGTATTGTCTACAAAACATATAAGTATTAATGTTTTCGCTTAATATAATTCTAGCGTGGAACTTTTATCATAAACAGGGAATTATGGTAACTAGCATAATACCCGTGCTTTGCTACGGGCACAATATCTTAACGTTAATCTGACAAAAAGAAGATATTTAAAACAATGTTAAGGAAATCGGTAATCGTTAACTGCTCGGCCAACTTGGGAGTAGCGATTAATCAGAATTCAGACGATTAACTGATTTAATCGGTCGGCTATTAATCGGTGCAACCTACACAAATTAGCACTTAAAACAATTTATATAAGAAAAATAATAGTATATGAGCCTCTATATGTCTCTCTCTACTTCTCTAAAGCCTAAAATCCTAGAAAAATTTGTACGCTTCTCCTCCATGACCTAATCTTTAAGGTCAGGAGCGAATCAGGATCCACTAGACGAAGCAGCGTTCCTTCCTTCCACTTCTTCTCCTCTCACCTCTGAAGTTTATATTCTCCAACCACCTACCTAGGGTACGACCCCTCTTACACCTCAACCACCTAACCTATTGAAGGCGTCTTCCAATTCCTAGACGAGCTCCTCATGGTGATCGAGCTCCTATAATCTGAGGTTTGGGAAACTATGAGTAACTGGTCTGGGAGGGCAAGAAACTATTTGGCAAAAGTGGAAATGAAGCTACTGGAGTCTGCAATCAAGCGGGAGCTTCGCAAAATCTACTTTATTGGGGAGGGGTAGCGCATGTATTAGCGATATGCATTGAAAATATTGTAACTTTTTTACCAAGTGTAGTAGTTAATCGGGAAAATAGCTAGTAATCGGACTTTCTGACTGATTAATCGGGCTAAAGGATTAACACAAGAGATTAATGGTAATCGACACGGTCAAGCCCCTAGTAGCGATTAATCGGCCTAGTAATCGTTGAATCGGCCTAGTTTTTGAACAGTGATTTAAAATAAGTACTGGCATAAGTATCGATCCAAAATATCGAAGTTTACATTTAATAACCTTAAGGAGAACAGTTTTGCTAAACATGGGGTGACTAAGATTATAAAAAGTCTTATTCGACCTAAAATACCTTTGGGTATGCATCTAGATTTGTGAGGGAACCACCGATTTGCCTCTCTCCTAGTTCACTCTTTTTGCGATGGTTGTGTCCCTCCTCTCTCTGATTTTTGACCTTCACGATGTCGCGCCGTATCCATCTCTTTCTCTCAACCTGGCCCCATGTTGCTCCTCTCACATACAACAGGTAGGGCATTTCCCCTACCTATTGGTTTGTTAGTCAATAAAAAAAATTATTCCAAAATCTTCCAGTTCTCTCCCCTCAAACAAAAAATCTTCCAGCAACTTTAATATTCTCTCATTTATATATTGAATAGTTCTTTCAATATTATCTAGTATGTGTATTATAAATCATGTATTACCTCTGTTCATATATAAAAGATTGTCACAAGTTTGTATAAATTTAGACGTATCTTGACAGCCTTTAATGTACAGATACATTTGAATTTAGTCAAACCTCCCAACTCTGGTGATTTCTTTTAATCTAAGTGACACATAGAGATGAAGTGTACAACTACCAGAAAGTACATAGTACAGACATGAGATATGCGCGTATATCCTTAGGCCTCTCGCATGATCCAATTTATTCTGAAAATCAATGCAGACAGCAGAGTATATCCTTAGGCCTCTCCCATGATCCAATTTCTTCTGAAAATCGATGCAGACAGCAGAAATTACTCAGAAATTATCGCAGTAGTAGCACACTCACCCCTGTATGGATTTGGAGGCTTGGAGCTCCAATCTGTACAAGTCTGTGTAGGCGTGTAGCTGGCTAGCTGCTTTCCGTTTTTCTCTTCATCTGCCGCCCAGCTCCTCTGTGCAGCCCAGCACCGACACCGGTGATGGCCGCGTCGGCCGGTACTTCGCGCGTAGGATTCCTCTCCCTTTCCGATCGCGCCCGGCGCTCTCCCTCCTCCTTCTTCTTCCCTGCCCCGCCACCATATTATTGACTCTAGGGCATATTTTCAACAGCCTCGACTGCGTGCTCGCTCACTCGCCCTTTGCCGCTGATCCCGGGCTGCCTCAACGACACCTCCGCCACACGCCCGCTTGCCGAGCTCGCACTCCGCCGCGATGGGTCGCCCTCCTCTCCCCTTGTCCACAGGGAGTAGCGGCCAGAAATAAAAACCGCCGCTGGGGCAGGGGTCGATACAAACTGACAAGTAGGGAAAATGAGCCAATTTTCTGTTTGAGACTTGACCCGAACAGATAAAAACTAACAAATTTGATAAATTTGTGTGTCCGTTTAGGTCTTCTCGCTGGAGATGTCCGCAGAAACAACCAAACGCGTGACATTTGGCTGCCGAATGCGAGAAACATCTCCAGTCGCGTCCCCTAAACCGTTCCCCAAAGGTATTTGGGGCGCGCCGGACAAAAATCGTTCCCAGCCACGCGCCCTAAAGGCCTGTTGTGTCCGGCGCGGTCCTATACAGTGTCCGGCGCCCCGAGCCCGTCCCCGCTACACATGGGACGCTCTGGGCACGCCGGACACAATGAAATGAGAGGCGAGGAAGCGCGGACCCGACGCGTCAGCGGCTCGGACGCTCAACCGCCGCCTACGTAGCGACGGTACAGTTACCGGAAAGGGGAACCGTCGCATTGGCAACCGCGTCGGCCGACCCGTCAAGCGTCGGAATGGAGTGCAAACTCCTCGGAAGAGCAACCGCCGCTCTCTTCGACTTCTGCACCGCCGTTCATCCGCGCTCAATAAGACCCGTACGTAGGCGCTTTCAGATCTTCGACCGGCCGCCATTCATTCAAGATTCTCATGATGAGCTACATCTCTGGCCTTCCATCTGACACCTCCAGCGAGGGCAAGCCTCCAGGATGGCGCCATTGGAGAGACAGAGTCCGGACGCCCAGCAACGGCGATGATTCCCAGCCGCCACTGGACAGCGTGGAGGAATGGAAGGCCGTGGAGGAGGAGGCAGAGGAGGAAGGGTCAGAGGAGGCGACGGCGGCGGCCCGTGCGAAGGCGGAGGTGGACGCGAAAGCGAAGGCCAAGGCCAAGGCGTAGCGGCGAGCACCGGCGACGACGAGGAGGACACAAGTTCTTCTGACATGTCGTCAACACCGCCTCTTCGGAAGAGGTGACGAGTAGGAAGCGCCACCGTGATAGGACGACGAGGCGGGGCCATCAAAGAAGAAAAAAAGAAGTAGTTTAAAAAAATGTATACATAATTTGATTATGTTTTTTTGAAGTTTTTATATGTAATTTGTTTATGTTGCACCGATTTGAATATTAGTAAAGAGTTTTCTTCAATCTATTAAAATTAATTTTTAAGTTTTGGGAGCGCGTTTGGGGACGCGGCTTGGGAGCGACGTCTCCAAACGCGACACGAACGAAACACGTACCACAAACGCTCGATTTGGCGCCGTTTGGGGACGGTTTAGGGGACGCGAGTGCGGTTTGGCCTTGGTGACTTTATTTGTAACATCCCAACATGCATGTGTCAGTTTGGCCCGTTTTGATTTTATTTATAAACGGGACCATAGGCTATTTCAATTTTAAGGAGGAAGCATCCTAAGAGCATCTCCAGTCGCGTCCCCCAAACCGTCCCCCAAACCGCGCCGGATCGAGCGTTTGGGGGACGTGTTTCGTTCGTGCCGCGTTTGGGGGACGTCGCTCCCCAGCCGCGTCCCCCAAACGCCGCCCCCAAACATTTAAAATACTTTTTTTGGCTTTTTATTTCAATTTCCACAAACTAATACATAATTCGGAACGTGGTTTACACGAAAACATAATTGGGAACGTGGTTTTCCACAAACTAATACATAGTTTGAACCGTCGTTGACACAAATATAAAATTTTGCAAAGAAACTAAACCTAACTAGGCCGTGCATCGAAGATTTCCTGTGTTCGCTGCTAAGAAAGAACACTCGAGGGCACACCCAGTCACCTAAACTGGAAAATCCAGCGGGAGGATGGTGCCCTTGTTGGTTCTACCGATGAGGCGAACAGGCAGAAACCTCCGTGCACGTATTCGCTGCGAAGAAACAACACTCATTCAGTCGTCCTCCTCGTCGGTGCTGTCGTCGTGGGAGTCCCTGTCGACGTGGTAGTCCCGGAGGCAGCGCCTCTCGTCGAAGACCTTGACGCTCATGTCCCTGTTGCCGAAGTAGGAGAACACGAGGATGAAGCCGGCTTCGAGGCTGTGGTGGCGCGCGAACTTCTCCCAGCCGATGTTGAGGTACATCTTGCCGCGCGCGTCGTAGATCGCCTTGACGATCCACCGGCAGTAGCCGCACGAATGCTCCCGCAGATGCATCGTGCGCGGGCGTACGCCGCCGACGTACTCGGCGAAGGAGTCCGGCAGCCTCTGGATGCCGCGCGGGTCGCCCTTGAGGACGTGGACGAACTCGAACAGGACGTCCGGCTCCACGTCCATCTCCGACGATGAAGACGACGGCGTGGGAGGCGACGGCGAGCGTTCAGCTATGCCGCGGCCACGACCACGACCACGACCACGGCCGCGGCCGCGAGGTCGGCCTCCGCCTCTACCAGACATAGCGTCGAGTCTTGTTGAGAGATGGTGGCGGCTAGGGTTTGGGAGAGAGGCGCTAGGGTTTATGTGTGAGAGGGACGATGAGAGGCGCCCCTTTTTATAAGCCGGAGGGAGGCGGAGGAGCGGTGGCGCTCATTAACGCCGGCACGCAGAGCTAGGCGCGACGGGACGCGTCGCTGCGCCCTCTCGCGGAATCGCACCGTGCTGCGCGCCAATAACTTCCGTCGCGAGGTAGGCGACGGTTAGGTTTAAATTAATTGTGCCGCTGACGGGTCGGCCCCGCCACTCCCCACCTCGCTTTTCGTTGTGTCCGGCGTCCCCGGAGCGTCCCCTGTGGGACGGGGACGGGCTCGGGGCGCCGGACACCGAATGGGGGCGCGCCGGACAAAAAAGGACTTTGGGGGACGCGACTGGAACGCATTTTCTGTCCGGCGCGCCCCAAATCCCTTTGGGGGACGGTTTGGGGGACGCGACTGGAGATGCTCTAACACGCGATATATATGACTGCAGATTCTGAAGCTGTTTTGTTTGAGTTCAGATCTGCTCATCCACGTCCTGTGCATGTAGATCGTACCATACCCGTGGTGTGCGCCCGCCGCGGAATCTCCGTACGCCCTAGCTGGTATCCCACGCAAGTGGATGTCTGCTACGCAGCTCCCGTATCCACACAAATGCGAGACCATAAATTCACAGTGATAAATGCACTTGATGCTCTCCGACTCTCCATGTCGCGTGCGGTGCGGAAACGTATGCTCTGCATGCAGCAACATTGTAGCAAGTGTTGCAATCGTACACTTGCACAAAATTGCGTCGGTGATGTGAGTGGTACGTGAACGATGTCAAGACGGATGGACTATGATGGTCAGTGGGTCACTGGGTCTAGTTATGTGCTGATTGGAAGTTGATGACTTTCTTTTGTTAACGTTTTTCTCTCTTCACACTGAAATATATTTAGATAAATCTAAGTTATTCATTTTTAAGTAGACCAAGAGCAACCATTTATTTCATTAATAGAAAATCAAGTTACATTAGTTAATAAATAAATGTGAAAACTAAAATACATACCAGGAGAAAACAGATTTCCTGAAAACTTCGCAGAAACTATCTCTAGGTTTTCTACACTTGCCGAAGCGTCGCTGCCAAACTCCAATGCCGCCTAGACATGGTTGGAAGAGATGTCGAGCCTCCACTATTGCCAGATCCAAATAGCATCATCACCGATGAGGCTTTGTGAGTTGATGGACAAGCTCTCTACAAGCAACGAGGCACATGTTATTGTGGCACGTCGACCGGGAGCCGTTCCCGTGGTATCTTGGATCAAGATCTGCCGCATCCCATTGACGAAGTCAAAGAATAACGACAAATTCACCACCTCCAGGCCAACAACCTCGCTCCAGAGCATCCACCTCACCCCAACCCCAGCGCCACCGTGGGTAACGACGAACACTAGCGGCACGTCGAGAAACAGATCTCGCCATATCTTAAGAAATGTGAAAATACCAAGCCACCGATCTAAAGGATCGACAAGCACACGCTACCATCAACTCCGAGACGACGCTATGAAGGTCGCCCGCAGTGTGGGAGAGTTGAGGAAGGTTTATTCGCCCGTACGCCGCTCCCACCACCCCAACGACACAACACAACATACATACCCTAACCCTAACTACAGAACGGAAAAACAAGGTCCCCTCTCCCTCCTACCGCTGGAGCGACATGGAGGGAGAGGGGACTCACGCTATGGTCGGTTGAGATGGGAGGAAGAGGAAGATGCAACGAGAGGGTTTTAACAGAGGGGGTAATTGGGGTGTCTTGAGGGCGAGCACTCATTGCGGATTTTACCTCAATATCTTATTTTACTTTTGTTAAGGATTGGGTGACTAGCCCAATTAAAAATAAAAACAAACATACTTCCACGACAAGTAATTTAGATTAGAGGGAGTAAATTTTTTTAGCATGTTGTCACAAAAATCTATTTTGTCTTCCCTGCAACAAGTAATTTAGATTGGAGGCAGTGCGAAATTTCAGCCCGATGTCACAAAATCTATTTTGTGTCTTCCCTTGCCAGGAAAAAAAGATCAAGAGAAGATCTTGGCACCCAGGGATTACCATCTCCTTGCACGTACTGAATCCCTCCTTTAAACTATCAGCACTACCACTCCACTAACTCAACCAAATTAAACATTTGATGGGTACTAGTCGTACGCAGTACAAGGTGCAGACAGTGCCACCATTACACAAATCAGCTGTACTAGCAGCAGTACGTGGCAAGTTGCAAGTTGCACGCACCGAGCCCGTGCAAGGCAACAACACACATGTGCAGACGCGATGGAAGACACGACGCACATATGCCATGCGCGGCTTCGATCCGAGCTCGGTCTTCCTCCAAGGAACAAAATATGAACCGAGCTCTGTACATGTTTAGGCAGCACATGCGTTGTTCCGTTCTACAGTAGTACTGTATATCTTTCTGAATCTAGCCGCACATGTAGGCATATGCATGCCTTCCTCGTGTGCCCGGCCGTTTGACCTGACTCCATGGCATGGCATGCCGCCATGCCCCACGGCGAGGCCGACGAAAGTGTGCTACTCCTGTTCGTGACAAGAAAAAGGGAACCACGACGATTGTGTGTGATTCACGATGACGCGGCTACATATCTCTTCTGTTCAAGTTTTTCTTTAGAAAATGCCATCCAATAATCTTTATTAAATATCAAACACACTTAAGGGCTCCTTTGATTTAAAGGATTTGCATAGGAATTTTGTAGAATTTGGTTTCTATGGAAAAATTTCCTATACATGTTGTTTGATTCATAGGAACATATCCTATAGGAAAAAATCCTATAGGAATCTTGTAGTGTAATTCCTATAGGAAAAAAGCATTAACTCATACCTCATGGAAAAATTCCTTTGCTAAAATCAAACAAACTTCATCTTCCTATAGGATTCAATTAGACATGTCATTCCAATCCTATACCTTTCCTATTCCTATGCTTTTCCTATCCTTTAAATCAAAGGAGCCCTAAATCGTTTATCAGCAAAGCTAAAATAAAGTTAAGAGATAATCATCCCAAGTACATGAACTTATAGTCCGAAAAGAAAATTTAGCTAGCTCATGTGCTACCGAATTTGTCTCCCGTGGACAATATTCATACGACTTTTGAAAACAATAATGCAAGAATATTGTAGTAGAAGAAGATCACAGCTGCAACATTTGTTGAGAACCCTCCATCTTTCATCGTCTCCACCACTGTTTTGTTATCCGAACGATTAATGCAACGGTTGCATCCCATCTATTGAGCTATACAAAGACCCTCCCGAAGAGCATAAGCTTCCACAGTCATAGCATCGGCAATAAAAGGAAGATCCTTGTTCTGGGTAGCAATAAGATTACCTAGGTAGTCTCTAATGACCGTCGTCATCACTATATGATGCATCCACATTGATTTTCACCTCCCCCTCAAGTGGCTTACTCCACTTCTCTTCTCTTCGCCGAATGGGATTTTTTTCTAGCTCTCCACTAATTTGTAGCCAATGTTCAAACATACAAAGCTGCTCTGTGCGGTGTTTGGACGTCCTCGCCATGGGCCAACTTGCGATGTTCACCTAAATGAACCAGGATCAAGTAAAACCATGAACCCTGCCCATTTTAAACCATAAGGAACAAACTTTAATTTTCTTTACTTGAACTTTTACTTTCAATACTAATTAATTCTGAAAATTAAAAAACTCTTGACACTTCATATATACTTCATTTACTTTTGTTTTATATTACTTTCACAACATTGTGGTTGACAAACACCTCGGTGGAGATGGAGAGACAAAACCATTTCTTTTGCATTTGTACGTTCTTCGAAGAGGATAAAGTATAGAACTATTTATTTTCCCGAGAGTTCAATATAAACCCTCGAATCACCCTTAAGGAGAAAATTACGCTTGCTACATCACCCTGCGCTTGAAGTCCCGACGAATTGGTAAATGTGTATAGCTTTATTGCCATCAATCACACTACATGAAAAATGAGTGATTATTTGCAAGAGCTTTGATTGTACGAAAGAAATTGTAATGAAAGGAATGCTTGCGAAAAAACACTACAGGATTCAATAATAGAAATCAAGCAACCCACATAGGAAAAATCCCAAGGGGTTTTATAAGTGAACATGTTTTATTTTGCAAGAAACAAAACATCGTATGAGGTTGGACTAAAAAGGAAAATATTCCTTTGGAATTCCATGCAAATTAAATTGTACTCCCTTCGGTCCACCAAAAATATCTCAATTTTGTCAAAATTTAGATGTATCTACATACTAGATATTGTCTAGATACATCTAAATTTTGATAAAGTTAAAACATTTTTGGTGAAACAGAGGTAGTGAACAGATTTCTCTAGTTTCCGATAACCAGTGGACCGTGGAGAAATTTCCTAAGAAACAAAATCTTCTAAAAGCCCCTTGAACAAAGAGACCCTTGCTTGTGTCCTTGTTGATTTAATTGCTCATTGTCGTGGCTCACATCACCCACATGAAGACAAAAAATGGTCCTGCAATGTGGACAACTATCCGTCTGATCCGACATTCAATTTACTTCGATGATGCATCCCAATGCCGTGAACATTTTATTTGCTCAAAGCACGGATACCAAATCTGCAGTGACTTGGAGGTAGTACGAAAACCCAAACCGTGTAAATTCAGCGTCAATTTGTCCGAATTTGTGGAGACCTATCTGTACTCTCTACTACACTTCTGACACCCCGGCCCCACTCGGCGGTGGCATCGTCATCGGCAGCAGTTTCCTGGTCAAAGTAAATGAGCCCACCACGCCGGCTACCTGCCCCCCTCTCCCAGCCTCCACCGTTCCCACCTCAAAAGACAAGACTTGAGCTTTCATGGCCACTAGTAAAATGCGTCGCTGCAGATGCCCACATGCTGCCGCAGTTGTAGTGGCGCCCTAGTCGTGGTCGCTGCAGTTTTATTTCTTCGTAGTACAGATCTTGAGGATCCCCGCACACGCACCACTCGCAGTCGCGGCAACCTCGGAGGGAGAGGGGAGCTCCGGCCTTCAAGGTGCATTTTTTCTTCTTCTCCCTCTAGCTCTGGCTTCTCATTTTGTTCGGGGATGCCGGGGGCCGGCGGCGGCCGGAGAACACTAGGGCTTCTGAACTTCTTTTTCACTCGCGAATGGTCTGTTAAATCCTTTCCGCCTGCCCGCTCCGAGTTTTGGGGTTGTTCAGCTGGGGCAAGGACAAGAAGAATGCGAGGGGAGAGTTGAAGAGATGTGTTGTTTGGTTGTGGTTCTTGTTTTCCTGTGGTTCTTGTATTTCTGTGCTGCAATTTAGGAGAAAAAAAATGTATAGGGGAACTCTGCGGGTTCGGGTTAAGATTGTTTTGAGACTTTGCAATTTGTTCAATCTTACTTCAGGATCAGTGGCCTGTTCCAACTACCAACTTGTGGCCATCTTCATTTGCTTCCCTTTTTTTCTTTCCTTTTTGCCATCATGTGGGTGAAAAGCAGAGCACACTTGTGAATTCTTTGATTTTGACATGATCCATGTGAAATTTGAGCACCGATTTGTCAACGAATGGCCAGGTGGTTGGTTGGCCAAGGGGCAGATACTCCGTGGGCGGCAAATAGAGAAAAGCCCCTATAGCTTTCTTGTGTAACCAATTTTTCAACTGCTTGTCCTTGGCTATTTAATAACTCAGCAGTCCCTGTTTCTTGCAAAAAGACAGAAACTGGGAAGATATCATAGTATAGCATGAACCGTCCTAATTGTTTATGACTTCTTTTCCTTCTCTAGGAAGGTGGAAGGAATAGCTTTTCTTGTAAGTTGTGCTAATTCCCAGATCCCTCTTTGTTCCTATTCAGGCTCTTGGGTCCATACAGACATCAATTTTTCCTCAAGGAAACAATTGGTTAAATTACCATCACTTTCATAAGTTATAGAGAATCAATATAACGTAAGTAGCCCCGTTTCTCATTTTGACCAGAATATCATGTTTGCTCACTTGAATTTGTTTAGTATATGTTGTCTGACCATTTTAGTGTGCCTGCTCGTTTCTGTTCTGCTTGTTTCAGAAAATTAGAACATGAATCACGACAGTTTCAGATCAGTGGTTTGCCGATCCCTTTCGAAGAGTCTTCCCTCCAGGAGCAAAGATGAGAGCTACCCTGAAAAAACTGAATGTGCTGCCCCTTATGTTGTCACACTGCAACCTACAGTTTGTCGAAGATGTGAAAGCCAGGACTGGAGCCCCACACAGAGTAACTGGGAGGAAAGGTCCATCTTATCACAAAGGGATTATGTGATGGCGTCCTCACTCTCTAGGCATTTTGCGGAGGACCTCCTAAGAGGCGCCATGGACCTCCAGGAGTCTCTTGTGATGCTTGAGAAGTTCCAGACCGTTTCACGGAGCATCAGGCAATCAAATAAGAATAGAAGGCCAGAGACTGGTGAGAGATCACTGGATGTAACTGGAATTCATGAAGCCCTCTTCGAAGCATCGGTTGCCAAGAAGGTACTCCCTGGAAGTGTAAGCAATAGATTTGATGGGCAATTCAGGAATTCTACTGACGAGCTAAAGAGAGTGATCAAGGATAGCCTTTACAGGACCAACGATGAGCAGGCCTTGTTGAGTCAGTCAGCACGGTACACACGAAACAGTCCTGTCGTATCCGAGTCTACTAAGCAGAAGAAGGTGGTGCCAAGATCATTATCCTGCACACCCGTGCAATCTGACAGGTCTAAATCCCCAAGCTTGGTAGCGAGGCTCATGGGCCTTGAAGGATTGCCCCTGCACAAGGGCATTACTGCCAAGAAAGACGAGACACTGAAGACAGTAAGCTCACCAAGGGCACAGTTTGATATTGAGATGCCCAAGTCAAAAACGGCAGCATCAGAAAAGCTACCTAAACAGTTATTTGGAAAGGACTCTGATCATAACAGGAAAGCAAGACAGGAGATCACGAAGACAATACAAGTCAAGAGGATTTTAAAGACCACAACTTCTGATGAGCATAAGGTCAAGCAGCAGAATGTTCGAATGCATTATCCTTATTCTCGAAGGGACAACCTTCCTTCACAGGATACCTCTATGGTAAGTGAGCTTGGTTCAGTGAAATCGATGAAGAGAGAGCAAAGGACTGTACAAGCTCGAACCAAAGCCCCTGAGCATGTGAAGGTTGTGCCTCATGTAACTCGAAATCAGCACATAAAACAGGTTACTGAGACAAACAGGAGAAGCAGCAATACACAGAAACATCATTTGGCTGATAGGAGGGGAGAAGGGAGGAAGGATACAAAGGCTAAAGCAGCATCAGCGTCTCGCACTAACTCTAAACTAGTGAAAAACCACGATAAGAAATTAATTTCACCAAGCAGCACTCCTTCATCATGCCGTGCAATGAAGCCGGTCTTACGGAGAACACCTGGTAATTCCAGAGCGAGCACAGCATCAAGTAGAAATGTCAGGAACTCAATTATTGATGACATTGTGGTGAGTATCCTTCATTATAGCATACCCTGAAAATGTTTCATGCAATCTGGGAAATTACACTACTCTGAGATGGTAAAAGAATGACCACAAACCAAGAGCCTTAAATTGAAACCAGTTCTTGTATTCTAAGATTCATAAATAAATATATTTTAAAAAGAGATTTAACTTTAGATAAAGATAGACCTTGATTTGGAATGGTTGGTGTCTTTGTCCCGTGCACGGGGCCACTCAGTTTTTTAGGTTTCATTCAGTTTGGAGCAATGCAGTTTGCTGAAACTTGATGAACTATAATGAAACACAAAGTGCACGAATCTCAAAGCACAGTACATTTGCCAGGACCTCCCATGCACAGTACATTTGCCGGGTTCTTAAATTTATGTCCTCATATCTTTTTTGCTCCGAATGCAGGCATATGAGGTGCACAGAGAGTTCATCGAAACTGATGGTGCATCGACAGAACACAGTGCGACGCCTAGTGATGAATGCCAGAGTGCTGATTGGGATACAGATCCTTCCA
This sequence comes from Lolium perenne, assembly GCF_019359855.2. Taxonomy (NCBI): domain Eukaryota; kingdom Viridiplantae; phylum Streptophyta; class Magnoliopsida; order Poales; family Poaceae; genus Lolium; species Lolium perenne. Next base: position 100,881,192 of record NC_067246.2, on the reverse strand, counting down.
TCGACGGTAATAAGTGCTGAGTTTTAATTCCGTTAAACTGATTTTATCAGCTCCCTTGTTTGTCAGTAAAGAACAGCTTTAAATGTCTCCATTCAACTGCTGATATGTTGAAATGCTGAATGCATTGGGCAGTTGGGGAGATACAGTTTACTTTCTGATCCCTCCTAATCATTAGATATGTTTTTTTTTGCATTGACATGGTTCAGAAAGTACATATAGCTATGCTGACTGTTGCTTTATGTTATTATGTGATTTGAAAATAAATTTCATATAGCAAATATGGTGATGCCAAATTCATGTGTACAATATTTGTAATTTATTGGCTCAAATCTGAGAGGTTTGACTGCGTGATTTACATGATATTCCTCTCAATTTGACTAATTTTTTGTTATGGGTTACAAATTTAACATTAAGATCTGGTCACAAGACCTGACTGCATTTCATCACTTCAAATCCTAGATTATCTCGAAATAAAAAAGTTCTGGCACTAACGTTCCGTTTCGTTGCAGACATTCGGGAGGATTTTAGCGGATCAAATGAAGCTTCTTCATCTTCCAGCCCTGTTGAAAGAACTATTTCAACCGATGACAATGCTTTTCACCCACCAATAGAAAGAGCACTGATAAAGGAGGCTGAAATCAAAGACGAGATGAGTTTGCTTCTCTTAAGTGACAAATCATTCCTTACCCGAGCAGCACAACTCGTAGGCATCCACACATACGATCATCTGATTGAGCAATACCAAGGTACCCCCAAGGCTGAAGTGAAAGACCGCCAGCTCTACGTGGACATAGCAGCGGAACAACTAGAACGAAAACATCGTCAGCAGAGTAGTCCGCGTGGCACCGGATTCAGGAACCACAAATGCAGAGCTACGCCATACTTCTCCCTGGTGGCATTGCTGGGTGATATCAGCACTGGGACTCGGAAGCTAAAGAGCTACACTGACAATGAAAGCTATGACAGCGGCTCGAAAGATAGCATGTCTCTTAAGCTGGAGAGGGATGTCGGGTGCACGGACCCGTCGATCAACAGTGTGTGGGACATGGGGTGGCAGGACTGGATGTGCATGGAAGAAACGGAGTTCTGGGCAAGAGACGCTGGGGAGATCGTTCTTTCCACGCTCATTGAGGAGGTTGCTTTGGAGATGCTGGGATGGTGAATTGATCAGAGAAAGATGGAAGTAGGAGAGGTTCTTGCATTGCCTTGGAGGGTTAGTGTTAGCCTGTAGTATGTACATCATTGGCACAGCTCGTGCTCTCAGTTACGTGTTCTGCTAGAGTTGCCTAGTGGAGGTTTACCTTCAATGTAATTGTAGCTTATGCAGGATAAGTCAAACGTGTCTGTCTATATCTTAGTTGCCTAAAGTTTTCTTGAATAGCAGTCACACATTTTCATCCACATCCAAACCATCGTCATTCCCCATGTCACTCTTTATAACCTAAGGAATAATAAACATTTTACTCCGTATTAGAATTGCACACTTTGATGGTTATAATTTTAGGCGTAGGAATAGAAACTATTTCAGCTGCATGAGCTTTTGGAAAATTTAGACAACTGAGAATTAGCCGAACTAAATTACAAGAGCATGTCTCACAATTTTGTTGTTGGATGCAACCCTTGTGATTTCCCACTCATTTAGCCGCCACAGAAAAGTTCCTTTACAATCTCATACGGAGTACAACACACACTTGATTGTAAAAATCTCTGACTTTTGTCATGATCTGCAAAAATCTGTAGACAAATCGGACGACGTGAACCGTCGAGATCAGTTATTAGGCCGCCCGGCGGTGCAGCCGTGCTTGTGCGTCTCGATCGCAACCTACGGCGCCCACCACGGAGAAAGAGACGCTAGCGAAGACGGCCGGCCCGCATCGGCGTCAGCATTCCCCCGCCAGACGCCAGTACCTACCTAGTACCTGCCCACGTCCACGACTTAGCCACAACCGCACACAACAATCCGCGGTAGCCGCAGGCTCGTAGTCGTCGCCACTCGCCACCACACCCGCCTGGCCGCCCTCGGCGATCACCGCAGCAGCAACGCCGGCGATGGACTCCCTAGTGGTGCTACTGCTGTACCCCGTGAACGCCTACCTGGAGCAGGAGCTGGACCGCCGCTTCAGCCTCCTCCGCCTCTGGGAGCACTCCCCGCCCGACTCCCTCTTCCGCGCCCACGGGCTCGCCATCCGCGCCGTCGTCGGATATCCCGGCCACAAGGTCGACGCCGCGCTCCTGGACGCCCTGCCGTCCCTGGAGATCTTCTCGTCCTTCTCCGTCGGCATCGACCACGTCGACCTCGCCGAGTGCCGCCAGCGGGGGGTCCGCGTCACCCACACCCCCGGCGTCCTCACCGACGACGTCGCCGACCTCGCCGTCGGCCTCGCCGTCGCCGCGCTGCGGAGGATCCCGCAGGCCGACCGGTACGTGCGCGCCGGCTCCTGGACGGCCAAGGGCGACTACACGCTCACCACGCGGGTCGGTTTGTCACTTTCTCTCTTTTCTCACTATAAATAAATAAATAAAGGAATCTACTGCATAAATCGTGAGATGCTGGAAGACAAACCCGCACCATCTTTTTTGTTTTTGGATTTCCTATCGCCACAAGTTTTTGGATTTAAGCTACATGCTCGATCGAGAATGCGGATCCCATCTTCGCGTATTTGTAGCGAACCAAAGTGAGGAAAATAGTACTTTGAGGGCCACGAGGCCACGCAAGAGATCACGATATCGTGAGAGAGGCTTGTGAGCTTTTCTGGTGGAGTTGCCCCTTCATTGTTTGTCTATCGTTAGATAGAAAAAAAAATAGATCTCTCTATTAGCGAATTTATACGAGTTACCCTATTTAATTCGGTCGTACCCACAATTCGAACATGGGTAGACGAGCTCACCACCGTAAGCTCAAGCCACCAAGTGCCCACTACATATTTCGCAAAAATAATTGCTCACTACATTAATAATGTTTCCCGAAAATAACTACAGTAACTTTTGTCAAATGCTTAGAATAGTTGGATCGGATTCCCCTCAAATAAAAGTTCTTTACATGGTTAGTGATCAAGTTCAGAGTTTGGACATCACCATTTAACTATTAGGCGATGGCCAAATAGTGGTCTTAAACAACTTGCAAGAGAGAGCTGCAACCCATACCCCACTTCCGTGCACTCAAGGCATGGCTAGGTCTCTCTGAGTTACTTCTCGACACTTACACAAATATTGACAAAGTCAAAGAATGGTGGGAGCTTTTCACCCTCTCAAGTGGGTATATGAAGAAAGTGATGGCCTCTCTTATCATGCTAGCAGTGTGGTGGGAAATTTTGAACGAGAGAATGCAAGGGGTTTGCAAAACACTTCCACCATTCCCATCGACATTGCCTCCAGGATATAAGAGGAAGCCAATCTTTGGGTCATTGCTGGCTCAAGCCGTTTGAGTTGTATTATGCTGCGACAGTAGGCTTTTTGTTTGATTTTTTTGACCTTTCTAGGTGGCCACAAACCATGTTAAACTCCTTAATGAATGAGATGGGGCACATTTTTTTTGCCTATGTTCCAGAAAATAACTTGTGACAGGCGATTTGCGACGATTTTCTGCATTGAAAACGTTATACACCATGCTTGGGGTGTAGGGCGTGAACCTCCATTTCACATGGTATAAATGGATGATTCCGGGCTTGGAGTAGAAAGAACGAGAGACAAGTTTGTCTTCCCTAGGTAAAGAGATGGTCGATCATGTCTAAGCAAATATTTTTTACTGTACTAGATGTCACATATATTGTGAATTTTCTTACCTAAGCAAATATTAATTCGAGCATTAGTTGTCATCACAAGTCATCTCTACCATGTGTCACTCGATTGATATTTTTCTTGAGTCTCAGGAAAGTGAAACTCCATTTTAGTTCAAAGTGCATTTACCTACTTGATGTCCAACTTTTTTGAATTGACAAAGACTTCAAAAAACCAAGTTGATCGAGACATAGCAAAGGGAGACAAAGACAACGCTCGATCTAGCGCGGTTTGGGACGCGGGTGGGATGCCCTTACCTATGATTTTTAGCGGCCATATTTTAACCGGCTAACAGCTAGGATAGCGTGGCCCAAGAATCTTTGATCTAACAACTGGATCTAAAACAAAGCAGGCCGTAATGCCCGCAGTCACCGGATCACGGGCAGCTTACAGCCCACACCGAATTAACGCTGCCAAACGCGGCGTCAGCCATTTCCGAACAGTACTTAGCCACGTGGATGAGTGAGTAGCCCACCCACCACACAACGATCAGCCGCTTCCGCCTCCCTCGCACCCACCACCACACCCCCACCTGCCGCCCGCGGCGGCGACGGCGACGGCGACGGCGATGGAGTCCCTCGGCGTGCTGCTGCTGCACCCGATGAACGCGTACCTGGAGCAAGAGCTGGACCGCCGCTTCCGCCTCATCCGGCTCTGGGACGCCCCGCCGGGCGCCGACGCGCGCGCCGCCTTCCTCCGCGCCAACGCCGCCGCCATCCGCGCCGTCGTCGGAAACGCCGGCTACAACGCCGACGCGGCGCTCATCGACGCGCTGCCGGCGCTCGAGATCGTCGCCTCCTTCTCCGTCGGCATCGACCGCGTCGACCTCGCCAAGTGCCGCGACCGCGGGATCCGCGTCACCAACACCCCCGACGTCCTCACCGACGACGTCGCCGACCTCGCCGTCGGACTCGCCATCGCCGCGCTGCGCAAGATCCCGCAGGCCGACCGATACGTGCGCGCCGGGCTGTGGAAGGCCAAGGGCGACTACACTTTGACCACGCGGGTTTGTTTTGTTTCCCATGCCACTGCTTCCGTTTATACTGCTCTTCAGTTCAGTAACCTCTTAGTAACCAGTGCTGCGTATTGCTCTTGCTTAGTAAATAGTAATGCCTGATTAATCGGCTACTTCAAACTTCGCTTCACAGCACTGCGCACTTTGGCATCCTTGGCCTAGGCCCTTAGTTTCAGTAATTCAGTCAAAATGAAATACGACAATAACTTAATTAGACAACAGAGCAGCGGGTATTTCAGAGAAAATATCTGTGAAAGGGGAAGGTGCAATACAGAGGATGAATTTGAGAGCAAAATCTAGGAGGAGTTGAAAGGAGAAGTAGTTAAACTTCATTGGGCCCTGGTTATCTTCCTGAAATTTGGTTGACTCTTCCTTTTATACCATTTGTGAACCATATAATTGAGATAGGATAGGACCGGTTGCTTTAAGGCATTTGCGCAAGCTTGGCTGGTGGATTTGTTTCGACAGCGCAAGGCAACCTGTTTGACTAAAATTTAGATTACCTACCTGGAAAACGTTGACCTCCTTCATGGCTTATTCGAGCTATATGCTTGTGTGAGAAAACTGAAATATAAGATCTAGAGGATCAGATAATTGTAGTGCTGTAGTTGCAGGGATTTTTCTAGGGGTCTTCCTAATTTCTCTCCTATGATATCAATGGCTTACTAGGTTAGGGATTGTTGGTTCCTTTTCAGATATATTTTACTAGGTTAGGGATTGTTGGTTCTTTTTTGGATATATTCACAGAGCTCTGGAGGTTGTTTGTTGTTGCTGAGATCCATATTTCGCTGTAACTTGGACGGTAATACTAAAAAAACGAGACCAGCAGGGAAAGAAGCCCCTGCGGCTTTTGATTAAGGAGAAGGGTCTGAGGCTGTGCGTCGAAACCCATGAAATAAATCGTGTCCACCTGGTCTTGAACGCCGGAAGGAAAGTGCCACTGTGCTCCAGCCACTTGACCGATGGCCCATCCACCTTGCTAATACTAAGACCGATGGGAAACCATGGAAATCACGATGTGTTCCTCCCTAACCATTGCTTCCTAGTAGTACAAATAGGATTGCGATTGCAACACATTTCATTATGTTGTCCATCTTTATGGATAAGCAACTGGTTGTGCTTCGTAGCAGCCAAATACTAGGAATTTTTTTGTGAACTGTATGATGCACTATGCTTCTGTCTCTGAGGCTTTTCCTGGTCTCTTGAAACCTATTGAGGACATTTTCCATGAGCGCAATCCCCTTGATAATACAAAATATCAAGTCGCACCTTTGGCTGTGTGCATCAGTTGATGCAAAGCCTGGGGCTAACACCTGCATTTTGAAAATGAAAAAAAAAATCAGGTGCACCCATCTCAAGGACAGAATGCACTTAGCAAGATTGATCTGCTACTGATTATAATAATGAGGTATCAGCTTAATGACTCTTGTAAAAGCATGAAATAGTTGAGGGTAATGGTTTAGCATTCCATGGTAGAATAAAAGCTGGGTACATAGTGCATGTGATCCTAAGATTAGATTCGGTTTTCCCAAAGACAAAAAATAATCGACTCTTGTTATTTTTCTGCAGTTCAGTGGTAAAAGAGTTGCTATTCTTGGGCTTGGCAGGATAGGTTTAGCTGTAGCAAAAAGAGCTGAGGCATTTGATTGCTCGATCAGTTATCATTCAAGATCACAGAAGCCATTTCCAAACTACAGGTTCTTTACAAATGTTGTTGACCTGGCAGCCAATTGTGACGTGCTTATTGTGGCATGTTTGCTTAATGCAGAAACCCATCACATTGTTAGTCGTGAAGTCATCCATGCATTAGGACCAGAGGGTGTACTAATAAACATTGGCCGTGGAGCACACGTGGATGAACCTGAGCTTGTGTCTGCTCTTCTTGAGAAACGCTTGGGAGCAGCAGGCCTTGATGTGTTTGAACATGAGCCCTTTCCTCCAGAGCAGCTTCTTGGTTTAGATAATGTCGTGTTGGTCCCCCATGTAGGAAGTGATACAGAAGAAACATGCAAGGCAATGGCTGATCTAGTTCTACAGAATTTGGAGGCACATGCTTTGAACAAGCCCTTACTCACTCCAGTCATCTGATTGCTGCTGGTACTCGCAGATGTGTTGGCATCCACATTCTGTACTCCAAACTCTGAGTTTGCTAGTCTGGTTTATGAACGGAGCACCATCTCGGCATGTTATTCTTTCTGTAAGACATCATGCTATGGTTGTTATGCAATCAACCATAATAAATAAGAATAATCAGTTCAAGAAGTTTACAGTTACATATTTACAGAATCTGTCGAAGTCAGTGATTGCTACTTTTTTGTGTGGTTGAAGTATGCAGTGTTGCCATTTCGTTTTGGACGCTTTCTTTCTTATCTTCCTGTAACATGGTTCCATGTTCTGACATAAAAGAACATTTTTTGCTTAGTTTCTCATAGATATTGTCTCTATACTTTTGCAGTTCAGTGGCAAAAGAGTGGGCATCATTGGGCTGGGCAGGATAGGGCTTGCTGTTGCCACAAGGGTGGAGGCCTTTGATTGCCCAGTCAACTACTACCAGAGAACAAAGAAAGAGTACCCCAATTACACCTATTACCCTAGTGTGGTTGAATTGGCAGCAAACAGCGATGTTCTCGTGGTGGCTTGCCCACTGAATGAGCAGACCCGCCACATTGTCAACCGTGAGGTGATCGATGCGCTGGGTCCCAAGGGCGTGCTCATAAATATCGGGCGTGGCCCTCATGTCGATGAGCCTGAGCTCGTCTCTGCGCTCGTCGAGGGGCGCCTCGGTGGGGCAGGCCTTGACGTGTTTGAGGATGAGCCCAACGTCCCGGAAGCGCTCTTTAACCTTGACAACGTCGTCCTGGTGCCGCACGTGGGGAGCGGGACACACGAGACTCGTCAAGCGATGGCGGACCTGGTACTCGGTAACCTGGAGGCGCATGTCCTGAAGAAGCCGCTGCTGACTCCCGTTGTGTGATTGTGAGCGTGGTAGGCTCAGTTCGTTGTATATCAGTGTATGTTTACAAGACTCCGTATCGTGTTCTCGTGTGTTTGAGATATGTTGCTGTCGGAAAACAGTATGTGAGACCGGAAAACCACTTTTGAACTTCATATGCTGTTGGTACCCGAGAAAACATTTTAAAAGGTTAAAAAAGAATCTGAACAGAATTTTGGCTCGTATATGTAGACATTATCTATACTCCTACATAGTGTAGCAGTTTTGAATGTTTGAATCTTTACTATTATATTGGAGTTGGGGATGGTGTCACTTTGATATCAAACATTGGAGAAATATGGACCGTTGGCTTACAAACACCCCTCAAACGCTGGACTGACGTGCACCATTCGATGGAGTTTTTTTTGTAGTATACTTCGTATGTTCCCCCGCATGTTAGCAACAGATGGAATCAAATCAGCAGTCCTTGCCTTGTTATGTCATTCCTTTTTCTCCAGATCCTATTCCGCTCGATTTAGGAGATGCCCTTCCTTGTTTCGATCTTTCTCCTTGGCAGTTGGCACCCGCCTTCGCTTCCATCTCACGCGGCCCTGATAATTCAGCTCCTCATCCATGAAAACCTCACGCGTTCATCTCCCCTTCCACGCCCTCTCCTACTTTGTGTCTCAGGTGGCCCGGCGCCACCATTCACCTTGGCGTTGTCGCAGCTCTACCACGCCTTCTCTTCCATCTCTCCCCTTTACAAGGACACATGCCTCACCCATGGGCCTACCACTACCACCACTTGTCATCCCACCCTGACTGTCTTGTTCGGCGCGGCGGCGGCAACAACCGTGGGCACTCCAAAACGGTGTGGTGCGGTGCTGGGCTCATGCGCGCAGGGGCGGTGCGCCGTGCACACGCATGTATCCGGAAAACGCGGCTGCTCCTCAAAACGTGCATTGCAGATTTGCAGGTGGGGGCTGCGGGCATCTCGGCCAACGGCAACGCGGCCTCTTGACCCGATGGCGAGGAGGTGGTGGCCGGACGAACGACCTGAGGAGTGAGGATGCACTGTCGTGAACGAGCGAGGTAGCAGTTGTCTGAGGTTGCCGGCAGACGGTGGCCGATAGAACTGTGCCTCTACTATTTTCCATCTGCTCGGTTTCCTTCTATCTATCTCTCTGATTTCTTAGCAATATAAGATGCAGTGCAGGGCGAGCGTCCAGGATGAGAGAACTCCAGGCGGCGTGCATATACGTTTGGGTTATTTTGTTCCAAATTGCTTAGATAGCAAGATATCAGATACTATTAACTGATTACATATATATATGACACTATGACAGGATAGTGTTTTTTTCTTGGGAAGCGGCTTGCATCGTACATGTTTTTCTATATTTTCTTTTACCTGCTTGCAGCAATATTTAGTTTTTTGGAATTGGCGTCACCAGTTGCCGCTTTCTTTCTAGGAGTTGTGGTAGCCCTATGATCTAATAATCTCTTGTGCAATTGTTGTAGAGAGAGAGCAGAGGAGGGATGGTCGAGAAAATAAATCTGAATCATATCAAATAATCTGAAGCATTCGTAAAGTTATAATTTCTCCTAGAACTAATACATTCATTTATCTCTGTACGTCGCATCTCAAAGAAATCAGACCGGGCGCCTCCATCAGATTAAGCGTAGCATGCGTCGGACATGCGTAAGGAGATGTCGAGCTTTTTTGCTATTTGTTTTGTTTCTTTGATAGGGAGCATCCCTGAATCATTAAGAAATTTATAGTAAAAATCTAGAAGAGGTGAGCTGACTGAATTAAGTGCTTTATTGAACAAAAAAATGTTAATGTTATATTTTTACCTTTTTAGGACCCTGTGCTCTAATAATCTGAATCAACTGTTTTAGAGAAAGCAGAGGATGGATGGTCGAGAAAATAAATCCGAATCATCAAATGGATCAAATAATTTGAAGCATTCGTAAAGTTATAATTTCTTCTGGAACTATACATTCATTTACCTTTGTACGTAGCATGCCTTAGTTTTAGGTTGAGTGCATTTCATTTTGTTATCATTCACAGAATTACATTGTGTTTTCTTGTATTGTGTATGCCATATATTTATTCTGAATTAAGACACTTCACCTGCATCTAGGAAGTATCCTTCTTTGGATTGGCAATTTGTAAATCATCTTGATACAGAGGGTCCTTTTGGTTGTAGAGAAAGACAGCTCTTAAGATGTTTGTGTGATGACATTATATCTCCTGAACATCTGGTTGCATGCATGCAGGGATGTTAGTATAGGATGTGCATCTTATACTAAGAGCTCTTTGCAAAAGCTCGCTCACAACACTGACTATGATAAGCTGGTCTGCTGCCCCCAATGCAGATAAAGCCCGATGCCTTTTTTTGCATATCTTAAACAATAGCCATGGATTCATTTTGATGAATTCTATCGAGATCCATATCAGAGCGTGACAAACTTGAAAGGGGACGCATGGCGGGCAGGAAGGGACATTTTGATGAAGACAACCAACTCTTGAGTATTCTGAACAATTTGGAAATTGTTTTCAAAACAATGAAAATCATTCCATTCATGTCACATCAAAGACGTGAATAACAACCGTTGGACAAAAATGCAAATAAGGTGCGAGCAACACATTATTTTGATTACTGGACAATGAAAAAGTATCATGTAAAAGTCGAGAAGAGATAAAAGGGGATGCATGGCGGGTAGCAAGGGACATGGACCTTATAATTAAATGTATTATTTATGGACATAGACCTTCTAAAGGATTGGGGTTTCTGCTTTATGTTGAGCTATTTGAAGGAGCAGGAATGATATAATTTTTAATAAAAAACCCTCTTTTCATTTCTTGCAGGTTATTCATATGGTTTCCCATTGGGTCCAGCTTTGCGCCCTGCTTTTTTCGGAGGAACAGCGGGATGTCATGGTTTCTGGATGCACACGCCTCCTGATGGTCGCTCAGGATATCTTGTGCCAGGTTGGTTGGCGACATACTAAAAGGCTATGTTGATTTGTAGTCATAGTATGTTACTCTTTCGATGGTTGATTCTTGTATCAATCCTCGATGATGCGTGAGTTGTAAACAATGATACTTTAAATTTTTAATAAAAGGCCGTGTGCATCATCATGATGCAGAAGCCGGGGAATATCCCCATTTCGAAAAAATACCTTCTAAAGGATAGCGGTAATTGCAAGAAACAAAGGAGGAAAATATATTTTTTCCTTTGACTAATAATAATTCTTTATTTTCTCGGAAAAAAACTATCTATTACCGTAGCAACGCACGGGCATTCAACTAGTCCATGCATAGAAATGCAATTTCTGTTGATTGTATATCATCCGACGGCCTAGCACACTGGGATTCGCAGCTACAGTAACACACACTTTCTCTACACTATTCCAGAAACGTCCATGAATTTTCAGACGTAGCCACTCACTCTGGCGACAAACTCACGGATCCTCTTTGCCTTCGCCCCAACTCTGCATGCGTGTGTGAGCCACTGTGTCAGCGACCCGTCTACTACTGCTGATGAAGATTCGGGCAGGAACGATGCCGGTTCAACAACTTCGTCGCCAAGAAGCAAGGCCCGGCCCAGGAGAGAAAGGAAGGCACCAGCTCGTTACACCGGTGCGGACTGGACCACCTGAAGCCCGGCCCTTTTAGCTGCATCTATATAAGCTCGTCGTGAACCAGTGTTTTAGGCAGGTTGTAAGTTAATCATGAACCCGACAGTGCCGTGGAGACTCGCTCGGGGGTGGTTGGGAGGATAATCGAGCGAATTCCCTATTCCGTGTTGTGTTTGCGTTGCTTGGCGAGATCCGATCTAGTAGCACCTCACAAGTGGTATCAGAGCCAATTCGATCCCCAATTCTGGAGATCCCCACCCACCACCACGCAACTCGCTTCGTCGCGCGCCGCCGATCCGAAGCAATGGAGTCTCTCTCCCCAGAATCCAAGGCCCTATACGAGCTCATCAAGGTCGACATGGCGGAGGATGCAGAGCAGCGCTTCGCCCACTACAAGAAGGAGATCCTGTCATCGACACGTAGAAGCATCTCAAGGGCGTCGAACAAGGTCTAGCAACCCTCTCCTCCGATTTGGAGGGTGTCAAGGCCCAGATCGGGCAGGAGCTCGACGTGGTCCGTGGTTCTCTCAGCCACGAGATCGGGCAACTCACGGCGCTGGTTGCGGGCTTGCATCGGCCCGTCCAGGCAGCGCCGGCAGGAGATCCGTCGGCTTCACACACCAAGGAGTCGGAGGGAAGCCTCGCGGGCCCGGATGGCTGCCGTTGGACACACATAGGCCGGGGGACGGCGTGTGACTCACACATGCCTCCTCCGGGAGGAGGTATGAATCTCGCCCTTAGCCATCAAACTTACGACAACCAGAATTCTGCGAGAACATACCATGGCGCTAATTCCTTTCATGGTCCCCGTGTTGATTTGCCGCAATTTGATGGTGCCAACCCCAAATTGTGGCAACTCCGCTGCGAGGATTATTTCCAGCGCTGGAGCACGCCGTCACAGCAGTGGATTTCGACAGCATCAGACCAGTTCGTGGGTGCGGCAGCTACGTGGCTAGAATCCTTCCTGCACCAACACCACCATCCGTCTTGGTCTGACCTTGTTGCAGCAGTAATGACACATTTCTGCATAAATCAACACCCGGTGCTGGTCAGGAGATTGATCCACATCTCTCAGACATCTTCAGTTGAAGACTATGTCACTCGCTCGCTTTGCTGAATTAATGGACCAAATCACAGCGTATGTGGTAAACCCTGACCAGGTACATTACACAACCAAATTCATTGCCTGGGGTTCGCATTCTGGTGGCAATACAACAACCTCGTGATTTAGAAACTGCCTATTCCTTGGCCTTGTTGTATGAGGAGTTGGGCGAGGAATGTGGTCCTGTTACTGTCGAGTCGTCCAGACTACCCCCAATCAAACGGTCTTACCAGCCGCCAGTCCTTGCACACCCCATTCCTCCTCCACAACCGCCTTCCAGATGGGTTTCACCGAGAGTTGAGGAGAAACGCCAAGCGGAGTCACAGAGAACCACAGCAGAAGAAAAGTGGCAGAGCCTCCGGGCATACAGGAGAGCTCGGAATTTGTGCTTTACCTGTGGTGACAAGTATAATCGTGAGCACAAGTGCAAGAATACTGTGCCCCTGCATATAGTCCAGGAAATGGTCGATTACATGCAACCGTTTGAGTCTGACGAAACTGAAGAAGAGGACCAAGGTGAGCTGCAGGTGCAGCAACGCGACCCACATCTGATGTTGCTGTCAGCTGCTGCTTTGAATACAACAATCACAGTTCCAAGGACCTGTTGGAGATATGCCCAAGAGGCAATAATAAAAGTGGTTATTATATATATCTTTATGTTTATGATAAATGTTTATATACCATGCTATAATTGTATTAACCGAAACATTGATACATGTGTGTTATGTAAACAACAATGAGTCCCTAGTAAGCCTCTTAACTAGCTTGTTGATTAATAGATGATTAGTTTCATAATCATGAACATTAGATGTTATTAATAACAAGATTATATCATTATATGAATGATGTAATGGACACACCCATTTAAGCGTAGCATAAGATCACGTCATTAAGTTATTTGCTATAAGCTTTCGATACATAGTTACCTAGTCCTTTCGACCATGAGATCATGTAAATCACTTATACTGGAAAGGTACTTTGATTACATCAAACGCCACTGCGTAAATGGGTGGTTATAAAGGTGGGATTAAGTATCCGGAAAGTATGAGTTGAGGCATATGGATCAACAGTGGGATTTGTCCATCCCGATGACGGATAGATATACTCTGGGCCCTCTCGGTGGAATGCCATCTAATGTCTTGCAAGCATATGAATAAGTTCATAAGAGACCACATACCACGGTACGAGTAAATAGTACTTGTCAGGAGACGAGGTTGAACAAGGTATAGAGAGATACCGATGATTAAACCTCGGACAAGTAAAATATCGCGTGACAAAGGAAATTGGTATCGTATGTGAATGGTTCATTCGATCACTAAGTCATCATTGAATATGTGGGAGCCATTATGGATCTCCAGATCCCGCTATTGGTTATTGGTCGGAGAGAGATCTCAACCATGTCTACATAGCTCGCGAACCGTAGGGTGACACACTTAAGGTTTGATGTTGTAATAGTAGAACTTGAATATGGAATGGAGTTCGAAGTATTGTTCGAAGTCTCGGATGGGATCCCGGACATCACGAGGAGTTCCGGAATGGTCCGGAGAATAAGATTCATATATAGGAAGTCATTTTATAAGTTTGAAAATGATCCGGTGCATTTATGGAAGGTTCTAGAAGGTTCTAGAAAAGTCCGGAAGAAATCACTTTGGAAGGCGGAGTCCCGGAGGGACTCCACCACCCATGGCCGGCCAACCCTAGGGGGTGGAGTCCCAGGTGGACTCCACCTAAGGTGGCTGGCCACCCCCTCCCAAGGAAAGGTGGGAGTCCCACCTCAAGTGGGAATCCCACCTTGGGTAGGTTTCATGTCATATGGAAGGTTTTGGTTTGGGGTCTTATTCGAAGACTTGTAGACCAACTCTTGGGTGTTCCAACTATATAATGAGGAGCAAGGGGAGGGGGCCGGCCACACCAAAGCCATTGTGGCCGCACCCCTCATAGTGGCCGGCCACCTCCCCCTCTCCCAAACCCTAGCCGCCCCCTCTCCTCCACCTCTCCCGCAATGCTTAGCGAAGCTCCGCCGGAGATCTCCATCGCCACCGCCACCACGCCGTCGTGCTGCCGGATTCAAGGAGGAGCTACTACTTCCGCTGCCCGCTGGAACGGGGAGAAGGACGTCGTCTTCATCAACACCGAACGTGTGACCGAGTACGGAGGTGCTGCCCGATCGTTGCACCGTGATCAAGATCTTCTACGCACTTTTACAAGCGGCAAGTGATCGTCTACCGCAGCAACAAGAGCCTCATCTTGTAGGCTTTGGAAATCTTCAAGGGTGAGTTTCGATCATCTCCTCGTTGCTCCCGTCTTCTAGATTGCATCTTGGCTTGGATTGCGTTCTCGCGGTAGGAATTTTTTTGTTTTCTATGCAACGAATCCCTACAGTGGTATAAGAGCCGTGTCTATGCATAGATGGTTGCACGAGTAGAACACAATGGTTTTGTGGGCGTTGATGCTTATGTTGTCTTTAGTTTGAGTACTTTGCATCTTTGTGGCATAGTGGGATGAAGCGGCTCGGGCTAACTTTACATGACCGCGTTCATGAGATTTTCTCCACGCTCGACATGCAACTTGTATTGCATAAGTGGCTTTGCGGGTGTCTGTCTCTCCTACTATAGTGAAGATTCAATTTACTCTTCTATTGACAACACTAGTATCACCGTTGTGGTTCATGTTCGTAGGTAGATTAGATCTTACTCGAAAACCCTAAACCACGTAAAATATGCAAACCAAATTAGAGACGTCTAACTTGTTTTTGCAGGGTTTGGTGATGTGATATGGCCATAATGTGATGATGAATATGTATGAGATGATCATTATTGTATTGTGGCAACCGGCAGGAGCCTTATGGTTGTCTTTAAATTTCATGTTGAGTAGTATTTCAAAGAAGTTGTAATAGTTGCTACATGGGAGAACAATCATGAAGACGGCGCCATTGACCTTGACGCTACGCCGACGATGATGGAGATCATGCCCGTTGATGATGGAGATCATGTCCGTGCTTTGGAGATGAAGATCAAAGGCGCAAAGACAAAAGGGCCATATCATATCACATATGAACTGCATGTGATGTTAATCCTTTATGCATCTTATTTTGCTTAGATCGCGACGGTAGCATTATAAGATGATCCCTCTCACTAAAATATCAAGATAATAAAGTGTTCATCCTTAGTAGCACCGTTGCCAAGACTTGTCGTTTCGAAGCATCTCGTGATGATCGGGTGTGATAGACTCAACAAGTGCATACAACGGGTGCAAGCCAGTATTGCACATGCGGATACTAAGGTGGCCTTGACGAGCCTAGCATGTACAGACATGGTCTCGGAACACATGATACCGAAAGGTAGAGCATGAATCATATGATTGATATGATGAACACTTTGAGTGTTCGCCATTGAAGTTACATCTTGTCTCGTGATGATCGGACTTGGTGTGGTGGATTTGGTTCGTGTAATCACTAAGACAATGCGAGGGATATTGTTTTGAGTGGGAGTTCACCTAGTTTTTATTTTTGTTGAATTAAAATTTGAACTCAATTTGTCATAAACATTAGTCTAAACTATTGCAAATATATGTTGTAGATATGGCGTCCTCAATCAATTTTAACCAGTTCCTAGAGAAAGAAAATCTTAAGAGCAACGGTAGCAACTTCACCGACTGGTTCCGTCATGTGAGGATCTTCCTCAATGGCGGAAATCTGCAATATGTGCTTGATGCACCGCTAGGTGACCCTCCTGCAGAAACTGAAACCGATGAACTAAAGAACGTTTACACGACTTGGGGTGACCCAGCATACCACTGCATGTTGTAGTATACAAGTCGTTGATATGATCTTTGTGAAGGGACTTCTTCACAAATTGCCATATCCCTCAGAGTGGTACAACAGAAACATTGCAGGTCATAACACTCCATATATTATTACAAACATTGTCTTAACAAGTTGGTATTCTCACAGGTCCTATGAGAACACCCTAGGGTACTACCAGAGTACGATTACAACTCATAACTATAGATGAAAGAGCTCAACAACTTATTTAGGTAAGTTCTACGTTGCTCGGCTCTATGATGCTAGGGTATATCACTACTCCTCCACCTCCGTGTCATCGGGTCCGTAGACTATCCCATAGTCTACTCCTTCAACTCCTCCAGTAAGATCAGGTTCCTCGTAGACCAGCTCGTAGCTTCCTTCTGGTGCTCCATCGGCGATAGCCTCCACTTCCGAATCACAGTCTAGCAAGGGTGTCGAAAGAAAGTGAGTACAGAGGTACTCAGCAAGTTCTAAAAGAGTAAAAGGTGTTTGATGTACTAGCTACGACCATTGATCAGGAAATCTCAGGTCAATGCATGTTTTGAAAACATTTCTTCAAAAGGTTTATTTTATTATGAAAACTATGCCCGTCAGTCTTCACAGGTTGACCAGAACTTCATGGAGTTCCTTTCCTGCCGCGTTCGCAGTTCCCTTCCCGGAACAAGGAGTGACAGCCACAATTTGATACACTCTGCAGAGGTGCGTTACTTTTCCCACAAGAGATCCCATCCTTTTTGCCATCCGCAGGGACTTGCCCCGTTCACACTTCCTTTGGTGTGAGGCCAGGTATGAAAATCCAAGCCCACACCGCCTTCTCCGCGACCCTGCAAACCCACCCTTTTGTCCACCCGTACACCCCCAGTAGACTTCTCCCGATAATACGGCTTTACTCACGGTGTACTTTGGACAATCCATCATAGACCGTAGAGCTCGACATCACATATGGATGGGGATTTAAAAGGCTATCCCAACCTACGGCAGTGCCTCCAACACCCCGCAGCTCTACCAGTCCGTTGGCGTGCAGGAGGGAAAAGATACGGCTGGCTTCCCCAGAGCCATTATAGATCTCATGGTTAACGCGGTTTGTACGGCGCTAGAATCACTGGACGGCATTGGTAATTAATCCTAGGTTAATATAACCCATGCAATGGAACCTCCACCATATCAACACATACCATGGTTCCATTGCCAGCCACATAGTCATATTCATAGTTGGAAAAGTAACATTTTATTTGCCATGCAGGAATGATAAGTATATAGCTTTGCATTTAAAGTAATAGAAAATACTCAAGTTGGTATGAGCAAGGGTGAACTTGCCTGTGGACTGCGAGATAGTACAGTTCAATGCAGTTGATGGAACCTGGACCTCGGGTTCTGTAAGAAGCATCATTGTCCGGTAAGGACAATGTTATAAAATCCAAATAATGCAGTCATGTATGCATTATTTTATGTGGAAACCCTTTACCCCAATGAGTTATTACAATTTAGGGTTGAGTTAAGATTTATGCCTTTGGCAGTAATTTGCAATTGCTTTAATGTGTAAACCACTTTAACTCTCATAAAGTAAAATGATTCAAAGTAAAACTACTTTAACTTGGTGATTCATTATTCATTCCAAAATAATTTGAAATAATAGAGTTGCCTCTATATTTTTGGAATAAAGAGGAATAGAGTATTTTCCTTTGGAAAATACCTTTTTCAAATTGAAATGACTTGGAATAATAGAATTTCATTTTGAAATGCTTGAAAATAAGTATTTGAACTTATTGAGATTTTTCCTTGATTTTTAAATACAAGGAAAATAATAGTTTGAAATACCAAGCTTTTATTTTAAATACATCAGATTCATAAATTTGAATTTGTTTCTTAAATTCAATTTCATATCTTATTCTTGTTAAGAATAATTTTTCATTCACAAATCCAATTTTTTAATGGATTTTTAGAGTTGTATTTTATTTACTAAAAATTGGTGAAATTCTGGCTTATTTTCTTAATTGCAAAATGACTAAAATACCCCCTGGCCCATATTGGCCAGCCCACTTACTAAGGCCCATGGGACAGCCCACTAAGGCGTGCCCCATAACGGGTCGGTGGCGCCGAAGCGGCCCACCTCGCTCGCTCACTCACTCGTTCCTCTCACACGCTCGACCTAACCCTAACCTCTGGCGACACCCGTGGCGATGGCGTCGCCGCCATGGCCGCCGCCGTGCTCCGGCCATCCCCGTGCTTCCCTGACCTTGCCACCTACCTGATCTGGACCGCCGCGAGACGATCTATCGATCTGTCCGCGTGGTTTCTCTGATTGCTTCCTCTCCTGGCGAATCGCCTCCTCTCTGGATCTCGTGGAGAATCGCCTAAGGCGATTGACGATCTCCGGCGAGCTCTCATCCTCGCCGACGACGTGTGCGCCTCCGAGACTGACCTGACGCAGGTGCTGCTCGCAGTACTTGTGCCGTCGTCTCTGGTGCTCTGCTGCGGTGGTGTGTTCGTGTTCACCGGCGTAACATCGGCGCCTACCCTAGCTTTGCAGCTGCTATGGCCGCACGAGCACTGCCTCGCCATGCCCTAGCTTCTGCCACGAGGCGCGTGTAAGTTCTTCACCTCCTCCTTCTCTCCTTCATGTCTGTGCGCCTCCCTTGCTACTGTACTTCTTACTCCTCATGTCCTGTGGCTCTCTGGTGATCCTGTGATCACCCAGAGCTCTGCCATGGCTGCTTAATCTGCCTATACTTTCATTTGCTGCAAGCCCATGGCCAAAGCACCTATTTCTGGTACTGGCCAGGGTTGCCTTGCTTGTTGTTCATGCTTTGCTTGCTTATCTGTTGCTCCTAGCCTGCTCTAATCTTGCTATGCTCTGCTGTGCTTGCTGGCATGTCATACTTGCTTGTCTAGGTGTACTGTGGTGCATCAGTGACACTTGTGTGTGCCAGTGGTGTTTGTGAAATGCTTCTGTGCTTCCTGTGTAAGCTAATGATCCATTGGATCATTCATTGCTTGTTGGCTAGCTTATCTGTGTGGCTTGACTTGATTCAATTGATTCATTTGATCAACTAAATGTCAGTGATGGCTTACTGATTAATTCTGTGGCTAAGTGATACATTTTCTTTGTTGATGCTGATACTCAAGCATCACTATGTTGTTGCTCATTCAAGCTCACTGGGCTAGATCCAGTAGCTATTATGCAGTGATTAAACTGTGTTGCCTTATATTATGCTATTGTTAGTACTAAGCATGGATCTGTGATAAATTCATGCTTGTATTAATTAAGTTATGATGAACTGCTTATGCAGTAATAATTTAAATGACTTGCTTGCAAATGAATCTGCTATTCATGATTGTTTAGCAAGCAAATGAATCTGAATCCATTCCTGGATAATGATGTGCTATAGTTGGCTTTCTTTTATTTGGTGCTAAGTGTGATGTGACCTCAGTAGCCTTGCTACTGATTGGTTGCTCACCCATTTAATTGGATCTTGTGGCTACTCAACCGTTGCTTGCATATTTGGGGATCATACTAGATATGAATGCCAATATGCTTGCCTGATGAAATCTAGGGTTTACTGATGGTTACTAGCTTAGGGTTTACTGTGTAGTCTGTATTAGTGTTGCCTGCCAAAACTCACCGGCGAGCAGTGGTTAAGCAACACGAAGAGCCGGGAGGCTCCCACGACCACTTAGTGGGCCCTGGCGCCTCGCGTCGTCCCGCAAAGTCCTAGCACACGTCCAGGCGGCTGCAAGGGCGTGCCACCTGACCTAGACCTGGTCAGGAAGGTGTTGGATTGCTTCGACTAGTCTCCTGCATGGTAGACACGTAAACATTAAATACGAGCCCGATCGGCTCTCAGGTTGCCCTGTGGATCGGCTCAAAGAGCCGATCGCCCCATGGTTCACGTTGGATTTACGATGACATGGGGATCCTGCTTGATCAAAACAAAGCTAAACCAATCTATGACAGTTTAGGGTTTTCACCGCATAACCGGAACATCCTACGCGTAGCTGGGCCTAACAGATACGAAAGATGATGGAAACTACTCCTAAAAGAGGCCTAAAAACCAACATTAAGTCAATTCCCGGAACATCCCTTGTAGGAACGGTAAAACAACACCTAACGCACTACCGGATCATCCAACCCCAGCATAAGGCCTAATCATGCAGATATTAAACTAATCCTTGAAGAACAAGGAGCAACTATAACAGATCGGATCTACTAAGTAACGAACAAGCAAGGTGCTGCCCTTACACCTGGATAGGTGCAAGGACAGCTAGATATCGAAGGACAGCATTGCTAAGCAAATATGTGTAAGAAAAGCATCAATGCAAGCCCCAAAACATCTACGATAAATAGTGCTACTCGCCATCAACAATGCTTCAGCACGAGTAACACAAGGTAATCGAATAAACGTGTACTGCCTAGATCGCAAGATGCGATCTAGGCAGCATGATGCTTACCCGGAAGAAACCCTCGAAATAAGGGGTGGCGATGCGCCTGGTTTGTGTTTGTTGTGAACGTGATTGTCCTCGATTTCAATAACCCTAAGTACATATTTATAGTCCAAGGGACTTTCTAATCCGGAAGCACACCTAACCGTGTACGAGCCAAACTCTATCTTTAATTCTAAAAAACGATCTAATAATATACAGATACACGGGTAACTTAGCCCAAACTCTCGTGCGAGGACGCTTCAGATATTCTCCACGTGCATCTTCTTCAAGCCCATCTTAATTACGGCCCATCTCCTTGATTGTGCTAAAATCTGGGGATAACACATGCCCCCCTGGTTTTGGTAATGATAATTTCAAAACCACTATGTTCTTCCTTCAAAGGGTCATGTCGTGGCTCTTCAAAGCATTAAATTTCCACTATATCCCCTCTATTTAACCGCATCGAGCAGTTTGCTTCTTCATCCTCTTGCTCCACACTAGTCATCGAGAAGCCCTCCTCCACCATGGACTCATCCTCCTCCTGTGCTGCATCGGCTCTCTCCTTCCAATCTTCCTCTTCAGATGAGCTGATGCCAGGGCCCGGCCAATGGTATGAGCCGGAGTGGGACTTCGACTATGTGCCAGATGGCCCACCCGAGGCCCTCGTCGGGTCAGATGGCGACTTGCCCCTGACCGATGGGGAGGACGACCTCCGGTTCCTCATCGACGGGGAACTGGTGGCGGAGAGCGAGGATGACCTCCTCTCCTGGGGCAGCTTCACCCCCTCCGATGAAGAGGAAGAAGAGGAGGATGAGGAGGATGACGTCTCCTCCAACGAGGAAGAAGAGGAGGGCGACACCTCCTCCGACGAGCCGCCGGCGAAGCGCTTCCGCGGCTGGGCCTGGTCGGATGACGACGAAGACGACGATGATGAGGAGGAAGAAGCCCCCATTGAGGGCTACGGTAGTAGCGACGAGGAGCCCGCCAGCAGCAGCACCGGCGGTGGCTACAGCGGTGACGACGAGGACAGCGACGGTCCTTAGAGTAGGGACCTTTTAGCATAGGACTAGTGGTAGCAATCTGTCCTCCTTTTGTTCTTCCTCCCTTGAGCAATCGGCTTCCTCTTTGTAAGAAATCCCTTTCTAATGAAGAAAATATTCCCCAATTAATTTTGCTTTCTTGTTAATTTTGCCGATTGTCCAACGAAGTCGCTGTTCAAAGAGCCGATGGCAAGGCATCGGCCTACACTACAAACACGATTTGAGGCCAAACAGCTGCCTATTCACACGGTCAAACAGGTCCAGTCCATGTCCAAACTATCCTCCAACCTTAAACGCGCAGATTCAAATCCTCAGCAAATCCATTGGGAGATTCATTTCAGATATCATGGTCTCTAGTCTGAAAGTGATCTGTTAACCTGCTCAATTGAGCTTGTTCCTCTAGAGTCGATAGCAATGTATCGGCTTTTATTATTCTGAAGTCGATGTCCGTGCATCGGCTGTACTAGTATACTGTTGTCTTCGCATATCTTCTCAAGTCGATGTTTGTGCATCGGCTGTGATTTGTATGTACACATTTTGCTTTTTACTGGCCGATTTAAAATCGGCCCCCATACCTCACTGCCCATCATCCCACATGCTTGGGAAATACTTCTTGAGATGCTGGCCATTGACGGCCACTGGGAACTTCACACCATCCAACTGCTCGAGCATGTATGCATTTCCCTTTAAAACTTGGACGACTTTGTACGGGCCATGCCAATTTGGAGACCATTTACCATACACTTTATCCTTCGTCCCCAACGGCAATACAGCTTCCCATACCAGATCACCAACTTGGAACTCTTTTGGCTTCACCTTCTTATTATATGCACGAGCCACCTTGGCTTTATTCTCCTTGATTTTCTCAAGTGACCATAGTCTAAGTTCCGTTGCGTCCTCAATGCTGTCGCTCATCAGGGCTGCATATTCTTCAGCAGTTAAATCATTCTGAAACGTGATCCATCTTGACCCAGCTTTGATTTCTCAGGGTAACACAACTTCTTGTCCATAGACCAGCTGGTATGGCGAGATTTTTATTGCTCCATGACACGACATGCGGTAAGCCCACAAAGCCTCTGACAACACCTCATGCCATCGTCTAGGGTGCTCGTCGATTTTCCTCTTAATCAGCTTGATCAAGCTCTTGTTGGACGCTTCAGCCTGCCCGTTTGCTTGAGCATAATATGGAGACGATCGGATCAACTTGATCCCCATGTCATCGCAGAACTTCTTCATCTCCTTCGACACGAAGACCGAACCTCCATCGGTCGTGATAGTCTGGGGAATCCCGAATCTATGAATGACATGTTCCAACACGAAACTGATAACATCTTTTGATGCTACTGACTTCATAGGGATGGCCTCCACCCATTTAGTGAAGTAATCTGTAATGGCCAGAACCCATTCATGGCCTTTGCTCGATGCAGGATGAATTTTGCCGATCATATCCATGCCCCAACCTCGGAATGGCCAAGGTTTGATGATAGGATTCATTGCTGATGCGGGTACCATCTGAATGCTCCCAAACTTCTGACATGCTTGACACCCTTTATAATACTGGAAACAATCTTCAAGCATGGTGGGCCAATAAAATCCCGATCGCCTGATCAACCACTTCATCTTATGAGCCAATTGGTGAGTTCCACAGGCACCTTCATGCACCTCGTGCAAGAGCCGATTGGACTCGGCTGGTCCCAAACATTTGAGAAGTAAACCTTCCAACGTCCTGTAGAACATGTCATCGCCAATCAGTACGTACTTCATGGCCCTATATCTTATCCGTTTAGGTGCCCCCCGAGCCGAATCTTTCAAGTAATTGAAAATATCGGTTCTCCAATCATCGGGTTCCATGAACTGCACCTCAAAATCGGCTCCATCTGCTACGTCCTTGTATCCTGACGCCGTTTGTGCGAGATCGTTCGCCTCGGTATTTTGCGACCTTAGGATCCAATGGAAGTTTATATATCTGAACCGTGTCATCAGCTCACGGCATTGTATCCATAATGGAAAGAGCGATTCGCTCTCACACTTGTACTCTTCCGTGAGTTGAGAAATCACCAATTTGGAGTCTCCAAAGATCTCAACCGCTTCCGCCCCAGCGTCCAGTAGCAACTCCATTCCCTTGCACATCGCTTCATACTCAGCAACATTGTTGGTGCAAGGGGTAGCTATCCTGATGGAGAAGGAAAATGTTGCCCCCGAGGCGAAACGAGTAGCACGCCGATGCCGCAACCATCCTCACAGACCGATCCATCGAAGAACATGGCCCATGCACGCACAGATAGTGCGGCTACGTCCGTGTTTATTCGTTCAGCGATAAGATCGGCCAACGCTTGTCCCTTGACTGCTTTCGCAGGTTGATACCGGATATCAAATTCCGATAACGCAAACATCCATTTGCCGAGTCGGCCTTTCAGTACAGGAGCCGACAGCATGTGCTTGATGACATCCGATTTGCATATGACGATGATTTCTGCTGACAGCAAGATATGCTGGATCTTGGTGCAGGTGAAAAATAGACAGAGGCACAACTTTTCAATGTCAGGGTACCTTGTTTCTGCATCCAACATCCTTCTGCTGAGGTAGAAAACCACTTTTTCCAGACCATCATAAACCTGCACCACCACTGATGCGATGGAGGTGTCAGCCACTGATAAGTAAATGTAGAACGGCCTGTCCTGCTGCGGCGGAACTAACACAGGTGGCTTCGTTAGGTATTCCTTAATATCGTCAAATGCCTGTTGTTGCTCTGCCCCCCAGCGAAACTCCTCATCAGACTTGATTTTAACCAATCCCATGAACGGCTCGATTCGTCCTGACAAGTTAGAGATGAACCTCCTGACGAAATTAATTTTGCCGATGAGACATTGGAGCTCCTTCTTCGTGGTGGGTGGCTTCATCGTTCGCACTGCCTCTTGACTTTTCAGACCGATCTCAATTCCACGTTCATGAACCAAGAAACCCAGTGACATGGGTATACCCTTCGGGTACCCATTATTGGTATACCTGGATCGGCTCGGCCCAATATGGAGAAGGCCCAACAAGGCAACCCGAAGAAGTAGTCGACTAGGACTCTTGTAAAACCTTAGGCTGGTTGCATATATAAAGCTAGCCAGGGCATCCGAAATAAAGGGGACAACAGATAGACAGCATAGCTCTGCTACGGCGGCACCCTGTAAACATACTTATGGTCATATAGTAGATTGCTAGCAGCACGTAGGGATCCTCCACCGAGGGGACCCGAAGCTGGGTACGTCGTGTGCCTAATCTCGCTCCCGGAATCTCCATCGTCGCTCTCTCCCGAAACCCAAGTCTACAATACGTAGGTATTGCCGAGGTATTCCCTCGTCAATTGGCGCCGTCTGTAGGAATTGCGGCGACTGGATTTTGTAATCCGGGCGGGATCCGTCAAGTTGGTCATCAACATCAATCGTTGTTAAGCAAAAGCAGCGTAATTGGTTTCGTCGGTTCCGTTCATCCGTCTCGAGGCGCTCAAGCTTCATCTACAAATCGTGTCGCGAGGTCTCGCTGTTTCCGGTTGCAGCTTCAGTACATGAGGGATACCAGCAGGCGCACAACTGGCAATTAGCAGATCGGGAAGCACATGCTCTGCCGGATATTGATCAGCCGGTGTACTTTCTACTCATGCGCTCAAGTTCCAAGGAGAGAAAACAATCTATTGCATGTGGCCGTGGCCAGCTTCTTACTCATCTACTCATCTCTTTCTCATTGTTTAATCTATCCATCGTTGGCTCTTTTAGACTCAATTTAATCTCTTACTTATTATTTTTTACGAGCATGCATTGCGAAGCTAGTTAAACTGTGGAGACGAGGAAGTCTGCTAAAATCGGGAGACGAGGAAGTCCGCTTTATCGACTCGTGTTTTCCGTGTTGTGGATCAGCCGATGCTTCACAAGCAACAAGATCCGATCGGTGTATTCTCTCCAAAAGCTAAGTATTCCTATTGTTGTTTTCTACACGTAGTTCCAGTTAGTATTTGGTCTTTGATTAGACAACTCTTAATCTAACAAAGGCAAACAACACACGATCTGATCTCTAGCAAAAAAAATTATTGTGTAGAAAATACAGAAATATTGGCTCCGAAATTTTATGCAAGAAATTTCAGATTTATTTGCAAACGACGACTCTCCCGAACTTGTTCGTCGCGGATTTGCCAGCACAAACCTGCTAGTGCGCACTTCGCCATCCAACATAAAGATTATCAGATCGGAACAAGCTTCAACTGCTTCGCCATGCACAATCGCCACGCTCGGGGCTCGTTCGCTGTAAACCCGACAACACGCACTCGCCTCGCCCGGGGGCTCGCCCGCCGCGAACTCGACGATTCTCTCCTCCGTGCCGACTACTTCCACCTTGTCGAATAATTTCGGCTAAATGGCGTACGGCTCCGCTGCATCGGTTGCGTCTACTTCTTCGATTGCGTCTGCCGGACAACCTACTTCCACGTCGATTCCGTCACATCTGATCAGAAAGCTAAGTGTTCCTTTCCCGAGTGTTAATTATTATTTACTTTTGCCACACCCAAATACTCCAGGGGTTGCACCATTACTTCGTTACCACAAATATATTCAGTTACTTGGTAAATTTCTTTTCTTCGGCTTTGGATATATCTTCTTCGGCTCAGTGGAATTATTTTCTCCGGTTCAGTGAAATTATTTTCTTCGGCTCAGTGGAATTATTTTCTTCGACTTAGTGGATTTATCTTCTTCGGCTCAGTGGATTTATTCTCTCCGGATTACTAGATTTGTTTTCTTTGGTTAATTGGTTCACTTATACAATATTACCCGATGGTTTTCCGGGTCAATGGATTCATCTTCTATGGTTATTACCGGATTTATTTCTTCGGGTCAGTGAATTTATTCGGATTCATCTATGTGGATTGGGTTTACTCTTATGCAATACTACCCGATGCGTTTCTGGGTCAATGGATTCATCTTCTATGGTTATTATTGGATTTATGTTGCTTCGAGCCAATGAATTCATCCTCTATGATATCGACGGATTTATCTTCAATATATGCTCTATATTTAATGGCATCTTCAATATGGATTCATCTAAAATACTTCATATGGGATTCATCTTCGTATATTATTGTCTATGGCTTCATCTTAAATGGCTTCACCAAATATGACGCCGCGACTCCATCAACTTATTTCGACGTCACGCCTAACGCTCGGGGGCTCGACAACGATTTTTCCTCGGGTCACGACTGCGACACAACAATCATGACATCACCTCAGCAACGCTCGGGGGGCTAGGCTATTTCTTCATCAACAATTTCGCGGCATCCACTTTTGCTATTTGGTGGTTTCTACTTTGGCTAGATTTCTTATCTACACTCGAAGACTTCATCATGCATCGACTTCGTCGTGTCCAAAAAGCTAAGTGTTCTTTTATTTTGCACAAAGTTGATTATCGTTTACTTTCGTCGCACCCGACAGTTGGGGGCTGCATGGCATATATTCACTTTACATATCATCGAATCTGAGCATGTGACACCGCATGCGAAAAAGAGAGTCAAGGGAAAGATAGAAAAAGTTTGTTTATTTGTGCAGGAGAAAGCAAGATTCAAAGTATATAAGAGAGAACCCGACGAAATTATCTACAGGGAGAACTCGACGAAATTGTCTTCAAGAAAGAACAGGACCCAAAAAAATTATCTTCAAGGAGGTCCCGAAAAATTATCTTCAAGGAGGTCCCGAAAAATTATCTTCAAGGAGGTCCCGAAAATTTATCTTCAAGGAGGTCCCGAAGAATTATCCTCAAGGAGGTCTCGAAGAATTATCTTCAAAGAGGACCCGAAGAATTGTCCTCAAAGAGGACCCGAAGAAATTTTCCTGAAGGAGGAACTCGACGAAATTTTCATCAAGGAACCAAAAAAAAAAGTGGACAAATCTTTGGGTTCATTGAATCGTCATATTGTTCCGAGCAAGAGCATCGGTGATGTACCCGACAATATAGAAGAACCAATATATTCGGCTGTCTTATCAAGCCCGAGAGAAAAATAGAAGAACCCGCAAAATGGGTCATTGCATCAGCCGAACAAGGCACTTGACAAAATATTCTCAGAGCGCCAAAGTCGCGAATAATCTCTGAATGCCGCAAAACTCTGCGAAGGTAAGACCCCAGGTCCGTCCTGTGTGGCGTGGCATCGCCAAAGACTGCGCTCTGCTACTTTTTTCCACATCAACAGATGTGAAGAAATATCCCAGCGGACGCGTTGTGGACCCGATAAAACATGACTGGGGCTCGACAGATGGTAAGACCTTAAGCGGCACCTGTCGAGTTAACACCAGTATCCCGGGATCATGTCCAGGGACGTGATCTTGAAGTAGGTTTTTGCGGATTGCCACTAGAGCAGTTAACTAGTACCTGATCCGTCAGATGAACTAGCCCCAATTACCATTATCCCTGTACAATATAGATATGGATGTCAAATAAACAATAGCAACGGCCTGGAGTCGATAAAAAGAGGGGCTGCGCCCAGAAATATAGTCAAGTTCTTTATCGAGTAGTACAACTTGAGCCTATGCCTAGGTGCAAGCACCTGCCCATAGGCTCGGGGGCTACTCTTATCGAGAGTATTGTTCACCCTCCCAATAAGATACAAGAAAGAGGAAAAAATGTGGTGTCGATTAAAAGCAAGTTGAGCCTACACCCAAGTGCAAACACTTGGCTGTAGCCTCGGGGGCTACTCCCATCGGGAGCGCTGGTCGCGCACCCGATAAAAAAATAACTTCGACAGCATCTACGACAATCAAGCTTTGTAGACTCAACTCGATTCTACGATTCAAGTGGAGCCTACTCCCATCAGGAGCCCATGGATTTCATCAAGTCCTCCAAAAATATGGTTAAGTTCTTCATCGAGTAGTGCAACTTGAGTCTATGCCCAAGTGCAAGCACTTGCCCATAGACTCGGGGGCTACTCCCATCGGGAGCGCTGCCGCGCACCCGATAGAAAAATAATTTCAAGAATCGTCGACATGGACCTCGCCTTTGGAGATGATTATGCTTGGAGTCTCTACGCAAGTCTTCGACTTCCCTAGACACTCGGGGGCTACTGACATGGGTATACCCTTCGGGTACCCATTATTGGTATACCTGGATCGGCTCGGCCCAATATGGAGAAGGCCCAACAAGGCAACCCGAAGAAGTAGTCGACTAGGACTCTTGTAAAACCTTAGGCTAGTTGCAGATATAAAGCTAGCCAGGGCATCCGAAATAAAGGGGACAACAGATAGACAGCATAGCTCCGCTACGGCGGCACCCTGTAAACATACTTATGGTCATATAGTAGATTGCTAGCAGCACGTAGGGATCCTCCACCGAAGGGACCCGAAGCTGGGTACGTCGTGTGTCTAATCTCGCTCCCGGAATCTCCATCGTCGCTCTCTCCCGAAACCCAAGTCTACAATACGTAGGTATTGCCGAGGTATTCCCTCGTCACCCAGGAACTGACCGGCCTTCACACCAAAGGCACACTTCTTTGGATTCATTCTTAGTCCGAACTTCCTAGTTCGGTCCAGGACGTGTCGCAAATCCTCCAAGTGTCCATCCATCGAAACAGACTTGACCACCACGTCATCGATGTAAATTTCCACCAATTTGCCAATTAAATCATGAAAGATGTAATTCATGGCTCTCTGGTACGTTGCGCCAGCATTCTTCAGCCCAAAAGTCATGACTACATATTCAAACAAGCCCACCGAGCCTGGCACTCTGAATGCAGTCTTGTGTAAATCTTCTGGAGCCATAAAAATTTGGTTGTAGCCGGCATTGCCATCCATGAAACTTAAATTTTATGACCAGCAGCTGCATTGATCAATGTCTCCGCTACTGGCATTGGATATTCATCCTTTGGAGTGGCACTGTTGAGGTTCCGAAAATCTATGGCGACGCGCCATCGGCCATCCTTTTTCTCCACAGGTACGACATTGGAAATCCATTCAGCGTACCTGCATGTCCTGATGAACCCGGCGTCCAACATCTTCTGGATCTCCTTCTTGACTTCCACCAAGATTTCGGCCTTCATCTGTCGTGCTCGCTGCTGGAACGGCCGAAATCCTTTCTTCAGGGGGAGCCGATGCTCAATGATGCTCCTGTCTAACCCAGGCATCTCCGTATAATCCCATGCAAAATAATCTGGGTACTCTTTTAACAAGGCAATCATCAGGCCCCTGAGATGTGGATCTAACTTTTTGCTGATAAATGTTGGTCGTGGCTTATCCCCAGGACCAATGTCAATCTCTTCCAGCTCATCAGCTGATGTAAACCCATACCCCAGCTTTCCATCGCCTGCTAGATCAATGCTGAACACAGGCGAAGTGTATGTTGAGGATAATTTTGGCCGATTGCTAGAATCGGCCTCCTTTTTCATTGCTATGCTTGATGAGGGTTTACAACTTCTTGGATTTCTACTATGGCTACGTGACATGCTCGAGATGAGATTCGTGTTTTTTATTTTTTGGGGCCGATCGCGGGGATCGGCCTTGCCACGTACACCTACTGATTTAGATCTTGTTACTCTGTCAGGCCGGTGGATAAGACCAGCCTCACCCCGTTTTTTGAAGCTTCGATGCGCTCACAGCCGTCCAAACTGATTCCAGAGAGCGGCTCTTGGTCGTTTGCATCCCAAATATTCATGGCAGCTAGTGAGATCTCGATTGAGTCATCTGCCTGAACAACCTCCACGTCATCTCCATCCCACTGTATGATGCATTGGTGCATTGTTGATGGAATGCAACAGTTAGCGTGAATCCAATCCCTTCCAAGCAGGACAGCGTAATTGCTCTTGCTGTCGACGATGAAGAACGAGGTAGGTATGGTTTTTCGGCCTACGGTCAGATCTACATTCAGAACACCTTTTGCTTCTGATGCCTGGCCGTTGAAATCGCTTAACGTGACGTTGGTCTTGATCAGATCGTCATTGGAGTGTCCCAAACATCGTAGCATGGAATACGGCATTATGTTGACTGCCGCTCCCGTGTCAACCAACATCTTGCTGACAGGCTGCCCATCGATATAACCTTTTAGGTATAGAGCTTTCAAATGCCTGTAGCTCCTTTCTCGTGGCTTCTCAAAGATCACTGGCCGTGGACCGCAGTCGAGTTGAGCCACCGATACTTCCTCGTCGTTTGGAGCACAAAACTCTGACGGGAGTATGAACACCATGTTTGTATCAGCCGATGCCTCTGCATCGGCTTTTGTCTGTTTAGGGCGCCACACTTTCTTTAGCGGGCGCATCTCTGACTCCAACGTTTGCTGAATTTTCACGGCCAGATCGGGCCGTGCCTTCCTCAACGTGTACAGGTACTGTGCTTCGGCTTCCTCCAGGTTTCGTAGCCGCTGCACCCTATGCTTCTGAGAATGGCTGAGTCCATCAGGGCACCACCTTGGCCGGTGGTACCTATCTTCTTCTTCATCTGACTCCTCGAAGTCTTCATCTTGAGACAACTCAGCTCGTTTGTTCTGAGGTGGGAGAGGCCCTAGACGTTTGAACACTGAAACTTCCTTTGTTCCCTTCCTTTGCGGTCTACATTCTGGGCAGTTCTCGATTGTAGGCAATCGGCTCATTCCTGAGTCCCAGCAGTGTTTAAAGAAAGGACAGTTCCAATGCCTATCTATGTCTTCTCGCTCTCTTGAGTTTCCTCTAGCGTGACGCTCGTACCCTTCATCGTCTCTATCATATCGACGATACCTCCTGTCATCTGCATCAGACCGACGATATCTTTCGTCATCCACGTCGTAGCGCCAACGTCGGTCATACTGCTGCTCATATTTGTTAAGGAGATGCGCGGAGAGTGGTCGTTGATACCGCACGCTTCTCACTTCTTCTTCTGTCAGGTACCGTCTGTTATCATGTTGGGGCCGGTCGCGTGGATCGGCCTCCTCTTTCTTCTTGCCACGGGAGTGACTGCTTTCTGCTTTATCGTCGCCATGGCGGGTCCCAAGCCCTGCCATGTTGACACCAAAAGAGAAACCTGGCTCGCGTCTTAGGGAGTGACTGAGATCCACCATGTTGACGCCAGGAAACGGTTGTGTGTCTACTTTCATGGCAAATTGTCCGAAGATTAATCGGCCTGACTCTATCGCCATTTGAATCTGGGCGCGCAACACTTTGCAGTCGTTGGTGGCGTGGGTGAACGTGTGATGCCATTTGCAGTATGGTCTACCATTCATCTCTTGTGACGTAGGAATTTTGTGGCCTTCGGGTAACTTCAGCTGTTTCTCCTTCAGCAGCATATCAAAAATCTGCTCAGTTTTGCTTAAATCAAAGTCAAACCCTCTTGGAGGCCCTGGTTGTTTCACCCATTTGCAGGACATGGGAACTGGCGTCCGGGTCCATTCAGCCACGGCGATTTCCTGATCTTTCACAGGGTCTTCATCCTCCTCAGCGTCGACCAGGCCTATCGTGCGCTTGAACTTGTCTTGGTACAGTTCTGGGTGGCGCTGTTCATACGAACTTAGTCTCTGGACCATGTGCGCCAACGAATTGTACTCCACTTGGAACGTCAGATCCTTGAGTGGCGCTGCGAGGCCTGCCACGGCCAGCTCGACTGCTTCTTTCTCAGATAAATGAACTGAATAACATCGGTTCTAGACGGTTCTGAAACGTTGAATGTATTCAGACACCGTCTCTCCTCGCCTTTGCCGAACCTGCGTTAGATCGGCAATGCCAGCTTCGGTAGCTTCTGAATGATATTGTATGTGAAACTGCTCTTCCAGCTGCTTCCATGTCCGAACTGAATCCGGGGGTAGCGAGGTGTACCACCCAAAGGCTGGACCCGTGAGAGATTGGGCAAAGAACCTCACACGTAGCTGCTCTGATGCTGAAACCATGCCCAGCTGTGCCAAGTATCGGCTCACGTGCTCGATGGAGCTAGATCCTTCTGATCCACTAAATTTTGTGAAGTCAGGGAGCCGATATTTAGGAGGCAGCGGGATCAGGTCATACTCATTGCGATACGGCTTGGAATAGCCGATTGTTTTCTTCTTCGGCAGGATACCGAACTGATCTCTCAGGATTGCGCTGATCTGATCCACAGTACGAGCTGTAGAGGTTGAGCTGTCCGGACTCGTTGTAGTGGCATATTTAGTTAGCCACGCCTGTTTCTCAGCATCTGCTCCAGAACTCCCTCCTGCCGTAACCATCGCTCCTGCTCCGGCAATTCCTCCCGCCGAAGTTTGGATCGCGCGCGTCCAGTTGTTGCAGTCCGGCCCATATGTGCACACGTATCCATGTGGGATCTCCTTGGGCGGCTCATACAAGAACTGGTAGTCGCCAGGGTCACCTCCAACCTTGTAGACAACGTATGCCGGTGAACCTGGTTGCTGTGGAGCTGCCATTGCGAATGATAGTGGTGGCCTGGTGTGGAATGGTATCTCTCCCTGATAAGTCCCTAAAGCAGGTCCTGACGGAGAATACTGATGCTTCATGATTTCTTGCACCACCTGAAGGGCAACTCGCTCAAGCGCATTCACCAGGCTCTCAGAATGCCGATGTAGAGAATGAGCCACAGCATAGTTGATTTCCTGGCGCAGGGCTCTGGCACGTTCCTCCGAAGGGAGAGACAGATCTAATCCCTCAAACGCGCCTTCTGGTGTGAATCCTTTGAACCTGATGCCGTGCGAGCGGGTCTTCTCGAAAGAGCCGATGAGATCGGCTTCGAAGATGGCCTTCAGCTCATCGTATTTCTTCTTATGTTCTGCAGGTAGATCCTCGTACTTGATCGGTTCGTCCGACATCTTGGCTGCCGATGTTGACGTGGTTGTTGTAGAAAGTGTCCCACCGGGCGTGCCAGAATGTGTTGCCTGCCAAAACTCACCGGCGAGCAGTGGTTAAGCAACACGAAGAGCCGGGAGGCTCCCACGACCGCTTAGTGGGCCCTGGCGCCTCGCGTCGTCCCGCAAAGTCCTAGCACACGTCCAGGTGGCTGCAAGGGCGTGCCACCTGACCTAGACCTGGTCAGGAAGGTGTTGGATTGCTTCGACTAGTCTCCTGCATGGTAGACATGTAAACATTAAATACGAGCCCGATCGGCTCTCAGGTTGCCCTGTGGATCGGCTCAAAGAGCCGATCGCCCCATGGTTCACGTTGGATTTACGATGACATGGGGATCCTGCTTGATCAAAACAAAGCTAAACCAATCTACGACAGTTTAGGGTTTTCACCGCATAACCGGAACATCCTACGCGTAGCTGGGCCTAACAGATAAGAAAGATGATGGAAACTACTCCAAAAAGAGGCCTAAAAACCAACATTAAGTCAATTTCCGGAACATCCCTTGTAGGAACGGTAAAACAACACCTAACGCACTACCGGATCATCCAACCCCAGCATAAGGCCTAATCATGCAGATATTAAACTAATCCTTGAAGAACAAGGAGCAACTATAACAGATCGGATCTACTAAGTAACGAACAAGCAAGGTGCTGCCCTTACACCTGGATAGGTGCAAGGACAGCTAGATATCGAAGGACAGCATTGCTAAGCAAATATGTGTAAGAAAAGCATCAATGCAAGCCCCAAAACATCTACGATAAATAGTGCTACTCGCCATCAACAATGCTTCAGCACAAGTAACACAAGGTAATCGAATAAACGTGTACTGCCTAGATCGCAAGATGCGATCTAGGCAGC
Source organism: Lolium perenne (assembly GCF_019359855.2). Taxonomy (NCBI): domain Eukaryota; kingdom Viridiplantae; phylum Streptophyta; class Magnoliopsida; order Poales; family Poaceae; genus Lolium; species Lolium perenne. The sequence continues at coordinate 100,846,794 of NC_067246.2, read as the reverse complement.
ATGATGCTTACCCGGAAGAAACCCTCGAAATAAGGGGTGGCGATGCGCCTAGTTTGTGTTTGTTGTGAACGTGATTGTCCTCGATTTCAATAACCCTAAGTACATATTTATAGTCCAAGGGACTTTCTAATCCGGAAGCACACCTAACCGTGTACGAGCCAAACTCTATCTTTAATTCTAAAAAACGATCTAATAATATACAGATACACGGGTAACTTAGCCCAAACTCTCGTGCGAGGCCGCTTCAGATATTCTCCACGTGCATCTTCTTCAAGCCCATCTTAATTACGGCCCATCTCCTTGATTGTGCTAAAATCTGGGGATAACAATTAGCTGCTATCCATTGCAATACATCTACTGGTGCTGTCTGTGCATATGATCTTGCTAGTGTGCACAAGATCTGTATCTAGATGATTTCCATTTTTAGTGGCTTTTAGACTGGCAGAAATCCTTGGGTGAAAACCAAGTGATGATCTACCCACTTGAGCATCTGCTCAATCCCATGATTATGTCATGCATATATGATGGATCAGATCCATTGGATCTGTCCAGGAACTTGGTATACCTTGTTCCAGCTCCAAGTATGAGATGTTTTGTTGTTGCAGACTTGGGGTTTTGTGCACAGCCCTTCACCTCCAGGTTCTGGTTGATCTTCTCAGGTCACCATGATTCCTGGTGGCTAAGTGGTTGTGTGTTGGTGCGGTTCTTGAGTATGAACTGGATGAACTTGTGTTGGCTCTAGCTTCACCCTTACCTGGTGAATTATCTTATCTCATTACCATTGTCAAGGTTCTAGGGTTTGTGTTCTATTTATATGCTTCCTACTTCTACCCTGGCCATGACACACAAGGCCTGGTTACTTTGTGACTCACCCCTTGCATTGCCTTGCTGTTGCTTGGTTAGCAACAGCCTTCATATGCTGAAACTTGAGCCCCTGTGGCTGCTCAGTTTTGGTCTGCCTGGTCTTATCTTGTGATGTCCAGGAATTTGGACAAGCACAAGTGTGCAGTGACAGTTTCACTGTCCAAACTGAATTTCTGTGATTGGTGTTAATTGTCCAAACTGAAATTGCTAACACTTACATTCTGGTTTAGCACTTGTTATTTATGTTGCAGGTTTGAAGATGAATATGACCATGAAGATATTCTTCAAGTCATTTATTCTAGGTTTTAGTTTAGGATAAAAATTGTAATCTTCCTTTTTCATTTCTGTTTATTATTCATCAATTCTTGTATCAAGAATATTGTAAAGACAATGTAATTGTGTTATGTTATCAATAAAGCTCAAATTTTACTTATGAGCTTTTGATCTGTGTAATGTTTATATTCTGGAATAAATGTTGTATTTATTATTCACTTTGAAATTCAAAGTTATTTGAATTCATAATTTGTTTTTGAATTTGTGAATTCAATTTCCATATTCTTTTATACTTAATGTTTGATATTCCAAATGCATCTTGCTTGTCAAATGAAATCAATTCCCCAAAACAACAAGATACAAAAGAGATCATGTCGAAATTTCCCTAATTCACCTTGCCTAACCCTAAGTGCAAAATGAGAGAGAACCTCGATCCCTCTTAGGTTTAGTTGCAATAAGGCGCGAAAATTTCCCCCGTTTTGCGATGAAATGCACATCCCATTTCTAAATCTACCCTTCGTTGTTCCTATGTTCTGGGTTATTACACGACTCGAAAAACTCGGTACTCTCAAGTTCAGTGTGCCATCCTATGCAGTCTGGAAGCCGATCTTCAAAAACGTTTTGAGCACCACGATCCTCATGAGTTGGTCAATAAGTTGAAAACTATATTTGAAACTCATGCGGCCGTGGAATGCTATGAAGCATCGAAACACTTCTTCAGTTGCATGATGGAAGAAGGCAGCTCCGTTAGTGAGCACATGCTCGCCATGACCGGGCATGCGAAGAAACTCAGTGATTTGGGAATAGTGATTCCTAACCGACTGGGGATTAATCATGTCCTTCAATCACTGCCACCTAGTTACAAGAACTTTGTGATGAACTACAATATGCAGAACATGAACAAAGAGTTACTTGAACTCTTCTCCATGCTGAAATCTGCTGAGATTGAGATCAAGAAAGAGCACCAAGTGTTGATGGTCAACAAGACCACCAGTTTCAAGAAACAGGGCAAGTCTAAGGGAAAATTCAAGAAGGGTGGTAAGAAAGCTGCCACGCCTCCTGTGAAACCTAAGACTGGCCCTAAGCCTGATGCTGAGTGTTATTACTGCAAGGAGAAGGGACACTGGAAGCGTAATTGCTCCAAGTATTTGGCGGATCTGAAGAGCGGCCTTGTCAAGAAAAAGAAAGAAGGTATATCTGATATACATGTTATAGATGTTTATCTAACTGGTTCTCGTACTAGTACCTGGGTATTTGATACTGGTTCGGTTGCTCATATTTGTAACTCGAAACAGGAACTAAAGAATAAACGAAGACTATTGAAGGATGAAGTGACGATGCGCGTTGGAAATGGATCCAAAGTCGATGTGATCGCTGTCGGCACACTTCCTCTACATCTACCTTCGGGATTAGTTTTAAACCTCAATAATTGTTATTTTGTACCTGCGTTGAGCATGAACATTATATCTGGATCTTGTTTAATGCAAGACGGTTATTCATTCAAGTCTGAGAATAACGGTTGTTCTATTTTTATGAATAATATCTTTTATGGTCGAGCACCTGAAAAGAATGGTTTATTTCTGTTAGATCTCGATAGTAGTGATACACATATTCATAACATTGATGCTAAGCGAATTAAATTAAATGATAATTCTACTTATATGTGGCACTGTCGTCTTGGTCATATTGGAGTGAAACGCATGAAGAAACTCCATACTGATTGATTACTTGAATCACTTGACTTTCAGTCACTTGATAGATGCAAAGCATGTCTAATGGGAAAAATGACTAAGACTCCATTCTCTGGTATTATGGAGCGAGCTACTAACTTATTGGAAATCATACATACCGATGTGTGCGGACCAATGAGTGTAGCATCACGCGGTGGTTATCGTTATGTTCTAACCTTCACAGATGATCTGAATAGATATGGGTATATCTATTTCATGAAACATAAATCCGAAACTTTCGAGAAGTTTAAGGAATTCCAAAGTGAAGTAGAAAATCAACGTAACAAGAAGATTAAATTTCTACGATCTGATCGCGGAGGTGAATATCTGAGTTATGAGTTTGGCATGCATTTAAAGAAATGCGGAATACTTTCACAATTGACACCGCCGGGAACACCTCAACGAAACGGTGTGTCCGAACGTCGTAATCAAACTCTCTTAGATATGGTTCATTCTATGATGTCTCTTACTGATTTGCCGTTATCATTTTGGAGTTATGCATTAGAGACAGCCACATTCACTTTAAATAGAGCACCATCAAAATCCGTTGAAATGACACCGTATGAATTATGGTTTAATAAGAAACCTAAGCTGTTGTTCCTTAAAGTTTGGGGTTGCGAAGCCTATGTAAAAAAGTTACAACCGGACAAGCTGGAACCCGAAGCGGAGAAATGCGTCTTCATAGGATACCCTAAGGAAACTATAGGGTACACTTTCTATCACTGATCCGAAGGCAAGATCTTTGTTGCTAAGAACGGAACCTTTCTTGAGAAAGAATTTCTCACTAAAGAAGTGACTGGAAGAAAAGTGGAACTCGATGAGATTGATGAATCTTCACTCGTTGATCAGAGTAGCGCAGTACCGGAAGTTGTTCCTGTACCGCCTACACCGGCAACAGAGGAAGCTAATGATAATGATCATGAAACTTCGAACGAGATAACTACTGAACCTCGCAGATCGACAAGGGAACGTGCCACTCCTGATTGGTATGATCCTTGTATAAATGTCATGATTGTGGACAACAATGATGAAGACCCTGCGACGTATGAAGAAGCGATGATGAGCCCAGATTCCAACAAATGGCAAGAAGCCATGAAATCCGAAATGGGATCCATGTATGATAACAAAGTGTGGACTTTGGTAGACTTACCTGATAGCCGCAAGGATGTCGAGAATAAATGGATCTTCAAGAGAAAAACAGATGATGATGGTAATATTACTATCTATAAAGCTCGACTTGTCGCAAAGAGTTTCCGACAAATTCAAGGTGTTGACTACGATGAGACTTTCTCACCTGTAGCGAAGCTAAAATCTGTGAGGATTTTGTTAGCAATAGCTGCATTTTTTGATTATGAGATTTGGCAGATGGATGTCAAAACGGCGTTTCTTAATGGAGACATTGAGGAAGAGTTGTATATGGTACAACCCAAAGGTTTTGTCGATCCTAAAAATGCTGACAAAGTATGCAAACTTCAGCGTTCAATTTATGGACTGAAGAAAGCATCGAGAAGTTGGAACCGACGCTTTGATAAGGTGATCAAAGACTTCGGGTTTATACAGTGTCATGGAGAGGCCTGTATTTACAAGAAAGTGAGTGGGAGCTCTGTAGCATTCCTGATATTATATGTAGATGACATATTATTGATTGGGAATGATATAGAACTATTAAGCAGTGTAAAAGGTTATTTGAATAATAGTTTTTCAATGAAAGACCTTGGTGAAGCATCGTATATATTAGGCATCAAGATTTATAGAGATAGATCAAGACGTCTAATAGGGCTATCACAAAGTACATACCTGGACAAGATTCTAAAGAAGTTTAGAATGGACGAAAGTAAGAAAGGACTCTTACCTATGTTACCAGGCAAGGTCTTGAGTAAGACTCAAGGTCTGGCTACCGCAGAAGAAAAAGAAAGGATGAGTCAGATCCCCTATGCCTCGGCAGTAGGCTCTATCATGTATGCCATGCTATGTACTAGACCGGATATAGCACATGCTGTTAGTTTGACTAGCAGATATCAAAGTGATCCAGGAATGCAACACTGGACATCGGTCAAGAATATCCTGAAGTACTTGAAAAGAACTAAGGATATGTTTCTTTGTTATGGAGGTGACCAAGAGCTCGTTGTAACAAGTTACACCGATGCAAGTTGGAACACTGATCCTGATGACTCTAAGTCACAGTCTGGGTACGTGTTTATATTGAATGGTGCTGCGATGGCTGGGCAAGCTCGAAGCAGTGCACGGTGGCGAAGTCTTCAACAGAATCGGAGTACATAGCGGCTTTAGAGGCTTCATCAGAAGCGGTATGGATGAAGAGGTTCATTGTAGAGCTCGGTGTGGTTCCTAGTGCATTGGACCCACTAGTCATCTACTGTGACAACATGGGTGCCATCGCCAATGCACAAGAACCAAGGTCACACAAGAGGCTGAAGCATATCAAGCTGCGTTATCATTCGATTCGCGAGTACATCGAAGATGGAGAAGTAAAGATTTGCAAAGTACACACTGATCTGAATGTAGCAGATCCGTTGACTAAAGCTCTCCCTAGGGCAAAGCATGACCAACACCAGAATGCCATGGGTGTTAGGTACCTTACAATGTAATCTAGATTATTGACTCTAGTGCAAGTGGGAGACTGTTGGAGATATGCCCAAGAGGCAATAATAAAAGTGGTTATTATATTATCTTTATGTTTATGATAAATGTTTATATACCATGCTATAATTGTATTAACCGAAACATTGATACATGTATGTTATGTAAACAACAATGAGTCCCTAGTAAGCCTCTTAACTAGCTTGTTGATTAATAGATGATTAGTTTCATAATCATGAACATTGGATGTTATTAATAACAAGATTATATCATTATATGAATGATGTAATGGACACACCCATTTAAGCGTAGCATAAGATCACGTCATTAAGTTATTTGCTATAAGCTTTCGATACATAGTTACCTAGTCCTTTCGACCATGAGATCATGTAAATCACTTATACTGGAAAGGTACTTTGATTACATCAAATGCCACTGCGTAAATGGGTGGTTATAAAGGTGGGATTAAGTATCCGGAAAGTATGAGTTGAGGCATATGGATCAACAGTGGGATTTTTCCATCCCGATGACGGATAGATATACTCTGGGCCCTCTCGGTGGAATGTCGTCTAATGTCTTGCAAGCATATGAATAAGTTCATAAGAGACCACATACCACGGTACGAGTAAAGAGTACTTGTCAGGAGACGAGGTTGAACAAGGTATAGAGAGATACCGATGATCAAACCTCGGACAAGTAAAATATCGCGTGACAAAGGGAATTGGTATCGTATGTGAATGGTTCATTCGATCACTAAGTCATCGTTGAATATTTGGGAGCCATTATGGATCTCCAGATCCCGCTATTGGTTATTGGTCGGAGAGAGATCTCAACCATGTCTACATAGTTCGCGAACCGTAGGGAGACACACTTAAGGTTTGATGTTGTAATAGTAGAACTTGAATATGGAATGGAGTTCGAAGTATTGTTCGAAGTCTCGGATGGGATCCCGGACATCACGAGGAGTTCCGGAATGGTCCGGAGAATAAGATTCATATATAGGAAGTCATTTTATAAGTTTGAAAATGATCCGGTGCATTTATGGAAGGTTCTAGAAGGTTCTAGAAAAGTCCGGAAGAAATCACTTTGGAAGGCGGAGTCCCTGAGGGACTCCACCACCCATGGCCGGCCAACCCTAGGGGGTGGAGTCCCAGGTGGACTCCACCTAAGGTGGCCGGCCACCCCCTCCCAAGGAAAGGTGGGAGTCCCACCTCAAGTGGGAATCCCACCTTGGGTAGGTTTCATGTCATATGGAAGGTTTTGGTTTGGGGTCTTATTCGAAGACTTGTAGACCAACTCTTGGGTGTTCCACCTATATAATGAGGAGCAAGGGGAGGGGGCCGGCCACACCAAAGCCATTGTGGCCGCACCCCTCATAGTGGCCGGCCACCTCCCCCTCTCCCAAACCCTAGCCGCCCCCTCTCCTCCACCTCTCCCGCAACGCTTAGCGAAGCTCCGCCGGAGATCTCCATCGCCACCGCCACCACGCCGTCGTGCTGCCGGATTCAAGGACGAGCTACTACTTCCGCTGCCCGCTGGAACGGGGAGAAGGACGTCGTCTTCATCAACACCGAATGTGTGACCGAGTACGGAGGTGCTGCCTGATCGTGGCACCGTGATCAAGATCTTCTACGCGCTTTTGCAAGCGGCAAGTGATCGTCTACCGCAGAAACAAGAGCCTCATCTTGTAGGCTTTGGAAATCTTCAAGGGTGAGTTTCGATCATCTCCTCGTTGCTCCCGTCTTCTAGATTGCATCTTGGCTTGGATTGCGTTCTCGCGGTAGGAAATTTTTTGTTTTCTATGCAACGAATCCCTACAGGACCATGTTGCTAAAGGTACAGATTCAAGACATGGATATGTTGTTCTTGGTGGACTCAGGGAGCTCTTCATGTTTCATTGACAGTCACAAAGCGCAGCTGCTCAAAGGAGGAGCACCACTGCCTGACAGTGTCAATGTCAAGGTAGCTGGTGGTGCTATATTGTCTTGTGCTGAATATTTTCCTCAGTTATCTTGGTCAGTTGAGGGAACATAATTCTGTGATGATTTCAAGGTGCTGGAATTGGGCAGCTATGATGGCATTATAGGTTTGGACTGGCTAGGAAAATACAGTCCTATGATCACTGATGTCTACGCCCCCTCCTTTTCCTGTAGACAGTGTTGGGCCTCCAAGAGCAGAGGTTTGTAGAACAGCAGCAAGTTTTCCCTTAAGTGGATCACCCAAGGTTTATCGAACTCAGGGAGGAAGAGGTCAAAGATATCCCTCTCATGCAACCCTGCAACCACAAAGCAAGAAGTCTCTTGTGTCCCCAACACACCTAATAGGTGTACTAGTTCGGCGAAGAGATAGTGAAATACAGGTGGTATGAATAAGTATGAGCAGTAGCAACGGTGCCAGAAAATAGCTTGCTGGCGTGTAGTTGATGGTGGTAGTATTGCAGCAGTAGTAACGCAGTAAAACAGTAAACAAGCAGCGATAGCAGTATTTAGGAACAAGGCCTAGGGATTACACTTTCACTAGTGGACACTCTCAACATTGATCACATAACAGAATAGATAAATGCATACTCTACACTCTTGTTGGATGATGAACACATTGCGTAGGATTACACGAACCCTCAATGCCGGAGTTAACAAGCTCCACAATTCAATGTTCATATTTAAATAACCTTAGAGTGCATGAAAGATCAATTCGACTAAACCAAGTACTAACATAGCATGCACACTGTCACCTTCATGCTATGTAGGAGGAATAATACACATCAATACTATCATAGCAATAGTTAACTTCATAATCTACAAGAGATCATAATCATAGCATAAACCAAGTACTAACACGGATGCACACACTGTCACCATTACACCGTGCAGGAGGAATAAAACTACTTTAATAACATTGCTAGAGTAGCACATAGATAAATTGTGATACAAAATACATTGCAATCATAAAGAGATATAAATAAGCACTTCACTATGCCATTCATAACAGTGAATAAGTATTCTGTGAAATATAGCCTAAGAGACCCACACGGTGCACACACTGTCACCTTTACACACGTGGGACAAGGAGTCTCCGGAGATCACATAAGTAAAATTCACTTGACTAGCATAACGACATCTAGATTACAAGCATCATCATATGAATCTCAATCATGTAAGGCAGCTCATGAGATTATTGTATTGAAGTACATAGGAGAGAGATGAACCACATAGCTACCGGTACAGCCCCGAGCCTCGATGGAGAACTACTCCCTCCTCATGGGAGACAGCAGCGTTGATGAAGATGGTGGTGGTGTCGATGGAGGAGCCTTCCGGGGGCACTTCCCCGTCCCGGCGGCGTGCCGGAACAGAGACTCCTGTCCCCCAGATCTTGGCTTCGCGATGGCGGCGGCTCTGGAAGGTTTTCTCTGGTTTCGTCGAACGTGATAGGGTTTTCGTGACGGAGGCTTTAAGTAGGCGAAAGGGCAGCCTCGGAGGGGGCCTGGGGGGCCCACACTATAGGGCGGCGCGGCCCCCCCTCTGGCGGCTCTCGGGTGTTCTGGATGCTTCCGGGCAAAATAGGAACCTGGGCGTTGATTTCGTCCAATTCCGAGAATATTTCTTTACTAGGATTTCTGAAACCAAAAACAGCAGAAAACAGGAACTGGCACTTCGGCATCTTGTTAATAGGTTAGTTCCAGAAAATGCACGAATATGACATAAAGTGTGCATAAAACATGTAGATAACATCAATAATGTGGCATGGAACATAAGAAATTATCGATACGTCGGAGACGTATCAGCATCCCCAAGCTTAGTTCTGCTCGTCCCGAGCAGGTAAAACGATAACAAAGATAATTTCTGGAGTGACATGCCATCATAAACTTGATCATACTATTTGTAAAGCATATGTAGTGAATGCAGCGATCAAAACAATGGTAATGACATGAGTAAACAACTGAATCATAAAGCAAAGACTTTTCATGAATAGTACTTAAAGACAAGCATCAATAAGTCTTGCATAAGAGTTAACTCATAAAGCAATAATTCAAAGTAGAGGCATTGAAGCAACACAAAGGAAGATGAAGTTTCAGCGGTTGCTTTCAACTTATAACATGTATATCTCATGGATAGTTGTCAATGCAAAGCAATATAACAAATGCAATAAGCAAGTATGTAAGAATCAATGCACAGTTCACACAAATGTTTGCTTCTTGAGGTGGAGAGAAATAGGTGAACTGATGATACGTCCAATTTGCATCACTATTTTATATCATAATTTGCTGTTATTCATTGATATATTTCATATTGGGACACAATTCTTATGTTATTTCATTTATTTTGCATGTTTCATCATTATTGGAGGATTAAGCACAAGAGCCAGGATTCTGCTGGAAAAAGCACCGTCAGAACGCAATATTTCGGAAGATCAACTGTGGAAGGAAATTATACCAAAAATCCTATTTTTCAAGATGACGAAGGAAGCCAGAAGGAGGAGCCAGCTGGACCCAGGGTGGGCCCACACCATAGGGCGGCGCGGCCCATGGCCTGGCCGCGCCACCATGTGGTGTGGGGGCCCCACAGCCCCTTTCGCCTCCTTTTCTTCGCGAAATCCTTCGTCCCGAAAACCTAAGCCACAGAGGGTACCTCGCGAAGAGTTACAGCCGCCTCTGCGGGGCGGAGAACACCAGAGAGAAAAGAGCTCTCCGGCGGGCAGGAATCCGCCGGGGAAATTCCCTCCGGGAGGGGGAAATCGACGCCATCGTCACCGTCATCGAGCTGGACATCATCTCCATCACCATCATCATCATCTTCATCATCATCACCGCCATCTCCGCCGCAGCACCTCGTCTCCGCCGTAGCAATTTGGGTTTGATCTTGATTGTTTGATAGGGGAAACTCTCCCGGTATCGATCTCTACTTGTTGTTGATGCTATTGAGTGAAACCATTGAACCAAGTTTATGTTCAGATTGTTATTTATCATCATATCACCTCTGATCATGTTCCATATGATGTCTCGTGAGTAGTTCGTTTAGTTCTTGAGGACATGGGTGAAGTCTAAATGTTAGTAGTGAACTATGGTTGAGTAATATTCAATGGTATGATATTTAAGTTGTGGTGTTATTCTTCTAGTGGTGTCATGTGAACGTCGACTACATGACACTTCACCATTTATGGGCCTAGGGGAATGCATCTTGTACTCGTTTGCCAATTGCGGGGTTGCCGGAGTGACAGAAACCTAAACCCCCGTTGGTATATCGATGCAGGAGGGATAGCAGGATCTCAGAGTTTAAGGCTGTGGTTAGATTTATTCTTAATTACTTTCTTGTAGTTGCGGATGCTTGCAAGGGGTATAATCACAAGTATGTATTAGTCCTAGGAAGGGCGGTACATTAGCATAGGTTCACCCACACAACACTTATCATAACAATGAAGATTATTTAGCCGTATGTAGCGAAAGCACTAGACTAAAATCCCGTGTGTCCTCGAGAACGTTTGGTCATTATAAGTAAACAAACCGGCTTGTCCTTTGTGCTAAAAAGGATTGGGCCACTCGCTGCAATTGTTACTCTCGCACTTTACTTACTCGTACTTTATTCAACTGTTACATCAAAACCCCCTGAATACTTGTCTGTGAGCATTTACAGTGAATCCTTCATCGAAACTGCTTGTCAACACCTTCTGCTCCTCATTGGGATCGACATTCTTACTTATCGAAAATACTACGATACACCCCCTATACTTGTGGGTCATCAACTGACTCAACAAAAAAGTAAAAAGAATGGTCCTTCAAAGAGGAAAGCATCGATTGCTATATTTGCGCTAGAGCTTTTATTTTGATAACAAGAAACAATTTTGTCAACGGTAGTAATAAAGCATATGTATCATGTAAATTATATCTTACAAGTTGCAAGCATCATGCATAGTATACTAATAGTGCCCGCACCTTGTCCTAATTAGCTTGGACTACCGGATCATCGCAATGCACATGTTTTAACCAAGTGTCATAATGGGGTACCTCTATGACGCCTGTACAAAGGTCTAAGGAGAAAGCTCGCATCGGATTTCTCGCTATTGATTATTCTCAACTTAGACATCCATACCGGGACAACATAGACAACAGATAATGGACTCCTCTTTTATGCATAAGCATGTGGCAACAATTAATTTTCTCATTTGAGATTGAGGATATTGTCCAAAACTGAAACTTCCACCATGGATCATGGCTTTAGTTAGCGGCCCAATGTTCTTCTCTAACAATATGTATGCTCCAACCATAAGGTGATAGATCGCTTTTACTTCAGACAAGACGAACATGCATAGCAACTCACATGAAATTCAACAAAGAGTAGTTGATGGCGTCCCCAGTGAACATGGTTATCGCACAACGAGCAACTTAATAAGAGATAAAGTGCATAAGTACATATTCAATACCACAATAGTTTTTAAGCTATTTGTCCCATGAGCTATATATTGCAAAGGTGAATGATGGAATTTTAAAGGTAGCACTCAAGCAATTTACTTTGGAATGGCGGAGAAATACCATGTAGTAGGTAGGTATGGTGGACACAAATGGCATAGTGGTTGGCTCAAGGATTTTGGATGCATGAGAAGTATTCCCTCTCGATACAAGGTTTAGGCTAGCAAGGTTATTTGAAACAAACACAAGGATGAACGGTGCAGCAAAACTCACATAAAAGACATATTGTAAACATTATAAGACTCTACACCGTCTTCCTTGTTGTTCAAAACTCAATACTAGAAATTATCTAGACCTTAGAGAGACCAAATATGCAAACCAAATTTTAGCATGCTCTATGTATTTCTTCATTAATGGGTGCAAATATGATGCAAGAGCTTAAACATGAGCACAACAATTGCCAAGTATCACATTATCCAAGACATTATAGCAATTTACTACATGTATCATTTTCCAATTCCAACCATATAACAATTTAACGAAGAAGAAACTTCACCATGAATACTAAAAGCTAAGAACACATGTGTTCATACAAACCAGCGGAGCGTGTCTCTCTCCCACACAAGCATTTATTCAAACAAAAACAAAAACAAAAGCACACAGACGCTCCAAGCAAAGCACATAAGATGTGACGGAATAAAAATATAGTTTCAAGGGAGGAACCTGATAATATTGTCGATGAAAAAGGGGATGCCTTGGGCATCCCCAAGCTTAGACGCTTGAGTCTTCTTGATATATGCAGGGGTGAACCATCGGGGCATCCCCAAGCTTAGAGCTTTCACTCTCCTTGATCATAATATATCATCCTCCTCTCTTGACCCTTGAAAACTTCCTTCACACCAAACTCGAAACAAACTCATTAGAGGGTTAGTGCATAATTAAAAATTCACATGTTCAGAGGTGACACAATCATTCTTAACACTTCTGGACATTGCCCAAAGCTACTGGAAGTTAATGGAACAAAGAAATCCATCCCACATAGCAAAAGAGGCAATGCGAAATAAAAGGCAGAATCTGTCAAAACAGAACAGTTCGTAAATACGAATTTTAAAATGGCACCAGACTTGCTCAGATGAAAATGCCCAAATTGAATGAAAGTTGCGTACATATCTGAGGATCACGCACGTAAATTGGCTTAATTTTCTGAGCTACCTACAGGGAGGCAGGTCGAAATTCGTGACAGCAAAGAAATCTGAAACTGCGCAGTAATCCAAATCTAGTATGAACTTTACTATCAAAGACTTTACTTGGCACAACAAAACACTAAACTAAGATAAGGAGAGGTTGCTACAGTAGTAAACAACTTCTAAGACACAAATATAAAACAAAATACTGTAGCAAAATAACACATGGGTTATCTCCCAAGAAGTTCTTTCTTTATAGCCATTAAGATGGGCTCAGCAGTTTTAATGATGCACTCGCAAGAAATAATATTTGAAGCAAAAGAGAGCATCAAGAGGCAAATTCAAAACACATTTAAGTCTAACATGCTTCCTATGCACAGGAATCTTGTAAATAAACAAGTTCATGAAGAGCAAAGTAACGAGCATAGGAAGATAAAACAAGTGTAGCTTCAAAAATTTCAGCACATAGAGAGGTGTTTTAGTAACATGAAAATTTCTACAACCATATTTTCCTCTCTCATAATAACTTTCAGTAGCATCATGAGCAAACTCAACAATATAACTATCACATAAAGCATTCTTATCATGAGTCTCATGCATAAAATTATTACTCTCCACATAAGCATAATCAATTTTATTAGTTGTTATGGGAGCAAATTCAACAAAGTAGCTATCATTATTATTCTCATCAAGTGTTGGAGGCATAGTATAATCACAACAAAATTTACTCTCCATAGTAGGTGGCACCAAAAGACCACTATCATTATAATCATCATATATGGGAGGCAAAGTATCATCAAAGAAAATTTTCTCCTCAATGCTTGGGGGACTAAAAAGATCATGAAAACCAGCTTCCCCAAGCTTAGAACTTTCTATATCATTATCAACAATGGTGTTCAAAGCGTTCATACTAATATTACTTCCAGCATGCAAATAAGATTCCATAGGTTTTTTAATTTTCGCATCAAACAATCCATGTTTTAAATCAGGAAATAGAATAAGAAGCTCATTCTTGTCCATTATGCCAAACTAGTGTAAACAAGAAACAAAAAGTTGCAATTGCAGGATCTAAAGGAAATAGCTTCGAGTACTTACAACGGCGAAAATAGCTTAGTAGCCGAGATCCGGAGTGTGAGTACCTTTTACCTTTCCTCCCCGGCAACGGCGCCAGAAAATAGCTTGATGTCTACGCCCCCTCCTTTTCCTGTAGACAGTGTTGGGCCTCCAAGAGCAGAGGTTTGTAGAACAGCAGCAAGTTTTCCCTTAAGTGGATCACCCAAGGTTTATCAAACTCAGGGAGGAAGAGGTCAAAGATATCCCTCTCATGCAACCCTGCAACCACAAAGCAAGAAGTCTCTTGTGTCCCCAACACACCTAATAGGTGTACTAGTTCGGCGAAGAGATAGTGAAATACAGGTGGTATGAATAAGTATGAGCAGTAGCAACGGTGCCAGAAAATAGCTTGCTGGCGTGTAGTTGATGGTGGTAGTATTGCAGCAGTAGTAACGCAGTAAAACAGTAAACAAGCAGCGATAGCAGTATTTAGGAACAAGGCCTAGGGATTACACTTTCACTAGTGGACACTCTCAACATTGATCACATAACAGAATAGATAAATGCATACTCTACACTCTTGTTGGGTGATGAACACATTGCGTAGGATTACACGAATCCTCAATGCCGGAGTTAACAAGCTCCACAATTCAATGTTCATATTTAAATAACCTTAGAGTGCATGAAAGATCAATTCGACTAAACCAAGTACTAACATAGCATGCACACTATCACCTTCATGCTATGTAGGAGGAATAATACACATCAATACCATCATAGCAATAGTTAACTTCATAATCTACAAGAGATCATAATCATAGCATAAACCAAGTACTAACACGGATGCACACACTGTCACCATTACACCGTGCAGGAGGAATAAAACTACTTTAATAACATTGCTAGAGTAGCACATAGATAAATTGTGATACAAAATACATTGCAATCATAAAGAGATATAAATAAGCACTTCACTATGCCATTCATAACAGTGAATAAGTATTCTGTGAAATATAGCCTAAGAGACCCACACGGTGCACACACTGTCACCTTTACACACGTGGGACAAGGAGTCTCTGGAGATCACAGAAGTAAAATTCACTTGACTAGCATAACGACATCTAGATTACAAGCATCATCATATGAATCTCAATCATGTAAGGCAGCTCATGAGATTATTGTATTGAAGTACATAGGAGAGAGATGAACCACATAGCTACCGGTACAGCCCCGAGCCTCGATGGAGAACTACTCCCTCCTCATGGGAGACAGCAGCGTTGATGAAGATGGCGGTGGTGTCGATGGAGGAGCCTTCCGGGGGCACTTCCCCGTCCCGGCGGCGTGCCGGAACAGAGACTCCTGTCCCCCAGATCTTGGCTTCGCGATGGCGGCGGCTCTGGAAGGTTTTCTCTGGTTTCGTCGAACGTGATAGGGTTTTCGCGACGGAGGCTTTAAGTAGGCGGAAGGGCAGCCTCGGAGGGGGCCTGGGGGGCCCACACTATAGGGCGGCGCGGCCCCCCTCTGGCCGTGCCAGGGTGTGGTGTGGGGCCCCCAGGGCTTCCCTCTGGCGGCTCTCGGGTGTTCTGGATGCTTCCGGGCAAAATAGGAACCTGGGCGTTGATTTCGTCCAATTCCGAGAATATTTCTTTACTAGGATTTATGAAACCAAAAACAGCAGAAAACAGGAACTGGCACTTCGGCATCTTGTTAATAGGTTAGTTCCAGAAAATGCACGAATATGACATAAAGTGTGCATAAAACATGTAGATAACATCAATAATGTGGCATGGGACATAAGAAATTATCGATACGTCAGAGACGTATCAATCACACATTGGGAACAGGGATGGATTGCATTACCTAAAGATGGACAGTTAGTGGTGCTCCAGGGCGAAGGGTCACAATTTAGTATCAATGCCTTAGTAGGGTTGAATCTGATGAGTGATGCTGAAACACCAGCGCCTATTCCCATTCCTCCGCCAGTGCAAGCTATATTGGACATATTTGCTTCTGTTTTTGCTACCCCTGCTGGCTTACCACCAAGGCGCCAATATGACCATCATATACCTCTAGTGCCTGGTGCCCGTCCTGTCTCCATGCGTCCTTATCATGTGGTGCCTGAACTGAAGACAGAAATAGAAAAGCAAGTCCAAGAATTACTGGACCAGGGTGTCATTCAGC
The DNA here is from genome assembly GCF_019359855.2 of Lolium perenne. Classification (NCBI taxonomy): domain Eukaryota; kingdom Viridiplantae; phylum Streptophyta; class Magnoliopsida; order Poales; family Poaceae; genus Lolium; species Lolium perenne. The sequence goes on along the minus strand of NC_067246.2, from coordinate 100,830,511 downwards.
TGAGCAATAGCCCATTTGGTTCACCAGTACTTCTAGTAAAAAAGGGGACAAAACCTGGCGCTTGGTCGTTGATTACCGGCACCTGAACACTTTGACAATGAAAGGCAAGTACCCTCTTCCTATCATCGATGAACTGCTCGATGAATTGGCCGGTTCCAAGTGGTTTTCTGATACGTCTCCAACGTATCTATAATTTCTGATGTTCCATGCTAGTTTTATGACAATACCTACATGTTTTATTCATACTTTATATCATTTTTATGCATTTTCCGGAACTAACCTATTAACAAGATGCCGAAGCGCCAGTTCCTGTTTTCTGCTGTTTTTGGTTTCAGAAATCTTACACAGGAAATATTCTCGGAATTGGACGAAACAAAAGCCCACGATCTTATATTTCACAGAAGGTTCCAGAGCACCGAAGAGGGGCCAGAGGGGAGCCAAGGGGGCCCCACCCCACATGGTGGCGCGGCCAAGGGGGGCGCGCCCCCCTATGGTGTGGGACCCTCGGGACCCCTTCGAGGCTGCCCTTCCGCCTATAAAGTCTCTCCGTCGCGAAAACCCTAAAGGGATAAGCCACGAGACGAGAAAAGTTATGCAGCCACCGCCATCGCGAAGCCAAGTTCGGGGGACAGAAGTCTCTGTTCCGGCACGCCGCCGGGACGGGGAATTGCCCCCGGAAGCCATCTCCATCGACACCACCGCCATCTTCATCGCCGCTGCTGTCTCCCATGATGAGGAGGGAGTAGTTCTCCCCCGAGGCTAAGGGCTTTACCGGTAGCTATGTGGTTAATCTCTCTCCCCCATGTACTTCAATACAATGATCTCATGAGCTGCCTTACATGATTGAGATCCATATGATGAGCTTTGTAATCTAGATGTCGTTATGCTATTCAAGTGGATTTTACTTATGTGATCTCCGGAGACTCCTTGTCCCACGTGTGTAAAGGTGACAGTGTGTGCACCGTGTGGGTCTCTTAGGCTATATTTCACAGAATACTTGTTCACTGGGTTATGATTTGAGTTGGATGTCTCTATGAAATTGTGGTGTGTTAGTACCTCCTATGAATGCTCACAGTGACAGCGTGGGGTGTTTATTAGTACTTGGGAATACATTTTTAAGGTTTGCTTTTGCAGCCCTACACGGTGAATTAGTGTTCGTTATCCCGTCAGAGAGTAATTCATAATAGCATAGTGAAGTGCTTATATTTATATTCAATTATGATTGCAATGTTGAGAGTGTCCACTAGTGAAAGTATGATCCCTAGGCCTTGTTTCTAAGTATTGAAACACCGTTTCCAACAAGTTCTGCTACATGTTTGCTTGCTGCCATCTTTATTTCAGATTGCAATTACTACTTACAATCATCCATATTACTTGTATTTCACTATCTCTTCGCCGAACTAGTGCACCTATACATCTGACAAGTGTATTAGGTGTGTTGGGGACACAAGAGACTTCTTGTATCTTAATTGTAGGGTTGCTTGAGAGGGATATCTCTGACCTCTACCTCCCTGAGTTCGATAAACCTTGGGTGATTCACTTAAGGGAAACTTGCTGCTATTCTACAAACCTCTGCTCTTGGAGGCCCAACACTGTCTACAGGAATAGAAGCGTGCGTAGACATCATATTCCAAGCTTGATTTGAAGGCAGGGTATCACCAGATACGTCTAGCCCCTGGCGAGGAAGCAAAGACAGCGTTCCAAACTCATAATGGCCACTATGAATTCAGGGTGATGGCATTTGGACTTACAGGAGCTCCTGCTACATTTCAGCAGGCCATGAACGCCACCTTGGCCCCGGTTTTGCGCAAGTTTGCTTTGGTTTTCTTCGATGATATCTTGATCTACAGTCAAACTTATGACGATCATTTACAACACTTGGCAACTGTTTTGGGAATTCTGCAGCAGGATCAGTGGCAAGTTAAACTATCGAAATGTGCTTTTGCCCAGGAGAAAATCAATTATCTTGGCCATGTGATATCCGCTGCAGGTGTTGCGACTGATGCCACTAAAATTCAGTCAGTTGAAAACTGGCCAACACCAACGAATCTGAAAGAATTAAGGGGATTTCTTGGTCTTACTGGCTACTATAGGAAGTTCATCAGACATTATGCCATTATCAGCCAGTCGTTGACTGCTCTACTTAAGAAAGGAGTGATGTTTGTTTGGATAGTTGACTCTGACACAGCATTCCAAACCCTGAAGCAAGCTTTGACAACAGCTCCAGTTCTGGCTCTTCCTCGATTTGATGAACAGTTTGTCATCGACACTGATGCATGTGATGTTGGTATTGGAGCAGTTTTATCACAATGTGGACATCCCCTGGCATATGTCAGCCGTGCACTGAGCCCCAAGAATAGAGGCCTGTCAGTATATGAAAAAGAATACTTGGCTATCCTGCTAGCAGTGCAGCAGTGGCGTTCTTATTTGCAAATTGGAGAATTCGTGATTCGAACTGATCACAAAAGCCTTGTTCATTTAACTGACCAGAGGTTGCATACGGAATGGCAGCAGAAAACATTAACCAAGTTAATGGGGCTGCAATATAAGGTGATGTACAAGAAGGGGATTCACAATGGGGCGGCTGACGCACTCTCGAGGAAGCCCACGAGCAGTTCTCCATTGATGTCTGTAACAACGGTTCAACCTGTTTGGCTTGAATCTGTGCGTGCCAGCTATGAGGAGGATGAGGTTGCACAACACCTACTGCAGAAGCTCGCGGTGGCACTAACAGCGGAGGGTGACTATAAGTTGGACCATGGCATCCTGCGTTATCGAGGGCGCATTTGGATAGGACAAGATAAACAGCTGCATCAGCGTATCATTTCAGCATTCCATGACAGTCCTCAGGGCGGCCATTCGGGATTTCCTGTAACTTATCGCAGATTGACTTCCTTATTCAAGTGGCCATCTATGAAGAGTATGACAAGAGAATATGTGCGAACTTGTCACATCTGTCAACAAGCAAAGCCTGAGCGAATCCATCCATCAGGCCTGCTGCAACCGCTTCCGATTCTGTCTGCACCGTGGGAAACAGCGACCGTGGATGTCATTGATGGATTACCGTCATCCAAAGGGTACAATTGCATCCTCGTTCTGGTTGACAAGCTTACCAAGTACGCACATTTTGTGCCATTGAAGCATCCTTACACAGCAAGCAGAGTCGCTGATCTGTTCGTGGACAACATTTACAGATTGCACGGTATGCCACTGAACCTAGTCTCAGACCGTGATCCTGTTTTCACGTCACTCTTCTAGCAATCAGTCTTTAAGGCCACTGGGACCAACCTGAAAATGAGTACAGCGAACCACCCACAGACGGATGGACAAACGGAGAGAGTGAATCAATCAGTGGAATGTTATTTGCATTGTTTCATCAGTGCACATCCTCAACACTGGGCTAAGCGGATCGCTCTTTGTGAATTCTGGTACAACACTAACTGGCATGCTTCATTGGGCAAAACTCCTTTTGAGCTTCTTTATGGCAGACAGCCTCGCTATTTCAGTATTTCTGCCTCAGACAAGATTGCATCGGCAGATACTCAAGCTTGGTTGGATGAGCGTTCACTGATCCTGTCCTCAGTTCGTCAGCACTTTCTGCGTATGCAACAACGCATGAAGCACCAGGCGGATAAGAACAGGACAGAGCGACAGTTTGCAGTTGGTGATGAAGTTTTTCTCCGCCTGCAACCCTATATTCAGTCATCTGTTGTCCGTCGTGTCAGCCAGAAACATTCAAATTCTTTGGTCCATTCAAGGTTATTGCGCGAATTGGGCAGGTCGCGTACAAGCTGGCACTGCCTGAATCAAGCAGAGTGCACCCAGTCTTCCATGTTTCTCAACTGAAGCCATGTCTGGGTAAGCCTCGTCCAGTCTCGCAGCAATTACCGTCACCACTTGATTTCTTTCAGGTTCCTGTCAAGGTACTTCAGCAGCGTACGCGCCAGGTTGGCCACCGTACAATCTCTCAAGTGCTGGTCCAGTGGAGTGGCTCGTCGACAGCGCAAGCTACATGGCATGGGAAGATCATGACTCATTACGCCAGCATTTCCCTCATGCTCCTGCTTGGGGACAAGCAGGTCCTCAACAACGGGGGAGTATCAGCGACCCGTCTACTACTGCTGATGAAGATTCGGGCGGGGAACGAGCCGGTTCAACAACTTCATCGCCAAGAAGCAAGGCCCGGCCCAGGAGAGAAAGGAAGGCACCAGCTCGTTACACCGGTGCGGACTGGACCACCTGAAGTCCGGCCCTTTTAGCTGCATCTATATAAGCTCGTCGTGAACCAGTGTTTTAGGCAAGTTGTAAGTTAATCATGAACCCGGCAGTGCCGTGGAGACTCGCTCGGGGGTGGTTGGGAGGATAATCGAGCAAATTCCCTATTTCGTGTTGTGTTTGCGTTGCTTGGCGAGATCCGATCTAGTACCACCTCACACACTGCAGCCGCGTGCTCCCGCAACAACTGCCCATGTAGAGCCACAGATTGTCCGATGGTCACAGATTAGGTTGGACGTGCCAGAGATAAGATGAAAATGACAAGTGGGTTCGTGCTGTAAGTGAGAGTACCAAATTGTCTATGCTAGAATCGTTTCTTCTCATTATTACAAAGAGGCTTATGGTCCAGGTTCGATCGGGATAGATATGAACGGGGTGCTAATTTCCTGGATTCAAAGTTTAGGATCCAATTTAGCTAGCACCTACAAATTCAATGTTTGACCTGGGCATTTTCCGTTAATAAAAGATGTAAGGGTGGCACGGCGGCATTATTGGGCAGACAGAGGCAAACGAGTTTGTTATATCGGTAATCCTAGACGTACGGACTATTTGCTTACCGGAATAAGAGCATGTCTAACAGGCCCCTTATAACCCGCCCACCCCGTGAAATTCCGGCGAGATACGGGGCAGGCGCGGTTTGGGCCGTCTAGCAGGCCCCGTATTCGGGCCGGACCGTTTCGGTGGAATACGAGGCCCAGGAAATCCGCCCCGCCGCCCCCTACTTATACCGGGCGAACGTGCGAGTGAGGGGTTACCCTAGCTCCGCCGCCTCCTCCATCCTGCTCCGGCGAGCAATTCCTCACTCCCCCGCGCCGCATTCCACCCCAGCTCCGGCATGGACGCCCGCCGCCGCAGTACCGCCTCGCCGGCGAGCGGATCGAAGCGATCCCGCTCGCCGGACAACGTGGAGGATGCGTGGCGGCTCCAATGCAAGAGATCCGCCGCCGGGAGCCGCCGTGCGGCCTGCAAGTACGACGGTGAAAGGACACGGATGTCGCCTAGAGGGGGGGGGGGGTGAATAGGCGATTTAAAACTTTTACGAGATGAGCTTAACAAATGCGGAATAAAAACTAGCGTTTACTTTGTCAAGCCCAAAGCCTATATACTATTGTTCACCTATGTGCACCAACAACTTATTCTAAGCAATGGTTCACCTATGTGCATCAACAACTTATGCTAAGCAATACAAGCAAGTATGTGATAGCAAGATATATATAACTTCAAGCACGATGGCTATCACAAGGTAAAGTGCATAAGTAAAGAGCTCGGGTATAGAGATAACCGAGGCACGCGGGAGACGATGATTTATCCCGGAGTTCACACTCTTGCGAGTGCTAATCTCCGGTGGAGAGGTGCGGTTGCTTAGTGCTCCCGAACGCCACAAGAGGCTCACCTTGAGGTGTGGTTGCTCGATGCACACCAACGCCACAAAGGCCTCACCCCAAGATGCGGTACTCACACCACACATCGAACGCCACGGAGGCGCCTCACCTAAATCTTCGGTGACCCTCGCCACAAAGGCCTAGGTCACGGTTCCACTAAGGGATTTCCTTCGAGGCGGAAACCGGGCCTTACACAAAGCTTGGGGCACGCATCCACAACTTAATTGGAGGCTCCCAAGAAATCGCCACAAAGGCCTCAAATCCGTCTAGGGTTCCAAGAACCCAAGAGTAACAACTTTCTTGCTTTCACTTCCACGAATCACCGTGGAGAACTCAAACCGATGCACCAAATGCAATGGCAAGAACACCACAAAGATGCTCAAGTCCTTCTCTCTCAAATTCCAACAAAGCTACAAAAGCTATTAGGGGAATAAGAGAGGAAGAACAAATAGGAGGAGAAACACCAAATTTCTCCAAGATCTAGATCTAGTGGATTCCCCTCACAAAGAGAGGGATTTGATTGGTGAAGGTGTAGATCTAGATCTCCTCTATCTATCTCTCAAATAGATGCAAGATTCATGGGAGGGAGAGGGAGATAGCAAGCTCAAAGAAGGTCAACAATGGAGGCAAAAACGAGCTCAAACGGTTGGGGAACATTGGGGAAGAAGACCCCCTTAAATAGGGCAAGAGAAATCTGCACGTTATGCACAAAACTCGTCAAAACCGGAACTTCCGGTCATTTGGGGCGGAACTTCCGCCCCCCGGAAGTACCGGCCAAGTTCCGGATGAAGTGGGGCGACCCTGGAAAGCTTACAGTATACTTTTGCGTGCAGAATCGTCATTTCCGGAAGTTCGCCGGAACTAGGGCGGAAGTTCCGGCCACGGCCAAAAAACTGCTTCACGGAAACTTGAATAACTTTTGCATCCGGACTCCGATTTTGATGATCTTGGGCTCGTTTCGAAGCTAGTAAAAAGCTCTACAAGATCATGCATGGAACCATCATAGTCCAGTAAGGTAGGATAGAAAAAAATGGATAAAGGTTTTACCTATCTATAAACAGCAAACCGGTAAAACCTCCAATATGGAAAATGCAACAACTTGAGTTAGGAAACTCGGATTTAGGTGAAACCAATTTTGTTGTAAAGAAGATGACAAGAGCTACCCCACAAAGAGTGAAAGGCTTAAGAACAAGTGGGGTAGGTTTTTCTATGTATTTTAGAGTGAAACCTCTCAATACGAGAAACCGAGAAAAACTCCAATATCGAAAACGCAACAAGTGATTCATGCGGAATCCGTTTTCGATGAACTAGAGCTTGCTATGGAAATAACCACAAGCTCTAAATCACCACATGGATAAGATCCAAATAACAACCAAGAAATATGATGCAAGGATGCAAAGGTTTGAGCTCTCTCCGAACGATACGATCGAGTTACTCACTCGAGAGCCCTCTTGATAGTACGGCAACTAAACTATAAAACGGTCTCCAACTACACCATGAGACCTGTAAGAAAGAAACCCTATCAAGAGCAAACCTTAACCTTGCGCGTTGCTCTTGAGCTCGATGAAGACGATCTTGATCACAACAAGATGGAACACCTTTCTTGATTGTGCTTGCTTGATGAAGTCTTGTGGATTGCTCCCCCATAATCCACCATGGGAGAGCATTTTCTTCGGCACATCTTCACATATCCATGATCACCATATGGATGGCAAGCTTCAAGCAAATGATCTCTTAGAGATGGCTCATCTTGAACTTGCACTTCATTTCTTCATTCTTCATCATGTTGATGTCTTGAAGTTAACTTTGAGGGATCACTTCATCTTCATCTTCAAGGCATACTTGATACTTGATATCCTTCATTAATTTCTTCTTAATGCAACCTTGAAGCCAACATATGGTTCAAGCATTGCCTATGGACAACACCTACAAATATAACTCAATGCAAACATTAGTCCATAGGGATTGTCATTAATTACCAAAACCACACATGGGGGTCCATGCACTTTCAATCTCCCCCATTTTGGTAATTGATGACAATCTCTTTGAGAGGGTTTATATAAGGAATTTAAGTAAAAAACAAGTTGAATATATAGAGCAAACTCCCCCATAATGTATGCATGTGTGAATGATCTAGACTTTCATTGCATATATTGGCATTCAAAGCCTAGTGGAGTTTTCTCTAAATATTCAACTATGCAAAGCAACAAGATGCAATGCAATAAAGGCACATGCTTAAGCACAAAGCAAAGACATAACCAAATTCCCTTAAACCCTCCAAACTTCTCCCCCATTGGCACCAATTGCCGAAATGGGTGAAAAATTTAGAAGGCCAAAATAGTGAGACTTCCTTCATAGCGTGTGCATTTCTCATAATTTGAGTGGAATCAAATGCACGTATCCAATGACGAATATTCGGAAGGAATCACACTATAGATAGGATCAAAGATTGCAAAAAGATAACAAAGTCAAGAAGCTTCAACAAATGAAGCAAGCAACCAAATGAACCACAAAGAATATACCAAAAGAAAGATAGATATTATGATAAGATCAAGAAGATTGCTCTAAATAATATGAGGAAGCTCCCCAAGGTTTGTGCACAAAACCAGACAAATTGCATTGGAGTATAAAGTGCACAAACATGGAATCATCACTCCCATAATATCATTCAAAACAAAAGATACCAAGTGAATCAAACTCTAATGATCACGACAAAATAGTGCCTTAAATAAAATGAGGAAGCTCCCCAAGGTACATGCATAAATTAAAATGTTGCATTTGAATACAATATGCATAAAATGGAATCCTTACTCCCTCATTACCATTTAAAACACAAACATTTGCAATAGATCATAGATAGAAAATTAAGCTTAACACTTGCAACAAACAAATGGTTGAGCAACAAGTAAGAGGCACCATAATAAAAGGCTCAACCAAGAGGATATGTGAAAGGCATGATAAAGCATATTATAAGACTATTACAAGGATGAGCAAAAAGCATCATCATAGTCTTCAATGAAATATATTGCTTAGCATGACCAATCAACACGCAACAAATAAATAAGATATCAAATGGAGATGTATCATCTCTTATGTGTATAAGTTTCTCTAAGTGAGCAATATCACAAAGATATTTATCCACAAAGAAACATGCACACACAAAATAGATACACAAGAATATAGCATGATATCCCAAAATGAAGTCATGCAATATACCAATAAGAATTCTTGCTTAATAGCATGGCCAAAGGCTCAATTTTATCTTATTGTACATTCATGAACTTCAGCCACAAACATCTAAAATACATCACAAATATCAACAAGGGATAGAAGATAGTTGGGATGCATTGAGATAGGCAACAAGTATCACAAACGAGGATACCAAAAGAAATAACTAAATTTGCACTTTCATCGATATTGCACATGTGAGAGGTTTGAGGAATTGATATGCAATAAAATTGCTAGATAGGCATAGTTGGGATGGATGAAACATGAGCATGATTTAATATACTTCCCAACAAATGCACTCATCTCAACTTACTCACATTCACAATAAAGAGGTTTCATTAAGACTTTTGCAAGAAGCACAACATTTGCAAATCAAGAGATTCATGCCAAGATGCAACCACATGGTTGGATGCTAGAAAAATATGCATGAGAAGATACTTGTTATCGAGATAGCATTGGTGTGGATGTAGTAGATATGTGTTCGTTGACCATCCTAGCTTGCCTCAAGTTACCATTGAGTCACCACTTCTTCCCAAGAGTGAGACAAACATCCAATGCATATCCATTGCACCTAACACAAAGGTAAGTACAAAATGGTCCCCAAACTAATTGGGTCCGAAGTAGTTAGACACACTACAACATATAGGACAAACTCCACAATTCTATGTGCATATAGATATGAAATTGAATTTCATGCACATCTTAGCCAAATTAGGATTTGATGGAGTTTACCCTATATATTGGATCAAAGAAAGTGACACATGCCATAAGATATACATATATTAAATATGCATGCACAATACTTTCAAGAACCAAAGGAAGATACAATTTGGACAAAACACCAAATAAACCAAGAGACAATGGTTGTCCAAATTGTATCAAAGAATCAAATCAACACAAGATTGACTACAAAGACCTATCTCATTATGAGAAGCTAATTAAACCTAAACACAAAGGAATGAGATAACCAACTCCCAAGAGAGCAAGGTTCCAACAAATAAACCAAACCCTCGACACTTCTTATGATGGCACAAAGTACCAAAGAGAAAGTTTATGTCTCCCAAAACCAAATTTTTGATAATGATCAAGAGATGTTAAGCATTTTAATAAATATAGAAGAGATCCCCCAAGATTGGTGCATTATCTAGGATTTTTCATATGAATACAAAATGCACAAAACTAGGATCATCACGCTACCTATATCTTCTTAAAATGCTAGAAAGTTTGAATAGACAACTTAGATCCATAAGTTGCAAGGAAGACACATGGGAGTCAAAGCACAACAAATTCATGGCAATAAATAAGGCAATTTAAACACAAGAGCCAATGTAGATATGATCAATAAATATCTACCTCATAATTGATTACCAATTATCCTAGGACAAGAGGTATTAGGAAATATTTCCCGGTGGTAGTTTGTAAGTATACATAAGATCATATTTACAACGAACAAAGCATATGGTAAAAGATACTAGTTAACCATCATGCAAAGAAAGTTTCTTGATAGCTTCATTTAGTCATACCAACATGCAAGGCAATTAATAGTATTCATACCAATATGCAAAGCAATTAATAGTATTCATACCAACATGCAAAGCAATTAATAGTATGACTTGAAGCACATGGTTTTCCAAAAATGTATTGAGGGACACGTTGTGAAAAACCATGCCAAGAAAAACTTTCACAAATAAGATCCACAAAGATATTAGCAATGAAGCTATTTAAGCAAATTGGAGCTTGTTTGAGCAAACATGCCACATAGGAGAGAGATAATTTTTACGATATCAATTCTATGTAACACAACCTCAAATGTTCACATTTTCTAGGCTTGTAATATGCACAAAGCTTATTACCCCCCATAATGTGATAAGGAATTTATTTTCACAAGAGGCAAATAAGATCCAACTAGAGATATTAATGGACATTAGAATTTGAATTTCTCATGAAGATGACATACCACATAGAGACTAGATAATCTTGCAATATCAATTCTAAGTGATATTCCTCATGTACACACATTGTTAGGATTGTGAAATTCCTGAAGGCATATCACTCCCCCAAAATGTTATAGTCCATTAATCTCTCATAAGAGCCATATAAGATACAACAAGATGCAAAGAGGCTCCAACACAAACACAAATACATGGTGTTCAACCCAACATGCATAGACTTGATTTCTCAAGCAAAACTATTAGGAAGCACAACATATACAAACACATGTTAGGAACAAAACTAACACATGCAAAGGGGCGAGTAACTTTCAATATAAATGAGTTGAGCACATGTTACCGCAAGGAGGAACATTGAATATATGATAGAAGCAAGATAACCAAGACTTGGCTTGAGATAATATAAATGATGAAGATCCCTTAATTCTTCATGATGTAGCCAAGTCTCCAATGCCCTCCAACAAGCACCTATTGATCAAGTTTTGGATTGTTGGTCCCCAACTAAGTTGGGTCCTAAGAGGTTAGTCACAATAGGCTTGGCAACCCAAATGGTTCTTTTCTTGACACCACTTTGAGCACCAACATATTTGGCAAACACATTGCCACCCTCATCCTTATGAATAGAATAAACATCATCAATGGTGATAGAGTTGGATGAGGTACCAACAGTGCAAAAGGAGGAGATGTGGCCCTTCTCGCGATATATGTAGCAAGTTCTTTTCTTCTCCTTCTTCTCACGAGATTTCTCCACAATGGGAGCATTGGCTTGGTTCTTCTTGGGAAGTGGCATTTCTTCAACTTGAGGTTGAATATGAGTTTGAACTTGAGGCCGCTACACTTTTTGCTTCTTCTTCAAAGGGCAAGATCTAACATGGTGCCCTTCAATTTTGCACTTGAAGCAAACAATCTTGGCCGGGTCTTTGACTTGTACTTGGCCCTTCTTCTTGTTGTTGTTATTGTTCTTGTTGTTGGATTTGAATCCAAGTCCACTCTTGTCATTGGGGGATTGTTGCACACTTAACATCGTGTCAAGTTTGCATTTCCCTTCATGACTCTTTACCAAGTCGGTCTTCAAAGAAGTGACTTGGGCCTTGAGCTCTTTGATTTCCTCTACATGGTTAGTAACAACACAAGTACTAGAGGAAGTAGAATCTTCATTATTAGAGCAACAAGGCAAGGAAGATAATTCATCACAAGATTTAGCAATATTATGAGTGGATGAATTACTAGGACTAGCACATGGCAATATAGCATTTTGAGTAGTAGTGCTAGTATCCACATGAGGCTTACAAGGTGTTGCCTTTGATATGATAGCCTCATGAGCTAACTTTAGCCTATCATGAGAGGCTAGAAGATCCTCATGGGAGCTAGAAAGCTTTCCATGATTTTCTTCCAATTTCCCATAATTGCTAGTTAGCAAATCAAGTTGAGCCCTTAGCTCAACATTCTCCTTCAAGATAGATGCTTCACAAGAAGTAGAGTTAGTAGCACAAGCATCATCACAAGACACATCAAGAAGAGAGGGTAACATAGCATGCTCTTTTAAATATGAAGCTTGTAGTTGCTCATATGACTTGGTGAGGATAGAGTGTTCGCTCTCCAAGGCCTTGTGGGCCTTGTCTAGATCATCTAGATCCTTAACAAGTTTATCATGACCAACACCAACTTTGGACTTTTCATTTTTAAGCAATTTTAATTTAGCTTTAGCATGGTCTCTTTCTTTAGTGAGTTTAGCAAATATTTCATTTTGAGACACCTCAAGGGTTTCAAGTTGCTCCTCTAGAGAGGCTACGGTATCTTGTTCTTCTTCAAGATCATTCTTTAAGGATGCTACATCATTGGCATACTCTCGTTCAAGAGCACCCTTTTTATCAATGGTGTTCTCATGCATCCAAATAAGTTTTTGGCTCTCAATAGCGGTAGTCAAGATTTCAAAGAAGTGAGTGCTAGCAATTTTATCTTTGCAAATAACCTTGAATACGCTCTCACCCTTATCGCGTAGAGAGACAACCCAATCCTCTTCTTCATATTCATCCTCATCCTTATCACCACGAGACATATTAGGATCCATGGCAGGAGGTACCGTGGAACCCTTGGCCATAAGGCATATATGAGGACCGTGAGATAAAGATGAGGAGTTACTTGAGGCTCCTTTCAAGATCTTGTCTTGACCAATAGAATCTTTGGTTTCCTCTACATTGTTAGACACAAAACAACTAGAGGAAATAGAATCATTTTTATCATGGCCATAAGACAAATCAAGCATATCATTATGAGATTTATTTAAGCAACTTACACATGATATGCAAGGACTATCAACACAAGCATGTAAATCATTTCTAGTGCTAGATGTGTTTAAGTCCAAAGATGAAGCATTGCAATGAGATAGAGATGAAGAATCATCAATAGTAAGCTCAATATAAACATTGTAATTTTCATCACCACTCACCATATCATTACCTTGTGTCTTACCACACTTTGGTGAAGTGGATGAAGATGAGAACTCATCACGGCCGGAAGTGGAAGCAATACAATCATCCTCAATAATGTTGGACACATCATATTTGTCTTTAATCTTTGTCCATAATTCATGAGCGCTCCCAAAAGGCATGATTGAAGAAGTAACTACATTGCTCACAACAATGGAAAACACATGAGAAGCAAGAGCATCGAGGCAAGAGTTTTTCTCCTCCTCAAGAGATAAATTTTGAGGATCCTTAGGAGAAGAAAAACCCATGCCAAGAAATCGCTCCATGTCCGGGGACATACCCCGTAAGATTTTAAGCGCATAAATTTTCCATAGATCATAATTTGTGCCATCAAATATAAACAAGTTATTGTGCGCTAATCCCCTAACCGACATCTTTACTCTCAAGGCGGTGAAGCCTAAGAATGAGAGACCTTGCTCTGATACCAATTGAAAGGACACGGATGTCGCCTAGAGGGGGGGTGAATAGGCGATTTAAAACTTTTACGAGATGGGCTTAACAAATGCGGAATAAAAACTAGCGTTTACTTTGTCAAGCCCAAAGCCTATATACTATTGTTCACCTATGTGCACCAACAACTTATTCTAAGCAATGGTTCACCTATGTGCACCAACAACTTATACTAAGCAATACAAGCAAGTATGTGATAGCAAGATATATATAACTTCAAGCACGATGGCTATCACAAGGTAAAGTGCATAAGTAAAGAGCTCGGGTATAGAGATAATCGAGGCACGCGGGAGACGATGATTTATCCCGGAGTTCACACTCTTGCGAGTGCTAATCTCCGGTGGAGAGGTGCGGTTGCTTAGTGCTCCCGAACGCCACAAGAGGCTCACCTTGAGGTGTGGTTGCTCGATGCACACCAACGCCACAAAGGCCTCACCCCAAGATGCGGTACTCACACCACACACCGAACGCCACGGAGGCGCCTCACCTAAATCTTCGGTGACCCTCGCCACAAAGGCCTAGGTCACGGTTCCACTAAGGGATTTCCTTCGAGGCGGAAACCGGGCCTTACACAAAGCTTGGGGCACGCATCCACAACTTAATTGGAGGCTCCCAAGAAATCGCCACAAAGGCCTCAAATCCGTCTAGGGTTCCAAGAACCCAAGAGTAACAACTTTCTTGCTTTCACTTCCACGAATCACCGTGGAGAACTCAAACCGATGCACCAAATGCAATGGCAAGAACACCACAAAGATGCTCAAGTCCTTCTCTCTCAAATTCCAACAAAGCTACAAAAGCTATTGGGGGAATAAGAGAGGAAGAACAAATAGGAGGAGGAACACCAAATTTCTCCAAGATCTAGATCTAGTGGATTCCCCTCACAAAGAGAGGGATTTGATTGGTGAAGGTGTAGATCTAGATCTCCTCTATCTATCTCTCAAATAGATGCAAGATTCATGGGAGGGAGAGGGAGATAGCAAGCTCAAAGAAGGTCAACAATGGAGGCAAAAACGAGCTCAAACGGTTGGGGAACATTGGGGAAGAAGACCCCCTTAAATAGGGCAAGAGAAATCTGCCCGTTATGCACAAAACTCGTCAAAACCGGAACTTCCGGTCATTTGGGGCGGAACTTCCGCCCCCCGGAAGTACCGGCCAAGTTCCGGATGAAGTGGGGCGACCCTGGAAAGCTTACAGTATACTTTTGCGTGCAGAATCGTCATTTCCGGAAGTTCGCCGGAACTAGGGCGGAAGTTCCGGCCACCGGAACTTCTGGCCAACTTCCGGCCAAAAAACTGCTTCACGGAAACTTGAATAACTTTTGCATCCGGACTCCGATTTTGATGATCTTGGGCTCGTTTCGAAGCTAGTAAAAAGCTCTACAAGATCATACATGGAACCATCATAGTCCAGTAAGGTAGGATAGAAAAAATGGATAAAGGTTTTACCTATCTATAAACAGCAAACCGGTAAAACCTCCAATATGGAAAATGCAACAACTTGAGTTAGGAAACTCGGATTTAGGTGAAACCAATTTTGTTGTAAAGAAGATGACAAGAGCTACCCCACAAAGAGTGAAAGGATTAAGAACAAGTGGGGTAGGTTTTTCTATGTATTTTAGAGTGAAACCTCTCAATACGAGAAACCGAGAAAAACTCCAATATCGAAAACGCAACAAGTGATTCATGCGGAATCCGTTTTCGATGAACTAGAGCTTGCTATGGAAATAACCACAAGCTCTAAATCACCACATGGATAAGATCCAAATAACAACCAAGAAATATGATGCAAGGATGCAAAGGTTTGAGCTCTCTCCGAACGATACGATCGAGTTACTCACTCGAGAGCCCTCTTGATAGTACGGCAACTAAACTATAAAACGGTCTCCAACTACACCATGAGACCTGTAAGAAAGAAACCCTATCAAGAGCAAACCTTAACCTTGCGCGTTCCTCTTGAGCTCGATGAAGACGATCTTGATCACAACAAGATGGAACACCTTTCTTGATTGTGCTTGCTTGATGAAGTCTTGTGGATTGCTCCCCCATAATCCACCATGGGAGAGCATTTTCTTCGGCACATCTTCACATATACATGATCACCATATGGATGGCAAGCTTCAAGCAAATGATCTCTTAGAGATGGCTCATCTTGAACTTGCACTTCATTTCTTCATTCTTCATCATGTTGATGTCTTGAAGTTAACTTTGAGGGATCACTTCATCTTCATCTTCAAGGCATACTTGATACTTGATATCCTTCATTAATTTCTTCTTAATGCAACCTTGAAGCCAACATATGGTTCAAGCATTGCCTATGGACAACACCTACAAATATAACTCAATGCAAACATTAGTCCATAGGGATTGTCATTAATTACCAAAACCACACATGGGGGTCCATGCACTTTCAGACGGCGCCGCGTTCGTCCCGCCGAAGCTCCGTGAGTTCGCGCGGGGCGGCCGCTGGTACAACGAGGACCCGCCTCTCAAGCCGATGAGCGGCCCCAAGTTCGACGAGTGGCGCGCCGAGTGGGAGCGCCAACGCCGGGTGAAGGAGGCATGGAACACGAGCATCGGGAGCACCAGCGGTGGAGGAGCTCCGCTCGCCGGCGAGGAGGAGGAGGACCAGGACCCCGCCTTCTTGAAGGCGATTCAAGAGTCCCGCCGAGAGGAAGAGGTTGGAGGAGGAAGATAGGGTGGCGGCCATCGCCGCCGTGAAGGAGGCGGAGTTGCGGGAGGCGGAGGCGGAGGCCGAGGGGTACATCATCGACCTCTCCGACTAGAAGTCGCGATCCTTGATCGCGCATTTTGTATGTATATACGTCGATTCGCATGTATGATCGACGAACTATGAATGAAAGTTTCCCGGGGTTTTAAATTTACGAATTTACGGGGTCCAATACGGGGTCTGCTAGACGGAACGGTGTATCTACGAGCATTTTTTTTATACGGGATGAAAAAGTCGCGAAATACGGGGCAGAAAAGTAAGGGGCCTGCTAGACATGCTCTAACCATGCTATAATGCATTGCTTAACAAGCGGAAAAAGCGGAAACAACCTCCTACTCCTGCACAATCGTGAGTCCGTAGATGTTTTTCTAAAGAAAACTTCCATAGTTATGCAAAGTTCAACCAATATATCCAAGGGCACATACATGGCATCAATTTACACTTCTGCGTGAAAAAAAAATCACCGATGTTTCATTAAGACATAATCATCTCAAATTTGACTCTCTGAAATGTCACTTTGAGTAGAAATTGGGAGAGTATTCGTGGAGTAATGACTTATTTTTAACGTGGAAGCACATGCAGCTAACTAGTATGTATGCGTATGCATGACAAGTTTCGCGGAAAATTTACATTTTTGTTCCCTGTGTAGAAAAAATAAAGAAAATGTCCTGTGAATTTTTTAAGCACCAAAATTTATCTTTTTTGGCACGACATAAAAAATGTCGGTTTCCACAAAAGCAACTTTATGAGCACATGCAATATCGATATTTTTTCGATAAAGCGTACTTTATTACCAAATATCCGATCTCTGCATAGCTAAGATGCACACAACCGTCTAAACATAGAACAACGTCTCAAAAAAGTAGAAATATAAGAATTCTTAAAAACTTATGAAGAGCCACCCATGTTAGGTATAAACTCTTTGGCCGTATTCTCTAACCGTGTAGACACCTCCGTAAAGAGTTCTCGGTCCTCCATCGAAGATCATAAACGGAGCATAGGCGTACATCGGTAGATGACCTACATAAGAGAAGAAATTTTATCGTTAAAAACCTTGTCATTTTACATATCCAAAGCGCCCAAATAACAGCATTAGCTCCCACTCTGATAAGAACCTTAAACCTAGGATGCACTCCATTTAGCCAATTGCTAAAAATATTTGCAACGCTGCTTGTGGGATATAAGGTAAAACCAATCTAAATGATTGACCATATAGACCTCTGATAGGTCTCAAACGTATCCATAATTTCTTATGTTCCATGCTACTTTTATGATGATACTCACATGTTTTATACACATTATATGTCATTATTATGCATTTTCCGGCACTAACCTATTGACGAGATGCCGAAGAGCCAGTTGCTGTTTTCTGCTGTTTTTGGTTTCAGAAATCCTAGTAAGGAAATATTCTCGGAATTGGACGAAATCAACGCCCAGAGGCTTATTTTTCCACGAAGCTTCCAGAAGACCGAGGGAGAAACGAAGTGGGGCCACGGGGCGCCGCCACACTAGGGCGGCGCGGCCTGGAGGGGCCCGCGCGGCCCTAACGTGTGGGGCCCCCGTGACTCCTCCGACTCCGCCCTTCCGCCTACTTAAAGCCTTCGTCGCGAAACCCTCTGTACCGAGAGCCACGATACGGAAAACCTTCCAGAGACGCCGCCGCCAATCCCATCTCGGGGGATTCAGGAGATCGCCTCCGGCACCCTGCCGGAGAGGGGAATCATCTCCCGGAGGGCTCTTCATCGCCATGATCGCCTCCGGATCGATGTGTGAGTAGTTCACCCCTGGACTATGGGTCCATAGCAGTAGCTAGATGGTTGTCTTCTCCTCATTGTGCTATCATGTTAGATCTTGTGAGCTGCCTATCATGATCAAGATCATCTATTTGTAATACTACATGTTGTGTTTGTTGGGATCCGATGAATATTGAATACTATGTCAAGTTGATTATCAATCTATCATATATGTTGTTTATGTTCTTGCATGCTCTCCGTTGCTAGTAGAGGCTCTGGCCAAGTTGATACTTGTAACTCCAAGAGGGAGTATTAATGCTCGATAGTGGGTTCATGCCTCCATTGAATGCAGGACAAGTGAGAAAGTTCTAAGGTTGTGGATGTGCTGTTGCTACTAGGGATAAAACATCGATGCTTTGTCTAAGGATATTTGTGTTGATTACATTACGCACCATACTTAATGCAATTGTCTGTTGTTTGCAACTTAATACCGGAAGGGGTTCGGATGATAACCTGAAAGTGGACTATTTAGGCATAGATGCATGCTGGATAGCGGTCTATGTACTTTGTCGTAATGCCCTGATTAAATCTCATAGTACTCATCATGATATATGTATGTGCATTGTTATGCCTTCTTTATTTGTCAATTGCCCAACTGTAATTCGTTCACCCAACATGCTATTTATCTTATGGGAGAGACACCACTAGTGAACTGTGGACCCCGGTCCATTCTTTACATCTGAAATACAATCTACTGCAATACCTGTTCTTTACTGTTCTTCGCAAACAAACATCATCTTCCACACTATACATTTAATCCTTTGTTACAGCAAGCCGGTGAGATTGACAACCTCACTGTTACGTTGGGGCAAAGTACTTTGATTGTGTTGTGCAGGTTCCACGTTGGCGCCGGAATCCCTGGCGTTGCGCCGCACTACATTTCGCCGCCATCAACCGAGAATACCCCACTCTTGGTAAGTCCCCAGCAGAATTCATCGGACCCTTGTACCAAATGGAATGAAACTAAGCTCTGTAGCAGTTCATTCCAGGAAGCCAATCGCGGTCTAATAAGATCTCGCCTAAATGTCATAGAAGGGGGAGATGTTTCCATCACCTTGTGCAAGGTATCTCCTTTATGACGTACTATATTATATTATACAAAGCTGGAAATTGTTCTCGAAGGGTGGTTGGTCCCAACCATCTATCATCCTAAAACCTTATCTCAGATTCATCCCTAATGGAGAAAAAACCATGTGGGAAAAAGTGCTTCTTAGTTGCCATCACACCGGCCCAAAAATGAGAGTCACCAGGTTTCCAATCAACCTGAAAAATCGCTTTTGAGCCGATATAATTTCCCCGCAATAAGTTTTGCCATACGCCATCCTCAGTTAACAACCTGGCCAGCCATTTTTCTAGCAGGGCCTTGTTCTCAACTTCAAGATCATGAACACCAAGTCCACCTTAATCTTTGGGACGGAAAATGACACTTTATTTAGTCAACCGATATTTTTTCTTCTCACTATATCCCTACCAAAAGAACAGAAGTAATTCAATCTATCAAAGACTCTTTTAGGTAGTTGGAAGAAAGAAATCATATTTATGAGTACTAACTAGCAACCAAATTTGGACATATAATATCAAGATATATGCATAATTTTTTTGTTCAGAATACTTTAATATCATTAAAAGTCATTTAAAAAACCGGGAGCATCTGCTTCGAGGTTAAGAGCATCCCCAGTCGTGTCCCCCAAAGCGTACCTCAAAAGTTTTTGGGGCGCCCGGGCATATTTTCGTTCCCAGTCGCGCGCCCAAAGCCTTCTTCCGCATGGCGCGGCCCAATACGTTGTCCGACGCCCCGAGCCTGCCCCCGCTCCATATGGGACGCTCCGGGCGCGCCGGATAGAGCGAGAAGCGAGGCGGGGAGTGGCGGGCCCGACGCGTCATTGACACACGAACGACGTCCAACCGTCGCCTACCTCGCCTCCCTTCGGCGTGGCAGTTTCCGCAGAGACGCGGCGACACATCTCGTCGCGCCTAGCTCTCCGTGTCGGCATTAATGCGTGCCACCGCTGCCTCGCCTCCCTTCGGCGTACAAAAAGAGGCGCTCTCGCATCGTCCCTCACACACAAACCCTAGCGCCTCTCTCCCCAACCCTAGCCGCCACCATCTCAAGAGTCGAGGGCAATTTCATGGCTGGTAGAGGCCAAGGTCGCGACCGTGGATGCGGCAGTGCTGGAGCAGCAAGGTTTGCACGGTCACCATCGCCTGCGCCGTCGTCATCTTCCGAGGGGAAGTGGGAGTTCGAGTTCATCGTCGTCCTCACTAGAGACCCACTCGGCATCCAGAGGCTGCCGGACAAGTTCACTGAGTTCGTCGCCGGCAACGAGCTGGCCGCGCTGCAGCTGCGGGTGGCTGGCGGCGGCTTCTGCTGGTGGCCGGTGGATGTGCTCTTCGACATGCGCGGCAAGATGTATGTAATATCCCAGGTACTGGGGTTACAAAAATAGAGGAAACAGATGTGTGCATTGCATTCATGCATAGAAAATCTGGGGAATTTTCGCGCTTTAAAGTAAAACAGTCCACGAATGGCGAAGTTTCACTTGACCTTGGTGGAATTGAAGTAGCTCATCAAGTCAAGCGCTATAAACCTCAATGTGACTTTACTAAAACCTTGTTTTGGGTAGAGATGATTTGATCTAAGGGGTTAGATCAAATGGAATTAAAACCAACACAAGAATATATGAATCAAGGATCAATTACTTGATCTTATTAAAGATCATAATATGGTAACCTTTGCCATAAAATAAGAACATCTGTTTAAGTACAAACCAAGTAACAATAAAATGGAGAAGCCATTCTTGACTATCTTCTCCATGCCTTAAAACTAATCCTAATCCTACCATGAAATCTCATGGTATTCATTCCACTTCCACATTGGAAATATAACAAGAAGATCCACTCCATAAATAGATATTCTTCTCCATTCCAAGTTATTACACATCAAACCTAGAGAGGTGAGAGTTCTATTATAATTATTAAAGAAGCAATAACAAACTTTGAGTTAAACCTTGGATATACATCCAAGTATTCAAATCCTTATCTTCAAGACAACCCTAGATAGAGATAACCATTAATGTTAAACATAGATCTTGATGTTCACATCAACCTCTATGGAGCCTAATATTAGGTTAGTATTAAAGTCTTTCCCAAATAAGAGAGGGACCAATCATGCCAATCTTAGCTTTACCTATTTAAGAATAAAGGACAACCATTGCACTAAAATATTAGGAGTACACCATAAACCCTAGAATAACTATTCCTATATTAGGGAACTCAAGTTATGGTGTTACACTCAAATTAATGAGGCAACACTTGGACTTGGGAAAAAGAACTATCCATATACTCAGATGATTATATCATCATTCCCTGGAAAGAATCCTAAGAAATAACTCAGGCAATCTCCTGGGATATCAATTATAGAGGCCACCATAATAGCTCATCCTAGAAAATAAAATAGAAGTGCTACACCTTAGTTCATCAAGACAATGCTTGATCATGGAAGTGAGAAACCCATTTAATGAGAGATCCCTTAGGAAGCCAAACCTCGATCATTATAAATTGAGTGATGATCATAAACCCTAAGAACTTGAGGTAGAGATATTAAGAACAAGTTGATCATGCCTAATCCATGATCATGCTCTTGAGGTATGTGAGGATAAGTTAAACCCTAATATGATTATTAGATATTATTCCCCACATGAAATCATAGGGTGGCAACTAGTAGGCAATCCTAGGCTTATATTCCAACCTTAACTTGTGATTCAATTGGTGATCATAAGTAGAATTCTACCATATCTACATTCCATATAATCTTTATTTAAGAAACATAAGAAAACCTTAGAGTAAAACCTTATACTTTATATGGTGAGAAACCATATATCCATATGACCAAAGTTAACTATAAAAAGAACTATAACCAATGTAGTTACTTTAATGATAAATTGAGGATAATATTAGAAGTTAATTGGTAGAAGATAAAACCAATTCTCAAATCTTTAGTAATTAGGGAAGCACATAAAATAGGAAGCAAGTAACCATATTATCATGGTTAGGGGAGATTAAACCCTAACACATGCAATATGTTGTCATCTCATCTTTACGACCTAGAATTAAATCTCAAACCTAGTTTGAGTATCACTTGGGTGATCACAAATAAAACCTAAACCACCATTAAGATTCAACCCATGTGTCATTAGGTAAATAGCATTTGAACCCTGATGGTTCATTAATTAAATCCAAAGTTTCAATTATAAAACATAAGAGCCACCTAATGCTAAGTCCTATAAATAAACCATATGTGTAGTGATCAACCATTTATCTTTGTAAACAAGATAAACCATGATGGAAACAATCCCTACTTAGATACTTTCAAATATAATAATAGTGTTAAACTCAGAAGGGGGTTAAAATAGAAACTATTAAACCTTAATAAGTTGGTGATCACATAAAATCATATGTAAGTCATCCACTTCTCAAATGGGAACCAAGTCTTAATAATAACCTCTGAAATACTTTGAGTTGCGATTATCAACTCTCATAAATCTTAACAGAATTAATTCACAAGAAAAAGGAAATTAAAAATAAGAATTGAAACCCATGCCTATTTGCTATTATGAACAAGCCACAACTATGCATTATAATCCAATCCAAAATATTTGTTTCAAATAAAGAATGGAGTAATAGTCCTTGCACTACATCTCAATTCAATTAATATAACAAGAACCCTGCAATTCAAAATTGAATTTAAAACAGATTCAAATAGAAAAATATAAAACAGAAAATAGAAAATAGAAAAGAGGAGAAAAAGCATACCTGAACCATACCTGGTCGTGGTAGCCCACCAGCAGCCCAGCACTCTGGCCCAACTGCACTGGCCCAGCACAGCCCAACTCAGCCCAAGATACCCCTTCGTCAAATATCTGAGGGAGGAGGTCGTCCTCATCCTCATCTCACGCATGGAGGACAGCACCGAGCCGTGATCGGCTTCCCCCTCGCGCTGGCAGCCTCCCAGAGCTCGGCGTCGTGACGAGGCATGCTCCCGCGCGGTATAAAACCCTGGACGAACCCTAGCTGCTCTTTTCTTCCTCCTCTGTCCCAATTTCTCACCATGCCGGAACCCTAGCTGAGCCGGCTATCGGCTATCACCGTCGAATTAGGCAGTCCCAAGCCCCGCCGTGGACACCTTTGTCACCACCATGCTCGACTCGTTCATCTGGCGGGAGGAATCGAGCCAAAGCCGTCCGGAGCACCGTCGGCGACCTCGTCTTCTCCAACACCGGCAACGACGAAATCCGGCGATGCCGACCGCCATTAAGCTCGCCGTCACGCTCTGCGTACTCCTGGTGAGATTCTAAGTCTCCTAGCATGCTCGCCAAGATCGATTACATGCCGTAGCATACCTCTCGTCGATCGACCGTAACCACCGCCGCAGACCATCGCCGCCGGTCAACCTCCGGTGACCATTAGCTGGCGGCGCTAGCATCAATCAGTTCCTTGTGGCGTGCTGGGGAGGATGGTAGTCTCCAATCATCGGGGGAGGGTCCGAATCTCCGGCGATCGTCGCAAATGCCACCGGCAGGGAGTCCCCTCTGCCACCGTGGCAATTTTGACCTTGGTCAAGGCCTGCGTGGCAGATGACCTGGTCAAGCCCACCAGCCGTTGACTGTTTGGGTAGAATCCCGGGTGCACTTAGTCATTTCTGTTAAAATTTCAATTCAATAATTACTGCAACTTTACAAATTCATATAAAATTCATAATAATTCAGAAAAATACAAATGAGATATTAAAATTCTTAGAAAAGAAAACTCTATTCAATAAAAATATAAAATGAAATTTTTATTTTTAATAAAAATTCACTTATTTAATACTTGTTAATTAAGTCTTTAATTTTAATTTCCAATTCAATTAAAATTCAATAATTAAGAAAGACTTCTAAAATTAATAAAAACCAGTAAGCCAATAAGGAAAATATTAAAACTAATTTTCCTTTGCTTATAATCTATTAAATCCTTAATAGGGGGATTTAAACCCTAATTAATAATTACCTTAATTATTAATTCTTTAAAAATAATAAAAGGACAAATCCAATATTATTTTAATTTCAAAGATATTAATAACCTCAACTTTATTAAGGAAGTTATTAATCCAAGAATTATAGAGTAATTAGGAAACCCTAGTTCAATTATAAAACAAAGTGATAACCCTATAATTTCATGTGGGATCCTAAAACCCTAATGACATTTAGAACCTAGCTCCACTATTTCATTTGAACCCTAATTTGCTTCTAAAACCTAAACCCTAGATCCTCACATGTTATCATGGTGTTCTACTCTCATACATAGAATCATAATAGCAATTAAATACTTGCCATGCCACATAAAATGGTAGGAGCCCTATTCTCAATAATTTAGTACTCCATGTAGGCATACCTATCCAACCTAATTGATCAAATAAGGGCAACCAAATGCAAACCCTAACTCCTATACTTAGAGGCAACAACTTTAAATATCCATATTCATCATCACACCATGGTGATGAACCCTAATAGTAACCATACCTATTATTCTGCACTACATCCCCTGTTCCACTAAAACCTGCTAGTATGAGATATTTATTAAGCATCCTATTTAGGAAACCATCATTCCTATTTTAGTGGACCCAATAATAAAACCTAGTTAACTTCAACCCTAATTGATATACTTCTTATTATTTAAGAAGTATGTTCATCAAAAGTTATTCTTTTGAAGAAAATAAAGAATCATCATCAACTCTGCTTAAAAGAACCTATAAACCCTCGCTAGCAATCACCAGCCAGATGAATCAACCTTGATAGCAACCATGTATAAATACTTGCTTAGTATGCCTAGGCTTAACACAACCTTACAAGCCCTAGATGTTGATGAATCCAACTATGTTGTGATCCATCAAATACTTACTCCAGAAACTAACTGAAACCATAGTCAACCATAGAACCCTCTCAACCTAATTATCATACTTGTTCTTTATTTAAGAACATGTTCTTCAAAAGTTATTCTTTTTAATTATATAATAAGTAATCATCAACCATGTATTATAGGACTTAAAATTGACAACTGCTCTTTACTTATTATACAGCTACTATTCCTGGTTGTGTATGATTATTACTATTCATTTTGCCACTTGCTTATAATTCCAAAACAACACAAACCTGAATAAGAACCTTGTTTGTGAATCACTTGAAAAGTGCAACACACCCTGAACTAATCATTACAACTCAATGATCCTAAATCATCGGGGTTAGGTCACGCTTAGAGCGATTGCATCTCATTCTTATGCATTATTGCATCCTTGCCAATCTTTTAAACATCGTCCTTACCGGACGATGATGCTATTTCAGAATTTGGAGTTATTGCGTATCGAAGACCTTGCCTGCATAATCTTGCAGTCAAGAAAGGCAAGTTCATCACTTGCTCATGTCATTTGAGTATTTTTATCAAATTACTTGCAAAGTATTATGGTTATCACTATTGCACAAAAATCAAAACCACTACTTTCATAACTATGAATATGACTATGTGGTGGGCAATGGAACCATGGATTGTGTTGATATGGTGGAGGTTCCATTGCACGGGCTTATATCCATCTAGGATTAAACCACAAATGTCGCCAGTGATTCTTGTGCCGTAATATCCGTGTTAACCATAAGATCCGGAGTGGGACGGAGTAGTCAAAAGTGTTTCCACCTCTCGTTCATCAACGGATGCGCTTTACCGTAGACACTTGTATCTGTCAGGGCAAGCGGTGGGCTGGGGAAGCCTTAAGTCCCCACGGCATAGTCTGTAGACACTTGTCGCTCGAAGTGCAAGCGGTGGGCTGGGGAAGCCTAAAGTCCCCACGGTATTGCGGTCTATGATGGGTTGCAGCTACCGGCGAAGGAGTTTGGTTCGATCCCAAACTGTTGTCGTGGTCGGGGTCCATCCTTAAGTGGTATAAGAGGACCGACGAGGACCCAGGGTCGGGGTATGCAACAAAGGGTGGGTGTTCGAGGTAGCGGAGGAACATGATTGGCTAGACCTTATACCGGGCCTCACACCAAAGGAAGTGTGGACGGGGAGTACGCCCGGTTGGCACCAAGGTTAAGATCTCTTATGGGTAAAGCAACACACCTCTGCAGAGTGTAAAGAACCGTGACCTGTCACTCCCTGTTCCGGGATATGGAACTGCGAACGCGGCCGGAAAGGAGCTCCATGAAGTTCTAGTAAACCGGTGAAGGCCGACGGACATAGTTCTTCCGAATAAAAGCAATCTTTTGAAGAAATGGTTACGAAAACTTGCATTGGTATTAGACTTTCTGGTCTAATGCTGTAGCTAGTGCATTAAACACCTCTTTCCTATAATGAACTTGTTGAGTACGCTCGTACTCATCCCACTCTTAAATCCCCTGCTTAGATATGGAGGCATCAAAGGAGGATCCACAGTGCAACTCGAAGACCGAGAAGTCAACAACTACTTCAAGATACAGGACCCTGTCAGAGGAGTCAGATACCACATCCATCAAGGAGAAAACCTAGTTTAACCATAGAAGGGAACCAGCTTCCTAAACCTAGCTCCTAAGTAGCTAGAATCTATTCTTAGCCTCTGTAGCTAGTTAGATACTCTACAAATAGAGTTCGTGATAAGATTAGACTACGAGTCGTTCTTCTGGAGTTATTTGTAGTTTTACCTCATTGTAAAGTAGGAGGTTGTGATGATCTTATGTAACAGAGTCGGTGTTGTAATTCTATAGACATACCTTGGACCCGCATATGTTTCTGTTGTACCACTCTGAGCGATATAATACTAGTGGAACGGTGTTTCATTGGTGTTATATCAGACTTGCATACTACACCATGCAGTGGTATGCCGGGTCACCACAGTTGGTATCAGAGCCAATGCTTTGACCTTAGGATTAAAACCCTTTAAAGGAGACCTATAGGATTGGTAGTGTCTATAGGAAGTTGTTGTAGATAAACCAAATACTTCTTATGACTTGAGATGGATATTCACTTGAGAATAATCCTGACACACTTGAGTCAACATTTCTTACCTAGCTCACCAAGATAAAGTAAAGTTAGTCAGCTAATCCCAAACATGTAGTACACAATTAAGTTCCTAAACAATAGATGGGTGGATCACAGTTGGTATACAATACATGGTAGTCCAAAGAGAGGATACAACCATAAGGAAGATATCCTATTGGAAGATGTGTACCAACACACGTTATGATTAAGTAAGAACTATTCAGACATGTAATAGGAGTAATACCAGGATGAAGATAGTATATACGAAAGATATCCTACTAGAAGATGTAGACCCAGACAAGTAATAGGGTAAGTAAAATTTATTTAGACATGTGAAACAATAGATAGTAAGTGATAACTCTGATTTATATGAGGTAGTATAGACCATGATGAGTCAATCATGGGAGGTAAGGAAGAGAGATAGGAATAAAATATGCCTACTTACATGGTAGAAATAGAAATCATATATGATTCACCTGAGAATCATTATGTGATGGACTAGAACCTCATAATTAATTAAGAGGAGTACAATAAGAAGCCAAGGGCAAAACAATAGTGTAAGAATGATGCTTCAAAACAATGGGAAGTGTGCCAAGCACATCATGACCATAGACTTAGGATTGAAACACTTGGAAGAATAGGAGCTAGATTTCCATAGTTATGTACGTGTTTAGAGTAGCAAAGTTAGAACTTAGACATGTCATGTGAAGTAGTCCTCAAATAAAATGGAAGCCAAGTTAATACTTCCAAAGAACTTAGGTTAACCTCAACCATCCCAGACCACTTTGTTTCAAGTTTATCTCATTGCAAATGTGCAATTAAGGTAAAAGTTGAGACAAATAGTAGAATCCCATATATTCGTGCTAAGTATCACGATATAAACCTATCTTATGTGGTGTTATATACTACACATCAGAGCCTGATGTTTAGAGATGTCTTACTCAACTATTTTATTCAGGCCTACGATGGTGTGTATTATAAGCACAAAGCTGAATCTTCTTGGATTTTATGGATTTTCATTGTTTGACTAGATCCATACATGAAGTTTGACTCTGATATGCAAATGCATGTTCTAAAATCAAGTCCTTACTTGATGCTATAGATCTAGAGGGTAATAGTATTCGTGTGAGGAAGCGACGAATTCTGGAAGATTCGGAAGACAAGATGAAGGTTCATTAGAAGAAAGAAAACAAAGTTGTGGGAAGCAACCACAATATTCAGAAGGTAGTACCAATCAACATTCATGCTTTACCTCCACAGAGGAGTACTTTAGTACATAAGAAGCATGAAGGTGAGAAATATGATGATTATGGAGAAGTAGAAGTAGAACCATAGTCATTAAGGAAGAGGGAATGCATGGGAAATCACTTTGGATGCTATAATCATAGTATCAGCTAGTGGTTTTCTTGCAAAATAAACCCTGAATGAAGGAAGATGATATCTGAAACCATAACAGATATAAGAAGACCATAGTTGATATCAGAAGACCACAATTGATATAGGATCAATACTGTGAGATAAAGCAGAAGATATCTCGTCCAGTTGATCAGAACCTATAATAAAATCCATTTTTTTAGATATCAAATAGCCACAGTTGGTATAATAACCACAGCTGGTATCAGTTGGTATTACAAATAGTCCACAATTGAGTGGATGCACCACATATATTCTTTGCAAAACCTTAGAAGGAGCACAAACCATAAGTCTGACCCAGACCAATACTCCAACTATAAGTCCTATAGTTGGAAGAAAAGGAGTTGAAAACCATAGAAAACTCTAAGGGGTAGAGTAAAAATCAAGTTGGATGTACAATGACTCAATACTTGGAACAAAATAGAAGAAGAAGGTCTGAACTGAGAGGAAGTTCAATCTTATTTTCATAAGATTGTTGAACACCACTTTCAGAAGGATGTCAGACCAGAAGCCGAGATTCATACCTCGAGGAAGAAAGAAGAGGACTAGAACTTGAGAAAGTGAGTAATATTTACTCAGAAGTACGAAAGCTCAAGTAAGTTAAGCATAAAGAAGTTGGACGAAGAAAATACTATATACCATATACAGCTCAATAAGGCCAAAGACCGAAGGAAATTGAACATATCAATACCAAAGACTAATAGAATGATTCCTTTCATGGAACCTAAATAACCCAAAATAGTTATAGGTATCAATTATAAACTCTGATTGGATGGACTAAATGAGTCTAATCCATTCCTAGGGAAAGAAACCATCACAACCATTTCCATGGTAAGTGCCTTACCAAGTACCATTACTGCACTTTTGGTAGTAAGGGAAAACAAAGACCTATTTTTTCAAATAGGAGATTGTTATCCAATTAGTCCTCAATTAAGACTGTCAGGACCAGAAGAAGTCCTAATCATTGAATATTCAATGAGAAAGGAAACAAGATTATAATAGTTGGAAGAAATCAATGAATCAAAGTAAGAGCCATGGTTCAGAGACAGGTATTATTAGATTCCCGGAAGAAAATCATAGAACTGGAGTTAGAAACTAATGTTCAGAGACAAACCCTAATGGATTCCAGGAAGAATCTGGACAAGGGATATATTCAATTATATCCAGTAAGATCACCAAGGAGTTTGAGAAAAGATGTAGTCTGCACAAGACAGATCCACACTCCAAAACGTGAGAGATATCAAACTTCGAGGACGAAGTTTAGTTTAAGGGGTAGAGACTGTAATATCCCAGGTACTGGGGTTACAAAAATAGAGGAAACAGATGTGTGCATTGCATTCATGCATAGAAAATCTGGGGAATTTTCGCGCTTTAAAGTAAAACAGTCACAGTAACTGAAGTTTCACTTGACCTTGGTGGAATTGAAGTAGCTCATCAAGTCAAGCGCTATAAACCTCAATGTGACTTTACTAAAACCTTGTTTTGGGTAGAGATGATTTGATCTAAGGGGTTAGATCAAATGGAATTAAAACCAACACAAGAATATATGAATCAAGGATCAATTACTTGATCTTATTAAAGATCATAATATGGTAACCTTTGCCATAAAATAAGAACATCTGTTTAAGTACAAACCAAGTAACAATAAAATGGAGAAGCCATTCTTGACTATCTTCTCCATGCCTTAAAACTAATCCTAATCCTACCATGAAATCTCATGGTATTCATTCCACTTCCACATTGGAAATATAACAAGAAGATCCACTCCATAAATAGATATTCTTCTCCATTCCAAGTTATTACACATCAAACCTAGAGAGGTGAGAGTTCTATTATAATTATTAAAGAAGCAATAACAAACTTTGAGTTAAACCTTGGATATACATCCAAGTATTCAAATCCTTATCTTCAAGACAACCCTAGATAGAGATAACCATTAATGTTAAACATAGATCTTGATGTTCACATCAACCTCTATGGAGCCTAATATTAGGTTAGTATTAAAGTCTTTCCCAAATAAGAGAGGGACCAATCATGCCAATCTTAGCTTTACCTATTTAAGAATAAAGGACAACCATTGCACTAAAATATTAGGAGTACACCATAAACCCTAGAATAACTATTCCTATATTAGGGAACTCAAGTTATGGTGTTACACTCAAATTAATGAGGCAACACTTGGACTTGGGAAAAAGAACTATCCATATACTCAGATGATTATATCATCATTCCCTGGAAAGAATCCTAAGAAATAACTCAGGCAATCTCCTGGGATATCAATTATAGAGGCCACCATAATAGCTCATCCTAGAAAATAAAATAGAAGTGCTACACCTTAGTTCATCAAGACAATGCTTGATCATGGAAGTGAGAAACCCATTTAATGAGAGATCCCTTAGGAAGCCAAACCTCGATCATTATAAATTGAGTGATGATCATAAACCCTAAGAACTTGAGGTAGAGATATTAAGAACAAGTTGATCATGCCTAATCCATGATCATGCTCTTGAGGTATGTGAGGATAAGTTAAACCCTAATATGATTATTAGATATTATTCCCCACATGAAATCATAGGGTGGCAACTAGTAGGCAATCCTAGGCTTATATTCCAACCTTAACTTGTGATTCAATTGGTGATCATAAGTAGAATTCTACCATATCTACATTCCATATAATCTTTATTTAAGAAACATAAGAAAACCTTAGAGTAAAACCTTATACTTTATATGGTGAGAAACCATATATCCATATGACCAAAGTTAACTATAAAAAGAACTATAACCAATGTAGTTACTTTAATGATAAATTGAGGATAATATTAGAAGTTAATTGGTAGAAGATAAAACCAATTCTCAAATCTTTAGTAATTAGGAAGCACATAAAATAGGAAGCAAGTAACCATATTATCATGGTTAGGGAGATTAAACCCTAACACATGCAATATGTTGTCATCTCATCTTTACGACCTAGAATTAAATCTCAAACCTAGTTTGAGTATCACTTGGGTGATCACAAATAAAACCTAAACCACCATTAAGATTCAACCCATGTGTCATTAGGTAAATAGCATTTGAACCCTGATGGTTCATTAATTAAATCCAAAGTTTCAATTATAAAACATAAGAGCCACCTAATGCTAAGTCCTATAAATAAACCATATGTGTAGTGATCAACCATTTATCTTTGTAAACAAGATAAACCATGATGGAAACAATCCCTACTTAGATACTTTCAAATATAATAATAGTGTTAAACTCAGAAGGGGGTTAAAATAGAAACTATTAAACCTTAATAAGTTGGTGATCACATAAAATCATATGTAAGTCATCCACTTCTCAAATGGGAACCAAGTCTTAATAATAACCTCTGAAATACTTTGAGTTGCGATTATCAACTCTCATAAATCTTAACAGAATTAATTCACAAGAAAAAGGAAATTAAAAATAAGAATTGAAACCCATGCCTATTTGCTATTATGAACAAGCCACAACTATGCATTATAATCCAATCCAAAATATTTGTTTCAAATAAAGAATGGAGTAATAGTCCTTGCACTACATCTCAATTCAATTAATATAACAAGAACCCTGCAATTCAAATTTGAATTTAAAACAGATTCAAATAGAAAAATATAAAACAGAAAATAGAAAATAGAAAAGAGGAGAAAAAGCATACTGAACCATACCCGGTCGTGGTAGCCCACCAGCAAGCCCAAGACTGCCCAACTGCACTGGCCCAGCACAGCCCAACTCAGCCCAAGATACCCCTTCGTCAAATATCTGAGGGAGGAGGTCGTCCTCATCCTCATCTCACGCATGGAGGACAGCACCGAGCCGTGATCGGCTTCCCCCTCGCGCTGGCAGCCTCCCAGAGCTCGGCGTCGTGACGAGGCATGCTCCCGCGCGGTATAAAACCCTGGACGAACCCTAGCTGCTCTTTTCTTCCTCCTCTGTCCCAATTTCTCACCATGCCGGAACCCTAGCTGAGCCGGCTATCGGCTATCACCGTCGAATTAGGCAGTCCCAAGCCCCGCCGTGGACACCTTTGTCACCACCATGCTCGACTCGTTCATCTGGCGGGAGGAATCGAGCCAAAGCCGTCCGGAGCACCGTCGGCGACCTCGTCTTCTCCAACACCGGCAACGACGAAATCCGGCGATGCCGACCGCCATTAAGCTCGCCGTCACGCTCTGCGTACTCCTGGTGAGATTCTAAGTCTCCTAGCATGCTCGCCAAGATCGATTACATGCCGTAGCATACCTCTCGTCGATCGACCGTAACCACCGCCGCAGACCATCGCCGCCGGTCAACCTCCGGTGACCATTAGCTGGCGGCGCTAGCATCAATCAGTTCCTTGTGGCGTGCTGGGGAGGATGGTAGTCTCCAATCATCGGGGGAGGGTCCGAATCTCCGGCGATCGTCGCAAATGCCACCGGCAGGGAGTCCCCTCTGCCACCGTGGCAATTTTGACCTTGGTCAAGGCCTGCGTGGCAGATGACCTGGTCACTGGCCCACCAGCCAGTGACTGTTTGGGTAGAATCCCGGGTGCACTTAGTCATTTCTGTTAAAATTTCAATTCAATAATTACTGCAACTTTACAAATTCATATAAAATTCATAATAATTCAGAAAAATACAAATGAGATATTAAAATTCTTAGAAAAGAAAACTCTATTCAATAAAAATATAAAATGAAATTTTTATTTTTAATAAAAATTCACTTATTTAATACTTGTTAATTAAGTCTTTAATTTTAATTTCCAATTCAATTAAAATTCAATAATTAAGAAAGACTTCTAAAATTAATAAAAACCAGTAAGCCAATAAGGAAAATATTAAAACTAATTTTCCTTTGCTTATAATCTATTAAATCCTTAATAGGGGGATTTAAACCCTAATTAATAATTACCTTAATTATTAATTCTTTAAAAATAATAAAAGGACAAATCCAATATTATTTTAATTTCAAAGATATTAATAACCTCAACTTTATTAAGGAAGTTATTAATCCAAGAATTATAGAGTAATTAGGAAACCCTAGTTCAATTATAAAACAAAGTGATAACCCTATAATTTCATGTGGGATCCTAAAACCCTAATGACATTTAGAACCTAGCTCCACTATTTCATTTGAACCCTAATTTGCTTCTAAAACCTAAACCCTAGATCCTCACATGTTATCATGGTGTTCTACTCTCATACATAGAATCATAATAGCAATTAAATACTTGCCATGCCACATAAAATGGTAGGAGCCCTATTCTCAATAATTTAGTACTCCATGTAGGCATACCTATCCAACCTAATTGATCAAATAAGGGCAACCAAATGCAAACCCTAACTCCTATACTTAGAGGCAACAACTTTAAATATCCATATTCATCATCACACCATGGTGATGAACCCTAATAGTAACCATACCTATTATTCTGCACTACATCCCCTGTTCCACTAAAACCTGCTAGTATGAGATATTTATTAAGCATCCTATTTAGGAAACCATCATTCCTATTTTAGTGGACCCAATAATAAAACCTAGTTAACTTCAACCCTAATTGATATACTTCTTATTATTTAAGAAGTATGTTCATCAAAAGTTATTCTTTTGAAGAAAATAAAGAATCATCATCAACTCTGCTTAAAAGAACCTATAAACCCTCGCTAGCAATCACCAGCCAGATGAATCAACCTTGATAGCAACCATGTATAAATACTTGCTTAGGATGCCTAGGCTTAACACAACCTTACAAGCCCTAGATGTTGATGAATCCAACTATGTTGTGATCCATCAAATACTTACTCCAGAAACTAACTGAAACCATAGTCAACCATAGAACCCTCTCAACCTAATTATCATACTTGTTCTTTATTTAAGAACATGTTCTTCAAAAGTTATTCTTTTTAATTATATAATAAGTAATCATCAACCATGTATTATAGGACTTAAAATTGACAACTGCTCTTTACTTATTATACAGCTACTATTCCTGGTTGTGTATGATTATTACTATTCATTTTGCCACTTGCTTATAATTCCAAAACAACACAAACCTGAATAAGAACCTTGTTTGTGAATCACTCGAAAAGTGCAACACACCCTGAACTAATCATTACAACTCAATGATCCTAAATCATCGGGGTTAGGTCACGCTTAGAGCGATTGCATCTCATTCTTATGCATTATTGCATCCTTGCCAATCTTTTAAACATCGTCCTTACCGGACGATGATGCTATTTCAGAATTTGGAGTTATTGCGTATCGAAGACCTTGCCTGCATAATCTTGCAGTCAAGAAAGGCAAGTTCATCACTTGCTCATGTCATTTGAGTATTTTTATCAAATTACTTGCAAAGTATTATGGTTATCACTATTGCACAAAAATCAAAACCACTACTTTCATAACTATGAATATGACTATGTGGTGGGCAATGGAACCATGGATTGTGTTGATATGGTGGAGGTTCCATTGCACGGGCTTATATCCATCTAGGATTAAACCACAAATGTCGCCAGTGATTCTTGTGCCGTAATATCCGTGTTAACCATAAGATCCGGAGTGGGACGGAGTAGTCAAAAGTGTTTCCACCTCTCGTTCATCAACGGATGCGCTTTACCGTAGACACTTGTATCTGTCAGGGCAAGCGGTGGGCTGGGGAAGCCTTAAGTCCCCACGGCATAGTCCGTAGACACTTGTCGCTCGAAGTGCAAGCGGTGGGCTGGGGAAGCCTAAAGTCCCCACGGTATTGCGGTCTATGATGGGTTGCAGCTACCGGCGAAGGAGTTTGGTTCGATCCCAAACTGTTGTCGTGGTCGGGGTCCATCCTTAAGTGGTATAAGAGGACCGACGAGGACCCAGGGTCGGGGTATGCAACAAAGGGTGGGTGTTCGAGGTAGCGGAGGAACATGATTGGCTAGACCTTATACCGGGCCTCACACCAAAGGAAGTGTGGACGGGGAGTACGCCCGGTTGGCACCAAGGTTAAGATCTCTTATGGGTAAAGCAACACACCTCTGCAGAGTGTAAAGAACCGTGACCTGTCACTCCCTGTTCCGGGATATGGAACTGCGAACGCGGCCGGAAAGGAGCTCCATGAAGTTCTAGTAAACCGGTGAAGGCTGACGGACATAGTTCTTCTGAATAAAAGCAATCTTTTGAAGAAATGGTTACGAAAACTTGCATTGGTATTAGACTTTCTGGTCTAATGCTGTAGCTAGTGCATTAAACACCTCTTTCCTATAATGAACTTGTTGAGTACGCTCGTACTCATCCCACTCTTAAATCCCCTGCTTAGATATGGAGGCATCGAAGGAGGATCCACAGTGCAACTCGAAGACCGAGAAGTCAACAACTACTTCAAGATACAGGACCCTGTCAGAGGAGTCAGATACCACATCCATCAAGGAGAAAACCTAGTTTAACCATAGAAGGGAACCAGCTTCCTAAACCTAGCTCCTAAGTAGCTAGAATCTATTCTTAGCCTCTGTAGCTAGTTAGATACTCTACAAATAGAGTTCGTGATAAGATTAGACTACGAGTCGTTCTTCTGGAGTTATTTGTAGTTTTACCTCATTGTAAAGTAGGAGGTTGTGATGATCTTATGTAACAGAGTCGGTGTTGTAATTCTATAGACATACCTTGGACCCGCATATGTTTCTGTTGTACCACTCTGAGCGATATAATACTAGTGGAACGGTGTTTCATTGGTGTTATATCAGACTTGCATACTACACCATGCAGTGGTATGCCGGGTCACCACAATGTACCTTCACACCGGCCGGGAGAAGTTCGCGCGCTTCCACGACCTCCAAGCCAGCCGCGTACTCAAATTCTCCTACCAAGGCGACGAGGAGATGAGCGTGAAGGCGTTCGATGGCACGTCCTGCCACCAGCACTACCACAACGACGACGAAGAGGACGACGATTGAACACGCTGAGTGTTTTTTCTTCGCAATAAAAATGGTCACAAAGATTTCTGTATGTTCTCCCTGCATAGGAATAACAGAGCTATCATTGCCAGCTGGATTTTCCAGCTTGAGTGTCTCAGAGTGTCTGAGGGTGTTCTTTCTTAGCAGCGAACATGTGAAATCTACGAGACCAACACTAGTTAGGTTTTCTCATTTTACAATATTTTAACTATGTATTAGTTTATGTAAAACCAAACTATATATATATTAGTTTGTGTAATGTTTCTCATCTCTATTAAAATAAAAATGCAGCGATATCCTCCAAACGCGGTACGAACAAACAACACTCTCAAGTGCTAAATTCGGGGTTGTTTGGAGGATGCTTTGGCTACGCCACTAGAGATGTTAAAAAAAGGATTTCTATTTTCCTGCCCCTGGCTCCTTAGTTGTACTCAGTTTTCCCCAGCTCCTTAGTTTTTCCTCAGTTTCCCCCAAGCCCTTGTTTGAAACCCGCAGAAGCAGCTCAGACGGCAGGATTCCCGTTTAGTTGACCGTTATGTCACGTGTGGGGCCACGTCGTGTGGGGCCGCGTCGCGTGGGGCTGGTAGAAAGGGACTGCGTGGGACAGGACAAGACCGCGTTTGGTTGCACGTGAGCAGGAGCTGGGTTCTGTCTCTCTCTGCCCCAAATTGGCATTATTAAGAGCACATTTTCCCCCTCTTTCTCTCTGTCCTTTTCACCAAAATAGTATTAAATCTAGAGAAGCTTGCATTTCTGTCTTTCTTCAATTATTTGTGCCTTTTGGCCCTTGTTGTTTGCCCAATATGGTAGCAAATCTAGTACTCCCTCTGGTCCATATGTATGTAGTTAAATCTAGAAGCAAATCTCCAGGGTAATGTACGATAAATTCACAGTCATAGTAAATCGAGAAAACAAAGTAGGGCCAACAAAATATAGTAGAATAGGGATAGATAATAGGGATCCCTCCCTAGATAATAAGCTGCATACACAGCAGCCAACATAGTAACAGGTTCGAGGTTCTTCACAGCACCATCATACTAACAACATAACAACAAGGGATCCCTAGCTAACAACAAAGGGATCCCAACAACAAAATGGGAGGCAGCAGCAGCACACGTCCAGGACTCCACCTAACCCATCTGGCTCTCCCTCCACTTGTTGTTGCTGCTCCCCTTGGGAGCCTTGGGCTTGAGCGGAGGCATGCGCCCGGCGGAGATCTCCACCCGCTGCATGCTGCGGAGGTGCATGCCGAGCGCCCTGTGCTTGGCGTGGAAGGAGTAGACATTCACCGTCGTGCCGACCTTGGGGAAGGTGTTGCTGATGTTCTCGGCATGCGTGACGAGGCAGTTGAAGTCCGTGCCGCCGAGTCTCCTAGTGCAGAAGGGGCACCTGTAGACACCCTTGGCGAAGAAGGAGATGTACTGGCCAACCTGCAGCCTCCGTAGCACCTGGAGAGTCTTGACATCCTCCTCCTCGTCGTCGCTGCCGACATCGCTGCCAGAGAGCTGATCCATATCAAACAGATACTATGAGTGAATGAGTTGCAACGATGACGAACGTGCATGATAACAAAGTTAGGAAAAACAGAGTCAGCCTCAGTTAGAGTGGGCATGATTATATATCTACAGGGAAGGTGTTAGCGAACCAAAGCTCATGCACAACACTGATAACGCGTTAAGCACACGTCCGTTGGGAACCCCAAGAGGAAGGTGTGATGCGTACAGCAGCAAGTTTTCCCTCAGTAAGAAACCAAGGTTATCGAACCAGTAGGAGATGAAGGCCACGTGAAGGTTGTTGGTGAAGGAGTGTAGTGCGGCGCAACACCAGGGATTCCGGCGCCAACGTGGAACCTGCACAACACAATCACAATACTTTGCCCCAACTTAACAGTGGGGTTGTCAATCTCACCGGCTTGCTGTAAACAAAGGATTAAACGTATGGTGTGGAGAAGGATGTTTGCTTGTAGAAAACAACAGAGAACAGAGATTGCAGTTGATTGTATTTCAGATGTAAAAGAATGGACCGGGGTCCACAGTTCACTAGTGGTGTCTCTCCAATAAGAAATAGCATGTTGGGTGAACAAATTACAGTTGGGCAATTGACAAATAGAGAGGGCATAACAATGCGCATACATATCATGATGACTACTATGAGATTTAATCAGGGCATTACGACAAAGTACATAGACCGCTATCCAGCATGCATCTATGCCTAAAAAGTCCACCTTCGGGTTAGCATCCGCACCCCTTCCAGTATTAAGTTGCAAACAACAGACAATTACATTAAGTATGGTGCGTAATGTAATCAACACAAATATCCTTAGACAAAGCATTGATGTTTTATCCCTAGTGGCAACAACACATCCACAACCTTAGAACTTTCTGTCACTGTCCCAGATTCAATGGAGGCATGAACCCACTATCGAGCATAAATACTCCCTCTTGGAGTCACAAGTATCAACTTGGCCAGAGCCTCTACTAGCAACGGAGAGCATGCAAGAACATAAACAACACATATATGATAGATTGATAATCAACTTGACATAGTATTCAATATTCATCGGATCCCAACAAACACAACATGTAGCATTACAAATAGATGATCTTGATCATGATAGGCAGCTCACAAGATCTAAACATGATAGCACAAGAGGAGAAGACAACCATCTAGCTACTGCTATGGACCCATAGTCCAAGGATGAACTACTCACGCATCAATCCGGAGGCGGGCATGATGATGTAGAGCCCTCTGGTGATGATTCCCCTCTCCGGCAGGGTGCCGGAGGTGATCTCCTGAATCCCCCGAGATGGGATTGGCAGCGGCGGCATCTCTGGAACTTTTTCCGTATCGTGGCTCTCGGTAATAGGGTTTTCGCGACGGAGAGTTTAAGTAGGCGGAAGGGCAGAGTCGGGGGGCGCTCGAGGGGCCCACACCATAGGGCGGCGCGGGCCCCTCCTTGGCCGCGCCGCCTTGTGGTGTCGCCACCTCGTGGCCCCACTCCGTATCTCCTTCGGTCTTCTAGAAACTCCGTGGAAAAATAAGACCCTGGGCGTTCGTTTCGTCCAATTCCGAGAATATTTCCTGTGTCGGATTTCTGAAACCAAAAACAGCACAAAACAGGAACTGGCGCTTCGGCATCTCGTTAATAGGTTAGTGCCGGAAAATGCGTATAAATGATATAAAGTGTGTATAAAACATGTGAGTATTGTCATAAAACTAGCATGGAACATAAGAAATTATAGATACGTTTGAGACGTATCAAGCATCCCCAAGCTTAGTTCCTACTCGCCCTCGAGTAGGTAAACGATAACAAGGATAATTTCTGAAGTGACATGCTGCTATCATAATCTTGATCAATACTATTGTAAAGCATATGAGATGAATGAAGTGATTCGAAGCAATGGTAAATACAATGATTAAACAACTGAACCATATAGCAAAGACTTTTCATGAATAGTACTTTCAAGACAAGCATCAATAAGACTTGCATAGGAGTTAACTCATAAAGCAATAAATTCTTAGTAGAAAGTTTTGAAGCAACACAAAGGAAGATATAAGTTTCAGCAGTTGCTTTCAACTTTAACACGTATATCTCATGGATAATTGTCAACACAAAGTAATATGATGAATGCAAATAAGCAAGTATGTAGGAATCAATGCACACAGTTGACACAAGTGTTTGCTTCTAAGATAGAAAGAAGTAGGTAAACTGACTCAACATAAAGTAAAAGAAAGGCCCTTCGCAGAGGGAAGCATGGATTACTATTTTTGTGCTAGAGCTTTTATTTGAAAACATAGAAACAATTTTGTCAACGGTAGTAATAATTCATATGTGTTATGCATAAGACATCCTATAAGTTGCAAGCCTCATGCATAGAATACCAATAGTGCTCACACCTTGTCCTAATTAGCTTGGATTTACATGGATTATCATTGCATAACATATGTTTCAACCAAGTGTCACAAAGGGGCACCTCTATGCCGCCTGTACAAAGGTCCAAGGAGATAAATCGCATTTGATTTCTCGTTTTTGATAGATCTCAACTAAGGACATCCATACTGGGACAACATAGAAAACAAATAATGGACTCCTCTTTAATGCATAAGTATTAAACAACAGATAATATTCTCATAAGAGATTGAGGATTAGTGTCCAAACTGAAACTTCCACCATGATTCATGGCTTTAGTTAGCGGCCCAATGTTCTTCTCTAACAATATGCATACTCAAACCATTTGATCATGATAAATCGCCCTTACTTCAGACAAGACGAACATGCATAACAACTCACATGATATTCAACAAAGGTGTAATAGTTGATGGCGTCCCCAAAAACATGGTTACCGCTCAACAAGCAACTTATAAGAAATAAGATACATAGAAACATATTCTTTACCACAATAGTTTTTAAGGCTATTTTCCCATGAGCTATGTATTGCAAAGACAAGGAATGAAATTTTAAAGGTAGCACTCAAGTAATTTACTTTGGAATGGCAGAGAAATACCACATAGTAGGTAGGTATGGTGGACACAAATGGCATGGGTTTTGGCTCAAGGTTTTGGATGCACGAGAAGTATTCCCTCTCAGTACAAGGCTTTGGCTAGCAAGGTTGTTTGAAGCAAACACAAGTATGAACCGGTACAGCAAAACTTACATAAGAACATATTGCAAGCATTATAAGACTCTACACTGTCTTCCTTGTTGTTCAAACACTTCACCAGAAAATATCTAGACTTTAGAGAGACCAATCATGCAAACCAAATTTCAACAAGCTCTATGGTAGTTCTTCATTAATAGGTGCAAAGTACATGATGCAAGAGCTTAAACATGATCTATTTGAGCAAAACAATTGCCAAGTATCAAATTATTCAAGACAATATACCAATTATCACATGAAGCATTTTCTGTTTCCAACCAAATAACAATGAACGAAGCAGTTTCAACCTTCGCCATGAACATTAAAAGTAACGCTAAGAACACTAGTGTTCATATGAAACAGCGGAGCGTGTCTCTCTCCCACACAAAGAATGCTAGGATCCGAGTTTATTCCAACAAAAAAAAAACAAACAGACGCTCCAAGCAAAGCACATAAGATGTGACGGAATAAAAATATAGTTTCACTAGAGGTGACCTGATAAGTTGTCGATGAAGAAGGGGATGCCTTGGGCATCCCCAAGCTTAGATGCTTGAGTCTTCTTGAAATATGCAGGTATGAACCACGGGGGCATCCCCAAGCTTAGACTTTTCACTCTTCTTGATCATATTGTATCATCCTCCTCTCTTGATCCTTGAAAACTTCCTCCACACCAAACTCCAAACAAACTCATTAGAGGGTTAGTGCATAATCAAAAATTCACATATTCAGAGGTGACATAATCATTCTTAACACTTCTGGACATTGCCCAAAGCTACTGAAAGTTAATGGAACAAAGAAATCCATTCAACATAGCAAAAGAGGCAATGCGAAATAAAAGGCAGAATCTGTCAAAACAGAACAGTCCGTAAAGACGAATTTTTAGAGGCACTTAACAGGCTCAGATGAAACAGCTCAAAACTAATAAAAGTTGCGTACATATCTGAGGATCACGCATGTAAATTGGCAGCATTTTACGAGTTTCCTACAGAGAAATCTACTCAAATTTGTGACAGGTAGAAATCTGTTTCTGCGTAGCTATCCAAATCTAGTATCAACTTTACTATTAGAGACTTTACTTGGCACAACAATGCAATAAAATAAAGATAAGGAGAGGTTGCTACAGTAGTGACAACTTCCAAGACTCAAATATAAAACAAAAGTGCAGAAGTAAAATAATGGGTTGTCTCCCATAAGCCCTTTTTTAACGCCTTTCAGCTAGGCGCAGAAAGTGTGAATCAAGTATTATCAAGAGATGAAGCATCAACATCATAATTTGTTCTAATAATAGAATCAAAAGGTAACTTCATTCTCTTTCTAGGGAAGTGTTCCATACCTTTCTTGAGAGGAAATTGATACTTAATATTCCCTTTCTTCATATCAATAATAGCACCAACAGTTCGAAGAAAAGGTCTTCCCAAAATAATGGGACAAGATGCATTGCATTCAATATCCAAGATAACAAAATCAACGGGGACAAGGTTATTGTTAACCGTAATGCGAACATTATCAATCCTCCCCAAAGGTTTCTTTGTAGAATTATCAGCAAGATTAACATCCAAATAACAATTTTTCAATGGTGGCAAGTCAAGCATATTATAGAGTTTCTTAGGCATAACAGAAATACTTGCACCAAGATCACATAAAGCATTACAATCAAAATCATTGACCTTCATCTTAATGATGGGCTCCCAACCATCTTCCAACTTCCTAGGAATAGAAGTTTCAAGTTTTAATTTCTCTTCTCTAGCTTTTATAAGAGCATTTGTAATATGTTTTGTAAAGGCCAAATTTATAGCACTAGCATTAGGACTTCTAGCAAGTTTTTGTAAGAACTTAATAACTTCAGAGATATGACAATCATCAAAATCTAAACCATTATGATCTACAGCAATGGGATCATTGTCCCCAATATTTTGAAAAATTTCAGCAGTTTTATCAGAAACAGTTTCAGCAGTTTTAGCAGTTTCAGGCAGTTTTGCACGCTTTGCATTAGGAGTAGAAACATTGCCAACACCAATTACTTTTATCATTGATAGTAGTAGGTTTAGCAACATGTGAAGCATCATCATTACTAGTGGTGGTAATAGTCCAAACTTTAGCTACATTATTCTCTTTAGCAAATTTTTCTTCTTTTTCTTCTCTTTCCCACCTAGCATGCAATTCAGCCATCAATCTAATATTTTCATTAATTCGAACTTGGAGAGCGTTTGCTGTAGCAAATGACTTAATATCTTTATCTTCATTAGGCATAACTTTCAATTTTAAAAGATCAACATCAGCAGCAAGACTATCAACCTTAGAAGCAAGAATATCAATTTTACCAAGCTTTTCCTCAATAGATTTGTTAAAAGCAGTTTGTGTACTAATAAATTCTTTAAACATGACTTCAAGACCAGAGGGTACACTTCTACTATTGTTGTAAGAATTACCATAAGAATTACCATAACCATTACCATTATTAGAAGGATATGGCCTATAGTTGTTACCAGAATTATTCCTATAAGCATTGTTGTTGAAATTATTACTTTTAATGAAGTTCACATCAACATTCTCTTCTTGAGCAACCAATGAAGCTAAAGGAACATTATTAGGATCAACATTAGATCTACCATTCACAAGCATAGACATAATAGCATCAATCTTAGCACTCAAGGAGGAGGTTTCTTCAACAGAATTTACCTTCTTACCTTGTGGAGTCCTTTTCGTGTGCCATTCATAGTAATTTATCATCATATC
The DNA here is from genome assembly GCF_019359855.2 of Lolium perenne. NCBI lineage: Eukaryota > Viridiplantae > Streptophyta > Magnoliopsida > Poales > Poaceae > Lolium > Lolium perenne. The sequence continues at coordinate 100,786,468 of NC_067246.2, read as the reverse complement.
ATCAAGAAGCTTTGTTGCCGCCCCCAAAGTAATGAACATAAAAGTACCTCCAGCAGCTGAATCCAATAGGTTCCGCGAAGAAAAATTCAGTCCTGCATAAAATGTTTGGATGATCATCCAAGTAGTTAGTCCATGGGTAGGGCAATTCTTTACCAAAGATTTCATTCTTTCCCATGCTTGAGCAACATGTTCATTATCCAATTGCTTAAAATTCATTATGCTACTTCTCAAAGATATAATTTTAGCAGGAGGATAATATCTACCAATGAAAGCATCTTTACATTTAGTCCATGAATCAATACTATTCTTAGGCAAAGATAGCAACCAATCTTTAGCTCTTCCTCTTAAGGAGAAAGGAAACAATTTCAGTTTTGTAATGTCTCCATCTATATCCTTATACTTTTGCATTTCACAAAGTTCAACAAAATTATTAAGATGGGCAACAGCATCATCAGAACTAACACCAGAAAATTGCTCTCTCATAACAAGATTTAGTAAAGCAGGTTTAATTTCATAGAATTCTGCTGTAGTAGCAGGTGGCGCAATAGGAGTGCATATAAAATCATTATTATTGGTGCTAGTGAAATCACACAACTTAGTGTTCTCAGGAGTATTCATTTTAACAGTAATAAAAATAAGTAAAGCAAACTAAATAAAGTAGAGTAAATGCAAGTAACTATTTTTTTGTGTTTTTGATATAGAGAACGCAAACAAGACAGTAAATAAAGTAATGCAACTAATAATTTTTTTGTGTTTTTCATATAAAGAAAGCAAACAAAACAGAAAATAAAATAAAGTAAAGCAAGACAATAACAAAGTAGAGAGATTGGATGTGAGAGACTCCCCTTGCAGCGTGTCTTGATCTCCCCGGCAACGGCGCTAGAAAAAGAGCTTGCTAACGCGTTAAGCACACGTCTGTTGGAAACCCCAAGAGGAAGGTGTGATGCGTACAGCAGCAAGTTTTCCCTCAGTAAGAAACCAAGGTTATCGAACCAGTAGGAGATGAAGGCCACGTGAAGGTTGTTGGTGAAGAAGTTTAGTTCGGCACAACACCAGGGATTCCGGCGCCAACGTGGAACCTGCACAACACAATCACAATACTTTGCCCCAACTTAACAGTGAGGTTGTCAATCTCACCGGCTTGCTATAAACAAAGGATTAAACGTATGGTGTGGAGAATGATGTTTGCTTGTAGAAAACAACAGAGAACAGAGATTGCAGTTGATTGTATTTCAGATGTAAAAGAATGGACCGGGGTCCACAGTTCACTAGTGGTGTCTCTCCAATAAGAAATAGCATGTTGGGTGAACAAATTACAGTTGGGCAATTGACAAATAGAGAGGGCATAACAATGCACATACATATCATGATGACTACTATGAGATTTAATCAGGGCATTATGACAAAGTACATAGACCGCTATCTAGCATGCATCTATGCCTAAAAAGTCCACCTTCGGGTTAGCATCCGCACCCCTTCCAGTATTAAGTTGCAAACAACAGACAATTGCATTAAGTATGGTGCGTAATGTAATCAACACAAATATCCTTAGACAAAGCATTGATGTTTTATCCCTAGTGGCAACAACACATCCACAACCTTAGAACTTTCTGTCACTGTCCCAGATTCAATGGAGGCATGAACCCACTATCGAGCATAAATACTCCCTCTTGGAGTCACAAGTATCAACTTGGCTAGAGCCTCTACTAGCCACGGAGAGCATGCAAGAACATAAACAACACATATATGATAGATTGATAATCAACTTGACATAGTATTCAATATTCATCGGATCCCAACAAACACAACATGTAGCATTACAAATAGATGATCTTGATCATGATAGGCAGCTCACAAGATCTAAACATGATAGCACAAGAGGAGAAGACAACCATCTAGCTACTGCTATGGACCCATAGTCCAAGGATGAACTACTCACGCATCAATCCGGAGGCGGGCATGATGATGTAGAGCCCTCCGGTGACGATTCCCCTCTCCGGCAGGGTGCCGGAGGTGATCTCCTGAATCCCCCGAGATGGGATTGGCGGCGGCGGCGTCTCTGGAACTTTTTCCGTATCGTGGCTCTCGGTAATAGGGTTTTCACGACGGAGAGTTTAAGTAGGCGAAAGGGCAGAGTCGGGGGGCGCTCGAGGGGCCCACACCATAGGGCGGCGCGGGCCCCTCCTTGGCCGCGCCGCCTTGTGGTGTCGCCACCTCGTGGCCCCACTCCGTATCTCCTTCGGTCTTCTGGAAACTCCGTGGAAAAATAAGACCCTGATGAGGACATCCCTACTACACCACTACCTCCGTCATTGATAAATGAAGATGAACCTGCTGTGAAGCTCAAGTCCAATGAAGTTCGGATTGGACCAATTACAAGGGCTCGTGCGAAGCTACTTAAACAACAGGTGAACTTGTTTCTAAACGGTACTTTGATTGATGAGAACTTTATACTGCCTAAGTCCTATTACTTATGTATCATCAGGTATCAAGAGGAGACGAGCGTAGCACGAGGAGTAGAGGAGCAGCTGGACATGAAGACGGACGTCAAGATGGACGTGAAGCTGGACATGAAGATATCTCATGGTCACGCGAGGGAGGAGCGGGAGGCATGCGCGAGAGGAGAAGACAACGTCCAGGCCGGTCCAGCACCCGGTTAGACCGGCCTCCAGCCGGCCAGCCCGGTCCCTGGCCCGGTTGACCGGTCGCCAACCGGATGAGATGCATCGTACCGGGCAAAAACTGGAAAGTTGCGAAGTTTCCGGTTGCCGCCCGGTTGACCAGACGCCAGACCGGCCGATCCGGTCCCTGGCCCGGTTGACCGGATTCCAGACCGGATTCGTCCGAGTCTGTCTCGACCAGATCTATTTTGGGTCGGTTATTCTTGTATCTTTTCGACCAGTAGTCGTCCCAGACGCCTATATAAGTGCCCAGGACGCCCCCTAGCTGCTTCAGACCACGTTTAAGATAAACCCTAGTTCTTAGTTGATTGCCCTAGCAAAACTATTGAATTCCTACACCATATTGCTTGATATTGTGTAGATCCCGAAAAAGTCTTGTGTGATCTGCTGTTCCATTGGGAATTAGACGGTTGCAACTTACCGCTTCGTGGTCGGCGGCTACGTGCGCAAGTGTGTGGAGTTGCGAATATCTTGCAGGGTTGAGAGCTGTTGCATTGGCGACAGGGACCAATCGAGAGATCTCGTTGCGTCATACAAATTATCATCCACTTCATCATCGTGTTTCTCCGCTGTTATCACCCCGTGATCATCATCACCGTTGTTGCTTACTGAGAAGATCGGGCCACCCCATATCATCTTGGTATCAGATTTCCAGTTTTCCTCGGTAAGCCATCCACAATCCACCCCATAGTTGAGTTGTGAGTGTTTCCTATCCAGAAAAAGCCATAAAAAGTTAGGGTTAGGGTTTGCCATAGCCTTAGATTGCACTAATTTCGAGTTTTAGTTGCTTTTCGTAGTTGTTTTTGCGTATCTTTATCTTTCATCTAGTAGAATTATTAGGGTTTGTGTTTTCTCTATCATCTAGTTTATCATAGTGTGTCAGTTTTTGTTACTCTGAGTCCACATAGCGTACAGTGTGCTTGTTCCCAACCATAGACACAGCCTATCGATATAAAGTGACTAGGAACTTCCCCAGAAGAGACTAGTTTTACCGCTCGACAGGCTGCTCGTTAGGTTATCGGTGCTTTGCATATTTCTGTTGGCCGTGTTATCAAGGAGTTGTGTCATATATCAAAAAAAAAAGAGAAAATTGAAAAGAAGCAAAAAGAGCTACATAGCTGCGTGTGTTATACAAAAGAAAAATCCAAAAAAAAGAAAAGTGAAGTGCTAGTTGAATCAAGTGAAGGCCTAAGTTTACTTTACTGCACCTGTAGTTGAGCAATCTTGTGCCTGTCTCATTGAGCTTTGCTAGCGTCTCTCTAGTGCATTGCAATTTTTCCTACATATAGCTGCATTGCCCCATTATATCGCCTTGTGTGAGTATCATTGGTTGTCTATGGTCAGCGCTAGAGCTTGTTATTGGTGCAAATAGGTAGCCTACCTATAGCCCCACATATACCCTGCTTTGTCGTGTGATTTGTTCTTATACCCTTGATATTCGCTTCGCTACATCCGTGCACTAGTTGTTACTACAAGTGGTAAGCAACACTAATTTACTTTGGAACGGTAAGATTTCCTTTTCTTATCAGTTTTGAGTGAGTTGTGAGAGTACCACCATATATTTTTGATTTAGTGCACTAATCTACTAACGATATCTGCTAGTGATCATAAACTTGTTAACCAGGAAAACAAGAGTGCTGCTGATATCATCACATGGAGGGAGTATGAGGCTCTTCGTAATGAGATGCGACGTGAATTCCGCGCTCAGGACGATGTGCTTAATGGGAAGGTTGAAGAGATCTCCCAAAAACTGGATGCTACTCATGTGACCGTCACTACAATGCAAGATCAAATGACGGATGTTCAACGCAGTCTTGCTGATTTGCGTTTGCCTGTTGAGAATTTGACCGTGCAACAACAACAAGAAGATGACGAAGATCCTGAGCTTCAAGATGACGCACACAATGCTCGTGGTGCGCCACGTGGTAATCGTCCTCGCGGTTGGGCTCCACTTGGCCGCAATGGTCGTGGACAAGATGAGGAAGATGGGTTGGGTAAGCCCAAGTTTTCTATACCCAAGTTTGAAGGAGGAGCTGATGTTGAAGAATACCTCACTTGGGAGCTCAAGATTGAGAAGTTGTGGAGCTTACATCCACATTATACTGAAGATCGGAAGATTAAACTTGCTTCTTCCGAATTTGATGGCTACGCTTTGCGTTGGTGGGATGCTTTTGTTCGAAACCGAGATGAGGATGGTGAGCAACCTATACGCACATGGCGTGCCATGAAGGAGGCGATGACTTCTCGCTTTGTGCCTACAAATTACTTGCGGAATATATATGATAAGCTGACTCTATTGAGACAAGGTGTGAAGACTGTGGATGAATACTACATGGAGATGGAGATGCTTATGCAGCGTGGCCGTGTCCGTGAGTCTCTCGAGATGACAATGCAGCGTTTTCTCAACGGTTTGAAGTATGATATCAAAGGCATTGTTCGTCACTACAGCTACACCAATATGAATCAATTGTTACATCATGCAAGAGAAGCTGAATCATAGTTGGCTGACGAAGCAAAGATCAAAGGTCGAACTACAAGAGCTGGGCGTTTCACACCCCGCGCGGCACCATCTTCGGCGCCGGCGCCTTCGACGCGCTCCGCACCTTACTCTACTCCGCCTAGTAAGCCGGTCTCCAATGTGTCTAACACAAAGAAGTCCGAATCTGCTGCAAGTACGAGTGGCTCTAATGTGTCTACTGCGTGTAACCGTGATATGGTTTGTCATACATGTGGTGGCAAGGGTCACTTCAAGAGAGATTGTCCTAACCGCAAAGTCATGATTATCAATGAGGACAATGAATACGAGACTGGAGATGATGTTGATCCTAATGCTCCAGAAGATGATGACTATGACACTGATGGTGAAGATGCATATCCGTCTGATGCTCGCACCATTGTTGTGTCGCAGCGTGCTCTTAATGTGTTGCCTAGTGCATCTACTCAGCGCTGCAATTTGTTCCAAACAAAGGCTTTAGTTGGTCCTGACAAGGCTTGCAAGGTCATTATTGATGGCGGGAGTTGCCGCAATTTGGCAAGCAAGGAGTTATGTACCAAGCTGAAGTTGAAGTATCTACCGCACCCGCATCCATACTATATTCAGTGGTTGAGCGAAAATGGTGAGATGAAGGTAAACCACATGGTGCGTGTTGAGTTTGCTATTGGACCGTATAAGGATTGCATTGATTTTGATGTCGTTCCTATGACGGTATGTCACCTACTATTGGGACGGCCTTGGCTCTATGACCGTTCTGTGCAACACAATGGCCGTGCTAATACATATCACTTGGATTTCAAGGGCAAGAAAATTAATTTACAGCCTATGACACCACATCAAATTGTCAATGAGTCTCGTCAGAAAGTTGAAGTCAACTTGGAGGATGCTTCTTTTGATAGGCGAGAGAATTGTAATGTTGTGAGTGATATAACGAAAAGTGAGAGAGTGAATTCCTTAGTCTCATTAGCCACCAAAGAAGACATGAGAGAATTTAGTGAGGATCCTACAACCATGCCTCTTGTGCTCTTGTACAGGGGTACAGTTTTGGTTTCTAACGACATGACCCCTCTTCCTCTTGGTGTTTCTAATGTTTTGCAGGAATTTGGCGACGTGTTTCCGAACGAGGTACCCGCAGGACTTCCACCATTGCGAGGTATTGAGCATCAAATCGACTTGATTCCCGGAGTTTCGCTACCCAATCGGGCACCATATAGAACGAACCCCGAAGAGACGAAGGAGATACAGAAGCAAGTACAAGCGCTACTCGACAAAGGTTATATTCGCATAAGCCTTAGTCCTTGTGTTGTTCCTGTTATTCTTGTTCCTAAGAAAGATGGTACATGGCGTATGTGCGTAGATTGTAGAGCGATAAACAACATTACTATTCGATATCGTCATCCTATTCCCCGTTTAGAGGATATGCTAGATGAATTGAGTGGTGCTACTATTTTCACTAAAATTGATTTGCGTAGTGGTTATCATCAAATTAGGATGAAAGAAGGGGATGAGTGGAAAACCGCCTTTAAAACAAAATTTGGTTTATATGAGTGGTTAGTAATGCCTTTTGGTTTAACTAATGCACCTAGCACTTTCATGAGACTGATGAACCATGTTTTGCGTGATTTTATTGGCAAGTTTGTGGTTGTGTATTTTGATGATATATTAATCTACAGCCGCAATGAATCTGATCATATTATACATATTCGACATGTTTTGCAAGTGTTGCGTGATAGTGAACTCTATGGTAATCTTGAGAAGTGCACATTTTGCAAAGATAAGGTCATATTTCTGGGTTATGTTGTCTCTAAGCATGGAGTAGAAGTAGATGTATCTAAAATTGAAGCTATTCAAAATTGGCCTACTCCTATGAATGTGAGTCAAGTTAGAAGTTTTCATGGTCTAGCTGGGTTTTATCGCCGTTTTGTGCCCAATTTTTCTACTATTGCTGCACCTTTGAATGAATTGACTAAAAAGGGTGTTGTCTTTGAGTGGGGCGTTGCCCAAGATCATGCTTTTGATGAACTGAAACGATTGTTAACTTCTGCACCGTTGCTTGCACTTCCTGATTTCAATAAACAATTTGAGATTGAATGTGATGCTAGTGGTATTGGAATTGGTGGTGTGTTGATGCAAGAGGGTCGCCCAATTGCATATTTTTCTGAGAAACTTTCTGGTGCTAAGTTGAACTATCCAATCTATGATAAAGAATTGTATGCTTTAATTAGAGTTCTTGAGGTTTGGCAACATTATTTGTGGCCAAAAGAATTTATCATACATTCTGATCATGAAGCTTTGAAATATCTGAAAGCCCAATCTACTTTGCATAGGCGTCTTGCTAAGTGGGTTGAGTTCATTGAGTCTTTTCCATATATTATTAAGCATAAGAAAGGAAAAGATAATATTGTTGTTGATGCTCTATCTAGGAAGAATATGCTATTAACTCAACTTGATGTTAAAATTCATGGATTAGAGATGCTATGTGATTTGTATGCTACGGATCATGATTTTGCTGAACCATATCGCTTATGTGCTCTTGGTAAAGCATGGGATAAATATCACATACATGATGGGTTCTTGTTTCGAGCTAACAAACTATGTGTTCCAGAATCGTCTGTGTGTTTGCTCTTATTGCAGGAATCACATGCTGGAGGTTTGATGGGTCATTTTGGGCGTGAGAAGACGCTACTCATGCTCGCTGATCATTTTTATTGGCCAAAGATGAGGCGGGATGTGGACAGGTATGTGAAGAGGTGCATTACTTGCAACAAGTCTAAGTCCAAGTTGAAGCCTCACGGTTTGTATACTCCGTTACCGGCACCTACTACACCTTGGGAAGATATTAGTATGGATTTTGTGTTGGGTTTGCCGCGTACTAAAAGAGGCCATGATTCTATATTTGTGGTAGTGGACAGATTTTCTAAAATGTCACACTTTTATTGCCTGCCACAAAAGCGACGATGCGTCGCACATTGCTAACCTGTTTTTCAGGGAGATTGTTCGACTACATGGAGTCCCGAAGACTATTGTTTCTGATCGTGATGTGAAGTTCATGAGCTACTTCTGGAAGACACTTTGAGGAAAGCTGGGGACAAAGCTACTGTTCAGTACTACTTGTCATCCCCAAACTGATGGTCAAACTGAGGTGGTGAATCGAACCTTGTCACAACTGTTGAGATCCATGATCAAGAAGAACCTGAAGGAGTGGGAAGAGTGTTTGCCGCATGTCGAGTTTGCTTACAACAGGGCGGTACATTCTACCACGGAGCTGTGTCCTTTTGAGGTGGTGTATGGTTTCAAACCCATTACTCCACTTGACTTGTTGCCTTTGCCTATACATGAGAGAGTTAATATGGAGGCATCCAAAAGGGCAGATTTTGTGCGTAAGATCCATGTGAAGACTAAAGAGTTGATAGAGAAGAAAGGCAAGAGCAATGCTGCAAGGATGAACAAGAAGCCGTTATCACCAGATTTTGGCCGAATCAGGAGATGGGCCGTAATTGAGATGGGCTTAGAAGATATACATGAAAGATACTCTCGAACCGGCCTTGTACAAGAAGTTTGGGCTAGATTGCCCGTGTATCTGTATATTATTAGATCGTGTCGGTTAGAATTAAAAGATAGAGTCTAGCCCGTACATGGGTTAGTTTATTTCCGAATTAGAAAGTCCCTTGGACTATAAATATGTACCTAGGGTTATTGAGAAAGGAGGACAATCACGTTCACAACAAACACAAACCAGGCGCATCGCCACCCCTTATTTCGAGGGTTTCTTCGTTACCTTGTGTTACTCGTGCTGAAGCGTTGTTGATGGCGAGTAGCACTACTTATCATAGATGTTTTGGGGCTTGCATTGATGCTTTTCTTATGCATATTTGCTTAGCAATGCCGTCCCTCGATATCTAGCTGCCCTTACACCTATCTAGGTGTAAGGGCAGCACCTTGCTTGTTCGTTACTTAGTAGATCCGATCCGTTATAGTTGTTCCTTGTTCTTCAAGGATTAGTTTAATATATGCATGATTAGGCCTTATGCTGGGGTTGGATGATCCGGTAGTGCGTGAGGTGTTGTTTTACCGTTCCTACAAGGGATGTTCCGGGAATTGACTTAATGTTGGTTTTTAGGCCTCTTTCAGGAATAGTTTCCATCATCTTTCGTATCTGCTAGGCCCAACTACGCGTAGGATGTTCCGATTATGCGGTGAAAACCTTAAACTGTCGTAGATTGGTTTAGCTTTGTTTTGATCAAGCAGGATCCCCATGTCATCGTAAATCCAACGTGAACCATGGGGCGATCGGCTCTTTGAGCCGATCCACAGGGCAACCTGAGAGCCGATCGGGCTTGTATTTAATGTTTACGTGTCTACCATGCAGGAGACTAATCGAAGCAATCCAACACCTTCCTGATCAGGTATAGGTCAGGTGGCACGCCCTTGCAACCGCCAGGTCGTGTGCTGGGACTTTGCGGGACGACGCGAGGCACCAGGGCCCACTTAGCAGTCTTGGGAGTCTCCCGGCTCTTCGTGTTGCTTAACCACTGCTCGCCGGTGGGTTTTGGCAGGCAACACATTCTGGCACGCCCGGTGGGACACTTTCTGCAACAACCACGTCAACATCGGCAGCCAAGATGTCGGACGAACTGATCAAGTACGAGGATCTACCTGCAGAGCATAAGAAGAAATACGATGAGCTGAAGGCCATCTTTGAAGCCGATCTCATCGGCTCTTTTGAGAAGACCCGTTCGCACGGCATCAGGTTCAAAGGATTCACACCCGAAGGCGCGTTCGAGGGATTAGATCTGTCTCTCCCTTTGGAGGAACGTACCAGAGCCCTGCGCCAGGAAATTAACTATGATGTGGCTCATTCTCTACATCGGCATTCTGAGAGCCTGGTGAATACTCTTGAGCGGGTTGCGCTTCGTGTGGTGCAAGAAATCATGAAACATCAATATTCTCCGTCAGGACCTGCTCTAGGGACTCACCAGGGAGAGATACCATTCCACACTAGGCCACCACTGCCATTCGCGATGGCAGCTCCACAGCAACAAGGTTCACCGGCATACGTTGTCTACAAGGCTGGAGGTGATCCTGGCGACTACCAATTCTTGTATGAGCCACCCAAGGAGATTCCACATGGATACGTGTGCACATACGTGCCGGACTGCAACAACTGGACGCACACGATCCAGACTTCAGCAGGAGGAATTGCCGGAGCAGGAGCGATTGTTACGGCAGGAGGGATTGCTGGAGCAGCGGGGAGTTCTGGAGCAGATGCTGAGAAACAAGCGTGGCTAACTAAATATGCCACTGCCACGAGTCATGAAAGCTCAACCCCTACAGCTCCTACCGTGGATCAGATCAGCGCAATCTTGAGAGATCAGTTCGGCATCCTGCCGAAGAAGAGAACAATCGGCTATTCCAAGCCGTACCCCAACGAGTATGACCTGATCCCACTGCCGCCTAAATATCGGCTCCCTGACTTCACAAAATTCAGTGGATCAGAAGGGTCTAGCTCCATCGAGCACGTGAGCCGATACCTGGCACAGCTGGGCATGGTTTCAGCATCAGAACCGCTACGTGTGAGGTTTTTTGCCCAATCTCTCACGGGCCCAGCCTTTGGGTGGTACACCTCGTTACCCCCAGATTCAGTTCGGACATGGAAGCAGCTGGAAGAGTAGTTTCACATACAATATCATTCAGAAGCTACCGAAGCTGGCATTGCCGATCTGACGCAGGTTCGGCAAAGGCGAGGAGAAACGGTGTCTGAGTACATTCAACGTTTCAGAACTGTCAAGAACCGATGTTATTCGGTTCATTTATCTGAGAAAGAAGCAGTTGAGCTGGCCGTGGCAGGCCTCGCAGCGCCACTCAAGGATCTGACGTTTCAATTGGAGTACAATTCGTTGGCGCACATGGTCCAGAAACTGACATTGTATGAGCAGCGCCACCCAGAATTGTACCAAGACAAGTTCAAGCGCACGATAGGCCTGGTTGATGCTGAAGAGGATGAAGACCCTGCGGAAGATCAGGAAGTCACCGTGGCTGAATGGACTCGGACGGCAGTTCCCGTGTCCTGCAAATGGGTGAAACAACCAGGGCCTCCAAAAGGGTTTGATTTGATTTAAGCAAAACTGAGCAGATTTTTGATTTGCTGCTGAAGGAGAAACAGCTGAAGTTACCCGAAGGCCACAAAATTCCTACGTCACAAGAGATGAACGGTAGGCCATACTGCAAATGGCATCACACGTTCACCCACGCCACCAACGACTGCAAAGTGTTGCGCGCACAGATTCAAATGGCGATAGAGTCAGGACGATTAATCTTCGGACAATTTGCCATGAAAGTAGACACACATCCATTTCCTGGCGTCAACATGGTGGATCTCAGTCACTCCCTAAGATGCGAGCCAGGTTTCTCTTTTGATGTCAACATGGCAGGGCTTGGTAACCGCCATGGCAAGGATAAAGCAGAAAGCAGTCACTCCCGTGGCAAGGAGAAAGAGGAGGCCGATCCACGCGACCGGCCCCAACATGATAACAGACGGTACCTGACAGAAGAAGAAGTGAGAAGCGTGCGGTATCAACGACCACTCTCCGCGCATCTCCTTAACAAATATGAGCAGCAGTATGACCGACGTCGGCGCTACGACGTGGATGACGAAAGATATCGTCGGTCTGATGCAGATGACAGGAGGTATCGTCGATATGATAGAGACGATGAAGGGTACGAGCGTCACGCTAGAGGGAAGTCAAGAGAGCAAGAAGACATGGATAGGCATTGGAACTGTCCTTTCTTTAAACACTGCTGGGACTCAGGAATGAGCCGATTACCTACAATCGAGAACTGCCCGAAATGTAGACAGCAGAGGAAGGGAACAAATGAAGTTTCAGTGTTCAAGCGTCTAGGGCCTCTCCCACCTCAGAGTAAACGAACTGAGTCATCCCAAGATGAAGACTTTGAGGAGTCAGATGAAGAAGAAGATAGGTACCACCGGCCAAGGTGGTGCCCTGATGGACTCAGCCATTTTCAGAAGCGTAGGGTGCAGCGGCTACGAAACCTGGAGGAAGCCGAAGCACAGTACCTATACACGTTGAGGAAGGCACGGCCCGATCTGGCCGTGAAAAATTCAGCAAACGTTGGAGACAGAGATGCGCCTGCCAAAGAAAGTGTGGCGCCCTAAACAGACAAAAGCCAATGCAGAGGCATCGGCTGATACAAACATGGTGTTCATACTCCCGTCAGAGTTTTGTGCTCCAAACGACGAGGAAGTATCGGTGGCTCAATTCGACTGCGGTCCACGGCCAGTGATCTTTGAGAAGCCACGAGAGAGGAGCTACAGGCACTTGAAAGCTCTATACCTAAAAGGTTATATCGATGGGCAGCCTGTCAGCAAGATGTTGGTTGACACGGGAGCGGCAGTCAACATAATGCCGTATTCCATGCTACGACGATTGGGACGCTCGAATGACGATCTGATCAAGACCAACGTCACATTAAGCGATTTCAACGGCCAGGCATCAGAAGCAAAAGGTGTTCTGAATGTAGATCTGACCGTAGGCCGAAAAACCATACCTACCTCGTTCTTCATCGTCGATAGCAAAAACAATTACGCGGTCCTGCTAGGAAGGGATTGGATTCACGCTAACTGTTGCATCCCATCCACAATGCACCAATGCATCATACAGTGGGATGGAGATGAAGTGGAGGTCGTTCAGGCAGATGACTCAATCGAGATCTCACTAGCTGCCATGAATATTTGGGATGCAGACGACCAAGAGCCGCTCTCTGGAATCAGTTTGGACGGCTGTGAGCGCATCGAAGCTTCAAAAAACGGGGTGAGGCTGGTCTTATCCACCGGCCTGATAGAGTAGCAAGGTCCAAATCAGTAGACGTACGTGGCAAGGCCGATCCCTGCGATCGGCCCCAAAAAATACAAAGCACGAATCTCATCTCGAGCATGTCACGTAGCCATAGTAGAAAACCAAGAAGTTGTAAACCCTCATTGAGCATTGCAATGAAAAAGGAGGCCGATTCTAGCAATCGGCCAAAATTATCCTTGACATGCATTTTTGCCTATGTTCAGCATTGATCTAAGAGAGGATGACTGAAGAGCCGATATCTTCAATCCCTTTGAAAAAATCGGCTCGGGGGGCACTTAAACGGATAAGATACAAGGCTACGAAGTACGAAGTGGCTGTCAATGGCCAGCAGCTCAAGATATATTCCTCGAGGATGATGGACATTGGAATACGGGGGCCGATGCATAAATAAATCGGCTGTAAAAAAATATAAATTTTTTTAAGCACAGCCGATGTACAGACATCGACTCTAGAATAAAACTGTTATAAGCAGAGGTACAAGCTCAATTGAGCAGTTATCAAGGTACATGGAGAGGCTCTACTGGAGGAATGCCTCAAGGGCATGGAGGGCGTCAGCACGGATACGATCCACCTCGGCGATCTCAGCTTCGTCGTCCTCGTCTTTGCCCGTCACCAGCTGACTGCTCAGGGCACGAATTTCAGCCAGATCGGTCTTCAGATCGGCTGTGAGGCCTTTTGCTTCCTCTTGAGAGCAGGCAATGAGGGTTTCCTTGTCTTGGATAAGCTGCTTGGTCACCCTGACCCTCTCTTCAAGGTTCTCCAGTTCCTTACGCAGGGTCTTGAGTTCGGCACTATTGGCAGAAGTGTCAGTTTTGGCGTCTAAAGCAGCCTTTTTCTCGTTGAGCCGTTGACACTTATCTGCAATATCGGCTCTCAACGGAAGCTGGGCGTGACGAAGGGTAATTCTTTGACGAGCCGACTGCACCCTTGACCTGAAGACCGACAGAGTCACAGCTGGCCAAAGCTTCACCTGCAGTGTCACCGGGAGATGAGGCTGGATGTCTTCAAGGATGCCTTTGACTGCCTCGGGGTTTTCAACCAGGGTCTCAACTGAGGAGGAGAGCAAAGCCTTGAGACGCTGGAGTGGACCATGGACCGTGCTAGGACTTGGCTCTTCACCTGCCTTGGAAGTAGCTGGTTCGATGGATTCAGGATCGAACGTCAGCAAGCTTGAAAGATCACAACCCTGACAGACGAACAAGAACAGTATTAGTATACAACAAAGGAAAGGGTAGAGCCAAGGGAGTGGAGTGTAGCTTTCCCAAAGTGGGAGGAGCCGCCGATGTTGTGATAATCGGCTTTTCTGTGGACTTGGCTAGGTTAGCCACTTGGTCAGGCACGCTCGTCGAGGTGGCTAGGTCTAGCGTGGCGGATGGCATCAGTACCTCTTCAACGTCCCCGCTAGAGGTCTCATTAGTCTGCAAAATAAATGGTGAGCCGATCCAAGTAGGAATGGGACGGCGTGAAATATGAACTGGTGAAGTAATTACATTTGAAACCTCCTGGCTTGGCGAGGAAACTCGTGGGTCTTTGCGAGCCCTTTTAACGCATTGACGCTTCACGCGTGACCCTGTTTTGATCATAGCTTGAGGAGCAACAGGCTCGGGAGTCGACCTTTTCCTAGAAGCCGACACTGGCGAGTCCGTCTGACTCTGTGTGGTGGATCTCCCGGAGTTGCCCGGGTTCGAGTCCCTTTGGCTGGACTGTGCCTCCCCGCTGGAGTTCTCTTTGGTGGAAGTCTGTAAAAAGAAGTACAAGCATGTTACAAAAGACTGGGAGGACAGATAAATGTGGTCAAGGCACGAGTCAGCTTACATGCAGGCTTTCTTGGACAGGAGCTTTGCGCTTCAGGGTCTTTCTGGCAGCTACTTTCCTCACTGCCTTCCTCGCCTGGGTTGAGGCTCGGGGGGCAACTGGCCCCGAGGATGCTTTACTCTTGGGAGCCGATTGCGGCGAAATCGGCTGGCTCTGCATTATGACCTTCTTCAGGGGTGGGGAGCTCTGGCAGAAGAGAACCACCGGGGCTGGTGGAAGGAATTTGAAGGGGGAGCCATCGGCTTGCGCGGGCTCTGGGCCATCTTGTTGCTGCCAAGAGATAGAACCAGGTTTTAGACAATCATCATGAGCCATTGCAAGAAATTTATATGTAATGGTACCTGGTGTGCAGGAATGTCATATTCGGCATCAAGTTCCTTCAGCAACGGTCCTAGAGCTCTTCTGAAGGCGTGGGTCTTCCACATGGACCACCAAGTCTCGAAACCATCGGTAGTGGTGGTGAAACAGAGGTTGTGAGGAATTGGAATGGCCAGAGCGTCAAAGAAGGTATAGCACCTTTGGCCGATAAGGATGTCGAGCGGTTCAGCTACGCTGGCGTCAGGTGGTGGAGAAAGAAGTGTGGGGGCACTTGCCCGAGACCAAGCTGTAGGCTACTACCACCGGTTGGTAAGACTCATAACCAGGCTTGATGATCCTGTTAGAAGTACTCATGCCAACTGGGAGAAAGCAAGGACGGATCATGATAGAGTACAAGTGCCGGGTGCTAGCATCATCGGCAAAACTGTCTAACCGGAAGGAGACTGGATTCTCAAAGTTCTCCGATTCAGTATAAGGGAAGAACAGGGGGTTGCCCAAGCCTTGGAAGAAAATCTTGAACCACTCTGCTGCTTCCTTAGGGGTCAGCCTGCTGCCTGGGAGGCTATACAGAGCTTGGCCATAGCTAGTGCATCGGATCTCCTTCCCATTAGCATCTGGGAAGGTGCAGGTGGCCAAAGGTGGGAAGTTTGGGATCTGGTTCTGAAAGTACAGCTGAGCCCATAACTCGAGATAAACCACCGGGGGCCTCTGTTTTAAGCATCTTTGGGAGAACAGCTTGTGGACATCAGTTGAAGAGATCGATAGACCTCTCCAAGGAACAGTTTGCCAAGGCCAAGTTGAGTGCCTTTGGCGAGTTCATAGGCCAGGGAAAGGTAATTCTTGGTTGGGGCGAGTGAAGGACCACAGAATATGAAGTGCTCCAGCCAGAAGTTCAAGAAGGCCGTGTGCTCTTTCTCTGTCACAGGGCCTTTGGTTTTCATATAACGCCTGAGGTAGGCACCCCAGCTTGTACACTCTGTTTTAGAGGAAAGGGTGAAAGGGACCTTTGGCAACTTAAAAGCAGAGGGGCTTGAGGATGCGATGTCCAGGCCTGTGATCATGGCCACGTCTAGCAGAGTTGGTGTCATGGGGCCATGGCCGAACATGAAGCAATTCAGTGCATCAGACCAAAAGTAGCCGATGGTTTTCAGAATGTTCTCATTCTTTTCAAGAGGGGACAATGATAATGACAAAGCATCGGCTATCCCTATCGTTTCCCAGGTGGCATAATGGGTTTTAGACACTCTACTGTACCATGCCACCCAACCTTCAGAAGGATGCGGCAGCAGGATGTCTGAAACCTAAAATTAATAACGGAATAGGACATTAATTCAGGTGTTTGCTGTTTAATCCTAACATTGTTTCGAATGGCGAAGAGGCGGTTAAGGATTACCTTCAGACCGGAGACCATGGCGTTGGCGTTGGATGATTCCGCCATTTGATGCGCTGCGGAGTTGGGATGGCGCGGGTGAGATCTGAGATTCGTGGAGCTGCTTGGGCGGCGATTTTGGGGATCTGAGTTTGCTTTCTCAGACGGAGGTCGCAGGTTACCGTTTGGAGGGGCAATTAGGTTGGCCTTACTCGTGTTTTATGGTAGAGGCCGATGCGATGCCATCGGCTCTTTTGGGGATTGTTTGACTTTGATTATCGGCAAAATTAACTGGAAGCACTTCTTCATTAATAAGAGGGGTTTTTTACAATGAGGAGCCGATTGCTCAAGAGAGGAAGAACAAAAGAAGAGCCGATTGCTCAGGAACTACTAATCCTACACTACTAATCCTCGCTGGCCTCGTCGTCGGCATCGTAGCTGCCGTCGGCGCTGCTTCCGGAGAATTCCTCGTCGCTGCTGACCCAGCCCTCGGCCGAGACCTCTTCCTCCTCGTCATCATCATCGTCTTCGCTGTCCGCCCAAGCGCGGAAGCGCTTCGCCGACGGATACCCAGCAGAAGAAGAGGAGTCATCCTCCTCCTCTTCCTCCTTTTCCCCCTCTTCCTCCTCTTCTTCTTCTTCCTCCTCCTCCTCGTCGGAGGAGGTGGAGTTCGCCCAGGAGTGGAGGTCATCCTCGCTCTCGCTCTCCAGCTCCCCTTCGATGAGGAACTGGAGGTCGTCCTCCCCATCGGTCAGGGGCAGGTCGCCATCTGACCCGACGAGGGCCTCGGGTGGGCCATCTGGCACATAGTCGAAGTCCCACTCCGGCTCATCCCATTGGTCGGGCCCTGGCATCGGCTCGTCTGAAGAGGAAGATTGGAAGGAAAGAGCCGATGCAGTGGAGGAGGAGGATGAGTCCATGGTGGAGGAGGGCTTTTTGATGGCTAGTATGGAGCAAGAGGATGAAGAAGCGAACTACTCGATGTGGTTAAGTAAAGGGGGATATAGTGGAGTTAATGTTGCAGCAGTTTCCGAGGAAGTGGTGCCAAAGAGCTGTCAAATCGTGCAGAGAAGTTGAGAAGGCAAGGCGTCATGATGAAGGATACTGTGACGGTTCTGCTCTGCCACGACATGACCCGACGAAGAAAAACAGAGTGGTTTTGAAATTATCATTGCCAAAACCAGGGGGCATGTGTTATCACCAGATTTTGGCCGAATCAGGAGATGGGCCGTAATTGAGATGGGCTTAGAAGATATACATGAAAGATACTCTCGAACCGGCCTTGTACAAGAAGTTTGGGCTAGATTGCCCGTGTATCTGTATATTATTAGATCGTGTCGGTTAGAATTAAAAGATAGAGTCTAGCCCGTACACGGGTTAGTTTATTTCCGAATTAGAAAGTCCCTTGGACTATAAATATGTACCTAGGGTTATTGATAAAGGAGGACAATCACGTTCACAACAAACACAAACCAGGCGCATCGCCACCCCTTATTTCGAGGGTTTCTTCCGGGTAAGCATCATGCTGCGTAGATCGCATCTTGCGATCTAGGCAGTATACATTTATTCGTTACCTTGTGTTACTCGTGCTGAAGCGTTGTTGATGGCGAGTAGCACTACTTATCATAGATGTTTTGGGGCTTGCATTGATGCTTTTCTTATGCATATTTGCTTAGCAATGCCGTCCCTCGATATCTAGCTGCCCTTACACCTATCTAGGTGTAAGGGCAGCACCTTGCTTGTTCGTTACTTAGTAGATCCGATCCGTTATAGTTGTTCCTTGTTCTTCAAGGATTAGTTTAATATCTGCATGATTAGGCCTTATGCTGGGGTTGGATGATCCGGTAGTGCGTGAGGTGTTGTTTTACCGTTCCTACAAGGGATGTTCCGGGAATTGACTTAATGTTGGTTTTTAGGCCTCTTTCAGGAATAGTTTCCATCATCTTTCGTATCTGCTAGGCCCAACTACGCGTAGGATGTTCCGATTATGCGGTGAAAACCCTAAACTGTCGTAGATTGGTTTAGCTTTGTTTTGATCAAGCAGGATCCCCATGTCATCGTAAATCCAACGTGAACCATGGGGCGATCGGCTCTTTGAGCCGATCCACAGGGCAACCTGAGAGCTGATCGGGCTCATATTTAATGTTTACGTGTCTACCATGCAGGAGACTAATCGAAGCAATCCAACACCTTCCTGATCAGGTATAGGTCAGGTGGCACGCCCTTGCAACCGCCAGGACGTGTGCTGGAACTTTGCGGGACGACGCGAGGCACCAGGGCCCACTTAGCAGTCTTGGGAGTCTCCCGGCTCTTCGTGTTGCTTAACCACTGCTCGCCGGTGGGTTTTGGCAGGCAACAGAAGCGCAAAGAGATGTTGTTCAAGCCTGGTGATATGGTCTGGGTACATTTTCGCAAGGATAGGTTTCCGAAGCTGCGGAAGTCCAAGTTGAAGCCTCGTGGTGCTGGTCCTTACAAAGTGCTTGCCAAGATCAATGATTATGCATACTCGATAGATCTTCCAGTTGATGAGTTTGGTGTCAGTAATTCTTTCAATGTTGCTGATTTGACACCATATGACGGAGAAGACCTTGGAGCGTCGAGTTCGATGCCTTTTGAAGGGGGGGGGAGATGATGAGGACATCCCTACTACACCACTACCTCCGTCATTGATAAATGAAGATGAACCTGCTGTGAAGCTCAAGTCCAATGAAGTTCGGATTGGACCAATTACAAGGGCTCGTGCGAAGCTACTTAAACAACAGGTGAACTTGTTTCTAAACGGTACTTTTATTGATGAGAACTTTATACTGCCTAAGTCCTATTACTTATGTATCATCAGGTATCAAGAGGAGACGAGCGTAGCACGAGGAGTAGAGGAGCAGCTGGACATGAAGACGGACGTCAAGATGGACGTGAAGCTGGACATGGAGCTGGACATGAAGATATCTCATGGTCGCGCGAGGGAGGAGCGGGAGGCATGCGCGAGAGGAGAAGACAACGTCCAGGCCGGTCCAGCACCCGGTTAGACCGGCCAGCCCGGTCCCTGGCCCGGTTGACCGGTCGCCAACCGGATGAGATGCATCGTACCGGGCAAAAACCGGAAAGTTGCGAAGTTTCCGGTTGCCGCCCGGTTGACCGGACGCCAGACCGGCCGATCCGGTCCCTGGCCCGGTTGACCGGATTCCAGACCGGATTCGTCCGAGTCTGTCTCGACCAGATCTATTCTGGGTCGGTTATTCTTGTATATTTTCGACCAGAAGTCGTCCCGGACGCCTATATAAGTGCCCAGGATGCCCCCCTAGCTGCTTCAGACCACGTTTAAGATAAACCCTAGTTCTTAGTTGATTGCCCTAGCAAAACTATTGAATTCCTACGCCATATTGCTTGATATTGTGTAGATCCTGAAAAAGTCTTGTGTGATCTGCTGTTCCATTGGGAATTAGACGGTTGCAACTTACCGCTTCGTGGTCGGCGGCTACGTGCGCAAGTGTGTGGAGTTGCGAATATCTTGCAGGGTTGAGAGCTGTTGCATTGGCGACAGGGACCAATCGAGAGATCTCGTTGCGTCATACAAGTTATCATCCACTTCATCATCGTGTTTCTCCGCTGTTATCACCCCGTGATCATCATCACCGCTGTTGCTTACTGAGAAGATCGGGCCACCCCATATCAGACCCTGGGCGTTCGTTTCGTCCAATTCCGAGAATATTTCCTGTGTAGGATTTCTGAAACCAAAAACAGCACAAAACAGGAACTAGCGCTTCGGCATCTCGTTAATAGGTTAGTGCCAGAAAATACGTATAAATGATGTAAAGTGTGTATAAAACATGTGAGTATTGTCATAAAACTAGCATGGAACATAAGAAATTATAGATACGTTTGAGACGTATCAAACACCTTTGTACATAGCAATGGTTCGCTGAACCCTCCCTGTAAAAATTTGTGCCCAACGATTCATCATAGGCAAAGAAACAGATTCCAGATCTGAACTTGAACACATTCCAGATTATTTGCAAAATTAAACGGTTGATATCTTTTGATTAGTGCATAAAATAACTGATTGAGATCCCATGATTACTTGCATAAATTAACTGATTGAGATCCAATTATTACTTGCATAAATTAACCGAACGGCTGAACCCCAAATCTTAAACGAAATCAAGAAGTGATCAAAACAAAATGGAATAAAATCGACGCAAATATTAGCCCAATACTCACCCATCTACAGATCCATCTACACCAGCAAAAATAGGGTTCAAAAAGGAATGGGGAACAAAAAAGGAAGCAAACCGTAGTTACCTCGTTCCATGGGTCCTCCAGGAAGGTGTCGTAGGGGTTCAGGGGCGGGACGTACGGCACCGGCTCATAGGGGTCAAATCCCGGCGGGATCTGACCGCCACCGGCGGCAGCAGCCTCCGATGCACCGGCGGCGGCGACAGCCGTTGAGGGGACGGCGTCGAAGAGGGAGGCGTCGCGCTTGGAGCCGACGGCGCCGTGGATGATGGGATTGGCATTCTCCTTGTCCATCTCGCCGGCAGAGGAGAGGGAGAGGGAGAGGGTTTTTTTGCTTTGGAGAAGATGATGGGACGTGAGAGAGGCGGCGTTGCGTGGGCGAGTGAGAGTGACAGAGATAGTGGGAGGAGGCGTCTATAAAGGCGAGGGATGGTTAATGCGACCCGCGTCCTACGCGTCCACCGCTGCACGTCTGCACGTCTTGGACTTCTGCAATGCGACACGCGTCCACGATTGCACGTCTTCGACTTCTGCACCGCGACCCGCGTCTACGCGTCAACAATTGCACGTCTTCCATTTCTGCACCGCAACACGCGTCCTCGAGTCTAACCCTGAAAATTTAGATATACTCAGGTATAACCTCGAGTCATATACTAGCATTTTTTCTGTGCTCAGTTTTTCCCTTGAGTGCTAATACTGGCTAGTGCAATATGCTCAGTTTTACCCTCAAGTGGCTGGTCAATAGACAGTCAACAAATGGGATTAGCTAGTTAAATGAGTCATTTAATGTGCAAAAAATTCCGAAAAATAGTGGCACATACTCATGGAGTCTTTACCACAAATTGCCAGTTCTCAAAACATAGATAAGTCATAGATAAATCAAGTTTTACCACAAATTGCCACTTCTCAAAGGCCTTCTCAAATCACCTACTAGCTATGAAGGTGCATGGTTTTCCACAATAAGCCCTTCCCAAAACAGCTTTCCCCAAAACATACTTTGTCTAAATGAGGCCACAATTCTCAAACTCATGTATATTTGTATTGCAAATAGTTTGAGGTAGGCCAAGATGGGTTTCATTGTACAAAACACGCATTTTCCATTTTTTAAATCTCATATTTGAATCCCTTAGTCTGTTTATTAAACAGGTGCCCTTGGTTTCTTGATACTACTCAGTTTTGCCCTCTCCCTCCACAAATTCTCGCAGACGTGCAACATTGCCCTGATTGGTCTAGCCCATGTCACGCGGATCGTGCCCGCCGACCGTTGATCGTATGATCTAACAGGCAGGATAACCCCTCTCTCTCTCTGTCGGCGGTTACCTTCCACTCTCTAAGTATGCTAAAGGGCGGTTTTCTGTATTCATTTTCACGCGCTAAAAATTATAAACTCTTTTAGGCATTACTTTTCACGCAAAAAATGATAAAACATCACCAATTTGTTGTAGCCATTAATTTTCACGCAAAAAATGATAAACCATCACCGATTTGTTGTAGCCATTAATTTTCACGAAAAAAATGATAAACCATCACCGATTTGTTGTATCCATTACTTCTCACGCAAAAAATCTACCTATCTTTGTATAGAAGATCGTCTATATGATTTTTGAGGTCATTTAGAGAAGGTAGAAAAAAATCCCTTTTGAGAAGGTCGAAAAAACCTAACTTGTTACAAAAGCTGGTTTCAGTGAGACCTAACCAAATTTGGCATACATGATGCCATATCTATAACAACAAGGAATATCTAATAGGGAAAGTTTCACAAAATTTGAAATTTAGGGCGAAAATAATGCCATACATGATGCTGTTTTTCGAGGTTTTGACCTGAAAATCAATTGGGTATTATAAAGGGAAATAAAAGTTCGAAAAATGTAAAAACGAAACAATCTATCTATCTATGTATAGAAGATCAGCTGTATGAAATTTGAGGTCATTTAGAGAATGTAGAAAAAATCACCTTGTTAGAAAAGCTGGTTTCAGTGAGACGAAACGGCATGCGTTTAAGTAAAGTGATTTTTTCGGACATCTCCAAATGACCCCAAATTTGCCATACATGATGCCATACGTGTAACAACAAGAAACCCTATCTAAAAAGTGTCAAAAAAGTTTGCCCAACCGTATAGCTCTATCCAAAAGAACCTCACCATGGCGCTAGTATAATTTTGGGCTTAGTTACAAACTTACGTTACCTAACCTTCAACACGAAACTTGTTTCAAATCACTTTTGGCGTACAAGAAACAAATCCCACCTTGATTCGAGCACCACAGCCTCCAAACGATGCCGATGCCGATATCGGCATGGTCAGAACGACTATGCTCGCCGCCACTGCTAGGTCACCGTCGGGATGCACCGTCAATCCCGTCCCCTTATTCGATCACTGACACACTAGAGATACCGCCGAGGCCAATGCCGAACGTACATGCTGATGCCAATGCCGAACATGCATGCACGCCGCTGTGGGCACGGCCACGCCGCCCCGCTATGCTGGACGCCACAGACCACCGCGAGGTCTTTCCCTTCGCCACCACACTCTTCTAGCACCCATCTATACACGCCAGAAAGGAGAGACACTAGTTTTCTCTACATTGCTCGTGTTCGTGTCGGACACGGTCAATCAAAGTTTTGAGGTAGTCGTCGATGTCGTCGACCATTTCTTCTCTTATTTGCATGGTTAAACGCGTCTAGTTCATATCTATCTAATGCGTCTGGTCTCGCCTCATGCAGTTCTTTGTGGACGTCGATCTCATCTCGGCACCCCGCAGGCCACCTCCTCCGTGCCATCGCTGTAGAGCTCCGTTTAAAAATCTATTCCTACCCGTGTATTTCCCCTTGTATCAGCGCCATGGCCCACTTGTCATTCGATATACCGAAGCCCCACTCGTGCACGTTTTGGTCAGGGATACACCGATGCTTACGGTCAAACAAAGATGGATGGTCTGACGTGTCTTTGCGGGCTCTACGTGGCCCCACTTATCAGAAGATAACGGTCAACCGTCGGGCAACCGGCGTTACAGCACCTGTGATGGTTTCAGACAAGGTCTTGGGGAAAACTGAGGAAAAACTAAGTAGCTGGGGAAAACTGAGCACAACTAAGAAACCGAGGACACGAAAATAGAAATGGTCACAAAGATTTCTGTATGTTCTCCCTGCATATGAATAACAGAGCTATCATTGCCAGCTGAATTTTCCAGCTTGAGTGTCTCAAAGTGTCCGAGGGTGTTCTTTCTTAGCAGCGAACATGTGAAATCTACGAGACCAACACTAGTTAGGTTTTCTCATTTTACAATATTTTAACTATGTATTAGTTTATTTAAAACCAAACTATATATTAGTTTGTGTAATGTTTCTCATCTCTATTAAAATAAAAATGCAGCGATATCCTCCAAACGCGGCACGAACAAACACTGTGCCAAATTCGGGGTCCTTTGGCTACGCCACTAGAGATGTTAAAAAAAAAAACGCCTCCCCCACCACAACCCCACCCGCCGGCCGCCGCCCGCCGCCCTCAGTGATAGCGCCGGCGATGGCGATGGACTCCCTCAGCGACGTCAGCGTGCTGCTGATGTACCCCGTGAACGCCTACCTGGAGCAGGAGCTCGACCGCCGCTTCAGCCTCCTCCGCCTCTGGGAGCACTCCCCGCCCGACTCCCTCTTCCGCGCCCACGGGTCCACTATCCGCGCCGTCGTGGGATATCACGGCCACAAGGTCGACGCTGCGCTCCTGGACGCCCTGCCGTCCCTCGAGATCGTCTCGTCCTTTTCCGTCGGAATCAACCACGTGGACCTCGCCGAGTGCCGCGAGCGGGGGATCCGCGTCACCAACACCCCCGACGTCCTCACCGACGACGTCGCCGACCTCGCCGTCGGCCTCGCCATCGCCGCGCTCAGGAAGATCCCGCAGGCCGACCGATACGTGCGCGCCGGGTTGTGGAAGGCCAAGGGCGACTACACACTGACCACTCGGGTTTGTTTTGTTTCCGTTCATACCACTCTTCAGTTCAGCAACCTAGTGGCTTGGCTAGTGCTGAATATCGCTCTTGCTTAATTAGTTGACTACCACAAACTTTTCTGCATGGTACTGTGTACTCTTTGGAATCCTTGACCTAGGCCAATTGCAGTTTTTGTACACCTGGGTGCCTACTTCGGTTCAGTGAACACGAAATGCTCTGCTACACTAACTTGATTGGGGATTAGTTACACAACAGAGCAGTGGGCACTTCAGAGAAAATGACTACATGAAAGGAAAATATGAAATGCAACTGGAGAGCAAAATCTAGGAGAGGTGCAAAGGAGAAATAGTTGAAACTTCATTGGACCTGTGAGGCCGTGTCAGCTCTTTTGGCGCATCATGGTTATCTTCCTGAAATTTGGTTGCTATCTAGTACAATTGAGTCCTTATTATATACCGTGTGAACCATATAACTGATGTAGCACTGGTTGCTGGAAGGCATCTCCACAAGCTTTGGTTGTGATCTATAGTAGTCTCTTAAGAAACAACCCAGCCCTCATGGATTTGTTTGACAGTGCAATGCAACCTGTTTGACCTATATTTCACAAGCTTAGGTTGTGATCTATAGCAGTCTCTTAACTCTTTAAGACACAACCCAACCCTCATGGATTTGTTTCAACAGTACATGCAACCTGGTTGACTAAAATTTAGACTACCTACCCGGAAAATTCTTCATGGCTGATTCGAGCTATATGCTTGCGTGCGAAAACTGAAATATAAGGTCTAGAGGATCACATAATTATAGTGCTGCAGGAGTAGGGATTTTTTTAGCGGTCTTCCTACTTTCTCTCCTATGATAACAACCTCTTGCTAGGTTAGGGATTCATTGGTTATTTTTTGGATATATTCACAGGGCTCTGAAGATTGTTTGTTGTTGCTTAGCTCCGCATTGTGCTGTAACTTGGAATCTTGCTAGCACTAAAAAACCGAGACCAGTAGGGGGAGAAGCCCCTTTGGCTGTCGATTTAGGAGAAGGATGTCGGGCTTTGCGGCGAAACCCATGAAATAAATCGCGTCCACCTGGTCTCGAATGTGCTCAGGAAGGAAAGCGCCACTGCGCTCCAGCCACTGGACCGATGGCCCATCCACATTGCTTATACTAAGAATGATGGATGATGAGCAAACCATCGAAATCATGGTGTGTTCCTCCATAACCATTTCTTCCTATAGTAGTATAAATTGAATTCTGACTGCAACACATTTCGTCATGCTGTCTGTCTATCTTTATGGCTAAGCAACTGATTGTGCTTTGTAGCAACCAAACACTAGGCAGTATTTTGTGAATTGTATGATGCGCTATGCTTCTGTCGCTGAGGCTTTTCCTGCTCCCATAAAATAATTGAGGACATTTGCCATAAGAGTGCAATCCCCTTGATGATGCAAAATATTAAGTTGCATCTTTGGCTGCGTGCATCAGTTGGTGCAGAGACCGGTGGTAGCACCTGCATTTTGAAAATGAAATGAAATGTTCAGGTGCACCCATCTCAAGGACAGAATGCATTTAGCAAGATTGATCTGCTACTGATTATAGTGATGAGGTATTAGCTTAATGACTCGCATAAAAGCATGAAGTAGTTGAGAGGCTGGGGTGCATCTTGCATGTGATCCTAGGATTAGATTTGGTTTTCCCGAAGACAAAAAATAATCGACTCTCATTATTTTTCTGCAGTTCAGTGGAAAAAGAGTTGCTATTCTTGGGCTTGGCAGGATAGGTTTAGCTGTAGCAAAAAGAGCTGAGGCATTTGATTGCTCGATCAGTTATCATTCAAGATCACAGAAGCCATTTCCAAACTACAGGTTCTTTACAAATGTTGTTGACCTGGCAGCCAATTGTGACGTGCTTATTGTGGCATGTTCGCTTAATGCAGAAACCCATCACATTGTTAGTCGTGAAGTCATCCATGCATTAGGACCAGAGGGTGTACTAATAAACATTGGCCGTGGAGCACACGTGGATGAACCTGAGCTTGTGTCTGCTCTTCTTGAGAAACGCTTGGGAGCAGCAGGCCTTGATGTGTTTGAACATGAGCCCTTTCCTCCAGAGCAGCTTCTTGGTTTAGATAATGTCGTGTTGGTCCCCCATGTAGGAAGTGATACAGAAGAAACATGCAAGGCAATGGCTGATCTAGTTCTACAGAATTTGGAGGCACATGCTTTGAACAAGCCCTTACTCACTCCAGTCATCTGATTGCTGCTGGTACTCGCAGATGTGTTGGCATCCACATTCTGTACTCCAAACTCTGAGTTTGCTAGTCTGGTTTATGAACGGAGCACCATCTCGGCATGTTATTCTTTCTGTAAGACATCATGCTATGGTTGTTATGCAATCAACCATAATAAATAAGAGTAATCAGTTCAAGAAGTTTACAGTTACATATTTACAGAATCTGTCGAAGTCAGTGATTGCTACTTTTTTGTGTGGTTGAAGTATGCAGTGTTGCCATTTCGTTTTGGACGCTTTCTTTCTTATCTTCCTGTAACATGGTTCCATGTTCTGACATAAAAGAACATTTTTTGCTTAGTTTCTCATAGATATTGTCTCTATACTTTTGCAGTTCAGTGGCAAAAGAGTGGGCATCATTGGGCTGGGCAGGATAGGGCTTGCTGTTGCCACAAGGGTGGAGGCCTTTGATTGCCCAGTCAACTACTACCAGAGAACAAAGAAAGAATACCCCAATTACACCTATTACCCTAGTGTGGTTGAATTGGCAGCAAACAGCGATGTCCTCGTGGTGGCTTGCCCACTGAATGAGCAGACCCGCCACATTGTCAACCGTGAGGTGATCGATGCGCTGGGTCCCAAGGGCGTGCTCATAAACATCGGGCGTGGCCCTCATGTCGATGAGCCTGAGCTCGTCTCTGCGCTCGTCGAGGGGCGCCTCGGCGGGGCAGGCCTTGACGTGTTTGAGGATGAGCCCAATGTCCCGGAAGCGCTCTTTAACCTTGACAACGTCGTCCTGGTGCCGCACGTGGGGAGCGGGACACACGAGACTCGTCAAGCGATGGCGGACCTGGTACTCGGTAACCTGGAGGCGCATGTCCTGAAGAAGCCGCTGCTGACTCCTGTTGTGTGATTGTGAGCGTGGTAGGCTCAGTTCGTTGTATATCAGTGTATGTTTACAAGACTCCGTCGCGTGTTCTCGTTTGTTTGAGATATGTTGTTGTCGGAAAACAGTCTGTGAAACCTGTTAATTAATAAAGTTTCTCATTTTTGGGACTGTCTCAAGTTCGGGCATCGTCAACGGGCCACTAGGTATCTTGTGATCTGAAGAATTGTTGCTATGCACACGGACACGGTTGCTCAGCATTAGGCCTAGCTCCGGACTTTTCCCAGATCCTACTTGAGACCGCCATCTCCAAAGAAAAAGTAGTGCTTGACCCTTGAGATGGCACACACTGCACCAAGATTTGCAGTATATCATCGAACATCGAGGAGACCGTTCTCCATTTTTTTTTTGTTAAATATGGAGAAAGTAGAAAAGGGGCCTTCTAGAACATTCCTTCCAATGGAATTGTTCATTAGGCTTGCTTCTTTAGTTTAGACTAATCATAATCAAAAAATGGGATCTTAAAAGCATTACACTCTTTAGGACTCGTTTTGCTAGTGGAGTTTTTGAGAGAATTAGTGGGATAATCTCCATAGAGATTGGGTATAGCCCCTACCTTCACTCTATCCCCTCTAATCCCCACATGACCACATCCCCTATAATATCTAAACCCCACTTCAAAAACTGTCATTTGGTTTGGTTGGCAATTGGCAAGGATTGGTGTACAAGGGCAATGGCAATCAACAGGTCAAACTTCAAACAAACATGCAAAGATCCATTTTTTATGTCACAGGCCACACGGCAGCCACGTCGAAGTCTTAACTAGAGGATAACCGAGGTTCAGCAAGACTCCTGTAAAAGGAACTCGTGCATTTTTGCTAAGACTAATAAAGTGAGACTCCTGTAAAAGGAACTCATGATTTCGGAACTCATGATGTCATAGTTTCCATCACTGAACATTCCAACGTTTTGACTTACGAGCAACCACGACATTACAAACTTGAACAGGTTGCATCAATCAACCAACAAACTCAGATTTGCACCACATTACCAACATACATGCAACTAGAAACATGGTAAAAAAAAAACCAACTGGACACCACCAAGACTTTCTTGAACAAACACAAGAAGTCCTTAGACCAACGTCACAAGCGAGCACACATCTCAGGTGCCACAATAGACAAGAGCGATTGATGCCTTCCGAAAACTGAAACATGCACACCACATGGCAATGGAACAAGTTTGGTTTGGACATCTAGAATGTCGTCAACTTGATGTAGATGAACTATCATTAAACTCGAGAAAATTTTGTTTATTTTTCAAAATGGTATCGGCCAAATTTACTCTTAACTGTTCTTTCGTATTGTGCCAGAAACATGACTCAAGATAATATCTCATTTGAAGAAAAGAAAAAGATTCGCAAATTCTGAACCACGCCAAAGGACACCATTATCTTCATCAGATCAGCATTAAAATTAAACAACGTGTGTGCTTCATACAAATCATCACACGCCAAGAAAACCACACATAATTGATTAGATGCACTCCACACATCTAGGGACGCGCCAGCTCGTAAAAAATAATGTAAAGGCTCATGTTACAATGTCCTAAAGAATAAAACAATTGTACCCTCCAGAGTTTTCTTTAGATCTAGACAAATGTTGTGCAAAACACTTGAGCTAAATGCAGAATATGAATAACATTCAGAACCAAGAAATCGACATTGTATCTAGGAATAAATGTAGAATAATGAGGTGAGAGGAGTTGTTATTTTGATTAGTAATCAAACAACAAAAAAGCACAGGAATAAGCCCAAAATGATTTTGCATGGATATCATTTTTAGCAAGGACATAGCAACACGGAAATGCCACTATCATTTTCAGCAAGAACATAGCGACACCAAAATTGTACTAGTAACAAGTAAGCAATGCCACCATCTATACCTAACTAATTAATTTAGTTAAAGGTATCAGGCAGACCACATACCAATGCAATATGTGAATACAAAACAAATAGACTATACAAGAAGTTGGAGCCTACCTTATGGTAACTTGTATATCTCACTACGAAACCAATTAAGTGCACTACCATCTTTGTCATCGATGGTGTTGAAGAAAATCTCACGGTTGTCGACACTTCTAAAGACCACAAGTGCTCTTGATTTTTTGTTAGGATCAAACCCTTCCAAAGTTCTGACTGAAGCAATGCATTTGGTTATTGAGAATTGTTGTCCAGCTTCATTGTTTGCTTCTTTTTCATTGATATTAATGAACATGTCCATCACTCCAACTAATGCCTATCCACCACCCTTAGGTTGATATTGGGGCTTCTCTTAGGCTTTTTAGACTTGTCTGTTGAAGGACCAGCAACATTTGTCTGATTGACCTCTACATGCTCCACCTGAGCCTTTCATTGATTTCTTCTTCAACCTCATCCTTCTTGTGATTTACCGTTCCTTGCTCCACCTCGGGTTGATCCATCAGTTGCAAGTCATCATCCTTCTCTCCTGCATCATCATCATCATCAGTTTTAAATTTATAACATCGGGTTTCTGTTTAGAAATAGAGGTGAAGTCAAAGTTTCCCTCAGCAGTGTGCCTTGTATAAAGCATGTTAGTAGCCAAACAAACACTATAGTTGCATAGATGAACTAGAGGGAGTATCTGCATAGATGAACTAGAGGGAGTATTGTCCAACAATCATATTGTGGTATAGATATCCAAGTGTCTAATATAAAGGAAACAATTTCTTCTTGAGTTTCAGGATTCTTGTACCAAAAGACTGCAAGAGTGTACTATGTGATTTTCAACAAGATAGAATTTGTTAGGTTAGACAAGTAGATAAGAAAATAACTTAAAATTGCCAATTTGTCTCACAAAGGAGGTTCAGCCTCCAACTCGAACTCACTTCAATCCACCATCTCTTCTTTGCTAGCGAGCATATTTCAACATTATGTAATCCCTTTCCAGATCATTTCCTTGTCATGTACTTGTAACTTCTCAAACTTCACATCTAAGCTTCTCTCATGGAAAATCTCCACCATTGCAGTCCATGTCTCGCTAGTCCAACCTGAAAGGACACATATGTCGCCTAGAGGGGGGGGGGGTGAATAGGCGATTTAAAACTTTTATGAGATGGGCTTAACAAATGCGGAATAAAACTAGCGTTTACTTTGTCAAGCCCAAAGCCTATATACTATTGTTCACCTATGTGCACCAACAACTTATTCTAAGCAATGGTTCACCTATGTGCACCAACAACTTATGCTAAGCAATACAAGCAAGTATGTGATAGCAAGATATATATAACTTCAAGCACGATGGCTATCACAAGGTAAAGTGCATAAGTAAAGAGCTCGGGTATAGAGATAACCGAGGCACGCGGGAGACGATGATTTATCCCGGAGTTCACACTCTTGCGAGTGCTAATCTCCGGTGGAGAGGTGCGGTTGCTTAGTGCTCCCGAACGCCACAAGAGGCTCACCTTGAGGTGTGGTTGCTCGATGCACACCAACGCCACAAAGGCCTCACCCCAAGATGCGGTACTCACACCACACACCGAACGCCACGAAGGCGCCTCACCTAAATCTCCGGTGACCCTCGCCACAAAGGCCTAGGTCACGGTTCCACTAAGGGATTTCCTTCGAGGCGGAAACCGGGCCTTACACAAAGATTGGGGCACACATCCACAACTTAATTGGAGGCTCCCAACAAATCGCCACAAAGGCGTAGAATCCATCTAGGGTTCCAAGAACCCAAGAGTAACAACCTTCTTGCTTTCACCACCACGAATCACCGTGGAGAACTCAAACCGATGCACCAAATGCAATGGCAAGAACACCACAAAGATGCTCAAGTCCTTCTCTCTCAAATTCCAACAAAGCTACAAAAGCTATTGGGGGAATAAGAGAGGAAGAACAAATAAGAGGAGGAACACCAAATTTCTCCAAGATCTAGATCTAGTGGATTCCCCTCACAAAGAGAGGGATTTGATTGGTAGAAATGTAGATCTAGATCTCCTCTTCCTTTTCCCTCAAAAAGATTCAAGAAGTATAGGAGGAGTAGAGGGATATGGCAAGCTCTCAAGGTCAACAATGGTGGAGAGCACAAAGGGGAAGAGGTAGCTGCCTGATACGTCTCCAACGTATCGATAATTTCTTATGTTCCATGCCACATTATTGATGTTATCTACATGTTTTATGCACACTTTATGTCATATTCGTGCATTTTCTGGAACTAACCTATTAACAAGATGCCGAAGTGCCGATTCTTTGTTTCTGCTGTTTTTGGTTTCAGAAATCCTAGTAACGAAATATTCTCGGAATTGGACGAAATCAACGCCCAGGGTCCTATTTTGCCACGAAGCTTCCAGAAGTCCGAAGAAGAGACGAAGTGGGGCCACGAGGTGCCCAAACCCTAGGGCGGCGCGCCCCCCCCCCCCTTGGCCGCGCGGCCCTGTGGTGTGGGGCCCTCGTGCCCCCTCCTGACTTGCCCTTCCGCCTACTTAAAGCCTCCGTCGCGAAATCCCCAGTACCGAGAGCCACGATACGGAAAACCTTCCAGAGACGCCGCCATCGCCGATCCCATCTCGGGGGATCCAGGAGATCGCCTCCGGCACCCTGCCGGAGAGGGGAATCATCTCCCGGAGGACTCTACGCCGCCATGGTCGCCTCCGGAGTGATGAGTGAGTAGTCTACCCCTGGACTATGGGTCCATAGCAGTAGCTAGATGGTTGTCTTCTCCCCATTGTGCTTCATTGTCGGATCTTGTGAGCTGCCTAACATGATCAAGATCATCTATCTGTAATTCTATATGTTGCGTTTGTTGGGATCCGATGAATAGAGAATACTTGTTATGTTGATTATCAAAGTTATGTCTATGTGTTGTTTATGATCTTGCATGCTCTCCGTTATTAGTAGATGCTCTGGCCAAGTTGATGCTAGTAACTCCAAGAGGGAGTATTTATGCTCGATAGTGGGTTCATGTCTCCGTGAATGCTGGGGTGACAAGAACCTCTAAGGTTATGGATGTGCTGTTGCCACTAGGGATAAAACATTGGTGCTATGTTCAAGGATGTAGTCACTAATTACATTACGCGCAATACTTAATGCAATTGTCTGTTGTTAGCAACTTAATACTGGAGGGGGTTCGGATGATAACCTGAAGGTGGACTTTTTAGGCATAGATGCATGCTGGATGGCGGTCTATGTACTTTGTCGTAATGCCCAATTAAATCTCACTATACTCATCATAATATGTATGTGCATGGTCATGCCCTCTTTATTTGTCAATTGCCCAACTGTAATTTGTTCACCCAACATGCTGTTTATCTTATGGGAGAGACACCTCTAGTGAACTGTGGACCCCGGTCCAATTCTCTATACTGAAATACAATCTCTTGCAATCTTGTTCTACTCTTGTTTTACGCAAACAATCATCTTCCACACAATACGGTTAATCCTTTGTTACAGCAAGCCGGTGAGATTGACAACCTCACTGTTTCGTTGGGGCAAAGTACTTTGGTTGTGTTGTGCAGGTTCCACGTTGGCGCCGGAATCCCTGGTGTTGCGCCGCACTACATCCCGCCGCCATCAACCTTCAACGTGCTTCTTGGCTCCTCCTGGTTCGACAAACCTTGGTTTCTTTCTGAGGGAAAACTTGCTGCTGTGCGCATCATACCTTCCTCTTGGGGTTCCCAACGAACGTGTGAGTTACACGCCATCACTGCCCAAGGAGGAAGAAGGGGGGCTTAAATACCCCCTCCCATCGAAATATGACCGTTTGGGTCAGCTCAGGCCGGATTTTCCGGGCCGGATATTTGCAAAATATCCGGGCCCCGAAAAACGGCTAAGGACTAGAAAAAACGTGCCCCAGGATGGGGGCCGGATATTTGGCCGGATATTTGCCCGGATTTGTCCAAAAACCGGATTTTTCCGGGGGGCCGGATTATCCGCCCAAAACTTGGGCCGGAATATCCGCCCCCCTGAAAACTGGCAGAAACATCAAACTGAAACGGGCATAACTTTAGCATCCGGACTCCGATTTTGATGATCTTGTGCTTGTTTTAAAGCTAGGAACAAGCTCTAAAAGATCATGCAGGAAACCATCATAGTCCAACAAGGGAGGATAGAAACAAATGATGAAAGGTTTGACCTATCTAAAAAAGACATACCGGTAAAACCTCCAATCTTGAAAATGCAACAAGTTGCCCGTGCAAAAACCATTCTTGATGAACTAGAGCTTGTCATGAGAATAAGCACAAGCTCTAAATCATCACATGGATAAGATCCAAATAATAACCAAGAAAGATGATGAACCAAACTCGAAAACGCAACAAGTGATCTATGCAAAATCCGTTTTCGATGAACTAGAGCTTGTCATGAGAATAAGCATAAGCTCTAAAACATCACATGGATAAGGTCCAAATAACAACCAAGAAAGATGATGCAAGGATGCAAAGGTTTGAGCTCTCTCCGAACGATACGATCGAGTTACTCACTCGAGAGCCCTCTTGATAGTACGGCAACTAAACTATAAACCGGTCTCCAACTACACTATGAGACCGGTGAGAAAGAAACCCTATCAAGAGCAAACCTTATACTTGCGCATTCCACTTGAGCTTGATGATGACGATCTTGACCTCAACAAGATGGAACGCCTTTCTTGCTTGTGCTTGCTTGACGAAGTCTTGTAGATTGCTCCCCCATAAACCACCATGGGAGAGCTTCTTCTTCGGCGCATCTTCACATAAACATGACCACCATGTGGATTGCTCCCCCATAATCCACCATGGGAGAGCTTCTTCTTCGGCGCATCTTCACATATCCATGATCACCATATGGATGGCAAGACTCAAGCAAAGGATCTCTTCGAGATGGCTCATCTTGAACTTGCACACCATTTCTTCATTCTTCATCATATTGATGTCTTGAAGTAACTTGAGGGCTCACTTCATCTTCATCTTCATCTTCAAGACATACTTGACACTTGATATCCTTCATCAATTTCTTCTTATTGCAACCTTGAAGCCAACATATGGTTCAAGAATTGCCTATGGACAACTCCTACAAATATAACTCAATGCAAACATTAGTCCATAGGGATTGTCATTAATTACCAAAACCACACATGGGGGCTCCATGCACTTTCACAACCATTCTGCCATTTGTGATAAGGATTTTCATGCTCATGAAGGATCTTGAAAAGAGACTTTCCAAGCATAGGGTTTCATTGTGCTCTTTGTTTCGCACTTGCACAAGCATACACAAAATGATCCATCAGCAAGTCATGAATGAAAATGTTTGAATTGTGCTTACAAAACATTTTGAATACCTTTCAGAGAACTCCATTTATGAATCTTTGGAGAATGCTTTTTGGTGTGCCTAGGAGACGACCTTTCTTACCCATTGTGCTTAACTGAAAGACCCTTTTGAATGCATATCTAGTTTAGGTAAAGTAATTAACACACAAACTGAATAAAAAATACATCATCAAGAGTATAAAGTGTACATCAAGTTCATTATATTATCACAAACAACAAAAATACTACAACAAATTCAACACTAGAGTATGAAGAACAGAAATAGTTCACCATTACATTACAATACTACAAATATTACACTAGATATTTTGGTAATCATTCCACATCTGGAACGGGAGATATACCACATATGGGTGTTGTACCACATCATCATCATTAGTTAGATCCATAAAGTCATTTGGGTCTATGTTATCTTCTTGGTTGTCAAGCCAATCCTCATCTCCATGGTGTTCTTTGATAATATAATGGAATATTGCTGTACCTGCAGATATATTCAGTTGATTCCATATTTTGTGGAAGGTGCTAACTTTGAGAATAGGAAAACACTTTTTGAGAATTACCAAAAGCCTTTCCACGTGGTTTCTAAGGCAACATGGCGATGGTTAAACGATTCCTTGTAGTTTTGTGGACGCTGATACGTCTCAAACGTATATATAATTTCTTATGTTCCATGCTACTTTTATGGTGATACTCACATGTTTTATACACACTTTATGTCATTATTATGCATTTTCCGGCACTAACCTATTGACGAGATGCCGAAGAGCCAGTTGCTGTTTTCTGCTGTTTTTGGTTTCAGAAATCCTACAAAGGAAATATTCTCGGAATTGGACGAAATCAACGTCCAGGGTCTTATTTTTCCACGAAGCTTCCAGAAGACCGAAGGGGATACGAAGTGGGGTCACGAGGGCCCGTACCCATAGGGCGGCGCGGCCAGCATGGGGCTCGCGCCGGCCTATGGTGTGGGGCCCCCGCGCCGCCTCCAACCCTACCCTTCCGCCTACTTAAAGCCTTCGTCGCGAAACCCCCTGTACCGAGAGCCACGACACAGAAAACCTTCCAGAGACGCAGCCGCCGCCAATCCCATCTCGGGGGATTCAGGAGATCGCCTCCGGCACCCTGCCGGAGAGGGGAATCATCTCCCGGAGGACTCTTCATCGCCATGATCGCCTTCGGATTGATGTGTGAGTAGTTCACCCCTGGACTATGGGTCCATAACAGTAGCTAGATGGTTGTCTTCTCCTCATTGTGCTATCATGTTAGATCTTGTGAGCTGCCTATCATGATCAAGATCATCTATTAGTAATGCTACATATTGTGTTTGTTGGGATCCGATGAATATGGAATACTATGTCAAGTTGATTATCAATCTATCATATATGTTGTTTATGTTCTTGCATGCTCTGCGTTGCTAGTAGAGGCTCTGGCCAAGTTGATACTTGTAACTCCAAGAGGGAGTATTTATGCTCGATAGTGGGTTCATGCCTCCATTGAATGCAGGACGGTGGTGAGAAAGTTCTAAGGTTGTGGATGTGCTGTTGCCACTAGGGATAAAACATCGATGCTTTGTCTAAGGATATTTGTGTTGATTACATTACGCACCATACTTAATGCAATTGTCTGTTGTTTGCAACTTAATACTGGAAGGGGTTCGGATGATAACCTGAAAGTGGACTTTTTAGGCATAGATGCATGCTGGATAGCGGTCTATGTACTTTGTCGTAATGCCCTGATTAAATCTCATAGTATTCATCGTGACATGTATGTGCATTGTTGTGCCCTCTCTATTTGTCAATTGCCCAACTGTAATTTGTTCACCCAACATGCTATTTATCTTATGGAGAGACACCACTAGTGAACTGTGGACCCCGGTCCATTCTTTACATCTGAAATACAATCTACTGCAATACTTGTTCTTTACTGTTCTTCGCAAACAAACATCATCTTCCACACTATACGGTTAATCCTTTGTTTACAGCAAGCCGGTGAGATTGACAACCTCACTGTTACGTTGGGGCAAAGTACTTTGATTGTGTTGTGCAGGTTCCACGTTGGCGCCGGAATCCCTGGTGTTGCGCCGCACTACACTCCGTCACCAACAAACTTCACGTGTTCCTTGACTCCTACTGTTTCGATAACCTTGGTTTCTTACTGAGGGAAAACTTGCTACTGTACGCATCACACCTTCCTCTTGGGGTTCCCAACGTACGTGTGTTAACTGCACGCATCAAGCTCTTTTTCTGGCGCCGTTGCCGGGGAGATCAAGACACGCTGCAAGTGGAGTCTCCCACATTCAATCTCTTTACTTTGTTTTTGTCTTGCTCTACTTTATTTTGTTTACTGCTTTGTTTGTTCTCTATATCAAAAATACAAAAAAATTAGTTGCTAGTTTTACTTTATTTACTGTCTTGTTTGCGTTCTCTATATCAAAAACACAAAAAAAATAGTTACTTGCATTTACTTTATTTAGTTTGCTTTAGTTACTACTGCTAAAATGAGTAATCCTGAAGTTGAAGTTCGTTCTTTTAAGCAACAAGGGGGAGAAAGTTTTAAAGATGCTTGGTATAGAATTAGTGATGCTCATCATAGGTGCACTAAGAAACACTCCACTATTATCCTACTTAGGCACTTTTATGTTGGTATATCTAGCTGGAATAGGTATGTTCTTGATACTCTTTCAGGGGGTAATTTCCTAGGTACTTCTGCTTTAGAAGCTAGTTGCATCATTGAGAGCCTAGTGGAAATACCACCTGTTAATGAAACTAAAATTGAAATCTCTCTTGAGGATGTCATGAAAAAGTTGGAATCCATAGAGAAAAATCTTCCAAGTGTTGAGACTAAACTGGGGATATTACTTGATAATACTGATAAACTTGATAAATCCCTATGAGGAATTAATGAAAGAATTGCTATTTTAGAAACTTGTGCTATCCATGATAATCAAACCCATAGGATTGGTAAACTTGAAGAAGCTATGGGAACATTGGGTTCAACTTTTTCTTCTCTTAAATTTAAGGAGAAAGCTTATGTGGGCAAGGAGCAAAAATTCATGTATGTCTCTAAGGTGCCTAAGCCAAAGAATTATTACAAGCCTAAAATTGATAAAACCCTTAGTACCACTATGGGAAATTTAGATAATGGAGCATCTAAGGTACCCTTTGCAACAAGTTGTGTTTGTAAGGAAAATTATAATGTTGATGTTTCATCTCTTGATAATACTTGATTCACACTTTCTGCGCCTAGCTGAAAGGCGTTAAAGAAAAGCGCTTATGGGAGACAACCCATTATTTTACTACAGCACTTTTGTTTTATATTTGAGTCTTGGAAGTTATTACTACTGTAGCAACCTCTTCTTATCTTTATTTTATTGCATTGTTGTGCCAAGTAAAGTCTTTGATAGTAATGTTGATACTAGATTTGGATTACTGCGCAGAAACAGATTTCTTACTGTCACGAAATTTAGCAGCCCCGTCTGTAGGTAACTCAGAAAATTCTGCCAATTTACGTGCGTGATCCTCAGATATGTACACAACTTTCATTCAATTTGAGATTTTTCATCTGAGCAAGTTAAGTGCCCCAAAAAAATTCGTCTTTACGGACTGTTCTGTTTTGACAGATTCTGCCTTTTATTTCGCATTGCCTGTTTTGCTATGCTTGATGGATTTTTTTGTTCCATTAACTTTCAGTAGCCTTGTGCAATGTCCAGAAGTGTTAAGAATGATTATGTCACCTCTGAATATATGAATTTTCAATTATGCACTAACCCTCTAATGAGTTTGTTTCGAGTTTGGTGTGGAGGAAGTTTTCAAGGGTCAAGAGAGGAGGATGATACAATATGATCAAGAAGAGTGAAAAGTCTAAGCTTGGGGATGCTCCCGTGGTTCATCCCTGCATATTTCAAGAAGACTCAAGCATCTAAGCTTGGGGATGCCCAAGGCATCCCCTTCTTCATC
Source organism: Lolium perenne (assembly GCF_019359855.2). Classification (NCBI taxonomy): domain Eukaryota; kingdom Viridiplantae; phylum Streptophyta; class Magnoliopsida; order Poales; family Poaceae; genus Lolium; species Lolium perenne. The sequence goes on along the minus strand of NC_067246.2, from coordinate 100,747,357 downwards.
GACAACTTATCAGGTCACCTCTAGTGAAACTATATTTTTATTCAGTCACATCTTATGTGCTTTACTTGGAGCGTCTATTTGCTTTTGTTTTTGTTTTTGTTTGAATAAAATCGGATCCTAGCATTCTTTTTATGGGAGAGAGGCACGCTCCGCTGTTGCATATGAACACATGTGTTCTTAGTGCTACTTTTAATGTTCATGGCGAAGGTTGAAAACTGCTTCGTTCATTGTTATATGGTTGGAAACAGAAAATGCTTCATGTGGTAATTGGTATAATGTCTTGAATAATTTGATACTTGGCAATTGTTGTGCTCATATAGATCATGTTTAAGCTCTTGCATCATGTACTTTGCACCTATTAATGAAGAACTACATAGAGCTTGTTAAAATTTTGTTTGCATGATTGGTCTCTCTAAGTCTAGATATTTTCTGGTTAAGGTGTTTGAACAACAAGGAAGACAGTGTAGAGTCTTATAATGCTTGCAATATGTTCTTATGTAAGTTTTGCTGTACCCGTTTATACTTGAGTTTGCTTCAAACAACCTTACTAGCCTAAGCCTTGTATTGAGAGGGATTACTTCTCGTGCATCCAAATCCTTGAGCCAAAAACTATGCCATTTGTGTCCACCATACCTACCTATTACATGGTATTTCTCTGCCATTCCAAAGTACATTACTTGAGTGCTACCTTTAAAATTCCATTCCTTGTCTTCGCAATATATAGCTCATGGGAAAATAGCCTTAAAAACTATTGTGGTATTGAATATGTTGCTATGTGTCTTATTTCTTATAAGTTGCTTGTTGAGCGGTAACCATGTTTCTGGGGACGCCATCAACTATTACACCTTTGTTGAATATCATGTGAGTTGATATGCATGTTCGTCTTGTCTGAAGTAAGGGCGATTTTCATGATCAAATGGTTTGAGTATGCATATTGTTAGAGAAGAACATTGGGCCGCTAACTAAAGCCATGAATCATGGTGGAAGTTTCAGTTTGGACACAAATCCTCGATCTCTTATGAGAATATTATCTGTTGTTAAATGCTTAAGCATTAAAAGAGGAGTCCATTATCTGTTGTCTATGTTGTCCCGGTATGGATGTCTAAGTTGAGAATAATCAAAAGCGAGAAATCCAATGCGAACTTTCTCCTTAGACCTCTGTACAGGCGGCATAGAGGTACCCCTTTGTGACACTTGGTAGAAACATATGTATGCAATGATAATCCGTGTTAATCCAAGCTAATTAGGACAAGGTGCGGGCACTATTAGTATTCTATGCATGAGGCTTGCAACTTATAGGATGTCTTATACATAACACATATGAATTATTACTACCGTTGATAAAATTGTTTCTATGTTTTCAAAATGAGAAGCTCTAGCACAAAAATAGTAATCCATGCTTCCCTCTGCGAAGGGCCATTCTTTTACTTTATGTTGAGTCAGTTTACCTACTTCTTTCTATCTTAGAAGCAAACACTTGTGTCAACTGTGTGCATTGATTCTTACATGTTTACCTACTGCACTTGTTATATTGCTTTATGTTGACAATTATCCATGAGATATACATGTTGAAGTTGAAAGCAACCGCTGGAACTTATATCTTCCTTTGTGTTGCTTCAAAGCTTTCTACTAAGAATTTATTACTTTATGAGTTAACTCTTATGCAAGTATCATTGATGCTTGTCTTGAAAGTACTATTCATGAAAAGTCTTTGCTATATGATTCAGTTGTTTAACCATTGTCTTTACCATTGCTTCGAATCGCTGCATTCATCTCATATGCTTTACAATAGTATTGATCAAGATTATGATAGCATGTCACTTCAGAAATTATCCTTGTTATCGTTTACCTACTCGAGGGCGAGTAGGAACTAAGCTTGGGGATGCTTGATACGTCTCAAACGTATCTATAATTTCTTATGTTCCATGCTACTTTTATGGTATACTCACATGTTTTATACACACTTTATGTCATTATTATGCATTTTCCGGCACTAACCTATTGACGAGATGCCGAAGAACGATTCTTTGTTTTCTCTTTGTTTTTGGTTTCAGAAATCCTACAAAGGAAATATTCTTGGAATTGGACGAAATCAACGCCCAGGGTCTTATTTTTCCACGAAGCTTCCAGAAGACCGAAGGGGATACGAAGTGGGGCCACGAGGGCCCGTACCCATAGGGCGGCGCGGCCAGCATGGGGCCCGCGCCGGCCTATGGTGTGAGGCCCCCGCGCCGCCTCCAACCCTACCCTTCCGCCTACTTAAAGCCTTCGTCGTGAAACCCCCTGTACCGAGAGCCACGATACGGAAAACCTTCCAGAGACGCAGCCACCGCCAATCCCATCTCGGGGGATTTAGGAGATCGCCTCCGGCACCCTGCCGGAGAGGGGAATCATCTCCCGGAGGACTCTTCATCGCCATGATCGCCTCCGGATTGATGTGTGAGTAGTTCACCCCTGGACTATGGGTCCATAACAGTAGCTAGATGGTTGTCTTCTCCTCATTGTGCTATCATGTTAGATCTTGTGAGCTGCCTATCATGATCAAGATCATCTATTTGTAATGCTACATGTTGTGTTTGTTGGGATCCGATGAATATGGAATACTATGTCAAGTTGATTATCAAACTATCATATATGTTATTTATGTTCTTGCATGCTCTCCGTTGCTAGTAGAGGCTCTGGCCAAGTTGATACTTGTAACTTCAAGAGGGAGTATTTATGCTCGATCGTGGGTTCATGCCTCCATTGAATCTGGGACAGTGACAGAAAGTTCTAAGGTTGTGGATGTGATGTTGCCACTAGGGATAAAACATCGATGCTTTGTCTAAGCATATTTGTGTTGATTACATTACGCACCATACTTAATGCAATTGTCTGTTGTTTGCAACTTAATACTGGAAGGGGTTCGGATGATAACCTGAAAGTGGACTTTTTAGGCATAGATGCATGCTGGATAGCGGTCTATGTACTTTGTCGTAATGCCCTGATTAAATCTCATAGTATTCATCATGACATGTATGTGCATTGTTATGCCCTCTCTATTTGTTAATTGCCCAACTGTAATTTGTTCACCCAACATGCTATTTATCTTATGGAGAGACACCACTAGTGAACTGTGGACCCCGGTCCATTCTTTACATCTGAAATACAATCTACTGCAATACTTGTTCTTTACTGTTCTTCGCAAACAAACATCATCTTCCACACTATACGGTTAATCCTTTGTTTACAGCAAGCCGGTGAGATTGACAACCTCACTGTTACGTTGGGGCAAAGTACTTTGATTGTGTTGTGCATGTTCCACGTTGGCGCCGGAATCCCTGGTGTTGCGCTGCACTACACTCCATCATCAACAACCTTCACGTGTTCCTTGACTCCGACTGGTTCGATAACCTTGGTTTCTTACTGAGGGAAAACTTGCTATTGTACGCATCACACCTTCCTCTTGGGGTTCCCAACGGACATGTGTTAACTGCACGCATCAGACGCCACAACCATGTCCAAATTCCTTTATGTGGTACCAACCACCTTGGTACGGTGCAAGAAAGAACTAGGTATTGGCGTAACCACCATAAAATTAAAAATTTCCATTAGGTAAGGTACTGTGAAACCTCTTTTGATGGAAGAATTAAGGACCCTGGCATCGCTCGCAGACCCCTCCCAGCCGTAGGAAATAAAATTTATATTGACAGGTTGTCACATGCAAACATGGAATTTTGGCTTAGGGTACCTTTTCTATTCCTCCATGGAGCGGCAAGGTTAGGTGTTCTATTGACTGGCACATGAGACCCATCAATAGCACCAATACAGTTCTACATGTAGAAAGTTTGGGAAGAAATAAGAACTAGATAAGAGAACAATTTTGGCAGAAATAAGGTTTCAAGTGTGGACCTAGAAATAGGGGAATAAGCGAGGGTCAGTAGCTTTTATTGGTTGTGTTTCATAGAGGTTGAGAGGCTTCACGATTTTTTTTGTTAAGATTGAAATAATGTCGAAGAACTCCCTCACATACTTGGTTAAACTTCATCCACTATGATTAAACTATAATTGCATTTTTTTGTAGAAGCATTATGTGACAACATGTAGAGAAAGAATGCTAGATGCTCTTCCACCTTGATTGTTGAGTCTAAATCAAGCCTTCATCTCTAAAATGTGATGCCATTCACATAAAAATTTATGTATCCATCCTAAATGCGACTACGCAATTCTTCGGGTGTCCACCAAACAATTCCCTAACATGCTCCTTGCCATAGAAAAAATGAAAGGTGATGTTTCTCTCTTTTTCCTCTACCATGTCAAATGGAGGTACAATGCAAGCAAATGACAAACATAAATTATTCATCTTCGTTTTTCATCTTCGTTTTTCATCTTCGTTTTTCATCTTCCTAAACATTCTAGACTCCACAAGGTCATATCAGCACTAATGAAAATAATGGAGCATGCAATTAATAATTGAGTACTAGTTAGCAGATACATACTAAATATTGGTGCTGTTACATGATCCCAAGAGGGCAGGGGCTTGTCGCTGAATAAATTTACCGGGGACAATGCTAGATTGTTCATGTCAATAATAATCAACTTAATAACCAACTATAAGTTTACTTATAAAAAATCAGTCGCGACATAATAAAAAGCTGACTACAAAACCTTTCCACCACATATTAAACAAGACGAGAAAAACAATTTTTCTTCTCATTTATTTCTTTTGAAGTTTCAGTACTTCCTCTATCTTTGTTTACTAGGCATGCACATGTACCTAAGTCGTCAATTTGATCTATATAATATAAATTACATAACACAAAAAATATACCATTAGAAAGTATACAACGTAAAGTTTCTAATGGTATACTTTTTGTAATATATATCTTATGTTTAGTTGGTCAAATTGACGCTAGTAAGCTACGGAGGGAGTATTTAAGTCGAATTTGAGCTAAGTACTAAAACTTAACAAAGCATACATACTCCTCAAAGCAACTATAAATTTATCTATAAAAAATAGAGGACCATCATGCTAATAGAGGACAATATATAACTGTATGAGAAAACTCATAGCACTAGAGTAGCAACTCCAACAAGTAGAATGCACATGCTCTGAGACACACATCATGCATCCAACGCTTCGTATGAACCTGCTGATTTGGACCCACTTGTCCATCTTGTAAAAGAATGTATTCTAGAATAAGATGTACAATCTTTACTTATTAAACAGCGATTGGTGGTGGTCGTACGTCAATAAACCATCGTACGTCAAAAACTTCGGCACACGCGCGATCCGGAAAGAAAAAACCAAGGCTACGTCAAAAAGTTCGGCACACTCGCGCGATCCCGAAAGAAAAAACCAAGGAAAAACCGAACACACAGGACCCCTCTTCGTTACTGACTCCTCCACGCATAGAGGATAGAGCACGTCCCGTTAGGTCTGTTCCATATCTCTAAAGAGCACTAAGCTCCCAGGGTTGGCCGCGTCCCTGGGCGCTCTGCAAGTCCTTTTCATGGGTCCCACCTCGTGCGCTTGCGTGTCACTGTGTTTCGGCGTCTGGGGTCGCATGTGCGTGACGTGTTAGCCGGGAGAGGGCTCGCGAGGTCGGTTTAAGATGCTTTTGACCAAGGCTTCGGTCTTTCTCTTCCTTCCCTATTCTTTTGTTGCAGCGGCAGAGTAGCGGCGGTCCGTGCGGGTTTGGGTGGCGCCGTGGTGACCGCCCAACAGCAAAATCCTCTTCTCTTCCAATCTCCTCCCCTCCGGCCGGATCCGTTCTCCCGACGGAAACGCCGCTGCTTCCTTGGGCCTGGCGTTGGTGCTGGAGGTTGGAGGAGACGGAGGCTAAGATAAAGGCGAGAGAGGCGGTGGCGGCGCATTGGAGAGGCAGGCAAAGATATTGTAGAGGCGGTGTTGGTTGAGGCCGAGATAGTGCACGAACTCCGAATTGTTCTTCGGGGAGGGCTCGAGCTCCCAGGAACGCGGCGCATACCACATATTTTAGCGGCGGCGGCGGCTTGGCCTGGGCACAGGGAGGGCCACGTCTGCGCAGGTCGGGCTCGGCGAACTCCCGGGGACGCACGGCGCAGAAGTCGACGACAAGCGGGGGCGCGTTGGGGTCAGTCTTGGGGACGAGGAATTGGGGATCCACCACCCATGGCCGCACAATGCCATTAGAAATCGGCGGCGGCGCTGGCTCTGCTCGTGGAGGAATAACGGGTAGAGTTTTTGGACAGGGATGGTGTTGGTCGACTGTCCTCCCACGTTATTTGTAAGTGCCAGCCAAATAGATGGTCAGATGGTGTTTTCCTTTCTCTGTTTCCTCTTTTGCCATTTGTGGGTTGGGATCATGTGATGGGTCACAAATTGATGCTGCTTGTGACTTGTGATTCCTACGCGCCTCGTTGATCGACTGATTGATTCATATGCTAAGTCCAATTAATGGAATAATGGAGTTCAGCGAAAATCAGCCATCCAGGTTTTAGAGTAGTGGATAAAAATGAAGTGAAACAGGACCGGCAGCAAATAGCCAGGGCCATGCATGCTCAAATTTGAGATTTCGTTTTCAATGTGAGGACTAGAGAAACATATGTTACCTGCTCTCTGGTACCATCTCCGCCTCTCCGGTACCGTCGGCCGCGTATGAGATGAAACTCTGCTTCTTATTCTTGACCTCCAATCCATGTGGCAAGGTCTCTGGCTGCCCCTCCCCCATGAGCTTGATACATTAATTGGCAATGACAAAGAAAAAGCTTTTACTAGGTATTGTTGTTTGTTTAGTAGACTAAATCCTCATTTGTTGGCATTCCTTAACAGGTTAAACGAGAACATACTACTAAGCCGTTCAGGCGGTCACTTCCAAAGAAAGAGTAAGAGGTATTGTATTGATATCAACTTAGACATTGTGTTAACTAATAATTTTCCTATCTTTTTGTGTTTTTTCTGCTACACATGCATAAGATTTCCTTACTTCCAGCTCTATATGAAAAGCTTGAAGAGATAATTCATCCCAATCAACTTGATTAAATTGATCTGCAGGAAATTCTAAGCTTTTTTCGTAAACGGGAAAAACCCCAGCCCCTGGGTTAAGAAACTCTTAAGATGACAACTGCTTTGATAGTATTTATTTAAAACCTTTGAATTAAATATTTGACTGTACAAATTAATTCCTTACTCACGAGAGCTAGGAGGTTACAGTTGGAATAGGAATATCCTGACGGTTCAACCAGCATCTATGCCATCCTATGTTTCATGAGCATGTAGTTATTTTATTTGAAAGTAATATTCAAACATGCTTCCATAGATTATGATGTCCATTGGGACGTGTCAATGCTCTCATCCTATGATAATGAACTAACTGTTATATTTTTGGCTTTCGATTTCAGAAATTTTGTTGGAATACAATTTGTTGCAAATCATGTGCTTGCTAAGGCAAATGCAGGCATAATTGTCAAGAAATCAAGTATTAACAAGAATCTCAACTTTGTGTACACCCTTAGGACAATCAAGTATTTAGTATCCTGATCAATTTTACCACATTTTCCATGGCTTTCCTTCGTATCTCTTCTGACCTCAAGCTGGCGTCTTTCACCAAAGCATTGGAGGATACTCCCATCCTGTAAGAACTATAGCTTTCTAAAGTCAGAACAGACCACCATTTTACAAAATGATGAGAACGGATGATCCACAAATTGGGATATGTAAAATCTACACAAAATATTTATGCTGGTGGTATATGATTTTCGTGCATTTCAGCAAGCTAGCAATAAGCAAATGCCGTCTGAACTCATTAAATATTACAGTTTTGCGTGCCCCGAAATACTTTTCTTAGCTATATTTGTTTCTTGCTCTCCATGTATAGTTATCGCTTGGCCTTTGGGTTTAAACAAATTTTAATTCAACTGAAATTTCTGATCGATATCTGAAGTTGGATAATACCCTCTGCATATACTATGTGCATCTGCAGCCACTGGTTTCAATGATGTATTCAAATTATTATGTTTATTTTTTTTATAGTTTTAAACACTTAAATCTTGTTGTGGTTAGCTTGTGCGATGTTTGTGTCTATAATGTCTCATTTTATGACAGCGATATATCTGGTTTTGGAGCCCATGTTGTGTTCATTTCTAGATGCAAGGTGAGGGCTTTATTGGTTGAATATGTTTTGGTCCCCCACTCTGATATTTGGTTTGTTGATGAGTCATCCGAATACACTGTTTACGTACTGTGGTTGACCTGAATATGTCGATGAGCCCGCATGTCGTCTGTAGTTTTAGCTTTTGTTGGTTTCTTCCCTGTGCGTCGTGGGTGTGGTAGGAGGAAGTATGTGTTTGCTGTGCAGGAAATGATGTGGTATACTTTGAGCATTATCTGTTGTTCTTGCAATCTTTTTATATGCAGAAAAATATACAATCCTTTTAAGATGTTTTCAGAAAAGAGTTCTTTGAGAAATCAGGCCTACTTTTGTCCTATTAATCTACTCTTATTCTATTGATGGTTTCTTCAAGAGTAGAGGGAAATATGAAGTATCATTTATCCTTAGTTGTTTCAGAATAGCATGTGAACTGTTCTTAGCTGTTTCAGAATAGCATGTGTGAGCTAATTAAGTTATGCGATAAGACCATTTTGAGCTCATGGTACACCCACATAGTACATGTCACAGAATCGCTTATGCGTTAGTTCTTTATACAATAATCTATAAAAAAATCCTATTTTTTCTATAATTTGTTTCAGATACCTTGGAAATGTGGTTTGGAGCACAGGTTACAGAGATCACTGCAAATCCATGTATAGTTGATACCTGTTTTTCTTGGCCAAATAAAATGAAATGAATTTTTTTTTTCCGAATTGAGATCATCTTAGAAGATGTGCCTCTATTGCGCTTAACTAATGCAAGCATTCTAAAGTTAATTTCCTCTTGCCGCAGGTGAACAAGAAGGGTGCGAGGTGCTCTGACGTCTGCGCATGTAGTCCTTATATAATTACATGCACCAAGCACGGAGGCCTCTTGCTGTTTATCAAATCATCATTATCTGGTATATATGGAGGTCTTCCTCCTATACATCAAACGCTAATCAAGGGTCAAAATGACGTGTTTGGAGTCATCTGGCATCAAATGAATAACAATTGTTTCCTCTGTTGTTTTAGCTTAAGGACATGACCAACTGTGGTTTACTTTTGGTATGTGGTTAATAAAGATTGATTTAGTAATACTGATGTACTCTTTATCTTTTTATGTAACACTTGCAAGTTTCTCTGCTTGACATGGTTCCTACAATCTTTCAAAAGGAGAAAATATGACAGAAGAACTTGTATAATTATATAACTGTGTCCTTTTAACAGCCTATAAATAGAACATTCCTTTGTAAGCTCGTGAGCTCAAACTATGATAGTGTTTATAAGCTCATATATTCTGGTAGTGTTTTCACACTATATAATTTTCTACTAAATGGATTTTATATTAATATTTGTTACCGCCCATTCTTCTTTTTAGATATCATATTGCAACCATTGATATATTTTGATACATGAAAGTAGTTTTGAACCCTGCTTTTGGAGAGCCCGAACAGTACACACCGGCGTAAAATTGGTAACAGCTGTCCTGATCTCATGATTAATGATCATGATATTAGGGCTTGTATGGCAACCTTCCGCTCTCTCCAATTCATCATGTCCGCCTCCCAAGATGCAACTCCGGAGCTTGACTAACCGACAACAAAATCCATGGAGACGGACAACGGTCTAGACCCAGCTACTGTAGGTGGTATCCCTGTTGAAGGGGAGAGCTCCAGTTAGCACCAAAAAGTTCTTTGTAGCACCTCCTAACACAAGATCGACGTAAAATCCAATACGCATAGTAAAGTGAAAAAAATATTTAAATGACAATAGCAATAAATGGCGCGGCAAGACGCGCTTGGTCCATCTAGTACAATCAATTTCCTTGCAGCGTGAGTCTTTTCTACTCCGTACCAAATATGAATCGTACGATCGATTTCCTCGGCACTCTACAGTCCGTACCAATACGAATCATACGAGGCCTAGGCGCCTATCAAAACTCCAAGGCGGAACGAATCGATCTGTACGATCTGTACATACGGCTTCTATATATGCGAGGCTCTGATCCGATTCCGCGGAGAGCAATAAGCCGCCCATGGCAGGAGTCGCCGCACTCTTCGCCAACCGAAACCCAACGCCAACCTCATCTTCTCGTCGCTGCCGTGCTCCCGACCTGCTCAGTGCTCGCCTCGACCGGTTCTAACAGTCGCCCTGGCCTCTGGGGATCTCGGCAGCCATGGCCCCATGGACAAGGACAAACCGAAGATAAGCAAAACACTACTGTTGCAACGCATTGACCATGGAGGAAAGCCTAGCAGACATAGCTGGCGGCTGGCGGGTTTTAGGGTGTGTTTGGTTTGTGCCCAAGATTGTCCCACCAAAATTTTGGCTAGCCAATATTTTGGTTGAGCTATTCCTTGCCCACAAGTTGGCCAACATTGACTAAAAAATTGAACTAGAGTTGGTAGTGGAGCATTGGCAAGCCAAAAAATTGGCAACTATCCAAACATGAACCAATCTTTTGGTCATGACCAAAAAATTGGTAGGGTATGATTTGGTAGCAATCCAAACACACCCTTAGTTGCTGGTGTCACACGGAGCGCATCCTAAATCACCATCACTACGGCCACCCTATCCCCATAGGTCAATGATCCCTGGCAATCTGCAGCCTACGCGTCTTGGTGCACACGGCCACTCGATGGCGCGATCTACATGACTTGCAGTGACGCGAGGCTCGCATCATTGCACCCTGTCAAAATCAAGTACACCAAGCTTTTAGATACGCGAACTAGCAATAGCGTAAAAAAACAAAACATGTAGCAATCGCCAAAATCGAGGACGAAAGAAGTTCTTCGGCTAGGTCTTGTGGTGGGCGTCAATATGGTGGGCTCAAAGAGCTAGCAGACGGGTAGGACTGGAGGTTTTCACTGTTGTGGATATGACCTCCAAGAGATCTTCGTTAATCGGAGAAGCTTCCTCGGGCGGAAATTTTGATTCGCCTCGTGGCGGAAGTTCTCAACGCATCTACTCCTCGGACCGCAGTACATATCCTCTCGATGTGCACTACTAGAAGGTGATTGTTGGATGTAGCGCTATGATCGATGGCCAGGCGTGAACAACTACCATGGAACCCGTGTCCAGGCATGCAAAGGACAGCATCGTGATGTTGATGACGGCGTAGGACACGGCCATGTTCGACTTCTGCATAAGCTGATGCTGCATGCTAGCGTATAGCATATGTATTTCTACATGACACGTCATCATGATGTTGTTCTGGTCGTATGAAAAGTTCTTCTAGCTGAATTATCACCTTCTTACTTGACTTCCGGTTGTAATGTGCACCACGGCAACATGTAACTGGGTATATAGATGTTGTAAAAAAATATAGATAAATGAGCATACATGTGGCAAGCAATCAATCTATTATGAAGAAAGTCCACTTTTAGTCCCCCAACTTTGCTGAAAGTTCACATTTAGTCCTAAAAGTTTTATCTGGTTCAAATTAGACCTTGAACTTTCATGATTGTTCAATAGGATGGTTTTTCGAGTATTTTTATCTAAAAATCGAAGATTGATCCAATTGGACTGAACCGGGCTAAATCCGTCTGTCTGGACAGATCTAAAATCCGCAAATTTGAGGTCAAAATAACCCTCTCCATCTCGAGCAGCTTTGGCGCTCAACTGCAATGGATCCTTGGTGTTCTCTCGTGCTATTTACCGCCCTGCTCGTGTGCGTAACTCTTGTGCTCCTCCAGTCCAACGGCGCGGCGGTCCTCCTTGTCGACTTGGCGTCGTTCCCCTCAACCTGACCGTGGGTATGTGGCTCGTCCCATTATCCGTTACCAGCCAGACGACGCTGCAGCCCTCCTCTTCAATGCCGCCATCACGATGGCAACCAACTTTGCATCCCATCTTCTTGACCGTTAAGCTTGTCATCCACCAAACTGATGGCGATGGCCATGCCATTCTCGTATCGTCGGCCACCATCTGTCCATCCCGCCATCCAAGCGGTAGTCCTCCTCGCGGGCCATCCCGTGGCCAGTAGCTAGAGTGTAGAAACAGGACAGAAACTGCTATTCTTCTCTTTTGCTGCGTGGGATGGAGTTCGGCGGCGTGCGGCGCTGCAAGGGGCGTGGGAGGGAGACGAGAGGAGACCACGACTTCATGTGGAGAGCGATCAGATGTGGATCCTTCTTTTTTCGTGTGGACCGTTTAACACTTGAACCGGTTCGTTGGTTTTTAGCAACCGAGGTCATGTTGACACAAAATCACCAAACTTCTTGAAGTGATCCATTTAAGAAGTTTAAGGTCTATTTTAGATCAAAAAATAGTTTTAGGACTAAAAGTGAACTCTTAGTAAAGTTGAAGGAAGAAAAGTGGACTTTCTTCATCTATTATTAATTAACATTATTATTTCTATTTTATGGTACCCATGTATCGGCGCAGCCGCGCCAAGTCTGGAATTATGTTTACATGTAGGCTAAGAGAAAAATTGAGTACTTTCTTTATTCAAAATAGGATGCATATAATCTTTAGTCAAAGTCAAAAATTTGAAGTTAACATAAGCATCTATATATCAAACGAACACAATATGAAATTACAGATTGTTGACACATTTTAATAATATTGGTTTGAAACTATAGATTGTTGACACATTTTCCTATATAGTTTGTTAAATTTTAAATAGTTTTACTTTGACAAAAACTATATGTGTTCTATTTTAGGAAAGAGAGAGTGTACATACACTTGGCAATGTACGAGCATGTTTGCTATATACAATATACTATAAATCAATGTTCTAGATTGTTTCGCAGCAAAGCGCGGGCATGGTGCTAGTGACTATATCTTATCAATATCATGTACGAAATTGTTGAGTTAGAGGAGAGAGAAACGAGAAAATAAGTAGGTCTTCTCTTATCTAAGAGATAATCTCTTACTAAGCAAGCTAAGGTATGTGTGAGATGTCTTATGTTAGTCACATGTTCAGACGAGTAGTTTATTTGTAGTCATGCGACGGTTTAAGGAGCGTGCAAACAAATATTGCTCGAGACAAACACTGAGAGATAATCATCGTATAATACACGTTTTCTTGTGTAACCACATATGCGACAACTAGCATAAGACTATCTTATCAACCATTGTACTCACTCTAATCTATATTAATTGTTATTAATATGGATATAGAAGGAATTAAATGTGTCTAGATAACGACAATTAATAACAAGTTAATATGAATCCGAGGAAGTATACATGTTTTCTCAAAGAAAAAACCATATGCAACAGCTAGCATAAGATGCTGTCTCCAGCCCCGGAGGGCCCACGTGTAAGGGTCCGCGCGGTTTGTGGACCGCGCGGCGGGACTGCATGAGTTCTTGTGTCCGGCCTCCCTTCCCCACCGCCACCGGCAGTCACTAGCTGCACCTTCCGCGCGCCGCCGCTTCTACCGCCGTTCTACGTGGGCTACGCGCGGCGGACAGCAGGCGAGTATTCCGACCAATTAATCCAACACTCTTCTCCCTTGGCTTGCTTTCTCGCGTGAGGGCGCATTGATCTTGTTCGTTTCGGGAGACACCACACCAAGGATGCCATCGGGTTTTCTTTTCTTGTGATCGACAGTCATTTCTTCTCCATCGTCGAAATGGCGGCGGTTTAGTTTTTCCGGTCAGAGGTCAGATCATGATCAGATCATCGATCCTGATTCGATCGCGGCTGCCGGCTGAGATCGTGGTGGAAAACCTAATCGATCCTTCGTTTCGATTCCTAAGCTGTGATTTACTACTTGCCATAGACGACGAAGCCCGGCTGCCGTGTCTCCCATGTTGTTTTTCTTTCACTCCTTCCTGAATTTTGGCTGAAAATTCAGCGCATTGATCTTTCACTCCTTTCTGAATTTTGATCTTCTGTTTGTGCAGCGAATCACCGAAACTCCTTTCTGAATTTTGATCTTCTGTTTGTGCAGCGGATCACCAAAACCTTCTTCAGAACTTTGATAGGGGAGTAACAGTTAATTTAGAAGTTCCATAAAAACTCGTCCTCTTTGATCTTTGACGATATGCTGATGTAATTGTGCCGGTTTATGATTTCTCTGAGCTTGCTAATTAATTCACAAATATTCTGGTCTAGATTTCGGTCCGCTCCTCAATCAATATGTACCCTTAATAATTAGTTAATTGGTCATAAATTATTGCAATTCTTTCCACAAGCGTTTTCCATTACTTTCCTTTCCTCGGCAAAGCTACGTACTTGCAATCTTCATAAGGCTGCTTACTCTCATTCCTCTGCAAGCATTTCAGGCCAGTTTCAGCAAGAACCGAATCCTCCCCTCATCTCTGTCCAACTCCAAGCTCCGGCGCGCGACGATGAAGCACACGACATCGGACTCGGACGTGACGAGCCTGGCGACGACGTCGCCGTCCCGGTCCCCGAAGATGTCCGCCTACTACGTCGTGAGCCCGTCGCGCGACTCCCGGGACGACGGCGACAAGTCGTCGTCGACGCAGGCGACGCCCGTGTACAGCAGCCCGCTCGAGTCGCCGTCGCACCAGTCCTCCCTCGGCCCGCACTCCAGGGCCTCCTCCGCCAGCCGCTTCTCCGGGCCCCTCCTCAGGTCGCCGTCCGGCGGCAAGGCCGCCTCCCGGAAGCGGCCCCGCGGGCACGGCAAGGGGTGGCACGAGGTCGACGTGATCGACGAGGACGACGGTGAGTACGACGACGACGACGAGGGAGAGGTCTCCAGGGGGTGCGTCGTCGCCTTCTGGTTCTCGGTTCTGGTCCTGGCCTTCACTCTCGTCTGCCTCGTCGTGTGGGGCGCTGCCCGGCGCTACAAGCCCACCGTCGTCGTCAAGGTGCATTTATCTTTGAACATCTGATTTCTGAACTGATGTGCAGCCGGCTCCTCTGACATACTGAAATTTGTTCTCCCTTGTTTATGTTCAGAGCTTGACGGTGGAGAATTTCTACGCCGGAGAAGGCGTGGACCGCACCGGGGTGCCGACGAAGCTGGTCACCGTGAAGTGCTCGCTCAAGATCGACGTCGACAACCCTTCCACCATGTTCGGCATCCATGTCTCCTCGACCTCGATCCAGCTCATGTACTCACAGATACCCATCGCCAACGGTCAGGTAGCGTAGCACGTCAAGAACATCAGAAAAAAATCCCCTTACTGAAATTTCTTCGCAATGTATAATGCATCCTGGTGTGCTCTGCAGTTGGAGAAGTTCTACCAGCCGAAGGCGAGTCGGCATGTCGCCTCGGTGATCCTGCACGGCGATAAGACCCCTCTCTACGGAGCCGGTGCTACGTTCTCCGACACCGGAGACACGGTGCCGCTGACGCTGGACTTGGTGGTGAACACCAGAGGGTATGTCATCGGCAGGCTTGTCAGGGTCACACACGAGAGGCGTGTGCAATGCCCGGTCGTCGTGAGCTCTCATAGCGACAGGCCCATCAGGTTCACCCAGAGTGCTTGCAGTTACACTTAGGTGGTGCCTTGAGATTTCCTGGGTAACAATAAAAGGTTGTGATCGTGTAGATTCTTGAGGTTGTTCATGACAAGAGAACCATCTGATTAATAATCAACATCTGATGATAGCATTCTGTTGGCATCACTAATACATCACATATAATTTGATCCTCCTGTCACAAAACGAGGAGACAACATCTGAATCGAGTGCCTGCAGAAGCAGAAGACCAATGTATCTGCAGAATCATACAAAAATGACCAGCATCTACGGTCAGGAGATTGGGGGGAAGAATTGTGTTTTATACCAGTGTACATATGCTTGACAACAGAGCATGGCCTCTTAGCTGAGGAACACCATGATCTTGAATGAGCTGATGCCCTGACTGTACAACCCACCCTGCTTCTGCCATAGATTCCTGCAAAACCCTGAGGATCGCATTCGGAGCTGGCATGATCGTTGGAGCGGCAGCGATGTTGATGCGAACTGTTCAGCCTTGCCTGTCCCTAGTGCGCTTGTCACCTGCAGGAAACTGGAATGCGATGGATGATCACTCCTTGCCGGCTCATTAGTAGTTGCCGATCTTTGCAGCTTGCCATCATCGTCGTCGTCCGAATGGTGGTCCGGCTCTTTGGCGTTGCGGCGGAGACGATCATCAGGGGAGCCAGACGCACGGTTGCCGTTCTCGGTCAGGCCGACGGCTTTCCACGCATCGGCGACGAGGCTGTGGGTGCTCTGCTTGGGCCTGACGCCGGCCTCCTGCATCATCTGGAGCACCTCCTGGGCCTTCCACGGCTGCTTCTGCTCGCTGTAGCCCCAGATGAGCGTCTCGAACGTCCTGAGGTTGGGGCGCACGCCGGCGTCGCGCATCTTGCGGTAGACCTTGGTGGCGTTGTCCATGTCGGCGACGCTGCACCAGCCGCTGATGACGGTGGTGAAGGTGACGACGTTGGGGCGGACGCCGATGCGGCACATCCGCTGCAGGAGCTCCTCGGCCTTGCCGGGCTGCTGCGCACGGACGTAGCCCTTGGCGAGGATGCTGTACACCTGCGGGTCCGGCTCGACCCCGGCCTCCATCATCCTGTCGAACACCTTGTTGCATTTGGCCATGTGCCCCAGCGAGCTGAACGCGTTCAGCTGGTGGCTGTAGGTGACGATGTCCGGCTTGATGCCGAACTGCTCCATCAGCCCAAGAACCTGCACCCCATCAAAATGTATGCGGTTCAGCAGTCAGTGTGCAATGGAGAGTTGTATGATCATGGAGCTCTGTCTGAGGTGTCGTCGTACGTCGTCAACGGCGGCCATGTCGTTGGCGTCGAGGAAGCCCTTGAGGAGGGTGTTGAAGACGATGACGTTGGGCAGGACGCCGGCCTCTTTCATCTGCCGGACGCACCGGAGCGCCTCCTCCAGCCTGCCCTCCCTGCAGTAGCCGCCGACGATGATGCCCCAGGTGCGCTCGCTGGTGCGCAGCCTGGCACGCATCATCTCCACCACGAGCTCCTCCGCCCGCCACGTCTCGTCGTTCTTGGCGTAGGCGCTGGCGACGGTGTTGTAGGTGACCACGTCGGGCTCCACGCCGCGCGCCCGCATCCTGCCCACCACGCCCCACGCTTCCTCCAGCCTCCGGTGGTCGCACCACGCCTTCACCAGGATGTTGTACGTCGTCAGGTTGGGCCTCACCGTCGACGCGACGACCCCATCGCCGGCGCCGCCGGCCATCATGTCGAAGATGCGCTGCGACTCCTCGGGCCGGCCGGCGATGCCGAAGCCCTTGATGAGCGTGTTGAAGGTGCTGATGGTGGGGCGGCACCCCGGGTGGTGCCGGCTCATCTTCCAGAAGGTGCTGGTGGCCTCGCCCATCCGCCCGGCCTCCACGAAGGCGTTGATCAGCGCGTTGAAGAAGATGGAGTCCGGCCGCAGCCCGGCGGCGTCGATGTCGGCGAGCAGCGACGGGATGGACTCGAACGTGCGCTGGCTGGTCACCGCGGAGAGCAGGGTGGTGTACGTCACCAGGGACGGCCGGTGGCCCTCGTCGGCGAGGTGCTCGAACGCGGCCTGCACCTGGTGCGGCTTCTTCGCGTCGATCAGCGCTCGCATCTCCCGCGTCCGGCTGATCACGGCCTGGCACGCGTGCCCCTTGGCGCACGTCGTGCACGCGCTTGGTGCTGGCTGCACGGCGCCGCCGCCGTCGACTTGCTGCTTTTCCTCCTCCTGGAACACACAGAGAAACTCGCTGACTGGATTGAGATCACTAACCACAGAAGTCACAGATAAACAACCGTCGACCTCTCTTACGTTTACACAAGAATCGCCGAATTCGCTTACCGTGGAAGCAGATCCGTTCAGCTGTTCTCCATTGTTTCTTATCTTGCCTGTGTTGTTCGAAGTTGAGGCCAGATGTATAGGGGTTTCTACCATTGTACCGCTATATGCTTGTTCATACAAGCTAGGTGCTCAACCTGGCCAATAGTATCAGCATTCAGATGCAATAATTCCGAGGACCTTTTTTTTCCCAACACAGTAGTCGAGTACTACTTGCTCTACACATTGAGGGGATGTCATGCAAGTGAAAATAGACAGAAGGATGCAAACCACAGCTTTTCATCAGAACCATTTCAGAACGCAGGAAGAGGAAGGAGCACATAAATTGCAGTCAATTTTGCTTAAACAGGTTTAGTATCAGCAGGTAAGCGCAACCCCGCATCGAACCAATTAGAATGCGCCTCTCTTCTTGCTTTGTTGCTCTTATCCATTCTCCGGCCAGGGGATTCAGCGACGGCGGAGGAGGTCGAGAGGTCCGTCGTGTCCCAACCAAGCAGGAGACTGCAGGAGAAGGGCGAGAAGCACGCGCCGCTGCTCCGAGCTCGTCCCCCGCCGACTCCACGGCCCGCGTAATTGGGCAAAACACAAGAGGTAGAAAATCTATGCACACTCCCAGTTCCAGCAGCAGGAACTCAACGACAAGGCTTGGCTAGGTACCTCATTCGCTGCCGCGGACGACGACGCCGCAGCCTCGCCGTGGCCGGAGGAGGAGCAGGGGCGTACCGTGCGGGGGAGAGACGAAGGCGTGGCGGTGCGCTGCGCTCCCGTTTTCTTTATCCGCAGAGCGAACGGGGGACGAAACGATAGGCGGGGGCCGGCGCGGCGCCGGTGACAGCTTGGCAAGCCAAAGGCCGATGAGGGACCCGCCGCATTTTCACTGAGGCAGCGCGCGCAGCTGCTTCGTCTGATTCG
This sequence comes from Lolium perenne, assembly GCF_019359855.2. Taxonomy (NCBI): domain Eukaryota; kingdom Viridiplantae; phylum Streptophyta; class Magnoliopsida; order Poales; family Poaceae; genus Lolium; species Lolium perenne. Next base: position 100,728,630 of record NC_067246.2, on the reverse strand, counting down.
CTAGCGATTTTTTTATGTAATACATTTTTTATTTTCAAAAATAATACTTGATTTAATTTTTTTGAACAAATACTACATCGTCAAGGAATAGTACCCGATTAGAGGGTATCGGGGAAGCCGAACACAATTAGTGGCAGTCGGGGTAGCCAAACCCGATTCCTTCAGATTCTGTGAGTCACCTACCGCTCGCCGATTCCTTTGCAATTCCTTTGTAGCAGACGGGGTCCACTAACTCGATTGGAGGCAATCGGGCATAGTTAACCCGACTAGTTTGGTCGGGCTACGCGTCCCCGATTTTTTGGCCTGCCAACCTATTGCCGCCACCCCTCTTTCCCGCCAATTATTCTTGGCGGCTCTCTATAAAAAGAACTGGACCGCAAGATTGTATCGAACAATCATTGTTTCTATCCCTTTTCTTCCACCGCCATTGTTTTGCTGCCATGAGTGTGCCTTGCTCGGACAAGGACTGGAGGCCGAGGAAGAGGAAGGATGCAAGCTTACCCCCCGATATTCGATTGGAGCGTTGCTGGTGCGGCGATCTTGCGAAGTTGAAGGAGACGAAAGACTTCTCTGATAAGTTTGGCATGAAGTTTTTCATGTGCGAGAACTATGATCCGACAAATCCTGGCTCCACGAAGAGGGGATCAGAACATCCTCCCCATTCTCATCTTCATCTGATTTATCGAATTCACCGGATTGATCGGAATCAAGCTCATCCTCCAGTCCATCCTGGTCTTCCTCGCCCATCATGTTCTGCATCTGCTCTTCTGCTTCCTCGCTATCAACCTCGCCACTGCCATCATGTCCACCTATTGCAAGACTACTTTGTCCAGATTGGAAACTGTTACCTCCAGCATCAGAAGTTTGACTGCTCTGGCCTGGATGGAACTCACCCTCGCCTTCGTGGGATGTGACCTCCTTCGCCAGAGGAAGTATTAAGGCGATGTGAAACATCGGAAATTATAGATACGTTGGAGACGTATCAGCATCCCCAAGCTTAGTTCCTACTCGCCCTCGAGTAGGTAAACGATAACAAAGATAATTTCTGAAGTGACATGCTACTTACATAGTCTTGATCCAATAATGATGTAAAGCATGTGAACTGAGATCAAGTTATTCAAAGCAAATGTCTATATTGATATAAGAAATGATAATGCAAGAGTTATACAAGCTAGAAGTTTTCATGAACTATTGCTTTAAAGACATGAAACCGTACAAAGTTCATTAAAGATGTTTTAAGTATACAGCATAGAAGTTCTATCCTTCATTCTAAGCATCAAGTAAATTTTCACAACAAAGAAGGATTCAGTCAAGTAAAATTAAACATGAACGTCATGAATCAACTGTTTCGAAGCTTACTCAACCGATGAGCGCAAGCATTTGGTATTGGCACCAGGATGTTATGGCAAAAAGAACGTTAATGGGGGTTTGGAAGGCCAATGAAAGAAAGTCTCACAAAGCTATAAGTGATCATTAGACAAGAGGAAGTCTTATAATCGAAGCTATGTAAGGAGTAGTGATTGCCATGCAACGGATGCACATAGAGCTATATGTGTATGAAAGCTCTCCAATGGAACTAGTGGGGGTGCATCCAACTTGGTTGCTCACGAAGACCTAGAGCACTTTTGAGGAAGCTCATCATTGGAATATACAACCCAAGTTCTATAGTGTAAATTCCCCACATAGTTATACTAGTAAAACATGAAAACTCTCTCACATGGAGTATAGGTGCTGAACATGAGCACAAATGATGACTATGAATACTGCAGGTGCTAAAACATGAGCACAAGTGTGGATAAAAGATAGTAATGTTGCCCCCTTTTTCTTTATTCACTTTTTTCTTTTTCTTTTTCTTTTCTATTTTTTTTCCTTCTTTTCTTTTTCGGTTTCTTTTTGATGGCCTCCATGGCTCTTTTCACTTTTAGGGGCAACATCCTAATATGACAACACACTTTTTGGTACAAATAACTCATAATAAATGAAACATGATGTATAAAACTGTATGCCTCTGCCAGTGTAGCAGGATGTGCAATGATCTAGCGTAACATGCGTAAACCACACATCAGCTGTATAGAATCATGCAAAGCAATATATAACTAATGAATGACAACATGTAATGTAAAATGGAAGTTGCATGGCAATATATCTCGGAACAGCTATGGAAATGTTGTGGTAGGTAGGTATAGTGGCTGTTTTGAGGAAGATGTATGGGCTTATGTGTAGGAGAACAAGAGAAAGTCCTCCAACGGGTTTGGATGTACTGGCGAAGTATGCACAACTCTCAATGTGAGCAAAAGGCAATGCACAGTACCGAAGAGGCTAGCAAATTTGGATGGTGGAAGTGCCAAAAACCGTAGCTTGACATTAGTCAAAAAGAACTCACAAGCTTATTGCAAACAACTAGCAGGTTCAACATTAAGAGCATGATTAAAATTCACTCCAAGGAGGGCCGTTCACGGTGGCACAAGTACCCCGCTAGCTCCCTCGACCTTCAGCACAACTTAGTTGTTACGATGAACTCTTAGACATGAAAAGCTATCAAGTCCACTACACCTTCAACCATTTAAGTAGAGTTTGTAGTACGACACAAGCTTAAAGACAACAATCCACTACTGATTTTAACTTACTTAAACAACAAGCTTTACCATCTAAATACCTCAAAACGTTTGCAAAGAATCAGGTTATCAAAGCTCAATGATCTACAAGATTATGCAAGTATTTCATTATACCCCTGCCACATGCAACATTTCCTAAACCAACCAAATAACAATGAACGAAGCAGTTTCAATCTTCACCATGAACATTAAAAGTAAAGCTAAGAACACATGTGTTCATACGCAACAGCGGAGCGTGTCTCTCTCCCACACAATGAATGCTAGGATCCAATTTTATTCAAACAAAACAAAAACAAGAACATAAAGACGCTCCAAGTAAAGCACATAAGATGTGACAGAATAAAAATATAGTTTCACTAGAGGTGACCTGATAAGTTGTCGATGAAGAAGGGGATGCCTTGGGCATCCCCAAGCTTAGATGCTTGAGTCTTCTTGAAATATGCAGGGATGAACCACGGGGGCATCCCCAAGCTTAGACTTTTCACTCTTCCTGATCATATTGTATCATCCTCCTCTCTTGACCCTTGAAAACTTCCTCCACACCAAACTCAAAACAATCTCATTAGAGGGTTAGTGCATAATCAAAAATTCACATGTTCAGAGGTGACACAATCATTCTTAACACTTCTAGACATTGCACAAAGCTACTGGAAGTTAATGGAACAAAGAAATCCATTCAACACAGCAAAAGAGGCAATGTGAAATAAAAGGCAGAATCTGTCAAAACAGAACAGTCCGTCAAGACGAATTTTTTAGAGGCACCTAACTTGGTCAGATGAAAATGCTCAAATTGAATGAAAGTTGTGTACATATCTGAGGATCACGCACGTAAATTGGCATATTTTTCTGAGTTACCTACAGAGAACCCTGCCCAAATTCGTGACAACAAGAAATCTGTTTCTGCGCAGTAATCCAAATCTAGTATCAACCTTACTATCAAAGACTTTACTTGGCACAACAATGAAATAAAATAAAGATAAGGAGAGGTTTCCACAGTAGTAACAACTTCCAAGACTCAACAAAACAGTAGCAAAATAAAAACATGGGTTATCTCCCAAGAAGTGCTTTCTTTATAGCCATTAAGATGGGCTCAGTAATTTTAATGATGCACTCGCAAGAAATAAGAGTTGAAGCAAAAGAGAGCATCAAAAAGCAAATAAGAAACACTTTTAAGTCTAACCCACTTCCTATGAAAGGGAATCTTGTAAATAAATAAATTCATGAAGAACAAAGTGAATAGCATAGGAAGACAAAACAAGTGTAACTTCAAAAATTTCAGCATATAGAGAGGTGTTTTAGTAACATGAAAATTTCTACAACCATATTTTCCTCTCTCATAAAGATTTTCAGTAGCATCATGAACAAACTCAACAATATAACTATCACATAAAGCATTCTTATCATGAGTCTCATGCATAAAATAATTACTACTCCCATCATAAGCATAGTCATTCTTATAATTGTAGCGGGAGCAAAAACAAAGTAGCTATCATTATTATTCCCATCACCATAATCATCATATATAGGAGACATATTGTAATCATAATTAATTTTCTCCTCAATAGTAGGTGGACTGAAAATATGATAGTCGTCATTGCAATCATCATATATAGGAGGTAAAGTATCATCAAAGTAAATTTTCTCCTCCATGCTTGGGGGACTAAAAATATCATGCTCATCAAAACCAGCTTCCCCAAGCTTAGAATTTTCCATAGCATTAGCAACAATGGTGTTCGAAGCGTTCATACTAATAACATTGCTAGCATGCAAATAAGGTTCCATAGGTTTTTTAATTTTCGCATCAAACAATCCATGTCTTAACTCAGAAAATAGATTAAAAAGCTCAATGTTGTTTTCCATTATGCCTAGCTAGTGAAAAACAAGAAACAAAAAAGATGCAATTGCAGGATCTAAAGGAAATAGCTTCGAGCACTCACACACCGGCAACAATGCTAGGAAATAGCTTAGTAGTCGGAGGATGTGAATACCTTTTACCTTACCTCCCCGGCAACGGCGCCAGAAAATAGCTTGATGTCTACGCACGCTTCTATTCCTGTAGACAGTGTTGGGCCTCCAAGAGCAGAGGTTTGTAGAACAGAAGCAAGTTTTGTAGGGATTCGTTGCATAGAAAACAAAAAATTTCCTACCGCGAGAACGCAATCCAAGCCAAGATGCAATCTAGAAGACGGGAGCAACGAGGGGGATGATCAAGACTAACCCTTGAAGATTTCCAAAGCCTATAAGAGTAGGCTCTTATTGCTGCGGTAGACGATCACTTGCCGCTTGCAAAAGCGCGTAGAAGATCTTGATCACGGTGCCACAATCGGGCAGCACCTCCGTACTCGGTCACACGTTCGGTGTTGATGAAGACGATGTCCTTCTCCCCGTTCCAGCGGGCAGCGGAAGTAGTAGCTCCTCCTTGAATCCGGCAGCACGACGGCGTGGTGGCGGTGGCGGTGGAGATCTCCGGCGGAGCTTCGCTAAGCGTGCGGGAGAAGAGGAGGAGAGAGGGGGCGGCTAGGGTTTGGGAGAGGGGGTGGCCGGCCTCCTTGGGTGCGGCCAAGGTGGGGTGGTTGTGGTGGTCAGCCCCCTCTCCTATGCCCCTCATTATATAGGTGGAAGCCCCAAGTGTTGGACTACAAGTCTTCGAATAAGACCCGAACCAAAAACCTTCCATGTGTAGGGAAACCTACCCAAGGTGGGAATCCCACTTGGGGTGGGATTCCCCCCTTCCATGAGGGGGGTTGGCCGGCCACCCTTGGGGAGTCCACCTTGGACTCCTCCCCTTTAGGGTTGGCTGGCCATGCAAGGTGGAGTCCCTCCGGGACTCTACTTTCCATGGTGATTTCTTCCGGACTTTTCTAGAACCTTCTAGAACCTGCCATAAATGCACCGGATCATTTCCAAACTTGGAATATGACTTCCTATATATGAATCTTATTCTTCGGACCATTCCGGAACTCCTCGTGATGTCCGGGATCTCATCCGGGACTCCGAACAAATATTCGAACTCCATTCCATATTCAAGTTCTACCATTTCAACATCAAACCTTAAGTGTGTCACCCTACGGTTCGCGAACTATGCGGACATGGTTGAGTACTCACTCCGACCAATAACCAATAGCGGGATCTGGAGATCCATAATGGCTCCCACATATTCAACGATGACTTCAGTGATCGAATGAACCATTCACATACGATACCAATTCCCTTTGTCACGCGATATTTTACTTGTCCGAGGTTTGATCATCGGTATCACTCTATACCTTGTTCAACCTCGTCTCCTGACAAGTACTCTTTACTCGTACCGTGATATGTGGTCTCTTATGAACTTATTCATATGCTTGCAAGACATTAGACGACATTCCACCGAGAGGGCCCAGAGTATATCTATCCGTCATCGGGATGGACAAATCCCACTGTTGATCCTGTTGGCGTCAGAAACCCACCGGCGAGTAGCGACGGGCAACACGTAGAGCCGGGAACAACTCAGAGCTGCGGCTGGCCCTGGTCCCTCGAGCGACGGCCCGCAAAGCCTCTGGTACACACGTCCGATGCTGGTGCAAGGGCGTGCCACCTGATCTATACCTGATCAGGAAGGTGATGGATTTGCTTCGCTTAGTTTCCTGCATGGCATACACGTAAACATTAAATACGAGCCTCGATCGGCTCTCAGGTTATCCTGTGAATCGGCTCAAGGAGCCGATCCGCCCATGGTTCGTATGAGGTCTACGATCACATGGTGGTCCTGCTTGATCGATATATAGCTAAAACGACCTACGACGATTTAGGGTTTTCACCGCATAATCGGAACATCCTACGCGTGATTGAGCCTGGCAGCCACGCACGGTGATAATAAACCAACCCTAGACAAGGCCTAAAAACCAACATGAAGTTGATCCCCGGAACATCTTATCTAGGGCTAGCAAACTACACCCTACGTGCTACTGGATCCTTCAACCCGTTTGCAAGGCCTAACTATGCAGATATTAAACTAATCCTTGAAGAACAAGGAGCAATCATAACGGATCGGATCTACTAAATAATGATCAAGCAAGGTGCCGCCCTTACACCTAAGATAGGTGTAAGGGCGGCTAGACGTCTAAGGGTTGCATGGACAAAAGCATGTTACACGACGAAACAATGCTAACCCTAACACATCTATGATAACTACGTTGCTCGCCATCAACAAGGCTTCAGCACGAGCAACGCATGATAATCGAATAAACGCGTACTGCCTAGATCGCAAGATGCGATCTAGGTAGCATGATGCTTACCCGGAAGAAACCCTCGAAACAAAGGGGTTGGCGATGCGCCTAGATTGGTTTGTGATGAACGTGATTGTTATTTTTCTCGATAACCCTAGATACATATTTATAGTCCGTAGACTTTCTAACGTGGGAATAATCCCAACCGTGCACGAGCCAAACTCTAACTAACCGACACGTATCCTACTATATTTACAGATACAAGGGCAAACTGCCCAAACTTCGTGTACAAGGCCGGTTCACGTATTTCTTCCATGTATATTCTTCAAGCCCAATCTTGATCGCGGCCCACCTCTGATCCGGTCAAATTCTGGTGATAACACATGCCCCCCTGGTTTTGGAATTGATAATTCCAAAATCACTCTGCTTTTTCTTCGTCGGGTCATGTCGTGGCAGGGCAAAACCGTTGCAGTATCCTTCATCATGATGCCTTGCCTTCTCAACTTCTCCGCGTGATTTGACCGTTGTTTTTTTTTTCTTTGGGCACCACTTCCTCGGAAACTGCTGTGGCATTAAATCTCCACTATATCCCTTTTTATTTAACCGCTCCAAACAATTCCGCCACTTCATCCCCTTGCTCTGTTCTGGCCATCGGCACCAAGAAACCCCAATCTCAGAGCAATGTCTTCCTCCTCTTCCTCCTCCGCCTCGTCGGACCTCTCCTCCCAGTCCTTCTCCTCCTCCTCCTCCTCCTCCTCCTCCTCCCGCGAACCCACGCCAGAGTGGGATCCGATGGCGGTTCAGATGGCGGCGCACGATGAGCGCGCCCCAGAGGAGTGGGACCAGGAGGACCACGCCTCCTCCGTCTGGTCCGAGGACGACAAGTCCTCGACCAGCAGAGAGGAAGAGCTCCAGTTCCTCGCCGATGGGGAACTGGAATCGGAGAGCGAGGATGACTCGTTCTCCTGGGATGGCTACACCTTCTCCGAGGAAGAGGTGGAGGAAGACGACGACGACTCCCTCGAGGATTACCCGCCGGCGAAGCGGTTCCGCGCCGGGTCAGACGACGACGTCGACGATGAAGATGATGAGGCCCCCCCTGGGGGCCGCTGGAGCAGTGACGAGGAGCCCGCCGGCAGCAGCGCCGACGGGAGCTCTGACGACGACGAGGGCAGCAACGGCCCGTAGACTAGGATCTACTAGTATAGGCCTAGTAGTAGTAGTAGATTGGCCAATAGGCCCTTCTTTTGTTCTTCCTCCCTTGAGCAATCGGCTCGTTCCTTGTAAGAAATCTCCTTTATTAATGAAGAAAATATTCCTCTATTAATTTTTTGCTCTCTTGCCAATTTTGCCGATTGTCAAACGAAGTTGCTGCACAAAGAGCCGATGGCAGGGCATCGGCTTGCACCCGAAACACGATTTGAGGCCAACAGTTGCCTATTCGCACGGTCAAACAGATCTCATCCGTGTCCACGCCATCCTCAAATTTCAAACGCACAGATTCAGCAAATCCAACGAGAGAATCATCTCAAATGCCATGGGCTCTGGCTTGAAACTGATCTGTTAACCTGCTCAATTGAGCTTGTTCTGTCTAGAGTCGATGGCAATGCATCGGCTTTTTCATTATTCTAAAGTCGATGACCGTGCATCGGCTGTACTGGTATCCATATTTCTCAAGTCGATGTCTGCGCATCGGCTGTGAAAAAAAAATTTACTGGCCGATTTTCTGAATCGGCCCCCATGTTTCACTGTCCATCATCCCACATGCTTGGGAAATATTTCTTGAGGTGCTGACCATTGACAGCTGCTGGGAACTTGACGCCGTCCAGCTGCTCCAGCATGTATGCATTACCCTTCAAAACCTGGACGGCTTTGTATGGACCGTGCCAATTAGAAGACCATTTGCCATATGCTTTATCCTTGGTTCCTAATGGCAACACTGCTTCCCATACTAGATCACCAACTTGGAACTCCTTTGGTCTCACCTTCTTATTGTATGCACGAGCTACCCTGGCTTTGTTCTCTTTAATCTTCTCCAACGACCAAAGTCTAAGTTCCGTTGCATCCTCAATAGTATCACTCATCAGAGCTGCATATTCTTCAGCTGTCAGGTCATCCTGAAACGTGACACGTCTCGATCCAGCCGTAATTTCCCAAGGCAATACGGCTTCCTGCCCATAGACGAGCTGGTATGGCGAAGTTTTTATAGCTCCATGGCATGACATGCGATAGGCCCACAAAGCTTCTGACAATGTTTCATGCCAAACCCTAGGGTTCTCGTCAATTTTCCTCTTAATCAGCTTGATCAGGCTCTGATTGGACGCTTCAGCTTGCCCGTTGGCTTGAGCATAGTATGGAGATGATCGGATCAGCTTAATTCCCATCTCATCACAGAATTTTCTGAATTCTTTAGAGATGAAGACCGAACCTCCATCGGTCGTGATGGTTTGAGGAATCCCGAACCTATGAATGACGTGTTCTTTCACAAATTTGATAACATCTTCTGATTTTACCTTCTTCATAGGGACGGCCTCCACCCATTTGGTGAAGTAATCTGTAATGGCCAGGATCCACTCGTGGCCCTTGCTCGACGCAGGATGGATTTTGCCGATCATATCCATGCCCCAACCTCGGAATGGCCAAGGCTTGATGATGGGATTCATTGCTGATGCGGGTACCATCTGAATCTTCCCGAACATCTGACACGCTTGGCATCCCTTGTAGTACTTGAAGCAATCCTCAAGCATGGTGGGCCAATAAAACCCTGATCGCCTAATCAGCCACTTCATCTTATGAGCCGATTGGTGAGTTCCACAGGCGCCTTCATGCACCTCATGTAGGAGCCGATTAGACTCAGTTGGTCCCAGGCACTTGAGCAGTAACCCTTCCAACGTCCTGTAGAACATGTCATCTCCTATAAGGACATATTTCATGGCCTTGTATCTTATCCGTTTAGGTGCCCCCCGAGCCGAATCCTTCAAGTAATTGAAGATATCGGCTCTCCAGTCATCCTGTTCCAGGAACTGCACCTGAACTTCTGACCCATCTGGTATGTCCTTATATCCTGACGCCATCTATGCGAGATCATTGGCGTCGGTATTCTGAGATCTTGGGACCCAATTGAAATTGATGTACCGAAAATGTGTCATCAGCTCACGACATTCCATCCAATATGGGAAGAGTGACTCACTCTCGCACTTGTATTCGTCCGTGAGCTGGGAAATCACCAACTTCGAGTCTCCAAAAAGCTCCACCGCCTCTGCCCCGGCTTCCAAAAGCAACTCCATTCCCTTGCGCACTGCCTCATACTCAGCAACATTGTTGGTACAAGGTGTAGACAGCCTGATGGAGAAGGAATATGTTGCCCCCCGAGGCGACACGAGCAGAATGCCGATGCCACAACCTTCGTCACAAGCCGATCCATCGAAGAACATAGCCCATGCACGTATAGATAGTGCTGCTATATTAGTATTGATACGTTCAGCTATGAGATCGGCCAACGCTTGTCCCTTGACTGCTTTCGCAGGCTGATACCGAAGATCAAACTCCGATAATGCAAACATCCACTTACCAAGTCGGCCTTTCAAAACAGGAGCCGACAACATGTGCTTGACGACGTCTGACTTGCATATGACGATGATTTCTGCCGTCAAAAGGATGTGATGAAGCTTGGTGCAGGTGAAGAACAGGCAAAGGCATAGCTTCTCGACCTCAGGATACCTTGTCTCTGCATCCAACATCCTTCTGCTGAGGTAGAAAACGACCTTTTCAACACCCTCGTAGAATTGCACCACTACTGAAGCGATGGACGTGTCAGCTACTGATAGGTAGATGTAGAACGGCCTGTCTTGCTGAGGTGGAACTAGCACAGGCGGCGTTGTCAGATACCGCTTAATCTCGTCAAACGCCTGCTGCTGTTCTGCCCCCCAGTGAAACTCGTCATCGGATTTAATCTTCACCAACGCCATGAACGGCTCAATTCGTCCTGACAGGTTAGAGATGAATCGTCGGACGAAGTTGATCTTGCCGATAAGACGTTGGAGCTCCTTCTTCGTGGTAGGCGGCTGCATGGTATGTACCGCCTCTTGACTTTTCAGGCCGATCTCAATTCCTCATTCATGGACCAGAAACCCTAGGAACTGACCGGCCGTCACACCAAAGGCACACTTCTTTGGATTCATTCTCAGTCCGAACTTCCGAGTTCGGTCTAGGATGCGCCGCAGATCATCCAAGTGTCCCTCCATGGAGACAGACTTGACCACCACGTCATCGATGTAGATTTCCACCAACTTGCCGATCAAATCATGAAAAATATAATTCATGGCTCGTTGGTACGTTGCACCGGCATTCTTCAGCCCAAAAGTCATGACCACATATTCAAACAAGCCCACTGATCCTGGTACTCTGAATGCGGTCTTGTGTATATCTTCTGGAGCCATGAAGATTTGGTTGTAGCCGGCATTGCCATCCATGAAGCTTAACACCTTGTGGCCAGCAGCTGCATTGATCAATGTTTCTGCCACAGGCATTGGATATTCATCCTTTGGAGTGGCTCTGTTGAGATCTCGGAAATCTATTGCCACACGCCATCGGCCGTCCTTTTTCTCTACAGGTACGATACTGGAGATCCATTCAGCATACCTGCATGGCCTGATGAACCCAGCGGTCAACATTTTCTCGATCTCTTTCTTGACTTCTTCGAGAATTTCGGCCTTCATCTGACGTGCTCGTTTTTGGAATGGCCGAAATCCTTTCTTGAGAGGGAGCCGATGCTCAATGATGCTCCTGTCTAACCCAGGCATCTCTGTGTAATCCCATGCAAAGCAATCTGGGTACTCTTTTAACAGAGCTATCATCTGGCTCCTGAGATGTGGATCTAACTTTTTGCTAATGAAAGTTGGTCGTGGCTTATCCCCACGACCAATGTCGACTTCTTCTAGCTCATCAGCCGATGTAAACCCATACCCTAGCTTTCCGTCACCTGTTAGATCGACACTGAACACAGGGAAAACGTGTGGCAAGGATAATATGGGCCGATTGCTGGAATCGGCCCCCATTTTGATTGCCTTGCTCAATGAAGGTTTACATCGTGGTCTTGCTTTACTATGACTACGTGACATGCTTGAGACAAGATTATCACTTTTTATTTTTTGGGGCCGATCACAAGGATCGGCCTCGCCACGTATGTCCATAGCTTTTGCTCTTGTTACACGGTCAGGCCGGTGGATAAGACCAGCCTCACCCCGTTTTTTGTCACGTCGATGCGCTCGCAGTCGTCCAAAGTGATGCCTGAGAGTGGCTCTTGGCCTGCCGTCTCCCAAACGTTCATGCCAGCCGTCGAAATCTCGGCTGAGTCATCTGCGTGGACGACCTCTACTTCATCTCCATCCCACTGAATCAGACATTGGTGCATCGTGGATGGAATGCAATAGTTGGCGTGGATCCAATCTCTCCCTAGCAAGACAGCATAAGTGCTCTTGCTATCGACAATGAAGAATGTTGTAGGGATGGTTTTCCTCCCTACGGTGAGATCCACGTTCAGAACACCTTGTGCTTCAGATGCTTGGCCGTTGAAATCGCTCAGTGTAACGTTGGTCTTGATCAGATCTGAGCTAGAGCATCCCAACCGACGTAGCATGGAGTATGGCATGATGTTGACTGCCGCTCCGGTGTCCACCAGCATCTTGTTGACAGGCTGCCCATTGATGTAACCTCGCAAGTACAGGGCCTTCAGATGCCTGTAGCTTCTTTCTCGTGGCTTCTCGAAGATAACTGGCCGTGGGCCGCAGTCAAGTTGTGCCACAGGTGCTTCGTCTAATCCTGGAGCACAAAACTCCGCTGGGAGGATGAACACCATGTTTGTACCAGCCGATGTCTCATCATCGGCTTTCCTTTGCTTGGGGCGCCACTCCATCTTTTGTGGTCGACCCTCTTCGTCCAGGGTTCGTTGAATTTTCGCGGCCAGATCAGGTCGCGCCTTCCTTAACGTGTGCAGGTATAACCTTTCGGCTTCCTCCAAGCCACGTAGTCGCTGAACCCTACGCTTTTGGGAATGGCTGAGTCCATCAGGGCACCACCTTGGCCGGTGGTACTTATCTTCTTCTTCTTCATCGTCATCTTCTAACTCCTCGAGATCTTCCACCCGAGAGGACTCAGCTTGCTTGTTCCGAGATGGGAGAGGTCCTAGACGCTTGAACACTGACACGTCTCCTGTGCTCTTCTTTTTCTGTCTACATTCTGGGCAGTTGCCGATTGTGGGCAATCGGCTCATTCCTGAATCCCAGCAGTGTTTGAAGAAGGGACAGTCCCAGTGCTTGTCCACGTCGTCTTGCTCCCTTGTCTTGTCCTTGGCATGGCGCTCATATCTCTCCTCGTCTCGATCATGCCGACGATGTCTCCTGACGTCCCTGCTAGCCAGACGATCTCTTTCGTCGCCGTCGTCATATCGTCGGCGTTGGTCGTACTGACTCACATATTTGTTGAGGAGATGATCAGAGAGAGGTGATGCGTGTAGTTGACACGTCCGTTGGGAACCCCAAGAGGAAGGTGTGATGCGCACAACGGCAAGTTTCCCTCAGTAAGAAACCAAGGTTTAATCGAACCAGTAGGAGTCAAGAAGCACGTTGAAGGTTGATGGCGGCGGGATGTAGTGCGGCGCAACACCAGAGATTCCGGCGCCAACGTGGAACCTGCACAACACAACCAAAGTACTTTGCCCCAACGAAACAGTGAGGTTGTCAATCTCACCGGCTTGCTGTAACAAAGGATTAACCGTATTGTGTGGAAGATGATTGTTTGCAGAAAACAGTAGAACAAGTATTGCAGTAGATTGTATTTCAGTATAGAGAATTGGACCGGGGTCCACAGTTCACTAGAGGTGTCTCTCCCATAAGATAAACAGCATGTTGGGTGAACAAATTACAGTTGGGCAATTGACAAATAAAGAGGGCATGACCATGCACATACATATTATGATGAGTATAGTGAGATTTAATTGGGCATTATGACAAAGTACATAGACCGCTATCCAGCATGCATCTATGCCTAAAAAGTCCACCTTCAGGTTATCATCCGAACCCCCTCCAGTATTAAGTTGCTAACAACAGACAATTGCATTAAGTATTGCGCGTAATGTAATCAGTAACTACATCCTCGAACATAGCACCAATGTTTTATCCCTAGTGGCAACAACACATCCATAATCTTAGAGATTTCTGTCACTTCCCCAGATTCACGGAGACATGAACCCACTATCGAGCATAAATACTCCCTCTTGGAGTTACAAGCATCTACTTGGCCAGAGCATCTACTAGTAACGGAGAGCATGCAAGATCATAAACAACACATACATATAAATTGATAATCAACATAACAAGTATTCTCTATTCATCGGATCCCAACAAACGCAACATATAGAATTACAGATAGATGATCTTGATCATGTTCGGCAGCTCACAAGACCCGACAATTAAGCACAATGGGGGCTGCTATGGACCCATAGTCCAGGGGTAGACTACTCACTCATCACTCCGGAGGCGACCATGGCGGCGTAGAGTCCTCCGGGAGATGATTCCCCTCTCCGGCAGGGTGCCGGAGGCGATCTCCTGAATCCCCCGAGATGGGATTGGCGGCGGCGGCGTCTCTGGAAGGTTTTCCGTATCGTGGCTCTCGGTACTGGGGGTTTCGCGACGGAGGCTTTAAGTAGGCGGAAGGGCAGGTCAAGAGGCGGCACGAGGGGCCCACACTACAGGTCGGCGCGGCCAAGGGCCAGGCCGCGCCGCCCTAGGGTGTGGCCGCCTCGTGGCCCCACTTCGTCTCCTCTTCGGTCTTCTGGAAGCTTCGTGGCAAAATAGGACCCTGGGCGTTGATTTCGTCCAATTCCGAGAATATTTCGTTACTAGGATTTCTGAAACCAAAAACATCAGAAAACAGCAACTGGCTCTTCGGCATCTTGTTAATAGGTTAGTTCCAGAAAATGCACGAATATGACATAAAGTGTGCATAAAACATGTGGATATCATCAATAATGTGGCATGGAACACAAGAAATTATCGATACGTCGGAGACGTATCAGCATCCCCAAGCTTAGTTCTGCTCGTCCCGAGCAGGTAAAACGATAACAAAGATAATTTCTGGAGTGACATGCCATCATAACCTTGATCATACTATTTGTAAAGCATATGTAGTGAATGCAGCGATCAAAACAATGTATATGACATGAGTAAACAAGTGAATCATATAGCAAATACATTTCATGAATAGTACTTCAAGACAAGCATCAATAAGTCTTGCATAAGAGTTAACTCATAAAGCAATAATTCAAAGTAAAAGCATTGAAGCAACACAAAGGAAGATTAAGTTTCAGCGGCTGCTTTCAACTTGTAACATGTATATCTCATGGATAATTGTCAACATAGAGTAATATAATAAGTGCAATATGCAAGTATGTAGGAATCAATGCACAGTTCACACAAGTGTTTGCTTCTTGAGGTGGAGAGAAATAGGTGAACTGACTCAACATAACAGTAAAAGAATGGTCCTCCATAGAGGAAAAGCATCGATTGCTATATTTGTGCTAGAGCTTTGATTTTGAAAACATGAAACAATTTTGTCAACGGTAGTAATAAAGCATATGTATCATGTAAATTATATCTTACAAGTTGCAAGCCTCATGCATAGTATACTAATAGTGCCCGCACCTTGTCCTAATTAGCTTGGACTACCGGATCATCGCAATGCACATGTTTTAACCAAGTGTCACAAAGGGGTACCTCTATGCCGCCTGTACAAAGGTCTAAGGAGAAAGCTCGCATTGGATTTCTCGCTATTGATTATTCTCAACTTAGACATCCATACCGGGACAACATAGACAACAGATAATGGACTCCTCTTTTATGCATAAGCATGTAACAACAATTAATAATTTTCTCATATGAGATTGAGGATATATGTCCAAAACTGAAACTTCCACCATGGATCATGGCTTTAGTTAGCGGCCCAATGTTCTTCTCTAACAATATGCATGCTTAACCATAAGGTGGTAGATCTCTCTTACTTCAGACAAGACGAACATGCATAGCAGCTCACATGATATTCAACAAAGAATAGTTGATGGCGTCCCCAGAAACATGGTTATCGCACAACAAGCAACTTAATAAGAGATAAAGTGCATAAGTACATATTCAATACCACAATAGTTTTTAAGCTATTTGTCCCATGAGCTATATATTGTAAAGGTGAATGATGGAATTTAAAGGTAGCACTCAAGCAATTTACTTTGGAATGGCGGAGAAATACCATGTAGTAGGTAGGTATGGTGGACACAAATGGCATAGTGGTTGGCTCAAGTATTTTGGATGCATGAGAAGTAATCCCTCTCGATACAAGGTTTAGGCTAGCAAGGTTATTTGAAACAAACACAAGGATGAACCGGTGCAGCAAAACTCACATAAAAGACATATTAAAAACATTATAAGACTCCACACCGTCTTCCTTGTTGTTCAAACTCAATACTAGAAATTATCTAGACTTTAGAGAGACCAAATATGCAAACCAAATTTTAGCATGCTCTATGTATTTCTTCATTAATGGGTGCAAAGCATATGATGCAAGAGCTTAAACATGAGCACAACAATTGCCAAGTATCACATTATCCAAGACATTATAGCAATTAATACATGTATCATTTTCCAATTCCAACCATATAACAATTTAACGAAGAAGAAACTTCGCCATGAATACTATGAGTAAAGCCTAAGGACATACTTGTCCATATGCTACAGCGGAGCGTGTCTCTCTCCCATACAGTGAATGCTAGGATCCATTTTATTCAAACAAAACAAAAAACAAAAACAAACCGACGCTCCAAGCAAAGCACATAAGATGTGATGGAATAAAAATATAGTTTCAGGGGAGGAACCTGGTAATGTTGTCGATGAAGAAGGGGATGCCTTGGGCATCCCCAAGCTTAGACGCTTGAGTCTTCTTGATATATGCATGGGTGAACCACCGGGGCATCCCCAAGCTTAGAGCTTTCACTCTCCTTGATCATGTTGCATCATCTCCCTCTCTTGATCCTTGAAAACTTCCTCCACACCAAACTTAGAACAACTCATTAGAGGGTTAGTGGACAATAAAAATTAACATGTTCAGAGGTGACACAATCATTCTTAACACTTCTGGACATTGCATAAAGCTACTGGACATTAATGGATCAAAGAAATTCATCCAACATAGCAAAAGGGGCAATGCGAAATAAAAGGCAGAATCTGTCAAAAACAGAACAGTTCGTATTGACGAATTTTATCGAGGCACCAGACTTGCTCAAATGAAAATGCTAAAATTGAATGAAAGTTGCGTACATATCTGAGGATCACTCACGTAAATTGGTATAATTTTCTGAGTTACCTACAGAGAAAACAGCCCAGATTCGTGACAGCAAAGAAATCTGTTTCTGCGCAGTAATCCAAATCTAGTATGAACTTTACTATCAACGACTTTACTTGGCACAACAAAACACTAAACTAAGATAAGGAGAGGTTGCTATAGTAGTAAACAACTTCCAAGACACAAAATAAAAACAAAGTACTGTAGTAAAAACATGGGTTGTCTCCCATAAGCGCTTTTCTTTAACGCCTTTCAGCTAGGCGCAGAAAGTGTGTATCAAGTATTATCAAGAGACGAAGCATCTTCAGCGGGGTTTGGAGTTTTCTCAACCATGCATAGTATATTGGATACATAAGTTTCAGCGGCTCCCTTTTCATTAGTCTTGGGCTTGCTACTCTCATCAAACAAATTTTCAGGAACAAGCCAAGCATAGTTATTTTCTAACGCTTCATTCATTGCTAGGAGCTTACATGGTATTGGTGCTTTGATCTCCCCACCATCATTAATATTATTAGTGTACTTTATTCTATCCATATCCATTTTTTCAAGGAGACTAACAAAATTGGTATAAGAACCAAGCATATTATATTTAGCAAAGACCTTTCTAGCCTCTCTTGCTATACCACCAAATTCTCTAAGAAGGGTTTCTAAAACAAAGTCTTTCTTTTCCCCTTCTTCCATATCACCGAGTGTAAGAAACATGTGTTGGATTATAGGATTGAGATTAACAAATTTAGTTTCCATCATACGAACTAAAGCAGCAGCGGCAATTTCATAAGTAGGAGCAAGTTCTACCAAGTGTCTATCTTCAAAATCTTCAACGGTACTGACATGATTGAAAAATTCTTCTATATTATTTCTCCCAATTATAGACCCACGTCCTACCGGTATGTCTTTCGTGGTAAAATTAAAAGGAAACATGATGAATCAAGTAAAGTAAATGCAAGTAACTAATTTTTTTTGTGTTTTTGATATAGAGTGCAAGACAGTAAATAAAGTAAAACTAGCAACTAATTTTTTTTGTATTTTGATTTAGTGCAGCAAACAAAGTAGTAAATAAAACTAAGCAAGACAAAAACAAAGTAAAGAGATTGGAAAGTGGAGACTCCCCTTGCAGCGTGTCTTGATCTCCCCGGCAACGGCGTCAGAAATTTGCTTGATGCGTGTAGTTGACACGTCCGTTGGGAACCCCAAGAGGAAGGTGTGATGCGCACAGCGGCAAGTTTCCCTCAGTAAGAAACCAAGGTTTAATCGAACCAGTAGGAGTCAAGAAGCACGTTGAAGGTTGATGGCGGCGGGATGTAGTGCGGCGCAACACCAGAGATTCCGGCGCCAACGTGGAACCTGCACAACACAACCAAAGTACTTTGCCCCAACGAAACAGTGAGGTTGTCAATCTCACCGGCTTGCTGTAACAAAGGATTAACCGTATTGTGTGGAAGATGATTGTTTGCGAAAACGATAGAACAAGTATTGCGATGATTGTATTTCAGTATAGAGAATTGGACCGGGGTCCACAGTTCACTAGAGGTGTCTCTCCCATAAGATAAACAGCATGTTGGGTGAACAAATTACAGTTGGGCAATTGACAAATAAAGAGGGCATGACCATGCACATACATATTATGATGAGTATAGTGAGATTTAATTGGGCATTACGACAAAGTACATAGACCGCTATCCAGCATGCATCTATGCCTAAAAAGTCCACCTTCAGGTTATCATCCGAACCCCCTCCAGTATTAAGTTGCTAACAACAGACAATTGCATTAAGTATTGCGCATAATGTAATCAGTAACTACATCCTCGAACATAGCACCAATGTTTTATCCCTAGTGGCAACAGCACATCCATAATCTTAGAGATTTGTCACTTCCCAGTTCACGGAGACATGAACCCACTATCGAGCATAAATACTCCCTCTTGGAGTTACACGCATCTACTTGGCCAGAGCATCTACTAGTAACGGAGAGCATGCAAGATCATAAACAACACATAGATATAAATTGATAATCAACATAACAAGTATTCTCTATTCATCGGATCCCAACAAACGCAACATATAGAATTACAGATAGATGATCTTGATCATGTTCGGCAGCTCACAAGACCCGACAATTAAGCACAATGGGGAGAAGACAACCATCTAGCTACTGCTATGGACCCATAGTCCAGGGGTAGACTACTCACTCATCACTCCGGAGGCGACCATGGCGGCGTAGAGTCCTCCGGGAGATGATTCCCCTCTCCGGCAGGGTGCCGGAGGCGATCTCCTGAATCCCCCGAGATGGGATTGGCGGCGGCGGCGTCTCTGGAAGGTTTTCCGTATCGTGGCTCTCGGTACTGGGGGTTTCGCGACGGAGGCTTTAAGTAGGCGGAAGGGCAGGTCAAGAGGCGGCACGAGGGGCGCACACTACAGGTCGGCGCGGCCAAGGGCCAGGCCGCGCCGCCCTAGGGTGTGGCCGCCTCGTGGCCCCACTTCGTCTCCTCTTCGGTCTTCTGGAAGCTTCGTGGCAAAATAGGACCCTGGGCGTTGATTTCGTCCAATTCCGAGAATATTTCGTTACTAGGATTTCTGAAACCAAAAACAGCAGAAAACAGCAACTGGCTCTTCGGCATCTTGTTAATAGGTTAGTTCCAGAAAATGCACGAATATGACATAAAGTGTGCATAAAACATGTGGATATCATCAATAATGTGGCATGGAACACAAGAAATTATCGATACGTCGGAGACGTATCAAGAGGTCGTTGATATCGCACATTCTTCACTTCTCCCTCTGTGATGTAGCGCTTGCCATCGTGTCGGAGCCGATCGCGCGGAACGGCTTCTTCCTTGTCCTTGCTACGAGAGCGGCTGCCCTCGTCTCTGTCCTTACCAGAGTGGTGCCCAAGCCCTACCATGTTGATGCTGAATGAGAAACCTGGCTGGCACCTCCCAGGGTAAGTGCACTCCACCATGTTAACGGCGGGGAAGGGGTGAGTGTCAACTTTCATGGCGTACTGGCTGAAGATTAGACGCCCTTGCTCTATCGCCATTTGGATCTGCTGACGCCACACCCTGCAGTCGTTGGTGGCATGGGTGAACGTGTTATGCCATTTGCAGTATGGCTTTCCGTTCAACTCCTGTGCCGTGGGGGTTTTGAGGCCTTCGGGTAACTTTAGCTGCTTCTCCTTGAGTAAGAGGTCAAAAATTTGCTCAGCTTTGGTCACGTCGAAGTCGAACCCTTTTGGAGGACCTTGTGCTTAACCCACTTGCAGGACACGGGGCTTGCCCCCCGAGTCCATTCAGCCACTGCTATCTCTTGATCTCCCGCAGAGCCTTCATCTTCTTCTGTCTCAACCAGGACTACCGCACGCTTGAATCTGTCCTGGTACAACTCTGGGTGGCGCTGTTCATATAACGACAATTTCTGAACCATATGCGCCAGTGAAGGGTAATCTGCTTGGGAAGCCATGTCCTTGATCGGCGATGCGAGACCCACCACCGCCAACTCGACTGCCTCTTTTTCAGTCAAACGAGCCGAATAGCATCGGTTCCTGATGGCCCTGAAGCGCTGGATGTATTCTGACACTGTCTCTCCGCGCTTCTGCCGTACTTGTGCTAGATCGGCAATGCCAGCCTCGGAAGCCTCTGAATGATACTGCATGTGGAACTGTTCTTCCAACTGCTTCCAAGTCCGGATTGAGTCTGGTGGCAGCGACGTGTACCACCCGAAAGCCGATCCTGTGAGGGACTGTGCGAAGAACCTCACATGTAGTTCATCTGATGCTGAGATCGTGCCCAGCTGCGCCAAATATCGGCTCACATGCTCGATTGAACTGGAGCCATCTGACCCACTAAATTTGGAGAATTCAGGGAGCCGATATTTGGGTGGTAGTGGGATCAAATCGTACTCGTTGGGGTACGGCTTGGAATAGCCGATTGCCCTCCTTTTCGGCACCATGCCGAACTGGTCTCTCAAGATGGTACTGATCTGATCCGCGGTGCTAGCTGCAGGAGTCGAGCTCTGAAGATTCGCTGGAGTGGCGTACTTAGCCAGCCACGCTTGCTTTTCAAGCTCTGAGCTAGCTGCAGGAGTTGAGCTTTGGAGGTTTGTTGGCGTGGCATACTTAGCTAGCCACGTCTGCTTCTCACGATCTGAACCAGCTGCAGGAGTTGAGCTCTGGAGGTTCGTCGGAGTGGCATACTTAGCTAGCCACGTCTGTTTCTCAAGTTCCGATCCAGAAGCTCCTCCTGCTGTTCCGGAAGTCCCTGCTGTTGTAGTCTGGTTCGTGAGTGCCCAGTGCTGCGATCGCAGCACGTATGTGCACGTGTACCCGTGAGGGATCTCCTTGGGCGCCTCATACAAGAACTGGTAATCACTAGGGTCACCACCGATCTTGTGGACGACGAATGCCGGTGAACTCGGCACCTCTGGTGCTGCCAACGCGAACGGCAGCGGTGGTCGGGACTGGAGAGGTATCTCTCCTTGGTGAGTCCCTAGAGCAGGTCCTGACGGAGAGTACTGATGCCTCATGATTTCCTGGATCACCCGAAGGGCGACACGCTCCAACGTGTTCACCAGGTTCTCAGAATGGCGGTGTAGCGAATGCGCTACCATGAAATTAATCTCCTGACGCAGAGACCTGGTGCGTTCTTCTGAAGGGGTAGACAGGTCCACTCCATCGAGCGCGCCTTCAGGCGTGAATCCTTTCCACCTGATGCCGTGTGAGCGGGTCCTCTGAAAAGATCCGATGAGGTCGGCTTCGAGGATACCTTTGACCTCGTCATACTTCTTCTTGAGCTCCTCGGTCAGGTCCTCGTACGTGACTGGAGTACCTTCCGCCATCTCAGATGTAGATGGCGATGCAGTTGATGTCGAAGACTGTCCCACCGGGCGTGCCAGAATGTGTTGGCGTCAGAAACCCACCGGCGAGTAGCGACGGGCAACACGTAGAGCCGGGAACAACTCAGAGCTGCGGCTGGCCCTGGTCCCTCGAGTGACGGCCCGCAAAGCCTCTGGTACACACGTCCGATGTTGGTGCAAGGGCGTGCCACCTGATCTATACCTGATCAGGAAGGTGATGGATTTGCTTCGCTTAGTTTCCTGCATGGCATACACGTAAACATTAAATACGAGCCTCGATCGGCTCTCAGGTTATCCTGTGAATCGGCTCAAGGAGCCGATCCACCCATGGTTCGTATGAGGTCTACGATCACATGGTGGTCCTGCTTGATCGATATATAGCTAAAACGACCTACGATGATTTAGGGTTTTCACCGCATAATCGAAACATCCTACGCGTGATTGAGCCTGGCAGCCATGCACGGTGATAATAAACCAACCCTAGACAAGGCCTAAAAACCAACATGAAGTTGATCCCCGGAACATCTTATTGATGACCCACAAGTATAGGGGGTGTATCGTAGTATTTTCGATAAGTAAGAATGTCGATCCCAACGAGGAGCAGAAGGTGTTGACAAGCAGTTTCGATGAAGGATTCCCTGTAAATGCTCACAAACAAGTATTCAGGGGGTTTTGATGTAACAGTTGAATAAAGTACGAGTAAGTAAAGTGCGAGAGTAACAATTGCAGCGAGTGGCCCAATCCTTTTTAGCACAAAGGACAAGCCGGTTTGTTTACTTATAATGACCAAACGTTCTCGAGGACACACGGGATTTTAGTCTAGTGCTTTCGCTACATACGGCTAAATAATCTTCATTGTTATGATAAGTGCTGTGTGGGTGAACCTATGCTAATGTACCGCCCTTCCTAGGACTAATACATACTTGTGATTATACCCCTTGCAAGCATCCGCAACTACAAGAAAGTAATTAAGAATAAATCTAACCACAGCCTTAAACTCTGAGATCCTGCTATCCCTCCTGCATCGATATACCAACGGGGGTTTAGGTTTCTGTCACTCCGGCAACCCCGCAATTGGCAAACTAGTACAAGATGCATTCCCCTAGGCCCATAAAGGTGAAGTGTCATGTAGTCGACGTTCACATGACACCACTAGAAGAATAACACCACAACTTAAATATCATACCATTGAATATTACTCAACCATAGTTCACTACTAACAGTTAGACTTCACCCATGTCCTCAAGAACTAAACGAACTATTCACAAGACATCATATGGAACATGATCAGAGGTGATATGATGATGAATAACAATCTGAACATAAACCTTGGTTCAATGGTTTCACTCAATAGCATCAACAACAAGTAGAAATCGATACCGGGAGAGTTTCCCCTATCAAACAATCAAGATCAAACCCAAATTGCTACGGCGGTGACGGTGTCCAGCGGTGGAGACGGCGGTGATGATGGTAGAGATGATGATGATGGTGATGGAGATGATGTCCAACTCGATGATGGTGACGATAGCGTCGATTTCCCCCTCCGGGAGGGAATTTCCCCGGCGGATTCCTGCCCGCCGGAGAGCTCTTTTCTCTCTGGTGTTCTCCGCCCCGCAGAGGCGGCTGTAACTCTTCGTGAGGTACCCTCTGTGGCTTAGGTCTTCGGGACGAAGGGTTTCGCGAAGAAAAGGAGGCGAAAGGGGCTGTGGGGCCCCCACACCACATGGTGGCGTGGCCAGGCCATGGGCCGCGCCGGCCTGTGGTCTGGCCCCACCTTGGGCCTCCTCAGCTCCTCCTTCTGGCTTCCTTCGTCATCTTGAAAAATAGGATTTTTGGTATAATTTCCTTCCACAGTTGATCTTCCGAAGTATTGCGTTCTGACGGTGCTTTTTCCAGCAGAATCCTGGCTCTGGTGCTTGATCCTCCAATAATGATGAAACATGCAAAATAGATGAAATAACATAAGTATTGTGTCCCAATATGAATTATATCAATGAATAACAGCAAATTATGATATAAAATAGTGATGCAAATTGGACGTATCAACTCCCCCCAAGCTTAGACTTCGCTTGTCCCCAAGCGAAATTGAACTCAGTAAACAGGACCACATGTTTATGGAGTGAAGAGTCGATAAATAAAATACGGACAAGAAGCATCATATTCATTCACACAAGACATTCTAGTAAACAACTTCCTCATATAACTCAACTTGAAACAAGTATAAAGTAATCACAAATAAAGGTGCATAAGAAATCATAGTTGGTGATGGCAAACTTCGTTCTTGGTCAGAGAACAATTAACAGATTATACTTATCTCATTGAGCAGCGCTCTCATGTTAAAGTTTATAAGGCACAACTTGCATACTCAATCATAATGGTCTCCTCATGATCATTGATAACTTGCAAAGCTATATTCATTCAGATAAAACTTGTACTAAACAAGGAAGAATAAAAACATGATGAAGCAAATCACAATATAATGGTTTGATCACAACTACTCAAATGCTTGCTTGAGATGGAGGGAAATAGGTTTACTGACTCAACATAAAGTAAAAGACAGGCCCTTCGCAGAGGGAAGCAGGTATTAAATCATGTGCTAGAGCTTTTCAGTTTTGAAATCATATAAAGATAATAAAAGTAACATTTTGAGAGGTGTTTGTTGTTGTCAACGACTGGTAGCGGGTACTCTAACCCCCTTGCCAGACAACCTCCAAAGAGCGGCTCCCATTTTATTTTTATTTTGTGTGGCACTCCTTCCAACCTTTCTTTCACAAACCATGGCTAACCGAATCCTTCGGGTGCCTGCCAAAAATCTCATACCATGAAGGAGTGCCTTTTTATTTTAGTTTTATTATGATGCTGACACTCCCCCCAACCTTTGCTTACACAAGCCATGGCTTACCGAATCCTTCGGGTGCCGTCCATCAATCACATACCATGGAGGAGTTTCTATTTAGTTTAATTAATTTGGGACTGGGAATCCCATTGCCAGCTCTTTTTGCAAAATTATTGGATAAGCGGATGAAGCCACTAGTCCATTGGTGAAAGTTGCCCAACAAGATTGAAAGATAAAACACCACATACTTCCTCATGAGCTATAAAAAATTGACACAAATAAGAGATAATAAGTTTTGAATTGTTTAAAGGTAGCACACGAAGTATTTACTTGGAATGGCAGAAAATACCATGTAGTAGGTAGGTATGGTGGACACAAATGACATAGGTTTGGGCTAAGGTTTGGATGCATGAGAAGTATTCCCTCTCAGTACAGGTTTTTGGCTAGCAAGGTTAATTAGCAAGCATAAGAGTTGAGGGAAACAAACAAATATACATGTGATAGAAACAATCATGCATCTTCCTTGTAAGCACAAACAATTTTAACTTCAGAATAATAAGCTATGAGCTAACAAGAAAGAAAGACAATGAAACAACTACATGTATTTCTCTTTTCTACTTAAACCTCAAAGTGTTGTTGCTATTGACCAATGCTAAGTTTGCCAAAAACAAATAGATTTATTCAATGCTCCCAAAGTGATACCAATACTAACAACAAGGTAAATCATATAATAGAGATTGCAAACTAAAATAAGATGTGCAATACGTAAATGATAAGACTTCTCATTAATATTCCATAACGATAACTCACACCAAGGGATACATAGATAACCAACTAAAGGAGAGATACTTCCAAACTGCAACCCATCTTATATGATAACTTCCCTACTCATGATATGACACTACTTGAAAATAAAAAGTAAAAGGTAGTGATAATGTGATACCGCAGCACTCCCCCAAGCTTGGAACAAACCAAGGGGATGCCAATACCGATGATGAATTACTCCTTCGGCGATGGTGGTGATGAATTCCTGACAAGCTTCTCAATAAGCTCCTGAAGCTCATCAATCTTGTATGTGAGATTGCGAATCATCTACGAATTGTGCTCGACGCGGTTAAGAAGTCTGTCCGACGGCGAGTCCCAACTCTTGGAGTTATTTCCCCACTCTTCACCCTCAGGCTTCCTCCTTCCTGCAGTGTTAGAACGATCTATATCCCAATTGCTAGGCAATGCTGCCTTGGGAGTCCCTTCAATTTGATTGTTGAAAATTAGATTGTGGAAGGGATGGTGAATGCCTGATAAAGATGTTTTCGGAGCTAGGTAATGACGTGGAACCGCTCCTCCAGTGCGAATTCTTGCGCTCTTGTTTGCACTAAAAGGGTTGTCCACCACCTTGATGCTTGCGATGGTAGCACGCGGGTGTGCGCGCGAATCTTCCTCCACTTCTTCTTCATCCTCTTCCTTGACGTCCTTGTCCTCCTCTTTCCACCCAAGATCTCGATTATCTTCATCCGGAAACTCCTTGCCCTTGTTCTTGGAGACCATGGTGCTTCTAAACTGAAAACAGATCTTGGCAGAAACAGCTCGAAACAAAACACGTCGAGAAAACGATATACGGACCTCCAGAAGTCCGGGGGATTATATAGCAAAAATTTTCTCGACAAAAGGAAAGTACCAGATCGAACCAGAGTCGGAAAGGGGCGACGAGGCGGCCAGACCATAGGTCGGCGCGGGCCCAGGCCAGGCCGCGCCGGCCTATGGTGGCACGCCCTCGTGCGTCTTTTCCACTCCGTTTCGATCTCGTAATTTTTCATATTTTCCAAAAACAGCAAAAATATTGTTCAGAAAGTAAATTGCGAACTTTTCATTACCAGTACTGTTACCTATTCAAAGTCGAGTTCTGGCGGACTGTCAATTTGTTCTTTGATGAAAGCCTCCGGTGTTTCCACTCGAATTATATCAACATCAACATTATAAGAATCACCTGAGATATAATGCTTGAGTCTTTGTCCATTCACCACCTGCGTAGAATTGCCTTGGAGAGAGCTAATTTTGATTGCTCCTGAACGATACACCTCCTCGACAACATATGGTCCTTCCCATTTCGAGAGTAATTTCCCTGCAAAGAATCTGAGACGAGACCGATACAATAGGACTTTATCCCCAATATTAAATTCTTTTTTGATAATCCTTCTATCATGCCATTTTTTAACTTTCTCTTTAAAGAGTTTAGCATTTTCATAAGCTTCACTTCTCCATTCATCTAGAGAACTCAATTGCAACAACCTCTTATTACCGGCAAGTTTAGGATCTTTATTTAATTCTCTAACAGCCCAATAAGCTTTGTGCTCTAGTTCTAAAGGTAAATGACAAGCTTTCCCATAAACCATTTTATAAGGTGACATCCCCATGGGATTTTTATAAGCAGTTCTATAAGCCCATAGTGCATCCTTCAATTTACTAGCCCAATTCTTTCTAGTTTTATTAACAGTCTTTTGCAAGATAGATTTAATCTCTCTATTTGATAATTCTACTTGACCACTAGTTTGAGGATGATAAGCGGAAGCAATTCTATGATTAATACCATACCTAGCAAGAGTTTTTCTAAAACCACCATGAATAAAATGAGAACCTCCATCAGTCATAATATATCTAGGCACTCCAAATCTAGGAAAAATAATGTCTAAAAGCATTCTTAAAGAGGTCTCACCATTAGCACTTTTTGTAGGTATGGCTTCCACCCATTTAGTAACATAATCAACAGCAACAAGTATATGAGTGTTACCTTCTGAAGACGGAAAAGGTCCCATGAAGTCAAATCCCCAACAATCAAATGGTTCAATAACAAGAGTATAATTCATAGGCATTTCATTACGTCTGGAGATATTACCAACCCTTTGGCATTCATCACAAGATAAAATAAACTTTCTCGCATCCTTGAAGAGAGTTGGCCAATAAAAACCTGATTGTAGAACCTTTTGCGCGGTTCTTTCTCCGGCGTGATGTCCTCCATAAGCACTACCATGACATTTACTCAATATCTCTTGTTGTTCATATTCGGGAACACACCTTCGTAGAATACCATCCACTCCTTCTTTATATAAGTGTGGGTCATCCCAGAAATAATGCCTCAAGTCATAAAAGAATTTCCTCCTTTGCTGAGCTGAAAAGGTTGGAGGCAAGTACTTGGAAACAATAAAGTTAGCATAATCAGCATACCAAGGACCTGTCTCGCGAGCTCACCTTTATTACAGCCAATTGTTCATTTGGAAAACTATCATTAACAGAACAGGATCATAAGCAATATTTTCCAATCTAGACAAATTATCAAGAACAGGATTATCAAGACCTTTCCTATCTACAATATGTAAATCGAATTCTTGCAAAAGAAGTACCCATCTAATAAGCCTCGGCTTAGCATCTTTCTTTGTCATAAGGTATCTAATTGCAGCATGATCAGTATGAATCGTAACTTTTGAATCAACAATATAAGATCTAAATTTATCACAAGCAAAGACTACAGCTAATAATTCTTTTTCAGTTGTAGCATAATTTCTTTGAGCAGCATCAAGAGTTTTACTAGCATAATGAATAACATTCAGTTTTTTATCTACTCGCTGTCCAAGAACAGCGCCTACAAGAAATCACTAGCATCACACATAATTTCAAATGGTAAGTTCCAATCGGAGGTTCAACTACAGGAGCAGTTGTTAAGGCTTTCTTTAGAGTTTCAAAAGCTTCCTTACAATCATCATCAAAAACAAAAGGTACGTCTTTTTGAAGAAGATTAGTAAGAGGCTTTGAAATCTTGGAGAAATCTTTAATAAATCTCCTATAAAACCCAGCATGACCAAGAACGCTACGAATACCTTTAACATCCCTCGGATAGGGCATCTTCTCAATTGCTTCAACTTTAGCTCTATCAACTTCAATACCTCTCTCAGAAATTTTATGTCCCAATACAATTCCTTCATTAACCATAAAGTGGCATTTCTCCCAATTAAGAACAAGGTTAGTTTCTTCACATCTCTGCAAAACTTTATCAAGGTTTCGCAAGCAACTATCAAAAGAATTCCCATAGACGGAAAAATCATCCATGAATACTTCCACAATACTCTCACAGAAGCCATGAAAAATAGCAGACATGCATCTTTGAAAAGTAGCAGGAGCATTACATAAACCAAAAGGCATACGCCTATAAGCATAAGTTCCATAGGGACAAGTAAAAGTGGTTTTCTCTTGATCTTTAGTTTTAACAGCAATTTGTGAAAACCCGAATAACCATCAAGAAAGCAAAAATGAGTATTTTTAGACAATCTTTCTAGCATTTGATCAATAAATGGTAAAGGGTAATGATCTTTCTTAGTAACTTTATTAACTTTTCGAAAATCAATGCACATTCTATACCCTACAACTACTCTTTGAGGGATGAGCTCATCATTATCATTAGGCACAACAGTCATTCCTCCTTTCTTGGGAACGCAATGCACAGGACTAACCCATCTACTATCGCAATAGGATATATAATACCAGCTTCAAGAAGTTTTAATACCTCATTCCTTACCACCTCCTTCATCTTGAATTAGACGACGCTGATGTTCAACAACAGGCTTTGCATCATCTTCCATATTAATAGCATGTTGGCAAATAGAAGGAGAAATCCCCTTCAAATCATCAAGAGTGTAGCCAATAGCGCCTCGGTGTTTCTTCAATATTTCCAATAGCCTTTCTTCTTCAAACTCTGTAAGCTTAGAACTAATAATAACAGGATATATTTTCTTATCATCAATATGAGCATATTTAAGATTATCGGGTAAAGGCTTTAAATCAAAAACAGGATCTTCCTTTGGCGGCGGTGTTGTACCCAAATCTTCCACCGGTAAATCATGCTTGAGAATAGGTTGGCGAAGAAAAATTTCCTCAAGCTCATCTCTTTCTTTCCTAAAAACTTCACTCTCGCTATTCTCCAAATGTTGCTGCAAACGATTATTAGGAACAAGAACAATAGATGCACACTGCTCCATTTTAAAATCATCACTAGGCAAATCAGCTTTATAAGGAGTTTTGGTAAATTTAGAGAAGTTAAACTCATAAGATTCACCAGCAAATTTAGTCAAAATTTTCTCTTTCTTGCAATCTATAATAGCTCCACAAGTATTTAGAAAAGGTCTACCAAAAATGATAGGACAATAATCACTAGCAGCAGTAACCAAGTACCAAAAAGTCAGCAGGATATTTAATCTTACCGCATAAAACTTCCACATCTCGAACAATACCAATTGGAGAAATAGTTTCTCTATTAGCCAGCTGAATAACCACATCAATATCTTCAAGTTCACAAGAATCAATTTCGTGCATAATCTCCGTGTAAAGCTCATAAGGAATAGCACTAACACTTGCACCAATATCACATAAACCATAATAGCAATGATCACCAATTCTAACAGATAGCATAGGAACACTAACTTGTTTGGGTTTATTAGGATGTGAAACAATATTAGAAGCATCTTCACAGAAAATAATATGACCATCCTCCACATTTTCAGTCACAAGATCTTTAACTATTGCAACAAAGCAGTTCAACTTTTATTTGTTCTTCAGGTTCTACAGGTTTCTTTTCACTTTTATGAACCGCACTATTTATAACAGAGTACTCCTTCATTTTAGCAGGGAAAGGAGTTTTTTCAATATAAGCTTCAGGAATAATATGATCAGCGATTTCAACAACAACGCAATTATTAATAGATGAATCAATTTTATCTTTATACGGTTCATGATACTTATCAAAATTCTTCTTAGGCAATTCATAATGAGAGGCAAAAGCTTTATAAAGATTTGCAGCAACTTGAGAATCAAGACCATATGTAGCACTCATATTACGAACTTTATCAATATCCATAAAAGCTTCATTGGATTTTTAATCATAAAGTATACCTGATTCTCGAGCCTTGTCGTTCTCCCAACCTTCAGTATTTTCTGGGATCCGATCAAGAAGGTCCCTTTTAAACTCTTCTTTGTTGCGTGTAAATGATCCGTAACAAGAAGTATCCAGCAAGGTCTTGTCTTGAAAATAAAGTCTTGCATAGAAATTATCAATAATAACATTACCAGGAAGCTCATGAATGGGGCATTTGAGCATTAAAGACTTCAATCTCCCCAAGCTTGGGCAATACTCTCTCCATCATGAGGCCAAAAATTATATATGCGATTCCGATCCTTGTGAATTTCACTTGGAGGATAGAACTTAGAATAAAACCGGGGCACAATATCATTCTATTCAAGAGAATCCCCATTATCCAAGAATTTATACCAATGTGCCGCCTTACTGCAGCGATATAGAGAATAGTTTCTTCCTCACTTCATCCATAGCAATACCTGCACACTTGAATAAACCGCATAATTCATGCAAGAACAATAAATGATCTCCGGGGTGGACAGTTCCATCCCCTTCATAGCGGTTATCCATAACACGTTCAATAATTTTCATAGGTATTTTATATGGTATCACTTCCTCACCTGGCGCCTCACCCACTACCGTTGCAGTAGTAGTAGATTTCCCAAATAGAAATTGAAGAGAAGATCTCTCCATAATGACTTATAGCAAGAAAGAAATAAAATCAGCACAAACAAGAAAGGTTTTCCTTACCAATTCCACTTACCAATAGCGCTTCACTCCCCGGCAACGGCGCCAGAAAATAGTCTTGATGACCCACAAGTATAGGGGTGTATCGTAGTATTTTCGATAAGTAAGAATGTCAATCCCAACGAGGAGCGAGAAGGTGTTGACAAGCGGTTTCGATGAAGGATTCACTGTAAATGCTCACAGACAAGTATTCAGTGGGTTTTGATGTAACAGTTGAATAAAGTACGAGTAAGTAAAGTGCGAGAGTAACAATTGCAGCGAGTGGCCCAATCCTTTTTAGCACAAAGGACAAGCCGGTTTGTTTACTTATAATGACCAAACGTTCTCGAGGACACACGGGATTTTAGTCTAGTGCTTTCGCTACATACGGCTAAATAATCTTCATTGTTATGATAAGTGCTGTGTGGGTGAACCTATGCTAATGTACCGCCCTTCCTAGGACTAATACATACTTGTGATTATACCCCTTGCAAGCATCCGCAACTACAAGAAAGTAATTAAGAATAAATCTAACCACAGCCTTAAACTCTGAGATCCTGCTATCCCTCCTGCATCGATATACCAACGGGGGTTTAGGTTTTTGTCACTCCGGCAACCCCGCAATTGGCAAACGAGTACAAGATGCATTCCCCTAGGCCCATAAAGGTGAAGTGTCATGTAGTCGACGTTCACATGACACCACTAGAAGAATAACACCACAACTTAAATATCATACCATTGAATATTACTCAACCATAGTTCACTACTAACAGTTAGACTTCACCCATGTCCTCAAGAACTAAACGAACTACTCACAAGACATCATATGGAACATGATCAGAGGTGATATGATGATGAATAACAATCTGAACATAAACCTTGGTTCAATGGTTTCACTCAATAGCATCAACAACAAGTAGAAATCGATACCGGGAGAGTTTCCCCTATCAAACAATCAAGATCAAACCCAAATTGCTACGGCGGTGACGGTGTCCAGCGGTGGAGACGGCGGTGATGATGGTGGAGATGATGATGATGGTGATGGAGATGATGTCCAGCTCGATGATGGTGACGATGGCGTCGATTTCCCCCTCCGGGAGGGAATTTCCCCGGCGGATTCCTGCCCGCCGGAGAGCTCTTTTCTCTCTGGTGTTCTCCGCCCTGCAGAGGCGGCTGTAACTCTTCGTGAGGTACCCTCTGTGGCTTAGGTCTTCGGGACGAAGGGTTTCGCGAAGAAAAGGAGGCGAAAGGGGCTGTGGGGCCCCCACACCACATGGTGGCGCGGCCAGGCCATGGGCCGCGCCGGCCTGTGGTCTGGCCCCACCTTGGGCCTCCTCAGCTCCTCCTTCTGGCTTCCTTCGTCATCTTGAAAAATAGGATTTTTGGTATAATTTCCTTCCACAGTTGATCTTCCGAAATATTGCGTTCTGACGGTGCTTTTTCCAGCAGAATCCTGGCTCCGGTGCTTGATCCGCCAATAATGATGAAACATGCAAAATAGATGAAATAACATAAGTATTGTGTCCCAATATGAATTATATCAATGAATAACAGCAAATTATGATATAAAATAGTGATGCAAATTGGACGTATCACTTATCTAGGGCTAGCAAACTACACCCTACGTGCTACTGGATCCTTCAACCCGTTTGCAAGGCCTAACTATGAAGATATTAAACTAATCCTTGAAGAACAAGGAGCAATCATAACGGATCGGATCTACTAAATAATGATCAAGCAAGGTGCCGCCCTTACACCTAAGATAGGTGTAAGGGCGGCTAGACGTCTAAGGGTTGCATGGACAAAAGCATGTTACACGACGAAACAATGCTAACCCTAACACATCTATGATAACTACGTTGCTCGCCATCAACAAGGCTTCAGCACGAGCAACGCATGATAATCGAATAACACAGATCGCCTAGATCGCAAGATGCGATCTAGGCAGCATGATGCTTACCCGGAAGAAACCCTCGAAACAAAGGGGTTGGCGATGCGCCTAGATTGGTTTGTGATGAACGTGATTGTTATTTTTCTCGATAACCCTAGATACATATTTATAGTCCGTAGACTTTCTAACGTGGGAATAATCCCAACCGTGCACGAGCCAAACTCTAACTAACCGACACGTATCCTACTATATTTACAGATACAAGGGCAAACTGCCCAAACTTCGTGTATAAGGCCGGTTCACGTATTTCTTCCATGTATATTCTTCAAGCCCAATCTTGATCGCGGCCCACCTCTGATCCGGTCAAATTCTGGTGATAACACATGCCCCCCTGGTTTTGGAATTGATAATTCCAAAATCACTCTGCTTTTTCTTCGTCGGGTCATGTCGTGGCAAGGCAAAACCGTCGCAGTATCCTTCATCATGATGCCTTGCCTTCTTAACTTCTCCGCGTGATTTGACCGTTGTTTTTCTTTTTCTTTGGGCACCACTTCCTCGGAAACTGCTGTGGCATTAAATCTCCACTATATCCCTTTTTATTTAACCGCTCCAAACAATTCCGCCACTTCATCCCCTTGCTCTGTTCTAGCCATCGGCACCAAGAAACCCCAATCTCAGAGCAATGTCTTCCTCCTCTTCCTCCTCCGCCTCGTCGGACCTCTCCTCCCAGTCCTTCTCCTCCTCCTCCTCCTCCTCCCGCGAACCCACGCCAGAGTGGGATCCGATGGTGGTTCAGATGGCGGCGCACGACGAGCGCGCCCCAGAGGAGTGGGACCAGGAGGACCACGCCTCCTCCGTCTGGTCCGAGGACGACAAGTCCTCGACCAGCGGAGAGGAAGAGCTCCAGTTCCTCGCCGATGGGGAACTGGAATCGGAGAGCGAGGATGACTCGTTCTCCTAGGACGGCTACACCTTCTCCGAGGAAGAGGTGGAGGAAGACGACGACGATGACTCCCTCGAGGATTACCCGCCGGCGAAGCGGTTCCGCGCCGGGTCAGACGACGACGACATCGGTGCAACATCTTACAGCGATTTGTTTGTCATTTCCCATACAAAACTATATATATATCCTTAGTCTTCTAAAGTACTCAAGAATATTCTTACTGTCGTCCAATGATCATCATATGAATCATTCTGGTATATGCTCATAACATTTTATAGCACATGACATCTGATTGTGTACATATTATTCGTGATCTATAATCACTCATGTGTTTTTACTCATTGAGTGTCAGATACACTCAAGTCTTGTTAAAACTTAACATGACAAGAATATTTTCTTAATATTTTTATATTGAACTATTTCAATATCCATTCTATGTACTTTGACTTGAACATATTATGTGTTTCAATCTATCTTCATAGATCTTGACACAAAATTTGTTTCAGTCCATATCACTTTCATTGAAGTTAATTTTTCAATGAAACCTTTTAATCAAGTATGTAATTTCATTATTTATAACCAACTATATGTCTTCTACATAAGTATTATAAATATGTCTCAGCACTCCCACTTAATTTCTTGCAAATGCAAGCCTCTTCATCGTCTCTGATGAAATCAAAAACTCTTTGACTATTTCATCCAGTGAAGATTCAAACTCCGCTATACTTACTTCATCAAATTGAAGTTTGTATACCTATCTAGTATTCCACGGACCAGCAAAACTCTTGGTTGTATCTTGTATACACCTTTTAATACATACTTCTGATAAGTAATGTATTTTGCCATCCTACTAGCATATCTCATAAAAGAAATATGTAGTGATTACTAGAATAATCCACATAGACTATAAGCATTGCTACGGAAGATCTAATCTTATCGTAGTCAACTCTTTGAACTTTGTCGTAAACAATTTTTCGACAAGTCGAGCTTCTTTAAGGATATTCCATCCAAGTCCATCAATTTTATAGATCCATTTACTTTCAAAAAGTATTTATCTATCTTGGATTTCATGGCATATAGCCATTTTAACGGAGTCAGGGCCCATCATAACTTCTTTGTTTGTAGTTGGTTTACCATTGTTCAAAATCAATCCTTTGTTCACAAATCATTTATTTGATCACAAAGTAAACCATACATACAAGGTTCAATATGTACTTCAATCTCCATGGCTAAAACACTTTGTAGTCATGGGAGCCATGTTCGTCATGGTCGCTTCCGGAACCAATTTCCGATGCTGCGCTACTCTGATCATTATGCTCAGGTTCATAAACCTTATCAAGTTCTATTGTCCTCCCACTCAAATACTTCGCTAGAAAACAATTTCTTGGAAATAAGCAAGTAACATTAACAAACACTTTTGTCGTTTACTTCATAGTGGAAAGAATTCCCAATCAATTCTTTGGGATAACCAACAAAGACATTCATCCGATTTTGGTTGTTAACTTTTAGACCAAAATTTAAAGAAAGGACTATTAGGGTTTATACCCATGCCATAACTCGTATGGTGTCATTTCTACGGATCATGATGATGCTCTATTCAGTGTAAAAGCGGTAGTCACTAAAGCATAATCCACAAAAATATAATGGCGTCATAATATTTTATCTCATCATTAATCCAACAAGGCTTGGATACATCTCTCGGATACTATATCATCATTATGATGCTCCAAGAAATGTGAGTTGTAGAACAATTTCATGACTCTCTTAGATGTTCGCTAAAACTCGTAATTCAAATATTTTCACCATGATCCAATCATAGATATTTGACTTTTCTATTACGATGATTTCCACTTCATGCTGAAATTTATTTGAATCCATTCAAATGTTTCAAACTTCTTCCTTATTGAATATATCCACATATATATACTCAATTTATTGTTGAAAGTTTTCATGAAGTAGAAGAATCTCCCGCACACAACTATGCCCAGTGAACCACATACATCATCATGTATTTTTCACTAAGTTAGTTGCCCGTTCAACTCTTGGCCTATGAACGGTATTTTAATCATTCTCTTTAGAAAAGATTTGCAAGCGCCAAATGATTCAAAAATCAAATGACTCCAAAATCCATTTGCATGGAGTTTCTTCATGCGTTCCTTTCTAACATGACCTAAATGGCGGTTCCACAAATACGTGGAATTCAAATCATTTGCCTTATGGCATTTTAGCATCAGTGTTATGTATGTGTGTTTCACCATTAAGATTTATAATAACTTATCCATCGTACATGGAGTAATGTCATAATTTGAACAACTCATTGTTTTCATTTGACCAGAGCAAAATAACAATTATTAAGTTCTTTATTATAAATTCTAAGGGCTAGATAGAATGCCAACGACGAACATAATAACACTTTATTTTGTTCCAGACGTGTATTCCTATCATATTCCTTGTCAGTCACTTAGGCCATTGTATTCTTGTATTGTGTTGTTTTGTATGACACTTCATACCAACCAATATAGTACTAATACCCAAGAATTTCATAGTGTGACTTAACTAGGAATACAACCATAACATGTATATCATTTATATACACCTGAGCTAGACTTTCTAGTCTTTTCTTTCTTTCTGCCAAAATATCTTTTGCAGTTTCTCTTTTAGCTTTCCTCATTATTCAGAAAAACACTTCAACATCAATAACTTCTAGGTTTGTTGGTCAAATACCAATAACCTTGAGGTTCTTACTTTGAAGTTGATCATCATATGACAAGTGTTCCGGATTTCTCTATTAATAACCTTTTAATATGATGAACAATTTCACTCATAATTTTATCCATCATATCATGACGAATTTTCGAGACCATGTCTGTACATGCTAGGCTCGTAAAGTTTAACCTTAGTATTCGCATGTGCAAATCTGGCTTGTACCCGTTGTAAGCACACGTAGAATCTATAACACCCGATCATCACGTGATGCTTCGAAACGACGAGTCTTAGCAACGGTGCATACTAAGGACAATCACTTCATGGATATGCGAATATCATTAGTGCCCCAATAGTTGGAGGATTGGGACGCCTTGCGTCTTCAACCTTCGTACATTCCCATAAAACTTATGAGTTTATGTAGTCTCACCAAAATATATTCTATCATCTTGCAATAAGGTCTTAGATATCACATATATCTCATACCTTGATTATTTCTGAAAACTAAATTTTCAGCTCCTTATTTTTCAAACAGATTTGAACTTCAAGTTTTACGGAGACAAGATAACTTTAGGTACTAATTGAAACCACAACTCTTTGAATCAACAATGTGAGGTTTACTAAAAGTTTGCAATAGGACTTAATCATTTCTTGATTCTTTAACAATACGGTACCAGTCCGTAAAGTTTTCTTATCAGACTTAACAGTATTTTTATCTCAATTACAAGACTAGCGCATGGTAGAAAACGGATGCCAATACTACAAAATTAATTCAAAATACTACTCAGACTATGTTTATGATAATTAGTTCATGTTTTAATCTAATTACTAATGAACTCCCACTTAATACAACATCCCTCATAGTTGTTAAGTGGTACACGATCCAAATCCACTACAACAAAACCGATCATCACGTGAGATGATGTAGCTTCAATGGTGAACATCAACATGTTGATCATATCATCCATATGACTCATGTTCAACCTTTCGGTTTCCGTTGTCCCGAGGCCATGTCTGTACATGCTAGGCTCGTCAAGCAAACCCAGGTATTCCGCGTGTGCAACATGGCTTACACCCGTTGTATGTGAACGTTGAGTCTATCACATCCGATCATCACGAGATGCTTCGAAACGACGAACTGTACAACGGTGCATACGAGGGGAGAACACTTTATTATCTTGATATTAATGTGAGGGATCATCTTATAATGCTACCGTCGCGTTCTAAGCAAAATAAGATGCATAAAGGATTAACATCACATGCAATTCATATGTGATATGATATGGCCCTTTTGTCTTTGCGCCTTTGATCTTCATCTCTAAAGCACGGACATGATCTCCATCATCAACGGGCATGATCTCCATCATCGTCGGCGTAGCGTCAAGGTTCATGGCGCCGTCTTCATGGTTGTTCACCTCATGTAGCAACTATTACAACTACTTTGAAATACTACTCAACATGAATTTTAAAGACAACCATAAGGCTCATGCTGGTTGCCACAATACAATAATGATCATCTCATACATATTCATCATCACATTATGGCCATATCACATCACCAAACCCTGCAAAAACAAGTTAGACGTCTCTAATTTGGTTTGCATATTTTACGTGGTTTAGGGTTTTCGAGTAAGATCTAATCTACCTACGAACATGAACCACAACGGTGATACTAGTGTTGTCAATAGAAGAGTAAATTGAATCTTCACTATAGTAGGAGAGACAGACACCCGCAAAGCCTCTTATGCAATACAAGTTGCATGTCGAACGAGGAACAAGTCTCATGAACGCGGTCATGTAAAGTTAGTCCGGGCCGCTTCATCCCACTATGCCACAAAGATGCAAAGTACTCAAACTAAAGATAACAAGAGCATCAACGCCCACAAAACCATTGTGTTCTACTCGTGCAACCATCTATGCATAGACACGGCTCTGATGCCACTGTAGGGATTCGTTGCATAGAAAACAAAAAATTTCCTACCGCGAGAACGCAATCCAAGCCAAGATGCAATCTAGAAGACGGGAGCAACGAGGGGGATGATCAAGACTAACCCTTGAAGATTTCCAAAGCCTATAAGAGTAGGCTCTTATTGCTGCGGTAGACGATCACTTGCCGCTTGCAAAAGCGCGTAGAAGATCTTGATCACGGTGCCACAATCGGGCAGCACCTCCGTACTCGGTCACACGTTCGGTGTTGATGAAGACGATGTCCTTCTCCCCGTTCCAGCGGGCAGCGGAAGTAGTAGCTCCTCCTTGAATCCGGCAGCACGACGGCGTGGTGGCGGTGGCGGTGGAGATCTCCGGCGGAGCTTCGCTAAGCGTGCGGGAGAAGAGGAGGAGAGAGGGGGCGGCTAGGGTTTGGGAGAGGGGGTGGCCGGTGACACGCGTACAGCACGCGACCGTTGGGAACCCCAAGTGGAAGGTGTGACGCGTACAGCAGTAAGTTTCCCTCAGTTAGAAACCAAGGTTTATCGAACCAGTAGGAGTCAAGAAGCACGTTGAAGGTTGATGGCGGCGAGATGTAGTGCGGCGCAACACCAGGGATTCCGGCGCCAACGTGGAACCTGCACAACACAAACCAAGTACTTTGCCCCAACGAACAAATGAGGTTGTCAATCTCACCGGCTTGCTGTAACAAAGGATTAGATGTATAGTGTGGAAGATGATTGTTTGCAGAAAACAAGAGAACAAGATTGCAAGAGATTGTATTTCAGTATAGAGAATTGGACCAGGGTCCACAGTTCACTAGAGGTGTCTCTCCCATAAGATAAACAGCATGTTGGGTGAACAAATTACAGTTGGGCAATTGACAAATAAAGAGGGCATGACCATGCACATACATATTATGATGAGTATTGTGAGATTTAATTGGGCATTACGACAAAGTACATAGACCGCTATCCAGCATGCATCTATGCCTAAAAAGTCCACCTTCAGGTTATCATCCGAACCCCCTCCAGTATTAAGTTGCTAACAACAGACAATTGCATTAAGTATTACGCGTAATGTAATCAGTAACTACATCCTCAAACATAGCACCAATGTTTTATCCCTAGTGGCAACAACACATCCATAACCTTAGAGATTTCTGTCACTTCCCCAGATTCACGGAGACATGAACCCACTATCGAGCATAAATACTCCCTCTTGGAGTTACAAGCATCTACTTGGCCAGAGCATCTACTAGTAACGGAGAGCATGCAAGATCATAAACAACACATAGATATAAATTGATAATCAACATAACATGGTCTTCTCTATTCATCGGATCCCAACAAACACAACATATAGAATTACAGATAGATGATCTTGATCATGTTCGGCAGCTCACAAGACCCGACAATTAAGCACAATGAGGAGAAGACAACCATCTAGCTACTGCTATGGACCCATAGTCCAGGGGTAGACTACTCACACATCACTCCGGAGGCGACCATGGCGGCGTAGAGTCCTCCGGGAGATGATTCCCCTCTCCGGCAGGGTGCCGGAGGCGATCTCCTGAATCCCCCGAGATGGGATTAGCGGCGGCGGCGTCTCTGGAAGGTTTTCCGTATCGTGGCTCTCGGTACTGGGGGTTTCGCGACGGAGGCTATTTGTAGGCGGAAGGGCAGGTCGAGGGGCGTCACGAGGGGCCCACACCATAGGTCGGCGCGGCCAGGGCTTGGGCCGCGCCGCCCTATGGTTTGGCCGCCTCGTGGCCCCACTTCGTTGACTCTTCGCTCTTCTGGAAGCTTCGTGGCAAAATAGGACCCTGGGCGTTGATTTCGTCCAATTCCGAGAATATTTCTTTACTAGGATTTCTGAAACCAAAAACAGCAGAAACAAGAATCGGCACTTCGGCATCTTGTTAATAGGTTAGTTCCAGAAAATGCACGAATATGACATAAAGTGTGCATAAAACATGTAGATATCATCAATAATGTGGCATGGAACATAAGAAATTATCGATACGTCGGAGACGTATCAGCATCCCCAAGCTTAGTTTTCGTCGTCCCGAGCAGGTAAACGATAAACAAAGATAATTTCTGGAGTGACATGCCATCATAACCTTGATCATACTATTTGTAAAGCATATGTAGTGAATGCAGCGATCAAAACAATGTATATGACATGAGTAAACAAGTGAATCATATAGCAAAGACTTTTCATGAATAGTACTTCAAGACAAGCATCAATAAGTCTTGCATAAGAGTTAACTCATAAAGCAATAATTCAAAGTAAAGGCATTGAAGCAACACAAAGGAAGATTAAGTTTCAGCGGTTGCTTTCAACTTATAACATGTATATCTCATGGATATTGTCAACATAGAGTAAATATAATAAGTGCAATATGCAAGTATGTAGGAATCAATGCACAGTTCACACAAGTGTTTGTTTCTTGAGATGGAGAGAAATAGGTGAACTGACTCAACAATAAAAGTAAAAGAATGGTCCTTCAAAGAGGAAAGCATCGATTGCTATATTTGTTCTAGAGCTTTGATTTTGAAAACAAGAAACAATTTTGTCAACGGTAGTAATAAAGCATATGTATCATGTAAATTATATCTTACAAGTTGCAAGCCTCATGCATAGTATACTAATAGTGCCCGCACCTTGTCCTAATTAGCTTGGACTACCGGGATTATCGCAATGCACATGTTTTAACCAAGTGTCACAAAGGGGTACCTCTATGCCGCCTGTAC
This sequence comes from Lolium perenne, assembly GCF_019359855.2. NCBI lineage: Eukaryota > Viridiplantae > Streptophyta > Magnoliopsida > Poales > Poaceae > Lolium > Lolium perenne. The sequence goes on along the minus strand of NC_067246.2, from coordinate 100,686,896 downwards.
AAAGGTCTAAGGAGAAAGCTCGCATTGGATTTCTCGCTATTGATTATTCTCAACTTAGACATCCATACCGGGACAACATAGACAACATATAATGGACTCCTCTTATATGCATAAGCATGTAGCAACAATTAATTTTCTCATTTGAGATTGAGGATATATGTCCAAAACTGAAACTTCCACCATGAATCATGGCTTTAGTTAGCGGCCCAATGTTCTTCTCTAACAATATGCACGCTCTAACCATAAGGTGGTAGATCTCCCTTACTTCAGACAAGACGAACATGCATAGCAACTCACATGATATTCAACAAAGAGTAGTTGATGGCGTCCCCAGGAACATGGTTATCGCACAACGAGCAACTTAATAAGAGATAAAGTGCATAAGTACATATTCAATACCACAATAGTTTTTAAGCTATTTGTCCCATGAGCTATATATTGTAAAGGTAGAGGATATAAATTTAAAGGTAGCACTCAAGCAATTTACTTTGGAATGGCGGAGAAATACCATGTAGTAGGTAGGTATGGTGGACACAAATGGCATAGTGGTTGGCTCAAGTATTTTGGATGCATGAGAAGTATTCCCTCTCGATACAAGGTTTAGGCTAGCAAGGTTATTCGAAACAAACACAAGGATGAAGCGGTGCAGCAAAACTCACATAAAAGACATATTGAAAACATTATAAGACTCTACACCGTCTTCCTTGTTGTTCAAACTCAATACTAGAAATTATCTAGACCTTAGAGGGACCAATTATGCAAACCAAATTTTAGCATGCTCTATGTATTTCTTCATTAATGGGTGCAAAGTATATGATGCAAGAGCTTAAACATGAGCACAACAATTGCCAAGTATCACATTATCCAAGACATTTTAGCAAATTACTACATGTATCATTTTCCAATTCCAACCATATAACAATTTAACGAAGAAGAAACTTCGCCATGAATATTATGAGTAGAGCCTAAGGACATACTTGTCCATATGCTACAGCGGAGCATGTCTCTCTCCCACATAAAGAATGCTAGGATCCATTTTATTCAAACAAAAAAAAAACAAAAACAAACCGACGCTCCAAGCAAAGCACATAAGCTGTGATGGAATAAAAATATAGTTTCAGGGGAGGAACCTGATAATGTTGTCGATGAAGAAGGGGATGCCTTGGGCATCCCTAAGCTTAGACGCTTGAGTCTTCTTGATATATGCAGGGGTGAACCACCGGGGCATCCCCAAGCTTAGAGCTTTCACTCTCCTTGATCATGTTGTATCATCTCCCTCTCTTGATCCTTGAAAACTTCCTCCACACCAAACTTAGAACAACTCATTAGAGGGTTAGTGCACAATCAAAATATACATGTTCAGAGGTGACATAATCATTCTTAACACTTCTGGACATTGCACAAAGCTACAGAAAGTCAATGGAATCGAAATATCCATCGAACATAACAAAACAGGCAATGCGAAATAAAAGGCAGAATCTGTCAAAATAGAACAGTTCGTATTGACGAATTTTATTGAGGCACCAGACTTGCTCAAATGAAAATGCTCAAATTGAATGAAAGTTGCGTACATATCTGTGGATCACTCACGTAAATTGGCATAATTTTTTGAGTTACCTACAGAGAATTTTGCCCAGATTCGTGACAGCAAAGAAATTTGTTTCTGCGCAGTAATCCAAATCTAGTATGAACTTTTCTATCAACGACTTTACTTGGCACAACAAAACACTAAACTAAGATAAGGAGAGGTTGCTACAGTAGTAAACAACTTTCAAGACACAAAATAAAAACAAGGTACTGTAGTAAAAAAACATGGGTTGTCTCCCATAAGCGCTTTTCTTTAACGCCTTTCAGCTAGGCGCAGAAAGTGTGTATCAAGTATTATCAAGAGACGAAGTGTCAACATCATAATTTGTTCTAATAATAGAATCAAAAGGTAACTTCATTCTCTTTCTAGGGGAGTGTTCCATACCTTTATTGAGAGGAAATTGATATTTTATATTACCTTCCTTCATATCAATGATAGCACCAACAGTTCGAAGAAAAGGTCTTCCCAATATAATGGGACAAGATGCATTGCATTCAATATCCAGGACAACAAAATCAATGGGGACAAGGTTATTGTTAACGGTAATGCGAACATTATCAACTTTCCCCAAAGGTTTCTTTGTAGAATGATCAGCAAGATTAACATCCAAATAACAATTTTTCAGCGATGGCAAGTCAAGCATATTATAAATTTTCTTAGGCATAACAGAAATACTTGCACCAAGATCACATAAAGCATTACAATCAAAATCATTGACCTTCATCTTAATGATGGGCTCCCAACCATCCTCTAGCTTTCTAGGAATAGAAGCTTCGCGTTCTAGTTTCTCTTCTCTAGCTTTTATGAGAGCATTTGTAATATGTTGCGTGAAAGCCAAATTTATAGCACTAGCATTAGGACTTTTAGCAAGTTTTTGTAAGAACTGTATAACTTCAGAGATGTGGCAATCATCAAAATTTAAACCATTATAATCTAAAGCAATGGGATCATCATCCCTAATGTTGGAAAAAATTTCAGCAGTTTTATCACGACGGTTTTAGCTTTAAGCGATTTCGAGGCAGTTTCTCACGCTTTGCATTAGAAGTGGAAACATTGCTAACACCAATTATTTTATTATTATTAGTAGGAGGTGCAGCAACTTGTGTAGCATTAGCATTACTAGTGGTGGTAATAGTCCAAACTTTAGCTATATTCTCTTCTTTTTCATTTTCTTCTCTTTCCCACCTAGCACGCAATTCGGCCATCAATCTTATATTCTCATTAATTCTAACTTGGATGGAATTTGCTGTAGTAACAATTTTATGATTATGATTTTCATGAGGCATAACTTTCGATTTCAAAAGATCAACATCAGCAGCAAGACTATCGACTTTAGAAGCAAGTATATCAATTTTCCCAAGCTTTTCTTCAACAGATTTGTTAAAAGCAGTTTGTGTACTAATAAATTCTTTAAGCATGGCTTCAAGTCCAGGGGGTGAATTCCTATTATTGTTGTAAGAATTCCCATAAGAATTACCATAGCCATTGCCATTATTATAAGGATATGGCCTATAGTTGTTACTAGAATTGTTCCGGTAAGCATTGTTGTTGAAATTATTATTTTTAATGAAGTTTACATCAACATGTTCTTCTTGTGCAACCAATGAAGCTAACGGAATATTGTTAGGATCAACATTTGTCCTATCATTCACAAGCATAGACATAATAGCATCAATCTTATCACTCAAGGAAGAGGTTTCTTTGACAGAATTTACCTTCTTACCTTGTGGAGCTCTTTCCGTGTGCCATTCAGAGTAGTTGATCATCATATTATCAAGAAGCTTTGTTGCTTCACAAAGAGTGATGGACATAAAGGTACCTCCAGCAGCTGAATCCAATAGGTTCCGCGAAGAAAAATTCAGTCCTGCATAAAAGGTTTGGATGATCATCCAAGTAGTCAGTCCATGGGTTGGGCAATTTTTAACCAAAGATTTCATTCTTTCCCATGCTTGTGCAACATGCTCAGTATCTAATTGTTTAAAATTCATTATGCTACTCCTCAAAGATATAATTTTAGCAGGGGGATAATATCTACCAATAAAAGCATCCTTGCATTTAGTCCATGAATCAATACTATTCTTAGGCAGAGATAGCAACCAATCTTTAGCTCTTCCTCTTAATGAGAAAGGGAACAATTTTAATTTTATAATGTCACCATCTACATCTTTATACTTTTGCATTTCACACAATTCAACAAAATTATTAAGATGGGCAGCAACATCATCAGAACTAACACCAGAAAATTGCTCTCGCATAACAAGATTTAGTAAAGCAGGTTTAATTTCAAAGAATTCTGCTGTAGTAGCAGGTGGAGCAATAGGTGTGCATAAGAAATCATTATTATTTGTGGTTGTGAAGTCACACAACTTAGTATTTTCAGGAGTACCCATTTTAGCAACAGTAAATAAAGCAAACTAGATAAAGTAAATGCAAGTAACTAATTTTTTTGTGTTTTTGATATAGCAAACAAGATAGCAAATAAAGTAAAACTAGCAACTAATTTTTTTGTATTTTGATTTAGTGCAGCAAACAAAGTAGTAAATAAAACTAAGCAAGACAAAAACAAAGTAAAGAGATTGGGATGTGGAGACTCCCCTTGCAGCGTGTCTTGATCTCCCCGGCAACGGCGCCAGATATTTAGCTTGACACGCGTACAGCACGCGACCGTTGGGAACCCCAAGTGGAAGGTGTGATGCGTACAGCAGTAAGTTTCCCTCAGTTAGAAACCAAGGTTTATCGAACCAGTAGGAGTCAAGAAGCACGTTAAAGGTTGCTGGCGGCGAGATGTAGTGCGGCGCAACACCAGGGATTCCGGCGCCAACGTGGAACCTGCACAACACAAACCAAGTACTTTGCCCCAACGAAACAGCGAGGTTGTCAATCTCACCGGCTTGCTGTAACAAAGGATTAGATGTATAGTGTGGAAGATGATTGTTTGCAGAAAACAGTAGAACAGTATTGCAGTAGATTGTATTTCAGTATAGAGAATTGGACCGGGGTCCACAGTTCACTAGAGGTGTCTCTCCCATAAGATAAACAACATGTTGGGTGAACAAATTACAGTTGGGCAATTGACAAATAAAGAGGGCATGACCATGCACATACATATTATGATGAGTATTGTGAGATTTAATTGGGCATTACGACAAAGTACATAGACCGCTATCCAGCATGCATCTATGCCTAAAAAGTCCACCTTCAGGTTATCATCCGAACCCCCTCCAGTATTAAGTTGCTAACAACAAACAATTGCATTAAGTATTGCGCGTAATGTAATCAGTAACTACATCCTCAAACATAGCACCAATGTTTTATCCCTAGTGGCAACAACACATCCATAATCTTAGAGATTTCTGTCACTTCCCCAGATTCACGGAGACATGAACCCACTATCGAGCATAAATACTCCCTCTTGGAGTTACAAGCATCTACTTGGCCAGAGCATCTACTAGTAACGGAGAGCATGCAAGATCATAAACAACACATAGATATAAATTGATAATCAACATAACATGGTATTCTCTATTCATCGGATCCCAACAAACACAACATATAGAATTACAGATAGATGATCTTGATCATGTTCGGCAGCTCACAAGACCCGACAATTAAGCACAATGAGGAGAAGACAACCATCTAGCTACTGCTATGGACCCATAGTCCAGGGGTAGACTACTCACACATCACTCCGGAGGCGACCATGGCGGCGTAGAGTCCTCCGGGAGATGATTCCCCTCTCCGGCAGGGTGCCGGAGGCGATCTCCTGAATCCCCCAAGATGGGATTGGCGGCGGCGGCGTCTCTGGAAGGTTTTCCGTATCGTGGCTCTCGGTACTAGGGGTTTCGCGACGGAGGCTATTTGTAGGCGGAAGGGCAGGTCGAGGGGCGTCACGAGGGGCCCACACCATAGGTCGGCGCGGCCAGGGCTTGGGCCGCGCCGCCCTATGGTTTGGCCACCTCGTGGCCCCACTTCGTTGACTCTTCGGTCTTCTGGAAGCTTCGTGGCAAAATAGGACCCTGGGCGTTGATTTCGTCCAATTCCGAGAATATTTCTTTACTAGGATTTCTGAAACCAAAAACAGCAGAAAACAAGAATCGGCACTTCGGCATCTTGTTAATAGGTTAGTTCCAGAAAATGCACGAATATGACATAAAGTGTGCATAAAACATGTAGATATCATCAATAATGTGGCATGGAACATAAGAAATTATCGATACGTCGGAGACGTATCAGCCGGCCTCCTTGGGTGCGGCCAAGGTGGGGTGGTTGTGGTGGTCAGCCCCCTCTCCTATGCCCCTCATTATATAGGTGGAAGCCCCAAGTGTTGGACTACAAGTCTTCGAATAAGACCCGAACCAAAAACCTTCCATGTGTAGGGAAACCTACCCAGTTGGGGTGGGATTCCCCCCTTCCATGAGGGGGGTTGGCCGGCCACCCTTGGGGAGTCCACCTTGGACTCCTCCCCTTTAGGGTTGGCTGGCCATGCAAGGTGGAGTCCCTCCGGGACTCTACTTTCCATGGTGATTTCTTCCGGACTTTTCTAGAACCTTCTAGAACCTGCCATAAATGCACCGGATCATTTCCAAACTTGGAATATGACTTCCTATATATGAATCTTATTCTCCGGACCATTCCGGAACTCCTCGTGATGTCCGGGATCTCATCTGGGACTCCGAACAAATATTCGAACTCCATTCCATATTCAAGTTCTACCATTTCAACATCAAACCTTAAGTGTGTCACCCTACGGTTCGCGAACTATGCGGACATGGTTGAGTACTCACTCCGACCAATAACCAATAGCGGGATCTGGAGATCCATAATGGCTCCCACATATTCAATGATGACTTCAGTGATCGAATGAACCATTCACATACGATACCAATTCCCTTTGTCACGCGATATTTTACTTGTCCGAGGTTTGATCATCGGTATCACTCTATACCTTGTTCAACCTCGTCTCCTGACAAGTACTCTTTACTCGTATCGTGATATGTGGTCTCTTATGAACTTATTCATATGCTTGCAAGACATTAGACAACATTCCACCGAGAGGGCCCAGAGTATATCTATCCGTCATCGGGATGGACAAATCCCACTGTTGATCCATATGCCTCAACTCATACTTTCCGGATACTTAATCCCACCTTTATAACCACCCATTTACGCAGTGGCGTTTGGTGTAATCAAAGTACCTTTCCGGTATAAGTGATTTACATGATCTCATGGTCATAAGGACTAGGTAACTATGTATCGAAAGCTTATAGCAAATAACTCAATGACGTGATCTTATGCTATGCTTAATTGGGTGTGTCCATTACATCATTCATATAATGATATAACCTTGTTATTAATAACATCCAATGTTCATGATTATGAAACTAATCATCCATTAATCAACAAGCTAGTTAAGAGGAATACTAGGGACTCTTTGTTGTCTACATATCACACATGTACTAATGTTTCGGTTAATACAATTATAGCATGATATATAAACATTTATCATAAACATAAAGATATATAATAACCACTTTATTATTGCCTCTTGGGCATATCTCCTTCAAGTTTCCCTTAAGTGAATCACCCAAGGTTTATCAAACTCAGGGAGGTAGAGGTCAAAGATATCCCTCTCAAGCAACCCTGCAATTACGATACAAGAAGTCTCTTGTGTCCCCAACACACCTAGTACACTTGTCAGATGTATAGGTGCACTAGTTCGGCGAAGAGATAGTGAAATGCAAGTGATATGAATGTATATGAGTGGTAATAACAATCTGAAATAAATATGGCAGCGAGTAAACATGTAACAGAACTTGTTGGAAACGGTATTTCAATGCTTAGAAACAAGGCCTAGGGATCATACTTTCACTAGTGGACACTCTCAACATTGATCACATAACTGAATAGATAAATGCTACTTTTTCTACACTCTCTTGTTGGATGACAAACACCATTCATTGTGTAGGGCTACAAGAGCTCCCTCAAGCCGGAGTTAACAAGATCCACAACATCCGGTGTTCATATTTAAGTAACCTTAGAGTGCATAATAGACCATTGCAATTATACCGAGTACTAACATAGCATGCACACTGTCACCATCGGCTATGAAAGGGGGAATAGATCGCATCAATACTATCATAGTAATAGTTAACTCCATAATCTACAAGAGATTACAATCATAACCTATGCCAAGTACTACATGATGCACACACTGTCAACATTACATCATGGAGGAGGAATATAGTACTTTAATAACATCACTAGAGTAGCACATAGATTGATAGTGATACAAAGCTCATCATATGGATCTCAATCATGTAAGGCAGCTCATGAGATCATTGTATTGAAGTACATGGGAGAGAGATTAACCACATAGCTACCGGTACAGCCCTTAGCCTCGAGGGAGAACTACTCCCTCCTCATCATAGGAGACAGCAGCGGTGATGAAGATGGCGGTGGTGTCGATGGAGATGCCTTCCGGGGGCAATTCCCCATCCCGGCGGCGTGCCGGAACAGAGACTTCTGTCACCCGAATCTTGGCTTCGCGATGGCGGCGGCTCTGGAACTTTTCTCGTATCGTGGCTTATTCGTATCGAAGTTTTAGGTCACCAGGGCTTAAATAGGCGAAGAGGCGGAGTCGGAAGGGTCCTGGGGGACCCACACAGTAGGGGGCGCGCCCCCCCTTGGCCGCGCCGCCTTGTGGGGTGGGGCCCCCTGGCTCCCCTCTGGCCGCTCTTCGGTGCTCTGGAAGCTTCCGGGAAAAATAAGATATTGGGCGTTGATTTCGTCCGATTCCGAGAATATTTCCTTTGTAGGATTTCTGAAACCAAAAACAGCAGAAAACAAGAACTGACACTTCGGCATCTTGTTAATAGGTTAGTTCCGGAAAATGCATCAAAACGATATAAAGTGTGAACAAAACATGTAGGTATTGTCATAAAACAAGCATGGAACATAAGAAATTATAGATACGTTGGAGACGTATCACTCCCCGCCTTCCTCGCATGGCTGGCCAGTACATCGTGTGTAGGGATCCCATGCAAAGTGGTGCACGAGATGGAGGCTCTGATCCCATCCTCGATGGAGGCTTAGATCTCATCCTTGACGAGCTCGCTAGCCCTTGCCTCCTTGCCTGGACAATCCGATGCACACATATACCACCCTTTTTTCCGATTCTCAAAGGGTTGAAATGTAGAACGCCATTGTACTATCCGTCCGACTCTTTTTTCGGATCGGAGGGAGTAGTATTTTTGTATTTTTATGATTTCATATTTATTATTCGATACTCTAGTCTACGATATGATATCATTAGATACATCCTAGCAAAAATCTAATCAATATCTCTTACTGCAACCTACAATAAAAATTCAGATACATGAGTTGCTAATACAGTATGGTACAACACCAAACCACACGTTAAAACTTTTATTATGGTAGCCTTCTTTAGCTAACAAGTGCGTTGATTCATGGCATCACCAAACAAATGAAGAAGGGAGATAAAGAGAGGGGGGAGGGGAGAGGATTTCCTCATCATACCTCTTGTTCTGGTCCTCCTCACTTTTCTATTTCTCTAATTGCAAGAGCAAATCAACCATGCAGTTTTGTTTTCTATGTTGTTTTCATTTTCTTGATGCTTTTTGCGTGAGATTTGATTTTTTTACTTGAGGAGGAAGAAAGTAATGTGGCTAGAGTCAGATAATAGGTCGTTGGTGTGTGTTGCCGCGAGCAGGTCATTAACAAGACCGTCCCATCGCAGGTTGTCACGTCTCGCACTTGCATGCTACCGGGCATGCTCAATTCGAAAAAGATATGCGAGCGTCATCTTTCCTTTCTAGATTCAATCATACGCTACACATGCTACTTGGATGTGACACCGCTAGGTAGACCAGTCCAAGAGAGAATGATACTTCTCCCTCCATCCTAAAGATTAAGCCTTATATCGTTTTTAGAAAGTCAAACTATATCAAGTTTGACTAAGTTTTTACCAAAAAATATTAAATGCAAAATACAAATTCAATATTATCAGATAGATAATAAAATATATCTTCATATGGTATCTATAAAATATCATATTTGTTGATACATTCTTCCAAATATTTAATCACTTGGTTTGATTTTCAAATAAAGTACTAAGCCTTAAGTTCTAGGATGGAGGTAGTATATAACATTTTCTGTGTTGGACATTTCTGAAATTTTCTAATATCTTACTCCTGAGATTGTCAAAGAGACAAAGACCGAGATGGCTTTGGGGCGACCCACCATTTCTTCTGCACACCTAACCCTAGCTGAAAAAATTGAGAAAGAAAAATTGCGGAGAGCAAATCGAAGGAAATAAAGAAGAGACAGAGAGAGGGCGACTCACACTTCTTTCCTCTCCTCTTCTCCCCCGTCAATTCGTTGGGCTCGCTCCCCTCGGACGATGCGGCGGCTATGGCGATGGTACCAGCAGTCCCTGTCTTCCTACCCGGTGCGGACGCAGGTGGTGAGCTCCGGCATCCTCTGGGCCCTTGGCGACATCGGCGCACAGGCCGTCACCCACAACACCGTCAGCTCCCACCACCACGCCAAGAATCCCGAGGTAACCAGTCAACCGCGCGCCCCTAATATTTCTTCCGTTTCGAGCTAGGGGTCCCTGGATTCTACGGTCGTTGGATACCGTCGCGCAAAGATTTACCGGTTAATCTTGTTGCAGTGTTGCTGGGGAGTTAGGGCTTCCCTGGGATATATTAACCTAGGCTGTCTAGCAAATGGGGTAGTTTTAAGGCGTTAGGGATGCTTAATCTGTCTAAACAAGGTCGGTATTTGATTGGTCAACAAGGGCGATATCGGAGTGCCTGGTGTAGAATTTATGTGAGCCAGTGGGTGTTTTATCACATAAGAATTTGATGCTTGAGGTGAGATTTGACTGTCGATGTCATATTTTGTTGTTTGGAACGTCTAAATCCTACTTTGCCAAATCTAGCCCTCATCTTCTTGGTGTTGAGATGAGATTTTGGCAGTCCTTTTTGGGTAATACTGATACATAGGAGATTTGTTGCTAAAGCTGGGCTATGAGATTTGATTGGTTAATGACATCACTGGATTACTTGGGTACCTATGGTCCTTCACCCCTTAATGACATCCTACTTTCCCTTGAAACTTTACTCTTATTAGGAGTGTAATAATGGAATAAGATTTCAGTGATTTTCCTTTGAAGTGGATGCTTACTTTATGGAAGGCCGCTTTATCAATAATTTTGTGAGCATGTGAATTACCTGTTGACCTTTTGATTGTTCTTGACCTTGGCATGGGTTGTTTTCTCTGCAGTTTGTTTGATCTAATAAAGGAGAAAATCCTGCAATTCTGATGCATTCTTGAAAACCTACTTTCAGTTTTTATTGCTTTAAATGTCAAAGGGTAGCCAATTGTCAGCACTTTTAGCTTTGATGTATTTGTTACTTCAGATTTTAGATCGACCAGCTTGGAGAGCTATTTGCCTTTAATTTCTTCTAAGAATTGGATTCTTTGTGGTTAACCAATAAATTACTGTTTGATATTATTTGTTTCTAATCAAGTAATCAGTAATCCAATATTTTAATTCGAAAATATAAGGAACTCAGATCAAAATTTCTGAACTTTTGGTCGCCTTATGAATGGTCCATAGGTAGTTTAATTATTTTACCATGTCTACTGAAAATGTTCCCCTTTCTGCAATTTCTTTGTTATCCACTCAACAGAGCTTGTTACCTTTTCAGGATAAAGATAAAGAGTTCAAAATTGATTGGAAGAGGGTTGGCATCACAAGTTCATTTGGCTTTGCTTTTGTTGGACCAGTTGGACATTACTGGTTAGTTCTCTCACAGTTACATATCACGCATTCACACATGAGCAGATTATTTCATATTCAACTTTGTTATGGTTTCCTTCTTTCTGATCATAGGTAAGAGTTTTGGCATCATTAACAACGGAAAATGTGATAGCATGCTCCATCCTCCCAGACTCACACAGACAGTCACCACATGGCGGTGCAGACTGCAGATAAAGGACCTAAATAGGGCCACAGATGCACAATCATATAAATGGCAATAATGAGTATAATAAAGGGCAAATTGGAAGGCATATTTAATCTCAATTATGCGCTTACTTTATCCTTTGAGGCTATTGGTCTAGGTGATGATTAATAGTAATAGGTGATGATAGGTAATGAACACATCTACATAAAAATATGCTTTGCTCCTAGTGAACTTTAGGGTCCGTTAGCCTCAGCAAGCCTTGTCAATCTTGGTGTGACCAACATTTTGGCGAACAAATTGGCCATCCTCAGTTAGCCCGTGAATTGGCAAAAAATGCACTGTCCCCTGCCAACTTTTTGGTGTCCAATGAAATCATAGGCAAAGAGTCACAGGTGTGCCAATTTTGCCAAGGCCAGCTTTGGCTCGGAACCAAACAAATCTTTAGTTCATTAACTCCTTGAAATTTTGGATACTTGGTCCCTGGATAACTTTGTACGCCATCTTTTGATGTATTTTTACTGCTGGCGTGCCCCGCCCAATCTCCTGCAAGGACGTGAATTCCCAAGTTTCTGAAGTGCACCAGACAAATGTCTCCTTGCCATCTGGTGGTCTTGAGCGTGAAAAGTAGTATCCAGATAGGCAGTGGCGGACGCAAAAAAATACCCTAGGGTGGGCACACACCTCTAATTTCTATTTTTTACAGCTCATGTGTGATAAAAATTTGCTCAAATGACTAAATATAAAACGTTTTCTAAAAATTTAGGCGCCCACCCTTCTGCGTACGCCCCTGCAGATAGGTCTCCTGCCATGGTTGAGGATGACCTGCAGGATGCTGGGCAGCGGCGCCGCTTCCCTGACCGATTGGATTGCAGAGGCGAAACCGGCACTGCCCCAAGGGTTTGGCAACAGCAACATTTCTAATACCCTGGATGCTCTGGAAACACAGAAACGACTGCGTCTTCAACAGAGCTCGACCGTCCACGCAGGATTTGCTAGCCAAGATCAAAGAGGAAGCTACCATTTGGGCTAGGGCCGGGGCGCTAGGCCTATGGGCCATGCTGCCAACCTGCTGGGATGTGCACTAGGATCTTTTTCCTTTTCATGTACCTCTGTCTCTTAGGAGACTTGTAACCAAAACTCTTATCTTTTCAATGATATGAAGCGCAAAGGTCCTTTGCGTTTTCTCGAAAAAATATCATCTAAATTGAACATCTTCATGTTAATTGATTACTGCTGTAATTGTTATTTGTCTCAGCCAAAGAGTCATCTTTTCAGCAGAATAAAGATAAATAGAATGTTATCAATTGTAGGCATGTACTTACAATAATACCTGGTGGCTTCTCTTACTGAATATCGCCCCACTGACTATTCATATAATCATATGTGCATCTAAGCATGACTTGGTTTTCACATTGTGTATTGTGGCAAACAAAAGTAGCGTGGAGTGCACTTTGCAGCTGTGCATCCTTCTATATTCTAGTGGATCACTTCAACATTGACTCGTTTTCTACCATGCTATACAATTTTCTGTGTTCATTCTTACCGCTTCTTTGACACATGTAGCAAAATACCTATTTTTTTGCGGAAGCAGTTAGTAGTTAACCTGATTGGATTTGTGGTTAGAGCTCTAAATGTCCATCTAGCTACAAGGTTTTTAACTGGGAATAATGTTGGTGTGTGGCATCCCTTAACTCCCCACAAACTTCTTTTGCCATTCCCACCGGTGTGTTTGGTTACAAATGGTAATTCAGCAATTTTGCCCCGCTTGATGTTCTAACGCCTCACATTGGTTAAGACGAGTAAAATCATGTAGGTTCACTGCGGTTTGAAAAAATTTCTCCTGATTTGTTGAAGCAAGCTGTTGTATGACTTGTACTGATTTTTTTTTTCACCCAGGTATGAATATTTGGATCGTTTGGTCCGACGGAGATATCTGCCTGGTTCATTCAAGTTTGTTGCCTCAAAAGTTGCAGCGGATGGTCTCCTCTTTGGACCACTAGATCTTGGGCTGTTCTTCTCCTATGTGGGTCTTGCTTCAGGAAGGAGTTTAGAGCAGGTGAAGGAAGATGTGAAAAGGGATATCATTCCTGCTCTAGCTTTAGGGGGAGTCATCTGGCCTGCAGTGCAAATTGCAAACTTCCGCTTCATCCCCGTGCGATACCAACTATTGTACGTGAACTTGTTCTGCCTGTTGGACAGCTGTTTCTTGTCGTGGATCGAGCAGCAAGGAGATGCAGATTGGAAGCAATGGTTCCCATCGTTCCAGAAGAAAATTGAAGATCAGAAGAGTAATGCTTGATTTTCGTGTTGTCCTTCCCAGAGAAGTTAGCTTCTGTCATGCTGACCGAACATGCTTTGCTTGATCCAAGAAAAGAGAACTAAAAAAATATTCATTTGCTGCTACCTTCTGTTTATGCGGAGTTGCAATGCCCAGCAAATTTTGGCATCATCACTGTCATGTAGAGATGCTGTTTTACATCTTCAATGGAAAAGCAAAGATTCCCCACACTCTTGTTTAACTTGAATTTCTTGAATCGAGTGTTTATTCATGCTGTTGTTAAACCTGCAGAGAAATTGTTTTTTAACAGTTTGCTGTATTCCTCCCGTTGTCGGAACATGCTTTTTGGAAATAGAGAATGATGGTGAAACCTTTCTACTATCAGGTCTCTTTGTTCAAAGTGTGTGTGATGTGCTGATGCAACATCAGAACCCTCTGAAATTCTGTGATGGTGCTGCCTCTTATTCCTGTTTGATGCTTTTAGCCTATACTTAGATTTGCTCTGGTATGGAAGTGTAGCGTTCCTGCACGTTCTTTTAGCTGTAGCTCCAGCTTCAATGGGGTTATTTTTGTTAGTATGGCTGCACAGTTTTTGCACTCGAGCTGACAAAACGCATGGAGCTGAAAGCTCAGTTCATCTATATTCCCTCCGTGCCCTTGAAAAAAAAACTATATTCCCTCCGTTTCAAACTAAATGTCATAGCTTTGTTTGGATATGTACTACCTCTGTTCTTTTTAGCAAATAATTTTAGTTTGCTAAAAGTAGATTTGCGCTGGTATGTAAGTGTAGCGTTCCTGCGTGTTTCTTTTAGTTGTAGCTCCAGCTTCAATGACATTTTTTTTAGAAAAGCATTTCTGAAACCAGATGACACAAAGTTATGGACGCGTCTAGCAAGCGGCTGCATGCCGGTTCGTCATTTTGAGCGATCATACCAAAATGAAAAGTACTCATGTAAACAGAAAGATGTGTCCATCATTTTGAGCGGTCATACCAAAATGGAAAGTACTCACGTAAACAGAAAGATGTGTCCAGCTGTCAAAGAAATGGTAGGCTACTTCCGCAAAAAAAAAAAAATGGTAGGCTAGCTGATATCAACTTTATCGTTTTAAAAATTGTAACTTTTAAACTGTGTGATGAAATTACAATCCGTTTTCACTTTTAGAATCCGAACGATGAGAGCTTCGAAACTAGACCACATTTTCATATGTTTCGACGCAATTTTTTAACAAGCAACTTTGATGCGCGATAGAGCAACTTTGTTGTGCAGGAAAACAATTTTGGTATGCGACAAAGCAACTTTGGTGTGCAACGAAACACTTGATTCACAACGATGGTAGGCTTCACAACAGCTGCAGCAACAACTCCTAATGTTACTATGCAGTACACTAGAATTGCTCGGCCGAGTACCAAAGTTGCTCGCATGACACCAAAAATTGCTTGGTCAGGCGCCAAAGTTGCTTTGCAGGGTTCAAAAACTGCGTCGCCGGGCACAAAGTTGTTCTGCAGGGCACTTAAGTTGCTTGATCACACATTGAAATTATTCTGATAGACACCAGAATTATTGTCGTGCACCAAAGTTGTGCCTTCGTGTACCAAAAAGTGTACATGTTCGTTGCACACCAAAGTTGCTTTGTTACACATCAAAATTGTTTTCCTGCATAATAAAGTTGCTCTGTCGCGTATCAAAGTTGCTTGTTAAAAAAATTCGTCCAAATATATGAAAACGTGGTCTAGTTTCAAAGCTCTCGTCATGCAGATTTTAGTAGTGAAAATGAATTGTAATTTCGCTGCACGGTTTAAAAATTACAGTTATTTAAAAAATGACACATGATATCAGTTAGCCTACCATTTTATTGACAGCTGGACGTAAATAGCTATCGTCTAGTTCGTGTGTCAGGAACGTCCATCCAGCACGGGCCCGCCCGTAAGATTTCAGGCAAAGTTATTACAGCTTTTAGGAACAAGTACTCAAATTTCTCAGCAGCTAAGCTATCGCTTATATGGCTACAGGGGGAAAGGTTTTCACTTCTCTGAGCAAGGGGGAAACAAGTGAGACAAAACTAACTACAAACCAAACTCTCTAGGAGAACAGCAAAACGAACTTAAGGCATGTGCAGAAGGTTTTCACTCTGTGAGCAAGGGGGAATGAGACAAAACTAACTACAAACCAAACTCTATAGGAGAACAACAAAAGGAAACTAAGGCCTGTGCAGAACTGAAGCCTTTGCCATCTCCCACCAGCATCAAAGCATTTGTCCCTAGAGTTCTTGCCAGGCCCGCAATAGTAATCAACAGAGGTCCTTCAGCACCTGCTCACGATTCACATCACATATCTCCAGAGTAGTCCTTGCCTTATTCTCAGGAGTCAACCAGGTTCCGCCCATAATAGCATAGGTGGCATTCGAGCCAAGCATTCCAACTTGTTCACCATTGCCATCAGTTTTCTTCTTTTTCTTTTAGCAGAATGCTCTATTGTGCAAGAGTGTAGGCTGTTTTCCTCCATAAGACCTGCATTCCAGTCCATTGTGTTCGATTGAACACCATGTCATTTCTAGTAAGCCAAATAATCCTTAGGATAGCAGCATTAACCATAGTTATTAAGCTACTTTTCTTTTTGTTATTCCATAAGCCAGAGATATCAACTTATGTGCGGAGGGAAAGTTAATACCCAAAACCCTCTTAACATTTGACCACATTTTGGAGATAACAACACACTCACATAATAAATGTTAAACAAGATTCAAGCTCCTCACAGAAAATGCAAGTCAAGTCATCTACTGATTGCCTTTGGATTAAATTGTCTCTAGTAGGCAGCTTGTTATGAACCTAACTAGAGAAAGAAACGCATGGCGTTTATTTTTTGTTAGTATGGCTGCATAGTTTTTGCACTCGAGCTGACAAAACGCATGGAACGGAAAGCTAAGTTCACCTATATTCCCTCCGTGTCAAACTAAATGGCATATCTTTGTCCGGATATGTACTGCCTCCGTTCTTTTTAGCAAACAATTTTAGTTTGCTAAAACGGTTTATATTATGAAACAAAGTGATACACATTAATAAACGGATTTGCTAAAAATCAACCGCCTTATGTTTATTGTGTCTAAGTCAATTCCTTAGCAATTGAATTTGACTCATGATTCGTGTTGATATGATAGTTGAGAGTGACTTGTAACTGGGATTTTCCTAGTTGCAAGTAGGTTGCCATTGAGATTTCTCTAGTTGCGTGTGAGTTGTAATTGTGATTTTTCTAGTTGCAAATGGGTTGCAACTGAAATTTTCCTAGTGGGTTATAATTGCCAAAAAAAAAAGTTCACATTCTTGAATTTGCTTCAAGATTCGTGCTAGCTATAAGTTGTAGTATATGAGTTGCAACTAAATTGATGATGTCACGTAATTAAGTCTTAGTCGTCTGAGATCTAGATGCGCCCATTAATAAATATCTCATTCTCACTATGTTCTAAACAATCGATCATTCAATTGGGCTTCTGCATCGATCTTTCATGCAGCCGCAAACTGAATTCGCTATACATGATCCTGTAACTCAAATGCAACGGCTATGAGCCTGCGAGTCCATCTATGAGACTATTTCTGGCAAAGATGAAATCGATGTGGTTCTGCGCTCTTCTCGCTACTAAAGACGAGCTCGGCCTCCCGCCTCCCCCGTCCTAGCGCACCGGCACCGACCATAAAGTCCCATTCCCCGGCCTCAACCCTCCCGACCGAACACCTCTCCCTCCCGTTGTGATTTGATCACCCGATCGTCCGAGAACCATGACGCGGTGCATGCCCGCCCTCACCACGCCCCTCGTGGCCGCCTCCCTGCTGCTGCTGGCCCTCGCCGGCGTCGCCTCGGCCGACAAGGGCCCCGGCTTCGTCGTCACCGGCCGCGTCTACTGCGACCCCTGCCGCGCCGGCTTCGAGACCAACGTCTCCCACAACGTCGAAGGTACGCACGCACGCCACTGATCGACCGGCCGTGCTTGCCCAGCCATGGCGAACCACGCGCGCGCGTGCGTAGCGTAACAATGGGTGTCACTGGTTCTGCAGGGGCGACGGTGGCGGTGGACTGCCGGCCGTTCAACGGCGGCGAGAGCAAGCTGAAGGCGGAGGCGACGACGGACAAGAACGGCTGGTACAAGATCGAGATCGACCAGGACCACCAGGAGGAGATCTGCGAGGTGGTGCTGGCCAAGAGCCCCGACAAGTCGTGCTCCGAGATCGAGGAGTTCCGCGACCGCGCACGCGTCCCGCTCACCAGCAACAACGGCATCAAGCAGCAGGGCATCCGCTACGCCAACCCCATCGCATTCTTCCGCAAGGAGCCGCTCAAGGAATGCGGCGGGATCCTCCAGGCATACGACCTCAGGGACGCCCCAGAGACGCCATGAAACACCGCACCCACGACGACGTACGTTCGTATACCCAGGCCAGCTATAGTTACTTGACGCCGGCCGAGACGATGTTACATCTGCGAGCCGACGGAGTGATGTCGCCGGCGCCCGTCGAGATGACCATCGTTTAATCTTCACGTGCCGCTTCTCTTTTGTTCTTGCTATAGTATTCCTGCCCTCTAATTATTTACGTGTTGGTTTAAGTGTGAACTAATTCGATGGATCTATCTATGTGTAATAAGAGAACACAATATTTCGTACATGTATGTCTGATGTACTATCCTGTTTTCATAAAGAGAAATATCTGATGTAGTACATTCTTCTCGAAATAAAATATCCTTAGGCGAGTTTACTGGAATTGGAGTGAATTCCACATTTTAGCCTACATTTATGCATTTGTGACACATATTATCCTATTTAGTGAAACTTCTACAAAAATATTTCACCTAGGAGCCTTTGAACATGATTTTTTTTTTCCAAACGACCTCACTGGGTCGGATTTCATTACCCAAGCATAACGAAACAGAGTATCACGTCCACGCGTGTTAAAGCCAAAGTAACAGCTAACAAACTATTACATTCGCTGCCTAATGCTAGCGACAACAAGCATAGGAGTTTTCACTTGCCCAGGGGCACAAAACCGACACTGACAAAAGCTAAAATAGAGGGGGGGGGGGGGGGCAACTAACACCTGACAACCACGAGACAGCCAAACATAACAAGATGTAATCTTCCAGGCAAGGGGGGAGGACATCAATCTTGTTCCATATCATCATTGCTAGTGTCCACGCTTGCATCTTTGATCCACAGAGGCCGCTGTAATTGCCGAGAGCCATCTTGAGGGGCAGCAGTACCAAAGTTAGTCGTGCTAGCAAGCCGTAGCAAATCATCCGCACCCGCCTTTAGATCATCAGCATCCTTCTCTCCATGTAAACCTGCCCAATATTTCATGAAAACAGTAGAGTAACTAAGTAACTCCACAGGGTTATTGATCAGCTTATGCTCAAAGCAAACACGGTTTCTAAGTTTTCAAATGGCCCAACATATTGCAGCCACCCCTGCAATCTGGGTGTTTCTGCTAGCAGGCAAGAATTGGGGGAACGACCAGAAAAACTGTGTAAAGGAACCAGGTCTGGATTGGGCACCAATTAATCTCCCCACAACACTCCACATAAAATTGGCAGCTTGGCAAGAAAAGAAAAGATGAGAGATGGATTCAGCACTATCACACAACTGACAAGTGGCTCTCCCTTGCCAGTTCCTTTTGAGCAAATTGTCTTTTGTAGCAATGACATTGTGCCAGATCATCCATAGCCATATCTTAATTTTCAGGGGAATCTTGCTTTTCCAGAGATGTTTAAAGGATCTATCCAAGCCTGCACCACACAAATGATTGTATACTGATTTAACAGAAAACTTGCCACTCTTTATCCACTTCCAAACAGCTCTGTCTTGTTCATTTGTGAGGATAGTTGGAACCATAATTTGATTCAAGCCATGAATTTGACAGGCAAGATCAGGGGTCATCCATCTCCTGAAAGAGAAGTTCCAATGCATAGCAGCTACCTCAGCCACAATCACCTCTTGTTCAATATAGATATTACAAATTTCTGGGAATCTATCCTTCAGGGGCACCTGATCACACCAAGAATCACACCAGAAACTTGTATTCCTACCATTCCCCACTTTCATCCTTCTACCACACAGATATATCTGTTTGACATGCAACATATCATTCCGCAGGGAGAATCTCCAGGTCTCTTCCTTGTATAGAACACACCACCATGTCTCATATATTTCCGTTTCATTAAATTTTGCCAAGGGCCCGACCCATTCTCCAGTTTCCACCACCACTTGCACATCAAACTAATATTGAACTTATGCAAGTTTTTTACACCCAAACCAACCTTTTTCTTGGGTTTATAGATCCACTTCCATTTCACAAAATGATACTTCCTTTTATCAGCACTCCCAACCCAAAAGAAAGCTCTGATGGGTTTATCCATCTGCTCAATATTTGATTTATGGAGCAGTCTCATGGATATCTGATAAACAACAATACTTGACAGACATGCATCAATTTTTATCACTCTCCCACCAATAGACATTATATTTCCCATCCAGCCACCCTTTCTTTTCTTTGTTTTCTCCCCAAGGAAACTCGTTTGATATGGGCACGGAGGCCTATGTGGAGCCCAATTTCAGGACTCCACCAGCCTAGGTGGTACGCCATCGAGGATTCAGGAGTGACACGCTAGGACGACCTACGCCATGTAATAATTAAGTCTAAGGTTGTGTCATTCATTCTATGTTAGGAAATAATGTAGCCAGGTCATGTGGTGGGCCAATTAGGGTTAAATTAGTGTTGTGTTTGGCTTTGGGCCTGTCCAAGACAAACCAGGTCAGCCCATCAAGTGGGGCGCCCCAGCCTAGCAAGGCTGGCCGGCCACCTCCCTCTCATATAAGGTGGAGGCACGGCTAGGGTTTAGGACAGAACAAGTTTAGTCTAAAAGATTAGGGTTTCCCTATAGTGTGTGATCACGTGTATCATCCCTCCGGGGGTACGGCGATGCCGTTATCTATTATATCCGCTGCGCAGGTTCTTGTGTTCATCAAGGATTGTCTAGCTCTTGGTTTGAGGCGTATCGTTCATCGATCCGTTGCTTGCTGGATTCATTCCCTCTTCTCCAGGCTGCGTTCATCGCGTTGTTGGGAGGATACTACCCCAGGTTCTCGCTGTGAAAGATCGGGCATCAACAGAGGAGGATCCAGTGGGTCTACCCCTTTATCATGTGGTATCAGCTTTCTAGGTTGCTCACGGCGAGGTGTTGTTGATCGGTCTCTTTGCTTGGTTTGCATCGGAAAAGATTGGCTCTAAGATCGGAGGACTTTGGCTCTCGGTCGAAGGAGGTTGGTGATGACCCACAAGTATAGGGGGTGTATCGTAGTATCTTCGATAAGTAAGAATGTCGATCCCAACGAGGAGCAGAAGGTGTTGACAAGCAGTTTCGATGAAGGATTCACTGTAAATGCTCACAGACAAGTATTTAGGGGGTTTTGATGTAACAGTTGAATAAAGTACGAGTAAGTAAAGTGCGAGAGTAACAATTGCAGCGAGTGGCTCAATCCTTTTTAGCACAAAGGACAAGCCGATTTGTTTACTTATAATTACCAAACTTTCTCGAGGACACACGGGATTTTAGTCTAGTGCTTTCGCTACATACGGCTAAATAATCTTCATTGTTATGATAAGTATTGTGTGGGTGAACCTATGCTAATGTACCGCCCTTCCTAGGACTAATACATACTTGTGATTATACCCCTTGCAAGCATCCGCAACTACAAGAAAGTAATTAAGAATAAATCTAACCACAGCCTTAAACTCTGAGATCCTGCGATCCCTCCTGCATCGATATACCAACGGGGGTTTAGGTTTCTGTCACTCCGGCAACCCCGCAATTAGCAAACGAATACAAGATGCATTCCCCTAGGCCCATAAATGGTGAAGTGTCATGTAGTCGACGTTCACATGACACCACTAGAAGAATAACACCACAACTTAAATATCACACCATTGAATATTACTCATCCATAGTTCACTACTAACATTTAGACTTCACCCATGTCCTCAAGAACTAAACGAACTACTCACGAGACATCATATGGAACATGATCAGAGGTGATATGATGATGAATAACAATCTGAACATAAACTTGGTTCAATGGTTTCACTCAATAGCATCAACAACAAGTAGAGATCGATACCGGGAGAGTTTCCCCTATCAAACAATCAAGATCAAACCCAAATTGCTACGGCGATGACGGCGTCCAGCGGTGGAGACGGCGGGTATGATGGTGGAGATGATGATGATGGTGATGGAGATGATGTCCAGCTCGATGACGGTGACGATGGCGTCGATTTCCCCCTCCCGGAGGGAATTTCCCCGGCGGATTCCTGCCCGCCGGAGAGCTCTTTTCTCTCTGGTGTTCTCCGCCCCGCAGAGGCGGCTGTAACTCTTCGCGAGGTACCCTCTGTGGCTTCGGTTTTCGGGACGAAGGATTTCGCGAAGAAAAGGAGGCGAAAGGGGTCGTGGGCCCCCCAAACCACATGGCGGCGCGGCCAGGGCATGGGCCGCGCCGCCCTAGGGTGTGGGCCCACCCTGGGTCCTCCTGGCCCCTCCTTCTGGCTTCCTTCGTCATCTTGAAAAATAGGATTTTTGGTATAATTTCCTCCCACAGTTGATCTTCCGAAATATTGCGTTCTGACGGTGCTTTTTCCAGCAGAATCCTGGCTCCGGTGCTTGATCCTCCAATAATGATGAAACATGCAAAATAGATGAAATAACATAAGTATTGTGTCCCAATATGAAATATATCAATGAATAACAGCAAATTATGATATAAAATAGTGATGCAAATTGGACGTATCAACTCCCCCCAAGCTTAGACTTCGCTTGTCCCCAAGCGAAACTGAGCTCGATAAACAGGACCACATGTTTATGGAGTGAAGAGTCGATAAATAAAATACGGACAAGAAGCATCATATTCATTCGCACAAGACATTATAGTAAACAACTTCCTCATATAACTCAACTTGAAACAAGTATAAGGTAATCACAAGTAAAGGTGCATAAGAAATCATAATTGGTGATGGCAAACTTCGTTCTTGGTCAGAGAACAATTAACAGATTATACTTATCTCATTGAGCAGCGCTCTCATGTCAAAGTTTATAAGGCACAACTTGCATACTCAATCATAATGGTCTCTTCATAATCATTGATAACGTGCAAAGCTATATTCATTCAGATAAAACTTGTACTAAACAAGGAAGAATAAAAGACATGATGAAGCAAATCACAATATAATGGTTTGATCACAACTACTCAAATGCTTGCTTGAGATGGAGGGAAATAGGTTTACTGACTCAACATAAAGTAAAAGACAGGCCCTTCGCAGAGGGAAGCAGGGATTAAATCATGTGCTAGAGCTTTTTCAGTTTTGAAATCATATAAAGAGAATAAAAGTAACATTTTGAGGGGTGTTTGCTGTTGTCAACAACTGGTAGCGGGTACTCTAACCCCCTTGCCAGACAACCTCCTAAGAGCGGCTCCCATATTATTTTCATTTTGTGTGGCACTCCTTCCAACCTTTCTTTCATAAACCATGGCTAACCGAATCCTCGGGTGCCTGCCAACAATCTCATACCATGAAGGAGTGCCTTTTTATCTTAGCTTTATTATGATGATGACACTCCCCCCAACCTTTGCTTACACAAGCCATGGCTAACCGAATCCTTCGGGTGCCGTCCATCAATCACATACCATGGAGGAGTGTCTATTTAGTTTAATTAATTTGGGACTGGGAATCCCATTGCCAGCTCTTTTTGCAAAATTATTGGATAAGCGGATGAAGCCACTAGTCCATTGGTGAAAGTTTCCCAACAAGATTGAAAGATAAAACACCACATACTTCCTCATGAGCTATAAAACATTGACACAAATAAGAGATACTAAGTTTTGAATTATTTAAAGGTAGCACATGAAGTATTTACTTGGAATGGCATAAAATACCATGTAGTAGGTAGGTATGGTGGACACAAATGGCATAGGCTTGGGTTAAGGTTTGGATGCACGAGAAGTATTCCCTCTCAGTACAGGTCTTTGGCTAGCAAGGTTAATTAGCAAGCATAAGAGTCGAGGGAAACAAACAAATATACATATGATAGAAACAATCATGCATCTTCCTTGTAAGCACAAACAATCTTTACTTCAGAATAGTAAGCTATGAGCTAACAAGAAAGACAATGAAACATCTACATGTATTTCTCTTTTCTACTTAAACCTCAAAGTGTTGTTGCTATTGACCAATGCTAAGTTTGCCAAAACCAAATAGATTTATTCAATGCTCCCAAAATGATACCAATACTAACAACAAGGTAAATCATATAATAGAGATTGCAAACTAGAATAAGATGTGCAATATGTAAATGATAAGACTTCTCATTAATATTCCATAACGATAACTCACACCAAGGGATACATAGATAACCAACTAAAGGAGAGACACTTCCAACTGCAACCCATCTTATATGATAACTTCCCTACTCATGATATGACGCTACTTGACAAATAAAAGTAAAAGGTAATGATAATGTGATACCGTGGCACTCCCCCAAGCTTGGAACAAACCAAGGGGATGCCAATACCGATGATGAATTACTCCTTTGGTGATGGTGGTGATGAATTCCTGACAAGCTTCTCAATAAGCTCCTGAAGCTCGTCAATCCTGTATATGAGATTGCGAATCATCTCTGAATTGTGCTCGACGCGGTTAAAGAGTCTGTCTGACGGCGAGTCCCAGCTCTTGGAGTTATTTCCCCACTCTTCAGCCTCAGGCTCCTTCTCTCCTGCAGTGTTAGAGCGATCTATATCCCACTGGCTAGGCAATGCTACCTTGGGAGTCCCTTCAATTTGATTATTGAAAATTAGATTGTGGAAGGGGTGATGAGTGCCTGATGGAGATGTTTTCGAAGCTAGGTAATGACGTGGAACCCCTCCTCCAGTGCGAATTCTTGCGCTCTTGTTTGCACTAAAAGGGTTGTCCACCACCTTGATGCTTGCGATGGTAGCACGCGGGTGTGCGCGCGAATCTTCCTCCACCTCTTCTTCATCCTCTTCCTTGACGTCCTTGTCTTCCTCTTTCCACCCAAGATCTCGATCATCTTCATCCGGAAACTCCTTGCCCTTGTTCTTGGAGACCATGGTGCTTCTAGACCGAAAACAGATCCTGGCAGAAACAGCTCGAAACAAAACACGTCGAGAACACGATATACGGACCTCCAGGGGTCCGGGGGATTATATAGCAAAAATTTTCACGACAAACGGAAAGTACCAGATCGAACCAGAGTCGGAAAGGGGCGACGAGGCGGCCAAACTATAGGGCGGCGCGGGCCCTGGTCAGGCCGCGCCGGCCTATGGTGGCGCCCCCTCGTGCGTCCTTTCCACTCCGTTTCGAACTCGTAATTTTTCATATTTTCCAAAAACAGCGAAAATATTGTTCGGAAAGTAAATTGCGTACTTTTCATTACCAGTACTGTTACCTATTCAAAGTCGAGTTCTGGCGGACTGTCAATTTGCCCTTTGATGAAAGCTTCCGGTGTTTCCACTTGAATAATATCAATATCAACATTATAGGAATCACCTGAGATATAATGCTTGAGTCTTTGTCCATTCACCACTTGCGTAGCATTGCCTTGGAGAGAGCTAATTTTGATTGCTCCTGAACGATACACCTCCTCGACAACATATGGTCCTTCCCATTTCGAGAGTAATTTCCCTGCAAAGAATCTGAGACGAGACCGATACAATAGGACTTTATCCCCAATATTAAATTCTCTTTTGATAATCCTCCTATCATGCCATTTTTTAACTTTCTCTTTAAAGAGTTTAGCATTTTCATAAGCTTCACTTCTCCATTCATCTAGAGAACTTAATTGCAACAACCTCTTATCACCAGCAAGTTTTGGATCTTTATTTAATTCTCTAACAGCCCAATAAGCCTTGTGCTCTAGTTCTAAAGGTAAATGACAAGCTTTCCCATAAACCATTTTATAAGGTGACATTCCCATGGGATTTTTATAAGCAGTTCTATAAGCCCATAGTGCATCCTTCAATTTACTAGCCCAATTCTTTCTAGTTTTATTAACGGTCTTTCCCAAAATAGATTTAATTTCTCTATTCGATAATTCTACTTGACCACTAGTTTGAGGATGATAAGCGGAAGCAATTCTATGATTAATACCATACTTAGCAAGAGTTTTTCTAAAACCTCCATGAATAAAATGAGAACCTCCATCAGTCATAATATATCTAGGTACTCCAAATCTAGGAAAAATAATATCTAAAAGCATTCTTAAAGAGGTCTCACCATCAGCACTTTTTGTAGGTATAGCTTCCACCCATTTAGTAACATAATCAACAGCAACAAGTATGTGAGTGTTACCTTCCGAAGACGGAAAAGGTCCCATGAAGTCAAATCCCCAACAATCAAATGGTTCAATAACAAGAGTATAATTCATAGGCATTTCATTACGTCTGGAGATATTACCAACCCTTTGGCATTCATCACAAGATAAAATAAACTTTCTCGCATCTTTGAAGAGAGTTGGCCAATAAAAACCTGATTGTAGAACCTTTTGCACGGTTCTTTCTCCGGCGTGATGTCCTCCATAAGCACTTCCATGACATTTACTCAATATCTCCTGTTGTTCATATTCGGGAACACATCTTCGCATAATACCATCCACTCCTTCTTTATATAAGTGTGGGTCATCCCAGAAATAATGCCTCAAGTCATAAAAGAATTTCCTCCTTTCTTTGAGCTGAAAAGGTTGGAGGCAAATACTTGGAAACAATAAAGTTAGCATAATCAACATACCAAGGACTGTCTCGCGAGCTCACCTTTATTACAGCCAATTGTTCATTTGGAAAACTATCATTAACAGGAACAGGATCATAAGCAATATTTTCCAATCTAGACAAATTATCAGCAACAGGATTATCAGCACCTTTCCTATCTACAATATGTAAATCAAACTCTTGCAAAAGAAGTACCCATCTAATAAGCCTCGGCTTAGCATCTTTCTTTGTCATAAGGTATCTAATTGCAGCATGATCAGTATGAATAGTAACTTTTGAATCAACAATATAAGATCTAAATTTATCACAAGCAAAGACTACAGCTAATAATTCTTTTTCAGTTGTAGCATAATTTCTTTGAGCAGCATCAAGAGTTTTACTAGCATAATGAATAACATTCAGCTTTTTATCTACTCGCTGTCCAAGAACAGCGCCTCACAATAAAATCACTAGCATCACACATAATCTCAAAGGGTAAGTTCCAATCAGGAGGTTCAACTATAGGAGCAGTTGTTAAGGCTTTCTTAAGAGTTTCAAAAGCTTCCTTACAATCATCATCAAAAACAAATGGTACATCTTTTTGAAGAAGATTAGTAAGAGGCTTTGAAATCTTGGAGAAATCTTTAATAAATCTCCTATAAAACCCAGCATGACCAAGAACACTACGAATACCTTTAACGTCCCT
Source organism: Lolium perenne (assembly GCF_019359855.2). NCBI lineage: Eukaryota > Viridiplantae > Streptophyta > Magnoliopsida > Poales > Poaceae > Lolium > Lolium perenne. The sequence continues at coordinate 100,659,543 of NC_067246.2, read as the reverse complement.
TGGATAGGGCATCTTCTCAATTGCTTCAACTTTAGCTCTATCAACTTCAATACCTCTCTCAGAAATTTTATGTCCCAATACAATTCCTTCATTAACCATAAAGTGGCATTTCTCCCAATTAAGAACAAGGTTAGTTTCTTCACATCTCTGCAAAACTTTATCAAGGTTTCGCAAGCAACTATCAAAAGAATTCCCATAGACGGAAAAATCATCCATGAATACCTCTACAATACTTTCACAAAAACCATGAAAAATAGCAGACATGCATCTTTGAAAAGTAGCAGGAGCGTTACATAAACCAAAAGGCATACGTCTATAAGCATAAGTTCCATAGGGACAAGTAAAAGTGGTTTTCTCTTGATCTTTAGCTTTAACAGCAATTTGTGAAAACCCAGAATAACCATCAAGAAAACAAAAATGAGTATTTTTAGACAATCTTTCTAACATTTGATCAATAAATGGTAAAGGATAATGATCTTTCTTAGTAACTTTATTAACTTTTCGAAAATCAATGCACATTCTATACCCTACAACTACTCTTTGAGGTATGAGCTCATCATTATCATTAGGCACAACAGTCATTCCTCCTTTCTTGGGAACCCAATGCACAGGACTAACCCATCTACTATCAGCAATAGGATATATAATACCAGCTTCAAGAAGTCGTAATACCTCATTCCTTACCACTTCCTTCATCTTCGGAATTAGACGACGCTGATGTTCAACAACAGGCTTTGCATCATCTTCCATATTAATAGCATGTTGGCAAATAGAAGGAAAAATCCCTTTCAAATCATCAAGAGTGTAGCCAATAGCTCCTCGGTGCTTCTTCAATATTTCCAATAACCTTTCTTCCTCAATTTCTGAAAGCTTAGAACTAATAATAATAGGATATATTTTCTTATCATCAATATGAGCATATTTAAGATTATCAGGCATAGGCTTTAAATCAAAAACAGGATCTTCCTTTGGTGGCGGTGTTGTACCCAAATCTTCCACCGGTAAATCATGCTTGAGAATAGGTTGGCGAAGAAAAATTTCCTCAAGCTCATCTCTTTCTTTCCTAAAAACTTCACTCTCGCTATCCTCCAAATGTTGCTGCAAAGGATTGTTAGGAACAAGAACAATAGATGCACACTGCTCCATTTTAAAATCATCACTAGGCAAATCAGCTTTATAAGGAGTTTTAGTAAATTTAGAGAAGTTAAACTCATAAGATTCACCAGCAAATTTAGTCAAAATTTTCTCTTTCTTGCAATCTATAATAGCTCCACAAGTATTTAGAAAAGGTCTACCAAAAATAATAGGACAATAATCACTAGCAGCAGAACCAAGTACCAAAAAGTCAGCAGGATATTTAATCTTACCGCATAAAACTTCCACATCTCGAACAATACCAATTGGAGAAATAGTTTCTCTATTAGCCAGCTGAATAACCACATCAATATCTTCAAGTTCACAAGAATCAATTTCGTGCATAATCTCCGCGTAAAGCTCATAAGGAATAGCACTAACACTTGCACCAATATCACATAATCCATAATAGCAATGATCACCAATTTTAACAGATAGCATAGGAACACTAGCTTGTTTGGGTTTATTAGGATGCGAAACAATATTAGAAGCATCTTCACAGAAAATAATATGACCATCCTCCACATTTTCAGTCACAAGATCTTTAACTATTGCAACAGCAGGTTCAACTTTTATTTGTTCTTCAGGTTCTACAGGTTTCTTTTCACTTTTATGAACCGCACTATTTATAACAGAGTACTCCTTCATTTTAGTAGGGAAAGGAGTTTTTTCAATATAAGCTTCAGGAATAACATGATCAGCAGTTTCAACTACAACGCATTTATTAATAGATGAATCAATTTTATCTTTATACGGTTCATGATACTTATCAAAATTCTTCTTTGGCAATTCATAATGAGAGGCAAAAGCTTTATAAAGATTTACAGCAACTTGAGAATCAAGACCATATGTAGCACTCATATTACGAAATTTATCAGTATCCATAAAAGCTTCAATGCATTTATAATCATAAATTATACCTGATTCTCTATCCTTGTCGTTCTCCCATCCTTCAGTATTTTCTTGGATCCGATCAAGAAGGTCCCTTTTAAACTCTTCTTTGTTGCGTGTAAATGATCCAGAACAAGAAGTATCCAGCAAGGTCTTGTCTTGAAAAGAAAGTCTTGCATAGAAATTATCAATAATAACATTACCAGGAAGCTCATGAATGGGGCATTTGAGCATTAAAGACTTCAATCTCCCCCAAGCTTGGGCAATACTCTCTCCTTCATGAGGCCAAAAATTATATATGCGATTTCGATCCTTATGAATTTCACTTGGAGGATAGAACTTAGAATAAAACCGGGGCACAATATCATTCCATTCAAGAGAATCCCCATTATCCAGTAATTTATACCAATGCGCCGCTTTACCAGACAGCGATAAAGAGAATAGTTTCTTCCTCACTTCATCCATAGCAATACCTGCACATTTGAATAACCCGCATAATTCATGCAAAAACAGTAAATGATCACCGGGATGAACAGTTCCATCCCCTTCATAGCGGTTATCCATAACACGTTCAATAATTTTCATAGGTATTTTATATGGTATCACTTCCTCACCTGGCGCCTCATCCACTACCGTTGCAGTAGTAGTAGATTTCCCAAATAGAAATTGAAGAGAAGATCTCTCCATAATGACTTATAGCAGCAGGCAGAAATAAAATCAGCACAACAGTAAAGGTTTTCCTTACCAATTCCACTTACCAATAGCGCTTCACTCCCCGGCAACGGCGCCAGAAAATAGTCTTGATGACCCACAAGTATAGGGGGTGTATCGTAGTATCTTCGATAAGTAAGAATGTCGATCCCAACGAGGAGCAGAAGGTGTTGACAAGCAGTTTCGATGAAGGATTCACTGTAAATGCTCACAGACAAGTATTCAGGGGGTTTTGATGTAACAGTTGAATAAAGTACGAGTAAGTAAAGTGCGAGAGTAACAATTGCAGCGAGTGGCTCAATCCTTTTTAGCACAAAGGACAAGCCGGTTTGTTTACTTATAATTACCAAACGTTCTCGAGGACACACGTGATTTTAGTCTAGTGCTTTCGCTACATACGGCTAAATAATCTTCATTGTTATGATAAGTATTGTGTGGGTGAACCTATGCTAATGTACCGCCCTTCCTAGGACTAATACATACTTGTGATTATACCCCTTGCAAGCATCCGCAACTACAAGAAAGTAATTAAGAATAAATCTAACCACAGCCTTAAACTCTGAGATCCTGCGATCCCTCCTGCATCGATATACCAACGGGGGTTTAGGTTTCTGTCACTCCGGCAACCCCGCAATTAGCAAACGAATACAAGATGCATTCCCCTAGGCCCATAAATGGTGAAGTGTCATGTAGTCGACGTTCACATGACACCACTAGAAGAATAACACCACAACTTAAATATCACACCATTGAATATTACTCATCCATAGTTCACTACTAACATTTAGACTTCACCCATGTCCTCAAGAACTAAACGAACTACTCACGAGACATCATATGGAACATGATCAGAGGTGATATGATGATGAATAACAATCTGAACATAAACTTGGTTCAATGGTTTCACTCAATAGCATCAACAACAAGTAGAGATCGATACCGGGAGAGTTTCCCCTATCAAACAATCAAGATCAAACCCAAATTGCTACGGCGATGACGGCGTCCAGAGGTGGAGACGGCGGTGATGATGGTGGAGATGATGATGATGGTGATGGAGATGATGTCCAGCTCGATGACGGTGACGATGGCGTCGATTTCCCCCTCCCGGAGGGAATTTCCCCGGCGGATTCCTGCCCACCGGAGAGCTCTTTTCTCTCTGGTGTTCTCCGCCCCGCAGAGGCGGCTGTAACTCTTCGCGAGGTACCCTCTGTGGCTTCGATTTTCGGGACGAAGGATTTCGCGAAGAAAAGGAGGCGAAAGGGGTCGTGGGCCCCCCAAACCACATGGCGGCGCGGCCAGGGCATGGGCCGCGCCGCCCTAGGGTGTGGGCCCACCCTGGGTCCTCCTGGCTTCCTTCGTCATCTTGAAAAATAGGATTTTTGGTATAATTTCCTCCCACAGTTGATCTTCCGAAATATTGCGTTCTGACGGTGCTTTTTCCAGCAGAATCCTGGCTCCGGTGCTTGATCCTCCAATAATGATGAAACATGCAAAATAGATGAAATAACATAAGTATTGTGTCCCAATATGAAATATATCAATGAATAACAGCAAATTATGATATAAAATAGTGATGCAAATTGGACGTATCAGTTGGTTGGAGGAAGTTTGGCGTTGTTTGGTGTAGTTTGGAGGTCATCCATGGCTGTTTCGGAGGTCAAAATCGCGAAAAATCGCGACCAGAATCGGGAAGAAGACGAAATTTCGTGACCAGGAAAAATCCGGTCTGGAATCCGGTCAACCGGGCCAGTGACCGGGCCGGCCGGCGTGGCATCCGGTCAACCGGGCGGCAAACCGGGAAGTTCGCAAAATTTCGTCCGGTTTGGCCCCAGTGCGACGCATCCGGTTGGCGCCCGGTCAACCGGACCAGGGACCGGGCTGGCCGGTCTGGAGGCCGGTCTAACCAGGCCCTGGGCCGGGTTGGCTGAGGCTGCTGCGGTTTTTCCTCCGGCGGTTTCTCCTGTTGCTGCGGTGGATTCTCCGGTGATGCGGGCTCATGTTGCTGATGTTGTTCCGTCTACAAAAGGGTTAGCTGATGCTATCGCTATTCTTGCATTGTCTTCCGACGATAAGCTTGGCATACGGTGTTTGTGTGACATGAAATCTAGTAAGGTTTTCAATGACTATCTGGATTGCTTGAAGGGAGAACAGCGTTCGCCGTCCAGTCTTCGTTGGTATCTACACCGTCTTGCGACAGTTGACGAATATGAAGATTGGGAGAGGAACATGGAGTTGGGTTTTGCTCGTTGCCGCACATACAACAGGAAGTTCAGTAGTTCTTATGCATTTTATCTTGCTATACGGCGTGTGGACGAGGCATTGGAACGTTGCTGGCAGGATGCGGTGGACAGAGGTGAATTTGCTGAAACTTGGGAAGACTACAAAACTTTTCTTCGTAGTGGTTTCGTGGTACCATATGTGGAGGAGAGTGAGCAGCCGTCCAGAGTTGTGCATGCAATAGAGGAAGTGGACAGGTGCATAGTTCCTATTCAGGAGATTGTTCCACTACCAACAGTCACTAAGTTCGAGGTGAAATCTTCAGAGGAGAGGAAACCTGGCTATGATACCAAGAGCGCTACTGTGACTGTTGAGGCGGATGTACCATTGAGCGGGCTGAATATGCAACTCAAGAAGGTACAAGGTGATACTTGCAAGACAGTTGACAAGGTTCAGCGATGGAGTTTGTTTCAGACTCAGTGCTTGATCAAGGGCAAGGCTTGCAAGTTGATGATTGATGGTGGTAGCTGTACTAATGGCATAAGCAAGGCGATGGTGGCAGCATTGGGGTTGTCTACATGGCGTCTTCCTGAACCTAAGCATCTTGAGTGGTTGAATAGCTGTGGTATGCTGAAGATTACTCACAAGGTGCGTGTGCCATTTACAGTTGATGATTATGTTGATGAGATCGATTGCGAAGTGTTGCCATTGGAGGTGTGTGGATTGCTACTTGGGCGTCCTTGGCAGTATGATCGTAATGTGACACATGCTGGGCGAGCAAATACATATTCTTTTATGCATGGTGGCAAACAGCGGACTTTGAAGCCTATGGGTGATGATCATATCAAGTCCGATGTGGAGTTAGTGGTGCGTAAGGAGAAGTTGCACAAGCCTAATGTGCAGCAAAAGGTGCATGATGTTTCAAGCATTGATGTTGGTGATGTTTCAGCCATGCCTGTAGATGACAAGCCAGTTCTTTTTGGTGACAAGCCAGATGAAGCTACACTTGTTGTTGATGTGGATGTTGTAGGGATTCGTTGCATAGAAAACAAAAATTTTCCTACCGCGAACACGCAATCCAAGCCAAGATGCAATCTAGAAGACGGTAGCAACGAGGGGATGATCGAGACTCACCCTTGAAGAGTTCCAAAGCCTACAAGATGAGGCTCTTGTTGCTGTGGTAGACGTTCACTTGCCGCTTGCAAAAGTGCGTAGAAGATCTTGATCACGGCGCCACGAACGGGCAGCACCTCCGTACTCGGTCACACGTTCGGTGTTGATGAAGTCGACGTCCACCTCCCTGTTCCAGCGGGCAGCGGAAGTAGTAGCTCCTCTTGAATCCGGCAGCACGACGGCGTGGTGGCGGTGGTGGTGGAGAACTCCGGCGGAGCTTCGCTAAGCATGCGGGAGCGTTGGAGGAGAGAGGGGGAGGCTAGGGTTTGGGAGGGGGTGGCCGGCCACTAAGGGGGTGCGGCCAGGCTGTGGTCTTGGGGTGGCTGCCCCCCCCTTGGCCCCTCATTATATAGGTGGAAGCCCCAAGTGTTGGACTACAAGTCTTCGAATAAGACCCCAACCCAAAACTTTCCATGTGATAGGGAAACCTACCCAAGGTGGGAATCCCACTTGGGGTGGGATTCCCCCCTTCCATGTGGGGGGTTGGCCGGCCACCTTGGTGGAGCCCAAGGTGGACTCCCCCCTCCTAGGGTTGGCCGGCCATGGGAGGTGGAGTCCCTCCGGGACTCCGCCTTCCTTAGTGATTTCTTCCGGACTTTTCTAGAACCTTCTAGAACCTTCCGTAGAACCTTCCGGATCATTTTAAATCTTATAAAATGACTTCCTATATATGAATCTTATTCTCCGGACCATTCCGGAACTCCTCGTGATGTCCGGGATCTCATACGGGACTTCGAACAAATCTTCGAACTCCATTCCATATTCAAGTTCTACCATTTCAACATCAAACCTTAAGTGTGTCACCCTACGGTTCGCGAACTATGTGGACATGGTTGAGTACTCTCTCCGACCAATAACCAATAGCGGGATCTAGAGATCCATAATGGCTCCCACATATTCAACGATGACTTTAGTGATCGAATGAACCATTCACATATGATACCAATTCCCTTTGTCACGCGATATTTTACTTGTCCGAGGTTTGATCATCGGTATCACTCTATACCTTGTTCAACCTCGTCTCCTGACAAGTACTCTTTACTCGTATCGTGGTAAGTGGTCTCTTATGAACTTATTCATATGCTTGCAAGACATTAGACGACATTCCACCGAGAGGGCCCTGAGTATATCTATCCGTCATCAGGATGGACAAATCCCACTGTTGATCCATATGCCTCAACTCATACTTTCCGGATACTTAATCCCACCTTTATAACCACCCATTTACGCAGTGGCGTTTGATGTAATCAAAGTACCTTTCCGGTATAAGTGATTTACATGATCTCATGGTCATAAGGACTAGGTAACTATGTATCGAAAGCTTATAGCAAATAACTTAATGACGTGATCTTATGCTACGCTTAATTGGGTGTGTCCATTACATCATTCATACAATGATATAACCTTGTTATTAATAACATCCAATGTTCATGATTATGAAACTAATCATCCATTAATCAACAAGCTAGTTAAGAGGCATACTAGGGACTCTTTGTTGTTTACATATCACACATGTATCAATGTTTCGGTTAATACAATTATAGCATGGTATATAAACATTTATCATAAACATAAAGATATATAATAACCACTTTTATTATTGCCTCTTGGGCATATCTCCAACAGTCTCCCACTTGCACTAGAGTCAATAATCTAGATTACATTGTAATGTACCTAACACCCATGGCATTCTGGTGTTGGTCATGCTTTGCCCTAGGGAGAGCTTTAGTCAACGGATCTGCTACATTCAGATCAGTGTGTACTTTGCAAATCTTTACTTCTCCATCTTCGATGTACTCGCGAATCGAGTGGTAACGCAGCTTGATATGCTTCAGCCTCTTGTGTGACCTTGGTTCTTGTGCATTGGCGATGGCACCCATGTTGTCACATTAGATGACTAGTGGGTCCAATGCACTAGGAACCACACCGAGCTCTACAATGAACCTATTCATCCATACCGCTTCTGATGAAGCCTCTGAAGCCGCTATGTACTCTGATTCTGTTGAAGACTTCGCCACCGTGCACTGCTTCGAGCTTGCCCAGCTTACTGCAGCACCATTCAATATAAACACGTACCCAGACTGTGACTTAGAGTCATCAGGATCAGTGTTCCAACTTGCATCGGTGTAACCGCTTACAACGAGCTCTTGGTCACCTCCATAACAAAGAAACATATCCTTAGTTCTTTTCAAGTACTTCAGGATATTCTTGACCGCTGTCCAGTGTTCCATTCCTGGATCACTTTGATATCTGCTAGTCAAACTAACAACATGTGCTATATCCGGTCTAGTACATAGCATGGCATACATGATAGATCCTACTGCCGAGGCATAGGGGATATTACTCATCCTTTCTCTTTCTTCTGCCGTAGCCGGTCCTTGAGTCTTACTCAAGACCTTGCCTGGTGACAAGGTATTAACTTGTCAATGCCTATGGATTGTAGGCTAGGGTTTAGTTGGAAGTAGAGGGCAAGTAGATCTCGAAGGTTTCAGCCGAAAAGTACTCGACGATTAAGAAAACTAGGGTTTGTAAACAATGATTCTATATCTCTGCGTCCCTCGACTCCCCCTTATATAGGAGGCGGAGCCGAGGGATTCGTGCTGTACAAGTTACAAAGTCCGGGAAGGTTTCTAACTCATCCCGCAAGATTACAAATAAGACTTTCTATTACAACTCTAGCTTTCCTTAATAATATCTTGGGCTTCCGAATCTTCTTATTCTTCGGGTAGTGGGCCTTCAGTAAACCCCGGGTACTATCTTCGGCAGGCCCATTTGGGATGCCTATGTCAGTAGCCCACGAGATTTTGCTTGAATCGTAGGGTCAAGGAAAATCTCCACCGTTTATTTTTATTCGACAGCTTCGACTTTTCTATATTTCTTCTCATAAACATCTATATTGTACAGGGATAATGGTAGTTGGGGCTAGTTCATCTGACGGATCAGGTACTAGTTAACTGCTCTAGTGGCAATCCGCAAAAACCTACTTCAAGATCACGTCCCTGGACATGACCTCGGGATACCGGTGTAAACTTCGACAGGTGCCGCTTAAGGTCTTACCATTCGTCGAGTCCCAAGAAATTTATCGGGTACCTAACGCGTCCGTTAGGATTTTTCTTCGTATCTGTTGATACGGATAAAAGTAGCAGAGCGCAGTCTTCGGTGATGCCACGCCCAGCAGAACGGATCTGGGGTCTTACCTTCGCAAATTTGCGGCATTCAGAAACTGATCGCAACTTTGGCGTTCTGAGAATATATTGTCGAGTGCTTTTTCGGCTATTGGAATGGCACATTTTATCGAGTCAAAGATGACTTATATTTCCCTCCCGATGGGAGTATATGTAGAGTTAATTATAACTCGAAATATACTCTTTTGCTCTTCTATCTTTCTTTTTCTCTTTTTTTTTTATAATTTCATCGGGCACGCGAGCAGCGTTCCCGATGGGAGTAGCCCCCGAGGCTACAGCCAAGGACTTGTACTTGGGTGTAGGCTCCACGCCTTATGCCGCTATATTTTCTTTTATCTCCCGAAGTTTTATAATTTCTCGGGTGCGCGAACAGTGCTCCCGATGGGAGTAGCCCCCGAGGCTATGAACAAATATTTGTATTTGGTCATAGGCTCACGCCATTTCTATCTTGTCCTTCTGGATCTTTTCCTTTTTTCCAAAGTAGCCCCCGAGCATTTGATCAAAAAACTTGTATTTGATCAAAGGCTGAGCATTATTTTTCCGTGTCGCCTTTTATGAAGCTGTTGAGTCAAATTTTTTCTTCTGCCAAGGTGACGTTGTTGCTGACGATAGCCACGATTGCTAGTCAGAAATTTGCGACAAGTCTTTTCTCGCTGCCATGCGGGCCCAATTGATCCACTATCTTGACACGTCGTGCAAGTGGGGGACACACGTCCTCCGCTTTTTCTGGCGCACGCACCGTAACTTCCCCAATGTTGAATTACTTTTTTACCCTTGTTGCCACGTGGCTATCATCTGTCACATATTTTCCTTATCCAACGGTCCGCCGCTTCAGCGCACCTCTATATAAGGTCTTCTTCTTCCTCCTCGAGCACCTCCGCTCGCGCCGTCCTCCTGCTCCCATCTGCAAATTTCCTCCTGCGACCCACAGCCTCCTAAGCTCCTCACCTCCAAGCTGCAAACCCTGCGCCATTGTTGATGCCACCACGTCGATTGACAAGGCACAACATGCCGGAGTCCTCCATGGCCGCCGTGGATCTTGGGGCGGCGGAGTGGGAAAGATCGAAGATTTCCACTCAAGACATCAACATGCTCAAGAAGCTGGGGATCAGCAAGAAACCCAAGGCACTGTGCTTCCCCAGTGAGGAGAGCTACCCAACCCCTCCAATGGGGTACCGGGTAAGTTTTGTCGACCACCTCATCCGCGGTCTGTCCGCCCCCATTCATCCTTTTCTCCGCGGACTGCTTTTTATCTACGGTCTGCAACTCCACCATCTCACGCCAAATTCCATTCTTCACATCTCCATCTTCATCACTCTTTGCGAGGCCTTCCTTGGCGTCCAGCCTAACTGGGCGCTATGGAAGCGCATTTTCTTCTGTCACCGTAATGGCTCTCCCAATGTCGCCTATAATATAGGCGGCGCTGTAATTTCTGTTCGACCCACTATCGACTACTTCGACGTCAAACTCCCTGACTCAGTTCAAGGATGGCGCAAGAAGTGGTTGTACATTCAAGAGGAAAACCATGGATGCGCTGAGGACAACATCCCTCCTTTTGATGGCGCCGAGAAAATCTTTCGCCGCCGCTCCTGTGACGCAGAGGCTACCGAAGAGGAAAAGGCGTCGACAGAAACCTTGATGGCTCGTATCCACGAGTTGCAAAATACTCGCGGCAAAGAATTATCGGGTGTCCAAATCACTGCATACTTTCTTAGGACTAGAGTGCAGCCGCTTCAGGCTCGCAAAAATATCCTCTATGGAAATATGCTGGCGACAAGGATGTAGATCGGCTGTCGGTGAATTTGGAGGTCAAGGATTTAGAAAAACTTGTCCGAAAAATTTCGTCTCTCAGCAAAAAAGATGCTGTCCCTTCTTCTTGCCGTGTGACACCATTCAGCGCCGCCAATCCACTTCCCAAGGTAATCTTTGTCTATTGTCTTGTTGTTGCTTTGCTATCTTTTTTGTAACTTCTTTTCTGATATCTCTCCCTGTTTTATTTTGCACAGAATCATCCAGACCTTGTCTCGCTTCCTCCTCTTCCTGAAGGTGGAGAAGTCGAAGAAAGGGCCATTGTCACTGATGACAATCAAGAAGCTCCGTCTTTTGTGACTGAACCCGTGGATTCTCGAAAATCTGCGGGATCTTCCGAAGGCACTGCGTCGGCACTATCTCCTCCTCCTGCTGTTTCTCCAAAAGGCAAAAGGAAGAGGAATGACGTCGAAGATTCCGGCACTTCCAAAGCCGAAGAAGTTGATCCTTCACGCCAGAAGGCAACTTATGATCCTTATCTTGAATCCCTCGTCAGCTCGTAAGTCATTTTTATTTCTCCTTATTTCTGTACTCGAATTTTTTTGTCTTATCTTGCTTTTTATGCTATCGATTTGTAATCACAGCGATGATGAGGAAGAAGTACCAACTTTTGACGTGGCTCCTCGGATGAGCACGTCACATACTTTACTTGTCTCGGAGACGCCAGTTGAGGGAGAAGAATCCTCGCCTCCTCAACGAAACGTCGTCACCACTACTCCACCTTCAAGCCCCCTTGCTCCTTCACCAAAAAGGACAAGGATTGAAACGATCATTGAGCCTGCCCCTCAATTGGGTAGCTCTTCTACTCCGCTCTTGGATGATGTAAGTTTTTTTTAATTTTCTTGCCAGTATCTATATTTCCTCTATTTGCTTTTTTACGCCTTCATTCTTTTTCCATACCGATGTTTCTCTTTCTTTGTTCTTCTTTGACAGCCCATGATCAAAGAGCTTATTCGCATCGGATCCCAATTCATTGGGTACCGTGAGTATGCCAGCAGAACTGAAGGTAATAACTTTTTTGCTGTCGTTGTTTCTGACTTCTTGCTCCTGTTTTTTGTCGCAATTTTGACTTTTCTTTTCTATTTCGACAGAGAAACTTGCAGAGGCCAACAAGCTTGCCCACACTCTCGCTCAAAAACTGGAGCAAAGTGAAACGGCCCGCAGGAAAGCCGAACTTGTTGCTAGCGAAGCCAAAGCAGAGGCTGATGAAGCCAAGGCAAAAGCTGCTAGTGTCGAGGAACTGCAGAAGAGACTTGAAGATGGTGAAGCTGCTTTAAACGAGCACAAAGCCGCACAGGCTGCTCGTGAAAAGGGAATCCTCAAGCGCCTGAATTCGCAAAATCGGCGCTTCCAAGGTAATTTTTATCGATCCCTTCTATTTTTTATAGGACCTGCTTTTTCTTGCTTTTGACCAACGTTTATTTCCTGTGGCAGGCCAAACAAACCAAGAGTTTGATCTGGAGAATCCCGACAATGATCCTCTCCTTGACGCACTTTCTTATCTGGAGTTTCATGGATCCGAAATTCGTGAAGGCGTGGTGAATGCTGATGCAGGATTGTCGAAGCTATTCCCCTACTTCTTCCCGAAGAAAGAGGAGCCCAAGACTTTCCTTGCCCTTGCCCAGAGCTTCAATCCATCAGAGGACCTTGGGCTGAAAATGCGCCAGGAGAACATGAAGATTGCTGTCGAGAGCACTGTTGCCTTGGTCGCTGACAGCCAACAAACTGTTGACTGGATGAAGGTTGGCGACACCGAGCAGATAGAGCAAACAAAATGGCGGTCTTTGATCAAGGCAGCCAAGCCCAATACGAAGAAAATCCTGGCCTATCTCGGGATCAAGCCATCTTCAACTCCTAGCTCATCGAGGCCGGAGGTCTAGTTGCATGCCTCTTTTTTTCTTTGCTTTCTCTATCTCTTTTGCCCTTGTCACCAATTTAGCTGTGGCGACAATTATCCTGGTAGTCCTTTTGGAGAACTTCTTTTGTAATGTCTATGTAAATTTTTCTAGAAATCAATGAAATTCCTTCTGGCACTATCATTGATCCTGGCGCTTTCTTTTCCAGTTAATATTTGATAACTATTCGACCAATCCTTGCTCTGCCGATGCTTCACCTGCTTCTTCCTTCTCGAAGAAAATGCTAGTTGATGATGACCCCCTTGAAGGTTCTTCGAGCAAACATTTGTCGGAAGATTTGCAAGAACTTCGACAACAACTTCAATCCATGAAGAAACAAACTCTGGCAATGATGGAACAATCTCGGAAAGCATCCGAACAAGAAAAACTTGCTCTCCAACAAGCCAAAGAGGCTATGGCTGCCAAGGATACTGCTGTATTGGAAGCAAAGGAAGCCACTACCCGAGAAAATAGCATGCTCGAGCTAATGTTGGAAGCTAGCACAGATATGTTAGGTATGTTTTTCCAACCTAACAATGCCTCCTCTTTGTTTTGATGTGCCCCCTTTAAATTTCTTGCCTTGTCGCTTAATAGGCTCGGTTCTTGATGCTGCCGCCGAAGATCGAAGAGTAAACGAGAGAACAAATCTTCTTGTCAATCTTTCCCTTAACCATGGCTGTTTATTCTGGGCCACCCCTGAACGAACCCAGCAAATTGTCAGGTTCCAAGATCGTGCTTGCCAAGTGCGCGAATTTCTCAATTTTTGCACGACAACATTAACCCTTGTTTACAAGACTTTGTTTCCTCGAAATGAGGTTCCCAAAACTCTTCCTGAATTGCTGGAGATATTCAGAGATGCTCCCCGCATTCATAATTTTGTGCGAGCTCAATTGACTACTGGAGCAAGGTTCGCCATGATTATGATAAATATTTGCCATCCAAAATTAGACCTGACGAAGATTGTTGCTGATTGCCTGGCCAAAAAATCGCGGCGAAAAAATGATATTGACACAATCAATGAGATGGTAACTCCTGTGGCCGAGTCGATGATAGATGAGCTTCTTCGGATGGACTCAGAATTCTTCGTCAAGGGGTCCTATGCTGAGCATAAAACAACCAGAGGCTTGTCCATAGATAGTATTTTAGGCTTTGACTGATTTGTACTATATTGCAAAACATTGTGTCTGTATCTTTTTTTTTATTTCTTTTTTATTTCCGAAGAGATTTGTTGTATATTGTAAAGTGCTCTATATTATTGGAGCCCCCGAGCCTTCTGGCTAGAGTTTGTACTGTTTTTTCCATCTCGAAGATTTTTCCTCTTGTCGTAAGAAGATATCTTTTATTTTTTCATCAAATAAGTTGCAAGCCCCCGAGTATCTTAGTGTCGAAGTTCTATATTTTTGTTGCGAGGTTTTTATACCAAAGCGATGAGTATGCTATATTTATAACTTGTTAGCTTCCGATGTTATATTTGGCGAGGTATTAGTGTACCAAGGCGAAATATTTCGGTAAGACTAGTTTATCTATATTGGACGTATTTTGTAACTTGAAGGCGTTGAGCCCCCGAGCATATTGAAGAATAAGAAGTATATCTCCACTATCTTTATTATATTGCAGCACCGCGAGCCCGCCTCATTAAAAACCTTTCCGGCCCCACTCGGTGCCCCGAAAAGGAAAATAGTGCGTCTGAAAACTCGCGGGCGTTTCAGTACATTGTATTTTTACAGAGAAGGACTATATTTCGACTCTAGACGTAGAACCGCCTGAGCTGCGCCACGTTCCAGGGGTTTTTCTCGGGAGCCCCCGTCTTCTTGTCCTTGATCCTGTATGCTCCTCCGTCGATGACTTCCGTGACGACGTAAGGACCTAGCCATGGTGATTCGAGCTTCTCAGTACTTTTTTGATTTAACCGCAAGACCAAATCCCCGACCTGAAAAGACCTTGGCCTTAACCGTCGACTGTGGTAGTTTTTGAGGTCTTGCTGGTATTTGGTGACTCGTGAAAGTACTTCATCTCGAGCTTCGTCGAGTGCATCCATATCATCCTCCCGAGCTTTTTGTGATGTTTCTTCGTCATACTCTGTTACTCTTGGAGAATCATGCTCTATTTCAATTGGTAGTACTGCTTCGGCTCCGTGGACGAGAAAAAATGGAGTTTCTTGTGTCGCCGTATTTGGTGTTGTTCGGATGCTCCACAAAACACTTGGCAGTTCCTCTGGCCAAGTATGTCGAGCTTTTTCAAGCGGTCCTAGCAGGCGCTTTTTGAGGCCGTTGCAGATGATTCCATTGGCTTTCTCGACTTGGCCATTGGTTTGTGGGTGCCCAACTGACGCAAAGTGCAATTTAATACCTACTTCTGCGCAGTACTCCTTGAATTCCTTGGACGTAAAGTTTGAACCATTATCTGTAACAATGCTATGAGGCACTCCAAACAGAAAAACGAGGCCTTTCACAAACTTTATTGCCGGCGCTGCATCTGGTGAATTTATTGGCTTCGCTTCTACCCACTTGGTGAATTTGTCGACAGCGACCAACAGGTACTCATATCCTCCTGGCGAAGCTTTGTGCAACTTGTCCACCATATCAAGTCCCCATTGGGCAAAGGGCCATGACAATGGTATTGGTGTTAATTCCGCCACTGGAGAGTGAGGTTTTGCGGCAAACCTTTGACATGCGTCGCAAGTTCTTACTATTTCCTTGGCATCCTCGATTGCTGTCAACCAATAGAATCCTGCCCGAAAAACCTTGGCTGCAATAGCTCGACTACTTGTGTGGTGGCCACATATTCCTTCGTGTACATCCTTCAGAATTATTCTTCCTTCCTCGGGTGTGACACACCTTTGCAGGACGCCTGAAATACTTCGCTTGTATAACTCCGCCTTGATCACTGTGAAAGCTTTGAATCGTCGAATAATTCGCCTGGCCTCAACTAGATCGTCGGGTATTTCTTTCCTGAGGATATATGATATATACGCTTGCATCCAAGGAACTTGTACCATCATCACAAGTTCTTGGTCCTCTTCGTCGTCCGTAGTTTCTTTGAGGGGCGCCGAAGTTTTTCCTTCCTTTGCTTTTTTCTGCACCTTTTTCGGCTTCGTGGATCTCTCCGCTATTTCTTCCCAAAATACTCCTGGCGGGATTGGGAGGCACTGCGACCCGATGTTTGCGAGAACGTCGGCTTCATCATTGCTCAATCTACTGATGTGATTTACCTCGCACCCATCAAATAGCTTCTCGAGCTCATTGTACACCTCCTTGTATGCCATCATGCTATCATTGACTGCGTCACATTGGTTCATAACTTGCTGAGCCACCAATTGTGAGTCGCCAAAGATTTTTAGTCGAGTTGCACCGCAAGCTTTCGCCATCTTCATCCCGTGTATGAGGGCTTCATATTCTGCTTCATTGTTGGATGCGTTAGGGAACGTCATCCGAAGGACGTATTTCAACTTGTCGCCTTCAGGTGATATAAGTACTACTCCTGCGCCAGCTCCTTCTACTCTCTTGGACCCATCGAAGTTCATGGTCCAAGTTCTCGACAAATCTGGGGGTCCCGTGTTTTGTAGCTCCATCCACTCTGCAATGAAATCTGGCAGAACTTGCGACTTGATTGCCTTTCTTTTTTCATACGTGATGTCCCGAGGGGAAAGTTCTATTCCCCAAAGGGAGACACGCCCTGTAGCTTCTGGATTGTTCAGTCTATTTGAAAGAGGTGCTTCGTTGACTACTACTATCGGATGTGCCGAAAAATAGTGGCGCAACTTCCTTGCCGTTGCAATTACTCCATATGCTAGTTTCTGGTACTGCGGGTACCGCTGTTTGGAAGGCGACAAAACTTCACTGATGAAATATACTGGCCTTTGCACTCCATGGAGTTTTCCTTCTTCTTCTCTTTCAACAACTAGCACCGTGCTAACCACTTGGGGCGTGGCTGCAATGTACAACAGGAGAGGTTCCTTTTCCTTCGGCGCCACCAGAATTGGTGGTGTCGAGATTGTGCGCTTCAGATCCTCGAAAGCTCTGTCGGCCTCTTCGTTCCACTGGAATTTCTCCCCTTGCTTTATCAGAGCGTAAAATGGTAACGCTTTTTCTCCCAGCCTGGCGACGAATCTGCTCAAAGCTGCGACTCGCCCAGTTAGCTGCTGTATTTCTTTTAACTTTGTTGGCTTCCTCATTGTTACGATAGCTTGTATTTTGTCGGGATTTGCTTCAATCCCTCTTGCTGAAACTAGAAACCCCAGAAGTTCTCCTGCTGGGACGCCAAAAGAACACTTCGTCGGGTTCAGCTTGAGGCAGAATTTGTCGAGGTTGTCAAAGGTTTCCTTGAGATCCTCGATCAGCGTTGCCCCCTTTTTTGACGTTATGACGACATCATCGATGTATACTTGCACGTTTTTCCCAATCTGTGTCGCCAAACACTTCTGCATCATCCTCTGATATGTTGCTCCCGCGTTTTTCAGACCAAAAGGCATTGTTCTGTAGCAAAACACGCCGTAAGATGTGATGAACGCTGTCTTTACTTCGTCTTCTTCTTTCAATCTGATCTGGTTATAACCAGAATATGCGTCCAGGAAGGAAAGAGGTTCACATCCAGCCGTGGAGTCGATAATTTGATCGATCCTCGGGAGGGGAAAGTGATCCTTTGGGCAATGTTTATTGAGACACGTAAAGTCGACGCACATGCGAAGGACCTTAGTGTTTTTCTTCGGCACCAACACAGGATTTGCTACCCATGTGGCTTCTGTGTGCAACTCCTTGATAAAACCAGCTTCTCGTAGTCGATCGATTTCTGACAGCATGGCCTTGCGGTTTGGTTCCGAAAAACGCCGCAAAGGTTGTTTGATTGGTCTCGCTAGTGGATCCAAGTTTAGGTGGTGCTCGGAAGTTCCCTGGGTACTCCTGGCATGTCAGCTGGACACCATGCGAAGATTTTCCAGTTCTCACGGAGGAACTCGATGAGTGCGCTTTCCTATGCGAGGTCCATGTCGTTTGCGATGGATGTCGTCTTTTTCGGGTCTGTCGGGTGAATCTGCACCTCCTTAGAATTTTTCTCGGTATTGAAAGTTGATTCTTTATTTGGCCTTCCAACGTCTGGCAGCACGTCGTAGTCAGTCATACTCCTTGACGCCAAATACTCAGCTTGCATCCCGAAAGTTTCTGATATCCGATGAAAATCCTTATCGCACTTATCGGCTAAGGCGAAGCTTCCTTTGACTGTGATTGGTCCCTTAGGTCCAGGCATCCTCCACAACAGGTATGTATAATGTGGTACCGCCATAAATCTAGCATATGCTGGTCGTCCCAACAGAGCGTGGTACTGTGACGGAAAATCCACAACTTCAAATTCCAGCTTCTCGATTCTATAATTCTCTCGGGTTCCAAACTGAACGTCGAGATTAATCTTCCCCAATGGATAACTTGGTTTCTCCGGTGTGATACCACGGAACCTCGTGTCTGTTGGCTTCAAGTTTGCTAGGGATATGTTCATCTTCCTCAATGTATCTGCATACATAAGGTTTAAGCTGCTGCCGCCATCTATGAACACTCGAGAGACATCAAATCCCGCAATAACTGCTGGTAAGATAAGTGCTGACTGCCCTGGTCGAGGAACTTGCTGCGGATGATCTGCTATGGTGAAGCCAATATCTTGCCCTGACCAATTAAGATACTCGACTGTTGGTGGAGGCATTTTTTCTGCCATGAACACCTGTCGCGAGATTACTTTCTGAGCCCTATTGGATGGCCTTCCCTTCTGAATCATCGACACCGCTCCGTTGGAGTTAGGATCAACGTAAGGTGGTGGTGGAGGTGCTGCCGCTATTCTGAGCTGATGTCGATTGTCTTCTGTAATCGCGGGAGGAGGTGGCAAGTGAATCTCGCTCCTGGGTTCTCGAGGATTTCTCTGTGCTGCTCGAGCGTTAGCGTGCTCTACCCACCTTAACATTGCCTGGAAATTGCGACAATCTTTCTGCAGATGTCCTGACTGTCTTTTTCCGTTGCTGTCGAGGAAAAAATGCATCTGACACGGCCCATTCATCATCTCTTCAGGAGACACGAACGGCCTCGGGAATCTAGGCCCGCTATTTTGCCTGTTGTTTCGAGAATCGTCTCTATTATCGCCTCGCTGCTCATTGCTTCTCTGATAATTGTCTCTGTTGTTTCCTCCTGTGTTTGCCCGAAAGCCTGCCGAAATTTGTCCTGGAGCATCATAGTTCGGGTACTGCCGAGGAAATCGTCGCCTCGGTTGATAATTTCGACCACGGTCCTCCTCTGGCGACCTGTGCCGTTTGTTGTGGACAGCATCTTCTCCATCTGCCCATCTGTTTGCTATTTCCATTAACGCGGATACTGTCTTTGGATTGGTCCTCCCCAAGTCCTCGACAAAATCTCCACGCCTGATTCCTGCGACAAACGCATCTATCGCTCTCTCGTCAGATATATTTTCTGCTGAGTTTTTGATGATATTCCACCTTTGGATATATTTTCTCATTGGGTCGTCTGGCTTTTGTCGACATGCTCTCAACTCCTCTAGCGACGCAGGTTTTTTGCAAGTGGACCTGAAGTTCTTGACGAACACGTCCTCGAAGCTTTCCCAACTGTCGATAGATCCTGGAGGGAGTTTCTTTATCCAAGACCGTGCGGCTCCACTCAAATGCACCTGGATGCTTTGCATAGCTATTGCTCTGGTTCCTCCTGTGAGTTTTACCGTCTCGAGATAATCAACTAGCCAATCTTCTGGATCTTGCAGGCCGTCGAATTTTTTAAAATTATCAGGCAACTTGAATCCCGAAGGTACTCGAGTTTTCCGCACTCTTCTCGTGAAGCACGGCAAACCGCACATATCCTCGTCGTTTAACTCTGGGGACTACCGATGTTCTCTTCTACTTTGTCGCGCTCTGTCGACCCTTGCTTGTGCTGCCGTATCTCTTGCTCCACTTGGTCCTTCAGGAGCTGCTGCTGCTGCTACCGCAGGTCGTGGACTATTTTGCCTTGCTGTTCCTTCGGGAGGTGTTGATACAAACGCCGTCCCCATGGCTCCAACTCCTGCTATCGCCATGTTATAAAGTGTTTCCCTTGGATCTCCTGGAGGTGGTTTAGATGCGAGGATAAAAGCATGTGTCGCCATATACCCAGCCTCTGGTGTCTTAGGGATGATGTTTCCTCTTGTGTCTATCGACATAAAGGACATGTCGAGGTTTTGGATCAGGTGCTCTCTTTCTGCTTCGGGTATGTGTTGTAACCTTGATCTCGCTCTGTTCCGAGCCTCCCTGTGGCTATCACCCGAAGTTCTAGATTGTCGACTCAGCTCTGCCCTTCTCCTGCTGGATGCAGAAGCTGCCTCCTTTCTTCTGTTTAACTCAGCTGTCTGTTTTTCCAATTCCCTTGCCGCTCGTGCGAGCCTATATTGATATGCTTGTAATTCCTCTGGCGTGGCTGTGGTGGCCATTGGTTCTGAGCCATCCATAGCTCTCGCGGCTCTATCCCATGCTGCTTGCGGGAGTCGAACTCTGTGTCGTGGCTGTGGCCCGACGTATTTATTGCCCAAGCCTCGTCGCAGATCGGAGGGATCGACATATGGATTTCCCAGATCGTCGAAAGCCTCAGATGTTTCCTCTTGGTCATTGCTTGGCTCTCCAATGACATAAATCTGATGATATTTTGTGTTCAGATCTATGTTGGGTTCGGTGACATCATCGTTGAGATTGGTGAAGACCTTGCCCACTGTAGTAGATTTGTCGATGAAGTCATAACTGTCGACACTGCTTGAGCCATCGCTTATATATGAGTCCGCAGATGACTCGAACGACATGTCGCTGAAGATCTTGGCGAGTTTCTCTCGTGCCCTGGTGCTGATGTAGCGTGACGACGAAGTTTCTTCTTCTCCTGATTCGGTTGACGATGTATAGTTTGAAAAATCGGAATCGACCGCCGACGATCCCGACGAAATCGGAATTTCGACACGATACGATCCTTCCTTCTCGACGTGAAAGAGAAACTTTCCGAACGTCATCTCCATGGGCTCCGCCAGATACGCATATGCATCCAAACGGGAGGGTGGGTGAGGAACAAAATCGACAGGACCAGCAGCGATCTGTTTACCTCGATCCATTGCGTTGCTTGCGGTTGATGATGTCGAAGATCTTGAACGTGCCATCGAGATCAGATCCTTATGCCTCTAGTTCCCACAGACAGCGCCAATTGAAAAGGTATTAACTTGTCAATGCCTATGGATTGTAGGCTAGGGTTTAGTTGGAAGTAGAGGGCAAGTAGATCTCGAAGGTTTCAGCCGAAAAGTACTCGACGATTAAGAAAACTAGGGTTTATAAACAATGATTCTATATCTCTGCGTCCCTCGACTCCCCCTTATATAGGAGGCGGAGCCGAGGGATTCGTGCTGTACAAGTTACAAAGTCCGGGAAGGTTTCTAACTCATCCCGCAAGATTACAAATAAGACTTTCTATTACAACTCTAGCTTTCCTTAATAATATCTTGGGCTTCCGAATCTTCTTATTCTTCGGGTAGTGGGCCTTCAGTAAACCCCGGGTACTATCTTCGGCAGGCCCATTTGGGATGCCTATGTCGCCTGGTAACATAGGTAAGAAACCTTTCTTACTTTCGTCCATTCTAAACTTCTTTAGAATCTTGTCCAGGTATGTACTCTGTGATAGCCCTATTAGGCGTCTTGATCTATCTCTATAAATGTTGATGCCTAATATATACGATGCTTCACCAAGGTCTTTCATTGAAAAACTATTATTCAAATAACCTTTTACACTGCTTAATAGTTCTATATCATTCCCAATCAATAATATGTCATCTACATATAATATCAGGAATGCTACAGAGCTCCCACTCACTTTCTTGTAAATACAGGCCTCTCCATGACACTGTATAAACCCGATGTCTTTGATCACCTTATCAAAGCGTCGGTTCCAACTTCTTGATGCTTGCTTCAGTCCATAGATTGAACGCTGAAGTTTGCATACTTTGTCAGCATTTTTAGGATCGACAAAACCTTTGGGTTGTACCATATACAACTCTTCCTCAATGTCTCCATTAAGGAACGCCGTTTTGACATCCATCTGCCAAATCTCATAATCGAAAAATGCAGCTATTGCTAACAAAATCCTCACAGATTTTAGCTTCGCTACAGGTGAGAAAGTCTCATCGTAGTCAACTCCTTGAATTTGTCGGAAACCCTTTGCGACAAGTCGAGCTTTATAGACAGTAATATTACCATCAACATTTGTTTTTCTCTTGAAGATCCATTTATTCTCGACAGCCTTGCGGCTATCAGGTAAGTCTACCAAAGTCCATACTTTGTTATCATACATGGATCCCATTTCGGATTTAATGGCTTCTTGCCATTTGTTGGAATCTGGGCTCATCATCGCTTCTTCATACGTCGCAGGGTCCTCATCATTGTTGTCCACAATCATGAAATTTAGACAAGGATCATACCAATCAGGAGTGGCACGTTCCCTTGTCGATCTGCGAGGTTCAGTAGTTTCCTCTTTCGAAGTTTCCTGATCATTATCATTAGCTTCCTCTGTTGCTGGTGCAGGCGGTACAGGAACAGTTTCCGGTACTGCGCTACTCTGATCAATGAGTAAAGATTCATCAATCTCATCGAGTTCTACTTTTCTTCCAGTCACTTCTTTAGTGAGAAATTCTTTCTCAAGAAAGGTTCCGTTCTTAGCAACAAAGATTTTGCCTTCGGATTTGTGATAGAAAGTGTACCCTATAGTTTCCTTAGGGTATCCTATGAAGACGCATTTCTCCGCTTTGGGTCCTAGCTTGTCCGGTTGTAACTTCTTTACATAGGCTTTGCAACCCCAAACTTTAAGGAACGACAGCTTAGGTTTCTTATTAAACCATAATTCATACGGTGTCGTTTCTACGGATTTTGATGGTGCTCTATTTAAAGTGAATGCGGCTGTCTCTAATGCATAACTCCATAATGATAACGGTAAATCCGTAAGAGGCATCATAGAACGAACCATATCTAAGAGAGTTCGATTATGACGTTCGGACACACCGTTTCGTTGTGGTGTTCCCGGCGGTGTCAATTGTGAAAGTATTCCGCATTTCTTTAAATGCATGCCAAACTCATAACTCAGATATTCACCTCCACGATCAGATCGTAGAAATTTAATCTTCTTGTTACGTTGATTTTCTACTTCACTTTGGAATTCCTTAAACTTCTCGAAAGTTTCGGATTTATGTTTCATGAAATAGATATACCCATATCTACTCAGATCATCTGTGAAGGTTAGAACATAACGATAACCACCGCGCGATGCTACACTCATTGGTCCGCACACATTGGTATGTATGATTTCCAATAAGTCAGTAGCTGCTCCATCATACCAGAAAATGGAGTCTTAGTCATTTTTCCCATTAGACATGCTTTGCATCTATCAAGTGACTCAAAGTCAAGTGATTCAAGTAATCCATCGGTATGGAGTTTCTTCATGCGTTTCACTCCAATATGACCAAGACGACAGTGCCACATATAAGTAGAATTATCATTCAATTTAATTCGCTTAGCATCAATGTTATGTATATGCGTATCACTACTATCGAGATCTAACAGAAATAAGCGATTCTTTTCAGGTGCTCGACCATAAAAGATATTATTCATAAAAATAGAACAACCATTATTCTCAGACTTGAATGAATAACCGTCTTGCATTAAACAAGATCCAGATATAATGTTCATGCTCAACGCGGGTACAAAATAACAATTATTTAGGCTTAAAACTAATCCCGAAGGTAGATGTAGAGGAAGTGTGCCGACAGCGATCACATCGACTTTGGATCCGTTTCCAACGCGCATCGTCACTTCATCTTTCAGTAGTCTTCGTTTATTCTTTAGTTCCTGTTTTGAGTTACAAATATGAGCAACCGAACCAGTATCAAATACCCAGTTACTAGAACGAGAACCAGTGAGATAAACATCTATAACATGTATATCAGATATACCTTCTTGCTTCTTCTTGAGAAGGCCACTCTTCAGATCAGCCAGATACTTGGAGCAATTACGCTTCCAGTGTCCCTTCTCCTTGCAGTAATAGCACTCAGCATCAGGCTTAGGGCCGTTCTTAGGTTTCATAGGAGGCGTGGCAGCTTTCTTGCCACCCTTCTTGAATTTTCGCTTAGACTTGCCCTGTTTCTTGAAACTGGTGGTCTTGTTGACCATCAATACTTGGTGCTCTTTCTTGATCTCAATCTCAGCATCTTTTAGCATGCCAAAGAGTTCAGGTAACTCCTTGTTCATGTTTTGCATATTGTAGTTCATCACAAAGTTCTTGTAACTTGGTGGTAGTGATTGAAGGACACGATTAATCCCCAGTCTATTAGGAATCACTATTCCCAAGTCACTGAGTTTCTTCGCATGCCCGGTCATAACGAGCATGTGCTCACTAACGGAGCTGCCTTCTTCCATCATACAGCTGAAGAAATGTTTCGATGCTTCATACCATTCCACGGCCGCATGAGTCTCAAATATAGCTTTCAGCTCATTGACCAACTCATGAGGATCGTGGTGCTCAAAACGTTTTTGAAGATCAGATTCCATACTGCACGGGATGGCACACTGTACTTGAGAGTACCGAGCTTTCCGAGTTGCGTAAACATTCTTTACTTCCTCGGTTTCAATTTCTGCAGGAGGGTCACCTAGCGGTGCATCAAGCACATATTGCAGATTTCCGCCAGCGAGGAAGATCCTCACATGACGGAACCAGTCGGTGAAGTTGCTACCATTGCTCTTAAGCTTTTCTTTCTCTAGGAACTGGTTAAAATTGATTGGGGACGCCATCTCTACAACATATATTTGCAAAAGTTTAGACTAAGTTTATGACAAATTGAATTCAAATTTTAATTCAACATAATTAAAAATCTAGGTGAACTCCCACTCAAAACAATATCCCTCGCATTGTCTTAGTGATCACACGAACCAAATCCACCACACCTAAGTCCGATCATCACGAGACAAGGTGTAATTTCAATGGCGAACACTCAAAGTGTTCATCATATCAACCATATGATTCATGCTCTACCTTTCGGTATCACGTGTTCCGAGACCATGTCTGTACATGCTAGGCTCGTCAAGGCCACCTTAGTATCCGCATGTGCAAAACTGTCTTGCACCCGTTGTATGCACTTGTTGATTCTATCACACCCGATCATCACGAGATGCTTCGAAACGACAAGTCTTGGCAACGGTGCTACTAAGGATGAACACTTTATTATCTTGAGATTTTAGTGAGGGATCATCTTATAATGCTACCATCGCGATCTAAGCAAAATAAGATGCATAAAAGGATTAACATCACATGCAGTTCATATGTGATATGATATGCCCTTTTGTCTTTGCGCCTTTGATCTTCATCTCCAAAGCACGGACATGATCTCCATCATCTTCGGGCATGATCTCCATCATCGTCGGCGTAGCGTCAAGGTCAATGGCGCCGTCTTCATGATTGTCCTCCATGTAGCAACTATTACAACTACTTTGAAATACTACTCAACATGAAATTTAAAGACAACCATAAGGCTCCTGCCGGTTGCCACAATACAATAATGATCATCTCATACATATTCATCATCACATTATGGCCATATCACATCACCAAACCCTGCAAAAACAAGTTAGACGTCTCTAATTTGGTTTGCATATTTTACGTGGTTTAGGGTTTTCGAGAGAGATCTAATCTACCTACGAACATGAACCACAACGGTGATACTAATGTTGTCAATAGAAGAGTAAATTGAATCTTCACTATAGTAGGAGAGACAGACACCCGCAAAGCCTCTTATGCAATACAAGTTGCATGTCGAACGAGGAACAAGTCTCATGAACGCAGTCATGTAAAGTTAGTCCGAGCCGCTTCATCCCACTATGCCACAAAGATGCAAAGTACTCAAACTAAAGACAATAAGAGCATCAACGCCCACAAAACCATTGTGTTCTACTCGTGCAACCATCTATGCATAGACACGGCTCTGATACCACTGTAGGGATTCGTTGCATAGAAAACAAAAATTTTCCTACCGCGAACACGCAATCCAAGCCAAGATGCAATCAAGACGGTAGCAACGAGGGGATGATCGAGACTCACCCTTGAAGAGTTCCAAAGCCTACAAGATGAGGCTCTTGTTGCTGCGGTAGACGTTCACTTGCCGCTTGCAAAAGCGCGTAGAAGATCTTGATCACGGCGCCACGAACGGGCAGCACCTCCGTACTCGGTCACACGTTCGGTGTTGATGAAGTCGACGTCCACCTCCCCGTTCCAGCGGGCAGCGGAAGTAGTAGCTCCTCTTGAATCCGACAGCACGACGGCGTGGTGGCGGTGGTGGTGGAGAACTCCAGCGGAGCTTCGCTAAGCGTGCGGGAGCGTTGGAGGAGAGAGGGGGCGGCTAGGGTTTGGGAGGGGGTGGCCGGCCACTAAGGGGGTGCGGCCATGCTGTGGTCTTGGGGTGGCCGGCTGTAACAACCCAAAAATTTCAAAACAAACAAAATGAATTTCCCTAGTTCCAAATTTTGGAACCAACAAAAACTTTTATTAAAATGAGATTGATACATATAGATCTTGTTCAAATCTTGTGTTTTGCCATGATGAGTGTTATTATGCTTATGGTTAAACCCTAAAACCCCAAAGTGATCAAGTGAAGATCACCAACCCAATAAAAAAAAAGAGAAAGGAATCAAATAAGAAAAACCTTAAACCCTAACCTTCTCCAAAAATCCTTTGGATCCTTTTTGAGAATCCAAAATAAAATAAAAGACATATGGGGGCATATAGCCCTAATAGGTAAATCTGGAACCCTACCTTTATTAATTATGCTAAATGGTGGTGAACCCTTGGAACCCTTTAAACCCTAAACCTCACCCCTCTTTTCACCACCCTAGTTAAATTAAAATAAAAAGAAATTAAATAAGAAAGAGGCATATGTGCCTATGGCTATATTTATAAAACCTTACCCTAAGCCTTTCTACTTTGCTTAGAGGTTTGGAAAATCTTCATACACCTTACCTAGTACCTATCAAACCAAATCCAAGTGATTTCCAAAAGAATTAAAAAGAAACTAAATATGCCATAGAGGCAAATGAGAGTAAAATACAAATTTGTGAATTTAAGAATCTTGACCCTAGGACTTGTGGTGAATGGATGGATCACTTCCATATACCCTTTCAATACTCAACAACATCAAATGGGCCAAGAACACTCAAATCAAAAATCAAATGCAACATATGCATAGAGGCATATGTGACACATAGCCATTTCACCAATTTTTGCCCTATGACATTAAACCTTGACCAAATGGTGTGAGACCATCTCCAAACCTAATATAACACTAAATTGACCCTAACCCATGCCCAAGTAAAGCAAGATCAACAATTTGCAAAAATAATAAAATTTGAACCTCACCTCTTATGTGTTATGGCCAATTTTGCAAATCTTTGATCAAGACCTTTTGGAATGGATTCAATGGTTTGAAAATGTTTCTAAACTAATAAGAATCACATTAGAGTCAACAAAAGTCAAAACAAATGGAGAGAAATCAAATAGGGAGAAAATCCCATTTTTACTCACATACACATTTAGCCATTTTTGCAAATCTTCAAGCAAGGCCACCATGGCTGGATCTATTGGTTGTAAAACTCTTATATATGATAAACAAACACAATTGCATCAAAGAAACAAGAATCCAATCAAAGGAAATCTCAAATTCAACTCACATATGATAATGGTCATATGTCACTTTTATATTTTTCTTCACCACTTTGCACCCCTGGTTTGGACTCTTCCTAAACCAAACTTGGTCAACTATGACCATGTCATCCAAGACCATGTCAGGGTGAACAACTTTCATGTTGACCACCATACCCAATGTTGACCAGGTTGACCAGTATAGTGTTGACAAGTGGAGACTTTGAATTAAAGAGAAGATGTTTCACTTTTTGAATTCTTGCAAACCTTCACCAAAATGAGCACCACCACCACCATTCCATATCTATGCATATATGAATGAGATCCACCAAAGGAATTTCCAAAATTTGAAAACTTTTCTCTTTCGGCCATTCTCACAAACACCTTGCAGGCAGTGTATAAATTTGTGCCCATGCTGCATTTTTGCTTGGACCAAGTCCACCTCTGCCCTTCCCTGCTGCTCTGGAGCATCCCTGCACCTCACCTCTACCTCACCATCCACTTGCCTGCCTTTGCTTTGGACCATCTTGACCAGAACAACACCATGCCGGCCCTCATGTCACTCCCCATGCCAAATCCCTCTCTGGTCAATTCTACCATGCCCACCCATGTCCTGGAGGCTCTCCACGTCCCACTGGACTCGCGCGTGTCAGCCCTTGCTCGAGGAAACGTCGCCACCGGCCAGGAACTGACGTGACCAGACGCGCCCAGAGACGCCCACGCGCGACAGGACGCGCATGGTGACGCCCCGGAGCGCGCCAGTACACCTCCTCGCCTCGTCGCCTCAGACCACCTCACGACTTCTCCTTTCACCCACCTGCTCCCCTCGACACCAGCAGCCGCCCAGACATCGCCATTGGCTCGCCAGAGCCCTATCACCGTCGCCAAGAACGACGACCATCCGCCACGGGCACAGGAACACGACGACGGTGACGATCGCCACAGACCCCCATTTCATGCGCCATCAAGTCCCACGCACTCGCCTGGAAGTCGCCGACCCCTCTGCCTCATCACCAGTGCCCAGAAACCACGGTAACGCCATCGTCATCGACGACCAGCTCCGCACCCCTCGGCCTCGACCGCCAGCTATAAAAGGAGGGCGCCCCTGCCTCAATATTCCACACCATCTCGCTCCCCTACCTCTCCTTGCTCTCCTTGCACCTCTTCCCCTACACATTAGCCACCACGCCGCCCCAATTTCACCACCAGAGCTCGCCGGAGACGCGGAAGACGAAGCCGTCGAATTCATCCACCTCAGGAGCCGCCGCGACCCTCCCTCGACTCGCCGACGTCGCCTCGGTCGTTTGCCCGCCTCGCCGACCCCGCTAGACGTCGGTAAGCCGCCCATCGCCACCCTCCTGGCCGCCGGTAGGGTTAGCCCTCGCCGGAGCTCGTCGACGAAGGGGACCAACCCTGGCCGTCCGATCTCTTTAAAATCTCACGGCCCCCGTTCACGTACCGGTTCGGTGTTTTTAAAAGAAACTGACAGTGGACCCCACTGTCAGGCGGCCCGTCCGCATCGCCAGTGAAGCTGGGCCGGCCCGTTTAAGTTCCCGCCCCCGTTTGAATTCAAAATGGTTTAATTCTTTTTCATTTATTTTGCAATCTGATGCTAGCTTCAAAATTTAATAGATCCAAATCTTCTGAGCCAAATTCAACAAATTTTATATTTTTAGAAAGCTCATGAAAGGCCCCATCCAACCACACTGGATTCAAATCAAAATATGTTGTAGAATTACAGTGAGAAAATAAACAAGACAGGGACTTTTCTGCTTTAGAATAATTATTAAAAATCAACCCTTTTGAATTTTGAAGTGATTCCACCTCTCAAAATTCACATTTCAAATACTCTAATTGATTATGTAAAAATGTGATATGGGTACTGTATATGATCATGGGTTAGAATCAAATAATGGCTATGTAGCCATTACTAGCCCATTTAAATTATTTCCAAATTTAAGATTTTAAATCTATGAGGTGTAGCACCTCATTTAAATCATCTTCTCAAGTTGTATGAAGTAGTGTGATGACCCTGGTTGCTTGGTCTCATTTTGCTCACTTAAGAATATTAAATGTTTGCCATAGTAGCTTTTAAATTGTTCCAACAAATTATTAATCTTATGGGAGTGTTTCTCTCATTTAAATCTTGTCATGAACAATTCAAAATGAGGTTGAGACTCTGGTCATTTAGGTCTCACATGAATTGTTGATGATATTAAATCTTTACCATGTTAGGATTAAAAGGTATGAGGTGTTCACCTCATTTAAATCATTTTCTTAAATGATAAGTGTGAAGAGGTTGACTTTGGTCAACCTAGGTCATATATTGTTCATGAGAGAAATTAAATCTTAATAAGATAATGAGAGGAAATTATTTCTCTAAGTAATTAAAAGTAACCCCTTAATTAGTATGAGAGGAAATTATTCTTTTCTAAATAAGAAAACAACACATTTACCCACTTAATAGTAATGTGTGATGCTATTTTTTTCTACTTGTGTAAATTATATGAGGTGTTTCACTTCATTTAAATCTTGTCCCAAGTACTTTCATATGAAGTTTGAACCTCTGGTCAAATACTCTCACATGAAATACTTGGAGATTTAAATCATAATAGGCACTATTAAATGGTATGAGGTACCCCTACCTCATTTAAATCATTTTCTCAAATGATGATGATGAATGGTTGACTTGGGTCAACATAAATTCATGTGTGATGATTTGAGAAATTAAATCTTAAAGAAGATTCAATGAGAGGAAATTATCCCTCAAGAACTATATGGAAACTATCATTTACATATAAAATGAGAGGAAATTATTCTTCCTCAAAGCAATACCACCAATGCACAAAATTGTATTAATTGTGTGAATAGAATAGTTTGTGTGAATATATGTGATGTTTGGAATAGCCAATGAATTGTTTGGTGATTGTATCCTCGTTTTCGTATTTTAGACGCTAGTACCGAGGAGTATCAAGAGGAGGAGGAAGTCTACTTCCAGGAAGAGGAAGACCACTTTGATCAGTACACCACTCAAGGCAAGCTAACACCATTGCAAGCTAATATTCTTGCAAGATAATACTCTTGCAAAGTGCAAAGCTCACCATGAGCAAGGCATTACCCATTTACTTTATGCTTATGATCCTATTTTCCCAGTTTTACTTTACAAGCTTTATTTACTTTTGTTTTATCAAAGTACTTTTTTTTCATGATTCACTTGGTTAGTATTGGATTAGTACAAAAGTATCAAACTTAGCCTAGCAAGCTCCAAGATATTTAGCACCCCTCAGGACTAGTTGCTAGTGCTCAATATCAAAAGTGGCTACTCTAGTTGGGAACTTGTGAATTGAAATGACTTTGAAAACCCTGGAATGATGAGTCATTCTATTGAAAGATTGTGAAGGTGAATATGACTGGTGAATGACTTGGTGAATTTTACAAAAACTGATGGTTGGGTTCGGATGCGATACCATTCCAATTTTACAAGTACCCCCACAATACCTGATATGGGTAGGGCTTAACTAGAAGTTTATGTATCTTAGTATGGGTTCCCTCTAAACAAGCGTCATCGGGGTTATGCCAAGGGCTGCCTCCAACGAGATATGAAATGATGTGATATGACGTGAAATGAGGTGAATGTCCGGCCCAAGCCCTGTGCAGTTCCCAGGCTGACAGTTTGTCTTCACTGGGAGGCCAAGCTCATGGGGAGAGGTGCCTATACTAGAGTATGTAAATGAAAGGTTAGGATTGGTAGTTCGCGTACTGCGTACGATAAATCAGGGCCAGTTACCCCTGACGAGCTATTGCAATTATTGTGGCACAAGTGTACAACCTCTGCAGAGTTAAACCTATTCGAATAGCCGCGTCCTCGGTTATGGACAGTTGGAAAGGCCATACTGTTCCGTCATCAGAACTTTTCCAAAAATATGAATGGTGACTTGTGATTTGATTTGAAAGGTGACTTTGACTTTGAATTCACAACTGAGTTGTGGGAATGACACTAATGTTCCCACTTGAGTTAGTTGAGCAAATGAAGGTTTTTGAATTATAAAAGGGTTTACGAAATAAAACTGGCTTTATGCAAATGAAACTAGAGCTTAACACCCCCTTACTATAGTTGATAATACTTACTTTAGTATTAGTTTGCGAGTACTTTAAAGTACTCATGGCTTTGTCCCTGGCTATTCAAATGGCCAGACTATGAAGAGGAGTACCAGAACCCGGAAGAAGGACAGCAGGACGTCTACGACAACTAGGATCACTCCTGACGTCAACAGTTGCCTGTGGAATAGATGGACTACTACTACGCTACTTCGCTTCCGCTATGTGTTTTGTAATTGATCAATAGATCAATAGTATTGTAATGAGACTGGATCATGTGATCCTTTGTTGTAAGACAATTATGCGTTGTAATGAATGATGTGTTGTGATATTAATCTATTATGTCTCGCAAAAACAATATTCCTGGGATTGCGATGAATGGCATAATAGGCATCTGGACTTAAAAATCCGGGTGTTGACAAGTTGGTATCAGAGCCATTGTTGACCTTAGGAGACCCTAGTTAGAATGGACGTTCTGAAAAACTTAGTTTCATAAAACCAATGAAGTGAATATTTGTGAAAACTAGTTCTTACTCTTATCCTTGAAATCTTTTTCAAAATGAGAAATTCATACTCTACTTTCCTTGCAAGCCTACATAAAATTTTGCACACCTGACTACTTCTCTAATTTACTCCTCCTCTCTGTTCACAGATGACGTACCAATGGGAGTCCTATCAGCTTGGTTCCGGAGGCGACCCAAGGTTCGAAAAGGAGTTGAAGCAACTAGTGGACTTTCTAGGATACCCGTACCCCGAGTTCTTCGGAATACCCCTCAAGGCTCAGTTAGGAGAACCACCTCTGTGGGACGTTTCTACTGATCTACGAAGGAAGCTTGATGCCCCGGTATGGGAAACCATATGGTTTTCTGTAACGGGAAACACTTGGAAGGAAGGACTAGACAAAGCTATGCAAGAAGCAATTTCCCGTCTGTGTGGACAAAATGAGGACAAGATCAAGAACACTCATTTCCTCTACTACCCAAGACATGACTCCATGGGAAGACCGATGACCATGCCCCCACCACAACCCAAGATGAACCCCTATGAAGCACCTCAGGACTTCAGGCTGTACAAAACCCGCAGGGATTTGGACAACGCCCTCGCCTCTCGCCAAGCACATCACCCGTGAAGACGAAGAATCCACCCTGAAGAGTAGTATCACCCTAGCACTTAAGTAGGTGTGAGTTGTATTAGGATCCCCTTGTATCGTAGAGCGATGAATGGTTCTTCAAACCAACGGTGTGTTAGATTTGTAATATGTGATGCTTGGTATGAATGAAAAAGTGTTGTCGGTGTTACCCCTGCAACACTACTTAAAATTTCAATTTGTGAACTTTTAAAAATTTAACAAAACCAACCATAGAAATTTCCCTCTTATCTTATCATCTACCTCAATGTTCAGATGGCCCCACCAACCCGCAACGCCACCCAGGATGCCATGATGCAACTGTTGCAAACAATGATGGCAGATCGAGAAGTCGAGAGAGCTGAACGCCAAGCCAACATCGTTGCACTACAGCAGCTTGCTCAGAACAACAACGGCCATGGAAACCACGACCACCCGGGGTCAAAGTTGAAGAACTTTCAGAACACCAACCCACCCATGTTCAACAAGACTGAAGAGCCCCTAGATGCGGATGACTGGCTCCAGACAATGGAGAACAACCTAGAAGTTGCGGGAGTAGAAGCCGCAGAGAAAGTACTGTTCGCCACCCACTACCTGTCAGGACCTGCACGAGCCTGGTGGACAAGTGCCCGTGCCATGAATGCGGGACAGATGATGACCTGGGAAGACTTCAAGCTGAAGTTTAGCAAGTACCATGTGCCCCAAGGACTGATCAAGAAAATGAGAGACGAGTTCCGGGAACTCAAACAAGGAAGGATGTCCGTGGTGGAATACCGCGACAGGTTTCTTACTCTGTCAAGGTACGCCCCGGATGAGACCGACACCAATGAAAAGCGGAAGGAAAGATTTCTGAATGGACTGCATGACGAGATGCAAACTGTGTTAGTGAACATTCCGTTCGCTGACCTCGAAGCCCTAGTAGACTCAGCCATTCAGATGGAAGGGAAGCTGCATCAAGCCAACGAGAACCGCAAGAGAAGAATGATGAACCAGAATGGGCCCAACAATGCCCAGAAGTACCGCAATAACTCCTCTGGAGGATTCACCCCAAGATACAACAAGCCAACCACTCAGAATTATCGCCCCAACTACACCAACAACAACGGAGGACCCCCGAAGCCCGGAGGCAACAACAACAACAATCACAACAACAACACCCACCCCAACAGCAACAACAACAACGGTAACAACAACAACCCCAATACTGCCCCGAGGACTGGAAGCAACGCTGTTCCCGTCAACCCCAAGGACAAGTCCACCATCAACTGCTATGAATGTGGAGTTGTGGGTCACTACTCCAATGAGTGCCCTAAGAAGCTTGCCAAGATTGCCGCCAATACCGCTGCCCCTGCTCAGCAACAGCGTCGCTTCGCCGGTAGAAGGAACCAGAACAACAACAACGGCCGCCTCTACCACATGAATGCCACTGAAGCTCAGGAAGCACCCCAGACCATGCCAAGTATGTCTTACAGTTAATCAAAATACTCAATCTCTCTTAGGAACCTAACTTTTCTTAAAATCTCGGGACGAGATTTGTTTAAGGGGGAAGGGTTTGTAACAACCCAAAAATTTCAAAACAAACAAAATGAATTTCCCTAGTTCCAAATTTTGGAACCAACAAAAACTTTTATTAAAATGAGATTGATACATATAGATCTTGTTCAAATCTTGTGTTTTGCCATGATGAGTGTTATTATGCTTATGGTTAAACCCTAAAACCCCAAAGTGATCAAGTGAAGATCACCAACCCAATAAAACAAAAGAGAAAGGAATCAAATAAGAAAAACCTTAAACCCTAACCTTCTCCAAAAATCCTTTGGATCCTTTTTGAGAATCCAAAATAAAATAAAAGACATATGGGGGCATATAGCCCTAATAGGTAAATCTGGAACCCTACCTTTATTAATTATGCTAAATGGTGGTGAACCCTTGTGAACCCTTTAAACCCTAAACCTCACCCCTCTTTTCACCACCCTAGTTAAATTAAAATAAAAAGAAATTAAATAAGAAAGAGGCATATGTGCCTATGGCTATATTTATAAAACCTTACCCTAAGCCTTTCTACTTTGCTTAGAGGTTTGGAAAATCTTCATACACCTTACCTAGTACCTATCAAACCAAATCCAAGTGATTTCCAAAAGAATTAAAAAGAAACTAAATATGCCATAGAGGCAAATGAGAGTAAAATACAAATTTGTGAATTTAAGAATCTTGATCCTAGGACTTGTGGTGAATGGATGGATCACTTCCATATACCCTTTCAATACTCAACAACATCAAATGGGCCAAGAACACTCAAATCAAAAATCAAATGCAACATATGCATAGAGGCATATGTGACACATAGCCATTTCACCAATTTTTGCCCTATGACATTAAACCTTGACCAAATGGTGTGAGACCATCTCCAAACCTAATATAACACTAAATTGACCCTAACCCATGCCCAAGTAAAGCAAGATCAACAATTTGCAAAAATAATAAAATTTGAACCTCACCTCTTATGTGTTATGGCCAATTTTGCAAATCTTTGATCAAGACCTTTTGGAATGGATTCAATGGTTTGAAAATGTTTCTAAACTAATAAGAATCACATTAGAGTCAACAAAAGTCAAAACAAATGGAGAGAAATCAAATAGGGAGAAAATCCCATTTTTACTCACATACACATTTAGCCATTTTTGCAAATCTTCAAGCAAGGCCACCATGGCTGGATCTATTGGTTGTAAAACTCTTATATATGATAAACAAACACAATTGCATCAAAGAAACAAGAATCCAATCAAAGGAAATCTCAAATTCAACTCACATATGATAATGGTCATATGTCACTTTTATATTTTTCTTCACCACTTTGCACCCCTGGTTTGGACTCTTCCTAAACCAAACTTGGTCAACTATGACCATGTCATCCAAGACCATGTCAGGGTGAACAACTTTCATGTTGACCACCATACCCAATGTTGACCAGGTTGACCAGTATAGTGTTGACAAGTGGAGACTTTGAATTAAAGAGAAGATGTTTCACTTTTTGAATTCTTGCAAACCTTCACCAAAATGAGCACCACCACCACCATTCCATATCTATGCATATATGAATGAGATCCACCAAAGGAATTTCCAAAATTTGAAAACTTTTCTCTTTCGGCCATTCTCACAAACACCTTGCAGGCAGTGTATAAATTTGTGCCCATGCTGCATTTTTGCTTGGACCAAGTCCACCTCTGCCCTTCCCTGCTGCTCTGGAGCATCCCTGCACCTCACCTCTACCTCACCATCCACTTGCCTGCCTTTGCTTTGGACCATCTTGACCAGAACAACACCATGCCGGCCCTCATGTCACTCCCCATGCCAAATCCCTCTCTGGTCAATTCTACCATGCCCACCCATGTCCTGGAGGCTCTCCACGTCCCACTGGACTCGCGCGTGTCAGCCCTTGCTCGAGGAAACGTCGCCACCGGCCAGGAACTGACGTGACCAGACGCGCCCAGAGACGCCCACGCGCGACAGGACGCGCATGGTGACGCCCCGGAGCGCGCCAGTACACCTCCTCGCCTCGTCGCCTCAGACCACCTCACGACTTCTCCTTTCACCCACCTGCTCCCCTCGACACCAGCAGCCGCCCAGACATCGCCATTGGCTCGCCAGAGCCCTGTCACCGTCGCCAAGAACGACGACCATCCGCCACGGGCACAGGAACGCGAGGACGGTGACGATCGCCACAGACCCCCATTTCATGCGCCATCAAGTCCCACGCACTCGCCTGGAAGTCGCCGACCCCTCTACCTCATCACCAGTGCCCAGAAACCACGGTAACGCCATCGTCATCGACGACCAGCTCCGCACCCCTCGGCCTCGACCGCCAGCTATAAAAGGAGGGCGCCCCTGCCTCAATATTCCACACCATCTCGCTCCCCTACCTCTCCTTGCTCTCCTTGCACCTCTTCCCCTACACATTAGCCACCACGCCGCCCCAATTTCACCACCAGAGCTCGCCGGAGACGCGGAAGACGAAGCCGTCGAATTCATCCACCTCAGGAGCCGCCGCGACCCTCCCTCGACTCGCCGACGTCGCCTCGGTCGTTTGCCCGCCTCGCCGACCCCGCTAGACGTCGGTAAGCCGCCCATCGCCACCCTCCTGGCCGCCGGTAGGGTTAGCCCTCGCCGGAGCTCGTCGACGAAGGGGACCAACCCTGGCCGTCCGATCTCTTTAAAATCTCACGGCCCCCGTTCACGTACCGGTTCGGTGTTTTTAAAAGAAACTGACAGTGGACCCCACTGTCAGGCGGCCCGTCCGCATCGCCAGCGAAGCTGGGCCGGCCCGTTTAAGTTCCCGCCCCCGTTTGAATTCAAAATGGTTTAATTCTTTTTCATTTATTTTGCAATCTGATGCTAGCTTCAAAATTTAATAGATCCAAATCTTCTGAGCCAAATTCAACAAATTTTATATTTTTAGAAAGCTCATGAAAGGCCCCATCCAACCACACTGGATTCAAATCAAAATATGTTGTAGAATTACAGTGAGAAAATAAACAAGACAGGGACTTTTCTGCTTTAGAATAATTATTAAAAATCAACCCTTTTGAATTTTGAAGTGATTCCACCTCTCAAAATTCACATTTCAAATACTATAATTGATTATGTAAAAATGTGATATGGGTACTGTATATGATCATGGGTTAGAATCAAATAATGGCTATGTAGCCATTACTAGCCCATTTAAATTATTTCCAAATTTAAGATTTTAAATCTATGAGGTGTAGCACCTCATTTAAATCATCTTCTCAAGTTGTATGAAGTAGTGTGATGACCCTGGTTGCTTGGTCTCATTTTGCTCACTTAAGAATATTAAATGTTTGCCATAGTAGCTTTTAAATTGTTCCAACAAATTATTAATCTTATGGGAGTGTTTCTCTCATTTAAATCTTGTCATGAACAATTCAAAATGAGGTTGAGACTCTGGTCATTTAGGTCTCACATGAATTGTTGATGATATTAAATCTTTACCATGTTAGGATTAAAAGGTATGAGGTGTTCACCTCATTTAAATCATTTTCTTAAATGATAAGTGTGAAGAGGTTGACTTTGGTCAACCTAGGTCATATATTGTTCATGAGAGAAATTAAATCTTAATAAGATAATGAGAGGAAATTATTTCTCTAAGTAATTAAAAGTAACCCCTTAATTAGTATGAGAGGAAATTATTCTTTTCTAAATAAGAAAACAACACATTTACCCACTTAATAGTAATGTGTGATGCTATTTTTTTCTACTTGTGTAAATTATATGAGGTGTTTCACTTCATTTAAATCTTGTCCCAAGTACTTTCATATGAAGTTTGAACCTCTGGTCAAATACTCTCACATGAAATACTTGGAGATTTAAATCATAATAGGCACTATTAAATGGTATGAGGTACCCCTACCTCATTTAAATCATTTTCTCAAATGATGATGATGAATGGTTGACTTGGGTCAACATAAATTCATGTGTGATGATTTGAGAAATTAAATCTTAAAGAAGATTCAATGAGAGGAAATTATCCCTCAAGAACTATATGGAAACTATCATTTACATATAAAATGAGAGGAAATTATTCTTCCTCAAAGCAATACCACCAATGCACAAAATTGTATTAATTGTGTGAATAGAATAGTTTGTGTGAATATATGTGATGTTTGGAATAGCCAATGAATTGTTTGGTGATTGTATCCTCGTTTTCGTATTTTAGACGCTAGTACCGAGGAGTATCAAGAGGAGGAGGAAGTCTACTTCCAGGAAGAGGAAGACCACTTTGATCAGTACACCACTCAAGGCAAGCTAACACCATTGCAAGCTAATATTCTTGCAAGATAATACTCTTGCAAAGTGCAAAGCTCACCATGAGCAAGGCATTACCCATTTACTTTATGCTTATGATCCTATTTTCCCAGTTTTACTTTACAAGCTTTATTTACTTTTGTTTTATCAAAGTACTTTTTTTTCATGATTCACTTGGTTAGTATTGGATTAGTACAAAAGTATCAAACTTAGCCTAGCAAGCTCCAAGATATTTAGCACCCCTCAGGACTAGTTGCTAGTGCTCAATATCAAAAGTGGCTACTCTAGTTGGGAACTTGTGAATTGAAATGACTTTGAAAACCCTGGAATGATGAGTCATTCTATTGAAAGATTGTGAAGGTGAATATGACTGGTGAATGACTTGGTGAATTTTACAAAAACTGATGGTTGGGTTCGGATGCGATACCATTCCAATTTTACAAGTACCCCCACAATACCTGATATGGGTAGGGCTTAACTAGAAGTTTATGTATCTTAGTATGGGTTCCCTCTAAACAAGCGTCATCGGGGTTATGCCAAGGGCTGCCTCCAACGAGATATGAAATGATGTGATATGACGTGAAATGAGGTGAATGTCCGGCCCAAGCCACATGCGATTCCCAGTGTGACAGTTTGTCTTCACCGGGAGGCCAAGCTCATGGGGAGAGGTGCCTATACTAGAGTATGTAAATGAAAGGTTAGGATTGGTAGTTCGCGTCTGCGTACGATAAATCAGGGCCGATTACCCTGACGAGCTATTGCAATTGTTGTGGCACAAGTGTACAACCTCTGCAGAGTTAAACCTATTCGAATAGCCGCGTCCTCGGTTATGGACAGTTGGAAAGGCCATACTGTTCCGTCATCAGAACTTTTCCAAAAATATGAATGGTGACTTGTGATTTGATTTGAAAGGTGACTTTGACTTTGAATTCACAACTGAGTTGTGGGAATGACACTAATGTTCCCACTTGAGTTAGTTGAGCAAATGAAGGTTTTTGAATTATAAAAGGGTTTACGAAATAAAACTGGCTTTATGCAAATGAAACTAGAGCTTAACACCCCCTTACTATAGTTGATAATACTTACTTTAGTATTAGTTTGCGAGTACTTTAAAGTACTCATGGCTTTGTCCCTGGCTATTCAAATGGCCAGACTATGAAGAGGAGTACCAGAACCCGGAAGAAGGACAGCAGGACGTCTACGACAACTAGGATCACTCCTGACGTCAACAGTTGCCTGTGGAATAGATGGACTACTACTACGCTACTTCGCTTCCGCTATGTGTTTTGTAATTGATCAATAGATCAATAGTATTGTAATGAGACTGGATCATGTGATCCTTTGTTGTAAGACAATTATGCGTTGTAATGAATGATGTGTTGTGATATTAATCTATTATGTCTCGCAAAAACAATATTCCTGGGATTGCGATGAATGGCATAATAGGCATCTGGACTTAAAAATCCGGGTGTTGACACCGGCCCCCTCCCCTTGGCCCCTCATTATATAGGTGGAATCCCCAAGTGTTGGACTACAAGTCTTCGAATAAGACCCCAACCCAAAACTTTCCATGTGATAGGGAAACCTACCCAAGGTGGGAATCCCACTTGGGGTGTGTCGGGACCCCGGAGGTCAGGGCTAGACAAACCCAGATATCACATCTGGCATAAGCCTAACCTAGATCTCTAGGGCCTACAGGGTGAGAATCGGTAACACAACAGTGACTCTACGACTGAAAGCAAATATATTACAACTCTTAGCAGAGTTAAGATCCAAAGTTATTACACGCAGAGGTCACTGACCATAATACAACAAACAATGGAAAGCAAATTATGTTATCTAGATAACAAGACTGCAAAGGGCCTAAGAGGCCATAACATAAGGCGACATCCCAGCCCATAAGTCTCAGGCTGCCGCCTAAGGAACTCTGAACTACTCGTCGACGTCAAGGTAGAAGCCACCATCCGTTGGAAGGATTTCCTCTGAAACAAAGCATGCAAGGCTGAGTACAGGGACTCAGCAAGACTTAGTACAACCTGTTAGCAAAGCGGGTATGCGAGGCTTTATGTGGAGCTTATTTTGCGTAAAGCCAGTTTTCCTTTGTAAACAGGAGGGAGCAGAAGCTCGTCTATTCAGACCATTTTCAAAAGGGGTAAGAGAGCGATATCAACTCTAGCTCTAAGATCATCATGTTGAATCCACCGAATCTTCATCATCACCTGAATCTATCACCTAGGATCACCCCCTCGACACCCTGAGAAGGGATCCTTATCACACATTGACAACAAGTTTTACGATTAGGTTCAAGTTGTCTATGATCACAGAATCCATCACCAAGTCGTCCATAACCGTGGACACGACTTTTCGAAAAGATTTACCCTGCAGGGGTGTACAACTTTACCCACACGCGCCGACCGACTCTTAGTGCCACTAGATTAACACACTTCCTTGGTGTGCCGGCAGAGGGTGGTCGACCAAAACCTTTCCCTTACTTCGCCTATTCCATGAGTCAAACTAACTGGGGAGCTCCGTCATCGTAGGTAGCCATTCTCCGAGGCGGTCCCGGTCATTGTGTGCAGGGGATCCAGTTCAATGCCTCCAGCATCCTTCACCCTAGCCACGCCCTGTATGATGCACTTTGAAAACCTTTTCCACCTTTCCCCCATGCGTATGGCAAATGGAACTCGCAAACTAATTGACTCATGGGTAAGCTAGGTAAGTTCGGGCCAAGGGGTTCCCATGGGCCCCGTGTGGCTGTACGCTCAGTCTTGGTTTCGAAGGCGAGAACTCAGGTCCTAGTATCGGCGAGAACGAGTCAAATC
The DNA here is from genome assembly GCF_019359855.2 of Lolium perenne. Taxonomy (NCBI): domain Eukaryota; kingdom Viridiplantae; phylum Streptophyta; class Magnoliopsida; order Poales; family Poaceae; genus Lolium; species Lolium perenne. Next base: position 100,617,945 of record NC_067246.2, on the reverse strand, counting down.
ACCACATCCCCATGTGGCGGCCCATCCAAGCCTTTAGCATGTTTATTAACATCATCACTGATCTTACCACGTCATCCTATCAAACTAGGTTCATTCGTAGCTCTGATTCATCAACCGGATGGATCAGACTTCAATAGCTAAGCATGGCTAAGCATAACACATATACGGCTCTAGCGATGCGAACAAGCTTAGACCTAGTTTTGCTGGGAGCGGTGGATCAGGAACTCTGGGCTACAAGGATGGAATACGCACTCATAGGGTATCTACAACTGCCGATAAAACATATTTGAAGCGGATGCAATATGTAAGAACCAGAAGTAAAAGCATTTCGAAACCATATATGAACCAGGTTAGGGCTTGCCTTGTCCCTCGTTGTTCTGGTGCTGCTCTTCGGAGGCGTTGATCTCAGGCTCGCGTTCGGTCCCTATCGAGAAGAACCAAATACCGGAAAGGAAGAGCACAATCAAGACATGGTATAATGCAATGCACATACAATATGATGACATGTCATATTAAAAAGGATTCGGTTAACCCTAGGTGCATCGACTGAAAAAGAGGGGTTCGGCATCGACTCCGGCACATGAGAGGGGTCGATTTAGGGTTTCTACTAAGGCTCCACATTTAATTGGTTCAAGCATGTATGAAACATTGATAAACAATTAGGAAATGTTTTTCTGATCATTTTGATATATAATTTCATATTTTTCTAATTTAAAATGAATTACTTATGAATTTCCAAAATTTAATTCATTTTAAATCATTTTCTGAAAATTATACAAAAATAATAAAAGTTGGACCCACATGTCATAATTTTATTCTTTTCTAAAATATTTATGAAATTAATAAAATTCTGACAAGGGACCCCACATGTCATATTAGTTTCTATTTAAATAAATACAGGAATATAATACAGAAAATACAAAAATAGGGAAAAATGAATAATGACGTCACGCTGACGTCATGATGACGTCATGATGACGTCAGCGGCGCCATGGCTCACAGGGAGCTCGGGTGAGGTTGTAATCCGGCGATTCGGGCCAAAAATCGAGCGCATGCGGAGGGGGAAAAGACTCCTGGCGACGCGGGCGACCTAGAGGTGGCGACGCCGCCGGCTATTGGCCGCCGGAGCACCGCCGGCGACGAGCGTGAGCGGCGGCCGGGACAGGTGCTGCATGGCAGCGGCGCTAGAGAGGGTTAGGGAGAGAGATGAGGGCACCAGGAGGTGCAGCGGCTCACCGCGGGGGCGATGGCGAGGTCGGCGACGCCGGAGAGGGCTCGCCGGCGACGAATCGAGCCGGAGTCCGGCCGGCAGTAGGGTTAGGGTTAGGTAATTTTGGGGGCGTCGGGGCCGCGGGGAAGGGGGAAAAGCGGGGCTAGGGCTTGGGGCGGCGGCGGCGAGATATTTAAGGGTCTCCGGGGGCGGCGGGACGCATCGGGGCCGGCCAGGCCATCGGGCGGCCATGGCGCTGCCAGCCAGCAGCTTGGAGGCGCGGGGGAGACGATGCCCTTTTGCAAAAACCCCCCCGCGGGATTTGCTGGGCTGGTGGGATGCGGCCTGGGCCGAGTTGGGCCGCGCCAGGGAGAGAAAAGAGAGAGAAAGGGAATGGGCTGCGCCCAGGGAGAGGAGAGAGGAGGGTTTCTCTTTTTTTTCTGGTTTTCTTTTTTCTAGTTTTATGTCTCCAATTCAAATTCAAAATTGAATTTGTTTGAATGTGGTTTGAGAACTCAAACTTTTCAGTGATATTTCTAAACACACATGGACTTATTGAGAAACAACAAAACCATGTTGCTTAGTATTAAAAACTTGCAAGATTTTGAATGGAGAAGAAACAGAGAGGGATTTGCATAATTGTAAAACAATTCAACTTTGATGCAAAAAATTTACTCAAATGCAAACTATATGCATGAGATGCACATGAACACTCATTTATTTAGATAAACAAGGTTGGGATGTTATAGGGTGGGATTCCCCCCTTCCATGTGGGGGGTTGGCCGGCCACCTTGGTGGAGCCCAAGGTGGACTCCCCCCTCCTAGGGTTGGCCGGCCATGGGAGGTGGAGTCCCTCCGGGACTCCGCCTTCCTTAGTGATTTCTTCCTGACTTTTCTAGAACCTTCTAGAACCTTCCGTAGAACCTTCCGGATCATTTTAAATCTTATAAAATGACTTCCTATATATGAATCTTATTCTCCGGACCATTCCGGAACTCCTCGTGATGTCCGGGATCTCATCCGGGACTTCGAACAAATCTTCGAACTCCATTCCATATTCAAGTTCTACCATTTCAATATCAAACCTTAAGTGTGTCACCCTACGGTTCGCGAACTATGTGGACATGGTTGAGTACTCTCTCCGACCAATAACCAATAGCGGGATCTAGAGATCCATAATGGCTCCCACATATTCAACGATGACTTTAGTGATCGAATGAACCACTCACATATGATACCAATTCCCTTTGTCACGCGATATTTTACTTGTCCGAGGTTTGATCATCGGTATCACTCTATACCTTGTTCAACCTCGTCTCCTGACAAGTACTCTTTACTCGTATCGTGGTAAGTGGTCTCTTATGAACTTATTCATATGCTTGCAAGACATTAGACGACATTCCACCGAGAGGGCCCAGAGTATATCTATCCGTCATCAGGATGGACAAATCCCACTGTTGATCCATATGCCTCAACTCATACTTTCCGGATACTTAATCCCACCTTTATAACCACCCATTTACGCAGTGGCGTTTGATGTAATCAAAGTACCTTTCCGGTATAAGTGATTTACATGATCTCATGGTCATAAGGACTAGGTAACTATGTATCGAAAGCTTATAGCAAATAACTTAATGACGTGATCTTATGCTACGCTTAATTGGGTGTGTCCATTACATCATTCATACAATGATATAACCTTGTTATTAATAACATCCAATTTTCATGATTATGAAACTAATCATCCATTAATCAACAAGCTAGTTAAGAGGCATACTAGGGACTCTTTGTTGTTTACATATCACACATGTATCAATGTTTCGGTTAATACAATTATAGCATGGTATATAAACATTTATCATAAACATAAAGATATATAATAACCACTTTTATTATTGCCTCTTGGGCATATCTCCAACAGATGTTGCAGCATGTGCTACAGTTCCAGTTTGTGTTGATGCTAGTATACAGACTGATGATGTTTGTGCTGATGGTGTGTCAGTACATATGGCGCAGATGCGCGTGGGAGGAGTGGGAGGCGAGCGCCTCAGTGGAGATGGTGGGCAGCGGCACTACCGTGCTAAGAGTATTGTCCAGTTTTCCGCGACACCGCGGATGCATCGAGGCAAGGATGGACGTGTAAGACATCTATGTGGCCCAGGAATTACACATCTTGTGCAGGGTCATGTGCAGCGACACAAGGGTCCATCAAAACCTCGCAAGAAGAAGGAATTGGCGCCAAAGTCCAAGCTCATGTGGAGAAGAAAGGAGGCGCCAAGTGCTGTATCAAGTCGAGAAGGCCGCGAGGGAGGATGTGGTGTGGAAGGCAAGCAAGACTTGAGGACGGCGAGGACGTGTCATGTTCATATCACGTCACCTTTTCCAGAAGACCCTCACGCGTTGGGGACAACGCTTCTTGAAGGGGGGAGGATGATATGGGCACGGAGGCCTATGTGGAGCCCAATTTCAGGACTCCACCAGCCTAGGTGGTACGCCATCGAGGATTCAGGAGTGACACGCTAGGACGACCTACGCCATGTAATAATTAAGTCTAAGGTTGTGTCATTCATTCTATGTTAGGAAATAATGTAGCCAGGTCATGTGGTGGGCCAATTAGGGTTAAATTAGTGTTGTGTTTGGCTTTGGGCCTGTCCAAGCCAAACCAGGTCAGCCCATCAAGTGGGGCGACCCAGCCTAGCAAGGCTGGCCGGCCACCTCCCTCTCATATAAGGTGGAGGCACGGCTAGGGTTTAGGAAAGAACAAGTTTAGTCTAAAAGATTAGGGTTTCCCTATAGCGTGTGATCACATGTATCATCCCTCCGGGGGTACGGCGCTGCCGTTATCTATTATATCCGCTGCGAAGGTTCTTGTGTTCATCAAGGATTGTCTAGCTCTTGGTTTGAGGCATATCGTTCATCGATCCGTTGCTTGCTGGATTCGTTCCCTCTTCTTCAGGCTGTGTTCATCGCGTTGTTGGGAGGATTTACTACCCCAGGTTCTCGCTGTGAAAGATCGGGCATCAACAGAGGAGGATCCAGTGGGTCTACCCCTTTATCATCATTTCAGCAACAGTTGGTTTCCTGGCACACACAAGAGTACCTAGATATTTTATAGGCCAACTCCCTTGCTGACAATTAAACAGGGAAGCAAAATTATGTGCTTTTAATTCATCATCTAGAATCATCATAACCTCACTTTTCTCAAAGTTAATTTTCAGGCCAGACATTGACTCAAAAATGTACAAGATAAGTTTCAAATTCACAGCTTGCTCCTCACTGTCTTGGATTAGGAGAATAGTATCATCAGCATATTGGAAGACAACAACACCATTGTCTACCAAGTTACTAGCCAAACCTGTGATGAGTCCATTTTGCTGTGCCAGGGTAACCATCTTGGACAGACGGTTTGCAGCCATATTGAACAGAAATGGAGCAAAGGGGTCACCTTGGCTGACACCTTTATAACTAGCAAAGTAAGAGCCAATTTTATCATTTACTTTCACACTCAAAGTGCCATTGGTCATCACATTTTTTATCCAAATCATCCAGTTATCACCGAAACCCTTCTGAGAACAACAATCAAACAAAAAATTCCAATTAACTTTGTCATATGCTTTTTCAAAGTCAATTTTCAGCACCACACCATGCTGTTTCCTGAATTTGCTCTCCCTTAGGACTTCTTGCAGCAACATAACTCCATCAGTGATGTATCTCCCTTTGATGAAAGCAGTTTGACACTGAGACAACAACTTTTCCATAACTGGTGTAGCCCTGACAGTGAGAGTTTTGGTGAAGATTTTAAACAACACTTGCAACAAGCAAATAGGTCTGAACTTTTGTATTCTATCAGCCTCATCTCCTTTTGGAATCAAAGTAATGATACCATAATTAATTCCAGCCAGGTCAATTTTGTGGTCAAATAAATCATCAAACACAGCCATTATATCAGTTTTGATTATCTCCCAACATACCTGATAGAACTCAATGGGAATTCCATCAGGGCCTGCAGCTTTATTCTTGTTTCATTTGGTCAACAACATTTTTTACTTCCTCCACTGTAAATCTTCTGTCCAGATTTTCTCTGTCAGTGTCATCCAGTTTCTCTTCCCTGTCCCATACATCCTCCCTTAATCTCACACCTCTGTCCTCCACAGGGCCAAATATATTTTTATAGAAATCTGTATCATGTTGTAGCAAATCTTCATCACCTTGTATCACAGAATCTCCATGTTCTCTTACAACCATTTGCTATTCTATGAAAGTAAGTTGTATTGCAATCTCCATGTAACAACCAATTATCTCTAGACCTCTGTCTCCAGAAGTTTTCTTCCCTGTCAAGGATATCAAGCAATTCTTGTTGCAGCTCTGTTCTTTTCTGAATATCTGCAGGGGTCAGAGGAGAAAGCTCTTGTTTCTTTTCCAAATCAGCTAGAGAAAGAGATATATCACTTTTTGTTTTTTTTGTTCTTTCCTCTCAAGTTATGGCCCCAACCCTTCAATCTGTTCTTGACATTCTTTAGCCTTTGAACATGATTAAACCCTAGTATAGCATTTTGTTTCTTTATATTAGACAAGAGCATCGTATTTCGTCGATGTGGCGTGATAAAAATGTGTACAGATAGAGGGCATCATCTACGATTATGTCCAGACTTCTCTAGTCTAATTGTACCATTCCTTGCCCTCTTACTAATATTTTTGAACAGCGGCCATCACTTCACACCTTGCCTAATGGATACGCACCAGAGATCGAGGATCCAAATGTTTTAGAGTGCGTAATCTAGACTATGTTTTACTCAAATGCATATAAGGGGTAAAATGTGGAATTCACGGGGTGAATTTATTGAGTACTCCCCTCTTAGCAGAAGTGTAGTGCATCTAGTTTTTTTTTTTAAGTTGGAGGATGTAAACTTTGACTAAAAATGAAGAAAACTATATCAACATGTACAACATCAAAATTATTTGGCTAATATAAGTATTCCAACCAATTTGCGAGCATACTCTTGATAATGGTCATGGTGGAAGGTTAAATGCAGTTCGTCACACAGCATGCGCAAACATACGCGAAGAAAAAATAAGGAAAAAATTGCTACACTGCACCATTATTTCCGTCTGTACAATGTTTGTCTAGATTTTCCTTGGTGTAGACGAAATCTTTTACAAAGTGGAGAAAATTATGATCAAACTAACAAGTGAAAAACAGAGCACATATGTACTAAAACGACCGCATCATTGTCGTTGTGCTGAGTATCAAACTTCACAGACAAAAACATGCGCACTAACTAGACAGGTAGGCGGATGCACAGAACCAAACCACGTATACTAGTTTCAATCCTGCAATTTTTGTCGCAATACTAGCAGGAGCTTATACATGCTAGCCCACATCTGGATCAACCAGTGGCATGGTGAGTTAAACTTCTGTGCAGAACCAGTTAAAATTTGGATAGCTAGGCTGTTCTGAGTGTTTGTTCAGAGTCATCATTTGGACTTCATTCCTTCTCAGATCAACAGCACCACGCCGCCCTGCACCTCATCGTCAGGGCCATAGGTATCATACGGGCAAGCAACTTCATCATCGGAGTCCTCCTCATCAGAGTCGCTCTGCACATACTCCTTCTGCACCTCAACGTAGCCCTTGGTGATCAAATCTACGCGTATCTTGTGCACCAACAAGATATTCTGGCCAGGCTTCTTGTTCTTCACCTGACATTGCTCGTCAAGGTACATCTTCCTTTCGCTGATCCACTGGGGCGGAAAGACGCCCCCGGCGTCTACGCCGAGGATGTCGTCCACCGTGGGGGTCTTGAGCAGGAACAGCCAGATGCAGATGTCATCGTCCGGCAGCCGCACCATGCCTGCGGCAGCGGCAGACGCAGTCTCCGGCTTGGACTCCTTCACGATCCTGTCGATGGCCTCCACCAGCTGATTTGCCGACAGCGCCTTGGTCTCAGGGAAGGTTAGTAGAGTTTCCATGACTCGCTCACGCAGCTCCGCGTCTTCGGCCGCCATAGGCTCCGAGGCGAGCCGCTCCAGCAGCTTCTGGTTCCCGGTTGCGGCGGCGGGCTTTGAGATTGGGCCCGCCCAATGAGGGATCGCGGACGCCGTCTCCTTCGCCGGAAAAAGGTCTAAAGCCTCACGTTCCCCGCCCGCCGACTTCCTTTTCATGGTAGGCACCTCGCCGGTCGCCGGGATTAGGAAAAAGATGCGGCGGCGGCTGTGTCGTCTCGATCTATGTGAAGCCTGAGGCGCAACCCTAGTTGAGACTTGAGACCGAGTCGGGATGGCCTACCTTTCCAGACCAGATTCTACCTGGGTCAATCCAGGACAATGCTGCGTCTCCCGATGGGCTTTCTTCTTATTTCGAAGCCCAATTATGGTTGTACTTCGAATGGGGTTTGACAATAGGGGTGACGCTATTTGAGAAAACCATATAAAATGGTGTTTGTTCCTGAAATATAAAACATACAAATGGTATTTTTTCTCAAAAAATAAATTTACAAATGGTATTTTGGCACTTTTTTTTACTAGCAGTATTTTGGAACTCTTGGTTTTAACTAGACCCATTCTGGCTACTCTATCCTAGGTTATGCATTTCTTGACTTGGTAAGGCAATCATTTGTCATGCCACACACAACATTTTTTTATTAACAGATCCGCATGTTTTGAGAAAGTAACTTAATGCACAATGTTTATTTTTTGGCACTATGAGCATTTTCCGATGCCATGAAGATACCCCTCTTTCAAAATAATGATTCAAAATAATAATAACAAACCAGATCAAGAGATAACACTAACTAGAATAATGATGTTTTTAAAGCATCTTCGGTGGTGTCCTTCAAATGGCGTCCGCCAAAAGCGTCGGATCGGATGACTGGGGGATGTCGCCGTGTGGTGACGTATCTGAGGCGTGCCAGTTCCATCCACGCCTCCCAAAACATCTCAAATTGTTTTACTTTTGCAACAAAATGTAAGTCAATATAGAATCTTGTGTTTAAAAGCTAGAGTTCAAAGTTCCCGCCACAGATCGTCTCATACGCCAACTAGATCATTACAAAGGATAATGATTCAATCCTTCGGATGATGCGATGCTTCCAGCCTCTGGTTGTGTGGTTATTTGATGAAATCACGAACGATGCCCAAAGGCAACGATGGGTGGGCCACGAACGTGACTTCTTTTTTTCGTTTGTTCTCTACCACTCGTTCGATCGTTCTCCTTCCAACTCTATCTTCCTTCTGATGCCATTTCTCCACCATGGAAACTCCACTTCGTCGGCCCCTTTCTCCCTGTCGCAGGCTAGAGCGCCTTTCCCACCGCCAGCCGGCACACCATCCCCGCGGTCATCCCCACTATGCAGCGGCAGCCAGTGGCAGACGCACGAAGAAATCAGCGGGGGCGGGGGGCACCCCCAATTTTTTTTGTGCCCCCTCAATTGTGAAAAAGGTTTACCAAAGTGTCAACTTTTACCCTTCTTTTTTGTGGTTGGGAAAGCATACTCATATGGCTGGCATCAACCTTTAAGAATATACCCTCTCTAAACATCATCTTGAACATTAACATCATATGTTATAACAGGAATCCTTTCTCCCGGATCATGTGGAAGAAATGAGCATCATATGACTTTGCATTTGGTTGTTGGGGCGAAGGTTGACGTGGTGTTGCATCTTCAATTTCAATCTCACTCTCGGTATCGGATTGAGAAATTTAGTTTTTGGATAAAATACCGTTTGAAAAGAATCTAGCGAGTTTCGGTGGAACCGGCTCTACCGACAGAATGATTCCAGCCTGCCAGAAACGTTCCGGTGAAACCAGAACGGTGTATTGGATGCGTTTCCGGCGATTCCAGAAACATTCCAGCGGGCCGGTCCGGAACCGACGCACGGTCCGACACGACCGGAACCGGTTCGGTCCAGGTGACCGTTCCGGCCGGATTTTTGCCGGGCCGGTCTGCTCGCCGGATCGTTCTGGCAGGGATATAGCTATGTCGGTTTGGCTCGCAGAAATTTTTCCCAAACGGCTATTTTTCTCCTTGGACTATATATACCCCTTCTTCCATGTTGAGAGGATTAGGTCAACCATTCATTTCACATCTTTGTGATCTCTCTCACCATTTTTGAAACACCAAAAAGCTTGGATCTCTCTTTCTACCCAACCAAAGCTAAATCCCTTTGGCAGAAAGCAAGAGGAGGTCCCGATATACGTTTTCACCAAGCCAAATCACATTCCCCCTTGAGTTTATCTAGCAAGCTTGTTACTCTTGGGTTTGTGGAAACCCTAGGCGGCTAGGGTCGCTTGGAAGCATCCAGGTAGTGGATTTGCTCCAAGAAGAAGTTTGTGATGGTTTGGAGACGACCTTTAAAGTCTACCACGAGTGAGTGGGATATTACTTCGTGTGATAGGCTCCGGAGAAGAAGGTGAGCCTTCGTGGCATTGGATATCCTTCGTGGGATCCCACGCCTCTCCAACGTGACGTACCTTCCTCTCAAGGAAGGGAACATGAGAATACATCTTCATCTCCACGTGCTTCGGTTATTTCTAACCTATCTAGCTCTGTACTTGTGTTCTTTATTTGTGTGATAGTCTTCGTGCTTGAAGTATCTTGTTTCATCATACATGTTGCCTCACCTACTATGCATTAGTCTCACTTTCTATTCCGCAAAGCCTAAACATGCAAAAGAAATAAAAGAAAATTTGTAGAACCTATTCACCCGCCCTCTAGGTTACCATCTCTATCGTTTCAATTGGTATCAGAGCAAGGTCTCTTTCTAAGGGCTTCACCGCCTTACGAGCGAGATGGTTTTCTCCGATGAGGAGGATGAATCTGACACATGCATTCCTGATGGCATTGAGGCCATCCCCAGGAGACCCTCGATCATCATTGTACCAGATGGTGATGGCATGAGTAGGTGTTATGGGCGCAGCGATAGCAGGGAGAGAGATATCACCACAGTCTGAAAGTGCTTCATGCCGAAACAGCCCAAGACAAAATAGTCCCCGAAGAACTATGGCAGTAACTCGAGGTTCTCCAAGAGAAGGCACATGCGATGCGAGAAACACATGCGATGCGAGGAACATGGTGGTCCAAGCTCGAGTCGATAGAGCACGTGAGGCAAGAGGGCGAGAAAATAAAACCCGAGAAAGCTGACAGACGATAGAGGATAGTGATGAAGACCTCTGCGGGTTACCCTGTTTCACCCGAAGAGTTCGTAAAACTCGGTTACCCTCTAGCTTCAAGCTCCCCGATAGTTATAAAAAGTTCGACGGGCTGCAAGACCCAGAGGATTGGCTGGTTGACTACCTAAAGATAATGAAATTAATGGGTGGCACGAGAGCAACAGCTATGCAAAGAATCCAAGTTCACCTTAGCGGAGCCGCAAGATCCTGGATGAGGAAAATACCGAAGGGATCCATAGATAGATGGGAAACCTTCGAAGATTTGTTCGTGAAGAATTTTAGATCTACCTGCAAGAAACCAGCATCAATAGAGCAGTTAAGGACCCGCAAGCAAAAAACAGAGTCGATGAGAGCATATATCCATCGCTGGAGCATCATTAAAAACTCAGTTGACCACGTATCTGATGAGGGGGCGATCGACGCGTTCGTTGCAGGCATCCGCAGGGGGGACCTCATCGAAGAATTGGGAAGATCTAACCCAAGGATAGTAGCGCATCTCATGTAAATAGAAAATCGGTGGGCTGACGGCGAAGACACTGTTCATAACAAACGCATAGGTGATACGTCTCCAACGTATCTATAATTTCTGATGTTCCATGCTTGTTTTATGACAATACCTACATGTTTTTGTTCACACTTTATATCTTTTTGATGCATTTTCCGGAACTAACCTATTAACGAGATGTCGAAGTGCCAGTTCCTATTTTCTGCTGTTTTTGGTTTCAGAAATCCTAGTAAGGAAATATTCTCGGAATTGGACGAAATCAACGCCCAGTATCTTATAATTCCACGAAGCTTCCAGAACACCGGAGAGGGGCCAGAGGGGAGCCCTGGGGGCCCCACACATGTGGGCGGCGCGGCCCAAGGGGGGGCGCCCCCCCTATTGTGTGGAGCCACCAGACCCCCTCCGACTCCGACTCTCCGCCTATAAGAAGCCTCCTGACCTAAAAACTTCGGAAGAAAAAGCCACGGTACGAGAAACCTTCCAGAGCCGCCGCCATCGCGAAGCCAAGATCTGGGGGACAGAAGTCTCTGTTCCGGCATGCCGCCGGGACGGGGAATTGCCCCCGGAAGCCATCTCCACCGCCATCTTCACCGCCATCGCTGTCTCCATGATGAGGAGGGAGTAGTTCACCCCCGGGGCTGAGGGCTCTGCTGTAGCTATGTGGTTCATCTCTCTCTCTTTGTGATCTAGTTGAATATCATCTATGTGCTACTCTAGTGATGTTATTAAAGTAGACTATTCCTCCTCCATGATGTAATATTGACAGTGTGTGTATCATGTAGTACTTGGTATAAGCTATGATTGTGATCTTTTGTAGATTATGAAGTTAACTATTACTATGATGGTATTGATGCAATCTATTCCCCCTTTCATAGTCTGTCGGTGACGGTGTGCATGCTATGTTAGTACTCGGTATAATTGCGTTGGTCTATCATGCACTCTAAGGTTACTTAAATATGAACATCGAATGTTGTGGAGCTTGTTAACTCCGGCATTGAGGTGCTCTTGTAGCCCTACACAATTAATGGTGTTTGTCATCCAACAAGAGAGTGTAGAGTAGTTTTATTACGTGATCAATGTTGAGAGTGTCCACTAGTGAAAGTAGGATCCCTAGGCCTTGTTTCCACACATCGAATCTCCGTTTGTTTACTGTTCTGTTGCATGTTTACTCGCTGTCATATTTTATTCAGATTGCTATTACCACTCATATACATCCATATTACTTGCATTTTACTATCTCTTCGCCGAACTAGTGCACCTATACATCTGACAAGTGTATTAGGTGTGTTGGGGACACAAGCGACTTCTTGTATCGTGATTGCAGGGTTGCTTGAGAGGGATATCTTTGACCTCTTCCTCCCTGAGTTCGATAAACCTTGGGTGATTCACTTAAGGGAAACTTGCTGCTGTTCTACAAACCTCTGCTCTTGGAGGCCCAACACTGTCTACAGGAAAAGAAGTCTGCGTAGACATCAAGCATATTTTCTGGCACCGTTGCCGGGGAGGAAAGGTAAAAGGTACTCACACTCCGGATCTCGGCAACTAAGCTATTTTCTGGGTGAGTGCTCGAAGCTATTTCCTTTAGATCCTACAATTGCATCTTTTTGTTTCTTGTTTTTCACTAGTTAGGCATCATGGAAAATAACTGTGAGCTTTTTAAGATATTTCCTGAGTTAAGCCATGGATTGTTTGCTGCGAAAATTAAAAAACCTATGAAATCTTATTTGCATGCTAGTAGCAATGATATTAGTATGAACGCTTTGAACACCATTGTTGCTAATGATATGGAAAATTCTAAGCTTGGGGAAGCTGGTTTTGATGAGCATGATATTTTTAGTCCCCCAAGCATTGAGGAGAAAATTTTCTTTGATGATACTTTGCCTCCTATTTATGATGATTATAATGATAGTGGTCTTTTGGTGCCGCCTACTATGGAGAGTAAATTTTATTATGATTATACTATGCCTCCTACACTTGATGAGAATAAAAGTGATAGCTACTTTGTTGAATTTGCTCCCGCTACAATTAATAAAATTGATTATGCTTATGTGGAGAGTAATAATTTTATGCATGAGACTCATGATAAGAATGCTTTATGTGATAGTTATATTGTTGAGTTTGCTCATGATGCCACTGGATATTATTATGAGAGAGGAAAATATGGTTGTAGAAATTTTCATGTTACTAAAACACCTCTCTATATGCTGAAAGTTTTGAAGCTACACTTGTTTTATCTTCCTAATCTTGTCACTTTGCTCTTCATGAATTTATTTGTGTACAAGATTCCTTTTCATAGGAAGTGGGTTAGGCTTAAATTTGTTCCATACTTGCCTTTTGATGCTCTCTTTTGCTTCAACTCTTATTTCTTGCGAGTGCATCATTAAAACTGCTGAGCCCATCTTAATGGCTATAAAGAAAGAACTTCTTGGGAGATAACCCATGTCTTTATTTTGCTACTGTTTTGTTGTGTCTTGGAAGTTGTTACTACTGTAGGAACCTCTCCTTATCTTTATTTTATTGCATTGTTGTGCCAAGTAAAGTCTTTGATAGCAAGGTTGATACTAGATTTGGATTACTGCGTAGAAACAGATTTCTGTCTGTCACGAATTTGGGCCGTGTTCTCTGTAGGTAACTCAGAAAAATCTGCCAATTTACGTGAGTGATCCTCAGATATGTACGCAACTTTCATTCAGTTTGAGAATTTTAATTTGAGAAAGTCCAGTGCCTCTAAAAAATTCGTCTTTATGGACTGTTCTGTTTTGACAGATTCTGCCTTTTATTTCGCATTGCTTCTTTTGCTATGTTGGATGGATTTCTTTGTTCCATTAACTTTCAGTAGCTTTGAGCAATGTACAGAAGTGTTAAGAATGATTGTGTCACCTCTGAACATGTGAATTTTGATTATGCACTAACCCTCTAATGAGTTTGTTTTGAGTTTGGTGTGGAGGAAGTTTTCAAGGGTCAAGAGAGGAGGATGATATGTGATTAAGAAGAGTGAAAGGTCTAAGCTTGGGGATGCCCCCGTGGTTCATCCCTGCATATTTCAAGAAGACTCAAGCGTCTAATCTTGGGGATGCCCAAGGCATCCCCTTCTTCATCAACAATTTATCAGGTTTCTTCTATTGAAACTATATTTTTATTCCGTCACATCTTATGTACTTTACTTGGAGTATCTGTGTGTTTTATTTTAGTTTTGTTATTTTCATTCTCTGAATAAGATCATGCTTGTGTGGGAGAGAGACACGCTCCGCTGGTTCATATGAACACATGTGTTCTTAGCTTTTAATGTTCATGGCGAAGGTTGAAACTGCTTCGTTCATTGTTATATGGTTGGAAACAGAAAATGCTACATGTATGATGTCTTGAATAATTTGATACTTGGCAATTGTTGTGCTCATATAGATCATGTTTAAGCTCTTGCATCATATACTTTGCACCTATTAATGAAGAACTACATAGAGCTTGTTGAAATTTGGTTTGCATGATTGGTCTCTCTAGAGTCTAGATATTTTCTGGTAAGGTGTTTGAGCAACAAGGAAGACAGTGTAGAGTCTTATAATGCTTGCAATATGTTCTTATGTGAGTTTTGCTGTACCAGTTCATACTTGTGTTTGCTTCAAACAACCTTGCTAGCCTAAGCCTTGTATTGAGAGGGATTACTTCTCATGCATCCAAAATCCTTGAGCCAAAAACTATGCCATTTGTGTCCACCATACCTACCTACTACATGGTATTTCTCTGCCATTCCAAAGTAAATTGCTTGAGTGCTACCTTTAAAATTCTATTATTTGTCTTTGCAATATATAGCTGATGACCCACAAGTATGGGGGATCGCAACAGTCTTCGCGGGAAGTAAAACCCAATTTATTGATTCGACACAAGGGGAGATAAAGAATACTTGAAAGCCTTAACAGCGGAGTTGTCAATTCAGCTGCACCTGGAAACAGACTTGCTCGCAAGAGTTTATCAGTAGTAACAGTTTATAGCAGTAGCAGTAGTGAAATAACAGCAGCAGAGTAACAAAGACAGCAGTAGTGATTATAGTAAACATCATGATTAAAATACTGTAGGCACATGGATGGATGACGGGCGTTGCATGGATGAGAGAAACTCATGTAACAATCAAAGCAGGGCATTTGCAGATAATAATAAAATGGTGTCCAAGTACAAAACAATCCATAGGCATGTGTTCCGTATATAGTCGTACGTGCTCGCAATGAGAAACTTGCACAACATCTTTTGTCCTACCAGCCGGTGGCAGCCGGGCCTCTAGGGAATCTACTGGATATTAAGGTACTCCTTTTAATATAGTACCGGAGCAAAGCATTAACACTCCGTGAACACATGTGATCCTCACATCACTGCCATCCCCTCCGGTTGTCCCGATTTCTGTCACTTCGGGGCCTCGGGTTCCGGACAGCGACATGTGTATACAACTTGCAGGTAAGATCATAAAACAATGCATATCATGATGAAACAATAACATGTTCAGATCTGAGATCATGGCACTCGGGCCCTAGTGACAAGCATTAAGCATAACAAGTTGCAACAATATCATCAAAGTACCAATTACGGACACTAGGCACTATGCCCTAACAATCTTATGCTATTACATGACCAATCTCATCCAATCCCTACCATCCCCTTCAGCCTACAGCGGGGGAATTACTCACACATAGATGGGGGAAACATTGCTGGTCGATGGAGAGGCGTCGGTGGTGATGATGGTGATGATCTCCTCCAATTCCCCGTCCCGGCGGAGTGCCAGAACGGAGTTTCTGGTCCCGAGATGGAGTTTCGCGACGGTGGCGGCGTACTGGGAGGTTTCTGGCGACTTCGACTTCTTGTCTCGCGTTTTTAGATCGAAACCCTTAAGTATTCCACAGGAGGGCGTCGGAGGCCAGCCGAGGGGGCCACACGCTAGGGCGGCGCGCCCCCCTCCTGGGCCGCGCCGGCTGATGTCTACGGGTGCTTCTATTCTTGTAGACAGTGTTGGGCCTCCAAGAGCAGAGGTTTGTAGAACAGCAGCAAGTTTCCCTTAAGTGGATCACCCAAGGTTTATCGAACTCAGGGAGGAAGAGGTCAAAGATATCCCTCTCAAGCAACCCTGCGATCACAATGCAAGAAGTCTCTTGTGTCCCCAACACACCTAATACACTTGTCAGATGTATAGGTGCACTAGTTCGGCGAAGCGATAGTGAGATGCAAGTAATATGGATGAGTATGAGTGGTAATAGCAATCTGAATAAAATACGGCAGCGAGTAAACATGCAACAAAACAGTAAACAAACGAAGATTCGATGTGTGGAAAAAAGGCCTAGGGATCCTGCTTTCACTAGTGGACACTCTCAACAATGATCACATAATAGAACCACTCTACACCCTCTTGTTGGATGATGAACACCACTAATTGTGTAGGATTACACGAACCCTCAATGCCGGAGTTAACAAGCTCCACAATATTCGATATTCATATTTAAATAACCTTAGAGTGCAAGATAGATCAACACAATTACACCGAGAACTAACATAGCATGCACACTGTCACCATCACACTATGAAGGAGGCATAGATCACATCAATACTATCATAGCAATAGTTAACTTCATAATCTACAAGAGATAACAATCATAACCTACGCCAAGTACTACACGATGCACACACTGTCACCATTACACCGTGTAGGAGGAATAGAGTACTTTAATAACATCACTAGAGTAGCACATAGATGATATTCAACTAGATCACATAAAGAGAGAGATGAACCACATAGCTACAGCGGAGCCCTTAGCCCCGGGGGTGAATGATACGTCTCCGACGTATCGATAATTTCTTATGTTCCATGCCACATTATTGATGTTATCTACATGTTTTATGCACACTTTATGTCATATTCGTGCATTTTCTGGAACTAACCTATTAACAAGATGCCGAAGTGCCGATTCTTTGTTTTCTGCTGTTTTTGGTTTCAGAAATCCTAGTAAGGAAATATTCTCGGAATTGGACGAAATCAACGCCCAGGGTCCTATTTTTCCACAAAGCTTCCAGAAGTCCGAAGAAGAGACGAAGAGGGGCCATGAGGGGGCCACACCCTAGGGCGGCACGGCCCTCCCCTTAGCCGCGCGGCCCTGTGGTGTGGGGCCCTCGTGCCGCCTCTTGACCTGCCCTTCCGCCTACTTAAAGCCTCCGTTGCGAAAACCCCAGTACCGAGAGCCACGATACGGAAAACCTTCCAGAGACGCCGCCGCCGCCGATCCCATCTCGGGGGATCCAGGAGATCGCCTCCGGCACCCTGCCGGAGAGGGGAATCATCTCCCGGAGGACTCTACGCCGCCATGGTCGCCTCCGGTGTGATGTGTGAGTAGTCTACCCCTGGACTATGGGTCCATAGCAGTAGCTAGATGGTTGTCTTCTCCCCATTGTGCTATCATTGTCGGATCTTGTGAGCTGCCTAACATGATCAAGATCATCTATCTGTAATTCTATATGTTGCGTTTGTTGGGATCCGATGAATAGAGAATACTTGTTATGTTGATTATCAAAGTTATATCTATGTGTTGTTTATGATCTTGCATGCTCTCCGTTACTAGTAGATGCTCTGGCCAAGTAGATGCTTGTAACTCCAAGAGGGAGTATTTATGCTCGATAGTGGGTTCATGCCTGCATTGACACAGGACGATGACAGAAAGTTCTAAGGTTGTGTTGTGCTGTTGCCACTAGGGATAAAACATTGATGCTATGTCTAAGGATGTAGTTGTTGATTACATTACGCACCATACTTAATGCAATTGTCTGTTGCTTTGCAACTTAATACTGGAGGGGGTTCGGATGATAACCTGAAGGTGGACTTTTTAGGCATAGATGCGGTTGGATGGCGGTCTATGTACTTTGTCGTAATGCCCAATTAAATCTCACTATACTCATCATGATATGTATGTGCATGGTCATGCCCTCTTTATTTGTCAATTGCCCAACTGTAATTTGTTCACCCAACATGCTGTTTATCTTATGGGAGAGACACCTCTAGTGAACTGTGGACCCCGGTCCAATTCTCTATACTGAAATACAATCTACTGCAATATTGTTCTACTGTTTTCTGTAAACAATCATCTTCCACACAATACGGTTAATCCTTTGTTACAGCAAGCCGGTGAGATTGACAACCTCACTGTTTCGTTGGGGCAAAGTACTTTGGTTGTGTTGTGCAGGTTCCACGTTGGCGCCGGAATCCCTGGTGTTGCGCCGCACTACATCCCGCCGCCATCAACCTTCAACGTGCTTCTTGGCTCCTACTGGTTCGATAACCTTGGTTTCATACTGAGGGAAACTTGCCGCTGTACGCATCACACCTTCCTCTTGGGGTTCCCAACGGACGCGTGTTGAACGCGTATCAAGCAGCTTTTTCTGGCGCCGTTGCCGGGGAGATCAAGACACGCTGCAAGGGGAGTCTCCACTTCTCAATCTCTTTACTTTGTTTTTGTCTTGCTTAGTTTTATTTACTACTTTGTTTGCTGCACTAAATCAAAATACAAAAAAAATTAGTTGCTAGTTTTACTTTATTTGCTATCTTGTTTGCTATATCAAAAACACAAAAAAATTAGTTTACTTGCATTTACTTTATCTAGTTTGCTTTATTTACTGTTGCTAAAATGGCCAACCCTGAAAATACTAAGTTGTGTGACTTCACAACCACAAATAATAATGATTTCTTATGCACACCTATTGCTCCACCTGCTACTACAGCAGAATTCTTTGAAATTAAACACCTTTCTTTGAATCTTGTTATGCGAGAGCAATTTTCTGGTGTTAGTTCTGATGATGCTGCTGCCCATCTTAATAATTTTGTTGAATTGTGTGAGATGCAAAAATATAAAGATGTAGATGGTGACATTATAAAATTAAAATTGTTCCCTTTCTCATTAAGAGGAAGAGCTAAAGATTGGTTGCTATCTCTGCCTAAGAATAGTATTGATTCATGGACTAAGTGCAAGGATGCTTTTATTGGTAGATATTATCCCCCTGCTAAAATTATATCTTTGAGGAGTAGCATAATGAATTTTAAACAATTAGATACTGAACATGTTGCTCAAGCTTGGGAAAGAATGAAATCTCTGGTTAAAAATTGTCCAACCCATGGACTGACTACTTGGATGATCATCCAAACCTTCTATGCAGGACTAAATTTTTCTTCACGGAATTTATTGGATTCAGCTACTGGAGGTACCTTTATGTCCATCACTCTTGGTGAAGCAACAAAGCTTCTTGATAATATGATGATCAACTACTCTGAATGGCACACGGAAAGAGCTCCACAAGGTAAGAAGGTAAATTCTGTCGAAGAAACCTCTTCCTTGAGTGATAAGATTGATACTATTATGTCTATGCTTGTGAATGATAGGACTAATATTGATCCTAATAATGTTCCATTAGCTTCATTGGTTGCACAAGAAGAACATGTTGATGTAAACTTCATTAAAAATAATAATTTCAACAACAATGCTTACCGGAACAATTCTAGTAACAACTATAGGCCATATCCTTATAATAATGGCAACGGCTATGGTAATTCTTATGGGAATTCTTACAACAATAATAGGAATTCACCCCCTGGACTTGAAGCCATGCTTAAAGAATTTATTAGTACGCAAACTGCTTTTAACAAATCTGTTGAAGAAAAGCTTGGGAAAATTGATATACTTGCTTCTAAAGTCGATAGTCTTGCTGCTGATGTTGATCTTTTGAAATCGAAAGTTATGCCTAATGAAAATCATCATAATAAAATTGTTACTACAGCAAATGCCATTCAAGTTAGAATTAATGAGAATATAAGATTAATGGCTGAACTGCGTGCTAGGTGGGATAGAGAAGAAAATGAAAAACTAGCTAAAGAGAAGAATGTAGCTAAAGTTTGGACTATTACCACCACTAGTAATGCTAATGCTACACATGTTGCTGCACCTCCTACTAATAATAATAAAAGAATTGGTGTTAGCAATGTTTCCACTTCTAATGCAAAGCGCGAGAAACTGCCTGAAGCTGCTAAAACTGCTGAAACTGCCTGTGATAAAGCTGCTGAAATTTTCTCCAACATTGGGGATGATGATCCCATTGCTTTAGATTATAATGGTTTGAATTTTGATGATTGCCACATCTCTGAAGTTATAAAGTTCTTGCAAAAACTTGCTAAAAGTCCTAATGCTAGTGCTATAAATTTGGCTTTCACACAACATATTACAAATGCTCTCATAAAAGCTAGAGAAGAGAAACTAGAGCGTGAAGCCTCTATTCCTAAAAAGCTAGAGGATGGTTGGGAGCCCATCATTAAGATGAAGGTTAAAGATTTTGATTTTAATGCTTTATGTGATCTTGGTGCAAGTATTTCTGTTATGCCTAAGAAAATTTATGATATGCTTGACTTGCCACCATTGAAAAATTGTTATTTGGATGTTAATCTTGCTGATCATTCTACAAAGAAACCTTTGGGGAAAGTTGATAATGTTCGCATTACCGTTAACAATAACCTTGTCCCCGTTGATTTTG
The DNA here is from genome assembly GCF_019359855.2 of Lolium perenne. Lineage (NCBI taxonomy): Eukaryota > Viridiplantae > Streptophyta > Magnoliopsida > Poales > Poaceae > Lolium > Lolium perenne. The sequence continues at coordinate 100,597,521 of NC_067246.2, read as the reverse complement.
TTGTCTTGGATATTGAATGCAATGCATCTTGTCCCATTATATTGGGAAGACCTTTTCTTCGAACTGTTGGTGCTATCATTGATATGAAGGAAGGTAATATAAAATATCAATTTCCTCTCAAGAAAGGTATGGAACACTTCCCTAGAAAGAGAATGAAGTTACCTTTTGATTCTATTATGAGAACAAATTATGATGTTGACACTTCGTCTCTCGATAATACTTGATACACACTTTCTGCGCCTAGCTGAAAGGCGTTAAAGAAAAGCGCTTGTGGGAGACAACCCATGTTTTTACCTACAGTACTTTGTTTTTATTTTGTGTCTTGGAAGTTGTTTACTACTGTAGCAACCTCTCCTTATCTTAGTTTTGTGTTTTATTGTGCCAAGTAAAGTCGTTGATAGAAAAGTAAGTACTAGATTTGGATTACTGCACAGAAACAGATTTCTTTGCTGTCACGAATCTGGGTCTACCTCCCTGTAGGTAGCTCAGAAAATTAAGCCAATTTACGTGCATGATCCTCAGATATGTACGCAGCTTTCATTCAATTTGAGATTTTTCATTTGAGAAAGTCTGGTGCCTCGATAAAATTCGTCAATACGAACTGTTCTGTTTTGACAGATTCTGCCTTTTATTTCGCATTGCCTCTTTTGCTATGTTGGATGAATTTCTTTGATCCATTAATGTCCAGTAGCTTTATGCAATGTCCAGAAGTGTTAAGAATGATTGAGTCACCTCTGAATATGTTAATTTTTATTGTGCACTAACCCTCTAATGAGTTGTTTCGAGTTTGGTGTGGAGGAAGTTTTCAAGGATCAAGAGAGGAGTATGATGCAACATGATCAAGGAGAGTGAAAGCTCTAAGCTTGGGGATGCCCCGGTGGTTCACCCCTGCATATATCAAGAAGACTCAAGCGTCTAAGCTTGGGGATGCCCAAGGCATCCCCTTCTTCATCGACAACATTATCAGGTTCCTCCCCTGAAACTATATTTTTATTCCATCACATCTTATATGCTTTGCTTGGGGCGTCGGTTTGTTTTTGTTTTTTTTGTTTTGTTTGAATAAAATGGATCCTAGCATTCACTTTATGGGAGAGAGACACGCTCCGCTGTAGCATATGGACAAGTATGTCCTTAGTTTCTACTCATAGTATTCATGGCGAAGTTTCTCCTTCGTTAAATTGTTATATGGTTGGAATTGGAAAATGATACATGTAGTAATTGCTATTAATGTCTTGGGTAATGTGATACTTGGCAATTGTTGTGCTCATGTTTAAGCTCTTGCATCATATGCTTTGCACCCATTAATGAAGAAATACATAGAGCATGCTAAAATTTGGTTTGCATATTTGGTTTCTCTAAGGTCTAGATAATTTCTAGTATTGAGTTTGAACAACAAGGAAGACGGTGTAGAGTCTTATAATGTTTTCAATATGTCTTTTATGTGAGTTTTTCTGCACCGGTTCATCCTTGTGTTTGTTTCAAATAAGCCTTGCTAGCCTAAACCTTGTATCGAGAGGGAATACTTCTCATGCATCCAAAATACTTGAGCCAACCACTATGCCATTTGTGTCCACCATACCTACCTACTACATGGTATTTTTCCGCCATTCCAAAGTAAATTGCTTGAGTGCTACCTTTAAAACTCCATCATTCACCTTTGCAATATATAGCTCATGGGACAAATAGCTTAAAAACTATTGTGGTATTGAATATGTAATTATGCACTTTATCTCTTATTAAGTTGCTTGTTGTGCGATAACCATGTTCACTGGGGACGCCATCAACTACTCTTTGTTGAATTTCATGTGAGTTGCTATGCATGTTCGTCTTGTCTGAAGTAAGAGAGATCTACCACCTTATGGTTAAGCATGCATATTGTTAGAGAAGAACATTGGGCCGCTAACTAAAGCCATGATCCATGGTGGAAGTTTCAGTTTTGGACATATATCCTCAATCTCAAATGAGAAAATTATTAATTGTTGTTACATGCTTATGCATAAAAGAGGAGTCCATTATCTGTTGTCTATGTTGTCCCGGTATGGATGTCTAAGTTGAGAATAATCAATAGCGAGAAATCCAATGCGAGCTTTCTCCTTAGACCTTTGTACAGGCGGCATAGAGGTACCCCTTTGTGACACTTGGTAAAAACATGTGCATTGTGATGATCCGGTAGTCCAAGCTAATTAGGACAAGGTGCGGGCACTATTAGTACACTATGCATGAGGCTTGCAACTTGTAAGATATAATTTACATGATACATATGCTTTATTACTACCGTTGACAAAATTGTTTCATGTTTTCAAAATCAAAGCTCTAGCACAAATATAGCAATCGATGCTTTTCCTCTATGGAGGACCATTCTTTTACTTTCAATGTTGAGTCAGTTCACCTATTTCTCTCCACCTCAAGAAGCAAACACTTGTGTGAACTGTGCATTGATTCCTACATACTTGCATATTGCACTTATTATATTACTCTATGTTGACAATATCCATGAGATATACATGTTATGAGTTGAAAGCAACCACTGAAACTTAATCTTCTTTTGTGTTGCTTCAATGCCTTTACTATGAATTATTGCTTTATGAGTTAACTCTTATGCAAGACTTATTGATGCTTGTCCTGAAGTGCTATTCATGAAAAGTCTTTGCTTTATGATTCACTTGTTTACTCATGTCATATACATTGTTTTGATCGCTGCATTCACTACATATGCTTTACGAATAGTATGATCAAGGTTATGATGGCATGTCACTCCAGAAATTATCTGTGTTATCGTTTTACCTGCTCGGGACGAGCAGAACTAAGCTTGGGGATGCTGATACGTCTCCGACGTATCGATAATTTCTTATGTTCCATGCCACATTATTGATGTTATCTACATGTTTTATGCACACTTTATGTCATATTCGTGCATTTTCTGGAACTAACCTATTAACAAGATGCCGAAGTGCCGATTCTTTGTTTTACTGCTGTTTTTGGTTTCAGAAATCCTAGTAAGGAAATATTCTCGGAATTGGACGAAATCAACGCCCAGGGTCCTATTTTGCCACGAAGCTTCCAGAAGTCCGAAGAAGAGACGAAGAGGGGCCACGAGGGGGCCACACCCTAGGGTGGCGCGGCCCCCCCTTGGCCGCGCGGCCCTGTGGTGTGGGGCCCTCGTGTCGCCTCTTGACCTGCCCTTCCGCCTACTTAAAGCCTCCGTTGCGAAAACCCCAGTACCGAGAGCCACGATACAGAAAACCTTCCAGAGACGCCGCCGCCGCTGATCCCATCTCGGGGGATCCAGGAGATCGCCTCCGGCACCCTGCCGGAGAGGGGAATCATCTCCCGGAGGACTCTACGCCGCCATGGTCGCCTCCGGTGTGATGTGTGAGTAGTCTACCCCTGGACTATGGGTCCATAGCAGTAGCTAGATGGTTGTCTTCTCCCCATTGTGCTATCATTGTCGGATCTTGTGAGCTGCCTAACATGATCAAGATCATCTATCTGTAATTCTATATGTTGCGTTTGTTGGGATCCGATGAATAGAGAATACTTGTTATGTTGATTATCAAAGTTATATCTATGTGTTGTTTATGATCTTGCATGCTCTCCGTTACTAGTAGATGCTCTGGCCAAGTAGATGCTTGTAACTCCAAGAGGGAGTATTTATGCTCGATAGTGGGTTCATGCCTGCATTGACACAGGACAAGTGTGAAAGTTCTAAGGTTGTGTTGTGCTGTTGCCACTAGGGATAAAACATTGATGCTATGTCTAAGGATGTAGTTGTTGATTACATTATGCACCATACTTAATGCAATTGTCTGTTGCTTTGCAACTTAATACTGGAGGGGGTTCGGATGATAACCTGAAGGTGGACTTTTTAGGCATAGATGCAGTTGGATGGCGGTCTATGTACTTTGTCGTAATGCCCAATTAAATCTCACTATACTCATCATGATATGTATGTGCATGGTCATGCCCTCTTTATTTGTCAATTGCCCAACTGTAATTTGTTCACCCAACATGCTGTTTATCTTATGGGAGAGACACCTCTAGTGAACTGTGGACCCCGGTCCAATTCTCTATACTGAAATACAATCTACTGCAATATTGTTCTACTGTTTTCTGCAAACAATCATCTTCCACACAATACGGTTAATCCTTTGTTACAGCAAGCCGGTGAGATTGACAACCTCACTGTTTCGTTGGGGCAAAGTACTTTGGTTGTGTTGTGCAGGTTCCACGTTGGCGCCGGAATCCCTGGTGTTGCGCCGCACTACATCCCGCCGCCATCAACCTTCAACGTGCTTCTTGGCTCCTACTGGTTCGATAACCTTGGTTTCATACTGAGGGAAACTTGCCGCTGTACGCATCACACCTTCCTCTTGGGGTTCCCAACGGACGCGTGTTGAACGCGTATCAGTGAATTACTCCCTCCTCATCATGGAGACAACGATGGCGGTGAAGATGGTGAAGGAGATATGCCCTAGAGGCAATAATAAAGTGGTTATTATTTGTATCTTTATGTTTATGATAAATGTTTATATGTCATGCTATAATTGTATTAACCGAAACATTAGTACATGTGTGATATGTAAACAACAAAGAGTCCCTAGTATGCCTCTTAACTAGCTTGTTGATTAATGGATGATTAGTTTCATAATCATGAACATTGGATGTTATTAATAACAAGGTTATGTCATTGTATGAATGATGTAATGGACACACCCAATTAAGCGTAGCATAAGATCTCGTCATTAAGTTATTTGCTATAAGCTTTCGATACATAGTTACCTAGTCCTTATGACCATGAGATCATGTAAATCACTTATACCGGAAAGGTACTTTGATTACACCAAACGCCACTGATACGTCTCCGACGTATCGATAATTTCTTATGTTCCATGCCACATTATTGATGATATCTACATGTTTTATGCACACTTTATGTCATATTTGTGCATTTTCTGGAACTAACCTATTAACAAGATGCCGAAGTGCCAGTTGCTGTTTTCTGCTGTTTTTGGTTTCAGAAATCCTAGTAAGGAAATATTCTCGGAATTGGACGAAATCAACGCCCAGGGTCCTATTTTGCCACGAAGCTTCTAGAAGACCGAAGAGTCAACGAAGTGGGGCCACGAGGCGGCCAGACTACAGGGCGGCGCGGCCTAGGTCTTGGCCGCGCGGCCCTGTCATCTGGGCCCCTCGTGACGCCCCTTGACCTGCCCTTCCGCCTACAAATAGCCTTCGTCGCGAAACCCCCAGTACCGAGAGCCACGATACGGAAAACCTTCCAGAGACGCCGCCGCCGCCAATCCCATCTCGGGGGATTCAGGAGATCGCCTCCGGCACCCTGCCGGAGAGGGGAATCATCTCCCGGAGGACTCTACACCGCCATGGTCACCTCCGGAGTGATGAGTGAGTAGTCTACCCCTGGACTATGGGTCCATAGCAGTAGCTAGATGGTTGTCTTCTCCTCATTGTGCTTAATTGTCGGGTCTTGTGAGCTGCCGAACATGATCAAGATCATCTATCTGTAATTCTATATGTTGTGTTTGTTGGGATCCGATGAATAGAGAATACCATGTTATGTTGATTATCAATTTATATCTATGTGTTGTTTATGATCTTGCATGCTCTCCGTTATTAGTAGATGCTCTGGCCAAGTTGATGCTAGTAACTCCAAGAGGGAGTATTTATGCTCGATAGTGGGTTCATGTCTCCGTGAATCTGGGGGAGTGAGAGAAACCTCTAAGATTATGGATGTGCTGTTGCCACTAGGGATAAAACATTGATGCTATGTCCGAGGATGTAGTTATTGATTACATTACGCGCAATACTTAATGCAATTGTCTGTTGTTAGCAACTTAATACTGGAGGGGGTTCGGATGATAACCTGAAGGTGGACTTTTTAGGCATAGATGCATGCTGGATAGCGGTCTATGCACTTTGTCGTAATGCCCAATTAAATCTCACTATACTCATCATAATATGTATGTGCATGGTCATGCCCTCTTTATTTGTCAATTGCCCAACTGTAATTTGTTCACCCAACATGTTGTTTATCTTATGGGAGAGACACCTCTAGTGAACTGTGGACCCCGGTCCAATTCTCTATACTGAAATACAATCTACTGCAATACTTGTTTTACTGTTTTCTGCAAACAATCATCATCCACACTATACATCTAATCCTTTGTTACAGCAAGCCGGTGAGATTGACAACCTCGCTGTTTCGTTGGGGAAAAGTACTTGGTTTGTGTTGTGCAGGTTCCACGTTGGCGCCGGAATCCCTGGTGTTGCGCCGCACTACATCTCGCCGCTATCAACCTTCAACGTGCTTCTTGTCAACACCCGGATTTTTAAGTCCGGATGCCTATTATGTCATACATCGCAATCCCAGGAATATTGTTGTTGCGAGGCATAATAGTTAAGTATCACAGTCATCATTCATTACAAACCATAAGGTCTTACATTTGGAATCACATCATCCATATTACACGAATAGTTGATCTATTGATCAACGAACAAACACAAGTTCATAGCGGAAGCGTAAGATACAAGGACTCTCTAGTCCACAGGCCAACGCTTGACGTCAGAAGACTCCTAGTTATCGTAGGCGTCCTGCTGGTCTTCACCTTGATAGTTCTGCTCGTCTTCATACTCTGGCCATTTGAATAGCCAGGGACAAAGCCGTGAGTACGTTGAGTACTCGCAAACTAATACTATTGTAAGTGCTATTCAGTTCTAGTAAGGGTGCTAAGCTCTAGTTTGATTTGCATAAAGCCAATTTTAGTTCATAAGCAGTTTAGTAAAAGACTCAAACTTTGCTAACTAACTCAAGTGGGAACATTAGTGTCATTCCCACAACTCTGTTGTGATTCAAGTCAAGTCACCCTTCACCATTCAACCTTTTCAAGATATTTTGATACCGGAAACTGTATGGCCTTTCCAACCGTCCGTAACCGTGGACGCGGCTATTCGAATAGGTTTACACTCTGCAGAGGTTGCACACTTGTGCCACAACATTTGATTGCATCCGTCGGGAATAATCCCGAATCATCGTAACTCAGTACGCGGATCATCAACCTTAACCTTTCACTTATATATCCTAGTATAGGCACCTCTCCCCATGTGCTTGGCCTCCCAGTGAAGACAAACCGTCAGCCTGGGAACTGCACAGGGCTTGGCCGTACAATTCACCTCAATTCACATCATTTCTCAACAACGGAGGCAGCCTCGGCGTAACCCCTATGATGCTTGTTCAGAGGGAACCCATACTAAGACACACAAACTTCCAGCTAAGCCCTACCCATAATCAGGTATTGTGGGGGTACTTATAAATTGGAAAGGTATCGCATCCAAACCAATATCTGTTTTAATCAAAAATCACCATCTTCTCTTGGTCATATCCCTTTCAAAAATCATTCAAAAACAACTTCACTTCACCAAGTTCCCATCTAGAGTAGTCAAGTTTTATTTGTTAGCAATAGCACTAATCATGAGGGGTGCTAACTTAGCATTGCTTGTTCTAGCTTTAAGCTTGGTGCTCATATGCTAATCTAGACCAAGTGAATCATGAATCAAAAAGTACTTTGAAAAAAATAAAGCAGTAAAACTTGTATAGTAAAACTTGGGATAGGACCACTAAGCATAAGGTAAAAAGGGGGTGATGCATTGCTCTTGAGAGCTTTGCACTTAGCAAGTGTATTAGCTTGCCTTGGTGGTGGTATTGATCAAATTGGTCTTCTTCTCCTTGGGAGTAGACCTCCTCCTCCTCTTGATACTCTTCCGTACTAGCATCTAAAATACGAATACGAAGTACAATCACCACACAAGCTTAATTAACTAGGCTAATGCACACCTCATGGGTCACACAATCTAAGCTAACATCACAACATGCTTATTATATAAGTTGGTTTTGGTGTATTCTTAAGAAAAAATGATTTCCTCTCATTACCAACATTACTTAGTGTTTCTATTCCATTCTTGAGAGAAATAATTTCCTCTCATTGAATCTTGTTAAGATTTAATCTCCTCAAATAATATTATATGACCTAGGTTGACCAAGGTCAACCTCTTCATTAGTATTACTTGGGAAAATAATTTAAATGAGGTGGATCACCTCATACTATTTAAGTAACACTATATTTGATTTAAATCTCAAGTAATTCATATAAGAGAGTTTGAAACCAGGGGTCCAAGCATCCCATGAATTCATGTGAGACAAGTTTAAATGAAGTGTAAAACTCCACAATATTTACTTTAATAGTTTTGGACAATATCAACTAGTTAAACTAGTCAAATGATCCTTTAATTAAACTAGGGCATGATCATGCAAAGTGACCACACCATTTTATTGCATAAACAATTAGTGTAAGTCAAAAGTGAGCTATTAGAGTTTGAATTAACTTAATATCTAATTTAGTTGATTTTTAAGAATTATTTGAATAGGGAAAAGTCCCTGTTTTGTTATTTTTATCACATTTATTCTATAACAAAACTAGAGTTGGGGACAGTGTAATTTTGTAGATAATTTGACAAGGTTTCCAAATATATAAAATTTGTCAAATTTGGTTTGGTAGATTTTTCCCTATTTAATTTTGAAAACAGCATCTGAGAATAATTAACCAAATTCAAAAATTCAAATTCAAAACGATGGGCTTAGGCGGGAACTGCTAACGGGCTAACCAGCAGAGGAAGGAAATGGGCCGGCCCAAGCATCGCGTACGGCGCAGCGGGCCGCCTGACAGTGCGGGGACCACACGTCAGCGTGTTTTAAAACACCGAATCGGTACGAGGGAGGTGGACCGTAGGATTAGAATCGGATCGGACGAACGACGTTCGTCGTCGTCTCCGACGAGAAGGGAGGGCACGGGCGGCGACGGCAGGGGGTCGACGGCTCACCGGCGGCGCGGCGAGGGTCGGCGAAGCGCGGAGAAGACGTTGGCGAGGTAGAGGAAGCAGCCTGAAGCAGTCTCGTCTCCAGGGGTGGCCTCCTTCGCCGGTGGGCTCCGTGTACTGGCGGCGGCGACGAGCTCACGATTGGGGCAGCGGAGTGGCTAATCGAGTGAATGGAGATGTCGAGGAGGGGTGGTGTGAGGAGGAGAAGCGAATGGTGTGTTCAATTTGAGAAGAAGAGCGCCCCTTTTATAGCAGCGCGAGATGGCCGTGGCGCATGGATGATCTCACCATCGACGACGGTGCTACAGCGGCAGTGATGGACTGGCGATGACGCACGCGGGTTGGCGACGCACTGCTGATGACGCTGCGCGTGATTGCGGTGAAAACGATGCAGAGGAGAGGACGAGCGCATGACGAAAGCCTGTTGTACCGCGGCGGACGTCGTCGGCGTGGGCGTGGCGCACGGCGTTCCCGCGGACCAATGGCAGTGTCTGGGCGGCTCACCGTGGCGTCGTGAAGCGTTTGGCGCTGGAAGCCAGGGCAAGGGTCAACGGAGGCGTCTGGGCGACGACGTGGCCGGGCGTGTCTGTGGCGCTCGCCGTGCACGCTCTGGCGTGGCATGGCACGTCTGGGCGTCGCGCGTTCTGGCGCTTGTGGTGCACCAACGCGTCGACCACCGTGTCTGGCACGCTCAGGAGGTGAAGAGGAGTCGTGGTGACAAGGTTTGGCATGCTGGCATGGTTTAGAGAGAGAGGGAGCAGGTTTGGGTGCATGCCATGCCACGGCATGGCATGGTTTGGTCTAATGGTGACGATGGCCTGCTCCAGACCGTGTCCACGGCGTTTGGCAGGGTGCCAGGGGTACAGAGGAGTACCAATGATGACCTAGGTTGGATGGTTGAGGCCAAAACCCACTGGTTTGTTTGATGTATGTAGTTGGCAGGGTGCTGCTCACCAAGTGTTCGACGAAATGCCCGCAAGAACTTTATTTTCAAATTTTGAATTCAATTTTGGTGGAGTGTGATCATATATTATTTGCAGTAGATTGGTGGTGGTGGTGGTCAAAATGAAGTTGGAATGCAAAAATCCAAAATGCACATGATCTTCACTTTTGCTTCTGGTTCCAACTTTGCTTGATGAAAACTTTGAAACCAGAGAGAATTTGTATAGGGTTGCTTGAGCAAAGTTGTTCACTTTTATGTTGTCTTGGATGAGGTGCAAAGGTTGGGCAAAGTTTAGTTGAGAAAACTTGAAATAACAGGGCTCAAAGTAGGCATCAGGTTAAAATTGTCACATGTGACCATATTGCATGTAACTTGGAAATTGAATTTGATTTTGGTTTGATTTGAGTTTCTTCACTTCCAAAAGTGTTTAAAAGTGTTTAGTAACCATTTACAACCAATGGTGCAAGCCAAAGTGGTCTAGGTTAAGTATTTGCAAAAATGGCATAAGCCATATGTGTGTGTGGAGATGAATTTTATCTTTTCTTTTCTTATTTCTTTTCCCTTGTAAAAGGGTGATCTAAAGATCAATGTTAGGGTTTAGTTATGAGTGTAATCACACAAGCACATAACATGGTCAATTGCACACTCAAGTAAACAAGCAAGTGATCTATATGCATAGCACTATATGATGAGAAAAAGTTTTTGTTGGTTCTCAATTTTGGTATTTGGGAAACTCTCTCTTTGTCTCTTTATTGAAAATTTGGGATGTTACAAACCCTTCCCCCTTACAAAAGATCTCGTCCCGAGATCTAAAGAAAAATTAGGTACTAAAGAGATCTGGGTATTCCTTCTTCATGTCTTCTTCGCGTTCCCAAGTGGCTTCATCTTCAGTGTGATTGCTCCACTGGATTTTCAGGAACTTGATACTTCTGGTGCGGGTGGTCCTGAAAGCTTCTTCAAGGATGCGAATAGGCACTTCACGGTAGGTCAAGTCCGTGTTGATATCCACCGAGCGGTGATCGATATTCTTGAACACTTCAGTCTTCTCGGGGACTTCAAGGCACTTCCGGAGTAGCGAGATGTGAAACACATTGTGCACCGCCGACATTTCCTCCGGTAGTTCAAGTTGATATGAAACTTCTCCTCGGCGGCTCAGGACTTTGAATGGTCCGACATATCTAGGGGCGAGCTTTCCTTTCAGCTGGAATCTCTGCATTCCTTTGAGGGGTGACACTTTGAGATAGACAAAGTCTCCAATCTCGAAGGTCATCTCTCGACGTCGCTTGTCGGCGTAGCTCTTCTGTTTTGACTGAGCGGTCTTGAGGTACTCGCGGATCTTGTGTACCTTCTCTTCGGCTTCTCGGAGGACATCTGGTCCAAAGACTTGGCTCTCTCCGACTTCTGACCAATTCAGAGGGGTACGGCACTTCCTTCCGTACAGAGCTTCAAAGGGGGCCATTTGCAAACTGGCTTGGTAACTGTTGTTGTACGAGAATTCTGCGTAAGGCAGGCAGTCTTCCCACTTGGATCCATACTCTAGGACGCAAGCTCTCAACATGTCTTCCAATATCTGGTTGACTCTCTCGGTCTGTCCGTCAGTCTGAGGGTGATAGGCCGTGCTGAAATTTAGGCGAGTGCCTAGTCCTTCATGCACTTTCTGCCAGAACCTTGAGGTGAACTGTGATCCTCTATCTGACACTATCGATTTGGGGGTTCCGTGCAGAGCGACTATTCTGGAGATGTAAAGTTCAGCTAGCTTTGGGCCTTGATAGGTGGTTTTGACGGCGATGAAATGGGCGACTTTGGTCAATCTATCGACCACGACCCATATTGAATCATTGCCTTTGCTGGATTTGGGCAGTCCGGTGATGAAGTCCATTCCTACGGAGTCCCATTTCCATTCCGGAATCTGGAGGGGTTGTAACAGTCCGGCGGGTCGTTGATGTTCTGCCTTGACTCTCTGACAGATGTCACACTTAGCGATATAGCTACCGATCTCTCTCTTCATTCCGTGCCACCAAAATTGTTCTTTTAGGTCTTGGTACATCTTGGTACCTCCGGGGTGGATTGAATAAAGGGTGTCATGGGCTTCTTGCAGGATGACTTGTTTTAAGTCAGAGTCCGATGGTACGCAGAGACGTTCTTTGTACCAAAGCACTCCGGCTTCATCTACGGTGAATCCGGGGGCTTTTCCTGCGGTTATCTGTTTCTTTATTCCGTCAATGCTAGCGTTGTCCTTCTGGGCTTCCTTGATCTGACCAACCAAGGTGGGTTGCAGTTCTATGCTGGCTAGGAATCCCTCACTAACAAGTTCCAGTCTGAACTGTTCAAACTCTTGATGCAGGCTGGGCTGTTCGGTTGCGAGCATGGAGTTCAACTGGCACGGCAGTCGACTCAAAGCATCTGCTACCACATTGGCCTTGCCGGGGTGGTAGTGAATCTCCATGTCGTAATCCTTGATCAATTCGATCCATCAGCGTTGTCTCATGTTTAGCTCCTTCTGAGTGAATATATATTTGAGACTTTTGTGGTCGGAGTAGATCTCGCATCGATTACCCATGAGGTAATGACGCCAAACTTTCAAGGCTAAGACCACGGCGGCAAGCTCGAGGTCATGGGTTGGGTAGTTCTGTTCATGTTGCTTGAGTTGTCTTGAAAGGTAGGATACAACCTTGCCTTCTTGCATAAGCACGCATCCCAGTCCAGTCTTGGAGGCGTCGCAATATACGTCAAAGGGTTTTGCGATATCTGGCATGATCAGTATTGGGGCTGTTGTCAGTCTACTCTTGAGCTGTTGAAAGCTCTCTTCGCATTTATCGGTCCACTCAAACTTTCTGTCCTTTTTCAGCAGTTGGGTCATTGGTCGAGCGATGCTCGAAAAGCCTTCTACAAATCTGCGGTAATATCCGGCTAATCCAAGAAAAGCGCGGACCTCGGTTTGAGTGGTTGGGGCTTGCCATTCCATAACAGTTTTAATCTTGGCGGGATCTACGGCAATTCCTCCTGCAGACAAGATGTGTCCCAGGAATCCAACTTCCTTCAGCCAAAACTCACATTTGCTGAACTTGGCATATAGTTGGTGGTGTCTAAGGGTTTCTAGGACCATCTCCAAGTGTTGTTCATGTTCCTCTTCGGACTTGGAGTAGACAAGAATGTCGTCGATGAACACAACGACAAATTTGTCCAGAAATTCCATGAAGATCTTATTCATGAGGTTCATGAAGTAAGCGGGGGCATTGGTTAATCCAAATGACATGACGTTGTACTCGTACAACCCATATCTAGTGGTAAAGGCAGTCTTGGGAATATCGGTGGCTCGAATCTTCAGCTGATGATAACCAGTTCTAAGATCTATCTTGGAGAAAACTTTGGCTCCGGTCAACTGGTCAAACAGGTCTTCTATCTTTGGTAGAGGGTATTTGTTTTTGATGGTGACGTCGTTAAGCTTACGGTAGTCCGTACATAAATGATTGGCACCATCCTTCTTGTCCACAAATAAAACTGGTGATCTCCAGGGGGATGCACTCGGGCTAATCAAACCTTTGGCTAGCATATCGTCAATCTGCTTCTTCAACTCCACTAGCTCTGCTGGGTTCATGCTATAGGCTCTCTGGGCGATAGGTCCAGTTCCAGGGATTAGCTCGATGATGAACTCGATATCCCTATCCGGGGGCATACCGGGTAGATCATCCGGAAACACATCAGGGTAGCGACAAACGACCCTGATTTGATCCAGAGTTGGCTTTGCTACACTTGAGTTGCAGGTGAATTTTCTGGGTAGTTTTTCAGAGACGTGCTGAACTACGATACCGGTGCTGCTAGTCATGGTTATGGCTTTCTTGGCACAGTCTATCAATCCGTTGTGTTTGGACATCCAGTCCATTCCTAGGACAACTTCCAACCCTTTAGTTCCCAGTATGATTAGATTTGCAAAGAAATCTACATCATGGATTTTGATTGGCACATTTTTGCAAAATTTTCTAGCTTTGGTGGTTGATCCGGGGATTTGAACTATCATGACATGCTTCAAACTGAGGGGTTGAATTTTACTTGTTGATGCAAAGTCTTCGGTGGCAAAGGAATGAGATGCTCCGGAATCAAACAACACTCTGGCAGGGATGTGGTTGACAGAAAACATACCCAGTACAACATCGGGTGCTTCCTGGGCTTCTTCAGCGTTCATGTGGTAGAGGCGGCCGTTGCGGTTGTTGGGGTTGTTGGGGGCGAACTTCTTGCCGGTGGAGACACGGCGTTGCTGCTGAGTAGGTGCAGCGGTGTTGCCGGCGAGCTTGGCCAGACGCTTGGGACACTCGTTGGAGTAGTGCCCCACTACACCACACTCATAACAAGTGATAGTGGCCTTGTCCGGCTTGTTCGCAACGGGAATGGCATTGCTTCCAGTTCTGGGGGCGGTGTTGGTGTTGTTGTTGTTGTTAGGGGCTCGGGGTGGAGCGCGGTTGTAGTTGTGATGGTTGTTGTTGTTGTTGTTGTAGTTGTTGTTGTAGCCTCCTGGCTTGGAGTTTCCTCCACTCCGGTTCTGATAACCGGGGCGAGAGTTCTGCATCGGCGGCTTGTTGTTTCTCGGAGTGAAACCTCCGCTTGAGCTAGGGCGAAACCTTTGGGGGTGGCTTGATCCACTCTGATTCGCCATGCGGCGCTTGCGGTTCTCATTGGCTTGGTGTAACTTGCCCTCCATCTGGATGGTGGAGTCAACAAGGGCTTCTAGGTCGGCGAAGGGGATGTTGACGAGGATAGTCTGCATCTCATCATGCAGTCCGTTCAGGAATCTCTCCTTCCTCTTTTCAACGGTGTCGGTTTCATCAGGGGCATACCTTGACAAGGTGAGAAACTTGTCGCGGTATTCAACCACCGTCATGCGACCCTGTTTCAGTTCACGGAATTCATCCCTCATCTTCTTGATAAGACCCGGGGGTACATGGTACTTGCTGAACTTCAGTTTGAAATCCTCCCAAGTCATGAATTGACCTCCATTCATGGCACGGGTGCTTGTCCACCAAGCGCGGGCTGGTCCAGCGAGATAGTGAGTGGCGAACAAGACTTTCTCGTTGGCTTCCACTCCGGCTACCTCCAGATTGTTCTCCATAGTCTGGAGCCAATCGTCGGCGTCGAGGGGCTCCTCGGTTTTGCTAAACACCGGAGGGTTGGTGTTTTGGAAGTTCTTGAGCTTGGATCCGGGGTGGTCATGATTTCCATGGCCTTGGTTAGCGATGTTCTGCAAGGCGATGAGGTTGGCTTGACGTTCCGCTCTTTCGGTTTCCCGGTCAGCAAGCAGGGTTTGTAGCAGTTGCAGCATCGCGTCGTTGGTGCGATTTGGAGGGGCCATCTGAATATATAGAAGATTATGAGATAAGGGGGAACATTCTATGGTTCATTTTGATTAAGTTTGAAAACAATTTGAAAACTTGTAAACTTTTCATGACAAACATAACATTCATTCATTCATGCAACACATAGTACAAACTACACACATACTCCCATGGTTTTAAGAACCATTTTCGTGCTACGATACAAGGGACGGGATACAACTCACACCTACTATAAGTGAAACTAGTGCAACTACTCCTCATCATCATCCACATCGATAGGGATGATTCCATCCTCTCCGGCCTCCAGAAACTCATAGTCTTCCTCCTCGGTGTTCTCATCCTCCTCAAAGTCGTCGTCGTCACTCAGGAAGGCGCCTCCTCCCTGAAGGTCTTCACCTTCTTCCTCCATCTCATTCAGCTGGGCTTCCTGAGCCTGAACAGTGGCCTCAAGTGACGCGATCCGGGCGCGAAGGCGATGAATCGTAGCGTCCTTCTTGGCACGCTGCTGGCGAAGGCTCCTGCGATCGTTGTTGAGGAGCTTGATCGCCTCACCCCGCTCGGTGATGTGAGCATGGGTCTGGTTCGCGTAAGCGCGAGAAGCGTCGAGGTCCCTCTGAGTCTGGTAGAGCATGAAGTCCAAGTGATCCACATGGTGCCTCAACTGGGGGTGCAGGGGCACATCCATGGGTCTTCCATCAGAGTTACGCCTTGCGAGATGCGCAAAGCGTTCCTCCCGAAGGGCTTCCACATTCTGTCCGCACAGACGAGCAAGTGCTTCCTGAAGAGCACGTGCAAGCCCGTCGAGCCAGTTGCTTTCCCTGAAAGAGAAAAGGATCCTCTCAGAGGTGGGAGGCTCCAGCTTGCCCCTCAAGTCAGCGGTGATAATCCACTGCAGTTCCCCTCCCGACTGGTCATCCACCTGAATCCCGTGACACTCGGGGTGTGGGCGGCCAAGGTGATCCGACAGGGAGTCGAGGTCATGCTCGAAGATCAAGCTTCCACCATTTCCAAGCTGGTAGAACTTGGTGTTGATGGGTTCATTCGGCTCCATCTGAAAGCGAAAAAGATGAGTAAGTTAGAGAGTGAACAAGTGTGGCAAACTTTTAAGTAGATTCAAATAAGGAGGGACATGAGTCACCAAGTTTGAAAAAGTCTCAAAGATAAGAGGGTAAGTAAATTTTCACAAATATTCTCTTCATTTTGATTTCAAAGTTAAGTTTTCTTTTGAACGTCCATTCTAACTAGGGTCTTCTAAGGTCAAACAATGGCTCTGATACCAACTTGTCAACACCCGGATTTTTAAGTCCGGATGCCTATTATGTCATACATCGCAATCCCAGGAATATTGTTGTTGCGAGGCATAATAGTTAAGTATCACAGTCATCATTCATTACAAACCATAAGGTCTTACATTTGGAATCACATCATCCATATTACACGAATAGTTGATCTATTGATCAACGAACAAACACAAGTTCATAGCGGAAGTGTAAGATACAAGGACTCTCTAGTCCACAGGCCAACGCTTGACGTCAGAAGACTCCTAGTTATCGTAGGCGTCCTGCTGGTCTTCACCTTGATAGTTCTGCTCGTCTTCATACTCTGGCCATTTGAATAGCCAGGGACAAAGCCGTGAGTACGTTGAGTACTCGCAAACTAATACTATTGTAAGTGCTATTCAGTTCTAGTAAGGGTGCTAAGCTCTAGTTTGATTTGCATAAAGCCAATTTTAGTTCATAAGCAGTTTAGTAAAAGACTCAAACTTTGCTAACTAACTCAAGTGGGAACATTAGTGTCATTCCCACAACTCTGTTGTGATTCAAGTCAAGTCACCCTTCACCATTCAACCTTTTCAAGATATTTTGATACCGGAAACTGTATGGCCTTTCCAACCGTCCGTAACCGTGGACGCGGCTATTCGAATAGGTTTACACTCTGCAGAGGTTGCACACTTGTGCCACAACATTTGATTGCATCCGTCGGGAATAATCCCGAATCATCGTAACTCAGTACGCGGATCATCAACCTTAACCTTTCACTTATATATCCTAGTATAGGCACCTCTCCCCATGAGCTTGGCCTCCCAGTGAAGACAAACCGTCACAGGAACTGCACAGTGGCTTGGCCGTACAATTCACCTCAATTCACATCATTTCTCAACAACGGAGGCAGCCTCGGCGTAACCCCTATGATGCTTGTTCAGAGGGAACCCATACTAAGACACACAAACTTCCAGCTAAGCCCTACCCATAATCAGGTATTGTGGGGGTACTTATAAATTGGAAAGGTATCGCATCCAAACCAATATCTGTTTTAATCAAAAATCACCATCTTCTCTTGGTCATATCCCTTTCAAAAATCATTCAAAAACAACTTCACTTCACCAAGTTCCCATCTAGAGTAGTCAAGTTTTATTTGTTAGCAATAGCACTAATCATGAGGGGTGCTAACTTAGCATTGCTTGTTCTAGCTTTAAGCTTGGTGCTCATATGCTAATCTAGACCAAGTGAATCATGAATCAAAAAGTACTTTGAAAAAAATAAAGCAGTAAAACTTGTATAGTAAAACTTGGGATAGGACCACTAAGCATAAGGTAAAAAGGGGGTGATGCATTGCTCTTGAGAGCTTTGCACTTAGCAAGTGTATTAGCTTGCCTTGGTGGTGGTATTGATCAAATTGGTCTTCTTCTCCTTGGGAGTAGACCTCCTCCTCCTCTTGATACTCTTCCGTACTAGCATCTAAAATATGAATACGAAGTACAATCACCACACAAGCTTAATTAACTAGGCTAATGCACACCTCATGGGTCACACAATCTAAGCTAACATCACAACATGCTTATTATATAAGTTGGTTTTGGTGTATTCTTAAGAAAAAATGATTTCCTCTCATTACCAACATTACTTAGTGTTTCTATTCCATTCTTGAGAGAAATAATTTCCTCTCATTGAATCTTGTTAAGATTTAATCTCCTCAAATAATATTATATGACCTAGGTTGACCAAGGTCAACCTCTTCATTAGTATTACTTGGGAAAATAATTTAAATGAGGTGGATCACCTCATACTATTTAAGTAACACTATATTTGATTTAAATCTCAAGTAATTCATATAAGAGAGTTTGAAACCAGGGGTCCAAGCATCCCATGAATTCATGTGAGACAAGTTTAAATGAAGTGTAAAACTCCACAATATTTACTTTAATAGTTTTGGACAATATCAACTAGTTAAACTAGTCAAATGATCCTTTAATTAAACTAGGGCATGATCATGCAAAGTGACCACACCATTTTATTGCATAAACAATTAGTGTAAGTCAAAAGTGAGCTATTAGAGTTGGAATTAACTTAATATCTAATTTAGTTGATTTTTAAGAATTATTTGAATAGGGAAAAGTCCCTGTTTTGTTATTTTTATCACATTTATTCTATAACAAAACTAGAGTTGGGGCAGTGTAGTTTTGTAGATAATTTGACAAGGTTTCCAAATATATAAAATTTGTCAAATTTGGTTTGGTAGATTTTTCCCTATTTAATTTTGAAAACAGCATCTGAGAATAATTAACCAAATTCAAAAATTCAAATTCAAAACGATGGGCTTAGGCGGGAACTGCTAACGGGCTAACCAGCAGAGGAAGGAAATGGGCCGGCCCAGTATTGCGTCTGGCGCAGCGGGCCGCCTGACAGTGCGGGGACCACACGTCAGCGTGTTTTAAAACACCGAATCGGTACGAGGGAGGTGGACCGTAGGATTAGAATCGGATCGGACGAACGACGTTCGTCGTCGTCTCCGACGAGAAGGGAGGGCACGGGCGGTGACGGCAGGGTGTCGACGGCTCACCGGTGGCGCGGCGAGGGTCGGCGAAGCGCGGAGAAGACGTTGGCGAGGTAGAGGAAGCAGCCTGAAGCAGTCTCGTCTCCAGGGGTGGCCTCCTTCGCCGGCGGGCTCCGTGTACTGGCGGCGGCGACGAGCTCACAATTGGGGCAGCGGAGTGGCTAATCGAGTGAATGGAGATGTCGAGGAGGGGTGGTGTGAGGAGGAGAAGCGAATGGTGTGTTCAATTTGAGAAGAAGAGCGCCCCTTTTATAGCAGCGCGAGATGGCCGTGGCGCATGGATGATCTCACCATCGACGACGGTGCTACAGCGGCAGTGATGGACTGGCGATGACGCACGCGGGTTGGCGACGCACTGCTGATGACGCTGCGCGTGATTGCGGTGAAAACGATGCAGAGGAGAGGACGAGCGCATGACGAAAGCCTGTTGTACCGCGGCGGACGTCGTCGGCGTGGGCGTGGCGCACGGCGTTCCCGCGGACCAATGGCAGTGTCTGGGCGGCTCACCGTGGCGTCGTGAAGCGTTTGGCGCTGGAAGCCAGGGCAAGGGTCAACGGAGGCGTCTGGGCGACGACGTGGCCGGGCGTGTCTGTGGCGCTCGCCGTGCACGCTCTGGCGTGGCATGGCACGTCTGGGCATCGCGCGTTCTGGCGCTTGCGGTGCACCAACGCGTCGACCACCGTGTCTGGCACGCTCAGGAGGTGAAGAGGAGTCGTGGTGACAAGGTTTGGCATGCTGGCATGGTTCAGAGAGAGAGGGAGCAGGTTTGGGTGCATGCCATGCCACGGCATGGCATGGTTTGGTCCAATGGTGACGATGGCCTGCTCCAGACCGTGTCCACGGCGTTTGGCAGGGTGCCAGGGGTATAGAGGAGTACCAATGATGACCTAGGTTGGATGGTTGAGGCCAAAACCCACTGGTTTGTTTGATGTATGTAGTTGGCAGGGTGCTGCTCACCAAGTGTTCGACGAAATGCCCGCAAGAACTTTATTTTCAAATTTTGAATTCAATTTTGGTGGAGTGTGATCATATATTATTTGCAGTAGATTGGTGGTGGTGGTGGTCAAAATGAAGTTGGAATGCAAAAATCCAAAATGCACATGATCTTCACTTTTGCTTCTGGTTCCAACTTTGCTTGATGAAAACTTTGAAACCAGAGAGAATTTGTATAGGGTTGCTTGAGCAAAGTTGTTCACTTTTATGTTGTCTTGGATGAGGTGCAAAGGTTGGGCAAAGTTTAGTTGAGAAAACTTGAAATAACAGGGCTCAAAGTAGGCATCAGGTTAAAATTGTCACATGTGACCATATTGCATGTAACTTGGAAATTGAATTTGATTTTGGTTTGATTTGAGTTTCTTCACTTCCAAAAGTGTTTAAAAGTGTTTAGTAACCATTTACAACCAATGGTGCAAGCCAAAGTGGTCTAGGTTAAGTATTTGCAAAAATGGCATAAGCCATATGTGTGTGTGGAGATGAATTTTATCTTTTCTTTTCTTATTTCTTTTCCCTTGTAAAAGGGTGATCTAAAGATCAATGTTAGGGTTTAGTTATGAGTGTAATCACACAAGCACATAACATGGTCAATTGCACACTCAAGTAAACAAGCAAGTGATCTATATGCATAGCACTATATGATGAGAAAAAGTTTTTGTTGGTTCTCAATTTTGGTATTTGGGAAACTCTCTCTTTGTCTCTTTATTGAAAATTTGGGATGTTACACTTCTTGACTCCTACTGGTTCGATAAACCTTGGTTTCTAACTGAGGGAAACTTACTGCTGTACGCATCACACCTTCCACTTGGGGTTCCCAACGGTCGCGTGCTGTACGCGTGTCAAGCTAAATTTCTGGCGCCGTTGCCGGGGAGATCAAGACACGCTGCAAGGGGAGTCTCCACATCCCAATCTCTTTACTTTGTTTTTGTCTTGCTTAGTTTTATTTACTACTTTGTTTGCTGCACTAAATCAAAATACAAAAAAATTAGTTGCTAGTTTTACTTTATTTGCTATCTTGTTTGCTATATCAAAAACACAGAAAAATTAGTTACTTGCAGTTACTTTACTTATTTCATTATGTTTCCTTTTAATTTTACCGTAAAAAACATGCCGGTAGGGCGCGGGTCTATAGTTGGGAGAAATAATATAGAAGAATTTTTCAACCATGTTAGTACCATTGAAGATTTTGAAGATAGACACCTGGTAGATCTTGCTCCTACTTACGAAATTGCTGCTGCTGCTTTAGTTCGCATGTTGGAAACTAAATTTGTTAATCTCAATCCTATAATCCAACACATGTTTCTTACACTCGGTGATATGGAAGAAGGGGAAAAGAAAGATTTTGTTTTAGAAACCCTTCTTAGAGAATTTGGTGGTCTAGCAAGAGAGGCTACAAAGGTCTTTGCTAAATATAATATGCTTGGTTCTCACACCAATTTTGTTAGTCTCCTTGAAAAGATGGACATGGAGATAATAAGGTACACTAATAATATAAATGATGGTGGGGAGATCAAAGCACCAATACCATGTAAGCTCCTAGCGATGAATGATGCACTAGAAAATAACTATGCTTGGCTTGTTCCTGAAAATTTGTTTGATGAGAGTAGCAAGCCCAAGACTAATAAAAAGGGAGACGCTAAAACTTATGTATCCAACATACTATGCATGGTTGAGAAAACTCCGCATCCCGCTGTAGATGTACCATCCTTCGATAATACTTGATACACACTTTCTGCGCCTAGCTGAAAGGCGTTAAAGAAAAGCGCTTATGGGAGACAACCCATGTTTTTACTACAGTACTTTGTTTTTATTTTGTGTCTTGGAAGTTGTTTATTACTGTAGCAACCTCTCCTTATATTAGTTTAGTGTTTTGTTGTGCCAAGTAAAGTCGTTGATAGTAAAGTTTATACTAGATTTGGATTACTGCGCAGAAACAGATTTCTTTGCTGTCACGAATCTGGGCAAAATTCTCTGTAGGTAACTCAGAAAATTATGCCAATTTACATGAGTGATCCTCAGATATGTACGCAACTTTCATTCAATTTGAGCATTTTCATTTGAGCAAGTCTGGTGCCTCAATAAAATTCGTCAATACGAACTGTTCTGTTTTGACAGATTCTGCCTTTTATTTCGCATTGCCTATTTTGTTATGTTCGATGGATATTTCGATTCCATTGACTTTCAGTAGCTTTGTGCAATGTCCAGAAGTGTTAAGAATGATTATGTCACCTATGAACATGTATATTTTGATTGTGCACTAACCCTCTAATGAGTTGTTCTAAGTTTGGTGTGGAGGAAGTTTTCAAGGATCAAGAGAGGGAGATGATACAACATGATCAAGGAGAGTGAAAGCTCTAAGCTTGGGGATGCCCCGGTGGTTCACCCCTGCATATATCAATAAGACTCAAGCGTCTAAGCTTGGGGATGCCCAAGGCATCCCCTTCTTCATCGACAACATTATCAGGTTCCTCCCCTGAAACTATATTTTTATTCCATCACATCTTATGTGCTTTGCTTGGAGCGTCGGTTTGTTTTTGTTTTTGTTTTGATTGAATAAAATGGATCCTAGCATTCGTTGTGTGGGAGAGAGACACGCTCCGCTGTTGCATATGGACAAGTATGTCCTTAGGCTCTACTCATAATATTCATGGCGAAGTTTCTTCTTCGTTAAATTGTTATACGGTTGGAATTGGAAAATGATACATGTAGTAATTGCTATAATATCTTGGATAATGTGATACTTGGCAATTGTTGTGCTCATGTTTAAGCTCTTGCATCATATACTTTGCACCCATTAATGAAGAAATACATAGAGCATGCTAAAATTTGGTTTGCATAGTTGGTCTCTCTAAGGTCTAGATAATTTCTAGTATTGAGTTTGAACAACAAGGAAGACGGTGTAGAGTCTTATAATGTTTTAAATATGTCTTTTATGTGAGTTTTGCTGCACCGGTTCATCCTTGTGTTTGTTTCAAATAGCCTTGCTAGCCTAAACCTTGTATCGAGAGGGATTACTTCTGATGCATCCAAAATACTTGAGCCAACCACTATGCCATTTGTGTCCACCATACCTACCTACTACATGGTATTTCTCCGCCATTCCAAAGTAAATTGCTTGAGTGCTACCTTTAAATTTCCATTCTTCACCTTTACAATATATAGCTCATGGGACAAATAGCCTAAAAACTATTGTGGTATTGAATATGTACTTATGCACTTTATCTCTTATTAAGTTGCTTGTTGTGCGATAACCATGTTCCTGGGGACGCCATCAACTACTCTTTGTTGAATATCATGTGAGTTGCTATGCATGTTTGTCTTGTCTGAAGTAAGGGCGATCTACCACCTTATGGTTAGAGCGTGCATATTGTTAGAGAAGAACATTGGGCCGCTAACTAAAGCCATGATCCATGGTGGAAGTTTCAGTTTTGGACATATATCCTCAATCTCATATGAGAAAATTAATTGTTGCTACATGCTTATGCATAAAAGAGGAGTCCATTATCTGTTGTCTATGTTGTCCCGGTATGGATGTCTAAGTTGAGAATAATCAATAGCGAGAAATCCAATGCGAGCTTTCTCCTTAGACCTTTGTACAGGCGGCATAGAGGTACCCCTTTGTGACACTTGGTTAAAACATGTGCATTGCGATAATCCCGGTAGTCCAAGCTAATTAGGACAAGGTGCGGGCACTATTAGTATACTATGCATGAGTCTTGCAACTTGTAAGATATAATTTACATGATACATATGCTTTATTACTACCGTTGACAAAATTGTTTCTTGTTTTCAAAATCAAAGCTCTAGCACAAATATAGCAATCGATGCTTTCCTCTTTGAAGGACCATTCTTTTACTTTTATGTTGAGTCAGTTCACCTATTTCTCTCCACCTCAAGAAGCAAACACTTGTGTGAAATGTGCATTGATTCCTACATATTTGCATATTACACTTGTTATATTACTCTATGTTGACAATATCCATGAGATATACATGTTACAAGTTGAAAGCAACCGCTGAAACTTAATCTTCCTTTGTGTTGCTTCAATGCCTTTACTTTGAATTATTGCTTTATGAGTTAACTCTTATGCAAGACTTATTGATGCTTGTCTTGAAGTACTATTCATGAAAAGTCTTTGCTATATGATTCAGTTGTTTACTCATGTCATTTACATTGTTTTGATCGCTGCATTCACTACATATGCTTACAAATAGTATGATCAAGGTTATGATGGCATGTCACTCCAGAAATTATCTTTGTTTATCGTTTACCTGCTCGGGACGAGCAGGAACTAAGCTTGGGGATGCTGATACGTCTCCGACGTATCGATAATTTCTTATGTTCCATGCCACATTATTGATGATATCTACATGTTTTATGCACACTTTATGTCATATTTGTGCATTTTCTGGAACTAACCTATTAACAAGATGCCGAAGTGTCAGTTGCTGTTTTCTGCTGTTTTTGGTTTCAGAAATCCTAGTAAGGAAATATTCTTGGAATCGGACGAAATCAACGCCCAGGGTCCTATTTTGCCACAAAGCTTCCAGAAGACCGAAGAGTCAATGAAGTGGGGCCACGAGGCGGCCAGACTACAGGGCGGCGCGGCCTAGGTCTTGGCCGCGCGGCCCTGTCATCTGGGCCCCTCGTGACGCCCCTTGACCTGCCCTTCCGCCTACAAATAGCCTTCGTCGCGAAACCCCCAGTACCGAGAGCCACGATACGGAAAACCTTCCAGAGACGCCGCCGCCGCCAATCCCATCTCGGGGGATTCAGGAGATCGCCTCCGGCACCCTGCCGGAGAGGGGAATCATCTCCCGGAGGACTCTACGCCGCCATGGTCGCCTCCGGAGTGATGAGTGAGTAGTCTACCCCTGGACTATGGGTCCATAGCAGTAGCTAGATGGTTGTCTTCTCATCATTGTGCTTAATTGTCGGGTCTTGTGAGCTGCCGAATATGATCAAGATCATCTATCTGTAATTCTATATGTTGTGTTTGTTGGGATCCGATGAATAGAGAATACCATGTTATGTTGATTATCAATTTATATCTATGTGTTGTTTATGATCTTGCTTGCTCTCCGTTATTAGTAGATGCTCTGGCCAAGTTGATGCTAGTAACTCCAAGAGGGAGTATTTATGCTCGATAGTGGGTTCATGTCTCCGTGAATCTGGGGGAGTGAGAGAAACCTCTAAGATTATGGATGTGTTGTTGCCACTAGGGATAAAACATTGATGCTATGTCCGAGGATGTAGTTATTGATTACATTACGCGCAATACTTAATGCAATTGTCTGTTGTTAGCAACTTAATACTGGAGGGGGTTCGGATGATAACCTGAAGGTGGACTTTTGAGGCATAGATGCATGCTGGATAGCGGTCTATGTACTTTGTCGTAATGCCCAATTAAATCTCACTATACTCATCATAATATGTATGTGCATGGTCATGCCCTCTTTATTTGTCAATTGCCCAACTGTAATTTGTTCACCCAACATACTGTTTATCTTATGGGAGAGACACCTCTAGTGAACTGTGGACCCCGGTCCAATTCTCTATACTGAAATACAATCTACTGCAATACTTGTTGTACTGTTTTCTGCAAACAATCATCATCCACACTATACATCTAATCCTTTGTTACAGCAAGCCGGTGAGATTGACAACCTCGCTGTTTCGTTGGGGCAAAGTACTTGGTTTGTGTTGTGTAGGTTCCACGTTGGCGCCGGAATCCCTGGTGTTGCGCCGCACTACATCTCGCCTCCATCTGTTATCACCAGAATTTGACCGAGTCAGAGGTGGGCCACGATCAAGATGGGCTTGAAGGATATACATGGAAGAAATACATGAATCGGCCTTATATGCAAAGTTTGGGCTAGTTTGCCCTTGTATCTGTAAATATGATAGGATACGTGTCGGTTAGTTAGAGTTTGGCCCGTGCACGGTTGGGATTATTCCCACGTTAGAAAGTCTACGGACTATAAATATGTATCTAGGGTTTATGAAATAAACAACAATCACGTTCACCACAAACCAATCTAGGCGCATCGCCAACTCCCTTGTCTCGAGGGTTTCTTCCGGGTAAGCATCATGCTGCCTAGATCGCATCTTGCGATCTAGGCAGTACAAGTTTATTCGCTGTTCATGCGTTGCTCGTACTGAAGCCTTTTTTATGGCGAGCAACGTAGTTATCTTAGACGTGTAAGGGTTAGCATTGTTCATCGTATCATATGCTGTCGTCGTGCAACCCTGAGACGTCTAGCCGCCCTTACACCTATCTTAGGTGTAAGGGCGGCACCCCGCTTGATCATTATTTAGTAGATCCGATCCGTTATGATTGCTCCTTGTTCTTCAAGGATTAGTTTAATATCTGCCTAGTTAGGCCTTACAAACGGGTTGAAGGATCCAGTGGCACGTAGGGTGTAGTTTGCTAGCCCTAGACAGGATGTTCCGGGGATCAACCTCGTGTTGGTTTTTAGGCCTTGTCTAGGGTCGGTTTACGATCACCGTGCGTGGCCGCCAGGCTCAATCACGAGTAGGATGTTCCGATTATGTGGTGAAAACCCTAGATCGTAGTAGGTCGTTTTAGCTTTGTTTTGATCAAGCAGGACCACCATATATTCGTACACCTCGTACGGATCATGGGTGGATCGGCTCTTTGAGCCGATTCACAGGACAACCTGAGAGCCGATCGAGGCTCGTATTTAATGTTTACGTGTATGCCATGCAGGAAACTAAGCGAGGCACATCCATCACCTTCCTGACCAGGTATAGGCCAGGTGGCACGCCCTTGCACCAGCATCGGACGTGCGTGCCGAGTCTTTGCGGGCCGTCGCTCGGAGGGACCAGGGCCAGCCGCAGTCCTGGGAGCCTCCCGGCTCTACTGTGTTGCCCGTCGCTGCTCGCCGGTGGGTTTCTGACCGCAACACATTCTGGCACGCCCGGTGGGACAATCTGCGACATCAACCGCATCGCCATCTACATCTGAGATGGCGGACGGCACTCCAGTCACGTACGAGGATCTGACCGAGGAGCTCAAGAAGAAGTATGACGAGGTCAAAGCTATCCTCGAAGCCGACCTCATCGGCTCTTTTCACAGAACCCGCTCACATGGCATCAGGTGGAAAGGGTTCTCACCTGAAGGCGTGCTCGATGGAGTGGACCTGTCCGCCCCGTCAGAAGAACGCACCATTGTAACATCCCAAGTTTCAATAAAAGAAACAAGAGAGGGAATTCAAGAATCCAAAATTCAGAGCCAACAAAAACTTTTTCTCATCATATAGGACTATGCATATTAGCTCACCTAATTAATTTATTTGAGTGTGCTTTTGCCATGATGCTTGTTTGTGTGTTATTCTCACTCTAAAAACCTAGCAATGATCCCTGGATCAACCCAAGTCAAATAAAAATGAAATAGAAAAGAATTTCCAAAAATCAACTTCACCCTCACATAAGGCCTATGCCATTTTTACAAATCTTTGATCTAGGCCAAATTGGTTTGCACCATCACTTGTAAATGGTTACTAAACACTTATTAACACCTTTGAAATCAAGCCAACTCAATTCAAAACAATTTTGAATCAAAATGGAGCTCACATGTGATTATGGTCATATGTGCCATTTTTACCCTGATGCCCACTTTGAGCCCCTGGATTTTTACTTTTCACTTCTACACTTTGTCAACTCTCTGCACCTCATCCAAGACAACATCAAGCACTTCAACTTTGCCCAAAACCACCACCTCAAATTCCTTACCAAATTCAAATGGGAAGCAAGCAAAGTTGGAACAAACTCACATATGCAAGATCATATGCAAAATGTGATTTTGCATCTCAATTCCATTTTGATCACCACCACCACCAAAATGCTCCTTTTAATATATGATTACAACCCACCAAAAAGAATTGCAAAATTCAAAAATTATTTTCTTTCGGGCATTTCACCAAACACCTTATAGGCAGGGTATATATTTGTGCCCATACTGAAAATTGGAGAGGACCAAGTCCAACCTAAGCCACCACAGCAACCCCTGGACCCTCCTCTCACTTCACAACATCAGTTCCACCACTTGCCTTGGACATTGTTTGATTTAATCAACCAAACCATGCCATGCCGTGGCATGGCATGTCCATCTCATGCCATCTCCTCACCTGGTCACCTCTGGCCTGCACCGCCATGCCATTCCTCTTCCTCACACTCACCTGACCCTGCCCAGCCCTTGACTCGACGAAGCCATGCCTCGGAGACGCCAGAACACGCGCGCCCAGTGGCGCCCAGAACGCGTCCATGCCGCGCCAGAGCGCGCATGGCGCCAACCCTGGACACGCCAGGGCGTGACGACGCCCACTGCCTCGCATCACTTCGACCCCTCCTCTCAGCACCAGTCGACGCACGACGGCTCACTAGACCGCCTGGACACGCCCACTAGCCCACGGGAACGTCAGCCGTGACGACCACGACGACGCCTGCCCGCCATGGCCCGAGCACTCCCATCAAGCGCGCCAGCGCCACAGAGCCTCTGCGGAGCCACGATCACACTCGTCACCCTCGCCAGTGCACCCGCAACACGCCGCGCCCATCCCTTGCCCCTTGGCGCCCTTGGAACGACGACGCCGTCGACGACTGCCGCTCCGCTCCACTGCCACCTCTCGCCGCTATAAAAGGGGGACGCCTCCTCTCAATCCGAGCACACCAATCGCTTCCACTCATCCTCACAGCTCTCCTCAACCTCTCAATTTCACCAAGTAGCCACCCCACTGCTCTAATCGCAAGATCGCTGCCGCCGCCAGTACACGGAGTCCGCCGGAGCAGGAGGCCGCCATTGGAGACGCAACTGCTTCCAGGCGCTTCCTCATCCACTCCAACGTTGCTGCGCACATCGCCGACGACCGCCGGAGCTCCGACGAGCTCGCCGACCCCCTACCGCCGCCGCCAGTGAGTCCCTTGCTCGTCGTCGACGACGACGCTTCTCGACCGTGCGATCGCGTTCTAATCGCACGGCTCTCCTCTCCCCGTACCGCTTCGGGCGTGATAGCCCACAGACAGGTGGCCCCTACCTTGTCAGCTGGCCCGCTGTGCTGGACGCAGTACTGGGCCGGCCCAACTCTCTTTCTCTCTGCAGCCCAGCTATTTCCCGCGCGAGCCCACGGTTTGAATTCAAATTTGGAAATTAGAAAAATACCCTAATCTGATGCAAACTTTGAAATTCAATAGGGACAAATCTACTCGGCCAAATTTTACAAACTTGATATTGTTGGAAAGCTTAGGATTTTATCTACACAATGCCACTGGATAGAACCCTAGATCTATTGTAGAATTAAAATGACAAAATAAACAAGGCAGGGACTTTTCTGCCTTATAATAATTCTTAAAAATCAACCATAAATGCTTTTCAGTTAATTCCACCTCCAATAATTCACTTTTCACTTATACTAATTGTTTCTACAAAAATATGCCATGCCTACTTTGAATGATCATGGCTTAGTTGATTTAAATGACTTTATGGCTATTTCTAGTCAAAGATATTGTCCAAAACTATTAAGAAATCTTATGAGAGAGTTTCTCTCATTTAAATCTTGTCACCACCATTTCCAAATGAAGTAGAGACTCTGGTCATTTAGGTCTCATAGGAATTGTTGGTGATATTAAATCTTTGTTATGCTAGAATTAAATTGTATGAGGTGCTCACCTCATTTAAATCATTTTCTCCAAATGATAAGTGTGAAGAGGTTGACTTGGGTCAACCTAGGTCACATATTATGCATAAGAGAAATTAAATCTTAATAAGATAATGAGAGGAAATTATTTTTCTTAAATAATAAGAAAAACACATCCACCAACTTCTTAGTAATATGTGATGCTAGTTTAAGTGTGTGAACCATGTTTGTGCTTAGTTTAGTAAATTAGTTTGGTGTGATGATTGTGTACCCCGTATTCGTATTTTAGAAGCTAGTACCGAGGAGTACCAGGAGGAGGAGGAGGTCTACTTCCAAGAAGAAGAAGACCACTTTGACCAGTTTCCCAACCAAGGCAAGATACTACTCTTGCAAAGTGCAAAGCTCACCATGAGCAAAGCATTACCCCATTTACTTTATGCTTATGATCCTACTTCCCAGTTTTACTTTACAAACTTTATTTACCTTTGTTTTATCAAAGTACTTTTTGATTTATGATTTATCTGGTTAGTTTTGAGTTAGTACAAGAGTATCAAACTTAGCCTAGAAGCAAAGCAAATACTTAGCACCCCTCATACCTAGTTGCTAGTGCTAAACTAAAAATGACTACTCTAGATGGGAACATGTGTTTATGAAATGATGATGGTGAAAACCTTGGAATGATGAGTCATTTCCATTGAAAGATTTTGAAGGTGAATATGACATGAAATTTTGACTTGGTGTTTCTAGCTGAAAACTGATGATTGAGTTGGATGCGATACCATTCCAATCTTTGAGTACCCCCACAATACCTGATTATGGGTAGGGCTTAGCTGGAAATTTATGTGTCTTAGTATGGGTTCCCTCTGAACACACATCATAGGGGTTATGCTTGAGGCTGCCTCCGTTGTTGACAAATGATGTGAATTGAGGTGAATTGTACGGCCAAGCCCTGTGCAGTTCCCGGGTTAACAGTTGGTTTTCACCGGGAGGCCAAGCTCATGGGGAGAGGTGCCTATACTAGGGTGTGTAAGTGAAAGGTTAACGGATGATGATCCGCGTACTGAGTTACAATTATTCGGGGTTTTATCCCTGACGGATGTAATCAAATGTTGTGGCACAAGTGTGCAACCTCTGCAGAGTGTAGAACTATTCGAATAGCCGCGTCCGCGGATATGGACAATTGGAAAGGCCATTCTGTTTCCGTCATCAGAATTTATACCTATGTGACTGGTGATTTTTGAACTTGAACTTGAAGGGTGACTTTGAATTTGAATCACAGCTGAGTTGTGGGAATGACACTAATGTTCCCACTTGAGTTAGTTAGCACAGGAGGAGTTGTTTACTAAAATGCTTATCAAATAAAATTGGCTTTATGCAAATAAACTTAGAGCTTAGAACATCTTTAATAGCAATGTTAGTACTTACTTTAGTATTAGATTGCGAGTACTTAAAGTACTCACGGCTTTGTCCCTGGCTATTCAAATGGCCAGAATATGAAGCCGAGCAGCAGTACGAGGATGACAATCAACAGGACGTCTACCACAACTAGGAGCTTCTAACGTCAAGCGTTGGCCTGTGGACTAGAGAGTCCTTGTATCTTACGCTTCCGCTATGAACTTGTGTTTGTTCGTTGATCATTAGATCAACTATTTGTGTAATATGGGTCATGTGATTCCAATTTGTAAGACATTATGGTTTGTAATGAATGATGACTGTGATACTTAACTATTATGCCTCGCAACAACAATTTCCTGGGATTGCGATGTATGACATAATAGGCATCCGGACTTTAAAAATCCGGGTGCTGACAAGTTGGTATCAGAGCCATTGTTTGACCTTAGGAGACCCTAGTTAGAAATGGACGTTCTGGAGAAAATTTAGTTTCAAAAAGGAATGAAGTATTTCTGAAAATTTAAGTCTTTGTCTTCTCCTTGAGTTCTTTGGAAAAACAAGAAGTCATGCTCTTCCTTAGAAATATAACTAAAAGTTTGCCACACTTGTTCACTTCTCTAACTTAATCCTTTACTTCACTTTCAGATGGAGCCCATGAACACGAAGTTTTACCAGCTTGGGAATGGGGGAAGCTTGATCTTCGAGCACGACCTCAACGCCCTTTCCGACCACCTTGGTCGCCCGCACCCGGAGTTCCACGGAGCCCAGATCGCGAACCAGCCAGGAGGCGAACTGCAGTGGATCATCACTGCGGATTTGAGGGGCAAGATGGAGCCTCCCACTTCCGAGAGGATCCTCTTCTCCTTCATGGAGAGCAACTGGCTGGACGGACTTGCCCGCGCCCTTCAGGAGGGACTCGCACGCCTGTGCGGGATGAGCGGGGAGGCACTCAAGCACCCTCGCTTTTCTCACCTCGCGAGGCGTAACTCTGCTGGAGAGCCCATGGACATGTCATCCCACCCGGAGCTGAAGCACCATGTGGAGCATCTCGACTTCATGCTGTACCACACCCAGCAGGATCTCGACCACTCCCGTGAGTACGCCAACCAGACTCACGCCCGCATCATCGAGCAAGGAGACGCCATCAAGATGCTCGCCAATGACCGCAGGACCCTCCGCCAGCAGCGGGCGAAGAGGGATGCCACCATCACTCGCCTCCGCGCGAAGATAGCAGCACTCGAAGCCACCGTCAAGGCCCAGGAGGAGCAGATGAAGAAGATGGAGGAAGATGGAGAAGACATTCAGGGAGGAAGCAACTACCTGAGTGACGACAACGACTTCGAGGAGGATGAGAACACCGAGGGGGAAGACTACGACTTCCTGGACGACGAAGATGATGACCACACCCCCATCGATGTTGATGAGGATGAGGAGTAGTTCACTTATGCACTATCATAGGTGTGAGTTGTATCCCGCCCCATGTATCGTAGCTTGGAGAAGAAGGGTTCTTAAAACCCTTAGTGTGTTAGCTTGTAATGTGTGTTGCTTGCTATGAATGAATGTATGTTTGTATCATCATGAAAAGACTTCAAGTTTTAAGCTTTTGAACTTAAACACAAAACAAGCCATAGAAAAATTCCCCCTTATCTCATGATCAATCTCAATGCTCAGATGGCCCCTCCAACTCGCAACGTGAATCAAGACGCTATGATGCAGATGTTGCAAGTTATGCTGGAAGATAGAGAAGCAGAAAGAGCTGAAAGGCAAGCCAACATTGCAGCACTTCAACAGCTTGCCAACAACAATCAAGGCCACCATGATCATCCAGGATCCAAGCTCAAGAACTTCCAGAATACCAACCCGCCAGTTTTCAGCAAGACTGAGGAACCACTTGATGCAGATGATTGGCTCCAAACTATGGAGAACAATCTAGAAGTAGCTGGAGTTGAAGAGAATGAGAAAGTGTTGTTTGCCACGCACTACTTAGCAGGACCAGCAAGAGCTTGGTGGACAAGCACCCGTGCCATGAACGCGGGACAGTTTATCACTTGGACTGATTTCAAGCTCAAATTCAGCAAGTACCATGTGCCCCCGGGTCTGATAAAGAAGATGAGAGATGAGTTCCGTGAACTGAAGCAAGGCCGGATGTCCGTGGTGGAATACCGCGACAAGTTTCTCACACTGTCAAGGTACGCCCCGGATGAGACCGACACTACTGAGAAGAGGAAGGAAAGGTTCCTGAACGGACTGCATGATGAGATGCAGACTGTGTTGATCAACATCCCCTTTGCCGACCTTGAAGCCCTTGTTGACTCCGCCATCCAAATGGAAGGTAAACTGCACCAAGCCAGCGAGAACCGCAAGCGCCGCATGATGAACCAGAGTGGATCAAGCCACCCCCAGAAGTATCGCCCTAGCTCAAGCGGAGGTTTCACTCCGAGGAACAACAAGCCACCAATGCAGAACTCGCGCCCCGGTTATCAGAACCGGAGTGGAGGAAACTCGAGGCCAGGAGGCCACTACAACAACAACAACAACAACTACAACCGCGCTCCGCCGAGAGCCCCCAATAACAACAACAGCAACAACAACACCAACACCGCACCAAGGACCGGGAGCAATGCAATCCCCGTCGCGAACAAGCAGGACAAGACCACCATCACTTGCTATGAGTGTGGTGTAGTGGGGCATTACTCCAATGAGTGTCCCAAGAGGCTCGCCAAGCTCGCAGGCAACCCCGCACCACCAGCTCAGCAGCAACGCCGTGTATCCACCGGCAAGAAGTTCGCCCCCAACAACCCGCACAACCGCGGAGGTCGCCTCTACCACATGAATGCTGAGGAAGCCCAGGAAGCACCTGACGTGGTGCTGGGTATGTTCTCTGTTAACTCAATACCAGCAAGAGTGTTGTTTGATTCTGGAGCATCGCATTCGTTCGTTACAGAAGATTTTGTGTGCACTAGTAAGATTCAACCAATCAGCTTGAAACATGTCATAGTAGTTCAAATACCTGGATCAACAACTAAAGCAAGAAAATTTTGCAAAGATGTACCCATCAGAATCCATGAAATAGACTTTTATGCAAACTTGATTGTTCTGGGAACAAAAGGATTGGAAGTAGTCCTGGGTATGGATTGGATGGCGAAACATCATGGATTGATAGACTGCGCCAAGAAGGCCATCACCATGACTAGTAGCACCGGAATAATAATAGAACACTTGTCTGAAAAACTACCCAGAACTTTCACCTGCAACCAAAGTATAGCTAAACCAACTCTGGATCAAATCAGGGTCGTCTGTCGATACCCTGATGTGTTTCCGGATGATCTACCCGGTATGCCCCCGGACCGGGATATCGAGTTTATCATTGAGTTAATCCCGGGAACAGGACCTATAGCCCAGAGAGCCTATAGCATGAACCCCGCAGAGTTAATGGAACTGAAGAAGCAACTGGATGATATGCTGTACAAAGGTCTGATTCGACCAAGTGCGTCGCCTTGGAGATCACCAGTTTTGTTTGTGGATAAAAAGGACGGTGCCACTCGTTTGGTTACGGACTATCGTAAGCTTAACGATGTCACCATCAAGAACAAATATCCCTTGCCGAAGATAGAAGATCTGTTTGACCAGCTAACTGGTGCCCAAGTATTCTCAAAGATTGATCTGAGGACAGGTTACCATCAACTGAAGATCCGAGCAACAGACATTCCAAAGACTGCCTTTACCACCAGATATGGACTGTATGAGTACAATGTCATGTCCTTTGGACTGACCAATGCCCCCGCTTACTTCATGAATCTCATGAATAAGATCTTTATGGAATTCCTGGATAAGTTTGTCGTTGCCTTCATTGACGACATCCTTATCTACTCCAAATCAGAAGAAGAACATGAGCAACATTTGGAAGTGGTTCTAGAAACCCTTAGGCAGCATCAGTTGTACGCCAAGTTTAGCAAATGTGAGTTTTGGTTGAAAGAAGTAGGATTCCTGGGACACATCTTGTCTGCAGGAGGAATTGCGGTAGATCCCGCAAAAATCAAAACCGTGGAGGAATGGAAAGCCCCAACCACCCAGACTGAAGTCCGAGCATTCCTAGGATTGGCGGGATATTATCGCCGATTCGTTGAAGGATTTTCAAGCATCGCAAGACCAATGACTCAACTGCTGAAGAAGGACCGGAAATTTGACTGGAATGACAAATGTGAAGAAAGCTTTCAGCTACTTAAGCTCAGATTAACCACAGCCCCAATATTGATCATGCCCGATGTCACCAAGCCATTTGATGTCTATTGTGATGCATCCAAGACTGGTCTTGGATGTGTGTTGATGCAAGAAGGCAAGGTGATATCTTACCTATCAAGGCAACTGAAGCAACATGAACAGAACTATCCAACTCATGACTTGGAGTTAGCAGCCGTAGTGTTAGCCCTGAAGGTTTGGCGTCATTACCTCATGGGTAATCGATGCGAGATATATTCAGATCACAAGAGCCTGAAGTACATTTTCACCCAGAAGGAGCTGAACATGAGACAGCGCAGATGGATTGAATTAATCAAAGATTACGACATGGAGATTCACTACCACCCCGGCAAGGCCAATGTGGTAGCGGATGCCTTGAGCAGACTGCCGTGTCAGTTGAACTCCATGATCGCAATAGAGCAACCAAGCCTGTACCAAGAGTTTGAACAATTCAGACTAGAGCTAGTGAGCGAAGGATTCCTCGCCAGCATTGAGCTCCAACCCACTTTGATGAGCCAGATAAAGGAAGCCCAGAAGGGAAATGCCAGCATTGATGGAATCAAGAACCAGATAGCTGCAGGAAAGGCACCAGGATTCACCGTAGATGAAGAAGGAGTTCTTTGGTACAACGAACGCCTGTGTGTACCATCAGATTCAGAGTTGAAACAAGTCATTCTGAAGGAAGCTCATGATACACTGTATTCCATTCACCCCGGAGGAACCAAGATGTACCAAGACCTGAAGGAACAATTCTGGTGGCACGGAATGAAGCGAGAGATAGGAAGCTACATCGCCAAGTGTGATATCTGTCAACGAGTCAAAGCAGAACATCAACGACCCGCAGGACTGTTGCAACCCTTACAGATTCCTGAGTGGAAATGGGATTCTGTCGGTATGGATTTTATCACAGGATTGCCCAAATCTAGCCGAGGAAATGACTCCATTTGGGTAGTCATCGATAGGTTGACCAAAGTTGCACATTTCATCCCTGTCAAGACCACATACCAAGGCCCAAAGCTAGCTGAGTTATACATCTCCAGAATAGTCAGCCTGCATGGAACACCGAAGTCAATTGTGTCGGATAGAGGATCACAATTCACCTCAAGATTCTGGCAGAAAGTACATGAAGGACTAGGAACCCGACTGAATTTCAGCACAGCTTATCACCCGCAAACTGACGGACAGACCGAGAGAGTCAACCAGATACTGGAAGATATGTTAAGAGCCTGTGTGCTAGAGTACGGATCCAAATGGGAAGACTGCCTACCATATGCAGAATTCTCCTACAACAATAGCTACCAAGCCAGCTTACAGATGGCCCCCTTTGAAGCCCTGTACGGAAGGAAATGCCGTACCCCTCTGAACTGGTCGGAAGTAGGAGATAGTCAAGTCTTCGGCCCCGATGTTCTCCGCGAAGCCGAAGAGAAGGTGCACAAGATCCGAGAGTACCTCAAGACCGCCCAGTCAAGATAGAAGAGCTACGCCGACAAGAGACGCCGAGAGATGACATTTGAGATCGGAGATTTTGTGTATCTCAAAGTCTCACCCCTCAAAGGAATGCAGAGATTCCAACTCAAAGGAAAGCTCGCCCCCAGATATGTCGGACCTTTCAAAATTCTGAGTCACCGAGGAGAAGTCTCATATCAGCTGGAACTGCCGGAAGAGATGTCCGCCGTACACAATGTGTTCCACATCTCACTGCTTCGGAAGTGCCTAGAAGTGCCGGAAAAGACCGAAGTATTCAAGAACATCGACCACAGAGCCATTGATATCAACAAGGATCTAACCTACCGCGAAGTGCCGATTCGCATCCTTGAAGAAGCATTCAGGACCACCCGCACCAGAAGTATCAAGTTCCTGAAGATACAATGGAGTAATCACACCGAAGAAGAAGCCACTTGGGAACGTGAGGAAGATATGAAGAAGGAATACCCAGATCTCTTTAGTACCTAGTTTTCTCTAGATCTCGGGACGAGATCTTTTGTAAGGGGGAAGGGTTTGTAACATCCCAAGTTTCAATAAAAGAAACAAGAGAGGGAATTCAAGAATCCAAAATTCAGAGCCAACAAAAACTTTTTCTCATCATATAGGACTATGCATATTAGCTCACCTAATTAATTTATTTGAGTGTGCTTTTGCCATGATGCTTGTTTGTGTGTTATTCTCACTCTAAAAACCTAGCAATGATCCCTGGATCAACCCAAGTCAAATAAAAATGAAATAGAAAAGAATTTCCAAAAATCAACTTCACCCTCACATAAGGCCTATGCCATTTTTACAAATCTTTGATCTAGGCCAAATTGGTTTGCACCATCACTTGTAAATGGTTACTAAACACTTATTAACACCTTTGAAATCAAGCCAACTCAATTCAAAACAATTTTGAATCAAAATGGAGCTCACATGTGATTATGGTCATATGTGCCATTTTTACCCTGATGCCCACTTTGAGCCCCTGGATTTTTACTTTTCACTTCTACACTTTGTCAACTCTCTGCACCTCATCCAAGACAACATCAAGCACTTCAACTTTGCCCAAAACCACCACCTCAAATTCCTTACCAAATTCAAATGGGAAGCAAGCAAAGTTGGAACAAACTCACATATGCAAGATCATATGCAAAATGTGATTTTGCATCTCAATTCCATTTTGATCACCACCACCACCAAAATGCTCCTTTTAATATATGATTACAACCCACCAAAAAGAATTGCAAAATTCAAAAATTATTTTCTTTCGGGCATTTCACCAAACACCTTATAGGCAGGGTATATATTTGTGCCCATACTGAAAATTGGAGAGGACCAAGTCCAACCTAAGCCACCACAGCAACCCCTGGACCCTCCTCTCACTTCACAACATCAGTTCCACCACTTGCCTTGGACATTGTTTGATTTAATCAACCAAACCATGCCATGCCGTGGCATGGCATGTCCATCTCATGCCATCTCCTCACCTGGTCACCTCTGGCCTGCACCGCCATGCCATTCCTCTTCCTCATACTCACCTGACCCTGCCCAGCCCTTGACTCGACGAAGCCATGCCTCGGAGACGCCAGAACACGCGCGCCCAGTGGCGCCCAGAACGCGTCCATGCCGCGCCAGAGCGCGCATGGCGCCAACCCTGGACACGCCAGGGCGTGACGACGCCCACTGCCTCGCATCACTTCGACCCCTCCTCTCAGCACCA
Organism: Lolium perenne; assembly: GCF_019359855.2. Taxonomy (NCBI): domain Eukaryota; kingdom Viridiplantae; phylum Streptophyta; class Magnoliopsida; order Poales; family Poaceae; genus Lolium; species Lolium perenne. Next base: position 100,559,058 of record NC_067246.2, on the reverse strand, counting down.
GTCGACGCACGACGGCTCACTGGACCGCCTGGACACGCCCACTAGCCCGCGGGAACGTCAGCCGTGACGACCACGACGATGCCTGCCCGCCATGGCCCGAGCACTCCCATCAAGCGCACCAGCGCCACAGAGCCTCTGCGGAGCCACGATCACACTCGTCACCCTCGCCAGTGCACCTGCAACATGCCGCGCCCATCCCTTTCCCCTTGGCGCCCTTGGAACGACGACGCCGTCGACGACTGCCGCTCCGCTCCACTGCCACCTCTCGCCGCTATAAAAGGGGGACGCCTCCTCTCAATCCGAGCACACCAATCGCTTCCACTCATCCTCACAGCTCTCCTCAACCTCTCAATTTCACCAAGTAGCCACCCCACTGCTCTAATCGCAAGATCGCCGCCACCGCCAGTACACGGAGTCCGCCGGAGCAGGAGGTCGCCATTGGAGACGCAACTGCTTCCAGGCGCTTCCTCATCCAATCCAACGTTGCTGCGCACATCGCCGACGACCGCCGGAGCTCCGACGAGCTCGCCGACCCCCTACCGCCGCCGCCAGTGAGTCCCTCGCTCGTCGTCGATGACGACGCTTCTCGACCGTGCGATCGCGTTCTAATCGCACGGCTCTCCTCTCCCCGTACCGCTTCGGGCGTGATAGCCCACAGACAGGTGGCCCCTACCTTGTCAACTGGCCCGCTGCGCTGGACGCAGTACTGGGCCGGCCCAACTCTCTTTCTCTCTGCAGCCCAGCTATTTCCCGCGCGAGCCCACGGTTTGAATTCAAATTTGGAAATTAGAAAAATACCCTAATCTGATGCAAACTTTGAAATTCAATAGGGACAAATCTACTCGGCCAAATTTTACAAACTTGATATTGTTGGAAAGCTTAGGATTTTATCTACACAATGCCACTGGATAGAACCCTAGATCTATTGTAGAATTAAAATGACAAAATAAACAAGGCAGGGACTTTTCTGCCTTATAATAATTCTTAAAAATCAACCATAAATGCTTTTCAGTTAATTCCACCTCCAATAATTCACTTTTCACTTATACTAATTGTTTCTACAAAAATATGCCATGCCTACTTTGAATGATCATGGCTTAGTTGATTTAAATGACTTTATGGCTATTTCTAGTCAAAGATATTGTCCAAAACTATTAAGAAATCTTATGAGAGAGTTTCTCTCATTTAAATCTTGTCACCACCATTTCCAAATGAAGTAGAGACTCTGGTCATTTTGGTCTCATAGGAATTGTTGGTGATATTAAATCTTTGTTATGCTAGAATTAAATTGTATGAGGTGCTCACCTCATTTAAATCATTTTCTCCAAATGATAAGTGTGAAGAGGTTGACTTGGGTCAACCTAGGTCACATATTATGCATAAGAGAAATTAAATCTTAATAAGATAATGAGAGGAAATTATTTTTCTTAAATAATAAGAAAAACACATCCACCAACTTCTTAGTAATATGTGATGCTAGTTTAAGTGTGTGAACCATGTTTGTGCTTAGTTTAGTAAATTAGTTTGGTGTGATGATTGTGTACCCCGTATTCGTATTTTAGAAGCTAGTACCGAGGAGTACCAGGAGGAGGAGGAGGTCTACTTCCAAGAAGAAGAAGACCACTTTGACCAGTTTCCCAACCAAGGCAAGATACTACTCTTGCAAAGTGCAAAGCTCACCATGAGCAAAGCATTACCCCATTTACTTTATGCTTATGATCCTACTTCCCAGTTTTACTTTACAAACTTTATTTACCTTTTTTTTTATCAAAGTACTTTTTGATTTATGATTTATCTGCTTAGTTTTGAGTTAGTACAAGAGTATCAAACTTAGCCTAGAAGCAAAGCAAATACTTAGCACCCCTCATACCTAGTTGCTAGTGCTAAACTAAAAATGACTACTCTAGATGGGAACATGTGTTTATGAAATGATGATGGTGAAAACCTTGGAATGATGAGTCATTTCCATTGAAAGATTTTGAAGGTGAATATGACATGAAATTTTGACTTGGTGTTTCTAGCTGAAAACTGATGATTGAGTTGGATGCGATACCATTCCAATCTTTGAGTACCCCCACAATACCTGATTATGGGTAGGGCTTAGCTGGAAATTTATGTGTCTTAGTATGGGTTCCCTCTGAACACACATCATAGGGGTTATGCTTGAGGCTGCCTCCGTTGTTGACAAATGATGTGAATTGAGGTGAATTGTACGGCCAAGCCTGTGCATTCCGGGTTAACAGTTGGTTTTCACCGGGAGGCCAAGCTCATGGGGAGAGGTGCCTATACTAGGGTGTGTAAGTGAAAGGTTAACGGATGATGATCCGCGTACTGAGTTACGATTATTCGGGGTTTTATCCCTGACGGATGTAATCAAATGTTGTGGCACAAGTGTGCAACCTCTGCAGAGTGTAGAACTATTCGAATAGCCGCGTCCGCGGATATGGACAATTGGAAAGGCCATTCTGTTTCCGTCATCAGAATTTATACCTATGTGACTGGTGATTTTTGAACTTGAACTTGAAGGGTGACTTTGAATTTGAATCACAGCTGAGTTGTGGGAATGACACTAATGTTCCCACTTGAGTTAGTTAGCACAGGAGGAGTTGTTTACTAAAATGCTTATCAAATAAAATTGGCTTTATGCAAATAAACTTAGAGCTTAGAACATCTTTAATAGCAATGTTAGTACTTACTTTAGTATTAGATTGCGAGTACTTAAAGTACTCACGGCTTTGTCCCTGGCTATTCAAATGGCCAGAATATGAAGCCGAGCAGCAGTACGAGGATGACAATCAACAGGACGTCTACCACAACTAGGAGCTTCTAACGTCAAGCGTTGGCCTGTGGACTAGAGAGTCCTTGTATCTTACGCTTCCGCTATGAACTTGTGTTTGTTCGTTGATCATTAGATCAACTATTTGTGTAATATGGGTCATGTGATTCCAATTTGTAAGACATTATGGTTTGTAATGAATGATGACTGTGATACTTAACTATTATGCCTCGCAACAACAATTTCCTGGGATTGCGATGTATGACATAATAGGCATCCGGACTTTAAAAATCCGGGTGTTGACAACCATGTCCCTGCGTCAGGAGGTTAACTTCATGGTAGCTCATTCGCTACACCGCCATTCTAAGAGCCTGGTGAACACTTTGGAGCGTGTCGCTCTTCGGGTGATCCAGGAAATCATGAGGCATCAGTACTCTCCGTCAGGACCAGCTCTCGGGACTTACCAAGGAGAGATGCCACTCCAGTCCCGTCCACCACTGCCATTCACGTTGGCAGCACCAGAAGTGCCGAATTCACCGGCATACGTCGTCTACAAGATCGGTGGTGACCCTAGTGACTACCAGTTCTTGCATGAGGCGCCTAAGGAGATCCCTCACGGATACACGTGCACATACGTGCCAGACTGCAGTAACTGGGCACTCACAAACCAGACTGCAACAGCAGGGACTTCTGGAACAACAGGAGGAACTTCGGGAACAGATCTTGAGAAGCAGACGTGGCTAGCTAAGTATGCCACTCCGACAAACCTCCAGAGCTCAGCTCCTGCAGCTTGGCTCGTAGCTGGAAAAGCAAGCATGGCTGGCTAAGTATGCCACTCCGGCGAATCTTCAGAGTTCGACTCCTGCAGCCAGCACCGCGGATCAGATCAGTACAATCCTGAGAGACCAGTTCGGCATGGTGCCGAAAAGGAGGACAATCGGCTATTCCAAGCCGTACCCCAACGGGTACGAGTTGATCCCGCTACCACCCAAATATCGGCTCCCTGATTTCTCCAAGTTTAATGGATCAGATGGTTCCATCTCCATCGAGCATGTGAGCCGATATTTGGCACAGCTGGGCACGATCTCAGCATCAGATGAGCTGCGTGTGAGGTTCTTCGCACAGTCCCTCACAGGATCGGCTTTCGGATGGTACACGTCGCTGCCACCAGACTCAATCCGGACTTGGAAGCAGTTGGAAGAGCAGTTCCACATGCAGTATCACTCAGAGGCTTCCGAGGCTGGCATTGCCGATTTAGCACAAGTACGTCAGAAGCGCGGAGAAACAGTGTCAGAATACGTCCAGCGCTTCAGGACCGTTAGGAACCGATGCTATTCGGCTCGTGTGACTGAGAAAGAAGCAGTCGAGTTGGCTGTGGTGGGTCTCGCATCACCGATCAAGGACGTGGCCTCCCAAGCAGACTACCCTTCACTGGCGCACATGGTGCGAAAGCCGTCGATATGAACAGCGCCACCCAGATGTATACCAGGATAAATTCAAGCGTGCGGTGGTCCTGGTTGAGACAGAAGAAGATGAAGGGTCTGCGGGAGATCAAGAGGTAGCAGTGGCTGAATGGACTCGGGGGGCAACCCCCATATCCTGCAAATGGGTTAAGCCACCAGGTCTGCCCAGAGGGTTTGATTTCGATGTAACTAAAACTGAGCAAATTTTTGACCTCTTACTTAAGGAGAAGCAACTGAAGTTACCCGAAGGCCTCAAAATCCCCACGGTACAGGAGCTGAACGGAAAGCCATACTGCAAATGGCATAACTCGTTCTCCCATACCACCAACGACTGCAGGGTGTGGCGTCAGCAGATCCAAATGGCGATAGAACAAGGACATCTAATTTTCAACCAGTACGCCATGAAAGTCGACACTCACCCCTTCCCCGCCGTTAACATGGTGGAGTGCACTTACCCTGGAGGGTGCCAGCCAGGATTCTCGTTCAACATCAACATGGTAGGACCTGGACACCACTGCGTAAGGACGGAGACGAGGGCAGCTGCTCTCGTAGCAAGGACACAGAGGAAGCCGTTCCACGCGATCGGCTCCGTCACGATGGCAAGCGCTACATCACAGAGGGAGAAGTAAGGAATGTGAGATATCAGCGACCTCTCTCTGATCACCTCCTCAACAAGTATGTGAGTGAATTTGACCAACGCCGATGACCCAACGACGATGGTGAAAGAGATTGTCTGGCTAGGGACGCCAGGAGACATCATCGGCATGATCGTGATGAGGAGAAGTACGAGCGCCGTGCCAAGGAAAAGTCGAGGGAGGAAGACGACGAGGATAGGCACTGGGACTGTCCCTTCTTCAGACACTGCTGGGATTCAGGAATGAGCCTATTGCCTACAATCGGCAATGCAGCTAACGTGTCTGTGTTCCAACGTCTAGGGCCTCTCCCGCCTCGGAACAAGCACGCTGAGTCCCCTCGGGTGGAAGATCTCGAGGATTTGGAAGACGATGATGAAGAAGAAGAAGACAGGTACCACCGGCCAAGGTGGTGCCCTGATGGACTCAGCCATTCCCAAAAGCGTAGGGTTCAGCGCCTGCGTGGCTTGGAGGAAGCCGAAAGGTTATACCTGCACACGCTAAGGAAGGCGCGGCCTGATCTGGCCGCGAAAATTCAACGAACCCTGGATGAAGAGGGTCGACCACAAAAAATGGAGTGGCGCCCCAAGCAAAGGAAAGCCGATGATGAAACATCGGCTGGCACAAACATGGTGTTCATCCTTCCGACGGAGTTTAGTGCTCCAGGATTAGACGAGGCACCAGTGGCACAACTTGACTGCGGCCCACAGCCAGTTATCTTTGAGAAGCCACGAGAAAGAAGCTACAGACATCTGAAGGCCCTGTACTTGCGAGGTTATATCAATGGGCAGCCTATCAACAAGATGCTGGTGGACACCGGAGCGGTAGTCAACATTATGCCATACTCCATGCTACGTCGGTTGGGACGCTCTAGCTCGGATCTGATCAAGACCAACGTGACATTGAGCAATTTCAACGGCCAAGCGTCTGACGCACAAGGTGTTCTGAACATGGATCTGACCGTAGGAAGGAAAACCATCCCTACGACGTTCTTTATTGTCGATAGCAAGAGCACCTATGCTGTCCTGCTAGGAAGAGATTGGATCCACGCCAACTGTTGCATCCCATCCATGATGCACCAATGCGTAATACAGTGGGATGGAGATGAGGTAGAGGTCGTCCATGCAGATGACTCAGCCGAGATTTCAACGGCTGGCATGAACGCTTGGGAGACAACAGGCCAAGAGCCACTCTCAGGCATCAATTTGGATGACTGCGAGCGCATCGACGTGACAAAGGATGGGGTTAGGCTGGTCTTATCCACCGGCCTAACCGTATAGCAAGAACAAACCTATGGACAAACGTGGCGAGGCCGATCCTTGGGATCGGCCCCAAAGATCTATGGAGGACCATTGCGAAACCTTCATTGAGCGATTCGATCAACATGGAGGCCGATTCCAGCAATCGGCCAAAATTATCCTCACCATACGTTCTGCCTGTATTCAACATCGATCTAATGGGCAGCGGTTACGTCGGCTGATGAGAGTCAACATTAGTCCTAACGGAGCCGACGCTCAAATACAGTGCCTTGGCTAACTACAGAGCCGATATCTGCAGTTACCTGACAGATTCGGCTCGGGGGGCACCTATTCGGATGAACATGTGCGATACATGTGCAGTGAAATATTGGGGGCCGATAGAAAATCGGCCAGTAAAAAAAAAATTTAGCCGATGTACGGACATCGACTTTAGAGCTAAGAAACAAAGCCGATGCACAGCCATCGACTCTAGTACAAATTACACAAGATCTACCAGCTGCGTGTTCAAGACGCGGATTTTCAGTTCAGCTTCAAGGCCTTCTGCTTCCTTGAGGGGGTGAACAATGAGAGCTTCCTCAGCCGCAATGAGCCAATTTTGGTGCCCGAATTTTCTCTTCGAGGACTTCCAACCCTTTGCGCCAGTTCAGCGGAACTGTCAGAAGCGTCAGTTTTGGCATGCAAGGCAGCCTTTTGCTCATTAAGCCATTAGTGTTTTCGTCTACAATATCGGCTTTCAACGGAAGAAGAGGCGATCGATGGGGGCAAGTTTGGCTGGCTCGGCATGGTGGCTGTCTCAGAATTACCTAAGTTCAAAGCCCTTTGACTGATCTGTGCATCCTCACCGATATTCTCGCCTTTACTGAGGCTCGGGGGGCAGCTGGCCTGGTAGATGCTCTGTTTTAGAAGCCGATTGGGGTGTCATCGGCTGATCCTTCGTCGCAACCTTCTTCAAAAATGGTGAGTTCTTGCAGAAGAGGATCACTGGACCTGGTGGGAGGAATTTAAGGGCTCTCTTGAAGACTCCACATTATCCACCAGATCTCAAAGTCATCAGTTGAAGAATTGAAGGATGGATTGTGAAGAACCGATGCGCTGCTATCGGCTCATTGAGCATTGACTAAGTGAACAATCGGCAAAGTCAGTATGAAGGGGAATCGGCTAAATTAGCTTAAAGGAAATCGGCAAAATCAAACTGGGGGAAATTCTTCATTGATAAATAGGATTTCTTACATAAAGAGCTGATTGCTCTCAAAAGGAAATACTAGGGGGTACATTGCCCCATCTACTACTGTTGATCCTATGCTAAGGGTCCTATCTACGGGCCGTCGCTGCCCTCGTCGTCGCCGTCGTCGCCGCTGTCGGCGCTACTCCCGGCGGGCTCATCGTCGCTGCTGCAGCGGCCGCCGGCCGGGCCCTCGTTGTCCTCGTCCTCCTCGTCAGCGTCGTCGTCGTCGCTGTCGAAGTCTCTGAGGTTCCCCGGCCAGGGGCAGAAGCGCTTGGCCGGCGGTTCGTCGGAGGAGGTGTCGTCCTCCTCCTCCTCCTTCTCCTCCTCCTCTTCCTCGGGGGAGGTGAAGTCATCACAGGAGAAGCGATCGTCATCGCTCTCCTCCTCCGTTTCCCCGTCGGCGAGGAAGCGGAGGTCACTTTCCCCGTCGGTCGAGGACTTGTCGTCCTCAGACCAGACGGAGAAATCGTGACTGGATTCCTCCCCGGCTTCGATGGCGCGGCGGATGTTGGCCGCATGGGCCTCCTCCGGGTTCCACTCCAGCGTCGGCTCGCGGGAGGAGGAGGACTGGGTGAAAAGACCCGATGAGGCAGAGGAGGAAGAAGACATGGTGGCACAGGAGGGCTTTTGGAGTGCTAATGCGAAGGGGATGAAGAAGCAAACTGTTTGGAGCGGTTAAATAAAAGGGGATATAGTGGAAATTCAATGCCATAGCAGTTTCCGAGGAAGTGGTGCCCAACGAAAAAAAAATTGCCAGGGCACGCAGAAGTGGAAGAGGCAAGGCATCATGATGAAGGATACTGCGACGGTTCTGCCACGACATGCCCCGACGAAGAAAAGCAGAGTGATTTTGGAATTATCAATTCCAAAACTAGGGGGGCATGTGTTATCACCAGAATTTGACCGAGTCAGAGGTGGGCCGCGATCAAGATGGGCTTGAAGGATATACATGGAAGAAATACATGAATCGGCCTTATATGCAAAGTTTGGGCTAGTTTGCCCTTGTATCTGTAAATATGATAGGATACATGTCGGTTAGTTAGAGTTTGGCCCGTGCACGGTTGGGATTATTCCCACGTTAGAAAGTCTACGGACTATAAATATGTATCTAGGGTTTATGAAATAAAGAACAATCACGTTCACCACAAACCAATCTAGGCGCATCGCCAACTCCCTTGTCTCGAGGGTTTCTTCCGGGTAAGCATCATGCTGCCTAGATCGCATCTTGCGATCTAGGCAGTACAAGTTTATTCGCTGTTCATGCGTTGCTCGTACTGAAGCCTTTTTTATGGCGAGCAACGTAGTTATCTTAGACGTGTTAGGGTTAGCATTGTTCATCGTATCATATGCTGTCGTCGTGCAACCCTGAGACGTCTAGCCGCCCTTACACCTATCTTAGGTGTAAGGGCGGCACCCCGCTTGATCATTATTTAGTAGATCCGATCCGTTATGATTGCTCCTTGTTCTTCAAGGATTAGTTTAATATCTGCATAGTTAGGCCTTACAAACGGGTTGAAGGATCCAGTGGCACGTAGGGTGTAGTTTGCTAGCCCTAGACAGGATGTTCCGGGGATCAACCTCGTGTTGGTTTTTAGGCCTTGTCTAGGGTCGGTTTACGATCACCGTGCGTGGCCGCCAGGCTCAATCACGAGTAGGATGTTCCGATTATGTGGTGAAAACCCTAGATCGTAGTAGGTCGTTTTAGCTTTGTTTTGATCAAGCAGGACCACCATATATTCGTACACCTCGTACGGATCATGGGTGGATCGGCTCTTTGAGCCGATTCACAGGACAACCTGAGAGCCGATCGAGGCTCGTATTTAATGTTTACGTGTATGCCATGCAGGAAACTAAGCGAGGCACATCCATCACCTTCCTGACCAGGTATAGGTCAGGTGGCACGCCCTTGCACCAGCATCGGACGTGCGTGCCGAGTCTTTGCGGGCCATCGCTCGGAGGGACCAGGGCCAGCCGCAGTCCTGGGAGCCTCCCGGCTCTACTGTGTTGCCCGTCGCTGCTCGCCGGTGGGTTTCTGACCGCAACACCATCAACCTTCAACATGCTTCTTGACTCCTACTGGTTCGATAAACCTTGGTTTCTAACTGAGGGAAACTTACTGCTGTACGCATCACACCTTCCACTTGGGGTTCCCAACGGTCGCGTGCTGTACGCGTGTCAGCCACTGCGTAAATGGGTGGTTATAAAGGTGGGATTAAGTATCCGGAAAGTATGAGTTGAGGCATATGGATCAACAGTGGGATTTGTCCATCCCGATGATGGATAGATATACTCTGGGCCCTCTCGGTGGAGTGTCGTCTAATGTCTTGCAAGCATATGAATAAGTTCATAAGAGACCACATACCACGGTACGAGTAAAGAGTACTTGTCAGGAGACGAGGTTGAACAAGGTATAGAGTGATACCGATGATCAAACCTCGGACAAGTAAAATATCGCGTGACAAAGGGAATTGGTATCGTATGTGAATGGTTTATTCGATCACTAAAGTCATCGTTGAATATGTGGGAGCCATTATGGATCTCCAGATCCCGCTATTGGTTATTGGTCGGAGTGAGTACTCAACCATGTCCACATAGTTCACGAACCGTAGGGTGACACACTTAAAGTTGGATGTTGAAATGGTAGATCTTGAATATGGAATGGAGTTCGAATATTTGTTCGGAGTCCCGGATGAGATCACGGACATCACGAGGAGTTCCGGAATGGTCCGGAGAATAAGATTCATATATAGGATGTCATTTTATGTGATTTAAAATGATTCGGAAGGTTCTATGGAAGGTTCTAGAAGGTTCTAGAAAAGTCCGGAAGAAACCACCAAGGAAGGCGGAGTCCCAGTGGGACTCCACCTCCCATGGCCGGCCAACCCTAAGGGGGAGGAGTCCCAAGTGGACTCCCCAAGGGGGGCCGGCCACCCCCTCCCAAGGAAGGTGGAACTCCCACCTCTAGTGGGAGTCCTAGCTTGGGTAGGTTTCATGAGTTATGGAAGGTTTTGGTTTGGGGTCTTATTCGAAGACTTGTAGACCAACTCTTGGGTGTTCCACCTATATAATGAGGGCCAAGGGGAGGGGGCCGGCCACCCCAACACCACAAGGTGGCCGCACCCCTAGAGTGGCCGGCGCCCCCCTCTCCCCAAACCCTAGCCGCCCCGCTCCTCCTTCTCTCCCGCACGCTTAGCGAAGCTCCACCGGAGTTCTCCACCACCACCGACACCACGCCGTCGTGCTACCGGATTCAAGAGGAGCTACTACTTCCGCTGCCCGCTGGAACGGGGAGGTGGACGTCGTCTTCATCAACAACCGAACGTGTGACCGAGTACGGAGGTGCTGCCCGTTCGTGGCGCCGGAGGGATCGTGATCAAGATCTTCTACGCGCTTTTGCAAGCGGCAAGTGAATGTCTACCGCAGCAACAAGAGCCTCATCTTGTAGGCTTTGGAATCTCTTCAAGGGTGAGACTCGATAATCCCCTCGTTGCTACCGTCTTCTAGATTGCATCTTGGCTTGGATTGCGTGTTCGCGGTAGGAAATTTTTTGTTTTCTATGCAACGTTATCCTACAGTGGTATTAGAGCCGTGTCTATGCATAGATGGTTGCACGAGTAGAACACAATGGTTTTGTGGGTGTTGATGCTCTTGTTATCTTTATTTTGAGTACTTTGCATCTTTGTGGCATAGTGGGATGAAACGGCTCGGACTAACTTTACATGACCGCGTTCATGAGACTTGTTCCTCGTTCGACATGCAACTTGTATTGCATAAGAGGCTTTGCGGGTGTCTGTCTCTCCTACTATAGTGAAGATTCAATTTACTCTTCTATTGAAAACATTAGTATCAACGTTGTGGTTCATGTTCGTAGGTAGATTAGATCTCTCTCGAAAACCCTAAACCACGTAAAATATGCAAACCAAATTAGAGACGTCTAACTTGTTTTTGCAGGGTTTGGTGATGTGATATGGCCATAATGTGATGATGAATATGTATGAGATGATCATTATTGTATTGTGGCAACCGGCAGGAGCCTTATGGTTGTCTTTAAATTTCATGTTGAGTAGTATTTCAAAGTAGTTGTAATAGTTGCTACATGGAGGACAATCATGAAGACGGCGCCATTGACCTTGACGCTACGCCGACGATGATGGAGATCATGCCCAAAGATGATGGAGATCATGTCCGTGCTTTGGAGATGAAGATCAAAGGCGCAAAGACAAAAGGGCCATATCATATCACATATGAACTGCATGTGATGTTAATCCTTTTATGCATCTTATTTTGCTTAGATCGCGACGGTAGCATTATAAGATGATCCCTCACTAAAAATCTCAAGATAATAAAGTGTTCATCCTTAGTAGCACCGTTGCCAAGACTTGTCGTTTCGAAGCATCTCGTGATGATCGGGTGTGATAGAATCAACAAGTGCATACAACGGGTGCAAGACAGTTTTGCACATGCGGATACTAAGGTGGCCTTGACGAGCCTAGCATGTACAGACATGGTCTCGGAACACGTGATACCGAAAGGTAGAGCATGAATCATATGGTTGATATGATGAACACTTTGAGTGTTCGCCATTGAAATCACACCTTGTCTCGTGATGATCGGACTTAGGTGCGGTGGATTTGGTTCGTGTGATCACTAAGACAATGCGAGGGATATTGTTTTGAGTGGGAGTTCACCTAGATTTTTAATTATGTTGAATTAAAATTTGAACTCAATTTGTCATAAACTTAGTCTAAACTTTTGCAAATATATGTTGTAGAGATGGCGTCCCCAATCAATTTTAACCAGTTCCTAGAGAAAGAAAAACTTAAGAGCAACGGTAGCAACTTCACCGACTGGTTCCGTCATGTGAGGATCTTCCTCTATGGCGGAAATCTGCAATATGTGCTTGATGCACCGCTAGGTGATCCTCCTGCAGAAACTGAAACCGATGAAGTAAAAGCTGTTTACGAGACTCGGAAAACTCGGTACTCTCAAGTTCAGTGTGCCATCTGTGCGGTCACGGAATCCGATCTTCAAAAACGTTTTGAGCACCACGATCCTCATGAGTTGATGAAAGAGCTGAAAGCTATTTTTGAGACTCATGCGGCCGTGGAATGCTATGAAGCATCGAAACATTTCTTCAACTGTATGATGGAAGAAGGCAGCTCCATTAGTGAGCACATGCTCGCCATGACCGGGCATGCGAAGAAACTCGATGACTTGGGAATAGTGATTCCTAACAGATTGGGATTAATCGTGTCCTTCAATCACTGCCACCAAGTTACAAGAACTTTGTGATGAACTACAATATGCAGAACATGAACAAGGAGTTACCTGAACTCTTTGGCATGCTAAAAGCTGCTGAGATTGAGATCAAGAAAGAGCACCAAGTGTTGATGGTCAACAAGACCACCAGTTTCAAGAAACAGGGCAAGTCTAAGGGAAAATTCAAGAAGGGTGGCAAGAAAGCTGCCACGCCTCCTATGAAACCTAAGAACGGCCCTAAGCCTGATGCTGAGTGCTATTACTGCAAGGAGAAGGGACACTGGAAACGTAATTGCTCCAAGTATCTGGCTGATCTGAAGAGCGGCCTTGTCAAGAAGAAGAAAGAAGGTATATATGATATACATGTTATAGATGTTTATCTCACTGGTTCTCGTTCTAGTACCTGGGTATTTGATACTGGTTCGGTTGCTCATATTTGTAACTCGAAACAGGAACTAAAGAATAAACGAAGACTACTGAAAGATGAAGTGACGATGCGCGTTGGAAACGGATCCAAAGTCGATGTGATCGCTGTCGGCACACTTCCTCTACATCTACCTTCATGATTAGTTTTAAGCCTAAATAATTGTTATTTTGTACCCGCGTTGAGCATGAACATTATATCTGGATCTTGTTTAATGCAAGACGGTTATTCATTCAAGTATGAGAATAATGGTTGTTCTATTTTTATGAATAATATCTTTTATGGTCGAGCACTAGAAAAGAATGGCTTATTTCTGTTAGATCTCGATAGTAGTGATACGCATATACATAACATTGATGCTAAGCGAATTAAATTGAATGATAATTCTACTTATATGTGGCACTGTCGTCTTGGTCATATTGGAGTGAAACGCATGAAGAAACTCCATACCGATGGATTACTTGAATCACTTGACTTTGAGTCACTTGATAGATGCGAAGCATGTCTAATGGGAAAAATGACTAAGACTCCATTTTCTGGTATGATGGAGCGAGCTACAGACTTATTGGAAATCATACATACCAATGTGTGCGGACCAATGAGTGTAGCATCACGCGGTGGTTATCGTTATGTTCTAACCTTCACAGATGATCTGAGTAGATATGGATATATCTATTTCATGAAACATAAATCCGAAACTTTCGAGAAGTTTAAGGAATTCCAAAGTGAAGTAGAAAATCAACGTAACAAGAAGATTAAATTTCTACGATCTGATCGTGGAGGTGAATATCTGAGTTATGAGTTTGGCATGCATTTAAAGAAATGCGGAATACTTTCACAATTGACACCGCCAGGAACACCACAACGAAACGGTGTGTCCGAACGTCGTAATCGAACTCTCTTAGATATGGTTCGTTCTATGATGTCTCTTACTGATTTGCCGTTATCATTTTGGAGTTATGCATTAGAGACAGCCGCATTCACTTTAAATAGAGCACCATCAAAATCCGTAGAAACGACACCGTATGAATTATGGTTTAATAAGAAACCTAAGCTGTCGTTCCTGAAAGTTTGGGGTTGCGAAGCCTATGTAAAGAAGTTACAACCGGACAAGCTAGAACCCAAAGCGGAGAAATGCGTCTTCATAGGGTACCCTAAGGAAACTATAGGGTACACTTTCTATCATAGATCCGAAGGCAAAATCTTTGTTGCTAAGAACGGAACCTTTCTTGAGAAAGAATCTCTCACTAAAGAAGTGACTGGAAGAAAAGTAGAACTCGATGAGATTGATGAATCTATACTCGTTGATCAGAGTAGCGCAGTACCGGAAGTTGTACCTGTACCGCCTACACCGGCAACAGAGGAAGCTAATGATAATGATCATGAAACTTCGAACGAGGAAACTACTGAACCTCGCAGATCGACAAGGGAGCGTGCCACTCCTGATTGGTATGATCCTTGTCTAAATGTCATGATTGTGGATAACAATGATGAGGACCCTGCGACGTATGAAGAAGCGATGATGAGCCCAGATTCCAACAAATGGCAAGAAGCCATGAAATCCGAAATGGGATCCATGTATGATAACAAAGTATGGACTTTGGTAGACTTACCTGATAGCCGAAAGGCTGTCGAGAATAAATGGATTTTCAAGAGAAAAACAGATGCTGATGGTAATATTACTGTCTATAAAGCTCGACTTGTCGCAAAGGGTTTCCGACAAATTCAAGGAGTTGACTACAATGAGACTTTCTCACCTGTAGCGAAGCTAAAATCTGTGAGGATTTTGTTAGTAATAGCTGCATTTTTCGATTATGAGATTTGGCAGATGGATGTCAAAACGGCGTTCCTTAATGGAGACATTGAGGAAGAGTTGTATATGGTACAACCCAAAGGTTTTGTCGATCCTAAAAATGCAACAAAGTATGCAAACTTCAGCGTTCAATCTATGGACTGAAGCAAGCATCAAGAAGTTGGAACCGACGCTTTGATAAGGTGATCAAAGACTTCGGGTTTATACAGTGTCATGGAGAGGCCTGTATTTACAAGAAAGTGAGTGGGAGCTCTGTAGCATTTCTGATATTATATGTAGATGACATATTATTGATCGAAAATGATATAGAACTATTAAGCAGTGTAAAAGGTTATTTGAATAATAGTTTTTCAATGAAAGACCTTGGTGAAGCATCGTATATATTAGGCATCAAGATTTATAGAGATAGATCAAGACGCCTAATAGGGCTATCACAGAGTACATATCTGGACAAGATTCTAAAGAAGTTTAGAATGGACGAAAGTAAGAAAGGGTTCTTACCTATGTTACCAGGCAAGGTCTTGAGTAAGACTCAAGGACCGGCTACGGCAGAAGAAAGAGAAAGGATGAGTAATATCCCCTATGCCTCGGCAGTAGGATCTATCATGTATGCCATGCTATGTACTAGACCGGATATAGCACATGTCGTTAGTTTGACTAGCGTGATATCAAAGTGATCCAGGAATGGAACACTGGACAGCGGTCAAGAATATCCTAAAGTACTTGAAAAGAACTAAGGATATGTTTCTTTGTTATGGAGGTGACCAAGAGCTCGTTGTAAACGGTTACACCGATGCAAGTTGGAACACTGATCCTGATGACTCTAAGTCACAGTCTGGGTACGTGTTTATATTGAATGGTGCTGCAGTAAGCTGGGCAAGCTCGAAGCAGTGCACGGTGGCGAATTCTTCAACAGAATCATAGTATATAGCGGCTTCAGAGGCTTCATCAGAAGCGGTATGGATGAAGAGGTTCATTGTAGAGCTCGGTGTGGTTCCTAGTGCATTGGACCCATTAATCATTTACTGTGATAACATGGGTGCCATCGCCAATGCACAAGAGCCAAGGTCACACAAGAGGCTGAAGCATATCAAGCTGCGTTACCACTCGATTCGCGAGTACATCGAAGATGGAGAAGTAAAGATTTGCAAAGTACACACTGATCTGAATGTAGCAGATCCGTTGACTAAAGCTCTCCCTAGGGCAAAGCATGACCAACACCAGAATGCCATGGGTGTTAGGTATATTACAATGTAATCTAGATTATTGACTCTAGTGCAAGTGGGAGACCGAAGGAGATATGCCCTAGAGGCAATAATAAAGTGGTTATTATTTATATCTTTATGTTTATGATAAATGTTTATATGTCATGCTATAATTGTATTAACCGAAATATTAGTACATGTGTGATATGTAAACAACAAAGAGTCCCTAGTATGTGTCACATCCCGAAATTTTCTAAAATTCGGAATGTAAAATAAAAATAAATTTGATGCTTGATTGTTTGAAATTGATTGAAAATTCACAAAGAATTAAAACTTTTCATAGGTTATTTACAAGTTAATTCCAAAATAGTATTTGTAAAAGACTTTTGATTTTAAAGTATTTTCAAAATCAAACATATCCTTGCTTTCAAAGTTTTCAAATCCTTAATGGAATTCTTTTTAAGAAAACAAAATCCTGGAAAACTTTTCTTACAAAATATTTCCCAAATAGCCATATAGGCCAAGTGTATATGATTATTATTTTATTTTCACAAATGGATTTTAAAAAGGTTTCTTGATTGTCCTAAAACACTATTTTAATTTTTACAAATTTTTAGAAACTTGTTTGCTACACTTTTGTTGAAACCACCTCATATAGCCATAGTGGCAAAATTGTAATAAAAATAATATAAAATAATAATTTATAAAATTTAAGTATTTGTGTTATCCTATAATGAGCAAAATAATTTTACAAACTTACAGAAATTCGTTTCACTTAAATCAAAATTATAAAACTCATTTTATAAAAGAAACAAGTAATAGAAAAAAAAGAAAAAAATAAAGTGGGCCGGCCAGCCGGACCGACCGGCCCAGCAAGCAAACTCAGCCCAGCCGGACCGACCGGCCACGCCCGAGCGAGCTCGGTGTTCGTGTCTGGCACGAAACGATTTTAGTTTTGCCAAAACTTATCTTCACTTAAACATAGTTTTCTTGAGCTACACAACTCCAAATTCAGATCCCTTTGTTTCTACGCGTTCCTAACTTCGAGGCCCATCTTTTCCACGACCTATGGTCTATATAAAGACACCAACACGTCGCAGTTTCGTTTTCCCTTTACTCGTCTCGAAATCCTAGATCAGCGAATCTTAACTCGTTGATTTGACCACCTAAACTACCTCAAATCGCTTCGGGCTCTACACGAAAGTTGTAGATCTCGTCGAGATCTTTCAATCCCGACCAATCTCATCTCTTTTCATTCACCATACACGGATAATTTCGCATCGCAAGGCGTCAGGTCTGACAGAGGGAATCTTCAATTAGTTCGTGCTCGTTCCCCGAAATCCAAATTTCTTTGGTGAGTATGTAGATCTGATCATCCTCTATAACTTTCATGTTGAAAGTTTTTCGATTTGAAGTACCAACTTGTCGCTCATCTACAAATCTATTTCGCGTCAACCGGAGCCAAATCGAGTTTCAAAACGATCTCGAATCGTCATGACTTCAACACGGAAGTTGTTCCTCTCATCAAGATCTTTCAATTGCCGCAAGTTTCACCTTGTTTCGTTCACCGAGCAAGGAGAAAATGATGTTACAAAATTCAGATCTTATAAGGTATAACCCAGATCTTGTCAAACTAATTATGCCATTGTAAAATGTAATTTGTTAGTTAGATAGATCTATTAATTCTATAAAACTTTGATGTAGAAAGTTTTTCCATCTGAGCAAATTTTTCTATCAATTTTATGACATCATCATGACATCAGCATAGTCAACTCAGTCTGGTCAAACTCAAACTGCAGTCAGCGGTACGGTCAGCAGTACAGTCAGCGGTACAGTCAGCAGTACAGTCAGCGGTCAATTATACAGTCAGCAGTACAGTCAGCGTCTCGGTCAAACTCATTTTAAATGTAAATTTTAAATATCAGATTATATGTCCAACTTAGAAATTCATTATAAAATCATCCACAGGTCCAAAATTTACAAACTTTATATCGTTGGAAAGCTTATAACATGTAGAATCCAAATATGCAAGAATACTGTATATGTTATGCATTAGTTTTCGAATCATAATTCAAATGATTTAATTAATCCTTTTTCACTATAAAAATTATATCAAATAATCTACTGGTCCAAATTTAACAAATTTGTACTTTCTGGAATCCTCAGATCATGTACTTCAACTTAGTATAGGAGTTGTACAACTTTGATACGTGCACAAACTAGCTTTAGTAAAATCTATCCGAATCAGTAATTCGAAGATAATTCAAATTCTATAAATCGTTTCGAATAATTCCAATTGCACTACTTTTGTATTACTATAACCTATCCAGGAAAGCCAAATTCATATTTTTACAACCCATAATGCTTGCTGTAGCTAATTAATAGGGTTGTATATGTAAAGTAGATACTCGATTAATGGTTTTTCTAAATCAAATTAAATGTCCAGAATACTTTATTAACATTGCACATATCAGAGAGCACCTAATGGAACACATAAACACTACATCTCTTGTGAAATCAATTGGTGCATAGCATGCATGCATGTCTATGATTGTTCATATCGAATGTTTGTTTATTTTTGTTGTTGTTGAATGGTATGTTTATAATGTGCTATATTCTATGTTATAGTTGGTACGGAGAGTAACGTATTTTGATTAAGAGAAGTGAACGCGCTTCGACTACCAAAAAGGCAAGTGACACTCAAATCCTACTTATTTTAATTATGCATTAGTGTTTTGAAACTAGTATGCATGGTAGGATTTTGTTTTCAAAAGTAAATTATTGTGCTATGCTTAGCAAACCCTAGTAGTGTGTAGCTACTCCTAAACCCATTGCTAGGATGCCTTAATTTTTCCTTTGCAACATCAAATGCCAAATGCTGTTTCGTTATTGGTTGTGAGTGTTTGAAAATTTTAAAATTAACAACCCTAATGAAACACCTGGGTGGATTGGTTGATTGGTGGACGGCTGCTCAGGTCCACGCCCCTAGTAGGCTGAAGTGGCGAAGTCCACGCCCCTAGTTGGCTGAAGTGGTGAATCCCTGAGAGTTCGCATGTTGTAGAGTGGTCGCTTTTGACTGCACACCTGGTTTTCACCAGGGGATCGTGTGGGGGTTTACTACCTATGAGGGGTTTTAAGCTTGTGAGTTCCACTTGTGGTTGGCCACCCAGGATTAAAGAGATTACCATGTCGTCCATGTTTTAGTTAGCTTCCAGTGCAGCCTTATGGTATTATGGGCTCTGCCGGGATTAAGTAAGTTGTGGGGGTTCAACTTGTGACTAGACAGTGGGTGGAGGCGACGGCCAAGGGAACGGGTCTAGTTTGTATGGTTGAATTCTTCTTCTGAAAGATCTTGTCTCATTCTTCTCTTGGGAAGGGTGGGTCGTAAGGTGAAAGTGCACAACCTCTCGAGAGTTAAACCTAAGATCTTAGCCGTGTCCCCGGTTATGGACAATTTGAGCTTCTAGGCAAGGAATGTACGAAAGAATCTCATCACCTTTTCTGAATGTGTTTAAAATTGATCAACCTTCGAAAACTCATGGGAGATGTAACCATGTGATTATTCTGAAACCCATGGAGGATTTAACCATGGTGTGATTTCATAATGTCATACAAAGTGATTTTCAAAATGTTTTGTTTTGAAATAAAATATAGGATAAAATTGGCTTTATGCAAATTTGCCTAAACTCCACTTGCCAAATATCATGTAGATAGTCATGCCCAAAACAGCCACCATATAAGTGTCATTTGCCAGTACATCATTGTACTGACCTCCATTCGTGGGGCTGCATATTCAAACGTGCAGGATTTTCTAAGGAGAAGTACGTGGTAGGATCTCGAGTCTACATTCCCACATGACTGCCTGTGGCACATGAAGAAGATGAAGGCTCATTGATGACTTACTTTCCGCTGTGTATGTTCTGAATATTGTTGAGCTAGTCCATGTGACTATGCAATTTGTAAGGTTTTACTTTACCCTTTGGATCAAAGATGTAGTAATTTGATACTATTGCAATGATTACTATATTTTGTAATGTGTGTGCTATCAGTGATCCCGGGAATAGCACTATACACAGGTATCTTACCTTTATTAAAAGGTAGGGTGTTACAGAATGGTATCAGAGCATAGTGTTGCCTGTAGGATCGAGACCCTAGGTTTGGATTAGAAATAGGAAGACCCTAGGATGAAAATTTTGTCTAATCCTATTTTAATCAAAAAGATGTTTGCTTTATGAACTTCTGGTATTCTCATCTATTCCATCTTCAAAATTGTTTTCCTCTCACCTTAGATGACCCACTTCATGAAAACCATCAAGGAAGTAGAGATGGTGACCTTGTGCCTGAAGTGAGGAACTGCTGCTTCATGTGACATTCTTCGACTTTGCTAGAAGTGTTGCATGGGAGACAAATGAAGGACTTGATGGAAGACTTCGATGTAGACTACACAATACACGAAGATACACCGAAGGATTAGAATAGAAACTTGATGCATCCAATATAGAAATAGACTAGACCACCATTAGTTCTCATTTAGCGAACCAACGATAAAGTAACAAAATATTGATCATACCAAATTGAGGTATGACCATACTAGTTTGTTCGTGTTTGATGAAACATATTGCTTGATGCTTGATAGAAGTTGTTTGTAAGATGTTTTACCTTGATCTGATGTGTTTGGGTAGGAAATCTTCTTTAGAACCTTTCTATCTGTTCTCATCTATACCCAACCTAGAGAATGTTTTCTCGGCAACTCGCCATGAAGACAACAGTAGTGAAACCAACCTTGATGATTCCTATCAAGATGAAGAAGCATAGGATGTGAGATACGCAAAACCCTAGTTAGGGATCGATAGAAATATTTTCAAAACAATTCAATAATGGGGATTGAAACATTGATTCAATCATTCCATGTAAGTTTTATCAAACTTGTGAGGTTGACCAAGAGTTAGAATACGAGATATACCAAACTGAAAACAAGGAAATGATTGGGTGCGACATGGATTGGCCCCCATGACGACTACTCATATTGTTTACTCTTGTATGAGGAATGGTAAATCTAGAGAGACATACCTACAAGAGAGACGTCGCTGATAAGCCTGAACCATATGATGAATAGATATTATGCCCTTATAGTAGGCAAGTGCTACCAACCGTAGGACTACGGTGAGTTTGAAGACCCAACCACTAGATAAAGAATAGCGGAAGACCGTCGATGACACCGACAAGTAAGAATATGAAGGATGCCTTGAAGTAATCTCATGTTGGTCTTTCGTTTGACCTAAGGAGTGACCCATCAGTATCAAAAATTAGTTCAACCAAACATTTGGATTAGAAGTCGTACTATGAAGGAACCTTTTAGACTCATCTTGGAGAGATATGTTGTTCACTATATGTGAATAAATATTCGCCTAGTGAACATTAACTCAGAAGCCATAAGCCTTAGATATTTTCAAAAGATACCTTAGGTCAAGCCAAATCCTCGGATGTGCCAAGCCATATCCAAGTTCAGCATAGCCTAAACCCAAGACTTAAGACTACCTAACAAAAGCCTCTTTAAGGGTGGTAGCACTCATGCCTATCTGGAACCCAAAACTTTCTAACCTTTCTCAAATCTCAAGGACGAGATTTCCTTTAAGGGTGGTAGTCTGTCACATCCCGAAATTTTCTAAAATTCGGAATGTAAAATAAAAATAAATTTGATGCTTGATTGTTTGAAATTGATTGAAAATTCACAAAGAATTAAAACTTTTCATAGGTTATTTACAAGTTAATTCCAAAATAGTATTTTTAAAAGACTTTCGATTTTAAAGTATTTTCAAAATCAAACATATCCTTGCTTTCAAAGTTTTCAAATCCTTAATGGAATTCTTTTTAAGAAAACAAAATCCTGGAAAACTTTTCTTACAAAATATTTCCCAAATAGCCATATAGGCCAAGTGTATATGATTATTATTTTATTTTCACAAATGGATTTTAAAAAGGTTTCTTGATTGTCCTAAAACACTATTTTAATTTTTACAAATTTTTAGAAACTTGTTTGCTACACTTTTGTTGAAACCACCTCATATAGCCATAGTGGCAAAATTGTAATAAAAATAATATAAAATAATAATTTATAAAATTTAAGTATTTGTGTTATCCTATAATGAGCAAAATAATTTTACAAACTTACAGAAATTCGTTTCACTTAAATCAGAATTATAAAACTCATTTTATAAAAGAAAAAAGTAATAGAAAAAAAAAGAAAAAAAAATAAAGTGGGCCGGCCAGCCGGACCGACCGGCCCAGCAAGCAAACTCAGCCCAGCCGGACCGACCGGCCACGCCCGAGCGAGCTCATGTTCGTGTGTGGAGGAAACGATTTTCGTTTTGCCAAAACTTATCTTCACTTAAACATAGTTTTCTTGAGCTACACAACTCCAAATTCAGATCTTTTTTTCTACGCATTCCTAACTTCGAGGCCCACCCTTTCCACCGACCTATGGTCTATATAAAGCCACCAACACGTCGCAGTTTCATTTTCCCTTTACTCGTCTCGAAATCCTAGATCAGCGAATCTTAACTCGTTGATTTGACCACCTAAACTACCTCAAATCGCTTCGGGCTCTACACGAAAGTTGTAGATCTCGTCGAGATCTTTCAATCCCGACCAATCTCATCTCTTTTCATTCACCATACACGGATAATTTCGCATCGCAAGGCGTCAGATCTGACAAAGGGAATCTTCAATTAGTTCATGCTCGTTCCCCGAAATCCAAATTCCTTTGGTGAGTATGTAGATTTGATCTTCGAATACAACTTTCATGTTGAAAGTTTTTCGATTTGAAGTACCCACTTGTCGCTCATCTACAGATCTATTTCGAGTCAACCGGAGCCAAATCGAGTTTCAAAACGATCTCGAATCGTCATGACTTCAACACGGAAGTTGTTCCTCTCATCAAGATCTTTCAATTGCCGCAAGTTTCACCTTGTTTCGTTCACCGAGCAAGGAGAAAATGATGTTACAAAATTCAGATCTTATAAGGTATAACCCAGATCTTGTCAAACTAATTATGCCATTGTAAAATATAATTTGTTAGTTAGATAGATCTATTAATTCTATACAACTTTGATGTAGAAAGTTTTTCCATCTGAGCAAAATTTTCTGTCAACTTTATGACATCATCATGACATCAGCATAGTCAACTCAGTCTGGTCAAACTCAAACTGCAGTCAGCGGTACGGTCAGTAGTACAGTCAGCGGTACAGTCAGCAGTACAGTCAGCGGTCAATTATACAGTCAGCAGTACAGTCAGCGTCTCGGTCAAACTCATTTTAAATGTAAATTTTAAATATCAGATTATATGTCCAACTTAGAAATTCATTATAAAATCATCCAGAGGTCCAAAATTTACAAACTTTATATCGTTGGAAAGCTTATAACATGTAGAATCCAAATATGCAAGAATACTGTATATGTTATGCATTAGTTTTCGAATCATAATTCAAATGATTTAATTAATCCTTTTTCACTATAAAAATTATATCAAATAATCTACTGGTCCAAATTTAACAAATTTGTACTTTCTGGAATCCTCAGATCATGTACTTCAACTTAGTACAGGAGTTGTACAACTTTGATACGTGCACAAACTAGCTTTAGTATAATCTATCCGAATCAGTAATTCGAAGATAATTCAAATTCTATAAATCGTTTTCGAATAATTCCAATTGCACTACTTTTGTATTACTATAACCTATCCAGGGAAGCCAAATTCATATTTTTACAACCCATAATGCTTGCTGTAGCTAATTAATAGGGTTGTATATGTAAAGTAGATACTCGATTAATGGTTTTTCTAAATCAAATTAAATGTCCAGAATACTTTATTAACATTTGCACATGTCAGAGAGCACCTAATGGAACACATAAACACTACCTCTCTTGTGAAATCAATTGGTGCATAGCATGCATGCATGTCTGTGATTGTTCATATCGAATGTTTGTTTATTTTTGTTGTTGTTGAATGGTATGTTTATGATGTGCTATATTCTATGTTATAGTTGGTACGGAGAGTAACGTATTTTGATTAAGAGAAGTGAACGCGCTTCGACTACCAAAAAGGCAAGTGACACTCAAATCCTACTTATTTTAATTATGCATTAGTGTTTTGAAACTAGTATGCATGGTAGGATTTTGTTTTCAAAAGTAAATTATTGTGCTATGCTTAGCAAACCCTAGTAGTGTGTAGCTACTCCTAAACCCATTGCTAGGATGCCTTAATTTTTGCTTTGCAACATCAAATGCCAAATGCTGTTTCGTTATTGGTTGTGAGTGTTTGAAAATTTTAAAATTAACAACCCTAATGAAACACCTGGGTGGATTGGTTGATTGGTGGACGGCTGCTCAGGTCCACGCCCCTAGTAGGCTGAAGTGGCGAAGTCCACGCCCCTAGTTGGCTGAAGTGGTGAATCCCTGAGAGTTCGCATGTTGTAGAGTGGTCGCTTTTGACTGCACACCTGGTTTTCACCAGGGGATCGTGTGGGGGTTTACTACCTGTGAGGGGTTTTAAGCTTGTGAGTTCCACTTGTGGTTGGCCACCCAGGATTAAAGAGATTACCATGTCATCCATGTTTTAGTTAGCTTCCAGTGCAGCCTTATGGTATTATGGGCTCTGCCGGGATTAAGTAAGTTGTGGGGGTTCAACTTGTGACTAGACAGTGGGTGGAGGCGACGGCCAAGGGAACGGGTCTAGTTTGTATGGTTGAATTCTTCTTCTGAAAGATCTTGTCTCATTCTTCTATTGGGAAGGGTGGGTCGTAAGGTGAAAGTGCACAACCTCTCGAGAGTTAAACCTAAGATCTTAGCCGTGTCCCCGATTATGGACAATTTGAGCTTCTAGGCAAGGAATGTACGGAAGAATCTCATCACCTTTTCTGAATGTGTTTAAAATTGATCAACCTTCGAAAACTCATGGGAGATGTAACCATGTGATTATTCTGAAACCCATGGAGGATTTAACCATGGTGTGATTTCATAATGTCATACAAAGTGATTTTCAAAATGTTTTGTTTTGAAATAAAATATAGGATAAAATTGGCTTTATGCAAATTTGCCTAAACTCCACTTGCCAAATATCATGTAGATAGTCATGCCCAAAACAGCCACCATATAAGTGTCATTTGCCAGTACATCATTGTACTGACCTCCATTCGTGGGGCTGCATATTCAAACGTGCAGGATTTTCTGAGGAGAAGTACGTGGTAGGATCTCGAGTCTACATTCCAACATGACTGCCTGTGGCACATGAAGAAGATGAAGGCTCATTGATGACTTACTTTCCGCTGTGTATGTTCTGAATATTGTTGAGCTAGTCCATGTGACTATGCAATTTGTAAGGTTTTACTTTACCCTTTGGATCAAAGATGTAGTAATTTGATACTATTGCAATGATTACTATATTTTGTAATGTGTGTGCTATCAGTGATCCCGGGAATAGCACTATACACAGGTATCTTACCTTTATTAAAAGGTAGGGTGTTACAGAATGGTATCAGAGCATAGTGTTGCCTGTAGGATCGAGACCCTAGGTTTGGATTAGAAATAGGAAGACCCTAGGATGAAAATTTTGTCTAATCCTATTTTAATCAAAAAGATGTTTGCTTTGTGAACTTCTGGTATTCTCATCTATTCCATCTTCAAAATTGTTTTCCTCTCACCTTAGATGACCCACTTCATGAAAACCATCAAGGAAGTAGAGATGGTGACCTTGTGCCTGAAGTGAGGAACTGCTGCTTCATGTGACATTCTTCGACTTTGCTAGAAGTGTTGCATGGGAGACAAATGAAGGACTTGATGGAAGACTTCGATGTAGACTACACAATACACGAAGATACACCGAAGGATTAGAATA
Source organism: Lolium perenne (assembly GCF_019359855.2). Lineage (NCBI taxonomy): Eukaryota > Viridiplantae > Streptophyta > Magnoliopsida > Poales > Poaceae > Lolium > Lolium perenne. Next base: position 100,533,110 of record NC_067246.2, on the reverse strand, counting down.
GAAACTTGATGCATCCAATATAGAAATAGACTAGACCACCATTAGTTCTCATTTAGCGAACCAACGATAAAGTAATAAAATATTGATCATACCAAATTGAGGTATGACCATACTAGTTTGTTCGTGTTTGATGAAACATATTGCTTGATGCTTGATAGAAGTTGTTTGTAAGATGTTTTACCTTGATCTGATGTGTTTGGGTAGGAAATCTTCTTTAGAACCTTTCTATCTGTTCTCATCTATACCCAACCTAGAGAATGTTTTCTCGGCAACTCGCCATGAAGACAACAGTAGTGAAACCAACCTTGATGATTCCTATCAAGATGAAGAAGCATAGGATGTGAGATACGCAAAACCCTAGTTAGGGATCGATAGAAATATTTTCAAAACAATTCAATAATGGGGATTGAAACATTGATTCAATCATTCCATGTAAGTTTTATCAAACTTGTGAGGTTGACCAAGAGTTAGAATACGAGATATACCAAACTGAAAACAAGGAAATGATTGGGTGCGACATGGATTGGCCCCCATGACGACTACTCATATTGTTTACTCTTGTATGAGGAATGGTAAATCTAGAGAGACATACCTACAAGAGAGACGTCGCTGATAAGCCTGAACCATATGATGAATAGATATTATGCCCTTATAGTAGGCAAGTGCTGCCAATCGTAGGACTACGGTGAGTTTGAAGACCCAACCACTAGATAAAGAATAGCGGAAGACCGTCGATGACACCGACAAGTAAGAATATGAAGGATGCCTTGAAGTAATCTCATGTTGGTCTTTCGTTTGACCTAAGGAGTGACCCATCAGTATCAAAAATTAGTTCAACCAACCATTTGGATTAGAAGTCGTACTATGAAGGAACCTTTTAGACTCATCGTGGAGAGATATGTTGTTCACTATATGTGAATAAATATTCGCCTAGTGAACATTAACTCAGAAGCCATAAGCCTTAGATATTTTCAAAAGATACCTTAGGTCAAGCCAAATCCTCGGATGTGCCAAGTCATATCCAAGTTCAGCTTAGCCTAAACCCAAGACTTAAGACTACCTAACAAAAGCCTCTTTAAGGGTGGTAGCACTCATGCCCATCTGGAACCCAAAACTTTCTAACCTTTCTCAAATCTCAAGGACGAGATTTCCTTTAAGGGTGGTAGTCTGTCACATCCCGAAATTTTCTAAAATTCGGAATGTAAAATAAAAATAAATTTGATGCTTGATTGTTTAAAATTGATTGAAAATTCACAAAGAATTAAAACTTTTCATAGGTTATTTACAAGTTAATTCCAAAATAGTATTTTTAAAAGACTTTCGATTTTAAAGTATTTTCAAAATCAAACATATCCTTGCTTTCAAAGTTTTCAAATCCTTAATGGAATTCTTTTTAAGAAAACAAAATCCTGGAAAACTTTTCTTACAAAATATTTCCCAAATAGCCATATAGGCCAAGTGTATATGATTATTATTTTATTTTCACAAATGGATTTTAAAAAGGTTTCTTGATTGTCCTAAAACACTATTTTAATTTTTACAAATTTTTAGAAACTTGTTTGCTACACTTTTGTTGAAACCACCTCATATAGCCATAGTGGCAAAATTGTAATAAAAATAATATAAAATAATAATTTATAAAATTTAAGTATTTGTGTTATCCTATAATGAGCAAAATAATTTTACAAACTTACAGAAATTCGTTTCACTTAAATCAGAATTATAAAACTCATTTTATAAAAGAAACAAGTAATAGAAAAAAAAGAAAATAAAATAAAGTGGGCCGGCCAGCCGGACCGACCGGCCCAGCAAGCAAACTCAGCCCAGCCGGACCGACCGGCCACGCCCGAGCGAGCTCGTGTTCCTGTCTGGCACGAAACGATTTTTGTTTTGCCAAAACTTATCTTCACTTAAACATAGTTTTCTTGAGCTACACAACTCCAAATTCAGATCCTTTTTTTCTACGCGTTCCTAACTTCGAGGCCCACCTTTTTCACCGACCTATGGTCTATATAAAGCCACCAACACGTCGCAGTTTTATTTTCCCTTTGCTCGTCTCGAAATCCTAGATCAGCGAATCTTAACTCGTTGATTTGACCACCTAAACTAACTCAAATCGCTTCGGGCTCTACACGAAAGTTGTAGATCTCGTCGATATCTTTCAATCCCGACCAATCTCATCTCTTTTCATTCACCATACACGGATAATTTCGCATCGCAAGGCGTCAGATCTGACAAAGGGAATCTTCAATTAGTTCATGCTCGTTCCCCGAAATCCAAATTCCTTTGGTGAGTATGTAGATCTGATCTTCCTCTACAACTTTCATGTTGAAAGTTTTTTGATTTGAAGTACCCACTTGTCGCTCATCTACAGATCTATTTCGAGTCAACCGGAGCCAAATCGAGTTTCAAAACTATCTCGAATCGTCATGACTTCAACACGGAAGTTGTTCCTCTCATCAAGATCTTTCAATTGCCGCAAGTTTCACCTTGTTTCGTTCACCGAGCAAGGAGAAAATGATGTTACAAAATTCAGATCTTATAAGGTATAACCCAGATCTTGTCAAACTAATTATGCCATTGTAAAATATAATTTGTTAGTTAGATAGATCTATTAATTCTATACAACTTTGATGTAGAAAGTTTTTCCATCTGAGCAAAATTTTCTGTCAACTTTATGACATCATCATGACATCAGCATAGTCAACTCAGTCTGGTCAAACTCAAACTGCAGTCAGCGGTACGGTCAGTAGTACAGTCAGCGGTACAGTCAGCAGTACAGTCAGCGGTCAATTATACAGTCAGCAGTACAGTCAGCGTCTCGGTCAAACTCATTTTAAATGTAAATTTTAAATATCAGATTATATGTCCAACTTAGAAATTCATTATAAAATCATCCAGAGGTCCAAAATTTACAAACTTTATATCGTTGGAAAGCTTATAACATGTAGAATCCAAATATGCAAGAATACTGTATACGTTATGCATTAGTTTTCGAATCATAATTCAAATGATTTAATTAATCCTTTTTCACTATAAAAATTATATCAAATAATCTACTGGTCCAAATTTAACAAATTTGTACTTTCTGGAATCCTCAGATCATGTACTTCAACTTAGTATAGGAGTTGTACAACTTTGATACGTGCACAAACTAGCTTTAGTAAAATCTATCCGAATCAGTAATTCGAAGATAATTCAAATTCTATAAATCGTTTTCGAATAATTCCAATTGCACTACTTTTGTATTACTATAACCTATCCAGGGAAGCCAAATTCATATTTTTACAACCCATAATGCTTGCTGTAGCTAATTAATAGGGTTGTATATGTAAAGTAGATACTCGATTAATGGTTTTTCTAAATCAAATTAAATGTCCAGAATACTTTATTAACATTGCACATATCAGAGAGCACCTAATGGAACACATAAACACTACCTCTCTTGTGAAATCAATTGGTGCATAGCATGCATGCATGTCTATGATTGTTCATATCGAATGTTTGTTTATTTTTTTTGTTGTTGAATGGTATGTTTATGATGTGCTATATTCTATGTTATAGTTGGTACGGAGAGTAACGTATTTTGATTAAGAGAAGTGAACGCGCTTCGACTACCAAAAAGGCAAGTGACACTCAAATCCTACTTATTTTAATTATGCATTAGTGTTTTGAAACTAGTATGCATGGTAGGATTTTGTTTTCAAAAGTAAATTATTGTGCTATGCTTAGCAAACCCTAGTAGTGTGTAGCTACTCCTAAACCCATTGCTAGGATGCCTTAATTTTTGCTTTGCAACATCAAATGCCAAATCTTTGTTTCGTTATTGGTTGTGAGTGTTTGAAAATTTTAAAATTAACAACCCTAATGAAACACCTGGGTGGATTGGTTGATTGGTGGACGGCTGCTCAGGTCCACGCCCCTAGTAGGCTGAAGTGGCGAAGTCCACGCCCCTAGTTGGCTGAAGTGGTGAATCCCTGAGAGTTCGCATGTTGTAGAGTGGTCGCTTTTGACTGCACACCTGGTTTTCACCAGGGGATCGTGTGGGGGTTTACTACCTGTGAGGGGTTTTAAGCTTGTGAGTTCCACTTGTGGTTGGCCACCCAGGATTAAAGAGATTACCATGTCGTCCATGTTTTAGTTAGCTTCCAGTGCAGCCTTATGGTATTATGGGCTCTGCCGGGATTAAGTAAGTTGTGGGGGTTCAACTTGTGACTAGACAGTGGGTGGAGGCGACGGCCAAGGGAACGGGTCTAGTTTGTATGGTTGAATTCTTCTTCTGAAAGATCTTGTCTCATTCTTCTATTGGGAAGGGTGGGTCGTAAGGTGAAAGTGCACAACCTCTCGAGAGTTAAACCTAAGATCTTAGCCGTGTCCCCGATTATGGACAATTTGAGCTTCTAGGCAAGGAATGTACGGAAGAATCTCATCACCTTTTCTGAATGTGTTTAAAATTGATCAACCTTCGAAAACTCATGGGAGATGTAACCATGTGATTATTCTGAAACCCATGGAGGATTTAACCATGGTGTGATTTCATAATGTCATACAAAGTGATTTTCAAAATGTTTTGTTTTGAAATAAAATATAGGATAAAATTGGCTTTATGCAAATTTGCCTAAACTCCACTTGCCAAATATCATGTAGATAGTCATGCCCAAAACAGCCACCATATAAGTGTCATTTGCCAGTACATCATTGTACTGACCTCCATTCGTGGGGCTGCATATTCAAACGTGCAGGATTTTCTGAGGAGAAGTACGTGGTAGGATCTCGAGTCTACATTCCAACATGACTGCCTGTGGCACATGAAGAAGATGAAGGCTCATTGATGACTTACTTTCCGCTGTGTATGTTTTGAATATTGTTGAGCTAGTCCATGTGACTATGCAATTTGTAAGGTTTTACTTTACCCTTTGGATCAAAGATGTAGTAATTTGATACTATTGCAATGATTACTATATTTTGTAATGTGTGTGCTATCAGTGATCCCGGGAATTGCACTATACACAGGTATCTTACCTTTATTAAAAGGTAGGGTGTTACAGTATGCCTCTTAACTAGCTTGTTGATTAATGGATGATTAGTTTCATAATCATGAACATTGGATGTTATTAATAACAAGGTTATGTCATTGTATGAATGATGTAATGGACACACCCAATTAAGCGTAGCATAAGATCTCGTCATTAAGTTATTTGCTATAAGCTTTCGATACATAGTTACCTAGTCCTTATGACCATGAGATCATGTAAATCACTTATACCGGAAGGGTACTTTGATTACACCAAACGCCACTGCGTAAATGGGTGGTTATAAAGGTGGTATTAAGTATCCGGAAAGTATGAGTTGAGGCATATGGATCAACAGTGGGATTTGTCCATCCCGATGACGGATAGATATACTCTGGGCCCTCTCGGTGGAATGTCGTCTAATGTCTTGCAAGCATATGAATAAGTTCATAAGAGACCACATACCACGGTACGAGTAAAGAGTACTTGTCAGGAGACGAGGTTGAACAAGGTATAGAGTGATACCGATGATCAAACCTCGGACAAGTAAAATATCGCGTGACAAAGGGAATTGGTATCGTATGTGAATGGTTCATTCGATCACTAAAGTCATCGTTGAATATGTGGGAGCCATTATGGATCTCCAGATCCCGCTATTGGTTATTGGTCGGAGTGAGTACTCAACCATGTCCACATAGTTCACGAACCGTAGGGTGACACACTTAAAGTTGGATGTTTAAATGGTAGATCTTGAATATGGAATGGAGTTCGAATATTTGTTCGGAGTCCCGGATGAGATCCCGGACATCACGAGGATTTCCGGAATGGTCAGGAGAATAAGATTCATATATAGGATGTCATTTTATGTGATTTAAAATGATTCGGAAGGTTCTATGGAAGGTTCTAGAAAAGTCCGGAAGAAACCACCAAGGAAGGCGGAGTCCCGGTGGGACTCCACCTCCCATGGCCGGCCAACCCTAAGGGGGAGGAGTCCCAAGTGGACTCCCCAAGGGGGGCCAGCCAACCCCTCCCAAGGAAGGTGGAACTCCCACCTCTAGTGGGAGTCCTAGCTTGGGTAGGTTTCATGAGTTATGGAAGGTTTTGGTTTGGGGTCTTATTCGAAGACTTGTAGACCAACTCTTGGGTGTTCCACCTATATAATGAGGGCCAAGGGGAGGGGGCCGGCCACCCCAACACCACAAGGTGGCCGCACCCCTAGAGTGGCTGGCGCCCCCCTCTCCCCAAACCCTAGCCGCCCCGCTCCTCCTTCTCTCCCGCACGCTTAGCGAAGCTCCGCCGGAGTTCTCCACCACCACCGACACCACGTCGTCGTGCTGCCGGATTCAAGAGGACCTACTACTTCCGCTGCCCGCTGGAACGGGGAGGTGGGCGTCGTCTTCATCAACAACCGAACGTGTGACCGAGTACGGAGGTGCTGCCCGTTCATGGCGCCGGAGGGATCGTGATCAAGATCTTCTACGCGCTTTTGCAAGCGGCAAGTGAACGTCTGATGCGTGTGGTTGGCACGTCCGTTGGGAACCCCAAGAGGAAGGTGTGATGCGCACAGCGGCAAGTTTCCCTCAGTAAGAAACCAAGGTTTAATCGGACCAGTAGGAGTCAAGAAGCACGTTGAAGGTTGATGGCGGCGAGATGTAGTGCGGCGCAACACCAGTGATTCCGGCGCCAACGTGGAACCTGCACAACACAACCAAGATACTTTGCCCCAACGAAACAGTGAGGTTGTCAATCTCACCGGCTTGCTGTAACAAAGAGTTAACCGTATTGTGTGGAAGATGATTGTTTGCAGAAAACAGTAGAACAGTATTGCAGTAGATTGTATTTCAGTAAAGAGAATTGGACCGGGGTCCACAGTTCACTAGAGGTGTCTCTCCCATAAGACGAACAGCATGTTGGGTGAACAAATTACAGTTGGGCAATTGACAAATAAAGAGAGCATGACCATGCACATACATATCATGATGAGTATAGTGAGATTTAATTGGGCATTACGACAAAGTACATAGACCGCCATCCAACTGCATCTATGCCTAAAAAGTCCACCTTCAGGTTATCATCCGAACCCCCTCCAGTATTAAGTTGCAAAGCAACAGACAATTGCATTAAGTATGGTGCGTAATGTAACTAGTGACTACATCCTTGAACATAGCACTAATGTTTTATCCCTAGTGGCAACAGCACAACACAACCTTAGAACTTTTACATCGTCCTTTGTCCAGGTGTTAATGCAGGCATGAACCCACTATCGAGCATAAGTACTCCCTCTTGGAGTTACAAGCATCTACTAGTAACGGAGAGCATGCAAGATCATAAACAACACATAGATATAACTTTGATAATCAACATAACAAGTATTCTCTATTCATCGGATCCCAACAAACGCAACATATAGAATTACAGATAGATGATCTTGATCATGTTAGGCAGCTCACAAGATCCGACAATGATAGCACAATGGGGAGAAGACAACCATCTAGCTACTGCTATGGACCCATAGTCCAGGGGTAGACTACTCACACATCACACCGGAGGCGACCATGGCGGCGTAGAGTCCTCCGGGAGATGATTCCCCTCTCGGCAGGTGCCGGAGGCGATCTCCTGGATCCCCCAAGATGGGATCGGCGGCGGCGGCGTCTCCGGGAAGGTTTTCCGTATCGTGGTTCTCGATGCTTGGGGTTTTCGTCACGGAGACTTTTTATAGGCGAAAGGGCAGGTCAAGAGGCGGCACGGGGCCCCACACCACGGGGCCGCGCGGCCAAGGGGGGCCGCGCCGCCTAGGGTGTGGCCCCTCCGTGGCCCCTCTTCGTCTCTCCTTCGGACTTCCGGAAGCTTCGTGAGAAAATAGGCCCCCGGGCTTTGATTTCGTCCAATTCCGAGAATATTTCCTTACTAGGATTTCTGAAACCAAAAACAGCAGAAAACGAACCGGCACTTCGGCATCTTGTTAATAGGTTAGTTCCAGAAAATGCACGAATATGACATAAAGTGTGCATAAAACATGTAGATAACATCAATAATGTGGCATGGAACATAAGAAATTATCGATACGTCGGAGACGTATCAGCATCCCCAAGCTTAGTTCTGCTCGTCCCGAGCAGGTAAAACGATAACACGAGATAATTTACGGAGTGACATGCCATCATAATCTTGATCATACTATTTGTAAAGCATATGTAGTGAATGCAGCGATCAAAACAATGTATATGACATGAGTAAACAAGTGAATCATATAGCAAAGACTTTTCATGAATAGCACTTCAAGACAAGCATCAATAAGTCTTGCATAAGAGTTAACTCATAAAGCAATAATTCAAAGTAAAGGTATTGAAGCAACACAAAAGAAGATTAAGTTTCAGCGGTTGCTTTCAACTTGTAACATGTATATCTCATGGATATTGTCAACATAGAGTAATATAATAAGTGCAATAAGCAAGTATGTAGGAATCAATGCATAGTTCACACAAGTGTTTGCTTCTTGAGGTGGAGAGAAATAGGTGAACTGACTCAACATTGAAAGTAAAAGAATGGTCCTCCATAGAGGAAAAGCATCGATTGCTATATTTGTGCTAGAGCTTTGATTTTGAAAACATGAAACAATTTTGTCAACGGTAGTAATAAAGCATATGCATCATGTAAATTATATCTTATAAGTTGCAAGCCTCATGCATAGTGTACCAATAGTGCCCGCACCTTGTCCTAATTAGCTTGGACTACCTGGATTATCACCGCAATACATATGCTTTAACCAAGTATCACAAAGGGGTACCTCTATGCCGCCTGTACAAAGGTCTAAGGAGAAAGCTCGCATTTGGATTTCTCGCTTTTGATTATTCTCAACTTAGACATCCTTACCGGGACAACATAGACAACAGATAATGGACTCCTCTTTTAATGCTTTAAGCATTCAACAACAATTAATAATTTTCTCATTTGAGATTTGAGGATTGTTGTCCAAAACTGAAACTTCCACCATGGATCATGGCTTTAGTTAGCGGCCCAATGTTCTTCTCTCACAATATGCATGCTCAAACCATTCAACTCAGTGTAGATCGCCCTTACTTCAGACAAGACGAACATGCATAGCAACTCTCATGAAATTCAACCAATGAATAGTTGATGGCGTCCCCAGTAAACATGGTTATCGCACAACAAGCAACTTAATAAGAGATAAAGTGCATAATTACATATTCAATACCACAATAGTTTTTAAGCTATTTGTCCCATGAGCTATATATTGCAAAGGTGAATGATGGAATTTTAAAGGTAGCACTCAAGCAATTTACTTTGGAATGGCGGAAAATACCATGTAGTAGGTAGGTATGGTGGACACAAATGGCATAGTGGTTGGCTCAAGTATTTTGGATGCATGAGAAGTATTCCCTCTCGATACAAGGTTTAGGCTAGCAAGGCTTATTTGGAACAAACACAAGGATGAACCGGTGCATCAAAACTCACATAAAAGACATATTGAAAACATTATAAGACTCTACACCGTCTTCCTTGTTGTTCAAACTCAATACTAGAAATTATCTAGACCTTAGAGAAACCAAATATGCAAACCAAATTTTAGCATGCTCTATGTATTTCTTCATTAATGGGTGCAAAGCATATGATGCAAGAGCTTAATCATGAGCACAACAATTGCCAAGTATCACATTACCCAAGACATTTATAGCAATTACTACATGTATCATTTTCCAATTCCAACCATATAACAATTTAACGAAGGAGAAACTTCGCCATGAATACTATGAGTAGAAACCAAGGACATACTTGTCCATATGCTACAGCGGAGCGTGTCTCTCTCCCATAAAGTGAATGCTAGGATCCATTTTATTCAAACAAAACAAAAACAAAAACAAACCGACGCTCCAAGAAAAAGCACATAAGATGTGATGGAATAAAAATATAGTTTCAGGGGAGGAACCTGATAATGTTGTCGATGAAGAAGGGGATGCCTTGGGCATCCCCAAGTTTAGACGCTTGAGTCTTCTTGATATATGCAGGGGTGAACCACCGGGGCATCCCCAAGCTTAGAGCTTTCACTCTCCTTGATCATGTTGCATCATACTCCTCTCTTGATCCTTGAAAACTTCCTCCACACCAAACTCGAAACAACTCATTAGAGGGTTAGTGCACATTATAAATTGACATATTCAGAGGTGACACAATCATTCTTAACACTTCTGGACATTTCATAATGCTACTGGACATTAGTGGATCAAAGAAATTCATCCAACATAGCGAAAGAGGCAATGCGAAATAAAAGGCAGAATCTGTCAAAATAGAACAGTTCGTATTGACGAATTTTAAAATGGCACCAGACTTGCTCAAATGAAAATGCTCAAATTGAATGAAAGTTGCGTACATATCTGAGGATCATGCACGTAAATTGGCTTAATTTTCTGAGTTACCTACAGGGAGGTGGACCCAGATTCGTGACAGCAAAGAAATCTGGAACTGTGCAGTAATCCAAATCTAGTACTTACTTTTCTATCAACGGCTTAACTTGGCACAACAAAACACAAAACTAAGATAAGGAGAGGTTGCTACAGTAGTAAACAACTTCCAAGACACAAAATAAAAACAAAGTACTGTAGGTAAAAACATGGGTTGTCTCCCATAAGCGCTTTTCTTTAACGCCTTTCAGCTAGGCGCAGAAAGTGTGTATCAAGTATTATCAAGAGATGGTGCATCGTTATCATGAGCTCCCCCATCCATAGTGGTACTAAGGGCTTTGTCAATTTTAGGTCTATAATAATACTTCTTTGGTCTAGGCACTTTAGAGACATACATAAACTTTTGCTCCTTACCCACATAAGCTTTCTCCTTATATTTAAGAGAAGAAAATGTTGAACCCAAGGTTCCCATAGCTTTTTCAAGTTCATCAATCCTATTGATTTGATCATCATGGTCAGCATTAGTTCCTAGGACACTAATTCTTTCATCAATTCCTCCTAAGGATTTATCAAGTTCATCAGTTTTATCAAGTAATATTTCCAATTTAGCTTCAATACTTGGAAAAATTTTCTCTATGGTTTCCAATTTTTTCATAACATCTTCAAGAGAGATTTCAGTTTTAACTTTATCAACAGGGGGTATTCCAAATAAGCTCTCAATAATGCAACTAGCTTCTAATGCAGGAGTACTTAGGAAGTCACCTTTTGCGAGACTATCAAGAACATATCTATTCCAGCTAGATATACCAACATAAAAATTCCTGAGTAAAATAATGGTGGAGTGCTTCTTAGTGCATCTATTATGAGCATCGCTAATTCTATACCAAGCATCTCTCAAACATTCTCCCCCTCGTTGCTTAAACGTGCGAACTTCAACTTCAGGATTACTCATTTTAGTAGCAGTAAATAAAGCAAACTAGATAAAGTAAATGCAAGTAAACTAATTTTTTTGTGTTTTTGATATAGTAAACAAGATAACAAATAAAGTAAAACTAGCAACTAATTTTTTTGTATTTTGATTTAGTGCAGCAAACAAAGTAGTAAATAAAACTAAGCAAGACAAAAACAAAGTAAAGAGATTGAGAAGTGGAGACTCCCCTTGCAGCGTGTCTTGATCTCCCCGGCAGCGGCGCCAGAAATTTGCTTGATGCGTGTGGTTGGCACGTCCGTTGGGAACCCCAAGAGGAAGGTGTGATGCGCACAGCGGCAAGTTTCCCTCAGTAAGAAACCAAGGTTTAATCGGACCAGTAGGAGTCAAGAAGCACGTTGAAGGTTGATGGCGGCGAGATGTAGTGCGGCGCAACACCAGTGATTCCGGCGCCAACGTGGAACCTGCACAACACAACCAAGATACTTTGCCCCAACGAAACAGTGAGGTTGTCAATCTCACCGGCTTGATGTAACAAAGAGTTAACCGTATTGTGTGGAAGATGATTGTTTGCAGAAAACAGTAGAACAGTATTGCGATGATTGTATTTCAAGTAAAGAGAATTGGACCGGGGTCCACAGTTCACTAGAGGTGTCTCTCCCATAAGACGAACAGCATGTTGGGTGAACAAATTACAGTTGGGCAATTGACAAATAAAGAGAGCATGACCATGCACATACATATCATGATGAGTATAGTGAGATTTAATTGGGCATTACGACAAAGTACATAGACCGCCATCCAACTGCATCTATGCCTAAAAAGTCCACCTTCAGGTTATCATCCGAACCCCCTCCAGTATTAAGTTGCAAAGCAACAGACAATTGCATTAAGTATGGTGCGTAATGTAACTAGTGACTACATCCTTGAACATAGCACTAATGTTTTATCCCTAGTGGCAACAGCACAACACAACCTTAGAACTTTCTGTCACTGTCCCAGGTGTTAATGCAGGCATGAACCCACTATCGAGCATAAGTACTCCCTCTTGGAGTTACAAGCATCTACTTGGCCAGAGCATCTACTAGTAACGGAGAGCATGCAAGATCATAAACAACACATAGATATAACTTTGATAATCAACATAACAAGTATTCTCTATTCATCGGATCCCAACAAACGCAACATATAGAATTACAGATAGATGATCTTGATCATGTTAGGCAGCTCACAAGATCCGACAATGATAGCACAATGGGGAGAAGACAACCATCTAGCTACTGCTATGGACCCATAGTCCAGGGGTAGACTACTCACACATCACACCGGAGGCGACCATGGCGGCGTAGAGTCCTCCGGGAGATGATTCCCCTCTCCGGCAGGGTGCCGGAGGCGATCTCCTGGATCCCCCGAGATGGGATCGGCGGCGGCGGCGTCTCTGGAAGGTTTTCCGTATCGTGGTTCTCGGTACTGGGGTTTTCGTCACGGAGACTTTTTATAGGCGAAAGGGCAGGTCAAGAGGCGGCACGGGGGCCCCACACCACAGGGCCGCGCGGCCAAGGGGGGGGCCACGCCGCCCTAGGGTGTGGCCCCTCCGTGGCCCTCTTCGTCTCTCCTTCGGACTTCTGGAAGCTTCGTGAGAAAATAGGCCCCTGGGCTTTGATTTCGTCCAATTCCGAGAATATTTCCTTACTAGGATTTCTGAAACCAAAAACAGCAGAAAACAGCAACTGGCACTTCGGCATCTTGTTAATAGGTTAGTTCCAGAAAATGCACGAATATGACATAAAGTGTGCATAAAACATGTAGATAACATCAATAATGTGGCATGGAACATAAGAAATTATCGATACGTCGGATACGTATCAACGTCTACCGCAGCAACAAGAGCCTCATCTTGTAGGCTTTGGAATCTCTTCAAGGGTGAGACTCGATAATCCCCTCGTTGCTACCGTCTTCTAAATTGCATCTTGGCTTGGATTGCGTGTTCGCGGTAGGAATTTTTTTGTTTTCTATGCAACGTTATCCTACAGATGGCGGTGGAGACGGTGGTGGAGATGACTCCGGGGGCAATTCCCCATCCCGGCTGGGTGCCGGAACAGAGACTTCTGTCCCCCGAATTGGAGTTTCGCGATGGCGGCGACTCTGGATGGTTTTCTCTGGTTTTGTCAATCCGTGGCTTTTTCGTATCGATGTTTTAGGCCAGGGACCTTTATATAGGCGAAGAGGCGGAGTCGGAAGGTCGACGAGGCGGCGACACAACAGGGGGGCGCGACCCACACCCTGGCCGCGCCGGCCTATCATCTGGGGCCCACAGGGCCCTCCCCTGGTGGCTCTCGGGTGTTCTGGAAGCTTCGTGTGATTCTAAGATGCTGGGCGTTGATTTCGTCCAATTCCGAGAATATTTCCTTACTAGGATTTCTGAAACCAAAAACAGCAGAAAACAGGAACTGGCACTTCGGCATCTCGTCAATAGGTTAGTTCCGGAAAACGCATAAAAACGATATAAAGTGTGAACAAAACATGTAGGTATTGTCATAAAGCAAGCATGGAACATAAGAAATTATCGATACGTCGGAGACGTATCAGCATCCCTAAGCTTAGTTCCTGCTCATCCTGAGTAGGTAAACGATAACAAAGATAATTTCTGGAGTGACATGCTACCAACATGATCTTAATCATACTATTGTAAAGCATATGAGATGAATGCAGCGATTCAAAGCAATGGTAAAGACAATGATTAAACAACTGAATCATATAGCAAAGACTTTTCATGAATAGTACTTTCAAGACAAGCATCAATAAGTCTTGCATAAGAGTTAACTCATAAAGCAATAAATTCATAGTAGAGGCATTGAAGCAACACAAAGGAAGATTAAGTTTCAGCGGTTACTTTCAACTTGTAACATGTATATCTCATGGATAATTGTCAATGCAAAGTAATATAACAAGTGCAATAAGCAAGTATGTAAGTATCAATGCACAGTTGACACAAGTGTTTGCTTCTAAGATGGAAGGAAGTAGGTAAACTGACTCAACATAAAAGTAGAAGAATGGCCCTTCGCAGAGGGAAGCATTGATTGCTATGTTTGTGCTAGAGCTTTGATTTTGAAAACAAGAAACAATTTTGTCAACGGTAGTAATAAAGCATATGTATTATGTAAATTATATCCTACAAGTTGCAAGCCTCATGCATAGATTACCAATAGTGCCCGCACCTTGTCCTAATTAGCTCGGATTACCTGGATTATCATCGCAATACATATGTTTTAACCAAGTATCACAAAGGGGTACCTCTACGCCGCCTGTACAAAGGTCTAAGGAGAAAGCTTGCATTGGATTTCTCGCTTTTGATTATTCTCAACTTAGACATCCATACCGGGACAACATAGACAACAGATAATGGACTCCTCTTTAATGCATAAGCATTTAGCAACAAATAATATTCTCATAAGAGATTGAGGATTGTTGTCCAAAACTGAAACTTCCACCATGGATCATGGCTTTAGTTAGCGGCCCAATGTTCTTCTCTAACAATATGCATGCTCAAACCATTCAACTCATGGTAAATCGCCCTTACTTCAGACAAGACGAACATGCATAGCAACTCACATGATATTCAACAAGGAGTAGTTGATGGCGTTCCCAGGAACATGGTTATCGCTCAACAAGCAACTTATAAGAGATAAAATGCGTAAGTACATATTCAATACCACAATAGTTTTTAGGCTATTTGTCCCATGAGCTATATATTGCAAAGGCGAAGAATGGAAATTTAAAGGTAGCACTCAAGCAATTTACTTTGGAATGGCGGAGAAATACCATGTAGTAGGTAGGTATGGTGGACACAAATGGCATAGTGTTTGGCTCAAGGATTTTGGATGCATGAGAAGTATTCCCTCTCGATACAAGGTTTAGGCTAGCAAGGTTATTTGAAACAAACACAAGTATGAACCGGTACAGCAAAACTCACATAAAAGACATATTGTAAGCATTATAAGACTCTACACCATCTTCCTTGTTGTTCGACCCTTACTAGAAAATATCTAGACCTTAGAGAGACCAATCATGCAAACCAAATTTTAACAAGCTCTATGTAGTTCTTCATTAATAGGTGCAAAGTATATGATGCAAGAGCTTAAACATGATCTATATGAGCACAACAATTGCCAAGTATCACATTATTCAAGACATCATACCATTTACCACATGTAGCATTTTCTGTTTCCAACCATATAACAATTAACGAAGCAGTTTCAACCTTCGCCATGAACATTAAAAGCTAAGAACACATGTGTTCATACGAACCAACAGAGCGTGTCTCTCTCCCACACAAGCATTTATTGAAACAAAAACAAAAACAAAAACATACAGACGCTCCAAGTAAAGTACATAAGATGTGACCGAATAAAAATATAGTTTCAAGAGAAGGAACCTGATAATTTGTCGATGAAGAAGGGGATGCCTTGGGCATCCCCAAGCTTAGATGCTTGAGTCTTCTTGAAATATGCAGGGATGAACCACCGGGGCATTGATACGTCTCCGACGTATCGATAATTTCTTATGTTCCATGCCACATTATTGATGATATCTACATGTTTTATGCACACTTTATATCGTTTTTATGCGTTTTCCGGAACTAACCTATTGACGAGATGCCGAAGGGCCAGTTGCTGTTTTCTGCTGTTTTTGGTTTCAGAAATCCTAGTAAGGAAATATTCTCGGAATCGGACGAAATCAACACCGAAGATCTTAGAATTCCCGGAAGCTTCCAGAGCACCGAAGAAGGGCCAGAGGGGAGCCAGGGGGCCCCCACCCCACAGGGCGGCGCGGCCAAGGGGGGGCGCCCCCTATTGTGTGGGCCCCCTGTGGCCCCTCCGACTCCGCCTCTTCGCCTATTTAGTCGTCCCTGACCTAAATCCTCGACCGATTGACGAAACTCCAGAAAGACTCCAGGGGCGCCGCCACATCGCGAAACTCCAATTCGGGGGACAGAAGTCTCTGTTCCAGCGCCCTGCCGGGACGGGGAATTGCCCCCGAAGTCATCTCCACCGCCGTCTCCACCGCCATCTTCACCGCCATCGCTGTCTCCATGATGAGGAGGGAGTAATTCACCCCCGGGGCTGAGGGCTCCGCTGTAGCTATGTGGTTCATCTCTCTCTTTATGTGATCTAGTTGAATATCATCTATGTGCTACTCTAGTGATGTTATTAAAGTAGTCTATTCCTCCTGTACGGTGTAATGTGGACAGTGTGTGCATCGTGTAGTACTTGGCGTATGCTATGATTGTGATCTCTTGTAGATTATGAAGTTAACTATTACTATGATGGTATTGATGTGATCTATTCCTCCTTTCATAGTGTGATGGTAGTAGTGTGCATGCTATGTTAGTACTTGGTTTGGTTGTGTTGATCTATCTTGCACTCTAAGGTTATTTAAATATGAACATTGAATATTGTGGAGCTTGTTAACTCCGGCATTAAGGGTTCGTGTAATCCTACACAATTAGTGGTGTTCATCATCCAACAAAAGAGTGTAGAGTAGTCCTATTATGTGATCATTGTTGAGAGTGTCCACTAGTGAAAGCAGGATCCCTGGGCCTTGCTTCCAAGCATCGAATCTCCGTTTGTTTACTGTTTTGTTGCATGTTTACTCGCTGCCATATTTTATTCAGATTGCTATTACCACTCATACTCATCCATATTACTTGCATCTCACTATCTCTTCGCCGAACTAGTGCACCTATACATCTGACAAGTGTATTAGGTGTGTTGGGGACACAAGAGACTTCTTGCATTGTGATCGCAGGATTGCTTGAGAGGGATATCTTTGACCTCTTCCTCCCTGAGTTCGATAAACCTTGGGTGATCCACTTAAGGGAAACTTGCTGCTGTTCTACAACCCTCTGCTCTTGGAGGCCCAACACTGCCTACAAGAATAGAAGCTCCCGTAGACATCAAGCACTTTTCTGGCGCCGTTGCCGGGGAGGAAAGGTAAAAGGCATTCATACTCTGGTCCCAAGTAACTAAGTACTTTTCTGGCGCCATTGTGTGAGTGCTCGAAGCTATTTCCTTTAGATCCTGCAATTGCATCTTTTTGTTTCTTGTTAAACACTAGTTTGGCATAATGGAAAACAATGAGCTTCTTATTTTATTTCCTAAGCTAAGACATGAATTGTGTGATGCGAAAATTAAAGAACCTATGGAACCTCATTTTCATGCTAGTAGCAATGTCATTGGTATGAACGCAATCACTGCTAATGCTATGGATAAGTCTAATCTTGGGGAAGCTAGTTTCTGTGATCTTTTTAGCTTCCCACCTTTAGGGGAGAAAATTTGTTCTGATAATGCTTTATCTCCCATATGCGATAACTCTAATGATGCTTGTGATATTTTAAATCCACCTACTGCAAGTACTTCTTTCAAGATACCCATGAAAATTATTGAACGTGTTATAGATAACCGCTATGAAGGGGATGGAACTATCCATCCTGGAGATCATTTACTGTTTTTGCATGAATTATGCGGGTTATTCAAGTGTACAGGTATCTCTATGGATGAAGTGAGGAAGAAGCTATTCTCTTTTTCGCTATCTGGTAAAGCGGCGCATTGGTATAAATTGTTGAAGAATAGTCATTCTCTTGGTTGGGAGGAAATTGTACCTCTCTTTTATTCTAAATTTTATCCTCCTCATGAAGTGCATATTGATAGGAATTACATTTATAACTTTTATCCTCGTGATGGAGAGAGTATTTCTCAAGCGTGGGGGAGATTGAAGTCACTAATGCTCAAATGTCCCATTCATAAGCTCCCCCGTAATGTTATTGTTAACAATTTTTATGCGAGGCTTTCAGGACAACATAAGGACTATCTGGATGCCTGTTCGGAGGGATCTTTCACAAGCAAGGAGGTTGAAGCTAGGTGGGATCTTCTTGATCGGATTGAGGAGAACGCTGAAGAATGGGAGAACAACAAAGGTGAAGAGTCAGGTATAAATTATGATTATGAATGCATTGAAGCTTTTATGGATACTGATAAATTTCGAGATATGAGTGCTACTTATGGTCTTGACTCTCAAGTTGCTGCAAATCTTTATAAAGCCTTTGCTTCTCATTTTGAATTGCCTAAGAAGAATTTTGATAAGTATCATGAACCTTTTAAAGAGGCTTGCACGAAGAATGAAATTGTTGTTAATGATTGCAATAAGCATGCTCAAACTCCTAAGAATGCTATTTCCTATAAGCATGTTAATTTTTGTGGAATGCACAGACCTTGTGGAATTAATCAAGTTGAAGATGAATATTGTATCCATCATATTAATGAAAAAACTAGAAAGTGGGCTAGGGCTCTAGATGATCTTGGTAAAAAGGTTTGTGCCGACTATCCCTTTATTTGTGAAGTTTGACATAGAGTGGGTCATTTTAATTTTCAATGCTCCTCCAATGATAATTTGAACCCCATGAGTGCTACAAATTGGTATTGTGATGATGAAATTACTCCTAATCAGCATGATGAACTTACTTTATTTTTGTGGTGTGAAGAGCTCTCAAGAAAAATCTCTTTGTTACATATGAGTGATCTTGATATTGATGACGTCCTGCATGGGTGTTTTTCTTATTGCATTGATAATAGCCATACAAATACTTACATACAAAATATTTTAGAAGATGACACCTTGCCAAAATATGATAGGACCGCTGTGTGTTTTGAACTAATTAATGAAAAGGAGGAATCCTCCCAAGTTTCTTCTATTGTTTCTAAAAGTAAATCAGGTTATGCGGACAAGCCACCCTTCAAGCCTCTTCCTCCTAAAGAAGGGAATGAGGAGAAGGAAGAGAAGAAGAAGAAGAAGGGAACGAAGAAGAAGAAGAAGAAGAAGAAGAAGAAGAAGAAGAAGAAGAAGGAGAATAAAGAGAAAGAGGTAACGGCATATCCCCGCGTGAATGAGATAACGCTAGGTAACAGTAAGTATGTTGCTCCTAATGATTATTATGATAATGAATCTGAATACAATGATCTTCCTATACCCTTTACATACATTAGTGATCATGATTTTAATGAGCACACTACTTTTGACATTGCAAATCTCTGGGAAACTAATTCTGAAAATAATGATGATAATAATTGCCATAGTATCAGTGCTATCCATGCTTCCTCCCATAATGATATAGAAAGCTCTAAGTTTGGGGAAGAGGTGTTTGAAAATCCTTTTGCTACTGATCATTATGTGTTTGATACATCTCCTTCTAATAACAATGATGGTATGGTCACAGATAAACCGACTGTGAAAGATAACTATTCTACTTCTTATGATGACACTGTGCCTCCGACCTTTGATGATTATTATAAAGAATGCTATGATATAGGTTATAACTATCCTTATGAAACTTGTCATAGTCATGATTGGATTACCAAAAACAATTCCCTTAATATGCAACTTGTTTACCATGTTCAAATTCTTGATAATAATCTTGCTCCAATTACTATTAATGAGAAGAACTCTTCTTATGCCAAAATTAATGATACTTCTATGCATATGAGCCATGATAAGAATGTTTTAAGTGATGGATATATTGTGGATTTCATTAATGATGCTACTGAAAGTTATTATGAGAGAGGGAAACATGGTTATATGCATCTTAACAATATTAAGTTTCCCCTCTTTATGTTGAGAATCTTGAAGTTACTCATGTTTTATCCTCTTATGCTTGTCACTTTGTTCTTCATGAATTCATTTGTGTACAAGATTCCTTTGCATAGGAAGTGGGTTAGACTTAAATGTGTTTTGAATTTGCTTCTTGATGCTCTCTTTTGCTTCAAGTACTATTTCTTGCGAGTGCATCATTAAAACTGCTGAGCCCATCTCAATGGCTATAAAGAAAGAACTTCTTGGGAGATAACCCATGTGTTTATTTTGCTACAGTAACTTTGTTTTATATTTGAGTCTTGGAAGTTGTTACTACTGTAGCAACCTCTCCTTATCTTATTTTGTTGCATTGTTGTGCCAAGTAAAGTCTTTGATAGTAAGGTTGATACTAGATTTGGATTACTGCGCAAAAACAGATTTCTTGCTGTCACAAATCTGGGCCTAATTCTCTGTAGGTAACTCAGAAAATTATGCCAATTTACGTGAGTGATCCTCATATATGTACGCAACTTTCATTCAATTTGATAATTTTCATTTGAGCAAGTGTGGTGCCTCAATAAAATTCGTCTTTACGGACTATTCTGTTTTGACAGATTCTGCCTTTTATTTCGCATTGCTTCTTTTGCTATGTTGGATGGATTTCTTTGTTCCATTGACTTCTAGTAGCTTTAGGCAATGTCCATAAGTGTTAAGAATTATTGTGTCACCTCTGAACATGTGAATTTTTGATTATGCACTAACCCTCTAATGAGTTTGTTTCGAGTTTGGTGTGGAGGAAGTTTTCAAGGGTCAAGAGAGGGAGATGATACAACATGATCAAGGAGAGTGAAAGCTCTAAGCTTGGGGATGCCCCGGTGGTTCACCCCTGCATATTTCAAGAAGACTCAAGCGTCTAAGCTTGGGGATGCCCAAGGCATCCCCTTCTTCATCGACAACATTATCAGGTTCCTCTAGTGAAACTATATTTTTATTCGGTCACATCTTATGTACTTTACTTGGAGCGTCTGTTTGTTTTTGTTTTTGTTTTTGTTTTTGTTTGAATAAATGTTTGTGTGGGAGAGAGACATGCTCCGCTGGTTCATATGAACACATGTGTTCTTAGCTTTTAATTTTCATGGCGAAGGTTGAAACTGCTTCGTTAAATTGTTATATGGTTGGAAACGGAAAATGATACATGTAGTAATTGCTAAAATGTCTTGGATAATGTGATACTTGGCAATTGTAGTGCTCATGTTTAAGCTCTTGCATCATATACTTTGCACCCATTAATGAAGAAATACATAGAGCATGCTAAAATTTGGTTTGCATAATTGGTCTCTCTGAGGTCTAGATAATTTCTAGTATTGAGTTTGAACAACAAGGAAGACGGTGTAGAGTCTTATAATGTTTACAATATGTTTTTTATGTGAGTTTTGCTGCACCGGTTCATCCTTGTGTTTGTTTCAAATAACCTTGCTAGCCTAAGCCTTGTATCGAGAGGGAATACTTCTCATGCATCCAAATCCTTGAGCCAATAACTATGCCATTTGTGTCCACCATACCTACCTACTACATGGTATTTCTCCGCCATTCCAAAGTAAATTGCTTGAGTGCTACCTTTAAATTTCTATCCTCTACCTTTGCAATATATAGCTCATGGGACAAATAGCCTAAAAACTATTGTGGTATTGAATATGTACTTATGCACTTTATCTCTTATTAAGTTGCTTGTTGAGCGATAACCATGTTCCTGGGGATGCCATCAACTACTCTTTGTTGAATATCATGTGAGTTGCTATGCATGTTCATCTTGTCTGAAGTAAGGGAGATTTACCGCTAGAATGGTTAGAGCATGCATAATGTTAGAGAAGAACATTGGGCCGCTAACTAAAGCCATGATCCATGGTGGAAGTTTCAGTTTTGGACAAATATCCTCAATCTCATATGAGAAAATTAACTGTTGTTGAATGCTTATGCATAAAAGAGGAGTCCATTATCTGTTGTCTATGTTGTCCCGGTATGGATGTGTAAGTTGAGAATAATCAATAGCGAGAAATCCGATGCAAGCTTTCTCCTTAGACCTTTGTACAGGCGGCATAGAGGTACCCCTTTGTGACACTTGGTTAAAACATATGCATTGCAATGATAATCCAGGTAATCCGAGCTAATTAGGACAAGGTGCGGGCACTATTAGTATACTATGCATGAGGCTTGCAACTTGTAGGATATAATTTACATAACACATATGCTTTATTACTACCGTTGACAAAATTGTTTCTTGTTTTCAAAATCAAAGCTCTAGCACAAATATAGCAATCAATGCTTCCCTCCGCGAAGGGCCATTCTTCTACTTTTATGTTGAGTCAGTTTACCCATTTCTCTCCACCTCAAGAAGCAAACACTTGTGTGAACTGTGCATTGATTTCTACATACTTGCATATTGCACTTGTTATATTACTCTATGTTGACAATTATCCATGAGATATACATGTTACAAGTTGAAAGCAACCGCTGAAACTTAATCTTCCTTTGTGTTGCTTCAATACCTTTACTTTGAATTATTGCTTTATGAGTTAACTCTTATGCAAGACTTATTGATGCTTGTCTTGAAGTACTATTCATGAAAAGTCTTTGCTTTATGATTCATTTGTTTACTCATGTCATTTACATTGTCTGGATCGCTGCATTCATTACATATGCTTACAATAGTATGATCAAGGTTATGATGGCATGTCACTCCAGAAATTATCTTTGTTATCGTTTACCTGCTCGGGACGAGTAGAAACTAAGCTTGGGGATGCTGATACGTCTCCGACGTATCGATAATTTCTTATGTTCCATGCCACATTATTGATGATATCTACATGTTTTATGCACACTTTATATCGTTTTTATGCGTTTTCCGGAACTAACCTATTGACGAGATGCCGAAGGGCCGATTCTTTGTTTGCTGTTTTTGGTTTCAGAAATCCTAGTAAGGAAATATTCTCGGAATCGGACGAAATCAACACCGAAGATCTTAGAATTCCCGGAAGCTTCCAGAGCACCGAAGAAGGGCCAGAGGGGAGCCAGGGGGGCCCCACCCCACAGGGCGGCGCGGCCAAGGGGGGGGCGCCCCCTATTGTGTGGGCCCCCTGTGGCCCCTCCGACTCCGCCTCTTCACCTATTTAGTCGTCCCTGACCTAAATCCTCGACCGATTGACGAAACTCCAGAAAGACTCCAGGGGCGCCGCCACATCGCGAAACTCCAATTCGGGGGACAGAAGTCTCTGTTCCGGCGCCCTACCGGGATGGGGAATTGCCCCTGGAGTCATCTCCACCGTCGTCTCCACCGCCATCTTCACCGCCATCGCTGTCTCCATGATGAGGAGGGTGTAATTCACCCCCGGGGCTGAGGGCTCCGCTGTAGCTATGTGGTTCATCTCTCTCTTTATGTGATCTAGTAGAATATCATCTATGTGCTACTCTAGTGATGTTATTAAAGTAGTCTATTCCTCCTGCACGGTGTAATGTGGACAGTGTGTGCATCGTGTAGTACTTGGCGTATGCTATGATTGTGATCTCTTGTAGATTATGAAGTTAACTATTACTATGATGGTATTGATGTGATCTATTCCTCCTTTCATAGTGTGATGGTAGTAGTGTGCATGCTATGTTAGTACTTGGTTTGGTCCTGTTGATCTATCTTGCACTCTAAGGTTATTTAAATATGAACATTGAATATTGTGGAGCTTGTTAACTCCGGCATTGAGGGTTCGTGTAATCCTACACAATTAGTGGTGTTCATCATCCAACAAAAGAGTGTAGAGTAGTCCTATTATGTGATCATTGTTGAGAGTGTCCACTAGTGAAAGCAGGATCCCTGGGCCTTGCTTCCAAGCATCGAATCTCCGTTTGTTTACTGTTTTGTTGCATGTTTACTCGCTGCCATATTTTATTCAGATTTCTATTACCACTCATACTCATCCATATTACTTGCATCTCACTATCTCTTCGCCAAACTAGTGCACCTATACATCTGACAAGTGTATTAGGTGTGTTGGGGACACAAGAGACTTCTTGCATTGTGATCGCAGGATTGCTTGAGAGGGATATCTTTGACCTCTTCCTCCCTGAGTTCGATAAACCTTGGGTGATCCACTTAAGGGAAACTTGCTGCTGTTCTACAACCCTCTGCTCTTGGAGGCCCAACACTGTCTACAAGAATAGAAGCTCCCGTAGACACCAGGCATCCCCAAGCTTAGAGCTTTCACTCTTCTTGATCATATTGTATCATCCTCCTCTCTTGACCCTTGAAAACTTCCTCCACACCAAACTCAAAACAACTCATTAGAGGGTTAGTGCATAATCGAAAATTCACATGTTCAGAGGTGACACAATCATTCTTAACACTTCTGGACATTGCCCAAAGCTTCTGAAAGTTAATGGAACAAAGAAATCCATTCAACATAGCAAAAGAGGCAATACGAAATAAAAGGCAGAATCTGTCAAAACAGAACAGTCCGTAAAGACGAATTTTAAAGAGGCACCAGACTTGCTCAAATGAAAATTCTCAAATTGAATGAAAGTTACGTACATATCTGAGGATCACTCACGTAAATTGGCATAATTTTCTGAGTTACCTACAGAGAATTAGGCCCAGATTCCTGACAGACAGAAATCTGTTTCTGCGCAGTAATCCAAATCTAGTATCAACCTTTCTATCAAAGACTTTACTTGGCACAACAATGCAACAAAATTAAGATAAGGAGAGGTTGCTACAGTAGTAAAAACTTCCAAGACACAAATATAAAACAAAATTACTGTAGTAAAATAAACACATGGGTTATCTCCCAAGAAGTTCTTTCTTTATAGCCATTAAGATGGGCTCAGCAGTTTTAATGATGCACTCGCAAGAAATAGTATTTGAAGCAAAAGAGAGCATCAAGAGGCAAGTATGAAACAAATTTAAGCCTAACATGCTTCCTATGCATAGGAGTTTTGTAAATAAACAAGTTCATGAAGAACAAAGTAACAAGCATAGGAAGATAGAACAAGTGTAGCTTCAAAAATTTCAGCACATAGAGAGGTGTTTTAGTAACATGAAAATTTCTACAACCATATTTTCCTCTCTCATAATAATATCCAGTTGCATCATGAGCAAACTCAACAATATAACTATCACATAAATCATTCTTATCATGAGTCTCATGCATAAAATTATTACTCTCCACATAAGCATAGTCAATTTTATTAGTTGTAGTGGGAGCAAATTCAACAAAGTAGCTATCATTATTATTATCATCATCAAATATAGGAGGCATATTGTAATCATAATCAAATTTATCCTCCATAACAGGCGGCACCAAAAGAGTACTATCATTATAATCATCATAAATAGGAGGTAAAGTATCATCAAAGAAAATTTTCTCCTCAATGCTTGGGGGACTAAAAAGATCATGCTCATCAAAACCAGCTTCCCCAAGCTTAGAACTTTCCATATCATTAGCAACAATGGTGTTCAAAGTATTCATACTAATATGTTCCATGGGTTTTTTAATTTTAGCATCAAACCATCCATGTCTTAACTCAGCAAAAAGAATAAAAAGATCCATGTTGCTTTCCATTATGCCAAACTAGTGTAAAACAAGAAACAAAAAGATGCAATTGCGTGATCTAAAGGAAATAGATTCGAGTACTTACAACGGTGCCGGAAAATAGCTTAGTAGCCGAGATCCGGAGTGTGAGTACCTTTTACCTTTCCTCCCCGGCAACGGCGCCAGAAAAGTGCTTGATGTCTACGGGTGCTTCTATTCTTGTAGACAGTGTTGGGCCTCCAAGAGCAGAGGTTTGTAGAACAGCAGCAAGTTTCCCTTAAGTGGATCACCCAAGGTTTATCGAACTCAGGGAGGAAGAGGTCAAAGATATCCCTCTCAAGCAACCCTGCGATCACAATGCAAGAAGTCTCTTGTGTCCCCAACACACCTAATACACTTGTCAGATGTATAGGTGCACTAGTTCGGCGAAGAGATAGTGAGATGCAAGTAATATGTATGAGTATGAGTGGTAATAATAATCTGAATAAAATATGGCAGCGAGTAAACATGCAACAAAACAGTAAACAAACGGAGATTCGATGTGTGGAAACAAGGCCTAGGGATCCTGCTTTCACTAGTGGACACTCTCAACAATGATCACATAATAGAACCACTCTACACCCTCTTGTTGGATGATGAACACCACTAATTGTGTAGGATTACACGAACCCTCAATGCCGGAGTTAACAAGCTCCACAATATTCGATATTCATATTTAAATAACCTTAGAGTGCAAGATAGATCAACACAATTACACCGAGAACTAACATAGCATGCACACTGTCACCATCACACTATGAAGGAGGCATAGATCACATCAATACTATCATAGCAATAGTTAACTTCATAATCTACTAGAGATTACAATCATAACCTATGCCAAGTACTACATGATGCACACACTGTCACCATTACACCGTGCAGGAGGAATAGAGTACTTTAATAACATCACTAGAGTAGCACATAGATGATATTCAACTAGATCACATAAAGAGAGAGATGAACCACATAGCTACAGCGGAGCCCTCAGCCCCGGGGGTGAATTACTCCCTCCTCATCATGGAGACAGCGATGGCGGTGAAGATGGCGGTGGAGACGGCGGTGGAGATGACTCCGGGGGCAATTCCCCGTCCCGGCAGGGTGCCAGAACAGAGACTCCTATCCCCCGAATTGGAGTTTCGCGATGGCGGCGGCTCTGGATGGTTTTCTCTGGTTTTGTCAATCCGTGGCTTTTTCGTATCGATGTTTTAGGTCAGGGACCTTTATATAGGCGAAGAGGCGGAGTCGGAAGGTCGACGAGGCGGCGACACAATAGGGGGCGCGGCCCACACCCTGGCCGCGCCGGCCTATCATCTGGGG
This sequence comes from Lolium perenne, assembly GCF_019359855.2. Classification (NCBI taxonomy): domain Eukaryota; kingdom Viridiplantae; phylum Streptophyta; class Magnoliopsida; order Poales; family Poaceae; genus Lolium; species Lolium perenne. Next base: position 100,506,193 of record NC_067246.2, on the reverse strand, counting down.
CCCAAAGGGCCCTCCCCTGGTGACTCTCGGGTGTTCTGGAAGCTTCGTGTGATTCTAAGATGCTGGGCGTTGATTTCGTCCAATTCCGAGAATATTTCCTTACTAGGATTTCTGAAACCAAAAACAGCAGAAAACAGGAACTGGCACTTCGGCATCTCGTCAATAGGTTAGTTCCGGAAAACGCATAAAAACGATATAAAGTGTGAACAAAACATGTAGGTACTGTCATAAAGCAAGCATGGAACATAAGAAATTATCGATACGTCGGAGACGTATCACCGGCCTAGTGTGTGGGGGCCTCGGGCCTCCACCTGGCTTGCCCTTCTGGCTCCGTAATTCTTCTAGAAAAATAAGACCTTCGACATAAATTCCGGGGATTTTCTTGAAAGTTGGATTTCTGCACAAAAACGAGACACCAGAGCAATTCTACTGAAAACAGCGTTAGTCCGTGTTAGTTGTATCCAAAATACACAAATTAGAGGCAAAACAATAGCAAAAGTGTTCGGGAAAGTAGATACGTTTTGGACGTATCAACTCCCCGCAAGCTTAGCTTATTGCTTGTCCTCAAGCAATTCAGTTAACAACTGAGTGCGATAAAAGAACTTTCACGAACACATTTTCTCATATGATGTAAATATTCTCATGACATGCAAAAGTGCTTAGGCAATTCATAATAATATACATGCAAATAAGATCATCCAATAGCTATGTCAATCATGGAAAGGTACCAACGGATTAATAATAAGCATCATGAATCATGTCTATCAGCAGGATTGCAATGTTCATAAAAGAGTATGATAAAGTGGTATCTCGCTTGCCCGTATTTGATCAGCAAAACATAAATACTCAGGCACCTCTGAAGTTCATAGAAAGACTAGAAATAGAGATTGTCAAAAATAAAAGCATCAAAGTTATACCACAGTCAATCATATTTTGAGACAAGCATATTATACTAAGAATGACAGTTGTGCTCTCAAGAAAGTGCTCAAAGAAAGGATGGTGACACAACATGAAAGTAAAAGATTGACCCTTCGCAGAGGGAAGCAGGGATTAACATGCGCTAGAGCTTTTCATTTTTAAAACAGGAGTAAAATTATTTTGAGAGGTGTTTTGTTGTTGTCAACGAATGGTAATGGGTACACCAACTACCTTGCCAACCAGACTTTCAAGAGCGGCTCCCATGAAGGACGTTATTTCTACCAGCAAGGTAGATCATCCCTCTTCTCTTTTGTTTACACATGTAATTTAGTTTTTATTATGAGTGACACTCCCCCCAACCTTTGCTTACACAAGCCATGGCTAACCGAATCCTCGGGTGCCTTCCATCAATCTCATACCATGGAGGAGTGTCTATTTACAAAATTAAGTTGCTTACTGATGAATCAAAGCAAAACATGTGAAGAGAATTATTAATGAAGTTATTAGTTGGGGCTGGGCACCCCGTTGCCAGCTCTTATTATGAAGGTCTGTCAAAAGTAAATGACAAGGTTGAAAGATAAACACCACATACTTCCTCATGAGCTATAAAACATTAACACAAATTGAGAAGCATTTTGAAGGTTTAAAGGTAGCGCATGAGAATTTACTTGGAATGGTTTGAAATGCCATGCATAGGTATTTATGGTGGACACTTTGGAATAACTTGGTTTTCAGGGGTTTGGAAGCACGAGCAGCGTTCCCGCTCAGTACAAGTGAAGGCTAGCAATAGACTGGGGAGCGACAAATCAAGAGAGCAGTCACTGTCATAATCATGCTTGCGGCAAAATAAATTAACGGAGGCATACAAGTGATACAAGAACTCTGAGGCAAAGTAAATCATCGAGGCTTAATTGACTTTTGTTCAGTCATATGCATGTGTGAGCATGTGCCAAGTCGATTCAAATGAATTATTCAGAGGAGGATACCACAGTGTCATACCTATTTATGAATAAAACAATGCAAGCAAACATCCATGACATGCTACTCATATTAATAAATTGGAGCTAAACATGAGAGATCATGAACTACTAGACTTTCTTAAATGACATATACCTCACATGAACCAACTAAGCATGCTCACATGGATGAGTATATGTACAAAAATGAAAACAAATAGAGTTCATACCAGCCTCTCACCACAGTCAAATTGTCGTAGATCGTCATTATTGCCTTTCACTTGTGTAGCTTGGATAATATGAAATGAAAACCACGCTCCAGCCACCGAAGACCATTGAACTCATAATGAACTTTACAAAACCAAAGAAGAACAGCAAATATTTTTGATGTTTTCGATTTGGAAACAAGAACAAAAGGAAACAAGCAAACAAAGCAAAATCTTTTTGGGTTTTCTTATAGCAAATAAAGCAAAATAAAAGCAAGAAACCAAAATAAGCAAATGGTGAAGAGAAACAACAGAAATATTTTTGGTCTTTTTGTGTTTTAGGAAAGAAACAAAGCAAAAACAAGAAAATGAAAACTAGAAAAGTCACATAAACACAAAGCAGCAGGAATTCGTCAAACTTGACAGCAGTACAGTAATCGATTTTTAAGAAATTTTTCCGCTGCTCAAATCGAAAAGTGTTCAACTAATGAAACTTAGATAACAACCTGGGGAACACGCACAAAAATTGGCTTCGCAAAATAACGTTCTGGCTATTTATGAGAATTGTTTTGGTAACAGTCCAGAATCCGTTTTCAATCAGCACTTCCCCAAATATCATCTCCCTCTTATTAGAAAACCACTTAAAGAAACTAAACAAGTATATACAAGTATCCAACAACCATAATATGCAAAGAATGAGTGATGCCGGTATACCTCCCCCCAAGCTTAGGCTTTTGGCCTAAGTGGAGTTCAATCCCATGGTGCCCATGAAATAGCACCTCCGTAGTACGACGAAGATGGATCATATTCCGGGTATGTGCTGGAAGAAGCACCCGGATACGTGATGGTGTAGTCGTAGGAGGGCTCGGCATCCTCGGAGTCATGCTGCTGGTGGAAGCCTTGTATCTTCATTTTCTCATCCACCTCCTCCTTAGAGCGCGACCAGGGTTTCCTGTCAACACTGAACAAATCTGGCTGTGGCAAAGGGATTTCCCTCTCATCCCCGTCAGCAAACAACATTCTATAGACCATATTATCTAAACTAGAGTCAGCTGTAACAAATTGATGGCTTTTCATAGCAGCAATATCAAGCCTTATAGGAGTTAATGGCACATCAGTAGGGTCAAGAAGAAGTTCTAGATATGCTAAAACGCGTGATGCAATAATTCCTCCAAAAATAGGCCCCCTATTAGACAAGCGGCGAGCAATAAGAGCACCAAGATGATAAGGTGTCTCTCCAGTGAGTGCAGCAATTAAGAAAGCAAGATGATAGCTAGAAATATTGCTAGTGTTCTCCCTACCAAGAATGCTAGTAGCAAGGTAATAAGCGAAATACTTAATGGCGGGGAGTTGGATGTTTCTTATCTTGCCACGCTGAATGGTGCGGCAGTCATCATTGGTGATCTCTCGATAGAGCTCAAGCAAGGCCCTGGGATTGTCCTCAATCCTCTTCGCTGTACCTACAGGGGCAATTTCTAATGCAATACAAAACTCTTTCAATTTCATAGTAACAGGATTACCATAGATCTTGAATGCAACTGTCGGGTGATAGTGCTTGTTGTCGAACTTGAAGCTCTCAACAAAGATTTTAGTGAGCATGTGGTATTGCTCCCTTTCATCTCCCATATAGGCGGTTAAGCCCGCCTTATCAACTAGGGTCAAGAAATCATTCAGCAACCCTGCATTACTCAAAAAGTCATAACATGGGAAAGATGAAGCGTTAGGGACTCCATTGTCCTCTTCGGGCTCGAAGCTTGGCGCGATGACATCCTCATTATAGGATCGCCTGAATCGGGTGGCGGTCCTAGAGGGCCTTCCCGTGCTTGTCGTCTCTCCCTCAAACACTTCTCCAAAGTTACAATTATCCATCTCCCTTTTCTGAAAATTTTCAACAAACATTATAAAATTTGATTTGGTGACATATAATTGAAGGAAACTACCATAGGAACTTGCTAGAGTACTAACCATGCATCAAAACTAGTTTCTACAACTTAGAACAAGCATGCAAGCTCACTAAACATGTTACCTACAACAGCAAAATATTCAAGATATACTCAACCAAACAAAATTCTACTTGGATAATCGGAGGAGTCACATACCGGAGAGCAAATGTGCCAAATTTCAGACAGAAATCTGGGCTGAGCAAAGAGATCGAGAAATCTTGAGCTCTTGAGCAGAAACGCGAGTGAGAGAAATCTGGTGCGAGTTTTTCAGGAGAGAGAAGAGAGTGGGAGGAAGAGATAAAGTAGTAGGGCAAGGAGGGGCCCACACGCCAGGGTGGCGCGCCCCCCTTCCAGGCCGCGCCGGCCTATGGGGTGCCACCCTGGGGTGCCCCACTGGTCATCCCAAGGTGCTCCCAGGTGCGTCTTCGAAAAATAAGACCAACGGTATAATTTTCGTGAATTTTTGAAAACTTTGAAAAATGCACATTTCTGGGTATTAAGTTTATTATTACTGGACAGAAAAAGATTTTGAAATTTCTAATTAACTAAAGAACTTTGCAAAACAAAAGTGCTACAGCAAGTAGAACAAGTGTAGGAAGAAAGAGATGTTGTTTACCTCCTCTATGCATATAAAAAGTATTTGTTAACAAGGTTGATCAAGTCTTGCCACCAAATAGATTTTACATAGCATAAGAAGAAATAAACCTCAAATCAATCATGTTACCTTGAATTGTATTGATATGGATCCAATCATAAGATTTTGATATCCTTCTTTAGGCTCATATATAGGACAATCAATAGTTCCAACTTTGATAGTTCTCACATTAGAAATGGTATTAACTCCACATACTTTATCAATCCTCTTGGGGAAATAGACGGTATGCTCCTTGTCATCAACATTGAAAGTAACTTTTCCTTTATTGCAATCAATAATAGCCCCTGCGGTGTTAAGAAAAGGTCTCCCAAGAATAATAGACATATTATCATCTTTAGGCATTTTCAACACAACAAAATCAGTTAATATCAAGCAGTTATTAGTAACTTGAACAGGAACATCCTCACATATACCAACAGGAATAGCAGTAGATTTATCAGCCATTTGCAAAGATATATCGGTCGGTATCAACTTATATAAATAAAGTCTCTTGTAAAGAGAAAAGGGCATAACATTAACACCCGCTCCCAAATCACATAGAGCAGTTCTAACATAATTATTCTTAATAGAACAAGGAATGGTCGGTATACCTGGATCACCCAGCTTCTTTGGAACTTTGCCATTGAAAGAGTATCCAGAGCGATGGCTTGCTTTGAGATTTCTAATTTCTTCAAAGTAACGATGCCGGTGGCACGACCCGGCCAATTAAGGCTAGGAGCGCATCGCCGACTGAAGGGTCGAGTTGGTCGGTACTCGCCGTGAGGCGGACCGGCCGACCCGGCCCAAAGTCCAACTACGAGCTTTTTAACTGCAACAACTTAAATATACGCTATTGGAGCTGGAATTACCGCAGCTGCTGGCACCAGACTTGCCCTCCAATGGATCCTCGTTAAAGGATTTAGATTGTACTCATTCCAATTACCAGACACTAATGCGCCCGGTATTGTTATTTATTGTCACTACCTCCCCGTGTCAGGATTGGGTAATTTGTGTGCCTGCTGCCTTCCTTGGATGTGGTAGCCGTTTCTCAGGCTCCCTCTCCAGATTCGAACCCTAATTCTCCGTCACCCGTCACCACCATGGTAGGCCCCTATCCTACCATCGAAAGTTGATAGGGCAGAAATTTGAATGATGTGTCGCCGGCACGAGGGCCTTGCGATCCTTCGAGTTATCATGAATCATCGGATCAGCGGGCAGAGCCCGCGTCAGCCTTTTATCTAATAAATGCGCCCCTCCCAGAAGTCGGGGTTTGTTGCACGTATTAGCTCTAGAATTACTACGGTTATCCGAGTAGCATAGTGGAAATCTCCTCATTAGGAATTTTCCTTTTGTTAGAGACAATATCTTTCATATACTTTGAATAAGGAGGCAATTTAATAGCATCAGTCAAAGGGATTTGCAAGAATAGAGGTTCCATCCAATCGCAAAATTTATTATAGTGTTCTTCTTCCTTTGATTTTAATTTCTTAGCAGGAAAAGGCATTTGCTTTTGGACCCAAGGTTCCCTTTCATTACCATGTTTCTTAGCAATAAAATCTTCTTTAGTATACTTTTTATTTTTAGCATCCTTTTCAGGTTCATCTTCAATTTCTTCTTTATCAGAAGCATCATTCTTATCATTATCATGTTCATTACCACTTTCGGTTTCAGCATCAGAAATAGAAATACTATTAGGATCATTAACAGGTTCAGAGGATTCTACAACATTTTTATGTTTCTTCTTCTTTTTCTTAGAAGGAGCACTAGGTTCAATTCGTTGAGAATCTTGTTCAACTCTTTTGGGATGCCCTTCAGGATATAGAGGATCCTGAGTAGAAACACCGCCTCTAGTTGTTACTTCATAAGCATGTTTCTCTTTAGAATTATTTTTTAACAAGTCATTTTGCACTTTAGTGAGTTGATCAATTTGAGTTTGAACCATATGAAAATGTTTAACAAGCATCTTAACATCATTGGAGGTTCTCTCCACAATATCATGCAAATTGCTAATAGCTTGAGAATTTTCCATTAGATGATTCTCTACTCTCATATTAAAATTTTCTTGCTTAACAATATAATTATCAAACTCATCTAAGCATTGAGCAGGAGGTTTTGAATACGGAATATCTTCCCTAGTAAAGCGTTGAAGGGAGTTTACCTCAATCATGGATGAAGGGGGAATTATCTCGCATAAATTTTCTATGGGAGGTAAGTTCTTCACATCTTCGGATTTAATACCTTTCTCCTTAAGAGACTTCTTGGCTTCCCTCATATCTTCATCATTCAATTTAATCAAACCCCTCTTCTTCAATATTGGCGTCGGAGTTGGTTCAGGTGTAGTCCAATCATCATGATTCCGGCCTATTTTAGCCAATAATTCTTCAGCTTCGTCTGGAGTTCTTTTCCTGAAAACACAACCAACACAACTATCCAAATATGCTCTAGACTCAACGGTTAGTCCACTATAGAATATATCAAGTAAATCATGCTTTTCTAAATCATGTCCAGGTCGAGCTCTGATAAGAGAGCAAAATCTTGCCCATGCTTCAGGCAATTTCTCTCCATCTTCCTGGTCAAAGCTATAAATTTTCTGTAAAGCAGCATGTTAAGCACTAGCAGGAAAGTATTTCCGAAAGAAAACATTAAGCAAATCACCTGGACTTTTAATAGAACCAGGAGACAAATTATTATACCAAGTTTTGGCATCATCCTTTAATGAGAAAGGAAAAATTTTAGCAACAAAATAAGTACGCATATTGACATCATCAGAAAACAAGCTACTCATAGAAGAAAGTTCATTCATGTGTTCTACATCACTTTCTTTTTCAGTACCACAAAAGGGTGTTTTCTCAACAATAGCTATATGAGATAGATCAAGAGAAAAATCATAATCTTTATCCTTAATGTTTATAGGAGATGTGGCAAATTTAGGATTAGGAGACAGCTTATATCTAACAGTATGTTGAGCGAGAAAATTTTTAATTTTTCTTGCATCAGTAATAGCATTGCATTTATCAATAAAATCGTCATTAAGTTCCACATAATCCTCATCAGGATCATCACTAGAATAATCAACAGACTCGGGTGAATTAACAGGTGTAGCAGCATTAGGAGTTTCAGTATTTTCAATTTGTCTAGACCTAGCAATTGTAGCATCTAGAAAAGATCCCAATGAACCACTATCATCAAGCACAGCAGAAAAATTATCAATATTATGAGAGTTTTCAGATTCAGCAGAAGTACCAGCAAGGGAAGCTTGCGGCGGTGAAACAAGTTGACTTATCACAGATGGTGAATCAAGAGTAGCAGAGGTACTCAGAGTTGTACCTTTTCTTGTAGTGGATGGTAATATGGCGACTTTACGATCGCGAGATTTTCCCATGATGGAGAATTTGCAGCGAACAATATCAATCCAAGTGAACTTCCAAATAAAGCTATGCTCCCCGGCAACGGCGCCATAAAATAGTCTTGATGACCCACAAGTATAGGGGATCGCAACAGTCTTTGCAGGAAGTAAAACCCAATTTATTGATTCGACACAAGGGGAGACAAAGAATACTTGAAAGCCTTAACAGCGGAGTTGTCAATTCAGCTGCACCTGGAAACAGACTTGATCGCAAGAGTAAACACTAGGATTAAAATACTGTAGGCACATGGATGGATGACGGGCGTTGCATGGATGAGAGAAACTCATGTAACAATCAAAGCAGGGCATTTGCAGATAATAATAAAATGGTGTCCAAGTACAAAACAATCCATAGGCTTGTGTTCCGTATATAGTCGTACGTGCTCGCAATGAGAAACTTGCACAACATCTTTTGTCCTACCAGCCGGTGGCAGCCGGGCCTCTAGGGAATCTACTGGATATTAAGGTACTCCTTTTAATAGAGTACCGGAGCAAAGCATTAACACTCCGTGAACACATGTGATCCTCACATCACTGCCATCCCCTCCGGTTGTCCCGATTTCTGTCACTTCGGGGCCCCGGGTTCCGGACAGCGACATGTGTATACAACTTGCAGGTAAGATCATAAAACAATGCATATCATGATGAAACAATAACATGTTCAGATCTGAGATCATGGCAATCGGGCCCTAGTGACAAGCATTAAGCATAACAAGTTGCAACAATATCATCAAAGTACCAATTACGGACACTAGGCACTATGCCCTAACAATCTTATGCTATTACATGACCAATCTCATCCAATCCCTACCACCCCCTTCAGCCTACAGCGGGGGAATTACTCACACATGGATGGGGGAAACATTGTTGGTCGATGGAGAGGCGTCAGTGGTGATGATGGCGATGATCTCCTCCAATTCCCCGTCCCGGCGGAGTGCCAGAACGGAGTTTCTGGTCCCGAGATGGAGTTTCGCGACGGTGGCGGCGTACTGGGAGGTTTCTGGCGACTTCGACTTCTTGTCTCGCGTTTTTAGATCGAAACCCTTAAGTAGTCCAGAGGAGGGCGTCGGAGGCCAGCCGAGGGGGCCACACGCTAGGGCGGCGCGCCCCCCTCCTGGGCCGCGCCGGCCTAGTGTGTGGGGGCCTCGGGCCTCCACATGGCTTGCCCTTCTGGCTCCGTAATTCTTCTGGAAAAATAAGACCTTCGACATAAATTCCGGGGATTTTCCTGAAAGTTGGATTTCGGCACAAAAACGAGACACCAGAGCAATTCTGCTGAAAACAGCGTTAGTCCGTGTTAGTTGTATCCAAAATACACAAATTAGAGGCAAAACAATAGCAAAAGTGTTCGGGAAAGTAGATACGTTTTGGACGTATCAATAGCTCATGGGAAAAATAGCCTAAAAACTATTGTGGTATTGAATATGTACTTATGTATCTTATTTCCTATTAAGTTGCTTGTTGAGCGATAACCATGTTCCTGGGGACGCCATCAACTATCTTTGTTGAATATCATGTGAGTTGCTATGCATGTTCGTCTTGTCTGAAGTAAGGGTAATTTATCATGAGTTGAATGGTTTGAGTATGCATATTGCTAGAGAAGAACATTGGGCCGCTAACTAAAGCCATGTTCCATGGTGGAAGTTTCAGTTTTGGACAATAATCCTCAATCTCTTATGAGAATATTATTTGTTGTTGAATGCTTATGCATTAAAGAGGAGTCCATTATCTGTTGTCTATGTTGTCCCGGTATGGATGTCTAAGTTGAGAATAATCAAAAGCGAGAAATCCAATGTGAGCTTTCTCCTTAGACCTTTGTACAGGCGGCATAGAGGTACCCCTTTGTGATACTTGGTTAAAACATATGTTATGCGATGATAATCCATGTAAATCCAAGCTAATTAGGACAAGGTGCGGGCACTATTGGTAATCTATGCATGAGGCTTGCAACTTGTAGGATATCTTATACATAACACATATGCTTTATTACTACCGTTGACAAAATTGTTTCTTGTTTTCAAAATAAAAGCTCTAGCACAAATATAGCAATCCATGCTTCCCTCTTCGAAGGGCCTCTCTTCTACTTTTATGTTGAGTCAGTTTACCTACTTCCTTCCATCTTAGAAGCAAACACTTGTGTCAACTGTGCATTGATTCTTACATGCTTACTTATTGCACTTATTATTTTACTTTATGTTGACAATTATCCATGAGATATGCATGTTGAAAGTTGAAAGCAACCGCTGAAACTTAATCTTCCTTTGTGTTGCTTCAATGCCTTTATTTAGAATCTATTGATTTATGAGTTAACTCCTATGCAAGACTTATTGATGCTTGTCTTGAAAGTACTATTCATGAAAAGTCTTTGCTATATGATTTAGTTGTTTAATCATTGTCTTTACCATTGCTTTGAATCGCTGCATTCATCTCATATGCTTTACAATAGTATGATCAAGATTATGTAAGTAGCATGTCACTTCAGAAATTATTTTTTTATCGTTTACCTACTCGAGGATGAGTAGGAACTAAGCTTGGGGATGCTGATACGTCTCCAACGTATCTATAATTTCTGATGTTCCATGCTTGTTTTATGACAATACCTACATGTTTTGTTCACACTTTATATCGTTTTGATACATTTTTCGGAACAAACCTATTAACGAGATGCCGAACTGCCAGTTCCCGTTTTCTGCTGTTTTTGGTTTCAGAAATCCTAGTAAGGAAATATTCTCGGAATTGGACGAAATCAACGCCCAGTATCTTATAATTCCACGAAGCTTCCAGAACACCAGAGAGGGGCCAGAGGGGAGCCCTGGGGGCCCCACACATGTGGGCGGCGCGGCCCAAGGGGGGCGCGCCCCCCTATTGTGTGGAGCCACCAGACCCCCTCCGACTCCAACTCTCCGCCTATAAGAAGCCTCCCGACCTAAAAACTTTGGAGGAAAAAGCCACGGTACGAGAAACCTTCCAGAGCCGCTGCCATCGCAAAGCCAAGATCTGGGGGACAGAAGTCTCTGTTCCGGCAAGCCGCCGGGATGGGGAATTGCCCCCGGAAGCCATCTCCACCGCCATCTTCACCGCCATCGCTGTCTCCATGATGAGGAGGGAGTAGTTCACCCCCAGGGCTGAGGGCTCTGCTGTAGCTATGTGGTTCATCTCTCTCTTTGTGATCTAGTTGAATATCATCTATGTGCTACTCTAGTGATGTTATTAAAGTAGACTATTCCTCCTCCATGATGTAATGTTGACAGTGTGTGCATCATGTAGTACTTTGTATAAGCTATGATTGTGATCTCTTGTAGATTATGAAGTTAACTATTACTATGATGGTATTGATGCAATCTATTCCCCCTTTCATAGTCTGTCGGTGACGGTGTGCATGCTATGTTAGTACTCGGTATAATTGCGTTGGTCTATCATGCACTCTAAGGTTAATTAAATATGAACATCGAATGTTGTGGAGCTTGTTAACTCCGGCATTGAGGTGCTCTTGTAGCCCTACACAATTAATGTTGTTTGTCATCCAACAAGATAGTGTAGAGTAGTTTTATTATGTGATCAATGTTGAGAGTGTCCACTAGTGAAAGTAGGATCCCTAGGCCTTGTTTCCACACATCGAATCTCCATTTGTTTACTGTTCTGTTGCATGTTTACTCGCTGCCATATTTTATTCAGATTGCTATTACCACTCATATACATCCATATTACTTGCATTTTACTATATCTTCGCCGAACTAGTGCACCTATACATCTGACAAGTGTATTAGGTGTGTTGGGGACACAAGAGACTTCTTGTATCGTGATTGCAGGGTTGCTTGAGAGGGATATCTTTGACCTCTTCCTCCCTGAGTTCGATAAACCTTGGGTGATTCACTTAAGGGAAACTTGCTGATGTTCTACAAACCTCTGCTCTTGGAGGCCCAACACTGTCTACAGGAAAAGAAGTGTGCGTAGACATCAATAGGTCACCCGAAGAAGATCGCAACAGAAATGGCAATCAGAATAGACGATGTTTTTGTGATTTTGCGGAATACGACGGTCCCGGCCAAGTACCGGCTGGCTTCCGAGGAAACAATGGTGGAAATTAGCGGGATGATTACCATAGGAGCAATGAGAAACAGAGTGATCACAGAGACGCACCAAGCTCCTGCAGACAAAATAATCGACCCAGGTTTCCGTGGCCATACAACGTGTAACCCGAAGATCTTTTAAACGGTCCGTGCCAAATGCACTTTTATGTCGATTCTGACGGAAGAAGACAATCGTGTCACCTCCAGAAGGATTGTCAAACTTTTCAAGCCTCGCAAAGGGCGACAGAGGAGCACACAAACGGAGGCAGTAATGAGAGGATACACACAAGGACTAAGGAGCGAGGTGCACGCACAATTGCCACCACCACTCGCAATTACGAGTGCAAATAAGCATCAGCTGGAGATTGCGGGTCCTCCAAATGCTAATGATGATTTTACCCCTTCAAAGGGAGCAGTGTCGATGATTCAGAAGGGCAGGTCGTCGAATAGGTTGCAGAAGCTGATCTCGCGACAGGTAAACATGGCAATATTGGCACCTCCGCCAACCATAGAGTGTCTCAATTGGTCGGGTCAACCAATAGGATTCTCCATAGAGGATCATCCAACACGAGTACCGCGGTCAGGGCACTCAACAATGGTGTTACCAATAGTAATTGAAGGGTACGATGTATCTCGTATATTCATTGATGGAGGAAGCAGCATAAATCTTATCTATGCGGATACACTGAGAAAGATGAACATCTCATTGGCTAACATGTCACCAACAGATACATGCTTTCATGGCATCACACCTGACAAACCAACTTATCCTTTGGGCAAAATAGTACTCGACCTATAATTCGGCACCAAAGAAAATTTCAGGAAGGAAAAACTCGAGTTCGAGGTGATAGATTGGCCATCACAGTATCACACTCTTTTGGGATGACCAACATATGCTAGATTCATGGCAGTGCTGCACTATACATATCTGCTATGGAGGATCCCTGGACCTAAGGGCCCAATAACGGTTAAGGGTAGCTTTGCTGTGTCTAATAAGTGCGACAGGGACTTCCATAAACTCTCCGAGTCCTTTGGCATGCAAGCTGAGTATGAGGCAACCAAACTTACCATTGATCATGATGTGTTACCAGACGGAGGTAGATCCTTGCAAGAGCAAGCTTTCGACACCTCCAAAGATTCTAGGAAGTGCAGATCCACCCGACGGATCCTAAAAAGACGACATCCATTGCAACTAACTTGGACAACGCATAGGAAAGCACGCTCGTCAAGTTTTTCCGTGAGCGATGGGAAATCTTTTCATGGTGTCCAGCTGACATGCCAGGAGTACCCAGGGAACTTGCGGAGCATGCACTCAATTTGGATCCAAGAGCTAGACCAATTCGACAACCTTTGCGGTGTTTCTCCGAGCCAAACCGCAAAGCTATGTTATCTGAAATCCATCGACTCAAGGAAGCTGGTTTCATCAAAGAATTTAAGACTGAAGCCACTTGGGTCACCAACCCAGTGTTGGTCCCGAAGAAAAACACTGAAGTCCTTCGCATGTGCGTTGATTTCACGTGTCTCAATAAACATTATCCAAAGGATCACTTTCCCCTCCCAAGGATCGATCAAATCATCGACTCCACAGCAGGTTGTGAACATCTTTCCTTCCTGGACGCATATTCTGGTTACAACCAGATTTGACTGAAAGAAGAGGATGAAGTCAAAACAACTTTCATAACCCTTATGGCGTGTTCTGCTACAGAACAATGCCCTTCGGGTTAAAAAATGAGGGACCAACATATCAGAGGATGATGCAGAAGTGCATCGCCACGCAAATCGGCAAAAAACGTCCAAGTATACATTGACGACATTGTCATCACAACAAAACAAGGGTTGTCCCTCATTGACGTTCTTTGGGAAACATTCGATAATGTCGATAAGTTTCGCCTCAAGCTAAACCCGACAAATTGTTAATTTGGTGTTCCTGCGGGAGAACTCCTCGGATACCTAGTGTCAGCCAGAGGAATCGAGGCCAATCCAGAGAAGATACAAGCCATTGTGATGATGAGAAAAACAATCAAACTCAAGGAGATACAACAGCTAACTGGACAAGTCACAACTTTAAGCAGATTTGTCGCAAAGTTGGGAGAAAAGGTGTTGCCTTTCTACGCGCTTATAAAGAAAGGGGAAAAGTTCGAGTGGAACGAGGAAGCAGACAAGGCTTTCGAGCATTTCAAGCAAACAATTTTGAAACCACCATTTCGGGTGGCTCCACGAGAAAAAGAACCTTTATTGTTGTACATTGAGGCCACGCCTCAGGTGGTCAGCACGATTCTCGTGGTAGAGCGGGAAGAATAAGGGAAGATTCATGGAGTCCAGCGCCCAATATATTTCCTCAACGAAGTCCTATCTCCATCCAAGCAGCGCTACCCGCAATATCAGAAGCTAGCATATGGAGTCTTAATGTCAGTAAGGAAGCTAAGGTACTACTTTTTGGCACACCCGATAATAGTGGTCAACGAGGCGCCCCTCTCAAACATTCTGAACAATCTGGTGGCTACAGGACGTGTCTCCCTTTGGGGAATAAAACTTTCCCCTCAAGACATCACATACTAGAAAAGAAAAACAATCATGTCGCAAATTCTACCAGACTTCGTTGCAGAATAGATGGAGCTCCAAAATACAAGGCCGCTAGATCTGTCAAGAAATTGGCATATGAACTTCGATGGATCCAAAAGAGTAAAATGAGCAGGCGCATGCGTCATACTTGTTTCTCCACAGGGTGACAAGATGAAGTACATCTTACGGATGGCTTTCCCCAACGCATCGAACAACGAAGCTCTTCTCCATGGGATGAAGATGTCAAAAGCATGCGGCACCACATGCCTTAAATTCTGTGGAGATTCTCAGCTGATCGTACAAAAGGTGATGAACAAGTGCGATGCAGTCAATGATAGCATGATAGCATATAGAGATGCATACAATGAACTCGAGAGAAACTTTGACGGATGCGAAGTAAACCACGTGAGCAGACTAAGCAATGACGAAGCCGACGTTTTAGCAAACATTGGGTCACAATTCCTGCCCATTCCACCAGGAATTTTTTGGGAGGAAATCAGTGAAAGGTCAACAAAGCCAAAGAAGATAACAGTAACGAAGCATTCGAAGAAAAAGGACAAACCCAAGAAAGCCTCGGGGGCTGCAGCAGTCCCAGAATCCCAGACTTCTGATGAAGAGGAAGTACCATAAGATGTCATGATGATACAAATCCCTTTGATGCAAACATACTTGGAATATATCACGAAGAAAGAAATACCCGAAGATCTAGTGGAAGCACGAAGAGTTATTCGACGATCTAAGGCGTTTAAAGTTGTTAAGGGAGAACTATACAAACAAAGCATATCAGGTGTACTGCAGAGGTGTGTTACACCCGAAGAAGGACGAGTCATATTAAAGTACATACATGAAGGGATATGTGGCCACCACGCAAGCAGTCGAGCAATCACAGCCAAGGATTTTCGAGCTGGGTTTTACTGGTTGTCAGCTATAGAGGATGCGGAGAAAATAGTGTGTACCTGTGAAGCTTGCCAGAGATTCGCATCCAAACCTCATTCTCATGCCGCAGAATTAATGCCAATACCTTTGGCATGGCCTTTCGCCCAATGGGGACTAGATATGGTGGGAAAATTGCATAAGTCCTGGCCAAGAGGACACATCTATTTGCTCGTCGTAGTCGATAGATTTACCAAGTGAATTGAAGCAAAACCATTAACTTCGGTTGATGCAACAGCGGCGGTAAATTTCATGGAAGGAATAGTTTTTTGATTCGGTGTCCCTCACAGCATAGTCACGGACAATGGCAGTAACTTCACCTCTCGAGAATTCAAGGACTATTGTGAATGTATAGGTATCAAGCTGCAATTTGCATCCGTAGCACATCCACAAACAAATAGGCAAGTCGAGAAAGCAAACGGTCTCATATGCAATGGCATCAAGAAGCGCTTGTTAGCACCACTCGAAAAAGAAAGACACACATGGGTTGACGAGTTACCCTCCGTGCTATGGAGTCTACGAACAACGCCAAATGCAGCAACTCAAGAAACCCCTTTTTTCTTGGTTCATGGTGCAGAAGCAGTACTCCCGCTAGAAATAGAACAGAATTCTCCCAGAGTTGTGGAATATGAGGAAGAGGCTTCGTAGAGAGCACTCGAAGATGATGTGGATGCAGTTGATGAAGCAAGAGACGTGGAGCTATCCAGAGTAAGCATATAACAACAGAACCTCAAGAATTACCATAGTCGCCAATTGCGACCCAGATCCATTGAAGTCGGGGATTTAGTTCTTCGGCTCAAGCAAGATGGCCATGAGAAGCTAGAGTCACTTTGGTTAGGACCATACATCGTCACAGAAGTTATTCCAGGAGGAGCATATCGACTAAGAGACAAGAAGACCAGAAAAGATGAAGGGAACCCGTGGAACATCGCACAGCTGCGGCGCTTCTACGCGTAGTAGTCAATCTAGCAATAACCATGTAAACATACAATGTACTCGAATAGGGCGCAAGTTTTCAGATGCACTCTTTTCCTTTCAGGGCACCGAGTGGGGCTGAAAGGTTTTAATGAGGCGGGCTTGCGATGCTACAATATAGCATGGTGAAATAAAAATATTGATGGAAAATTTTCTTCTTCCTTTACAAGAAACGCTCGGGGGCTCGAACACGCAAAGTACAACATAGCTGAAGTTGAAAAAATCAGCAATATATCCGCTTTGGTCTCACAGAAACCTCGCGACTAAATAAGTATTCGTAGGCCAATCCGGATACTCGGGGGCTAAGAAGAAAATCATAATACAACTAGAAGAAGTTGCTTTGGCTGATCAATTGTCTCGCAAAATTTTGCAACAAGGCACGAAAATATAGTACACAAAACATATTGTCCGCACAAGGAGACGTGGTTTTGGTACGTATGCTCGCTGTAGCGCCAGTTAATGATTCAACGGTGTAAAATTTATCAAAAATCATGAAAATAATTTTGTACCTTCCTCACACTAATATAAGATAATCCATTAGAGGGATTGAAAAAATACGAGTTCACGTGGTCTCAGCAAAAAAATAACAAGCAGTTCAGCTAACAATTTTATATATTGGCTGACCTGCTTGCCTTTTTTACCGAGACCACATAAAGTTATATTTTTTCAATACCTCCAATAGATCATATTATATTAGTGTGAGGAAGGTCCACAATAATTCTCACGATTTTTGATGACTTTTACACCGTTGAATCATTAACTAGCACTGCAGTGTACATATGTACCAAAACTTTTACCTATATATATAATCCAGCTATTCTACAACCAGTTATAGAATAAATAGTCTACAACCACTTATAAACTTCCCAATACATAAACATGAACTTCTTGATATGTGGAAGTGAACTTCCGATCGTGATGTACGTTTAGGTATTGAATTTATATTTTAACCAATTGTAAAATAACTATTTTCAACCGCTTGTGAACTTCCCAATATACGCATTTAAACTTCCAGGTATGTGGTAGCGAACTTCCAACCGCGATGTAGTTTTGGGTATTGAACTTTGATTTTTGATCAGTTGCAGAATAACCATTTTTCAACCACTAGTGAACTTCCCCATACATGCATGTGAACTTCCAGGTATGTGCTACTGAACTTCTGATCGTGATGTAGTTTTGGGTATTGAACTTTCGTTTTTAAGCAGTTGTAGAATAACTATTTTCAACCATTTCTGAACTTCCCCATACATGCATGTGAACTTCAAGGTATGTGCTAGTGAACTTCTGATCATGATGTAGTTTTAGGTATTGAACTTTGATTTAAAATCGATTTGTAGAGTAACTTTTTTTAACACCTTGTGAACTTCCCCATACATGTATGTGAACTTCTCAA
This sequence comes from Lolium perenne, assembly GCF_019359855.2. Lineage (NCBI taxonomy): Eukaryota > Viridiplantae > Streptophyta > Magnoliopsida > Poales > Poaceae > Lolium > Lolium perenne. The sequence continues at coordinate 100,488,197 of NC_067246.2, read as the reverse complement.
TATGTGTTAGTGAACTTCCGATCGCAATGTAGTTTTGGGTGTTGAACTTTGATTTTTAAGCAGTTGTAGAATAACTATTTCAACCGTTATGAACTTCCCCATACATGCATGTGAACTTCCCTATATGTACTATTGAACTTCCGATCGCGATGTAGTTTTTGTATTGAGCTTCATTTTTAAGCAATTGTAGAATAACTATTTTTCAACAACTTGCAAACTTCCCAATACATAAACGTGAACTTCCTGATATGTGGAAGTAAACTTCCAATCGCGATATAGGTTTAGGTATTGAACTTTGAGTTTTAACCAATTGTGAAATAACTATTTTCAACCACTAGTGAACTTCCGATACATGCATTTGAACTTCCAACTATGTGCTAGTGAACCTCCGGTCGCTTTGAAGTTTTGGGTATAGAACTTTCGTTTTTAATCAGTTGCAGAACAACCATTTGTGATCACTTGTGAACTTCCCCATACATGCACGTGTACTTGTAGGTATGTGCTAGTGAACTTCTGATCGCGATGTAGTTTTGGGTATTGACTTTGATTTTGAAGCAGTTATAGAATAACTATTTTCAAACATTTTTGAACTTACAAATACATTTATGTGAACTTCTAGGTATGTGCTAGTGAACTTCCAATCGCGATGTAGTCTTAGTTATTGAACTTTGATTTTAAATCACTTGTAGAATAACTATTTTTCAACCACTTGTGAACTTTCCTCATACATGTATGTGAACTTCTCGATATGTGTTAGTGAACTTTCGATCGTGATGTCGTTTTTGTATTGATATTTGATTTTTAAGCAGTTGTAGAATAACTATTTCAACCATTGTGAACTTCCCCGTACATGCATGTGAACTACGAGTTATGTGTTAGTGAACTTCCTGTCGCGATCTAGTTTTGGGAATTGAACTTTCATTTTAAGCAGTTCTAAAATAACTATTTTTCAACCCCTTTTGAACTTCCTAATACACATGTGTGAACCGCCCTATATGTATTAGTGAACTTCCGATCGTTGTTTAGTTTTGTGTATTGAACTTTGACTCTTAAGCAGTTGTAGAATAAATATTTTGCAACCATGTATGAACTTCCGAATATACTCATGTGAACTCCATGGTGTGCGTTAGTGAACTTCCTATCGCGATGTAGTTCTGGGTATTGAATTTTGATTTTTGGGTTGTGAACTTCCTTAAAAATAAGGCAAACTTTCGAAAAAGATGATGTGAATTCCAAAAAATGTGAACCTACAAAGAAATGAAGTGAAATTCTGAAAATTAAGCAAACTTGCAAAAAATAAATTAAGTAAACTTCAAAAAATGAAGTGAACTTTCAGAAAAGGAAGCGAATTTCCAAAAATAGTGAACTTCCAAAAAAAATCAAGTGAACTTCCCAAACACTGAAGTGAACTTCCAAAAATATGAAGTGAACTTCCGAAAAATACGAAGTGAACTTCCCAAAAAAATAATTAACTTCCAAAAAACAATAAGTGAACTTCCAAAAAGATGAAGTGAACTTCCCCAAAAATGAAGTGAACTTCCAAAAATATGAAGTGAACTTCCGAAAATATAAAGTGAACTCCAAAAAAAAGTGAACTTCCAAAAAATTCTATAGTGAACTTCAAAATAATGGTAAGACCTTTCATAAAAATGAAGTAAACTTCCAAAAAAATGAAGGGAATGTCCACAAAGATGTGTCGAATGGGGTCGACGAAAGGTGGGTGAGATCGAAGAGAGTTGGGGTGGTGCGAGCTCTATGGAAGGTGGTGTGGGCTTGGCTGGAGGTGGGTGGGGTTACATTGGTGGGTGGAAGGGTGGTGTATGTGGGAGGCAGGATGGGGTATATATGGTGGGGTATGTGGGACGTGGGTGGTGCTGGGGTGAGCGAAATGTGCGGTGGGGTCCACACAAGGTCGGTTGGATGGGGTCATCGCGGCATGGGAGGGGTGTTCGGTGGGAGGTAAGGTGCGGTCAGCGGATCATGGGAGGGGTGGGCTCAGAGGGCTGTGCTTGGGTCAACGTGAGGTGGGGTAGCCTAGGGTCGGTGGGAGGTGGGGTGGTGCCGACGGGAGGTGGGTTCAGTGGGAGCTGGGTGGGGTGGATTCAACAGAATGTGGTGTGGAGTGTGATTAGTGGAAGGCGGGTTAGGGTGGGGTCGGCGGGAGGCGGGGTAGGGTGGGGTCGGCTGGAGGTGGGTGGTGTGGTGCCGGTAGAAAGCGGGATGGGGTGGCGTCGGCGGGAGGCGTGGTGGGGTTGGCTGGGTGGGGTCGGTAGGATGATGGGTGGGGTAGTGTTGGTGGAGGTGGGTTTATTGGTTGGTGGGTGAGTCGGGTTTAGAAGGTCTTTAGGGGGGGTTGTAGAATAACTATTCTACAACCTCTTAAGGGGGGTTGTAGAATAGTCCCACCCTATATATATATATATATATATATATATGTGTGTGTGTGTGTGTGTGTGTATGTGTGTGTGTGTGTGTGTATTGCGTCCTGGCTCAAAACTCACGCATCAAGCAATATATAGAATTCCTATATCAATCTATCTATATTTTCTCTTGCAGCAAGCATCTGTTTCATTGAATCGTCATATCGGTATTCTTCGAAAAAAGAGGAGTCTACTTCAAAGAGTTTATCTATCATCTTTTCGGCGATAGGGGACACAACCGCGTTATGTCGATCAATACTTATCCTCCTTTTCGATCCCTTGAGGAGCACACCTTCCACGACCTTGTCGAGATCCATCTTTGGGTAGTAAATTCTCAGCCAGATCAAGGAAAATTTGGCGCCAGCCACCATCTGGGCCTTCACGCAGTCGTGAATATTGCACACATCCTTAAACTTGCCCATGAGTTGAGTAAGATTCTCGGGTTGAGGGTTGCGAGGAAACATGGCATTATATACCATGGCTAAGGTGCTGTTGCAAAAATAAAGAAATTCTCGAGTCTGGGTGACACGGTCTTGAAATTGAACAATATGGCGACAGCGCGTTTCATCCGCCCAAAAATAAATATCATTGGATTTGGCAAGACTAAGAAGGCTGTCAATCCGCAAGTTTACCCTTTGTTCCTCAGCAGCAGTATCAAGGAACGCACATGTGAGAGATAAAGAAAAAGGCAATATAATACACAAATTCATATAGAAGGACAAGGAGAGAGCGGGAGGATAGGAATAACGTACCAGCCATGGCTTGGCTCGCATCAATCATAAGGTCCAGCATGTAGTTTTCATGTTGAGCAGACCGAGCGGTGTTGGAAGTCGCAGTTTTCTCCAGTTCAAGAGATTCTTGCGCCTGACAAAGAGCAGTTCGTTCGCGATCCGACGATTTTTGTGCTTGTTCCAAGGAAGTCATGATTTGCATCTTCATCGACTGAAGTTGTTGTCGCAAATCAGCCACATCCTCTTTCATCGCGTCGGGGCACGATGGAACGTCCAAAGAGGCATTTTCAGGCATTTTTGTGGAGTGCTGGAGGGGATGTGTCGGAGTATCCAATCCCAGTATAGTTGTCAAAAATCAACTGGAAACAAAAATTATTGAAATCAATCATTCAGCAAGGCGAATTCTCTCATTCACAACCACAATACATTACATGAAGGAGTTTTCAAAATATATGGCTCATAAGGCGCTTACATAATGTTTGAGAGCAACAAAAAGGCGAAAATATCTACAAAGAAAAAGGAGTAGCAGTTTGTCTACTTGACCTACGTTTGGGCAGTGCTGGTAGAAGACCTCGGGTCAAGAATAGAAATGCGTTTTCTCGAGAAGAACATTGCATCCTTTATCAAAGATCTCCACGTCTCGCTCTTCAAACCCCTGACAGCCGCAACTTTGGCCTAGTCGACTTTCTCACCACTAGCCGCCACAAGAGCAATTGTGCCTACGACTCCAATCTTCAAGATTGCTTGGTGATATGTCTCCAACGTATCCATAATTTCTGACGTTCCATGCTTGTTTTATGACAATACTTACATGTTTTGCTCGCACTTTATAATGTTTTTATGCGTTTTCCGGAACTAACCTATTAACGAGATGCCGAAGGGCCAGTTGCTGTTTTCTGTTGTTTTTGGTTCCAGAAAGGCTGTTCGGGCAATATTCTCGGAATTCGATGAAACGAAGACCCAACATCTTATTTTTCCCGGAACCTTCCAGAAAGTCAGAGGGGGACCAGAGGGGTGCCCTGGGGGCCCCACACATGTGGCCGGAGTGGCCCAGGAGGGGGGCGCGCCGCCCTAGTGTGAGGAGGCCCCGTGGCCCCTCCGACTCCGACTCTTCGCCTATTTAAGCCCTGGAGACCTAAAAACCGATACCAATTGACGAAACTCCAGAAAGACTCCAGGGGCGCCGCCGCCATCGCGAAACTCCAATTCGGGGGACATAAGTCTCTGTTCCGGCACCCTGCCGGGACGGGGAAGTGCCCCCGGAAGCCATCTCCATCAACGTCATCACCTCCATCATGCTCCGTGAGTAGTTCCCCCATGGACTACGGGTTCTAGCAGTAGCTAGTTGGTATTCTCTCCTCCATGTACTTCAATATAATGATCTCATGAGCTGCCTTACATGATTGAGATCCATCTGATGTAATCGGTGTTGTGTTTGTTGGGATCCGATGGATGATACATTATGATTAGTCTATCTATAAAGTTTGTGAAGTTATTGTTGCTGCAATCTTGTTATGCCTAATGTTTGTCACTAGGGCCCGAGTGGCATGATCTTAGATTTAGGCTCTATACTTATTGCTTAGATTGTATCTACAAGTTGTATGCACATGTCGCTGTCCGGAACCAAAGGCCCCGAAGTGACAGAAATCGGGACAACCGGAGGGGATGGCGGTGATGTGAGGATCACATGTTTTCACCAAGTGTTAATGCTTTGCTCCGGTGCTCTATTAAAAGGAGTACCTTAATATCCAGTAGATTCCCTTGAGGCCCAACTGCCACCGGCTGGTAGGACAAAAGATGTTGTGCAAGTTTCTCATTGTGAGCACGTACGACTATATATGGAAAACATGCCTACATGATTAATGAATTGATGTTCTGTCTTAATGCTTTATCAATCCTATCAATTGCCCAACTGTAATTTGTTCACCCAATGATACGTCTCCGACGTATCGATAATTTCTTATGTTCCATGCCACATTATTGATGTTATCTACATGTTTTATGCACACTTTATGTCATATTCGTGCATTTTCTGGAACTAACCTATTAACAAGATGCCGAAGTGCCAGTTGCTGTTTTCAGCTGTTTTTGGTTTCAGAAATCCTAGTAAGGAAATTTTCTCGGAATTGGACGAAATCAAAGCCCAGGGGCCTATTTTCTCACGAAGCTTCCAGAAGTCCGAAGGAGAGACGAAGAGGGGCCACGGATGGGCCACACTATAGGGCGGCGCGGCCCCCCCCCTTGGCCGCGCGGCCCTGTGGTGTGGGGCCCCCGTGCCGCCTCTTGACCTGCCCTTTCGCCTATAAAAAGTCTCCGTGACGAAAACCCCAGTACCGAGAACCACGATACGGAAAACCTTCCAGAGACGCCGCCGCCGCCGATCCCATCTCGGGATCCAGAGATCGCCTCCGGCACCCTGCCGGAGAGGGGAATCATCTCCCGGAGGACTCTACGCCGCCATGGTCGCCTCCGGTGTGATGTGTGAGTAGTCTACCCCTGGACTATGGGTCCATAGCAGTAGCTAGATGGTTGTCTTCTCCCCATTGTGCTATCATTGTCGGATCTTGTGAGCTGCCTAACATGATCAAGATCATCTATCTGTAATTCTATATGTTGCGTTTGTTGGGATCCGATGAATAGAGAATACTTGTTATGTTGATTATCAAAGTTATGCTATGTGTTGTTTATGATCTTGCATGCTTTCCGTTACTAGTAGATGCTCTGGCCAAGTAGATGCTTGTAACTCCAAGAGGGAGTATTTATGCTCGATAGTGGGTTCATGCCTGCATTAACACCAGGACAAGTGATGAAAGTTCTAAGGTTGTGTTGTGCTGTTGACACTAGGGATAAAACATTAGTGCTATGTTCAAGGATGTAGTCACTAGTTACATTACGCACCATACTTAATGCAATTGTCTGTTGTTAGCAACTTATTACTGGAAGGGGTTCGGATGATAACCTGAAGGTGGACTTTTAGGCATAGATGCGGTTGGATGGCGGTCTATGTACTTTGTCGTAATGCCCAATTAAATCTCACTATACTCATCATGATATGTATGTGCATGGTCATGCTCTCTTTATTTGTCAATTGCCCAACTGTAATTTGTTCACCCAACATGCTGTTCGTCTTATGGGAGAGACACCTCTAGTGAACTGTGGACCGCGGTCCAATTCTCTGTCCTGAAATACAATCTCTTGCAATCTTGTTCTACTGTTTTCTGCAAACAATCATCTTCCACACAATACGGTTAACTCTTTGTTACAGCAAGCCGGTGAGATTGACAACCTCACTGTTTCGTTGGGGCAAAGTATCTTGGTTGTGTTGTGCAGGTTCCACGTTGGCGCCGGAATCACTGGTGTTGCGCCGCACTACATCTCGCCGCCATCAACCTTCAACGTGCTTCTTGACTCCTACTGGTCCGATTAAACCTTGGTTTCTTACTGAGGGAAACTTGCCGCTGTGCGCATCACACCTTCCTCTTGGGGTTCCCAACGGACGTGCCAACCACACGCATCAAGCAAATTTCTGGCGCCGTTGCCGGGAGATCAAGACACGCTGCAAGGGAGTCTCCACTTCTCAATCTCTTTACTTTGTTTTTGTCTTGCTTAGTTTTATTTACTACTTTGTTTGCTGCACTAAATCAAAATACAAAAAAATTAGTTGCTAGTTTTACTTTATTTGCTATCTTGTTTACTATATCAAAAACACAAAAATTAGTTTACTTGCATTTACTTTATCTAGTTTGTTTTATTTCTGTTGCTAAAATGGCCAACGCTGAAAATACTCAGTTGTGTGACTTCACACCCACAAAGAATCATGAGGTCTTATGCACACCTCGTGCTCCACCTGCTACTACAGGAGAATTCTTTGAAATTGAACACTGCTTTCTTGAATCTTGTTATGCGAGAGCAATTTTCTCAGTGTTAGTTCGATGATGCTGCTGCCCATCTTAATAATTTTGTTGAACTATGTGAAATGCAAAAATATAAAGATGTAGATGGTGATATTATTAAATTAAAATTGTTCCCTTTCTCATTAAGAGGAAGAGCTAAAGATTGGTTGCTATCTCTGCCTAAGAATAGTATTGATTCATGGACTAAATGCAAGGATGCTTTTATTGGTAGATATTATCCCCCTGCTAAAATTATATCTTTGAGAAGTAGCATAATGAATTTTAAACAATTAGATACTGAACATGTTGCTCAAGCTTGGGAAAGAATGAAATCTCTGGTTAAAAATTGCCCAACCCATGGACTGACTACTTGGATGATCATCCAAACCTTCTATGCAGGACTAAATTTTTCTTCACGGAATTTATTGGATTCAGCTGCTGGAGGTACCTTTATGTCCATCACTCTTGGTGAAGCAACAAAGCTTCTTGATAATATGATGATCAACTACTCTGAATGGCACACGGAAAGAGCTCCACAAGGTAAGAAGGTAAATTCTGTCGAAGAAACCTCTTCCTTGAGTGATAAGATTGATGCTATTATGTCTATGCTTGTGAATGATAGGACTAATATTGATCCTAATAATGTTCCATTAGCTTCATTGGTTGCACAAGAAGAACATGTTGATGTAAACTTCATTAAAAATAATAATTTCAACAACAATGCTTACCGGAACAATTCTAGTAACAACTATAGGCCATATCCTTATAATAATGGCAACGGCTATGGTAATTCTTATGGGAATTCTTACAACAATAGTAGGAGTTCACCCCCTGGACTTGAAGCCATGCTTAAAGAATTTATTAGTACACAAACTGCTTTTAACAAATCTGTTGAAGAAAAGCTTGGGAAAATTGATATACTTGCTTCTAAAGTCGATAGTCTTGCTGCTGATGTTGATCTTTTGATATCAAAAGTTTTGCCTAATGAGAATCATCATAATAAAATTACTACTACAGCAAATGCCATTCAAGTTAGAATTAATGAGAATATAAGATTAATGGCTGAACTGCGTGCTAGGTGGGATAGAGAAGAAAATGAAAAACTAGCTAAAGAGAAGAATATAGCTAAAGTTTGGACTATTACCACCACTAGTAATGCTAATGCTACACATGTTGCTGCACCTCCTACTCATACTAATAAAAGAATTGGTGTTAGCAATGTTTCCACTTCGAATGCAAAGCGCGAAAAACTGCTCGAAATCGCTAAAGCTATTTGAAAGCTTTTGTGATAAAGCTGCTGAAATTTTTTCCAACATTGGGGATGATGATCCCATTGCTTTAGATCATAATGGTTTGAATTTTAATGATTGCCACATCTCTGAAGTTATAAAGTTCTTGCAAAAACTTGCTAAAAGTCCTAATGCTAGTGCTATAAATTTGGCTTTCACGCATCATATTACAAATGCTCTCATAAAAGCTAGAGAAGAGAAACTAGAGCGTGAAGCCTCTATTCCTAAAAAGTTAGAGGATGGTTGGGAGCCCATCATTAAGATGAAGATTAAAGATTTTGATTGTAATGCTTTATGTGATCTTGGTGCAAGTATTTCTGTTATGCCTAAGAAAATTTATAATATGCTTGACTTGCCACCGCTGAAAAATTGTTATTTGGATGTTAATCTTGCTGATCATTCTACAAAGAAACCTTTGGGTAAAGTTGATAATGTTCGCATTACCATTAACAATAACCTGGTTCCCGTTGATTTTGTTGTCTTGGATATTGAATGCAATGCATCTTGTCCCATTATATTGGGAAGACCTTTTCTTCGAACTGTTGGTGCTATCATTGATATGAAGGAAGGTAATATAAAATATCAATTTCCTCTCAAGAAAGGTATGGAACACTTCCCTAGAAAGAGAATGAAGATACCTTTTGATTCTATTATGAGAACAAATTATGATGTTGAAACTTCGTCTCTTGATAATACTTGATACACACTTTCTGCGCCTAGCTGAAAGGCGTTAAAGAAAAGCGCTTATGGGAGACAACCCATGTTTTTACCTACAGTACTTTGTTTTTATTTTGTGTCTTGGAAGTTGTTTACTACTGTAGCAACCTCTCCTTATCTTAGTTTTGAGTTTTGTTGTGCCAAGTTAAGCCGTTGATAGAAAAGTAAGTACTAGATTTGGATTACTGCACAGTTCCAGATTTCTTTGCTGTCACGAATCTGGGTCCACCTCCCTGTAGGTAACTCAGAAAATTAAGCCAATTTACGTGCATGATCCTCAGATATGTACGCAACTTTCATTCAATTTGAGCATTTTCATTTGAGCAAGTCTGGTGCCATTTTAAAATTCGTCAATACGAACTGTTCTGTTTTGACAGATTCTGCCTTTTATTTCGCATTGCCTCTTTCGCTATGTTGGATGAATTTCTTTGATCCACTAATGTCCAGTAGCATTATGCAATGTCCAGAAGTGTTAAGAATGATTGTGTCACCTCTGAATATGTCAATTTATATTGTGCACTAACCCTCTAATGAGTTGTTTCGAGTTTGGTGTGGAGGAAGTTTTCAAGGATCAAGAGAGGAGTATGATGCAACATGATCAAGGAGAGTGAAAGCTCTAAGCTTGGGGATGCACCCGGTGGTTCACCCCTACATATATCAAGAAGACTCAAGCGTCTAAGCTTGGGGATGCCCAAGGCATCCCCTTCTTCATCGACAACATTATCAGGTTCCTCCCCTGAAACTATATTTTTATTCCATCACATCTTATGTGCTTTTCCTTGGAGCGTCGGTTTGTTTTTGTTTTTGTTTTGTTTGAATAAAATGGATCTTAGCATTCACTTTATGGGAGAGAGACACGCTCCGCTGTAGCATATGGACAAGTATGTCCTTGGTTTCTACTCATAGTATTCATGGCGAAGTTTCTCCTTCGTTAAATTGTTATATGGTTGGAATTGGAAAATGATACATGTAGTAATTGCTATAAATGTCTTGGGTAATGTGATACTTGGCAATTGTTGTGCTCATGATTAAGCTCTTGCATCATATGCTTTGCACCCATTAATGAAGAAATACATAGAGCATGCTAAAATTTGGTCTGCATATTTGGTTTCTCTAAGGTCTAGATAATTTCTAGTATTGAGTTTGAACAACAAGGAAGACGGTGTAGAGTCTTATAATGTTTTCAATATGTCTTTTATGTGAGTTTTGCTGCACCGGTTCATCCTTGTGTTTGTTTCAAATAAGCCTTGCTAGCCTAAACCTTGTATCGAGAGGGAATACTTCTCATGCATCCAAAATACTTGAGCCAACCACTATGCCATTTGTGTCCACCATACCTACCTATACTACATGGTATTTTCCGCCATTCCAAAGTAAATTGCTTGAGTGCTACCTTTAAAATTCCATCATTCACCTTTGCAATATATAGCTCATGGGACAAATAGCTTAAAAACTATTGTGGTATTGAATATGTAATTATGCACTTTATCTCTTATTAAGTTGCTTGTTGAGCGATAACCATGTTTACTGGGGACGCCATCAACTATTCATTGGTTGAATTTCATGTGAGTTGCTATGCATGTTCGTCTTGTCTGAAGTAAGGGCGATCTACACTGAGTTGAATGGTTTGAGCATGCATATTGTGAGAGAAGAACATTGGGCCGCTAACTAAAGCCATGATCCATGGTGGAAGTTTCAGTTTTGGACAACAATCCTCAAATCTCAAATGAGAAAATTATTAATTGTTGTTGAATGCTTAAAGCATTAAAAGAGGAGTCCATTATCTGTTGTCTATGTTGTCCCGGTATGGATGTCTAAGTTGAGAATAATCAAAAGCGAGAAATCCAAATGCGAGCTTTCTCCTTAGACCTTTGTACAGGCGGCATAGAGGTACCCCTTTGTGATACTTGGTTAAAGCATATGTATTGCGGTGATAATCCATGTAGTCCAAGCTAATTAGGACAAGGTGCGGGCACTATTGGTACACTATGCATGAGGCTTGCAACTCATAAGATATAATTTACATGATGCATATGCTTTATTACTACCGTTGACAAAATTGTTTCATGTTTTCAAAATCAAAGCTCTAGCACAAATATAGCAATCGATGCTTTTCCTCTATGAGGACCATTCTTTTACTTTCAATGTTGAGTCAGTTCACCTATTTCTCTCCACCTCAAGAAGCAAACACTTGTGTGAACTATGCATTGATTCCTACATACTTGCTTATTGCACTTATTATATTACTCTATGTTGACAATATCCATGAGATATACATGTTACAAGTTGAAAGCAACCGCTGAAACTTAATCTTCTTTTGTGTTGCTTCAATACCTTTACTTTGAATTATTGCTTTATGAGTTAACTCTTATGCAAGACTTATTGATGCTTGTCTTGAAGTGCTATTCATGAAAAGTCTTTGCTATATGATTCACTTGTTTACTCATGTCATATACATTGTTTTGATCGCTGCATTCACTACATATGCTTTACAAATAGTATGATCAAGATTATGATGGCATGTCACTCCAGAAATTATCTGTGTTATCGTTTTACACCTTTCGGGACGAAGCAGAACTAAGCTTGGGGATGCTGATACGTCTCCGACGTATCGATAATTTCTTATGTTCCATGCCACATTATTGATGTTATCTACATGTTTTATGCACACTTTATGTCATATTCGTGCATTTTCTGGAACTAACCTATTAACAAGATGCCGAAGTGCCGATTCTTTGTTTTGTGCTGTTTTTGGTTTGAGAAATCCTAGTAAGGAAATTTTGTCGGAATTGGACGAATTCAAAGCCCAGGGGCCTATTTTCTCACGAAGCTTCCGGAAGTCCGAAGGAGAGACGAAGAGGGGCCACGGAGGGGCCACACTATAGGCGGCGCGGCCCCCCTTGGCCGCGCGGCCCTGTGGTGTGGGGCCCCGTGCCGCCTCTTGACCTGCCCTTTCGCCTATAAAAAGTCTCCGTGACGAAAACCCCGATCGAGAGCCACGATACGGAAAACCTTACTGAGACGCCGTCGCCGCCGATCCCATCTCGGGGGATCCAGGAGATCGCCTCCGGCACCCTGCCGGAGAGGGGAATCATCTCCCGGAGGACTCTACGCCGCCATGGTCGCCTCCGGTGTGATGTGTGAGTAGTCTACCCCTGGACTATGGGTCCATAGCAGTAGCTAGATGGTTGTCTTCTCCCCATTGTGCTATCATTGTCGGATCTTGTGAGCTGCCTAACATGATCAAGATCATCTATCTGTAATTCTATATGTTGCGTTTGTTGGGATCCGATGAATAGAGAATACTTGTTATGTTGATTATCAAAGTTATGCTATGTGTTGTTTATGATCTTGCATGCTTTCCGTTACTAGTAGATGCTCTGGCCAAGTAGATGCTTGTAACTCCAAGAGGGAGTATTTATGCTCGATAGTGGGTTCATGCCCTGCATTAACACAGGACGATGTGAGAAAGTTCTAAGGTTGTGTTGTCTTGTTGCCACTAGGGATAAAACATTAGTGCTATGTTCAAGGATGTAGTCACTAGTTACATTACGCACCATACTTAATGCAATTGTCTGTTGTTAGCAACTTAATACTGGAAGGGGTTCGGATGATAACCTGAAGGTGGACTTTTTAGGCATAGATGCAGTTGGATGGCGGTCTATGTACTTTGTCGTAATGCCCAATTAAATCTCACTATACTCATCATGATATGTATGTGCATGGTCATGCTCTCTTTATTTGTCAATTGCCCAACTGTAATTTGTTCACCCAACATGCTGTTCGTCTTATGGGAGAGACACCTCTAGTGAACTGTGGACCCCGGTCCAATTCTCTTTACTGAAATACAATCTCTTGCAATCTTTGTTCTCTTGTTTCTGCAAACAATCATCTTCCACACAATACGGTTAACTCTTTGTTACAGCAAGCCGGTGAGATTGACAACCTCACTGTTTCGTTGGGGCAAAGTATCTTGGTTGTGTTGTGCAGGTTCCACGTTGGCGCCGGAATCACTGGTGTTGCGCCGCACTACATCTCGCCGCCATCAACCTTCAACGTGCTTCTTGACTCCTACTGGTCCAATTAAACCTTGGTTTCTTACTGAGGGAAACTTGCCGCTGTGCGCATCACACCTTCCTCTTGGGGTTCCCAACGGACGTACCAACCACACGCATCACCCAACACTTGTCACTTATTGGAGAGTTACCACTAGTGTAGATCGCTGGGAGCCCCGGTCCATCTTTCATCATCATATACTCGATCTACATGTCATTGGAAGTAGTATCAACTATTTTCTGGTGCCATTGCTCTCATATTGCTATTACTGCTGCTGTGTTACTGTTACTACTACTCTCATATTACTGCTACTTTCACATCACCCTTGTTACTAGTGCTTTTCCAGGTGCAGCTGAATTGACAACTCAGTTGTTAAGGCTTATAAGTATTCTTTACCTCCCATTGTGTCGAATCAATAAATTTGGCTTTTACTTCCCTCGAAGACTATCGCGATCCCCTATACTTGTGGGTTATCAAGACCGTTTTCTGCCGCCGTTGCCGGGGAGGCATAGCTCTACTCATAAGTTCACCTGGGGAGTACACTCTACCTCTCTCTCTGTTTTTATTTTCTTTTATTTTGTTTTGCTTAGTTTACTTTTGTCTAGTTTATTTGTGCTTAGTTTATTTCTGTCTAGTATTATTTTGCTTAGTTTACTTTTGTCTAGTTTCTTTTTGTCTCGTTTGATTTTATACCCGAAAATCCATAAAAATTTGAAAAACCTAAAAATTAAAAACTGCTGTTATGGGAGAACCCACAACCTACTTGGAGCTTATAGAATATTATAATAATTATAGAGAATCAAGAGCGGGTGAAGTTATGAAAGCTGTGATAGAAAAATTGAAAACAATTGCTAAAATCTTGCTTAAACGCCATGATATAAACTGTTGCTCTCAACAGGATACTAAACATCTTAAATTTCAATGTGGCTTTAGTGAGGAATTTTTAATTAAGAACTATAATCGGAATAGCTATATTCATTTTGGGTTCGAAGAGGTAGAACAATTTGTCATATTTATGGGAGCCTCTGAGATAGAATCCTTCATGGCTAAAAATTATGAAACTTGTGTTGTTTGTAAGGACCTTAAAGATTATGTCTCTTCTATCCTTAATTTTTGCAATGAAAGTTACAGCGATAATCCTTATATCATTGATTATAAAGAGAGACTCATTAATGCACAAGAATGCACTCACCATTTGCAGGAACCTGTGGAAGAAGAAATTGATGAACCTGAAAGCTCATTGGATGAAAAAGAGGAGGAAATTGATGAACCTGAAAGCTCATTGGATGAAAAAGAAGAGGAGAGTGATGAACAAAAGGAGGAAGAATGGATTAGCTACCCATGCCAACCTTCTAATGAGAGTAACTCTTTATCTCTTACACTATTTGATTGTCCTCCATGCTTACCAAAAGAGGTTGAATGTTATGTTCCTGTGGATTCTCTTGAAATATTACCTATAAGTAAAACTTGTGAGAATAATTATGCTACTGTTATCTATGATAATCCATGCTATTTTGATAAATCTTATGATAATGCTTTGTTTGTGCCTGATGTCGAAATGCATGGTACTAAAGAGTTTTGCTTGGCAAATGTTTATGATAAAGCTCTAGATGATGGTCCTATGTTACTTGATAATATTAATTGTACTACTAATGAAAATGGGATTGGAGAGTTCTTGACTTTATGTATGAGTCCCATATCTCTTGAGAATGATCAATCATCTTGTTATATTATTGATAAAAGTGAGTTTGAAAGTTTTTATCCCACTATTTTTGAACTTGATAAAAATTATGTGTTTATGGATCATGAAAAGAATGCTTTATGTGATAGTTATATTGTTGAGTTTATTCATGAAGCTACTGAAAATTATTATGAGAGAGGAAAATATGGTTGTAGAAATTTGCATGGTACTAAAACAACTCTCTATACGCTGAAAATTTTGAAGTTACTCTTGTTTTATCTTCTTATGCTTGTCACTTTGTTCTTCATGAATTTATTTGTGTACACGATTCCTATGCATAGGAAGTGGGTTAGACTTAAATGTGTTTTGAATTTGCTTTTTGATGCTCTCTTTTGCTTCAACTCTTATTTCTTGCGAGTGCATCATTAAAATTGCTGAGCCCATCTTAATGGCTACAAAGAAAGCACTTCTTGGGAGATAAGCCATGTGTTTATTTTGCTACTGTTTTGTTGTGTCTTGGAAGTTGTTACTACTGTAGCAACCTATCCTTATCTTTATTTTATTGCATTGTTGTGCCAAGTGAAGCCTCTAATAGAAGGTTGATACTAGATTTGGATTTCTGCGCAGAAACAGATTTCTATCTGTCACGAATCTGGGTATGATTCTCTGTAGGTAACTCAGAAAAATTTGCCAATTTACGTGCGTGTTCCTCAGATATGTACGCAACTTTCATTAGTTTTGAGTTTTCTGATTTGAGCAACGGAAGTACCTCTTTAAAATTCGTCTTTACTGGCTGTTCTGTTTTGGCAGATTCTGTCTCTGTTTTTTGCATTGTCTCTTGTGGACTTTAAGCAAGGCTTTCTAGACGTGGAGAGCTGTAGCTAATGTTTTATTGAGTTCTTGCAATGTGTCACTACAGGACTAAAAGTGGATTCAAGTTTTTTGAGTACTAACCCCTCTAATGAAGTTTATGAGAAGTTTGGTGTGAAGGAAGTTTTCAAGGGTCAAGAGAGGAGGATGATATATGATCAAGAAGAGTGAAAAGTCTAAGCTTGGGGATGCCCCCGTGGTTCATCCCTGCATATTTCAAGAAGACTCAAGCGTCTAAGCTTGGGGATGCCCAAGGCATCCCCTTCTTCATCAACTTATCAGGTTTCTTCTATTGAAACTATATTTTTATTCGGTCACATCATATGTGCTTTACTTGGAGCGTCTGTGCGCTTTTATTTTTGTTTATGTTTGAATAAAGATGGATCCTAGCAATCCTTGTTTGGGAGAGAGACACGCTCCGCTTTTTCATATGAACACTTGTTCTTCGTTTTATTTTTAATGTTCAATGATAAAAGTTGGAAGCTACAATACTTTTATTTGGTTGGAAACAGAAAATGCCTCTTATTGTCTTGGATAATTTGACACTTGGCAATTGTTTTGAGCTCTCAAGTAGATCATGATTAAGTTTTTTTCATGTAGTTTAAACCTATTAGTGGAGAACTACTGTAGATCTTGTTAAAATTGGTTTGCATGATTGGTCTCTCTTAAGGTCTAGATATTTTCTGGTAAAAGTTTTTGAGCAACAAGGAAGACAGTGTAGAGTATTATAATGCTTGCAATATGTTCTTATGTAAGTTTTGCTGTACTGGTTCATACTTGTGTTTGCTTCAAACAACCTTGCTAGCCCAAAGCCTTGTACTAAGAGGGAATGCTTCTCGTGCATCCAAATCCTTGAGCCAAAACCTATGCCATGTGTGTCCACCATATCTACCTACTATGTGGTATTTCCTGCCATTCCAAAGTAAATTGCTTGAGTGCTACCTTTAAACAATTCAAAATTTATCACCTCTAATTTGTGTCAATGTTTTATAGCTCATGAGGAAGTATGTGGTGTTTATCTTTCAATCTTGTTGGGCAACTTTCACCAATGGACTAGTGGCTTCATCCGCTTATCCAATAATTTTGCAAAAAGAGCTGGCAATGGGATTCCCAGTCCCAAATTAATTAACCTAAATAGACACTCCTCCATGGTATGTGATTGTTGGACGGCACCCGAAAGATTCGGTTCGCCATGGCTTGAGAAAGCAAAGGTGGGGAGGAGTGTCATCATAATAAAACTAAAATAAAAAGGCACTCCTTCATGGTATGAGATTGTTGGCAGGCACCCGAGGATTCGGTTAGCCATGGTTTGTGAAAGAAAGGTTGGAAGGAGTGCCACCCAAAAATAAAATAAAATAAAATGGGAGCCGCTCTTTGAAGGTTTGTCTGGCGAGGGGGTTAGAGTGCCCACTACCATTCGTTGACAACAACAAACACCTCTCAAAACTTTACTTTTATGCTCTCTTTATGTTTTCAAAACCAAAGCTCTAGCACAAATATAGCAATCGATGCTTCCCTCTGCGAAGGGTCATTCTTTTACTTTATGTTGAGTCATTTTACCTACTTCCTTCCATCTTAGAAGCAAACACTTGTGTCAACTGTGCATTGATTCTTACATACTTTCTTATTTGCATTCATCATATTACTTTATGTTGACAATTATCCATGAGATATGCATGTTGAAAGTTGAAAGCAACTGCTGAAACTTATATCTTCCTTTGTGTTGCTTCGATGCTTTTACTTTGAATCTATTGCTTTATGAGTTAACTCTTGTGCAAGACTTTTGATACTTGTCTTGAAAGTACTATTCATGAAAAGTTTTGCTATATGTTATCTATTTGTTAGCAACTATAGATTATTGCCTTGAGTCACTTCATTCATTTCATATGCTTTGTAATAGTATGATCAAGGTTATGTAAGTAGCATGTCAGTACAGAAATTATTCTTTTTATCGTTTACCTACTCGAGGACGAGTAGGAACTAAGCTTGGGGATGCTGATACGTCTCCAACGTATCCATAATTTTTGACGTTCCATGCTTGTTTTATGACAATACTTACATGTTTTGCTCGCACTTTATAATGGTTTTATTCGTTTTCCGGAACTAACCTATTAACGAGATGCCGAAGGGCCAGTTGCTGTTTTCTGTTGTTTTTGGTTCCAGAAAGGCTGTTCGGGCAATATTCTCGGAATTCGATGAAACGAAGACCCAACATCTTATTTTTCCCGGAACCTTCCAGAAAGTCAGAGGGGGACCAGAGGGGTGCCCTGGGGGCCCCACACGTGTGGCCGGCGCAGCCCAGGAGGGGGGCGCGCCGCCCTAGTGTGAGGAGGCCCCGTGGCCCCTCCGACTCTTCACCTATTTAAGCCCTGGAGACCTAAAAACCCGATACCAATTGACGAAACTCCAGAAAGACTCTAGGGGCGCCGCCGCCATCGCGAAACTCCAATTCGGGGGACAGAAGTCTCTGTTCCGGCACCCTGCCGGGACGGGGAAGTGCCCCCGGAAGCCATCTCCATCAACGTCATCACCTCCATCATGCTCCGTGAGTAGTTCCCCCATGGACTACGGGTTCTAGAAGTAGCTAGTTGGTATTCTCTCCTCCATGTACTTCAATACAATGATCTCATGAGCTGCCTTACATGATTGAGATCCATCTGATGTAATCGGTGTTGTGTTTTTTGGGATCCGATGGATGATACATTATGATTAGTCTATCTATAAAGTTTGTGAAGTTATTGTTGCTGCAATCTTGTTATGCCTAATGCTTGTCACTAGGGCCCGAGTGGCATGATCTTAGATTTAAGCTCTATACTTATTGCTTAGATTGTATCTACAAGTTGTATGCACATGTCGCTGTCCGGAACCAAAGGCCCCGAAGTGACAGAAATCGGGACAACCGGAGGGGATGGCGGTGATGTGAGGATCACATGTTTTCACCAAGTGTTAATGCTTTGCTCCGGTGCTCTATTAAAAGGAGTACCTTAATATCCAGTAGATTCCCTTGAGGCCCGGCTGCCACCGGCTGGTAGGACAAAAGATGTTGTGCAAGTTTCTCATTGCGAGCACGTACGACTATATATGGAAAACATGCCTACATGATTAATGAATTGATGTTCTGTCTTAATGCTTTATCAATCCTATCAATTGCCCAACTGTAATTTGTTCACCCAACACTTGTCACTTATTGGAGAGTTACCACTAGTGTAGATCGCTGGGAGCCCCGGTCCATCTTTCATCATCATATACTCGTTCTACATGTCATTGGAAGTAGTATCAACTATTTTCTGGTGCCATTGCTCTCATATTGCTATTACTGCTGCTGTGTTACTGTTATTACTGCTCTCATATTACTGCTACTTTCACATCATCCTTGTTACTAGTGCTTTTCCAGGTGCAGCTGAATTGACAACTCAGTTGTTAAGGCTTATAAGTATTCTTTACCTCCCCTTGTGTCGAATCAATAAATTTGGGTTTTACTTCCCTCGAAGACTATCGCGATCCCCTATACTTGTGGGTTATCACTTGGCGGTGTGCCAAAGCTGGATCATCTTGTCCATTAAAGTGTCTAGCGAGTTGGGCAAACCTCGAGGGCAGCTTTGTCTTTGGGAAGGAATGCAGGAAGATGCATTCAAGCGCAGTCCGCGCTGCCTTCAACAATCATGCACTAAGCCGCAGTTCAGCTCCAGAACGGTAAGAGTATCCAGGAGACGATCTTCATCCAACTCCTGGTTCCTGGTATAATGTTCACCAATCTTTTCTTCTGGAGAAGAGAAACATCTTATCAATATAACGATGGCATGCACACACAAGTGAAAAGGGCAGCGAAGGGAAAGGTAGTATTACTCCAAAATCTAGTGGATTACATGTCGAAGCGCGCAATTATGTTGGCTTCCCGTTGGGAGATTTCTGTTTCCCTTTCGCTCAAGGAATTCTTGGCGGTGTGAAGTCTCTTTCGAAGATCTTCGACACCAACAACTTCTTTTCCGGCGGCGTGAAGTCTTTCTCGAAGATCTTCGACACCACCAGCTTCTTTTTCGACCTTCTTGCGAGCCTTCCCACTGGCCTTAAGCTTTTCCCCCAAGCCAGTAGCGCGCTCTTCAGCAAGACACAACGCCTCTAGGAGAAATAAGGGATCAGGATACAAGATAAACAAAAAAACGCATAAGTTATTATGTGCAACAAAAGGTTACCTCTCAGAGAGTCAGCTTCATTACGGAACCCGATAAAACGGGAGCCTATGTTGACCATCGCCTTCATCACGGGCTGTAAAAATAGTCGACAAGCACAAAGACAATATCAGAAAGTTGGAATTATTTCCAATCAAATAAAGAAAGTGATAAGAAAGTAAAAGGTATCTTACATCATCAAGAAGAGGAGTCAACAGGCTCCCAGCGATAATTTTTTCTTTACCAGACGTGCCCGTCCTAGCCTTTTTCTTCTTCAATGCTCGGGGGCTACGCGCTGGAGCCGAAGTTTCGGTGCCACCATGAGCTGGATCCGACATTTCTGGATCAACTGTCGATTCCTCAGACAAGACCAGCGTATGAGATGTGCTCGTGTTTGTTGGTATAGGAGGTTCAAGTTCCTGCATTTGTTCGTCATCCCTGTCCACACATCGGCAAACCTAGAACTTGAAACAAAACTCAAGATAGCTGATAGAAAGGAAGCCAAACTTATGAGCTGACGTTGCCATCACAGGTGAAGGGGTCGAAGATTTCTTGTTCCTCGGGGGTAGATTCTTCGGCAGCTGGTTGAGACAGTTTTAATTCGCCAGTTTTCTTCGTCATAATTTCTTTTCCTTTTACGCCTATTTGGAGAGGCTGCAAGAGGAGTAGAGTTTGTATGGGAAGAGCCAGAAACTTGTTCTGACTCCGAAATTTGGTCAGAGGAACCCGCACTCTTTTCAGATTCTGCGGGTTCGCTCTCAAGAACGGAAGTTTCCTGCGAGTCATCATTAATGATGGCTCGCTCAGGTACATCTCTACCTTCGGGAAGGGGAGGAAGAGAAGAAAGAGTGTGGTGGTTCTGCAGAAAGAAAAAAACAAGTTAGTACGTGCAAATTTGTTGGACTCGCAAGAAAATTAGTGCAACTCGAGGAAAAAGAACTTACAGCTGGAAGGGCACGGGTACCACTTAATGGTTCCACGTGATAGGAGGAGGGAACTTCAATTTTCTTGCTCAAGGAGGTAAAGCAGTGTACTAGTCTTTCCAAATCCTTCAAAGAAAGATCTTCGGAAACCCTATCATCATCTTCAGCGCCCGAATAAAGCCAAAGGGGATTTTTTCGAGCTTGAAGAGGTTGCACTCGATTCCGCATGAAGTGTTCAATGATCTGCACACCTGACACTTCCCCCCTCGGTGTTCTGCAGTGCCTGGATACGAGCAATCAGGGACTCGGTGGCCGCTATTTCTACGGCTGTGGCCTCTGCGTCCTAGGATTTGCGCCTCTGAATATCTTCTGACAGGTCGAAAGGGGCAAGGCCATATTCTTGAGTATCCAAAGATTCGTCCTTGATGTAGAGCCATTTCTTGCGCCAGCCTTGGATGGAGTCGACAAATTTCACATCGAAATATCCGGCTTACGGCCAAACACAGATATAGACATCACCTACATTGTGGATGGTGTTCTTCGAATTGTTGAGGCAGAGGTAGAAAATGTGTTTCCACAGGCCCCAGTGGGGGTGGATGCCAAGGAAACATTCGCATAGAGTGATAAAGATGGAGATGTGGAGGATAGATTTGGGGGTCAGCTGATATAGTTGAATCCAGTAGATAAGAAGAAGACCACAGAGAAATTTGTGGACAGGAACAGATAATCCACGAATAAGAAAGCTAGTGAAGATTACCCAGAAACCTTCAGGAGGATGGGAGTACTTTCTTCCCCTGGCATCCGCATGGCCTCATTCTTGAACAGGCTTAGACTCTTGAGCATACGACGATCCTGGGCGGAGATCTTAGATCTCCCATCCGGAGATCTAATCCTTCTCCACGTGCTCGCTGGTACCGGCGGCGATATTACTACAGCGTTTGGTCTGGGGAGGCATCGTGGCGATTCGGTTGAGCGGAAAAAGGAAGCGAAAGCTAGGCGCAGGATTTGCTCAAGGAAGGAGGAAGCTAGGGCGATGGCAAGTGAAAATAGAGTGTGCAACGCAGAAGGGGAAAAATGGCCCTAGGGGTAAAACCTTATAACCTCGAAGACGATGAAGTTAATCCTTTGGATGAACACGGGAAGGTCTTGGTCCTTACACGTGGCTGCGCAGTTAAAAATATTTTACAGATTGAGGAAGTTACTGTGAGCGTGCCGAATATATCATAGGACGTGCAAGACCCACTTGCGTGACGTGGGGGAAGTGCAGAGACTTTGGGCCTGCAAAACAGTGGTCCACCAGCAGTCGCGTCTTCCTGAGGCGGCCACATAGAGTTTTCATCGGCATCAACGTCATGGTTGAATAAGTCTTCGAGTGCAGGAACAATATATAACGAGAAGTAAAAATCGGGAGCCTATATCCAGGTGCAAGCACCTGTCCATATGCTTGGGGGCTACTCTTATCAGAAGTATTTACAATACTTATGATAAGATGACGTGATGATAATAACAAATATAGGGTTGGCTGAGTGACAAAAGTTGAGCCTACAACCAAGTGCAAACACTCGGCTGTAGCCTCGGGGGCTACTCCCATCGAGAGCTCCTGGTCGCGCACCCGATGATTTGTAGAAGAGAAAAGAAAGAGACAATTGACAAGACAATATAGAATTGAAGCCGAAGAATTTTTATGTACATCTTCCAGTTACACATAACTCGTCATGTACTCCCATCGGGAGATCAAGATATTATTCAATATAAATATGTCAACCCCAAGAAATGAAGAATTTCATCAGCCGTACAAAGACACTCAACAATAATATATTCTCAGAGCGCGTCCGCCACGATAAAAACTCAGAATACCGTGACTCGAAAAAAGAGTTCACGAAGGTAAAACCCCAGGATCCGTCATGTGTGGCGTGGTATCGCACACGAATGCGCTCTCCCTCTTTATCCGCATGAACAGATGTGAAGAAAATCCCGACGGACGTGTTGGGTACTCGATAAAATAAGCTGGAATTTGATTAACGATAAGTCCTAAAGTGGCGCGTATCAAATTGCGCCAGTGTTCCGGATTCGAGTCCAGGGACTTGAGCTTGAAGTATGTTTATGCGTGTTTTCCACGAGAGCAATTAACGGGTACCTGATCCGTTAGATGAACCAGCCTCATATACCATTATCCCTATACAAAATAGAAAATGAGAAAAACCTGAATATAACTTGAAAGTTTTACTAAACAAATGTATGATGGAGATTTTACTTGACTCTTGATGCAAGCAAAATCTAGGGGGCTACTGATATAGGTATACCTGCCAGGCATGTCGAATAAGTACCCTTGGTCTAAGGGAACGCGTGAAGCCCATGGACTCTAAGCTTTGGAGGCCCAGTAGGTTAAAGGCTTTCGGGTTAGGAAAGTAGAGTTGTAATAGGAAACTTGTGTCAATATAGGAAAGGCCCAACATGGCCCGACAATTTGTAACTTGTACGATACGAAAGAACCTCGGCTTCACCTCCTATATAAAGGGGAAGCCGAGGTAGAAAGAAAGGATAGAATCATTGTAACCCTAGCCACCGTAATATTGAGTTGAGCACTTTTGTTCGGCTGAACCTTTGATATCTACTTGCCCTCTACTTCTTACGATACCCTAAGTCTACAATCCGTAGGTATTGACAAGTTAATCCCTTGTCACTTGTAATGGGTCCAATCCTAACTTCATTTGGACTTGAGCTTCAGAGCAATATCGTCTTCATCTTGCAATGACGGAGGTAGTAGTTCGGTAGGGATGTCCTCATCATTTTGCCTCTCCATTGAATTCCGTTGACAACTTAGTTTCCCTTCAAGTTAGAGATGATCTCTCATCTGGATTATTTTATTTTGCCATTACTTTGACACCATTGCATCTGTGGTTCTATTTTTTCAGACGAATAGCGACTTCGATGCAAAACCAACGGTTATGCTCCTGGGCCAATATTCTACAGGGAAAACAACATTTATCAAGCAGCGTCTGAAAACAAGTTATCTAGGTTTGTGCTAGAGTACATACTTGTGATGGAGTGTTTGTGCTTCTTAATTTGTTAGTACTGTCTCTAGGCTAGGCAGCTTAATTATACTCCATATACTTTGTTAGTACTATCTCTCAATATTTTTTTAACTTAAAACAAGCAACTTGTGGTACACATTGTATTCAGAGCTTGTTTGCTAACATTGATCTCTCTGATTATCACTAGATAGTCTGCTGCTACATCTTGATGTCATTTCTATTGTGGTAACATCGATTGTTTTGTGGTGCAAACAAGATAATGACGTCTGTATATTTGTATATGTGTACCATATTCCACTAAACAAATTTCCAAGAAGATTCTGGAATATGCATAGTCTAGGTTGATAACAAATGGTTTGCATGCAGCGATGCAGCTTTTAATATGGCATGCGATTTGCCATATTTTTTATTCAATTGATGCATTCTTGATATTAAGATACCAATACAGTATTTGATTCTTGATTGTAGTACTACTTAACTGTTTTTGAAAACCAACTTTCATGATCCAGAGCAGAATAGAGAACCATTAACCAACACATACGCCTCTTTGTGTAACAACAATACAATAGAGTAGTTATTGCAAGTTACTCTCAATTGCTACTGTTATTCTTTAAAATTAAACAAGAGTAGTTAGCGTTAAACTAGAGTCATGTTATCCGCTAATATGGTTTGGGAGCACCATATTGATGTGCTGAATCACCAATTGTGGCAGGGCTGGAGGAGAAATGTGTGGACCTGGAGGTACTCGACGACGCTCTGTTGGTGGGTATTGGGCGCGTCGCCGGTGAGCCACTGAGGCACTGAATAGGGGCTGGCGGACGGCTTTGGGGAAGTGCAGCTGGGCGGCTTCGATGTGTTTTGCCTACCCGCGGGCAACTTTGGATTTCATTTATGTAGAGAAAATTTGGATCGTATAGAATAAAGTGAATTTGTTTTTATTCTATATGTGAAGATTTTGGGATTTCACGTCATTTTTTTAAATCCTAAAATATTTACCGCCGGCGCATAGGGTTGTCTGCCGGTGGTAACTTAAAATACCGCTGGCGAGTTGGGAGGCGCCGGTGGTACCTATTAACGCCGGCGAGTTGGGAAAACCGCCAGGGGTATTTCCAATTACGGGAACCAGTCAAGGTGCCGACGGCCAGATCCTGTGCCGACGGCAAAATATCGGGGCCGTCGACACAGGACTCATTCTGGCCAGGCCAGCAGGTCAGCCGTCGGCACAGGTAAACCGTCGGCACATGAAGGTCTGTGCCGACGGCAACCGTCGGCACAGCCTCTCCGTCGTGACGGCGAGCTAACAGCGTCAGGTCTGTGCCGGCGGCTTTTCCGTCGGCATATATTTCAGCCCTGTGCCGACGGCAAAGCCATCGGCATAGCTATTTTCCATTTTACCACATTAATCTTAAAAAAATCATAACTAAATCATTATAATTTGGAAAAATACAAATAATATATCAAAATTTTCAGAAAAATAAGTTCTATCTTGAAAAAATATCAAACTTGAAATATTTAAAATGAAAAAGATCTTCATGCCCGCCGTTTTGAATTTAGATTGAAACGGGCATAAAATTTGAAAACGATCCAAACAATGTGAAACCTTCGCGTGGTGTCATATTATGTGTCATAGTTGCAAGAAAAAATATTAAAGTTGGAAAATTGCGAACAACACAAAAAATCCTACACAAAATGAGCTATCATGTTCGAGGTTTCAAGACATTTAGGTCAAACGACCATGTTATGGATAGAATCGCTGCATAGTTTGTGATAATATGCCCATATTGTGCATACATGTGCATATTGGGATGTCTTACGATATTGCAGGAGGAAGTTTTCCATTTCATCGCACGAAAAAACCATTTTCCATTTTTAAGGTGCCGAAAACGGGGTGTTTTGTGAAGCAACCACCAAATAAAAGATTCACATTGGTACCAACACATTTTTTAAAAATACTAGACCAACTAAGATGCAAAATTTATCAACCGGTGTATCTGGAACCTTTCTGTCCACCCCTCATGAAAAAGACAAATTCATGCCGAATCGGCAGGAGGCCGACCAGATTTGAACTAAAGGTACATGATATATTGCTCAAGATTTTTTTTGTAAAAGTCATTTTTAGATTCACAACATGCTATTTCATCAGAGATCCAGTGTAAGTTTTGCGAGCCTCAACCCCAGGCAAATGATCTTCATGCTCGCCGTTTTGAATATAGTTTGAAACGGGCATAAAATATTCGAAAACGATCCAAACAATGTGAAACCTTTGCGTGGTGTCATATTATTGATGGGGTTCGTAGCATAGAAAACAAAAAATTTCCTACCGCGAGAACGCAAGCCAAGCCAAGATGCAATCTAGAAGATGGGACCAACGAGGGGATGAACGAGACTAACCCTTGAAGATTTCCAAAGCCTACAAGAGGAGGCTCTCGTTGCTGCGGTAGACGATCACTTGCCGCTTTCAAAAGCGCGTAGAAGATCTTGACGGTGCCACAATCGGGCAGCACCTTCATACTCGGTCACATGTTCGGTGTTGATGACGACATCCTTCTCCCCGTTCCAGCGGGCAGAGGAAGTAGTAGATCCTCCTCGGAATCCCGGCAGCACGATGGCGTGGTGGCGGTGGTGGTGGAGAACTCCGGCAGGGCTTCGCCTATGCGCTGCGGGAGTATTATGTGGAGGAGGAGAGGGTAGGGTTTGGGGAGAGTGGGTGGCTAGGGCGCCGGCCATGGGCAGCCCTAGGTGGTGCGGCCAAGAGTGGCTGCCCTCCTCCCTCTCCTCCTCATTATATAGGTGGAAATCCCCAAGAGTTGTAGTCCAAGTCTTCGAATAAGACCCCAACAACAAAACCTCCCATAGGTGGGAAACCTACTCAAGGGGGGAGTCCTACCCAAGGTGGGACTCCCACCTTTCCCTTAGGTGGGGTGGCCGGCCACCTATGGTGGAGTCCACCTGGGACTCCACCCCCTTAGGGTTGGCCGGCCAAGCTTGGTGGAGTCCCTCCGGGACTCCGCCTTCCATAGTGATTTCTTCCGGACTTTTCTATAACCTTCTAGAACCTGCCATAAATGCACCGGATCATTTCCAAACTTGGAATATGACTTCCTATA
This sequence comes from Lolium perenne, assembly GCF_019359855.2. Classification (NCBI taxonomy): domain Eukaryota; kingdom Viridiplantae; phylum Streptophyta; class Magnoliopsida; order Poales; family Poaceae; genus Lolium; species Lolium perenne. The sequence continues at coordinate 100,461,306 of NC_067246.2, read as the reverse complement.
TATGAATCTTATTCTCCGGACCATTCCGGACCTCCTCGTGATGTCCTGGATCCCATCCGAGACTCCGAACAAAACTTCGAACTCCATTCCTTATTCCATATCTACTTAAACGACATCAAACTTTAAGTGTGTCATCCTACGGTTCGCGAACTATGTAGACATGGTTGAGACCTCTCTCTGACCAATAACCAATAGCGGGATCTGGAGATCCATAATGGCTCCCATATATTCAACGATGACTTTAGTGATCGACTGAACCATTTACATGCGATACCAATTCCCTTTGTCACGCGATATTTTACTTGTCCGAGGTTTGATCATCGGTATCTCTATACCTCGTTCAACCTCGTCTCCTGACAAGTACTCTTTACTCGTACCGTGATATATCATCTCTTATGAACCATTCATATGCTTGCAAGCTACTTAGACGACATTCCACCGAGAGGGCCCAGAGTATATCTATCCGTCATCGGGATGGACAAATCCCACTGTTGATCCATATGCCTCAACTCATACTTTCCGAATACTTAATCCCACCTTTATAACCACCCATTTACGCAGTGGCGTTTGATGTAATCAAAGTACCCTTCCAGTATAAGTGATTTACATGATCTCATGGTCGAAAGGACTAGGTAACTATGTATCGAAAGCTTATAGCAAATAACTTAATGACGTGATTGATGACCCACAAGTATGGGGGATCGCAACAGTCTTCGCGGGAAGTAAAACCCAATTTATTGATTCGACACAAGGGGAGACAAAGAATACTTGAAAGCCTTAACAGCGGAGTTGTCAATTCAGCTGCACCTGGAAACAGACTTGCTCGCAAGAGTTTATCAGTAGTAACAGTTTTATAGTAGTAGCAGTAGTGAAATAACAGCAGCAGTGTGACAGAGACAACAGTAGTGATTATAGTAAACAGCAGGATTAAAATACTGTAGGCACAGGGATGGATGACGGGCGTTGCATGGATGAGAGAAACTCATGTAACAATCAAAGCAGGGCATTTGCAGATAATAATAAAACGGTGTCCAAGTACAAAGCAATCCATAGGCATGTGTTCCGTATATAGTCGTACGTGCTCGCAATGAGAAACTTGCACAACATCTTTTGTCCTACCAGCCGGTGGCAGCCGGGCCTCTAGGGAATCTACTGGATATTAAGGTACTCCTTTTAATAGAGTACCGGAGCAAAGAATTAACACTCCGTGAACACATGTGATCCTCACATCACTGCCACCCCCTCCGGTTGTCCCGATTTCTGTCACTTCGGGGCCTCGGGTTCCGGACAGTGACATGTGTATACAACTTGCAGGTAAGATCATAAAACAATGAATATCATCATGAAACAATAACATGTTCAGATCTGAGATCATGGCACTCGGGCCCTAGTGACAAGCATTAAGCATAACAAATTGCAACAATATCATCAAATTACCAATTACGGACACTAGGCACTATGCCCTAACAATCTTATGCTATTACATGACCAATCTCATCCAATCCCTACCATCCCCTTCAGCCTACAGCGGGGGAATTACTCACACATGGATGGGGGAAGCATTGCTGGTCGATGGAGAGGCGTCGGTGGTGATGATGGCGATGATCTCCTCCAATTGCCCGTCCCGGCGGAGTGCCAGAACGGAGTTTCTGGTCCCCGAGACGGAGTTTCGCGATGTGGCGGCGTTCTGGAGGGTTTCTGGCGACTTCGACTTCTCGTCTCTCGTTTTTAGATCGAAACATTTAAGTAGTCCAGAGGAGGGCGTCGGAAGCCAGCCGAGGGGGCCACACGCTAGGGCGGCGCGCCCCCCTCCTGGGCCGCGCCGGCCTAGTGTGTGGGGCCCTCGGGCCTCCACCTGGCTTGACCTTCTGGCTCCGTGAGTCTTCTGGTAAAATAGGCCCTTTGGTATAAATTCCAAGGATTTTCCCGAAAGTTGAATTTCTGCACAAAAACAAGACACCAGAGCAATTCTGCTGAAAACAACGTTAGTCCGTGTTAGTTGCATCCAAAATACACAAATTAGAGGCAAAACAATAGCAAAAGTGTTCGGGAAAGTAGATACGTTTTGGACGTATCAACTCCCCCCAAGCTTAGCTTATTGCTTGTCCTCAAGCAATTCAGTTAACAACTGAGTGCGATAAAAGAACTTTCACGAACACATTTGCTCATATGATGTAAATATTCTCATGATATGGCAAACACTTAGGCAGTTCATAATAAGATACATGCAAATAAGATCATCTAATAGCTATGTCAATCATGGAAAGGTACCAACAATTAATAATAAGCATCATGAACCATGTCTATCAGCAGGATTGCAATGTTCATAAAAGGGTATGATAAAGTGGTATCTCGCTTGCCCGAATTTGAACAGCAAAGCATAAATGCCCAGGCACCTCTGAGGTTCATAGAAGGACTAGAAATAGAGATTGTCAAAGATAAAAGCATCAAAGTTATACCACAGTCAATCATATTTTGGGACAAGCATATTATACTAAGAATGAGAGTTGTGCTCTCAAGAAAGTACTCAAAGAAAGAATGGTGACACAACATGAAAGTAAAAGATTGACCCTTCGCAGAGGGAAGCAGGGATTAACATGCGCTAGAGCTTTTCATTTTTAAAACAGGAGTAAATTTATTTTGAGAGGTGTTTGTTGTTTTCAACGAATGGTAATGGGTACACCAACTACCTCGCCAACCAGACTTTCAAGAGCGGCTCCCATGAAGGACGTTATTTCTACCAGCAAGGTAGATCATCCCTCTTCTGTTTTGTTTACACATGTACTTTAGTTTTTATTATGAATGACACTCCCCCCAACCTTTGCTTACACAAGCCATGGCTAACCGAATCCTCGGGTGCCTTCCATCAATCTCATACCATGGAGGAGTGTCTATTTGCAAAATTAAGTTGCTTACTGATGAATCAGAGCAAAACATGTGAAGAGAATTATTAATGAAGTTATTAATTGGGGCTGGGCACCCCGTTGCCAGCTCTTATTATGAAAGTCCGTCGAAAATAAATGACAAGGTCGAAAGATAAACACCACATACTTCCTCATGAGCTATAAAACATTAACACAAATTGAGAAGCATTTTGAAGGTTTAAAGGTAGCGCATGAGAATTTACTTGGAATGGTTTGAAATGCCATGCATAGGTATTTATGGTGGACACTTTGGAACAACTTGGTTTTCAGGGGTTTGGAAGCACGAGCAGCGTTCCCGCTCAGTACAAGTGAATGCTAGCAATAGACTGGGGAGCGACAAATCAAGAGAGCGATCCTTTGTCATAATCATGCTTGCGGCAAAATAAATTAACGGAGGCATAAAAGTGATACAAGAACTCTGAAGCAATGTAAATCATAGAGGCTTAATTGACTTTTGTTCAGTCATATGCATGCGTGAGCATGTGCCAAGTCGATTCAAATGAATTATTCAGAGGAGGATACCACAATGTCATACCTATTTATGAATAAAACAATGCAAGCAAACCTCCATGACATGCTACTCATATTAATAAATTGGAGCTAAACATGAGAGATCATGAACTACTAGACTTTCTTAAATAACATATACCTCACATGAACCAACTAAGCATGCTCACATGGATGAGTATATGTACAAAAATGAAAACAAATAGAGTTCATACCAGCCTCTCACCATAGTCAAATTGTTGTAGATCGTCATTATTGCCTTTCACTTGTGTAGCTTGGATAATATGAAATGAAAACCACGCTCCAGCCACCGAAGACCATTGAACTCGTAATGAACTTTACAAAACCAAAGAAGAACAGCAAATATTTTTGGTGTTTTCAAATTAGAAACAAGAACAAAGGGAAACAAGCAAACAAAGCAAAATCTTTTTGGATTTTCTTTTAGCAAACCAACAATAGCAAATAAAGCAAAATAAAAGCAAGAAACCAAAATAAACAAGTGGTGAAGAGAAACAACAGAAATATTTTTGGTCTTTTTGTGTTTTAGGAAAGAAACAAAGCAAAAACAAGAAAATGAAAACTAGAACAGTCGCATAAACACAAAGCAGCAGGAATTCGTCAAACTTGACAGCATTACAGTAATCGATTTTTAAGAAATTCTTCCACTGCCTAGCTCGAAAAGTGTTTAACTAATGAAAGTTAGATAACAACCTGGGGAACACGCAAAAAAATTGGCTTCGCAAATTATCATTCTGGCTATTTTTGAGATTTTTTTTGGTAACAGTCCAGAATCTGTTTTTAGGCAGCACTTCCCCAAATATCATCTCCCTCTCATTAGAAAACCACTTAAAGAAACTAAACAAGTATATACAAGTATCCAGCAACCATAATATGCAAAGAATGAGTGATGCCGGTATACCTCCCCCAAGCTTAGGCTTTTGGCCTAAGTGGAGTTCAACCCCAGCGAGGGTCGCTGTTCCACGCCGGTGGATCATACATGGCATAGTCATAGTGAGGTCCCTGTGCAGGAGAAAAGCGTGGAGGCTCCACATGCCCAAAATGTTGATGCGAAGAACTTGCTGCATCGGATGATGAGTCGAGGTGTTCCTCGGCCTCCTCCGTGTTGTCTCTTGCATGATGGCCTCCTCCCTCTATGTATGCATTCAGTGCACCTTCCGTGACTGACCAATCCTCCCTGGAATCAAGGTTAAATAGAACAGGTGCAGGCAATCTTACTAGTTTTTCAGTTTTCTTAGTTATTCTCCAAGCTTTCTTGTAAAATGTTATCTTGTAAAACAGGTTACCCAAGTTAGATGAATCAGAAATAAATTCATGTTTAATCATGGAGACTATGTCAAGTTTCTCTATGGGAAGTTGAATATCAAGATGGTGAGGTTCTACACCATGCAAAGCTAGTAAACGAGAGGCGATGAGACCTCCACAAATTCCGCCCTTCTCACGGTTAGTAGCAAGTCTATAGGCTATCAACGCACCCAAATTATAAGCCTTATTACTTTGCAATGCAGCAGCTAGAAAAGCTAAATCCTGGATAGATAATTTACTTGCATTCTTTCTAGCAAGAACGCACTTAGTAATGAAATAAGCAAAGTAGCGGATAGCTGGGAGTTGAATGCTACTGATTTTACCGCCATCCTCCAAGAAGCTCCTTCCATGACAAATCACCCCGAAGAGGGTCAAGAGCTCTTGCGGAGATCCCCTTATCTTCTCGCATGATCCCCATTGCGGCACTCTAATTGCTGTACAAAAATCATCGAATGGCAAGTTGACAGTTTTATTATAAATTTTGTACTGAACCATGGGGTTAGATTGCGACCAATTGAACTTAAAATCCTGCACAACAGACATAGTCAATTTTACATATTGGCATGGTTCTCCGTCAACAAAATCATTCAACCCTGCACGAGAAATTAGATTCTGAACATCTCCCAAGATTCCTGCACTTCTCATGAAATCTGTGCACAAGTAGTAAGAGGGGTATACTCCCTCTTCGCGGTTCACTCTCATGACTTGTTGCACCTCCAATTCTTGTTGGTTTAGTTGATGTCTATTCCACTACATTTTCTGAAATTTTTCAACAAACATTATAAAATTTGATTTGGTGACATATAGTTGAGGGAAACTACTATAGGAACTTGCTAGAGTACTAATCATGCATCAAAACTAGTTTCTACAACTTAGAACAAGCATGAAAGCTCACTAAACATGTTACCTACAGCAGCAAAATATTCAAGATATACTCAACCAAACAAAATTCTACTTGGATAATCGGAGGAGTCACATATCGGAGAGCAAATGTGCCAAATTTCAGACAGAAATCTGGGCTGAGCAAAGAGATCGAGAAATCTTGAGCTCTTGAGCAGAAACACGAGTGAGAGAAAGCTGGTGCTGGTTTTTTCGGGAGAGAGAAGAGAGTGGGAGGAAGAGATAAAGAAGTGGGGAAAGGGGGAGCCCACACGCCAGGGTGGCGCGCCCCCCTTCCAGGCCGCGCCGGCCTGTGGGGTGCCACCCTGGGGTGCCCCACTGGTCATCCCCAGGTGCTCCCAGGTGCGTCTTCAAAAAATAAGACCATCGGTATAATTTTTGTGAAATTTTGAAAACTTTGAAAAATGCACATTTCTGGGTAATAAATTTATTATTGCTGGGCAGAAAAAGATTTTGAAATTTCTATACAACTAAGGAACTTTGCAAAACAAAAGTGCTACAGCAAGTAGAACAAGTGGAGAAAGAAAGAGATGTTGTTTACCTCCTCTATGCATATAAAAAGTATTTGTTAACAAGGTTGATCAAGTCTTGCCACCAAATAAATTTTACATAGCATAAGAAGAAATAAACCTCAAATCAATCATGTTACCTTGAATTGTATTGATATGGATCCAATCACAAGATTTTGATATCCTTCTTTAGGCTCATATATAGGACAATCAATAGTTCCAACTTTGATAGTTCTCACATTAGAAATGGTATTAACTCCACATACTTTATCAATCCTCTTGGGAAAATAAACGGTATGTTCCTTGTCATCAACATTGAAAGTAACCTTTCCTTTATTGCAATCAATAACAGCCCCTGCGGTGTTAAGAAAAGGTCTCCCAAGAATAATAGACATATTATCATCTTCAGGCATTTCCAACACAACAAAATCAGTTAATATCAAGCAGTTATTAGTAACTTGAACATGAACATCCTCACATATACCAACAGGAATAGCAGTAGATTTATCAGCCATTTGCAAAGATATATCAGTAGGTATCAACTTATCTAAATAAAGTCTCTTATAAAGAGAAAAAGGCATAACACTAACACCGGCTCCCAAATCACATAGAGCAGTTCTAACATAGTTATTCTTAATAGAACAAGGAATAGTCGGTATACCTGGGTCGCCCAACTTCTTTGGAACTTTGCCATTGAAAGAGTAATTAGCAAGCATAGTGGAAATCTCCTCATTAGGAATTTTCCTTTTGTTAGAGACAATATCTTTCATATACTTTGAATAAGGAGGCAATTTAATAGCATCAGTCAAAGGGATCTGCAAGAATAAAGGTTTCATCCAATCGCAAAATTTATTATAATGTTCTTCTTCCTTTGATTTTAGTTTCTTAGCAGGAAAAGGCATTTGCTTTTGTACCCACGATTCTCTTTCATTACCCTGTTTCTTAGCAATAAAATCTTCTTTAGTATACTTTTTATTTTTACCATGCTTTTCTGGTTCATCTTCAACTTCTTCTTTATCAGAGGCATCATTCTTATCATTATCATGTTCATTACCACTTTCAGTTTCAGCATCGGAAATAGAAATACTATTAGGATCATTAACAGGTTCAGAGGATTCTACAACATTTTTATGTTTCTTCTTCTTTTTCTTAGAAGGAGCACTAGGTTCAGTTTGTTGAGAATCTTGTTCAACTCTTTTGGGATGCCCTTCAGGATATAGAGGATCCTGGGTAGAAACACCGCCTCTAGTTGTTACTTCATAAGCATGTTTCTCTTTAGAATTATTTTTTAACAAGTCATTTTGCACTTTAGTGAGTTGATCAATTTGAGTTCGAACCATTTGAAAATGTTTAACAAGCATCTTAACATCATTGGAGGTTCTCTCCACAATATCATGCAAATTGCTAATAGCTTGAGAATTTTCCATTAGATGATTCTCTACTCTCATATTAAAATTTTCTTGCTTAACAATATAATTATCAAACTCATCTAAGCATTGAGCAGGAGGTTTTGAATACGGAATATCTTCCCTAGTAAAGTGTTGAAGAGAGTTTACCTCAATCATGGATGAAGGGGGAATTATCTCGCATAAATCTTCTATGGGAGGTAAGTTCTTCACATCTTCGGATTTAATACCTTTCTCCTTAAGAGACTTCTTGGCTTCCCTCATATCTTCATCATTCAATTTAATTAAACCCCTCTTCTTCAATATTGGCGTCGGAGTTGGTTCAGGTGTAGTCCAATCATCATGATTCCGACCTATTTTAGCCAATAATTCTTCAGCTTCGTCTGGAGTTCTTTTCCTGAAAACACAACCAGCACAACTATCCAAATATGCTCTAGACTCAACGGTTAGTCCACTATAAAATATATCAAGTAAATCATGCTTTTCCAAATCATGTCCAGTTTGAGCTCTGATAAGAGAGCAAAATCTTGCCCACGCTTCAGGCAATTTCTCTCCATCTTCCTGGTCAATGCTATAGATTTTCTGTAAAGCAGCATGTTGAGCACTAGCAGGAAAGTATTTCTGAAAGAAAACATTAAGCAAATCACCTGGACTTTTAATAGAACCAGGAGGCAAATTATTATACCAAGTTTTAGCATCATCCTTTAATGAAAAAGGAAAATTTTTAGCAACGAAATAAGTACGCATCTTGACATCATCAGAAAACAAGCTACTCATAGAAGAAAGTTCATTCATGTGTTCTACAGCACTTTCTTTTTCAGTACCACAAAAGGGTGTTTTCTCAACAATAGCTATATGAGATAGATCAAGAGAAAAATCATAATCTTTATCCTTAATGTTTATAGGAGATGTGGCAAATTTAGGATCAGGAGATAACTTATATCTAACAGTATATTGTGCGAGAAACTTTTTAATTTTTCTTGCATCAGTAATAGCATTGCATTTATCAATAAAATCATCATTAAGTTCCACATAATCCTCATCAGGATCATCACTAGAATAATCAACAGACTCAGGTGAATTAACAGGTGTAGCAGCATTAGGAGTTTCGGTATTTTCAATTTGTCTAGACCTAGCAATTGTAGCATCTAGAAAAGATCCCAATGAGCCACTATCATCAAGCACAGCAGAAACATCATCAATATTATGAGGATTTTCAGATTCAGCAGAAGTACCAGCAAGTGAAGCTTGCGACGGTGAAACAAGTTGATTCATCACAGATGGTGAATCAAGAGCAGCAGAGGTACTCAGAGTTGTACCTTTTCTTGTAGTGGATGGTAATATGGCGACTTTAGGATCGCGAGATTAACCCATGATGGAGAATTTGCAGCGAACAATATCAATCCAAGTGAACTTCCAAATAAAGCTATGCTCCCCGGCAACGGCGCCAGAAAATAGTCTTGATGACCCACAAGTATAGGGGATCGCAACAGTCTTCGCGGGAAGTAAAACCCAATTTATTGATTCGACACAAGGGGAGACAAAGAATACTTGAAAGCCTTAACAACGGAGTTGCCAATTCAGCTGCACCTGGAAACAGACTTGCTCGCAAGAGTTTATCAGTAGTAACAGTTTTATAGCAGTAGCAGTAGTGAAATAACAGCAGCAGTGTGACAGAGACAGAAGTAGTGATTATAGTTAACAGCAGGATTAAAATACTGTAGGCACAGGGATGGATGACGGGCGTTGCATGGATGAGAGAAACTCATGTAACAATCAAAGCAGGGCATTTGCAGATAATAATAAAACGGTGTCCAAGTACAAAGCAATCCATAGGCATGTGTTCCGTATATAGTCGTACGTGCTCGCAATGAGAAACTTGCACAACATCTTTTGTCCTACCAGCCGGTGGCAGCCGTGCCTCTAGGGAATCTACTGGATATTAAGGTACTCCTTTTAATAGAGTACCGGAGCAAAGCATTAACACTCCGTGAACACATGTGATCCTCACATCACTGCCATCCCCTCCGGTTGTCCCGATTTCTGTCACTTCGGGGCCTCGGGTTCCGGACAGCGACATGTGTATACAACTTGCAGGTAAGATCATAAAACAATGAATATCATCATGAAACAATAACATGTTCAGATCTGAGATCATGGCACTCGGGCCCTAGTGACAAGCATTAAGCATAACAAGTTGCAATAATATCATCAAAGTACCAATTACGAACACTAGGCACTATGCCCTAACAATCTTATGCTATTACATGACCAATCTCATCCAATCCCTACCATCCCCTTCAGCCTACAGTGGGGGAATTACTCACACATGGACGGGGGAAGCATTGCTGGTCGATGGAGAGGCGTCGGTGGTGATGATGGCGATGATCTCCTCCAATTCCCCATCCCGGCGGAGTGCCAGAACGGAGTTTCTGGTCCCCGAGACGGAGTTTCGCGATGTGGCGGCGTTCTGGAGGGTTTCTGGCGACTTCGACTTCTCATCTCGCGTTTTTAGATCGAAATCTTTAAGTAGTCCAGAGGAGGGCGTCGGAGGCCAGCCGAGGGGGCCACACGCTAGGGCGGCGCACCCCCCTCCTGGGCCGCGCCGGCCTAGTGTGTGGGGCCCTCGGGCCTCCACCTGGCTTGACCTTCTGGCTCCGTGAGTCTTCTGGTAAAATAGGCCCTTTGGTATAAATTCCGAGGATTTTCCCGAAAGTTGAATTTCTGCACAAAAACAAGACACCAGAGCAATTCTGCTGAAAACAGCGTTAGTCCGTGTTAGTTGCATCCAAAATACACGAATTAGAGGCAAAACAATAGCAAAATTGTTCGGGAAAGTAGATACGTTTTGGACGTATCAGTGATATTATGCTATGCTTAATTGGGTGTGTCCATTACATCATTCACATAATGACATAACCTTGTTATTAATAACATCTAATGTTCATGATCATGAAACTATGATCATCTATTAATCAACAAGCGAGTTATACAAGAGGCTTACTAGGGACTCCTTATTGTTCACATAACACACATGTATCAATGTTTCGGTTAATACAATTATAGCATGGTATGTAAACATTATCATAAACACAAAGATATATTATAATAACTATTTTATTATTGCCTCTTGGGCATATCTCCAACAGTCTCCCACTTGCACTAGAGTCAATAATCTAGTCTACATTTGTAAAGATATAACACCTTGTCCTTCCGGTGCTTTATCATGTATTGCTCACGGTAGAGGTTTTAGTCAACGGATCTGACATGCTCAGAAATGTATGTATTTTGCAATTCATTTGCGTCTCAACGCATCACTCATTTTCCAAATGAGCCGGCATTATTCTTATATGTTCAGTCCTCTGGTGGAACCTTAATTCCGCGGTCTGAAATATGTCACTAATATTGTCATACACAATATAGCTTCAAAATTCTGACTCTATCCGAACTACACCAAGTTCTCTAAGAACTCTTCAACTTAAACATCCTCAGTCATTGTCAAAACAATGACATACTATGCCTTCGTTTGTAGAATCCATCACAATATTTAGAACTCTTCTAAATCTAGCATTGTTCTACCTTTTAAACAACACTTAGCCTAATTGAGATTTGAATTTTATTTTTATATGTGATCAAACAAATATCGGTGCAACATCTTACATTGATTTGTTTGTCATTACCCCATATAAAACTATATATGTATCCTTGGTTCTTCTAAAGCACACAGGGATATTCTTACTGTTTGTCCAATGATCATCACATGAATCATTCTGGTATATGCTCCTAACTTTTCAGAGCATAGGACATCTGATTTTGTACATATTATTCGTGATCTATAATCACTCATGTGTTTTTACTCATTGAGTGTCAGATACACTCAAGTCTTGTTAAACCTTCACATGACAAGAACATTTTCTTAATATTTCTATATTGAACTACTTCAATATCCATTCTATGTACTTTGACTTAAACTTATTATGTGTTTCAATCTATCTTCATAGATCTTGACACTAAATTTGTTTCAGTCAATATCCTTTCATTGAAATTAATTGTCAATGAAACCTTTTTAATCAAGTATATAATTACATCATTTATAACAAACTATATGTCATCTACATAAAGTATTATAAATATGTCTCAGCGCTCCCACTTAATTTCTTGCAAATGCAAGTATCTTCATCGTTTCTGATGAAATCAAAAACTCTTTGACTATTTCATCTGGTGAAGATTCCAACTCCGCGATACCCACTTCATCCAATTGAAGTTTGTATACCTATCTAGTATTCCACGGACCAGCAAAACTCTTGGTTGTATCTTGTATACACCTTTAATACACACTTCTGATAAGTAATGTATTTTGCCATCCTACTAGCATATCTCATAAAAGAAATATGTAGTTATTACTAGAATAATCCACATAGACTATAAGCATTGCTACGGAAGATCTAATCTTATCGTAGTCAACTCTTTGAACTTTGTCGTAAACAATTTTTTGACAAGTCAAGCTTCTTCAAGGATATTACATCCAAGTCAATTAATTTCATAGATCCATTTACTTTCAAAAGTATTCATCTATCTTGGATTTCATGGCGTATAGCCATTTTAATGGAGTCAGGGCCCATCATAACTTCTTTGTTTGTAGTTGGTTTATCATTGTTCAGAATCAATCATTTGTCCACAAATCATTTATTTGCTCACAAAGTAAACCATACCTACACGGTTCAATATGTACTTCGATCTCCATAGCTAAAACACTTTGCAGTCATGGGAGCCATGATTGTCGTGGCCGCTTCCGGAACCAATTCCGATGCTGCGCTACTCTGATCATTATGCTCAGATTCATGAACCTTATCAAGTTCTATTGTCCTCCCACTCAAATACTTCGCTAGAAAATTTTTCTCGGAAATAAGAAACATTGACAAACACTTTTGTTTTTTTGTCTCGTGGGAAGAATTCCCAATCAAATCTCTGGGATAACCAACAAAGACATTCATCCGATTTTGGTTGTAAACTTATTTACTTATGCTATGCATACTAAAATTTAAGAAAGGACTTTCAGGGTTCATACCCATGCCATCACTCGTATGGTGTCATTTCAACGGATCATGATGATGCTCTATTCAGTGTAAAAGCGGTAGTCACTAAAGCATAATCCACAAAAATATAATGGCGTCATAATATTTATCTCATCGTTAATCCAACAAGGTTTGGATACATCTCTCGGATACTATATCATCATTATGATACTCCAAGAAATGTGAGTTGAAGAACAATTTCATGACTCTCTTAGATGTTCGCTAAAAATCGTAATTCAAATATTTCCACCATGATCCAATCATAGATATTTGACTTTTCTATTATGATGATTTCCACTTCATGCTGAAATTTATTTGAATCTATTCAAATGTTTCAAACTTCTTCCTTATCGAATATATCAACATATACTCAATTCATTGTTGGAAGTTTTCATGAAGTAGAAGAATCTCCCGCACACAACTATGCCCAGTGAACCACATACATCATCATGTATTTTTCCACTAAGTTAGTTGCCCGTTCAACTCTTGGCCTATGAACGGTATTTCAGTCATTACTTTTAGAAAAGATTTTGCAAGCGCCAAACGATTCAAAAATCAAATGACTCCAAAAATCCATTTGCATGGAGTTCCTTCATGCATTTCTTTCCAACATGACCTAAATGGAGGTTCCACAAATAAGTGGAATTCAAATCATTTGCCTTATGGTATTTTAGCGTCAGTGTTATGTATGTGTGTTTCACCATTAAGATTTATAATAACTTATCCATCGTACATGGAGTAATGTCATAATTTGAACAACTCATTTTTTTCATTTGACCAGAGCAAAATAACAATTATTAAGTTCTTTATTATAAATTCTAAGGGCTAGATAGAATGCCAACGACAAACATAATAACACTTTATTTTTGTTCCAGACGTGCATTCCTATCATATTTCCTTGTCAGTCACTTAGGCCATTGTATTCTTGTATTGCGTTGTTTTTGTATGACACTTCATACCAACCAATATGGTACTAATACCCAAGTATTTCATTGTGTGACCTAACTAGGAATACAACCATAATATGTATATCATTTATATACAGCTGAGCTACACTTTCTAGTCTTTTCTTTTCTTTATGCCAAAATATCTTTTGCAGTTTCTCTTTTAGCTTTCCTCATTCTCAGAAAACACTTCACTTTCAATAACTTTTAGGTTTGTTGGTCAAATACCAATAACCTTGGGGTTCTAACTTTGAAGTTGATCATCATATGTCAAGTGTTTCAGATTTCACTATTAGTAAATTTGTAATATGATGAACAATTTCACTCATAATTTTATCCATCATATCATGACGACTTTCCGAGACCATGTCTGTACATGCTAGGCTCGTAAAGTTTAACCTCAGTATTCGCATGTGCAAATCTGGCTTGCACCCGTTGTATGCACACGTAGAATCTATAACACCTGATCATCACGAGATGCTTCGAAACGACGAGTCTGAGCAACGGTGCATACTAAGGACGATCACTTCATGGATATGCGAATATCATTAGTGCCCCAATAGTTGGAGGATTGGGACGCCTTGCGTCTTCAACCTTCGTACATTCCCATAAAACTTATGAGTTTATGTAGTCTTACTAAATTATATTCTATCATCTTGCAATAAGGTCTTAGATATCACATATATCTCATACCTTGATTATTTCTGAAAACTAAATTTTCAGCTCCTTACTTTTCAAACTGATTTGAACTTCAAGTTCCACGGAGACAAGATAACTTTAGATACTAATTGAAACCATAGCTCTTTGAATTAACAATGTGAGGTTTACTAAAAGTTTGCAATATGACTTAATCATTTCTTGATTCTTTAACAATAAGGTACCAGTTCGTAAAGTTACTTGTGAGACTTAACAGTATTTCTATCTCAATTACAAGACTATCGCATGGTAGAAAACGGATGCCAATTCTACAAATTAATTCAAAATACTACTTAGACTATGTTTATGATAATTAGTTCATGTTTTAATCTAATTACTAATGAACTCCCACTTAATACAACATCCCTCATAGTTGTTAAGTGGTACACGATCCAAATCCACTACACCAAAACCGATCATCACGTGAGATGATGTAGCTTCAATGGTGAACATCAACATGTTGATCATATCATCCATATGATTCGTGTTCAACCTTTCGGTTTCCGTTGTCCCGAGGCCATGTCTGTACATGCTAGGCTCGTCAAGCAAACCCAAGTATTCCGCGTGTGCAACATGGCTTACACCCGTTGTATGTGAACGTTGAGTCTATCACATCCGATCATCACGAGATGCTTCGAAACGACGAACTATATCAACGGTGCATACGAGGGGAGAACACTTTATTATCTTGATATTAATGTGAGGGATCATCTTATAATGCTACCGTCGCGTTCTAAGCAAAATAAGATGCATAAAGGATTAACATCACATGCAATTCATATGTGATATGCTATGGCCCTTTAGTCTTTGCGCCTTCGATCTTCATCTCCAAAGCATGGACATGATCTCCATCATCAACGGGCATGATCTCCATCATCGTCGGCGTAGCGTCAAGGTCCATGGCGCCGTCTTCATGGTTGTTCACCTCATGTAGCAACTTATTACAACTACTTTGAAATACTACTCAACATGAAATTTAAAGACAACCATAAGGCTCCTGCCGGTTGTCACAATACAATAATGATCATCTCATACATATTCATCATCACATCATGGCCATATCACATCATCAAACCCTGCAAAAACAAGTTAGACGTATCTAATTTGGTTTTCATATTTTACGTGGTTTAGGGTTTTCGAGTAAGATCCAATCTACCTACAAACATGAACCACAACAGTGATACTAGTTTTGTCAATAGAAAGAGTAAACTGAATCTTCACTATGGTGGGAGAGACAGACACCCGCAAAGCCACTTATGCAATACAAGTTGCATGTCGAACATGGAGAAAGTCTCATGAACGCGGTCATGTAAAGTTAGCCCGAGCCGCTTCATCCCACCATGCCGCAAGATGCAAAGTACACGAACTAAAGACAACAAAGCATCAAAGCCCACAAAACAATTGTGTTCTACTCGTGCAACCAATCTATGCATAGACACAGCTCTGATACCACTGATGGGATTCGTAGCATAGAAAACAAAAAATTTCCTACCGCGAGAACGCAAGCAAAGACAAGATGCAATCTAGAAGATGGGAGCAACGAGGGGATGAACGAGACTAACCCTTGAAGATTTCCAAAGCCTACGAGAGGAGGCTCTCGTTGCTGCGGTAGACAATCACTTGCCGCTTTCAAAAGCGCGTAGAAGATCTTGACGGTGCCACAATCGGGCAGCACCTCCGTACTCGGTCACACGTTCGGTGTTGATGACGACGTCCTTCTCCCCGTTCCAGCGGGCAGCGGAAGTAGTAGATCCTCCTCGGAATCCCGGCAGCACGACGGCGTGGTGGCGGTGGTGGTGGAGAACTCCGGCGGGGCTTCGCCTATGCGCTGCGGGAGTATTATGTGGAGGAGGAGAGGCAAGGGTTTGGGGAGAGGGGGTGGCTAGGGCGCCGGCCATGGGCAGCCCTAGGTGGTGCGGCCAAGAGTGGCTGCCCCTCCCTCTCCTCCTCATTATATAGGTGGAAATCCCCAAGAGTTGTAGTCCAAGTCTTCGAATAAGACCCCAACAACAAAACCTCCCATAGGTGGGAAACCTACTCAACGGGGGAGTCCTACCCAAGGTGGGACTCCCACCTTTCCCTTAGGTGGGGTGGCCGGCCACCTATGGTGGAGTCCACCTGGGACTCCACCCCCTTAGAGTTGGCCGGCCAAGCTTGGTGGAGTCCCTCCGGGACTCCGCCTTCCATAGTGATTTCTTCCGGACTTTTCTAGAACCTTCTAGAACCTGCCATAAATGCACCGGATCATTTCCAAACTTGGAATATGACTTCCTATATATGAATCTTATTCTCCGGACCATTCCGGACCTCCTCGTGATGTCCTGGATCCCATCTGAGACTCCGAACAAAACTTCGAACTCCATTCCTTATTACATATCTACTTAAACGACATCAAACTTTAAGTGTGTCACCCTACGGTCGCGAACTATGTAGACATGGTTGAGACCTCTCTCTGACCAATAACCAATAGCGGGATCTGGAGATCCATAATGGCTCCCACATATTCAACGATGACTTTAGTGATCGACTGAACCATTTACATACGATACCGATTCCCTTTGTCACGCGATATTTTACTTGTCCAAGGTTTGATCATCGGTATCTCTATACCTCGTTCAACCTCGTCTCCTGACAAGTACTCTTTACTCATACCGTGATATATCATCTCTTATGAACCATTCATATGCTTGCAAGCTAATTAGATGACATTCCACCGAGAGGGCCCAGAGTATATCTATCCGTCATCGGGATGGACAAATCCCACTGTTGATCCATATGCCTCAACTCATACTTTCCGAATACTTAATCCCATCTTTATAACCACCCATTTACGCAGTGGCGTTTGATGTAATCAAAGTACCCTTCCGGTATAAGTGATTTACATGATCTCATGGTCGAAAGGACTAGGTAACTATGTATCGAAAGCTTATAGCAAATAACTTAATGACGTGATCTTATGCTATGCTTAATTGGGTGTGTCCATTACATCATTCACATAATGACATAACCTTGTTATTAATAACATCCAATGTTCATGATCATGAAACTATGATCATCTATTAATCAACAAGCTAGTTATACAAGAGGCTTACTAGGGACTCCTTGTTGTTCACATAACACACATGTATCAATGTTTCGGTTAATACAATTATAGCATGGTATGTAAACATTATCATAAATACAAAGATATATTATAATAACTATTTTATTATTGCCTCTTGGGCATATGTCCAACAATTATGTGTCATAGTTGGAAGAAAAAATATTAAAGTTGGAAAATTGCGAACATCACAAAAAATCCTTCACAAAATGAGCTATCATGTTCGAGGTTTCATGACATTTAGGTCAAACGACCATGTTATGGATAGAATCGCGGCATAGTTTGTGATAATGTGCCCATATTGTGCACACATGTGCATCTTGGGATGTCTTACGATATTGCAGGAGGAAGTTTTCCATTTTATCGCATGAAAATACCATTTTCCATTTTTGAGGTGCCGAAAACGGGGTGTTTTGTGAAGCAACCACCAAATTAAAGATTCATATTGGTACCAACACATTTAAAAAAAAATACTAGACCAACTAAGATGCAAAATTTCTCAACCGGTGTATCTGGAACCTTTCTGTCCACCCCTCATGAAATGACAAATTCCTGCCGAATCGGCAGGAGGCCGACCAGATTTGAACTAAAGGTACATGATATATTGCTCAAGATTTTTTGTAAAAATCATTTTTAGATTCACAACATGCTATTTCATCAGAGATCCAGTGCAAGTTTGGCGAGCCTCAACCCCAGGCAAAGGATCTTCATGCTCGCCGTTTTGAATATAGTTTGAAACGGGCATAAAAAACTCGAAAACGATCCAAACAATGTGAAACCTTCGTGTGGTGTCATATTATGTGTCATATTTGCAAGAAAAAATATTAAAGTTGGAAAATTGCGAACATCACAAAAAATCCTTCACAAAAGGAGCTATCATGTTCGAGGTTTAATGACATTTAGGTCAAACGACCATGTTATGGATAGAATTGCGACATAGTTTGTGATAATATGCCCATATTATGCATACATGTGCATATTGGGATGTCTTATGATATTGCAGGAGGAAGTTTTCCATTTTATCGCATGAAAAAACCATTTTCCATTTTTGAGGTGCCAAAAACTGGGTGTTTTGTGAAGCAACCACCAAATTAAAGATTCACATTGGTACCAACACATTTTAAAAAAATACTAGACCAACTAAGATGCAAAATTTCCCAACCGGTGTATCTGGAAGTTTTACATCCATCCCTCATGATAAAGACAAATTCCTGCCGAATCGGTAGGAGGCCGGCCAGATTTGAAATACTGGTACATGATCTAATGCTCAAGATTTTTTGGAAAAATTATTTTTACATTCAAAATATGATATAGATGTCATATTTGGATTCCTCTCATTTTTCTAATCGATTTAGACATATTATTTGTCAAATTTTGATTTACAGATTTAAAGATATTAATTATTCCATATTAAATAAAAAAGAAAAAATAAATCAGTTTATTGTCCATTTGAATTCAAGATTAATATACTTATTCTTGTAGTTTATGTAGGTAATTTTTTGGAATTCAAAAAATAATGATGTGCAACATCAAGTAATCAGGGTTAATAGTATTGATATGGTATTATTGTCGACAAGGTGTCATTTCTTTCATGGAATCTAGTCTAAATGGAACCAAGAAGTTAAGCGTGCTAGGGGTGAAGTAGTGTGAGGATGGGTGACTAACCGGGAAGTTTGACCATGAGTGGAATTTGACCTAATATTAAGTGTAGTTAGAGTTAAAATGGTGCATGTGAAAGATAAAAAAAATTAAATTTTTTTTTGAAAAAATTCGAGCCAGAATTACGAAACGGCGTTATTTCTATGCCGACGGCTTTGCCTTTGTGCCGACGGCTTTGCCGTTGTGCCGACGGCCAGCCTGTACCGACGGCACCTTTGCCTGTGCCGAGGCGTTATTGTGCCGACGGCTGCCGTCGGCACAAGCCTGTGCCGAAGGCAAAGCAAGCTGTGCCGACGGCCGCCGGCCGTCGGCACCTTGACTGGTTCCCATAGTGCCTTACTGCCAGCGCTTACGAATATGCCGGCGGTAGCACTTTACCACCGGCGAGGTGGTCGCTAGCGAACATCAAGGCGCCTGATATGGATATCCAAGCCTGGTACTCTAGGACAACCATTGATATGATAATTGGGTCTAAGGTTGTACCAGTATTTTATTATAGTCTTGTTATTAGGAAATAATAATGTAGCCAGGTCATGTGGTGAGCCAAATTAGGGTTTTAGTAGAGTCTATTTGACTTGGGCCTGTCCAAGTCGAATTAGGGTTAGGCCCATAAGTGGGCGCCCCAACCCAATAGGGGTTGGCCGGCCACCCTCCCCCTCATATAAGGAGGTGGGGCACCTAGGGTTTAGGGTAGTCTAGTTTTGATACAAGTCATGATGAGAACTGGTTTTGATGAGAACTGGTTTTCCCGATCTTTCACGATGTACCTTGATGATCCATAGGACCGATAGATCTTGAACTACCTTGACAGATTCATGGATACTCAAGCACATATGATTACTCTTGACAACTCAAGAACTCACACATCTTTATTGGATAACTAGACGAACGTCCGAGACGCCGTCATAGGGCCAACCCCGCAGGGATGGTGATACTGGAACCCAAGGTTCTACATGACTTGAATCAAAACTAGACTACCCTAAACCCTAGCCGCCCCACCTCCTTATATCAGGGGGAGGGTGTCCGGCCAACCCCTATTGGGTTGGGGCGCCTGATACGCGTACAACACGCGTCCGTTGGGAACCCCAAGAGGAAGGTGTGATGCGTACAACGGCAAGTTTTCCCTCAGTAAGAAACCAAGGTTTATCGAACCAGTAGGAGCCAAGAAGCACGTTAAAGGTTGATGGCGGTGGAGTGTAGTGCGGCGCAACACCAGGGATTCCGGCCAACGTGGAACCTGCACAACACAACCAAATTACTTTTTCCCAATGTGACAGTGAGGTTGTCAATCTCACCGGCTTGCTGTAACAAAGGATTAGATGTATAGTGTGGATGATGATGTTTGCAGAAAACAGTAGAACGAGTATTGCAGTAGATTGTATTCGATGTAAAGAATGGACCGGGGTCCACAGTTCACTAGTGGTGTCTCTCCCATAAGAAATAGCATGTTGGGTGAACAAATTACAGTTGGGCAATTGACAAATAAAGAGGGCATGACCATGCACATACATGTTATGATGAGTAGTGTGAGATTTAATTGGGCATTACGACAAAGTACATAGACCGCTATCCAGCATGCATCTATGCCTAAAAAGTCCACCTTCAGGTTATCATCCGAACCCCCTCCAGTATTAAGTTGCAAACAACAGACAATTGCATTAAGTATGGTGCGTAATGTAATCAACAAATACATCCTTAGACATAGCATTGATGTTTTATCCCTAGTGGCAACAGCACATCCACAACCTTAGAACTTTCTGTCACTGTCCCATATTTAATGGAGGCATGAACCCACTATCGAGCATAAATACTCCATCTTGGAGTTACAAGTAACGACTTGGCCAGAGCCTCTACTAATAACGGAGAGCATGCAAGATCATAAACAACACATAGATGATAGATTGATAATCAAAATAACATAGCATTCATTATTCATCGGATCCCAACAAACGCAACATGTAGCATTACAAATAGATGATCTTGATCATGTTAGGCAGCTCACAAGATCGACAATGATAGCACAATTAGGATAAGACGACCATCTAGCTACTGCTATGGACCCATAGTCCAGGGGTGAACTACTCACACATCACTCCGGAGGCGACCATGGCGGTGAAGAGTCCTCCGGGAGATGATTCCCCTCTCCGGCAAGGTGCCGGAGGCGATCTCCTGAATCCCCCGAGATGGGATTGGCGGCGGCGGCGTCTCTGGAAGGTTTTCCGTATCGTGGCTCTCAGTACTGGAGTTATTCTCGAAGAAGGCTTATGTAGGCGGAAGGGTAGGTCAGGGGGCGCCACGAGGGGCCCACACGCTAGGGCCGCGCGGCCCCAGGCCTGGCCGCGCCGCCCTACTGTGTGGCCGCCTCGTCGCCCCACTTCGTTTCCCTTTCGGACTTCTGGAAGCTTCGTGGAAAAATAAGATCCTGGGCGTTGATTTCGTCCAATTCCGAGAATATTTCCTTCCTAGGATTTCTGAAACCAAAAACAGCAGAAAACAGCAACTGGCTCTTCGGCATCTCGTTAATAGGTTAGTGCCGGAAAATGCATAAATATGACATAAAGTATGTATAAAACATGTGTGTATCATCATAAAACAAGCATGGAACATAAGAAATTATCGATACGTTGGAGACGTATCAGCATCCCCAAGCTTAGTTCCTACTCGTCCCGAGTAGGTAAACGATAACAAAGATAATTTCTGAAGTGACATGCCATCATAATCTTGATCAATACTATTGTAAGCACATGTAATGAATGCAGCGATTCGAAGCAATGGTAAATACAATGGTTAAACAACTGAATCATATAGCAAAGACTTTTCATTAATAGTACTTTCAAGACAAGCATCAATAAGTCTTGCATAAGAGTTAACTCATAAAGCAATAAATTCAAAGTAAAGGCATTGAAGCAACACAAAGGAAGATTAAGTTTCAGCGGTTGCTTTCAACTTGTAACATGTATATCTCATGGATATTGTCAACATAAAGTAATATAATAAGTGCAATATGCAAGTATGTAGGAATCAATGCACAGTTAACACAAGTGTTTGCTTCTAGGACAGAAGAAGTGGGTAAACTGACTCAACATAAAAGTAAAAGAATGGCCCTTCACAGAGGGAAGCATTGATTGCTATATTTGTGCTAGAGCTTTTATTTTGAAAACAAGAAACAATTTTGTCAACGGTAGTAATAAAGCATATGCATTATGTCAATTATATCCTACAAGTTGCAAGCCTCATGCATAGATTACCAATAGTGCCCGCACCTTGTCCTAATTAGCTCGGATTTACATGGATTATCATCGCAATACATATGTTTTAACAAAGTGTCACAAAGGGGTACCTCTATGCCGCCTGTACAAAGGTCTAAGGAGAAAGCTCACATTGGATTTCTCGCTTTTGATTATTCTCAACTTAGACATCCATACCGGGACAACATAGACAACAGATAATGGACTCCTCTTTAATGCATAGGCATTCAACAACAAATAATATTCTCATAAGAGATTGAGGATAGTTGTCCAAAACTGAAACTTCCACCATGGATCATGGCTTTAGTTAGCGGCCCAATGCTCTTCTCTAACAATATGCATACTCAAACCATTCAACTCATGATAAATCACCCTTACTTCAGACAAGACGAACATGCATAGCAACTCACATGATATTGAACAAAGATAGTTGATGGCGTCCCCAGGAACATGGTTATCGCTCAACAAGCAACTTAATAAGAAATAAGATACATAAGTACATATTCAATGCCACAATAGTTTTTAAGCTATTTGTCCCATGAGCTATATATTGCAAGGATAAAGGATAGAAATTTAAAGGTAGCACTCAAGCAATTTAATTTGGAATGGTGGAGAAATACCATGTAGTAGGTAGGTATGGTGGACACAAGTGGCATAGTGTTTGGCTCAAGGATTTGGATGCATGAGAAGTAATCCCTCTCAATACAAGGCTTAGGCTAGCAAGGCTATTTGGAATAAACACAAGTATGAACCGGTACAACAAAACTCACATAAAAGACATATTGCAAGCATTATAAGACTCTACATCGTCTTCCTTGTTGGTCAACCCTTACTAGAAAATATCTAGACCTTAGAGAGACCAATCATGCAAACCAAATTTTAGCAAGCTCTATGTATTTCTTCATTAATAGGTGCAAAGTATATGATGCAAGAGATTAAACATGAGCACAACAATTGCCAAGTATCACATTATTCAAGATATTATACCAATTACCTCATGTAGCATTTCCCGTTTCCAACCATATAACAATTAACGAAGCAGTTTCAACCTTCGCCATGAACATTATGAGTATAGCTAAGGACATATTTGTCCATATGCAACAGCGGAGCGTGTCTCTCTCCCACACAATGAATGCTAGGATCCAAATTTATTCAATCAAAACAAAAATAAAAACATACAGACGCTCCAAGCAAAGCACATAAGATGTGATGGAATCAAAATATAGTTTCACTAGAGGAACCTGATAATGTTGTCGATGAAGAAGGGGATGCCTTGGGCATCCCCAAGCTTAGATGCTTGAGTCTTCTTGAAATATGCAGGGATGAACTACCGGGGCATCCCCAAGCTTAGAGCTTTCACTCTCCTTGATCATATTGTATCATCCTCCTCTCTTGATCCTTGAAAACTTCCTCCACACCAAACTCAAAACAACTCATTAGAGGGTTAGTGCATAATCAAAATTCACATGTTCAGAGGTGATATAATCATTATTAACACTTCTGGATATTGCACAAAGCTACTGAAAGTTAATGGAATAAAGAAATCCATCAAACATAGCAAAACAGGCAATGCGAAATAAAATGCAGAATCTATCAAAACAGAACAGTCCGTAAAGACGATTTTTTTAGAGGCACCAGACTTGCTCAAATGAAAATGCTCAAATTGAATGAAAGTTGCGTACATATCTGAGTATCACTCACGTAAATTGGCAGATTTTTATGAGTTACCTACAGAGACTACTGCTCAAATTCGTGACAGCAAGAAATCTGTTTCTGCGCAGTAATCCAAATCTAGTATGAACCTTACTATCAAAGACTTTACTTGGCACAACAATGCAATAAAATAAAGATAAGGAGAGGTTGCTACAGTAGTAACAACTTTCAAGGCTCAAATATAAAACAAAAGTGCTGTAGTAAAATCATGGGTTGTCTCCCATAAGCGCTTTCTTTAACGCCTTTCAGCTAGGCGCAGAAGGTGTGTATCAAGTATTATCAACAGATGAAGCATCAACATCATAATTTGTTCTAATAATAGAATCAAAAGGTAACTTCATTCTCTTTCTAGGGAAGTGTTCCATACCTTTCTTGAGAGGAAATTGATATTTAATATTGCCTTCCTTCATATCAATAATAGCACCAACAGTTCGAAGAAAAGGTCTTCCCAATATAATGGGACAAGATGCATTGCATTCAATATCCAACACAACAAAATCAACGGGGACAAGGTTATTGTTAACCGTAATGCGAACATTATCAACCCTCCCCAAAGGTTTCTTTGTAGAATTATCAGCAAGATTAACATCCAAATAACAATTTTTCAATGATGGCAAGTCAAGCATATTATAGATTTTCCTAGGCATAACGGAAATACTTGCACTAAGATCACATAAAGCATTGCAATCAAAATCATTGACCTTCATCTTAATGATGGGCTCCCAACCGTCCTCTAACTTCCTAGTAATAGAAGCTTCACGTTCTAGTTTCTCTTCTCTAGCTTTTATGAGAGCATTTGTAATATGTTTTGTAAAGGCCAAATTTATAGCACTAGCATTAGGACTTTTAGCAAGTTTTTGTAAGAACTTTATAACTTCAGAGATGTGACAATCATTAAAATCTAAACCATTATGATGTAAAGCAATGGGATCATTATCCCCAACATTAGAAAAAATTTCAGCAGTTTTATCACAAGCAATTTCAGCAGTTCTAGCAGTTTCAGGCAGTTTTGCACACTTTGCATTAGAAGTGGAAACATTGCTAACACCAATTATTTTACCATTGATAGTGGGAGGTGTAGCAACATGTGAAGCATTAGCGTTACTAGTGGTGGTAATAGTCCAAACTTTAGCTATATTATTATCTTTAGCATTTTCTTCTTTCTCCCACCTAGCACGCAATTCAGCCATCAATCTTATATTCTCATTAATTCTAACTTGGATGGCGTTTGCTGTAGCAAATGACTTAATATCTTTATCTTCATTAGGCATAACTTTCAATTTCAAAAGAGCAACATCAGCAGCAAGACTATCGACTTTAGAAGCAAGTATATCAATTTTCCCAGCTTTTCTTCAACAGATTTGTTAAAAGCAGTTTGTGTACTAATAAATTCTTTAAGAATGGCTTCAAGTCCAGGGGGTGTATTCCTATTATTGTTGTAAGAATTCCCATGAGAATTACCATAACCGTTACCATTATTATAAGGATATGGCCTATAGTTGTTACTTGAATTATTCCGATAAGCATTGTTGTTGAAATTATTATTTTTAATGAAGTTCACATCAACATGTTCTTCTTGGGCAACCAATGAAGCTAACGGAACATTATTAGGATCAACATTAGTCCTTCCATTCACAAGCATAGACATAATAGCATCAATCTTATCACTCAAGGAGGAGGTTTCTTCGACAGAATTTACCTTCTTACCTTGTGGAGCTCTTTCCGTGTGCCATTCAGAGTAATTAATCATCATATTATCAAGAAGCTTTGTTCCGGCACCTAGAGTGATGGACATAAAAGTACCTCTAGCAGCTGAATCCAATAGGTTCCGCGAAGAAAAATTCAGTCCTGCATAAAAGGTTTGGATGATCATCCAAGTAGTCAGTCCATGGGTTGGGCACTTTTTAACCAAAGATTACATTATTTCCCATGCTTGGGCAACATGCTAATTATCCAATTGCTTAAAATTCATTATGCTACTTCTCAAAGATATAATTTTAGCAGGGGGATAATATCTACCAATGAAAGCATCCTTACATTTAGTCCATGAATCAATACTATTCTTAGGCAGAGATATCAACAAATCTTTAGCTCTTCCTCTTAATGAGAAAGGAAACAATTTTAATTTTATAATGTCACCATCTACATCCTTATACTTTTGCATTTCACATAGTTCAACAAAATTATTAAGATGGGCAGCAGTATCATCAGAACTAACACCAGAAAATTGCTCTCTCATAACAAGATTCAGTAAAGCAGGTTTAATTTCAAAGAATTCTGCTGTAGTGGCAGGTGGAGCAATAGGTGTGCACAAGAAATCATTATTATTAGTATTTGTGAAGTCACACAACTTAGTATTTTCAGGAGTACTCATTTTAGCAGTAGTAAATAAAGCAAACTAGATAAAGTAAATGCATGTAACTAATTTTTTTGTGTTTTTAATATGGCAAACAAGACAGTAAATAAAGTAAAGCTAGCAACTATTTTTTTTGTGTTTTGTTTTAGTGCAGCAAACAAAGTAGTAAATAAAAGTAAAGCAAGACAAAAAAACAAAATAAAGAGATTGGAAGTGGAGACTCCCCTTGCAGTGTGTCTTGATCTCCCCGGCAACGACGCCAGAAAAAGTGCTTGATACGCGTACAGCACGCATCCGTTGGGAACCCCAAGAGGAAGGTGTGATGCGTACAGCGGCAAATTTTCCCTCAGTAAGAAACCAATGTTTATCGAACCAGTAGGAGCCAAGAAGCACGTTGAAGATTGATGGCGGCGGAGTGTAGTGCAGCGCAACACCAGGGATTCCAGCGCCAACGTGGAACCTGCACAACACAACCAAATTACTTTGCCCCAACGTGACAGTGAGGTTGTCAATCTCACAGGCTTGCTGTAACAAAGGATTAGATGTATAGTGTGGATGATGATGTTTGTAGAAAACAGTAGAACGAGTATTGCAGTAGATTGTATTCGATGTAAAGAATGGACCGGGGTCCACAGTTCACTAGTGGTGTCTCTCCCATAAGAAATAGCATGTTGGGTGAACAAATTACAGTTGGGCAATTGAAAAATAAAGAGGGCATGACCATGCACATACATGTTATGATGAGTAGTGTGAGATTTAATTGGGCATTACGACAAAGTACATAGACCGCTATCCAGCATGCATCTATGCCTAAAAAGTCCACCTTCAGGTTATCATCCGAACCCCCTCCAGTATTAAGTTGCAAACAACAGACAATTGCATTAAGTATGGTGCGTAATGTAATCAACAAATACATCCTTAGACATAGCATTGATGTTTTATCCCTAGTGGCAACAGCACATCCACAACCTTAGAACTTTCTATCACTGTCCCAGATTTAATGGAGGCATGAACCCACTATCGAGCATAAATACTCCCTCTTGAAGTTACAAGTAATGACTTGGCCAGAGCCTCTACTAATAACGGAGAGCATGCAAGATCATAAACAACACATAGATGATAGATTGATAATCAAAATAACATAGCATTCATTATTCATCGGATCCCAACAAACGCAACATGTAACATTACAAATAGATCATCTTGATCATGTTAGGCAGCTCACAAGATCGACAATGATAGCACAATTAGGAGAAGACGACCATCTAGCTACTGCTATGGACCCATAGTCCAGGGGTGAACTACTCACACATCACTCCGGAGGCGACCATTGCGGTGAAGAGTCCTCCGGGAGATGATTCCCCTCTCCGGCAGGGTGCCGGAGGCGATCTCCTGAATCCCCCGAGATGAGATTGGCGGCGGCGGCATCTCTGGAAGGTTTTCCGTATCGTGGCTCTCGGTACTGGAGTTATTCTCGACGAAGGCTTATGTAGGCGGAAGGGTAGGTCAGGGGGCGCCACGAGGGGCCCACACGCTAGGACCGCGCGGCCCCAGGCCTGGCCGCGCTGCCCTACTGTGTGGCCGCCTCGTCGCCCCACTTCGTTTCCCTTTCGGACTTCTGGAAGCTTCGTGGAAAAATAAGATCCTGGGCGTTGATTTCGTCCAATTCCGAGAATATTTTCTTACTAGGATTTCTGAAACCAAAAACAGCAGAAAACAGCAACTGGCTCTTCGGCATCTCGTTAATAGGTTAGTGCCGGAAAATGCATAAATATGACATAAAGTATGTATAAAACATGTGCGTATCATCATAAAACAAGCATGGAATATAAGAAATTATCGATACATTGGAGACGTATCAGCGCCCACTTATGGGCCTAACCCTAATTCGACTTGGACAGGCCCAAGTGAAATAGACTCTATTAAAACCCTAATTTGCCCCACCACATGACCTGGCTACATTATTATTTCCTAATAACAAGACTATAATAAAATACTGGTACAACCTTAGACCCAATTATCATATCAATGGTTGTCCTAGAGTACCAGGCCTGGATATCCATATCATCTCTCCCCTTCTTCAAGAAGCGTTGTCCCCAACGCGTGAGGGTCTGCTAGAAAAAGGGTAGCGTCAGATAAGAACATCGCCGAACTTCATCCTCAAGCCTCGCCAGTCTCTCACACCTCATCCTCCCTCTTGACTAGCTTGACTTGACCTTGGCGCCCTTTGGTCTTCGACGCCATCAACCTGATTGAGACACAGGCATCCTCCAAATACAAACTGAAAGTGCACCATGCATACCACCCAAGACACACAGAACAAACTCCTGCACACCATAGATCCAAATAAGCTGAACACACCCGAGTATGCACCCTTCTGAACACCAATGTCGTCCTTCTTGAAGGGCAAACCTTCCCTCCCGCGATGAACAAACAGCAGCAGCATAGCAGCGCTGCAGGTCTGGACGCCAGTAGTGCCGGACTGCACGCTGAAACAACCGGCCAGGGGTCCGGTCCGACCGGCCTGGAAGCCGGTTCAACCGGTCTGGCGCCCGGTTCGGCTGGCCCATGGACCGGCCCATCCGGTCTGGGGCCTGGTTGGCCGGCCTGGCTGACCGGGTAACTAGGCGGAAGCCCCTGGACCCGTGCCCGGTTGGCACCAGTGCTGGGCCCGGTTTGGACCGGTTCGCCCCGGCCTGGGAGTCAGTCCGGCCGGCTGTGGAGCCGGGTGAGCCGGTCAGATGGCCGGTTCGCCGGCCGTGGCAACGGCTGCCCGACGGATCCGACCGTCTTCTTCGCGCTTTTCCCTGCCGCGGCAGAAAATCCTGTCGTGGCAGAGATTCTGCAACACTTTTCTTCCTCTCCCTTGCAGCCACCACCTCCGCATGAAACGAAGTCCTCTGGAACTTGACTCTGCCGCCCACTTCCTCCTCCTTGATCTTCACCAACAGCATGGCGTCGATGTACCCAATGGTAGCCACAACAATCGAGCAAAAACAACTAAACAACAAACCAATCTGCACCGTGATCAACCTAGCAATCTGATACCACATGATGAGAACTGGTTTTCCCGATCTTTCACGATGCACCTTGATGATCCATATGACCGATAGATCTTGAACTCCCTTGACAGATTCAAGGATACTCAAGCACATATGATTACTCTTGACAACTCAAGAACTCACACATCTTTATTGGATAACTAGACGAACGTCCGAGACGCCGTCATAGGGCCATCCCCGCAGGGATGGTGATACTGGAACCCAAGGTTCTACATGACTTGAATCAAAACTACACTACCCTAAACCCTAGTCGCCCCACCTCCTTATATGAGGGGGAGGGTGGCCGGCCAACCCCTATTGGGTTGGGGCGCCCACTTATGGGCCTAACCCTAATTCGACTTGGACAGGCCCAAGTAAAATATACTCTATTAAAACCCTAATTTGGCCCACCACATGACCTGGCTACATTATTATTTTCTAATAACAAGACTATAATAAAATACTGGTACAACTTTAGACCCAATTATCATATCAATGGCTGTCCTAGAGTACCAGGCCTGGATATCCATATCAGCGCCGGTGGTAGGTCATTTTGGTGCGGCGGCGGTAAGCAAATTCCTAGTAGTGAAGTGAAAATACAAACAAGATTTTCTTGTTCTGCAGTGTTATAGCCTAAATAAAGGGGATCATTGGTAAATCTCAATAAATCACTGTAAAACATGATATGTTGTAAATATTTGAGAATTCAATATGATAAGGATAAAGTTCACGTATGCATTTTACATGCATCACGTAGCTCTGCTACGATCGCTCTACGATGTCTCCATCCTCCAACGACTTTATGTTTGAATCTCGTTGCGGTCGAAAATGACCCCGGATCGGCGGCTAATTGAAAAGGTTGCGGCCTGATTCCAGTGACAACAGCCAAGAGCGAGCGAAGTTGAGCGGGTGAGGAGGGCAGAGGAGGTTGCGAGCTCACGACAGAGGCAATAGGTATTCTCCAGAGTGGACGCTGAGAGGCATAGGCAACAAAGTGGCAAGGTGTGTGCGCAGGTGGAGGCGGGGGACTTTTGCTCGGCGGGGTTGCGGCCTAGTATTTTTATGAGATGCGGAGGAAATTATACTCCTCTGAACATTTTAGGAATCCACCTAAGAGCATCTTCAACAGAGGCTGTAAACTAGTCCTGTGCTAAAAAACCGTCAATATACAGCGTCGAACGTGTTTTTGCGCTCTCCAGCAGACGCTGCAAATTAGGTCGTGCTGTAAATATTTTTGTGCGCGCGGTAGTTTGGACTGGTGCGCCGGCTAGCGCGCGCTGTAAACTGGCACCGCGATCCTAGCCACCGCGCGAAGAAAAACGACTGAAATATCTTGGCCTCGGCCGCGACGAACGAAGAGGAAGAGGTACGCCGGCCGCGCCTGGCCTTGCCCCGTCCTCCGCGATGCGACGACGAGGAATCCAGCGGCCGCGCTTGGCCTCGCTCGGAACTCCGCATGAATCTTCGTCAAGCTCCGTCGAGCTCCGTCGGCCCAGCCTGGCCCCCGCATCGTGGAGCTCCGCCCGCGGCGGCTCTCCTCGCGCGCCTGCCCTGGGCGTCCGCCGCGGCCAGAGCGAGCTTCCCTGCCTTGCTGTGGCCGCCTCGCTTTGCTGCTCAATCGTTTGGTTCGGTGGCCCCCGCACGTTGCTAGCTACATCAATTGCAGCGGCGGCGCGAGTGCATTGCTAGCTAGATCAATTGCAGCGGCGGCGCGAGTGCATTGCTAGCTAGATCGATTGCTTCGGCCGCGCGCGCATGGAATGGCCGCAAGCGCATGAAATAGATTAGCTTGCTCTTTCTTATTTGTGGCATGTTTAGAGTTGTAAATTTTAGTTTATTTTTTCAGATTTAATTGTGGCATGTTTGATCTTGTTTGATGTATATATGTTGAAAAAACTTATTTGTGGAGCTCTATTTTACAGCCCGGCGAAGGGCTGTTTTTGGTTATTTTGATTGCGCTGTAAAATAGAGCCTTCGGCGAAGCTCGCATCGGCGTCGCCTGCTCTATCTGGATCGAGCGCGCTGCAAACGACTTTTACAGCGCCAAATTTTAGAGCCTCTGTTGGAGATGCTCTTAGAGAGGCAAAACAAAATCTTTTGCTCCAATAAGACATATTATAGGTTCGGCTAGAGATGCTCTGAATATCTAAATATTCCATAGCCCATAAAGATTATGTTTTTGTACAACACAAAAGTGATGCTTGTTTATCTTCGGCATCGATCCCTTACTACGGTAGGCTCACCAAATAAGTAAATATTTCATCTGATCACTAGTGTAAGATGTTTAGGAAAGTTATATATACTAGCTTCCCAAAATATCTTATACTGTCGTGTACTTTCCCGTTAAGGTTTATAAGTCCTATGATTATTTTTTTGTTACTATAAGGTCTATTTATTGCCCTCTTTCTCTCCTTCAATACATGTTTTTCTTTTTTCTCTCTCTGTCTTCTATCATGCAATCAAAACTATTGGTAATGCAATAATTTAAGATATACATTACAGAACTATATATCACTAGAAACATAAATTCTACTATGTAATGCTATATATGTTTGTGTACAATTTATATTATGTTGGCAAAATTAACAACAACCTAGGAATACATGAAAGCGTGGCGGATGTATGAATGATCTTAGTCTTAGCAAATTGACCTTGAAGTCTTATAATCCCTAACAGAGGGAGTATTAGTGAACAGATTGAGTCTGTTCAATAAGGATCTGGTTCCTCTCAAGTGTGTTTCTCGTGTGTGTTAGGCCAAGTTTGGTTCGTTTGGTGACACAACTTCCCGCGGACGTGCATCGCACAGTTCTTAAAGCACCCCAAAATTTGGCCCCCATGGCACGCTTGATTCAACGTTTCCAGGGAACCTAGCTCTGGCAAGTGAAAGAGTGGGCCCTTCTTGGCTCGGTGCGTGGACACTTTGTAAGTAAGCTTTCTCCTAATATAGTGCATTTTAATCCTCCGCCGATCTAAAGGTGTTTCGGTTCGTGATGAGCTCTACATTAAAAAAAATTGTTTCGATGTTGCGAATCTATTCCCACAATCGGTTTGGAGTTTCGTTGAGTTCTGAATGTCAATTTTGTGTTTCCTTTGAAGCTTTTTGTTCAAATTTTGTTAAATTAGTGGAGATCGGTCGATCATGTGAAATTTCCTTGTAGTAAGTTCATCTTGCTGTTTTACACAAACTTTCATGTTCGTAGTTTTTCGTTTTGACATTGGTTGATGAGTGCTTTTTCGTCTCCCTAATATAGTATTGTACTGATTTGTAGATCTACTCGTATACGTATGACAAAACAAAAAACTTTGAGCACAAAAGTTATGTGCCACGGTGAGGTGAAACTACTCGTCGAAGATAATTTAAAATGGTCAACCGTGTCCTAGGAATTCGACAAAATTTGTCCAAATAAGCTCCAAAGGAAACATGAAACCGTGATTTAAACACTCGATCAAACTATTAAGCGATCACGGGAATGGAATGAAAACATCTAGGCACCTATCCTTTTCATGTATACTTTATCTCGAATCGAACCATAGTTGTATAGATTAGAGTGGATTAAGATAAACTAGCTTAGTTTGCTAAAACACAATGCACTCAAAGTCTCATGCTACGTATTGGCAAACCAAACCTCGTGCGTATTTTTCTCCCACGTGCTCAAATGGGCTTGTTAGCATTCAAATTAGATGCAGAAAATATGGTGTTAGACTTGCCGCAATTCATCATGGCTCTAGGGAGAAGATCTCTATAGATGCACAGAAAACATCCGAACAACCAAACAGCTCTAACGCTCTAAGATACTTCGGCTGGCTGGAATAGGAGTTGAGGGATGGCTGGGCTCGGAAAGTCATTTCTAGCGGATCCGGTTCCTACCGGAGTCTCTTCGTCCAATCCACGTGCGCCACCTCCTCATGTACCCCAATAGTATTCTCTGGTATTGGCTGCTTTTCATTCTTTACCGCGTTGTATTACAATCCTGGACCCACCACCCATCATTTTTCTCTGGCCCACCACGATGTTGGTTCTGTGGCAATAAGTGCTTTGCTTTCCTTCCTCGCCTCAGAGAATCTACCAGCGGTCAGCCCCTGGCTATGAGAAGTGCTAAAAAAATATTACTACGTATATCCTAATGAGTAGTAATAATTAAATTCATGATTTATAGTAATATAAAATATATTTAATTTGTATAATTCTTAAATAATATTCCGAATATCACATCGGTTCACATATATTCCAATTAGCATTCTTTGTTTTTCAAATCAGTTTCAATTCATTTTTGAAAAATGGAATCAAAATATTTTAGCTTTTTTGTGATCTAATAAAATAAAATGAAGAAGATGTTCCCCAAGTATGGATTCATTAACATTTTCTTATCAAAGATCTATCATATATATCTCATACATATATCTCATACCTAGTACAATCCAACTAGGTTTCGGACATCAACTATTTTGATTATGGATAGCATTATGATATGAACAAATTATGGTATATAATATTAAAATGTGAGACTTTTTTTAATATCAAGTTGGTACAAACTACATATGCCACATTTACCATGTTTCAAATATTGTATCAGTTTTAAAATAAATGACAAAATCTTCCTACGAAATATCATGTCACAATTTCCTATTTTTGTAAGTTCATAGAAGTTCCATATATTATTACCATATACTCCAATCATCTTACATTGTTTTCATAAAAGTTTTAGGTCATGATAATTTTTAAGAAAATATGCTCCTTTTTCGCACATATTCCTGTTTTATTTCTTTTTCACACAAATATGATTCACGTATATTATAGTTCACTACTAGAAAACAGGCTATCCGTGGCGCACCACTTTTTGTCATCAGTGGCGCACTAGTGGTGCGCCACTACTATCACGCCACTGCTAACAGTTAGTAGTGGCGCACCACTCATGCGCCATTGCTAACTCAAGTAACAATGGCGCACTACCTAGTGCGCCACTACTAACTTATAGGTGCGCCACCCTTGACACATCCTTATATTAGGTGCGTCACTGCTAAGTCTAGGGTGGAGCTGAATCATAAAATAAATATAGCAATGGCGCATGGTTGTTGTGGTGCGCCACTAGTATTTTCATAGCAGTGGAGCACCTGTTTTTGGTGCGCCACTGCTATATAGCAGTGGAGCACCACTAGAGGGGTGCGCCACTACTAGTGATCTTACGGCACCATTTGAGAAATCCTTTACTATCCATATATGTCATTAATAACAAAATACAACTAAAATATTTCTATTTTTGAGCTAATTCCATAAAATGAACAAG
Source organism: Lolium perenne (assembly GCF_019359855.2). NCBI lineage: Eukaryota > Viridiplantae > Streptophyta > Magnoliopsida > Poales > Poaceae > Lolium > Lolium perenne. Next base: position 100,426,620 of record NC_067246.2, on the reverse strand, counting down.
AGATGTTTCAAGTATGGTTTCACTAACATTTTGGTATAGAAGAGATATGACATATTGCATATAAGGGTTATACATGATTTGTAGTAAATTTTAACAAGCTTCAGTTTCTACGATTTTGAAATGACGTTTCAAATATCGGATAGGTTTGAAAATAAGTTGGCAAATATTGCAATGAAATATCTCACATTTACCCAATTTTTCAGTTTTGGTGGAGAAAATTATAATATTTTCATTGTATTCCGTTAGTCAATTCCAATAAAACAGACAAGTTATGATTCTAGTCTGGGCTCAGTAATATTATTTTGGCATTGAAGAGAATGACATATTTCATATATTACTGAAAACTGGGTCATACAAAATATATAGCCAATGTCGTTTTAGAAAACAATTTTATTTACTGCAGATATGGGTATTATATCAACAAAGTATAGGATACACTATTTTGATATTGGAGACATCTGTTTACAATCCATATTGGTTAGATCACCATTTCCTTGCACCACAAATGTTTCACATTTGTACAGAGAATTAGACATACAATTCGTTTCAAATTCTTATGGCAGACAAAAAAGTACATTCAGATGGATTAGCAACCACCAAAAAAACTTCTCAATCAAGTGATTATTCGATTTGGAAACGATTTCTTAATCTGAGCCATCACACAAAAGTATCAAAAATAAAAGTAGAGTGGGGAAGAATGTAGTAGATTTGATAGGAATAAAAGACTAAAATTCAGATCAAATCAAATATAGCCACCACCAAAATCACTCTCCAGATCTGCATCCAATCAGATAGAAAGAATATTATCCCTAGATGGAGAACATAAATCCCAAACCTAGCCTGCACATGAACAGCTTCGTCTTCCTCCGGTGGCTCTCGACGAGAAGGCAAGGCGCTGCGCTGCCGCTGGAAGCCTTGCAGCCATGACGCGCTGCACCGTCGCTCATGCATGTCGCCGCCGTTCTAGGCGCAGCGTTGCCACGGTTCTGAACGCCGTCTTGGCCCGCAAACTCGAGCTTCCTGTTCCGGCCGCGGGCCGCCAACTCGAGCTTCCTGGTCTGGCCGCCGTCAGGGATTTTTCCTCGATCTAGATTGAGAGAGAGAGAAGAGAGAGATTCAGGGGATGGTCTGCGCGTTGATATTTAGTGTATCAAGTGGGCCAGCCACGTATTCTATACGTATATTAGAACTGTTCGGTACAAGCAGCATGAAATACGAAACCAGAAAGAAAAATACGACGCTTTCAACCCCGAATCGCGAGGGACGAGCGAACCGCGGATACTTCACCGGTAGTTACCGGTTCCGTTAGAAAAATCGCGTCCTGGGCTGGATACATACGGGTTCGGCCGATGTCTGGGACGCATTCGACCTTTGGAGCACGCAGTTCCTTGTTGCCGTGACCAAACTACGTGTGCCATCATATGCATGCATGTGCGAGTGTCTACGAATATTAATTTTGGGCATTGCCTGCCTGCCGGTATCCTACTCTGTTATAGCTTGCAGCAACAGATGTGTTGCTTGCTGTATGTTGAACTGATCGTTCGCGCACTATATAAACCGGAACCCAGAGAGGCACTGTTGCCATCCAATGCATCTGAATGTCTCTCACTTGACCAGGCGGCCTCTTGAGGATTCCTCGACCGATCGGCCTCTCCATGGATCCCATTTCCAATGGTATGCACATCCAGATGCCGGTGCCGGACCAACAATCCTCCTCTCGCGAGGCGTCACCACCGCCGAGCGTTGCCGGTAAGCCGCCTGTGGACAAGACGCTGTCGAGCGCGTCGGACCTGCTGAAGCTGCTGCCGACTGGCACGGTGCTGGCGTTCCAGGCCCTGGCGCCGTCCTTCAGCAACCACGGCGTCTGCCACGCGGCCAACCGGTACCTGGTTCTGGCACTCGTCGGCGGCTGCGCCATATCCTGCGTCCTCCTCTCCTTCACGGACAGCCTCGTCGGCCGCGACGGCGGGCTCTACTACGGCGCGGCCACGTTCTGGGGCTTCTACCCCTTCAACTTCACCGGCACGCGCGCCGAGCGGGACGCGGTGTTCAAGGACCTCTGCAGGTACCGGGTCACGCCCATGGACTTCGTGCACGCCATCTTCTCCGCAGTCGTCTTCCTCGCCGTCGCGTTCGCCGACGCCAGCATACAGAGCTGTCTGTTCCCGGACGCCGGGCCGGACTTGAGGGAGCTACTGGTGAACTTGCCTCTTGCCGCTGGCTTCCTCGCTAGCATGGTGTTCATGATCTTCCCCACTACCAGGAAGAGTATTGGCTACACGGACATGATGCCACACTCGCACTAACGACACTCATGAAACCTGAGTTCATTCGTTCCCTATTGTAAGTTTGTAACTCATGTATTGTAGCTCCGTATTGGTATTATCCCTTGTATTGGACTTTGTACACGACCCGGACGTTTGGAACCCGGCTACGCGCGAGGTCGAAATCATACGCGTCCAGGTTGTTATGTGATTAGCATGTAATATAGCGTTTAGTTAATACCCTGTCTTTACTTTTACTTATTTTATTGGATACGCAAGAAATACATACCGGTCTCGTATGTATGTGCAGGTGGTTACATTGCAAATTAAGTACAAGGTGCACGATCCGTACTCTGCATGCATGCTGGCCGACTCCCCCCCACCCCACCTCTTTCATTAATAAGTACTATACTATTTGGGAACTGGCTTCATTTTTGTAAGAATTTTGGACTTATTTCTGAGCTCATGTGGTGCTGACACGTACGCTGCTTTGTGGTAGATTTTCGCAGCGTTCTTTTGGTGTGTATTTTCGGTACTGTCTTGGAATTTATGGGCTCCTTCTCTTCTCTTGAGTGGTGAGTTTATTTGTGTAACGCCGGGGTGGATGTAGCCGTTTCTATCTTCTGATCTGTGTCAGTTACCCAGAGTTGTAGCATCTCGATGTTCCTTTTGGTTCAGTCAAAGAGTTGCCAAAATCTCCACCGCTTCCAGATAAAAAGTGGCCCCACCGCTTCCGTAGAGTTCTCTAGAGACCAGCCCAGCACAGCTGCTTAGATCCAGACATCCGCTAAATCCCCTTCCCCGCACCTCCACCGGACTTGCCTCCACTTCCACCACGTCGTCGACCCGTGCCGCCTCCCCTGCGCTTGCCGCTGCTATTTTCCGCCTCCTTCCGCGTATTGCCCTCTCCAAGTGGAACCCGTCCAAGCGCGGGACCTTTTTCCGCTCGCTGTCTCCGACCTCGGCACCGGCGAGCTCGCGCCCATGGAGGATGCCGTCGGCGAGCCCGCAGTCATGGAGGGAGTCATCGGTGATATTTCCCGCGACGGATTCCGTATCGACTCGGCCAACGGCAACGCCTTCATGCGCCAGTTCTTTGGTCTTTTATTGTTCGTTGCTCATAAGATTGTGAACTCATTTTTTTTCGATAACAAAGATTGTGAACTCATGCATTCTTCCGTCAGGTTCTGAACCATCACCATGCAATCTCTTGTTTTTATTACATGGCCTATCAACCTGTTTTGGTTCAATGATGTTTTTCTCTAATTTTGCTTCCATTGATTCTGGTTTTCCCGTGCCTTTTTATGTATAGGTCCGTTTATGAATGCGTGCAGTGGTCCCGTCGCCTCCACCGGTTCCGCGTCTGCATCTTCGTCTTGACAATGTTATTGGCTGGTAGATGATCTGGTTCTCTTGCTGCTATGCGTGCAGGGGCGTGAAAGATCTGCAGGTTGTGGAAGTGCTGCTACGCTTGCAAGGCGAGGTACATCACTAGGTCGTGGATAGACTATGGAGTAGGTCTCCACTCTATACGTGCATGAGGCCGCGGTCTCAGCTGTTCAATATTTGCATGTTCTGCCTTCTACTTGGCTTAGTTAAAATTGGCGAGGCGTGCATCAGAAACTAAGAGCTGCAGCCGGTGGGCTTTGCTTTCGATTTTCAGTTATCGGCATTAAACTGACTACTGGTTCCTGTTTTATCTGAATTTGCTAGCTGATGAATTGAGATCAATGGTATGTCTGAAATGTTTCTAGGTATTCTGAATTTTAGTGTTATTGCCTTTCATCCTATAAAGTGCCTGTATTATAAATTCACTACTGTACATGTTGCCGGTGAATTTGTCACTGGACAGGAATACACTGGATGGTTAGTTTATGCACATTTTACTGTTACATTTATTCTTCTTGTTTTTAAAAAAAAAAATTAATACATGAATGGCTTATTACTGATGCATTTTAAACTGTTGCATTCTTGCAACAGAAATTGACAGGTTTTCTGACAGGATGATTTCAATACACACGTTCCTCAGATTAGGCAGACACGTTTGTGTGCGGTGGTGAGTTAGGACTGTTCGTGGCTTCCCATGTCTTCAGTAAGTAATGGACATGCTATGCATTCTTATTCTTGGGTACCAAAAGTGCCTACCACCAATACAACATCGAGATTTAACTGTATTTTTTTACCGATCTATATCCTGTAATCTATATAGCTTTCCGGAAAAATCACTGGCAGTGAAATGAATGGACCTCTTCTTATTTTTGTCTGACATCTTCCTATTATGCTTATGCCAAATCATTATGAGCCACAAATTCCAATAGATATAATGATATTTTTTATTTTTAGAAATGTACAGAATAGATTAACTAGACAACATGCAATCAATATCACTAAATTCTGCCCATAGTTATAATTAGACAGCTCAGAAGTTTTCATGCCAATGCAAAGTAAAAACGTTTGTTCCTGATTTGATTTTTGTTCAGTTAACATTCACTTAAGCAATATGTCCATAAAGAAGTAGAATGCCCTTACATACGTTTACACAGGATGCCAATGCATGTGTAGTTGTGTACATGCGTGATGAAGATGATGGTTCTTTGATAAATATTGCAGAATACGACCAAGAGTACGACAAAGAAGATCCAGTATGAGTTCAGTATCATGGCTTTGGCCATTATGATTCCCTACAGATTGCACATCGATCTGCAATGATAAGAATGTATAATATTGGAGTTCGAAATTCAAAAGGTATGGTCAAGGTATTATAGTCTTTGTCTTTCCATATCTATACATTGTTGAGTGATACAGTGAGAGTGAATTTTAAATTTTTAGCCTCAATGTGCATTACAAGCTTTGCAGCATTAGCTATGTCAAGAACCCAGATTCGGATGTCCTTTGTTGAACTAGAATGAATGATAGTGGACAAACCATACTTTAAAAATATTTTTCAAACGTTCCTTTGATCTACTTTGAATGTATCATGATGCCTCTTCGGCTTTTGTTTAACATTACGGGATCTTGGATTGCGTAAACGATGCCATTATGATATATACTCCCTCCGGTCGGATTTAATCGACGCGGAGGGAGGCTTCCGCATGCATCTCATTAGCAGGAGTGTGCGTCAATTAATTGAGTCCCGAGGTAGTAATATTCAGTTCAATATTTCCTTTGGCTGTTAATTTTTAGATACCTACACGGAAATTTGTGTTTGAGTACTTTTTTTTTGGAAAACGATATGATTCGAGCAAAAGCTAACTACAACATATCATATCTCTTTTTTCTCTATACGCATACATCTCTTTCAGAAATGCACATGGATAGGAGAAAGAAGTTAAATCGTATGAGATGATTCTTATTGTTCTATTTTTTGTGGTCTACTGATATATTTTGGATTCTTTTCATTTGTTGTATTTCTTTTAGGTTTGCATAGGAATTGTTCAACTGTTCCTGGACCTTTGCCCTTAATTGATTGGCAGACACGTTTATCTGCTGGTTAGCCTTTGATGGTGATAACCCTTTCTTTATTTACAGTGTTCGTTTCATGCAGACGAAACTAGGTAGCTTACATCTCTCTGTTGTTGCACATTTTGAGCTAAACAGACTTCTTGTCATGTGCTTCTCTATTTCGTCTGATGGATTATTTTATCTGTCACTTCTATACCTTGGCACATCTGTAGTTCTTTGTTAGTTCAAATCTTAAAGTAAGCTTTAGTTAAATAAAATATGTTTCATCTGACCATAAGACATTAATTCTAAACTTTTCTCCTTGCAGTAAATACCAAGATTTCACCTCCAGCAACAGGTAAGCTAACCTAAAAGAGAGAAGGAAATAAGTATTCAAACTGATGAGGCAGATAATCTGCATCGAGGTATCCATTTTGTCAGCACCTGCCATCGAAAATACCGTGTAAAATGTTATCTTTCTACCTACTGATTTAGCAAGTCTAAAAACTATCAATGTGCCCTCATATCAATCCCTTAAGTATCCATATAATGCTACACATTTTTTAACCACCTACCTATTGCTGTAAAAAGCCTGCACACTACCAATGAACCCTAACATCAAGTAGGTAAGTATCCATGCATAAGCATAATATTTTTGTACTCGGTTTGGTCCCAATGTGCTTAAGTATCCCATTTCATTGATTTTCTGAACCATCAATAACCGAGATAGGATTTTCAGTTGGTTTAGGGTCACATATATCATGCCTCAGTATGTAGAGTTCTCAAATAAATCATGACTAGGAGGTATTCCGCCTTTTGCTATTTTGTTTTTGTTTTGATTCACTATCTTCTGAATCTACTCATTCTGTTCCTTCTTCAGTTGTTTTACGTCCATATGTCTTTTGCTCTTTTTTCTTGAACATACAAAGCAGTTTGTTAGTTTTGGAATTTGTGTATTGTGATTAAAGTAGGGAACACCCTGTATTTTACAGATTTTTTATCTATACAGTTACATATGTGGCATTTTTAAATTTATCAAGGTGTTATGGCATTCATCCTTGAGACCAAGATGCAAAATGCCAAGCAACAGTGTAATATAAAAAGCTCATTGTTTGTCTAAGCTGGCACTTACAGAAAAGGTATTCGTGGTATGTCTTTTGCATACACCAGCACACAATGTAATCTGAAATGCTCATCATTCGTTCTCCTATTTCATTTATATCCCTTAAAGAATCATCAGATAAGTGATTACGCGGATTGGTTGTAACTGATTCTGTTCAACCATTTTTCTCCTATGCTACAGGCTAAATGTCTACTGAAAGCAGAATTACAGGGACTGAAACAGGATTCCTTACAGAGGGAGAAAAAAGGTCTACGGCATGTCTCCACAAAGTGACATACATAGAAGCCAAGGAAAGCAACAAAATGAAGGGCTGACAATAAAAATGTATTTAATTAATTCATATATTCAGGAATATATGCACATGTTACCACTCACTATGTTGATTTTGTGATATATTGAAATTGATGTTAGCGAAGATGGTTATTTTTTGTACAGGATCTTATAGCACCTTAAGGCAGTTTATAAATGTATTATATTTATCTATTCGTAACACAAAACTGTTTCTTGCAGTCTGCTCCCCCGCAGCAAAGCGTGAATCGTGAATATTTTTGTTCCCACTTGCAGTTGGTCAGAACGAGGTCCAACTTCTGATAAGCAGTTTTTTTTCAAATTGCTTAAGTTCATGCCCTCCTCCGTGTCATAATCGATTCTGTTTTCTTAATACAAGAAATACGATTCTGTTTTCTTAATACAAGAAATACCGCTTCTAAATATTTCGAGTAATTCAGACAATGAATCCATATGTATGGTGATGTCCCTACAATTTCTATTTCCAGTTTTAGTCTACATTGCCGGTGTTGTCGTACAGAGGAATCCAATATCATGTGAGCTACTTTGTTTTTTTCTCATAGTATCCCGTTTTATAGGATAGATGGTTATGAGAAAGTTGGTGTCTCACGAGGTTGCTGGAACTTAACCACATTTTCTTGCGTTATTCTCGACTCTTGCATGCATGTCTCCTGACAAAAAAAGGGGCAGCACATTCATCGAATTGAGCACTCTCGACAATGCATTTATTGATTTGATCACCGGCAGTCCAAGCAGTAGAGGGAAACAATTCTTCTGAGTACAACATATGCCTACATAAAATTCATGTGGCATATTAAGAAAATTCAGGAAATACAGGTAAGTTTGAGACATATTTCTTCTGAGTACAACACCTGCTTGCAGAAAATTCACGTGGCAGATTAAGAAAATTCAGGAAATACAGGTAAGTTTGAGAAATACGACATGATAATCTCCTTTCAGTACCACTACAAGATGACATCTGAAGGACACTACGGGGGATAAGTAAGTAAGATGTCAGATGTTTTCACGCATTGCTTATCCTCCCTTTTATTTTACACTTTCAGTGTTGTAATTTAACATGGAAGCATCATTTACTATCGACTACCTAACGGCGCGGCGTGCCGCCGCGCCTATCGTTGCTAGTACCGATTATTTGTAAACAAACATACACTGGTAGAAAAATGGCCTTCCGTCCAGCCCCATTAGTCGCCAAAATATAGGAACCGCGACTAATGAGGTCTTTAGTCGCGGTTCGGGTGGCGAAACCGCGACTAAAGACCTGGGCCCAGCACGCTCGGTGGCCAGCTGGTGGACGGGAGGGTCCTCAGGCCTGGCCCGAAGGCCTTTAGTCGCGGTTGGCCAGGCCAACCGGGACTAAAGGCCCATCCCTATAAAAGGGCCTCAGCTCACAGCACTTAGCCATTTGGTGCCACTTCTCTTCACAAACTTCACAAGGGGGTATTAGGTTTGCTTTTGGCTCCTCTTATGCACACAAAGTGTTTGATGAAATGCCCCAAGAGCATGAAACAAACATGATATGAAGTGTCGGAGCCACACTTGAGCTTCCTCATTTATTTTTTCCTCCTCGATCGCGGTTAGCAACTTGAACCTTTCATATGTGTCATTGATAAAATATGCATGTGTGTAGTTCATTGTTTAATTTCTATTGTTTATAGCTAGTTAGTTTAACAAATGCATGATGGTTAATTATATATTTTATATTATAATAATGCAGATGAATCGGCAATGGATGTACGGTAACCGACTCTCCGGCGAGTTCACTACGGGTTTGAAAGATTTCCTCGTAGTGGCTAATGCGAACAAGCAGAAGGGTTTTGTTATCTGTCCATGTGTTGACTGTAAGAATCAGAAGGGTTACTCTTCCTCAAGAGAAGTTCACCTGCACCTGCTTCGGCACGGTTTCATGCCAAGCTATAATTGTTGGACCAAGCATGGAGAAAGAGGGGTTATAATGGAAGAAGATGAAGAAGGGGATGATTTCATCGATGAAAACTATCTTGATCATTTCGGTGATACTTTCATGGAGGATGCTGAAGGTGAAGGGGAAGGTGAAGGGGAAGGTGAAGAAGAGGCACGTGATGAGCCCGTTGATGATCTTGGTCGGACCATTGCTGATGCACGGAGACGCTGCGAAACTGAAAAGGAGAGGGAGAATTTGGATCGCATGTTAGAGGATCACAGAAAGTCGCTGTACCCCGGATGCGATAATGGTCTGAAAAAGCTGGGCTGCACACTGGATTTGCTGAAATGGAAGGCACAGGCAGGTGTAGCTGACTCGGCATTTGAAAACTTGCTGAAAATATTGAAGATATGTTTCCAAAGAATAACGAGTTGCCCGCCAGTACGTACGAAGCAAAGAAGGTTGTCTGCCCTCTAGGTTTAGAGGTTCTGAAGATACATGCATGCATCAACGACTGCATCCTCTACCGCGGTGAATACGAGAATTTGAATGAATGTCCGGTATGCACTGCATTGCGTTATAAGATCAGAGGTGATGACCCTGGTGACGATGTTGAGGGCCAGAAACCCAGGAAGAGGGTTCCCGCCAAGGTGATGTGGTATGCTCCTATAATACCACGGTTGAAACGTCTGTTCACGAACAAAGAGCATGCCAAGTTGTTGCGATGGCACAAAGAGGACCGTAAGTCGGACGGGGAGTTGAGACACTCCGCAGATGGAACGCAATGGAGAAAGATCGACAGAGAGTTCAAAGATTTTGCAGCTGACGCAAGGAACATAAGATTTGGTCTAAGTACAGATGGCATGAATCCTTTTGGCGAGCAGAGCTCCAGCCATAGCACCTGGCCCGTGACTCTATGCATCTACAACCTTCCTCCTTGGTTGTGCATGAAGCGGAAGTTCATTATGATGCCAGTGCTCATCCAAGGTCCGAAGCAACCCGGCAACGACATCGATGTGTACCTAAGGCCATTAGTTGATGAACTTTTACAGTTGTGGGGCAGACCTGGTGTCCGTGTGTGGGATGAGCACAAAGAAGAGGAATTTGACCTACGAGCGTTGCTTTTCGTAACCATCAACGATTGGCATGCTCTTAGTAACCTTTCGGGACTGTCAAATAAGGGATACAATGCATGCACGCACTGCTTACATGAGACTGAAAGTGTACATTTGCCAAATTGTAAGAACAACGTGTACCTTGGGCATCATCGATTTCTTCCGAAAATTCATCCAGTAAGAAAGAAAGGCAAGCATTACAATGGCAAGGCAGATCACCGGCCGAAGCCTGCGGAACGCACTAGTGCTGAGGTATTTGATATGGTCAAGGATTTGAAAGTCATCTTTGGAAAGGATCCTGGCGGACAATCAGTTCCGAAGGGAGCTGACGGGCACGCAGCCATGTGGAATAAGAAATCTATATTCTGGGAGCTAGAATATTGGAAAGTCCTAGATGTCCGCTCTGCAATCGACGTGATGCATGTTACGAAGAATATTTGCATGAACCTCCTAAGCTTCTTGGGCGTGTATGGGAAGACAAATGATACAAAGGAAGCACGGCAGGACCAGCAACGTTTGAAAAACCCTGATGACCGGCATCCGGAATGGTTTCAAGGTCGTGCCAGCTACGCTCTGACCAAAGAAGAGAAGGTCATCTTTTTTGAACGCCTGAGCAGTATGAAGGTCCCGCCTGGATTCTCGTCCAATATAAAGGGAATAATAAACATGGCGGAGAAAAAGTTCCAAAACCTGAAGTCTCACGACTGCCACGTGATTATGACGCAATTGCTTCCGATTGCTTTGAGGGGGCTCCTGCCGGGAAATGTTCGAGTAGCCAATGTGAAGCTATGTGCATTCCTCAATGCAATCTCTCAGAAGGTAATCAATCCAGAAGTTCTACCACGGTTACAGAATGATGTGGTCCAATGTCTTGTCAGTTTCGAGTTGGTGTTCCCGCCATCCTTCTTCAATATTATGACGCACCTCCTGGTGCACCTAGTTGAAGAGATTTTTCATTCTCGGTCCTGTATTTCTACATAATATGTTCCCCTTCGAGAGGTTGATGGGAGTATTAAAGAAATATGTTCGTAACCGTGCTAGGCCAGAAGGAAGCATCGCCAAGGGCTATGGAAATGAGGAGGTAATTGAGTTTTGTGTTGACTTTGTTCCTGACCTTAAGCCGATTGGTCTTCCTCGATCGCGGCACGAGGGGAGACTAAGTGGAAAAGGCACGATCGGAAGGAAATCAATGATATGTATGGACGGTCATTCTATGACTGAAGCACACCACACAGTTCTGACCAATTCCAGCTTGGTGGCTCCGTACTTTGAGAAACACAAGAATATTTTACGCGAGAACAACCCGGGGAAGCCTGAATCCTGGATTAGGAAGGCCCACATGGAGACTTTCGGCAGTTGGTTGAGAAAACATTTAATGAATGACAATGATGTTGTAGTTCAGCTGTACTTGTTGGCCAAGACACCATCTTCGACTATAACGACTTTCCAAGGGTACGAGATAAATGGGAATACATTTTACACGATCGCCCAAGATAAAAAGAGCACCAACCAAAACAGTGGTGTCCGCTTTGATGCAGCAACCGAGAATGGGCAAAAGGTCACATATTATGGTTACATAGAGGAGATATGGGAACTTGACTATGGACCCTCCTTTAAGGTCCCTTTGTCCCGGTGCAAATGGTTCAAGCTAACAGGAGGTGGGGTAAAGGTGGACCAGCAATACGGAATGACAATGGTGGATTTCAACAATCTTGGTTACCTTGACGAACCATTCATCCTAGCGAAAGATGTCGCTCAGGTTTTCTATGTGAAGGACATGAGTAGCAAACCGAGGAAACGGAAAGATAAGAAAACGATCAGTACATCATGCGATGATCCAAAGCGCCACATTGTTCTTTCAGGGAAAAGGAACATCGTGGGAGTGGAGGACAAGACAGACATGTCAGAAGATTATAATATGTTTGCTGAAATTCCGCCCTTCAAAGTGAACACCGACCCAAGCATTAAGTTAAATGATGAGGATGCTCCATGGATACAGAACAATCGTAAGAAAGCAGGGACACAAGGGAAGAAATGATGTGTAATAATTTATTGTACCAAACTTTATTGAATGGATCATGTGAATTATATTACCCGTGATGTGTTTGGTGTCCATTTTCGAATGATTCGATTGATTCGAGAAACCACACTGATGATACATGAAATTTGGAGTGATTTAGTCATACTCCTGCCTAGGCGTATAATATGCATACTCGTAGTCTTCATGGCCGCCGCCGTTGTACTGGTAGTCGTCGCCTTCTAAGTTGCCGCCGTCGTCGTCGCTGCTGTCGTCGCTGTCGTCGAGCGGCGCTCGTGGCTCGAACTGAGGCTAGCGCAGGCGGGGGATATCGCCGGCCGTGATGTAGTCCATGACGCTCTGCAGAGTCCGGCCGTACCACCATAGCCGACGGCCGGCCTCGTGGAAGTTCCCAGGAGGCAGACCGTCCTCCTCATACCTGGCGAGCGCCCTCTCACGACGATTGATGAAGAAGGCGTCCCAAGTATGCTGGTTATCGGGATGCCAGCGGGGATTCATCCGCTGCTCTGGCGTGAGGTCGAGGTAGTAGTGGTTCGTGATGGCCGCCCGGCGCGCAGTACCCTGAGGGATGGGAGGGACCGGCACGCCGCCGGCGCTTAGGCTCCAGCCGGCGGGGACGCGGTAGCCCGGTGGGCAAGGGTAGTTCGAGGCGCAAAGCTCCTCCACCTGCTGGTAGGTTAGAGTGGGTGCGGTGGAAGCCATGAGAGAGTGATGAGAGATTGTAGAGATGTGATAATGCTGGCCAAGCCGGGCTACATATATGTAGTGAGAAATGGCGGGAAAAATGGGAGCGGGAAGACAGGAGGCGGGAAGAAAGTGGCGGGAAGAAAGAGGCGGGAAGAAAGTGGCGGGAAGAAAGAAGCGGGAAGAAATTAGCGGGAAGACAGGGAAGAAATGGCGGGAAGAAGAGGAATTAGTATTTTTTAAGATTTTTAAATGAATTAGTTTTATTTTTCTTTATTTTTTGATATATTATTTGTATTTTTAATATTTTCAAATGAATTAGTTTTATTTTTCTGATTTTTTGATATATTATTTGTATTTTTCAGATTTTGAAATGAATTAGTTTTATTTTTCTGAATTTTTTGATATATTATTTGTATTTTTAAGATTTTTAAATGAATTAGTTTTATTTTTCTTTATTTTTTGATATATTATTTGTATTTTTAAGATTTTTAAATGAATTAGTTTTATTTTTCTGATTTTTTTGATATATTATTTGTATTTTTCAGATTTTGAAATGAATTAGTTTTATTTTTCTGAATTTTTTTGTTATATTATTTGTATTTTTCAGATTTTAGAATCAAAGGAATTTGGAAAATCACCTTTAGTCGCGTTTGGCCTCGCCAACCGCGACTAAAGGGTCCTTGGGCGCGGGAACGAAATTTCCCCAAAAAAACCCTTTAGTCGCGGCTGGCCAACCGCGACTAAAGGTACCCCTTTAGTCGCGGTTGGTGTCACCAACCGCGACTAAAGGCTCATCCATATAAAACGCCGCGGCGCCAACCGCCACGCTCATCTTCTTCCTCCCCCCGACGACGCCGACCATCTCGCGCGACGAAGACGACGCCGTCAGGCTGCCCGACGCGCCCTCGCTGTACGTCGCCGCGCCGTCGGCCGCCGCCTCCTCCTCTTCTTCTTTCCCGCGCGCGCGTCGCCGCGCAAGAGACGGCCACGGCCTAGACCGCCGCCACGCAGAACGTCGCCGCCGCCCAGACCATCGCCGCCGCGCAGACCGCCGCCACGCAGAACGTCGCCGCCGCCCTGACCGTCGCCGCGCGCCCGCCTAGACCGCCGCCCACACTGCCGCCCGCCCAGAATGTCGCCGGCGAAATTCCGGCCGGGCGCCGCCCCGTTAAGTCCCCAGGCCGTCCATCTGAACCGTCCAGATCACATATGATTTGACGGCCGCGGCCCTTCTAGGGGCGATCCGCGTGATCCCCCTAGCAGCCAATGGCGTTGCGCCACGTCGCCTGCACAGTCATCCCCCCAGTCAAAACAGTTTAAATTCGAATTCAAATTTCAGATTCTGTCCCTAACTTGTAAAATTGATATAAAATCAACCATAGACCCAAATTTAGCAAATTTTATATGGTTGGAAAGCTTGAAATCTGTCGAATTCAACCATGCCATAATACAGTATATGTTCTGTGATTAATTTTGCACCATAATTCAAAACAGAGAATTAACCCTTTGACACTATAAAAATTGTGTAAATTAATCCAGTGTGCCAAAATTTACAAATTTGTATTCTCTGAAATCCTTAGAACATGTAGTTCATCATGGAACCATAGTTGACCAAAGTTAATACGTGCACAAACTTGCTTTTACAAATATGCTCAAATTAGTAATCTGACAATAATTCAAATTCTATAAACTATTTTTGAATGAATCCAATTGCTATGGTCTTGTATAAAGGTCGTTTTTTATAAATAGGCGCCCGCCCGCCTCGGCGGTTTCACTTCATCTTCTTCGCAGACGCAGAGACACCTGCCCGCGCCGATCGACTTCGCAGACGACGCCGTCAGGCTGCCGCGCCGGCGACGAACCGCCCGCCCGCGCTCGCCGCCATCTTCTCCCCTGCCGACGAACCGCCGAAGCTCCTCCGCCGCCGCCGTAAGTCGCCGAGCTCCCACGTACGGCCCGGCCGCCGCCGTGCGCACAACGAGACGCCGGCCGCCGCCGCGCGCGCACAACCCGAGAGACTCCGCCGCCGGCCGGCCCGCAGATATCGCCGCGCGCCCGACGGCCCGTACGAGAGCCCGGCCGGCGCCCCTTCGATCGCCGGTGCCGCCGCACCGGCGTGCCGCCCCGCGCGCCAGTACAGAGGAGGGGCATGCATGCCAGCGCCCCTCTCTTTTTTTTTTACAAAAACAAAAAATTTAACTTAAATTTTTTTAACTTAGAAGTTTTAATTTAAAAAATTGTAACTAAAATTGTAATAAAAATTAACTAAATTTTTTTAACTTAGAAGTTTTAATTTAAAAAAATTGTAAATAAAATTGTAATAAAAATTAACTAATTTTTTTTAACTTAGAAGATTTTTTGTTCTAGCTTGTTAATTTTAACTACATAACAAAAATTAACCCGTCCACAACTCCCCGCACAGTCGTCGCGCATTCGTGAACCGTACACAAGCAAAAACAGCGCACTCAACAACGTCCTCCTCCGTGTCCCTCTTCGTGACGCCGTCGTCTGCCGCCCCGTCTCGCGCTCTTCCGCGACGACACCCTCTCCCACCCCTTCCTCGCCCCCTCCTACGTAGTACCCTCGCTCCGCCTCCTCCTGCTCCGCTTTCGACCCCCGGCGTTGGGGTTGTCGTCCCTATATATACCGGCGCGGAAGGCCGCGCCGATCACCCAGTCCGCATATACACATCTAATACGCGTCCCCCTTTCACCACCGCCACCGCCCTCTCTCCTTTTGCCACCGCCCTTTCGCCACCGCCACCGCCCCCCTTCTTCACTTAATTAATTTGTTTTTACTACATGTTTTCAGGACTGACATATGGCGGACGATAGAGCTGACCCGATTATGGCCAACTATGATCCGGAAGCTGAAGAACATATAATGGGCCTCATAAACGGCGATATTCTTTATGTGCCGACCGAACAAGATGAAGAAGGGGATATCTCTTCTTATCTGAACCTTGACGGTCAAGATGAAGGCCGTCAGCAAGATGATGACGAAGAAACGTCGATAAACGACGATCTTCAATTGGAAGTAGCAACCACCTCCGGCGCCGAGGTATATATATACATTGAGCCTCTGGTGATACAAACTTACTGATTTGAATAAATATGTGTGTACTAACACGCGCGACTCTCTTTCTTATTTTAGCCCTCGGCCGGATCGTCGAAACAATCGAGTACGTCGTCAAAGCGTGGCGCAACCAAGATGCTGAAACAAGGAGAAACTTATACCATCGAGGTTGTCAGTGCAACCGGCAAGCCGCTGGAGCCCCACAAGAACGCCTCCAAGTTTATCAACCAATGCAGAGCCATTGTTAGAGACAACGTCTCGATCACCGTCCAGGAGTGGAATGAGCCAAGGAAGGCACGTCTTGGTTTCACTTTTGTCGAGAAGAGAACAAAAAAAGATTGCTTGAAAAAGCTTATGCAACATTTCGTTCTACCTCCGGAATACAACAAATTCGATGAGGAGGGTAACAAGATTGAGGAAAACAAGGAGAGGAGGAGGCTAGTCAAACAGTTCGCTCTTCATAAGATGGCCGCCGCATTCCGGAAATTCAAGCAAAATCTAGCCCGTGACTATGTCAACAAGAACGAGACTCCGGATTTCAAAGGACAATATGAGAAACTGAAACATGATTGGCCAGAATTTGTGAAGCAAAAGAAATCGGAGAAGTACATTGAAATATCGAAAAAAATAAGGAAAATGCGGCTAAGAAGGAGTACAATCACATTATGGGGCCAGGAGGGTATCACCTTTGGGAGCCTAGGTGGAAGAAGATAGAGAACGAGCTGAGGGCGCGAGGAATCCATCCAGGTACGGAGGGATGGGACCCAAGGGCCAAAAGCTGGTGGTACGGGCATGGGGGAACGCTAAACCCGGAGACAGGGGCGTGTACTCACCGGGACAAAACGTTTAAACCCACCAAAGCCCTTATTGACGCAATGAGGGATGCTCAACTCGGGAAGATCAAGTTCAACAGAGAGAACGACGCGCTGACAAAAGCCCTCGGGAATCCTGAACACGGAGGACGTGTACGAGGCATGGGGAACATTCCGTGGAAAATAGGGTTCTCCCAGAACGATGACCCGTACGGTTACAGAAGCCGTAAGAGAAAGATGGATCGGGATGCAGATGTTGTGGCGCGGTTGGCATCGGAAATGGATGAGATGAAGAAAACCGTGAATATACTACTACAAGAAAGATCGGCAGCTGGGACGCATGCAGATCATCCAGCGGATCTCGGAAGCCAGCAGCGGAGAAGCAGCGTGGCTTCCACGGAGGCCCCGCCGGCTAGTGCACATGCACCGACGACCGATATTACTGCACCGGAGCCTCCGGCGATCGAAATTACTGCACCGGAGCCTCCTCGCTACCCCGTGGACGATGTAAAGGAGATGAAAGAATGTCATCTGTATTATCCAATGAGGAACATGTCCATGAAGTAGCCATCGGCAGTGCTTTACCATGTTTACCTGGAGCACTCCACCACAACAACCCCATTCAAGATGGCTGTGCTCGTGTCACGGTGGAGGACATAGTCCAAGGGTTTGAGGACCTGGAGATTGACATTGCTACACCTGAAGGGGCGAGAAGACTTGGAGATGTCAAGCGCTAGTTCATTCTATGGCAAAAGAAGTTTATCAAGTTTCCAGGCGAGGCGCCAAGGCCAA
This sequence comes from Lolium perenne, assembly GCF_019359855.2. NCBI lineage: Eukaryota > Viridiplantae > Streptophyta > Magnoliopsida > Poales > Poaceae > Lolium > Lolium perenne. Next base: position 100,409,064 of record NC_067246.2, on the reverse strand, counting down.
CAAGTCCACCCCCCTACGGTGGTGGTGGCGGTGGTGGTGGTGGTGGTGGTGGTGCTTCACCTACACCTCCTTCACGCCAGCCGACGCCGCCCCCCAATTCACCTCCGGCGGGTAAGCAGCCGCCGCCCCCAGTCCACCCCGGGTGGGTAAGCAGACGCCGCCCCCCAATCCACCTCCGGCGAAGAAGCAGAAGCAGTCCTGGAGTATTAACCGGACCCTTATGTACCTAAGATAACAAAGGTACCGGAGCCATCACTGAAGCCTCTCCCCACGAGGCCTTGGGAACGTAGTGCCGAGGAAGTCGACGCGGGCACGCGGCCGCGGCTGCTGATTATGAGAAATGGAAGGCGGACTGCAAGAAGAAAAGAGAGCCCGAGCCCAAGCCAGTATTTTCTGATGAGCAAAAGAAGTGGGCTAAGTCATTTTTGAGCACACCGTCCCAAGCCGCGAAGAATCTGCCTGACGACTATGCACGTGAACTTCGTAGGCAGGCACTCGTGTTGAAGGAGAAGAAAGAGCGGGCGGAGAAGAAGGAGTAGAAAGCCTTGGAGGAGGCCGAGAAAGAATTAGCAAGTAAAAAAAGCGGGAAACGAGTTGCCCAGCTCGGGGAACAAAGTAAACAATCAATTGCCCCGCTCATAGTGAAAGCCGCCGGTCCGGATGCCCCCGATATCATGGCAGCTGCGGCAGCACAGGGATTGACTGTAACGAGTGCCAGAGAACAAGCGGCCAACTTAGGTATGACTCTTCGTGAACTGTTAGGCCTTGATGAGGCGCCAGTGAAGGAGGTAGTAATTACATATGTGCCGAATGGGCCTCTCGTCGAGCCTGCGCAGGAAGAGGATCTACCTCCACAAATGACAAGTCTGCTGAAATGGTACAAGGGTTACATAAAAAATAAAAACGCCAAAGAATATATTTATGCGGAAGTTAGATATGAGCATCACTTCAAACATTACTATGTACAAATTCATCTGAGTGAATTGTTCCAGCTTTTCAATCTGCGCGAGCTCGACAAATCTATCATCAGTTGCTACGTTCTGTAAGTGATTTATTTCTACCCATCTCGTTCATATTTCCTGCACTATATATATGTCCTAACTATATTGTTGTGTACGCTATTATATATGCAGAATGAAGATTAAGGAATGCAGAGTAAGGAACATCCATGATGTTGGGTTCATTGACCCACACATCGTTAATGGATATGTGTTAGAGCATCACCCCGCCGACGTGGAGGAAGACCTGTGGCAGTTTCTTGCAAAGCAGGAACTCAAAAGTGATATTCTATTTCCTTACCATTTTGGGAGAGTGTTTCTGTCTTGAGCACATTCTCTTTTGTTTACTCCATGCATTGTATGTGGCCGGCTAATCGATGAGTTATGCATGACTGTGCATGTATCGTGTCCGCAGGTTCCACTGGATTCTGCTAGTAATTAAATTTGACACCTCCACATGTCTCGTCCACGACTCTCTGACTCTGGATTCAAAGCTTTGGGGCGACATGAGAAGAATGCTGCAGAAGTAATTATTTTCATTCATTTGCACTCTATATCAATCGGCCTATTTCGTTCATTTCCTAATATCAAGTAACTAATAACTCTCTTGTTCATTTAATTTTCTTTGCCTCGTAGGGTTTGGAGACGGTTCTCAGATGAAAGGGTCGGTGATTTCAAAAAAGAGCTACATTTCATGCGGTCAATGGCTAAGAATGGTGGCGATATTCAGCCAGCGAGGACCAATCTATGTGGATACTATGTCTGTGAGATGATCCGGAGATACACCTCTGAGCGGGTTCCGAGTGATAACAATGAGAAGAGGAATAACCTCCGGAAGATGCTTAGTCCAGAAGCTCGCTTCCGACCACTTCAAGAGGTACTAGCTGGATGGTTCACGAGGGAAGTCATCGATCCTAAAGGAGAACACTATTACGAGGATGTAGAACTTCATATGCATTAAATTATGTATGAAAACTTGTTCAAAATTGTATATGGTCATCCGATGATATTGAATATATATTGTATATTCCTCTTGAATTCTTTTTGGTTCTAATTTCAAATTTGTTTGAAATTGTACATTCATATGCATGTATGTAGTACCGTAGAATATGTGAAACTCCTTCAAAATTAAAATAAAACACAAAAGAAATAAAACAATACAAATTAAAAAGAAAACAGGTTTAGGGCGGGGGCTAAAACCCTAAACCTGCGGCGGCCTTTAGTCGCGGTTGGCCAGGAGAACCGCGACTAAAGGTCCTCCGCCCCGACGGACTGCTGGCGGCCACGTGGACGTGCCTTTAGTCGCGGTTCGTAAGGAACCGCGACTAAAGGGGGGGCCTTTAGTCGCGCTTGATTGGTCGCGGTTGCGCAACCGCGACTAATGGCTGTTGCGAACCGCGACCAAAGGCCCTTTTTCCACCAGTGATATAATTAGCACATGTAAACTTCAAGGAATTATTTTAATTAACATTATGTTAGATCGAACCATTCAACACAAGTAAATAAAATGCCTATTAAATAAATTGGGAATCTAAATTATCAAAGTGGTAACAACTGAAAAAAGAAAACCAAAAGAAATTGTTACCAACATGTAGATTAAGGTAAGGAGAAGTAGAAACAACCAAAAAAGGATTTTGTAGTGTGCAGAAAATGGACGTTGCAACTATGACAATTAACAAATGGTAGGCATAGTCAAAATGATTAATTTTAAACACAAATTCTTAAATAATTATTTTATCAATAGGGCAGATAGAAAAAAAAAACAGGTCAACAATTTTGTACTAGTGGTGCAAAAATTCAAAAAGATTAGTTTGGACTAATGCAAAATGAACATTTTTGTACTAATGGCGCAGCGGGTGAAAACTGTGATTTTGTTTTGTACTTGTGGGCGGAAACGATGCCTCTCCCTGGCTCGTGTTACGTGTTTATATAGGGTAGAAAAAGCCTCTACCATGACGTACATTATACGGTATACATGTTGTCTAACAGCCCCCCTTAATCTAAACTTCTATGAAGATTTAGATTACGTCTAAACTCCTGCAAGCGTACAACAGGAAGAGCTTTAGTGAACCCATCTGCCACTTGATCTTTACTTGATATAAACATGATGTCGAGCTGCCTCCTTGCCACTCGTTCACGAACAAAGTGAAATTCTATTTCAATATGTTTGGTGCGTGCATGAAAAACAAGATTGGCAGACAGGAACGTAGAACCCAAGTTGTCACACCATAAGCAAGGCCTTTCTGTCAGTCGTACACCAAGCTCACGAAGAAGGGACTCAACCCAAATAAGCTCGGTTGTGGCATTAGCTAAAGCTTTGTATTCTGCTTCTGTACTTGATCGAGACACTGTTGGCTGCTTTCGAGAACTCCATGAAACCAGATTTGGGCCAACAAAAATGGCAAAATCGCCAGTGGATCTGCGGTCATCTAAATCTCCTGCCCAGTCTGCATCTGTGAAAGCACTCAACAACATAGAACGTGACTTCTGAAATGTAATACCAAGATGGGCAGTATTGGACACATAACGAAGCATCCTCTTGACTGCAGTCCAATGAGATGTCATGGGAGTATGTAAGTACTGATACACTTTGTTGACTGAAAAGGATATATCAGGCCGGGTCAATGTGAGATACTGAAGAGCTCCCACAATGCTGCGATATTTTGAGCTATCTTCAGTGCCCAATGGCTCCCCCTCAGTGAGAGATAGCTTATCTGTGGAAGAGAGGGGTGTGGGCGAGGCCTTCAATCTTTCATACCAACTCGTTCAAGAAGATCAGTAGCATACTTGTGTTGTGTGAGAACCAGTCCACGGGGAGAACGGGTCACTTCAATAACAAGAAAGAAGTGCAGCTCACCAAGATCCTTGATGGCAAAATGAACATTGAGATCCTTGAGAAGAATATCTATGGCTGCATCTGAGGAACTGGTCACAATAATATCATCAACATATACCAGAACATAGATCATAATAGTGGATTTGTGATATATAAAGAGAGATGTATCAGTCTTGGAGGGAATAAAACCAAGAGCATGAAGTTTGGAACTCAGCCGTGAGAACCAAGCACGAGGGGCCTGCTTCAAACCATATAGTGCTTTATCAAGCCTGCATATGTAAGTTGGAGCATCAGGATTTTCAAAACCAGGGGGTTGTTTCATATAAACTTCCTCTTCCAGAACACCATGTAAGAACGCGTTCTTGACATCTAGCTGCCGAAGACTCCAGCCTCTGGAAACAGAAAGGGCCAGAACAGTGCGAATGGTAGCTATTTTAACAACAGGGCTAAAGGTATCTTCATAGTCAAGACCAAACCTTTGCTTGAATCCCTTGGCAACAAGCCGAGCCTTATACCTGTCAATAGTGCCATCAGAATTTCTTTTGATGCGATATACCCATTTGCAGTCAATCAAGTTTTTGTGCTTGACAGGAGGGACAAGATGCCATGTATGATTGTTCATGAGAGCAGTATATTCTTCCTCCATTGCAACCCGCCATTGAGGATGGGAAAGAGATTCAGACAAATGTTGAGGTTCTCCTGAAGATGTAAGTAATCCATAGCGCACGGTACCATCCTTATAAATTTTGGGTTGGTGAATACCTTGCTGCAGGCATGTACGCACGCCCGGCGCAGAGGAGGCCACATGCACTGGGGCTGCAGAGGATCCCGCAGCAGCAGTGGCTGGCACGGGTGGCGCAGGGTGGCGCGCCACAGCATCATCTGTCGGAGATGCGGTCGCGGGAGGGGAGGCAGGGGCACGTGCCGCCAGCGGTGAGGCAGCGCTCGGCGGAGAAGGCAGCGCGGGAGCTGCGCTGGTGCACACGCATGGTGGCACCGGACTGGGCGCGGCGTCAGCATCGCTGGCGCGTCCTGGCAGCCAATCATTGGCGCGACCAGGAGATTCGATCGGCGGCCGATCCGAGGAGGATGGCGAATCCGTCTGGGATCGCGCGCCGGCGGTGCCCCGTGGCGGTGTAGACGGGGCAGGATCTTGTTCTTGCTCTCCCGGGGCCATTTCTTGATCATTTTCAGCAAAATTTTCATCAGACTGATCAGAATCAGAAGCACTATCATCATAGACTGCATCTTCATGATGTACCTGATCATGGTTAGTGACAACAAGCACAATAGGCAAAGGCATGTAGTCATTAGTTTGTGCATCCCCAATAGTAGAAGTGGATGAAGATATATCAGTGGGAAGCAAAAGAATTTCATTACGGAGGCGTCGGCCGGCATTAGGATGAAATTCAGCAAAGGGAAAAACTTGTTCATCAAACACAACATCACGAGAGATATAGACACGGCCAGTTTTGACATCAAGACATTTGACACCTTTATGAAGAGGGCTATACCCAAGAAAAACACACCGTGTAGAACGAAACGCAAGTTTTTGTTTGTTGTAGGGTCGAAGGTTTGGCCAACAAGCGTAACCAAAAACACGAAGAGACTCGTAGTTGGGTTTGGTATTCATGAGGCGCTCAACTGGTGTCTCAAAGTTGATGACTTTGCTAGGGAGAAGGTTTATCAAGAATGTGGCTGTGAGAAAGGCTTCATCCCAAAATTTTAGTGGCATGGAGGCATTGGCTAAAAGAGACAAACCAACTTCAACGATATGGCGATGTTTGCGTTCAGTAGAACCATTTTGTTGATGAGCATGTGGACATGAGACATGATGAACTATGCCAACCTTTTGAAAGAAGCTGTTGAGTTTTTCATATTCACCACCCCAATCAGTTTGCATAGTTTTAATTTTTCTTTCAAACTTTCGTTCAACATATTTCTGAAAGTTAAGAAAAACTTGATACACCTCGGATCGTTTCTTAAGCAAGTAAATCCAGGTGAACTTGCTAAAATCATCAATAAAGCTGACATAATACTCATGTTTACCAGGAGAAGCAGGTGTTGGACCCCATACATCAGAAAACACTTGTTCAAGAGGAACTGTAGAGACACTAGTGGATACAGGGTATGGCAACTGGTGACTCTTAGCTAACTGACAAGCATCATAGACATATGGATTTATTTCTGGCGAATAAGAGAGTTCATTTTTCCTAATTATTTGATGCACCACAAAGGATGATGGATGGCCTAGACGGCGATGCCATGTGGATGAAGATGGATTTATTGTGATGAAAGCTTCCTTGCGACCCCCACTATAGACTCGAAGTAGAGGGTAAAGACCACCAAGACATGGACCCTTAAACAGAACCTCCCTTGTGGCCTGATCCTTAATCAAAAAGAAAAAAGGATGAAACTCAATGAAAACACCGTTGTCAAGTGTAAGTTTATGAACGGAAAGCAGGTTTTTAGAGGCACTTGGAACATGTAAGATGTTGTTTAGATGCAAGGAACTATATGGAGTATGCAAAACTGAATGACCAACATGAGAGATTTGCATACCATGACCATTGGCCGTGTTGACGTTGTCGCGGCCCATGTACTTCTCCTGGGTGGTGAGTTTGCTTAGCTCGCTGGTGATTGATGCGTGTAGTTGACACGTCCGTTGGGAACCCCTAGAGGAAGGTGTGATGCGCACAGCGGCAAGTTTCCCTCAGTAAGAAACCAAGGTTTAATCGAACCAGTAGGAGTCAAGAAGCACGTTGAAGGTTGATGGCGGCGGGATGTAGTGCGGCGCAACACCAGAGATTCCGGCGCCAACGTGGAACCTGCACAACACAACCAAAGTACTTTGCCCCAACGAAACAGTGAGGTTGTCAATCTCACCGGCTTGCTGTAACAAAGGATTAACCGTATTGTGTGGAAGATGATTGTTTGCAGAAAACAGTAAAACAAGTATTGCAGTAGATTGTATGCGATGTAAAGAATAGGACCGGGATCCACAGTTCACTAGAGGTGTCTCTCCCATAAGATAAACAGCATGTTGGGTGAACAAATTACAGTTGGGCAATTGACAAATAGAGAGGGCATGACCATGCACATACATATTATGATGAGTACTGTGAGATTTAATTGGGCATTACGACAAAGTACATAGACCGCTATCCAGCATGCATCTATGCCTAAAAAGTCCACCTTCAGGTTATCATCCGAACCCCCTCCAGTATTAAGTTGCTAACAACAGACAATTGCATTAAGTATTGCGCGTAATGTAATCAGTGACTACATCCTCGAACATAGCACCAATGTTTTATCCCTAGTGGCAACAGCACATCCATAATCTTAGAGGTTCTTGTCACTCCTCCAGATTCACGGAGACATGAACCCACTATCGAGCATAAATACTCCCTCTTGGAGTTACTAGCATCAACTTGGCCAGAGCATCTACTAATAACGGAGAGCATGCAAGATCATAAACAACACATAGACATAAATTGATAATCAACATAACATAGTATTCTCTATTCATCGGATCCCAACAAACGCAACATATAGAATTACAGATAGATGATCTTGATCATGTTCGGCAGCTCACAAGACCCGACAATTAAGCACAATGGGGAGAAGACAACCATCTAGCTACTGCTATGGACCCATAGTCCAGGGGTAGACTACTCACTCATCACTCCGGAGGCGACCATGGCGGTGAAGAGTCCTCCGGGAGATGAATCCCCTCTCCGGCAGGGTGCCGGAGGAGATCTCCAGAATCCCCCGAGATGGGATTGGCGGCGGCGGCGTCTCTGGAAGGTTTTCCGTATCGTGGCTCTCGGTACTGGGGGTTTCGCGACGGAGGCTATTTGTAGGCGGAAGGGCAGGTAAAGAGGCGGCACGAGGGGCCCACACCATAGGTCGGCGTGGCCAGGGCCTGGGCCGCGCCGCCCTGTGGTTTGGCCACATCGTGGCCCCACTTCGTCTCCTCTTCGGTCTTCTGGAAGCTTCGTGGCAAAATAGGACCCTGGGCGTTGATTTCGTCCAATTCCGAGAATATTTCGTTACTAGGATTTCTGAAACCAAAAACAGCAGACAAAGCAATCGGCTCTTCGGCATCTTGTTAATAGGTTAGTTCCAGAAAATGCACGAATATGACATAAAGTGTGCATAAAACATGTAGATATCATCAATAATGTGGCATGGAACACAAGAAATTATCGATACGTCGGAGATGTATCAGCATCCCCAAGCTTAGTTCTGCTCGTCCCGAGCAGGTAAAACGATAACAAAGATAATTTCTGGAGTGACATGCCATCATAACCTTGATCATACTATTTGTAAACATATGTAATGAATGCAGTGATCAAAACAATGGTAATGACATGAGTAAACAAATGAATCATAAAGCAAAGACTTTTCATGAATAGCACTTCAAGACAAGCATCAATAAGTCTTGCATAAGAGTTAACTCATAAAGCAATAAATCAAAGTAAAGGTATTGAAGCAACACAAAGGAAGATTAAGTTTCAGCGGTTGCTTTCAACTTATAACATGTATATCTCATGGATAATTGTCAACATAGTGTAATATAATAAGTGCAATATGCAAGTATGTAGGAATCAATGCACTGTTCACACAAGTGTTTGCTTCTTGAGGTGGAGAGAAATAGGTGAACTGACTCAACATAAAAGTAAAAAGAATGGTCCTTCAAAGAGGAAAGCATCGATTGCTATATTTGTGCTAGAGCTTTTATTTTGAAAACATGAAACAATTTTGTCAACGGTAGTAATAAAGCATATGAGTTATGTAAATTATATCTTACAAGTTGCAAGCCTCATGCACAGTATACTAATAGTGCCCGCACCTTGTCCTAATTAGCTTGGACTACCGGATCATCGCAATACACATGTTTTAACCAAGTGTCACAATGGGGTACCTCCATGCCGCCTGTACAAAGGTCTAAGGAGAAAGCTCGCATTTTGGATTTCTCGCTTTTGATTATTCTCAACTTAGACATCCATACCGGGACAACATGGACAACAGATAATGGACTCCTCTTTAATGCATAAGCATGTTGCAACAATTATTATTCTAATATGAGATTGAGGATATATGTCCAAAACTAAAACTTCCACCATGAATCATGGCTTTAGTTAGCGGCCCAATGTTCTTCCCTAACAATATGTATGCTCCAACCATTAAGGTGGTAGATCTCCCTTACTTCAGACAAGACGGACATGCATAGCAACTCACATGATATTCAACAAAGAATAGTTGATGGCGTCCCCAGAAACATGGTTATCGCACAACAAGCAACTTAATAAGAGATAAAGTGCATAAGTACATATTCAATACCACAATAGTTTTTAAGCTATTTGTCCCATGAGCTATATATTGCAAAGGTGAATGATGGAATTTTAAAGGTAGCACTCAAGCAATTTACTTTGGAATGGCGGAGAAATACCATGTAGTAGGTAGGTATGGTGGACACAAATGGCATAGTGGTTGGCTCAAGGATTTTGGATGCATGAGAAGTATTCCCTCTCGATACAAGGTTTAGGCTAGCAAGGTTATTTGAAACAAACACAAGGATGAACGGTGCAGCAAAACTCACATAAAAGACATATTGTAAACATTATAAGACTCTACACCGTCTTCCTTGTTGTTCAAAACTCAATACTAGAAATTATCTAGACTTTAGAGAGACCAAATATGCAAACCAAATTAGCAAGCTCTAGGTGTTTCTTCATTAATGGGTGCAAAGTATATGATGCAAGAGCTTAAACATGAGCACAACAATTGCCAAGTATCAAATTATTCAAGACATTTTAGAATTACTACATGTAGCATTTTCCAATTCCAACCATATAACAATTTAACGAAGAAGAAACTTCGCCATGAATATTATGAGTAAAGCCTAAGGACATACTTGTCCATATGCAACAGCGGAGCGTGTCTCGCTCCCACACAGTGAATGCTAGCATCCATTTATTCAAGCAAAAACAAAAACAAAAACAAAAACAAACCGACGCTCCAAGCAAAGCACATAAGATGTGACGGAATAAAAATATAGTTTCAGGGGAGGAACCTGATAATGTTGTCGATGAAGAAGGGGATGACTTGGGCATCCCCAAGCTTAGATGCTTGAGTCTTCTTAGAATATGCAGGGGTGAACCACCGGGGCATCCCCAAGCTTAGAGCTTTCACTCTCCTTGATCATGTTGTATCATCTCCTCTCTTGATCCTTGAAAACTTCCTCCACACCAAACTTGAAACAACTCATTAGAGGGTTAGTGGACAATAAAAATTAACATGTTCAGAGGTGACACAATCATTCTTAACACTTCTGGACATTGCATAAAGCTACTGGACATTAATGGATCAAAGAAATTCATCCAACATAGCAAAAGAGGCAATGCGAAATAAAAGGCAGAATCTGTCAAAACAGAACAGTCCGTAAAGATGGATTTTATTGGGGCACCAGACTTGCTCAAATGAAAATGCCCAAATTGAATGAAAGTTGCGTACATATCTGAGGATCACTCACGTAAATTGGCTTAATTTTCTGAGTTACCTACAGAGAATTTTGCCCAGATTCGTGATAGCAAAGAAATCTGTTTCTGCGCAGTAATCCAAATCTATTATGAACTTTACTATCAAAGACTTTACTTGCCACAACAAAACACAAAACTAAGATAAGGAGAGGTTGCTACAGTAGTAAACAACTTCCAAGACACAAAATAAAAACAAAGTACTGTAGTAAAAATATGGGTTGTCTCCCATAAGCGTTTTTCTTTAACGCCTTTCAGCTAGGCGCAGAAAGTGTGTATCAAGTATTATCAAGAGACGAAGTGTCAACATCATAATTTGTTCTAATAATAGAATCATAAGGTAACTTCATTCTCTTTCTAGGGAAGTGTTCCATACCTTTCTTGAGAGGAAATTGATATTTAATATTACCTTCCTTCATATCAATAGTAGCACCAACGGTTCGAAGAAAAGGTCTTCCCAATATAATGGGGCAAGATGCATTGCATTCAATATCCAAGACAACAAAATCAACGGGGACAAGGTTATTGTTAACCATAATATGAACATTATCAACTCTCCCCAAAGGTTTCTTTTTAGCATTATCAGCGAGATTAACATCCAAATAACAATTTTTCAGCGGTGGCAAGTCAAGCATATCATAGACTTTCTTAGGCATAACAGAAATACTTGCACCAAGATCACATAAAGCATTACAATCAAAATCATTGACCCTCATTTTAATGATGGGTTCCCAACCATCCTCTAGCTTTCTAGGAATAGAAGTTTCAAGTTTTAGTTTCTCTTCTCTAGCTTTTATGAGAGCATTTGTAATATGTTTTGTGAAAGCCAAGTTTACAGCGCTAGCATTGGGACTCTTAGCAAGTTTTTGCAACAACTTTATAACTTCAGAGATGTGGCAATCATCAAAATTCAAACCATTATAATCTAAAGCAATGGGATCATCATCCCCAATGTTGGAAAAAATTTCAGCAGTTTTATCACAGGCAGTTTCGGCAGTTTTAGCAATTTCAGGCAATTTTGTACGCTTTGCACTAGGAGTAGAAACATTGCCAATACCAATTATTTTACCATTAATAGTAGGAGGTGCAGCAACATGTGAAGAATCAACATTACTTGTGGTGGTAATAGTCCAAACTTTAGCTACATTCTTCTCTTTAGCTAGTTTTTCATTTTCTTCTCTATCCCACCTAGCACGCAATTCAGCCATTAATCTTATATTCTCATTAATTCTAACTTGGATGGCATTTTCTGTAGTAACAATTTTATTTTCAATATCCCTATTAGGCATAACTTTCGATTTCAAAAGATCAACATCAGAGGCAAGACTATCAACCTTAGAAGCGAGAATATCAATTTTATTGAGTTTTTCCTCAACAGATTTGTTAAAGGCAGTTTGTATACTAATAAATTCTTTAAGCATAGCTTCAAGTCCAGGGGGTGTATTCCTATTATTATTGTAAGAATTCCCATAAGAATTAGCATAACCGTTACCATTATTATAAGGATATGGCCTATAGTTATTACTAGAATTGTTCCGATAAGCATTGTTGTTGAAATTATTATTTTTAATGAAGTTTACATCAACATGTTCTTCTTGGGCAACCAATGAAGCTAACGGAACATTATTAGGATCAACATTAGTCCTATCATTCACAAGCATAGACATAATAGCATCAATCTTATCATTCAAGGAAGAGGATTCTTCAACAGAATTTACCTTCTTACCTTGTGGAGCTCTTTCCGTGTGCCATTCAGAGTAATTAATCATCATATTATCAAGGAGCTTTGTTGCTTCACCAAGAGTGATGGACATAAAGGTACCTCCAGCAGCTGAATCCAATAAATTCCGCGAAGAAAAATTCAGTCCTGCATAAAAGGTTTGGATGATCATCCAAGTAGTCAGTCCATGGGTTGGGCAATTTTTAACCAGAGATTTCATTCTTTCCCATGCTTGTGCAACATGTTCAGTATCTAATTGTTTAAAATTCATTATGCTACTCCTCAAAGATATAATTTTAGCAGGGGGATAATATCTACCAATAAAAGCATCCTTGCATTTAGTCCATGAATCAATACTATTCTTAGGCAGAGATAGCAACCAATCTTTAGCTCTTCCTCTTAATGAGAAAGGAAACAATTTCAATTTAATAATATCACCATCTACATCCTTATACTTTTGCATTTCACATAGTTCAACAAAATTATTAAGATGGGCAGCAGCATCATCAGAACTAACACCAGAAAATTGCTCTCGCATAACAAGATTCAGTAAAAAGGTGTTTAATTTCAAAGAATTCTGCTGTAGTAGCAGGTGGAGCAATAGGTGTGCATAAGAAATCATTATTATTTGTGGTTGTGAAGTCACACAACTTAGTATTTTCAGGAGTACCCATTTTAGCAACAGTAAATAAAGCAAACTAGATAAAGTAAATGCAAGTAACTAATTTTTTTGTGTTTTTGATATAGCAAACGAGATAGCAAATAAAGTAAAACTAGCAACTAATTTTTTTGTATTTTGATTTAGTGCAGCAAACAAAGTAGTAAATAAAACTAAGCAAGACAAAAACAAAGTAAAGAGATTGGGAAGTGGAGACTCCCCTTGCAGCGTGTCTTGATCTCCCCGGCAACGGCGCCAGAAATTTGCTTGATGCGTGTAGTTGACACGTCCGTTGGGAACCCCAAGAGGAAGGTGTGATGCGCACAGCGGCAAGTTTCCCTCAGTAAGAAACCATGGTTTAATCGAACCAGTAGGAGTCAAGAAGCACGTTGAAGGTTGATGGCGGCGGGATGTAGTGCGGCGCAACACCAGAGATTCCGGCGCCAACGTGGAACCTGCACAACACAACCAAAGTACTTTGCCCCAACGAAACAGTGAGGTTGTCAATCTCACCGGCTTGCTGTAACAAAGGATTAACCGTATTGTGTGGAAGATGATTGTTTGCAGAAAACAGTAAAACAAGTATTGCAGTAGATTGTATGCGATGTAAAGAATAGGACCGGGATCCACAGTTCACTAGAGGTGTCTCTCCCATAAGATAAACAGCATGTTGGGTGAACAAATTACAGTTGGGCAATTGACAAATAGAGAGGGCATGACCATGCACATACATATTATGATGAGTACTGTGAGATTTAATTGGGCATTATGACAAAGTACATAGACCGCTATCCAGCATGCATCTATGCCTAAAAAGTCCACCTTCAGGTTATCATCCGAACCCCCTCCAGTATTAAGTTGCTAACAACAGACAATTGCATTAAGTATTGCGCGTAATGTAATCAGTGACTACATCCTTGAACATAGCACCAATCTTTTATCCCTAGTGGCAACAGCACATCCATAATCTTAGAGGTTCTTGTCACTCCTCCAGATTCACGGAGACATGAACCCACTATCGAGCATAAATACTCCCTCTTGGAGTTACTAGCATCAACTTGGCCAGAGCATCTACTAATAACGGAGAGCATGCAAGATCATAAACAACACATAGACATAAATTGATAATCAACATAACATAGTATTCTCTATTCATCGGATCCCAACAAACGCAACATATAGAATTACAGATAGATGATCTTGATCATGTTCGGTAGCTCACAAGACCCGATAATTAAGCACAATGGGGAGAAGACAACCATCTAGCTACTGCTATGGACCCATAGTCCAGGGGTAGACTACTCACTCATCACTCCGGAGGCGACCATGGCGGTGAAGAGTCCTCCGGGAGATGAATCCCCTCTCCGGCAGGGTGCCGGAGGAGATCTCCAGAATCCCCCGAGATGGGATTGGCGGCGGCGGCGTCTCTGGAAGGTTTTCCGTATCGTGGCTCTCGGTACTGGGGGTTTCGTGACGGAGGCTATTTGTAGGCGGAAGGGCAGGTAAAGAGGCGGCACGAGGGGCCCACACCATAGGTCGACGCGGCCAGGGCCTGGGCCGCGCCGCCCTGTGGTTTGGCCACCTCGTGGCCCCACTTCGTCTCCTCTTCGGTCTTCTGGAAGCTTCGTGGCAAAATAGGACCCTGGGCGTTGATTTCGTCCAATTCCGAGAATATTTCGTTACTAGGATTTCTGAAACCAAAAACAGCAGAAAACAGCAACTGGCTCTTCGGCATCTTGTTAATAGGTTAGTTCCAGAAAATGCACGAATATGACATAAAGTGTGCATAAAACATGTAGATATCATCAATAATGTGGCATGGAACACAAGAAATTATCGATACGTCGGAGACGTATCAGTGATATGGTCTGTGGCACCTGTGTCGGTGTACCGGTTCGTATTGACTCCATAAGAGGTAGCATTGGCAGATTTGTCCGGGTGATCACCGTCATCATCAAAATCCTCCTTGTTGCGTTCTTGCGGCGTACGGTGGGAAGGAAAGAGTAAAGAAGGACTGACAGAGAAATTAATGTGAATACACATCGGTGACCAAAGCATACATATCGTATACGGGATGGAAATACACACGCTGCCGCTCTCTGATTGGCTGGTTTTCATCCTCGCGCGTTGCCGGGTTCCGATTGGGGTTTTCGACTTTGTACACTCCTATAAATATATGAGATAGGCCACCCCTAGAGGGTTGAGCCGGTTCCCTCAAACACATTGATAAGGGCTAAGTCCAAGGGTGTGCCCGATCTTCACGGATTTGGGTGGATTTCATGAGGGAGGGGAAGAACGCGAAGAACATGAAAAACACGAAGGGGAATTGCGGGATACAAACTCACACACACACAAATCGGTTTGTCCTCGTTGGCCCGAACCACCAACTCGATAGAGGTTACAGGAAAAGACCTTCCGGTAGAAGTCTCGCAAAGAGATTGACGAATCGCACCCGAGAGATCTAGAAGGGTGAAAAGATGAAAGTCATGTAGAAGTGCAAGCAAAAGACCCAAAGGTAGAAGTGCAAACAAAAGACCAACAATTGATAGAAGTCACCAAAGAGATCACAAGGATTCGGTAAGGAGCGAGTGATACAAGATCTGGGATCTAGGGTAGGGTTTCCCTCATGGGGTAAGAGCAAAGCTCAAGTTCTTCTTGGTTCTAATCTAACCCTAATTCGTGGCTGGCACAAACATATATATAGCCTAGATCTGGGGAGGGGTAACTTAGTCATTTGCGAAAAGTACACAGCCACAAGATTCAAACGAACGGTCCAAATGTAGTTGACTTTGAGGGGCCGGCAGTGCCGGTGGTCCTGGGGCGGCAGTGTCGGCCTAGCGCTGATCTGTGATCCATCTAATCCTTAATCTACTTGGAACCATAGTAAACCATAGAACCCCACAACCATAATTATCATACTTGTTCTTCATTAAAGAACATGTTCTTCAAAAGTTATTCTTTTGAAGTATATGATAAGTAATCATTAACCATGCCATATAGTACCAAAACCATCAATTGTTCTTTACATGTTAAGATTATGCCAACTACTTTTCCTTGTGTGCTAAATTGATGACTATGCTTTATTATGCCACTTGTTTATGATAGTAAGACAACCAAACCCTAATAAGAACCTTGTTTGTGGAATCACTCTAAAAGTGTAACACATCCTGAACCAATCACACCAACTCACTAATCCTAAATCATCGGGGTTAGGCCACGCTTAGAATGATTGCATCTCATACTTATGAATTATTGCATCCTTGCCAATCTATTAAACATCGTCCTTACCGGACGATGATGCTATTTCAGAATTTGGAGTTATTGCGTATCGAGGACCTTGCCTGCATAATATTGCATTCAAGAAAGACAAGTTCATCGCTTGGTCATGTCAATTTGAGTACTTTTACCAAATTACTTGCAAAGTACTATACTTATCACTCTTGCATAAAAGACAAAAATGCTAATTTCATAACTATGAATATGACTATGTGGTGGGCAATGGAACCATGGTATGAGTATGGTGGAGGTTCCATTGCAATGGGTTTGTATCCATCTAGGATTAACAACAAATGTCGTCCAGTGATTCTTGTGCTGTAAGACTCGTGTTAACCATAAGATTTGGAGTGGGAAGGAGTAGTCAATTGTACTTGTTCCTATCGTACATCAACGGATGCGCTTACCGTAGTTACTTGAATCCCGAGGGACAAGCGGAGTGGTTGGGGATCCCTAAGTCCCCACGGTAATGCGGTCTATGATGGGTTGCAACGACCGGCGAAGGAATCAGGTCGAAAATCTGATTGTTGTCGAGGTCGGAAGGTATCCAAAGGGGTACGCTGACCGGCGAGGACCCAAGGTTGGAATTGTAACAAAGGGTGGGTGTACGAGGTCGTGAAGGAGTATAATTTGACTAGGACCTTATACCAGGCCTCACACCACGGAAGTGTGGACGGGAAAGTACGCCCGATTGGCAACAAGGTTAAGATCTCTTATGGGTAAAGCAACACACCTCTGCAGAGTGTATCAAATCATGACCTGTCACTCCCTGTTCCGGGTTATGGAACTGCGAACGCGGCCGGAAAGGAACTCCATGAAGTTCTAGTAAACCGGTGAAGGCTGACGGACATAGCTCTTCAGAATAAAAGCAACCTTTTGAAGAAATAATTATGAAAACATGCATTTCCCTGGACTTTCTGGTCTATTGCTGTAGCTAGTGCATTAAACACCTCTTTCCTATAATGAGCTTGTTGAACACGCTCGTACTAATCCCACCTTAAATCCCCTGCTTAGATATGAAGGCATCAAAGGAGCATCTACACTGCAACTCGAAGGCCGAGGAGTCAACAACTACTTCAAGGGACAGGACCCTGTCAGAAGAGTCAATTACCACATCCAGCATAGAGAAAACCTAGATTAGCAGTAGAAGGGAACCAGCTCCCTAATCCTAGCTCCTATTTAGCTAGAATCTAGTCATAGCCTATGTAGCTAGTCAAGTCCTCTATAAATAGAGTTCGTGATAAGATTAGACGATGAGTCGTTCTTCTAGAGTTTATTTGCAGTCTTACCTCATTGTAAAGTAGGAGGCTATGCTGATCTTTTGTAAAGAGTATGTATTGTAATTTTATAGACATGTCTTGGACCCGCATATGTTTCTGTTGTACCACTCTGAGCGATATAATACTAGTGGAATGGTGTTTCATTGGTGTTATGTTAGATTTGCATACTACACCATGCAGTGGTATGCTGGGTCACCTCAGCTCGTATCAGAGCAAGTGCTTTGACCCTAGGATTAAAACCCTTTAAAGGAGACCTATAGGTTAATTTTGGTAGTGTCTATAGGAAGTTGTCTTAGCTAAACCTAATATTTTTATGACTTGAGATGGATATTCACTTGAGAATAATCCTGACACGCTTGAGTCAACCTTTCTTACCTATATTTTCTAAGTAAAGTTAGTTAGCTAATCCCAAACATGTAGTACACCATTAAGTCCTTAAAACAATAGATGAGTATACCACAGTTAGTATACAACATGGTAGTCCAAAGAGAGGATACAACCATAAGGAAGATATCCTATTGAAAGATGTGTACCAACACCTATTATGGATAAGTAATAATTATTCAGACCTATAATACAAGTGATATCAAGTGATGAAGATGTGTATATAAGAAAGATATCCTACTAGAAGATGTATACCAAGACAAGTAATGGGTAAGTAAAAATTCTAAACTTGTGAACCAACTAATAGTAAGTGATAAATATGAGTTATATGAGGTACTATAGACCATGATGAGTCAATCATGTGAGGTAAGGAAGAGTGATAGGAATAAAATATCTATTTACATGGTAGAGTTGCTGATCATATATGATTCACTTGAGAGTCATTATGTGATGAGTATAACATCACAAATACTTAGGAGGAGTATGGTGATAATTTAGATATTAGTACATAGAATTATATTCCAAAACCATGGTAAATGTATCAAGTATACTAGGACCACAGTCACATTATACAAACACTTCGAAGTATAGGAGCTATGCTCTAATAGTTATGTGTTTAGAATCGCCATGTTAGAATCTAGAGATAGCATGTGAAGTAGTCCTCAACAAAATGGAAGCTAAGTTAGTACTTCCAAAGGAAATTAGGTTAACCTTAACTATTCTAGACCACTTTGTTGCAAGTTTATCTTATTGCAATTGTGCAATTAGGGTAAATGTTGATACAAATAGTAGTATGCCATATATATACGTGCTAAGTATCACGATATAAACCTATGCTATGTGGTGTTATATACTACACATCTCAGCCTGATGTTTAGAGATGTCTTACTCAACTATTATATTCAGGCTTATGATGGTGTGTATTATTAACACAAAGCTGAATCTTCTTGGATTTTATTGGATTTTCATTGTTTGACTAGATCCATACATGAAGTTTGACTTTGATATGCAAATGCATGTTGCAATATCAAGTTCTTACTTGATGCTATAGATCTAGAGGGTAATGGTATTCGTGTAAGGAAGTGACAAATCCTGAAGATTTTGAAGACAAGAGAAATGTTCATCATAAAAGGAAGTAAAGTTGTGTGAAGTAACCACAATACTCTAAAGGAAATATCAATCTTCATGGTTAATCTCAACAAAGGTGTACTTTAGGATGGAAGAAGCATGAAGATGAGAAATCTGGTGATTATGGAGAAGTAGAAGTAGAACCATAATCATCATGGAAGAGGGAATGCATGGGAAATCACTTAGGATACTATATTCATCGTGTCAGCTAGTGGTTTTCTTGCAAAATAAACCCTGGAAGAAGGAAAATGACAGGTGAAACCATATCAGATATAAGAAGACCGCAGTTGGTATATGATCAATACTAGGAGATAAAGTAGAAGATGTCTCGTCCAGTTGATTAGAACCTATAAAAGAATTCACTTTTGGTTATCAAATAGCCACAATTGTTATCAAGTAGTCCACAATTGTATTATTTGTAACAAGAAGGGTTTAACAAATAAAACCTTATCAGCCAAAAAATTGTGACAGATAGTCAAAGGATTCACGTCGGATATCCACAATTGTGTGGATACACCACAAAGATTCTCCGTGAGACCTTAAAAGAGTACAAACCCTAAGCTAGATCAGACCAATATTCTAACCATGAGTTCAATGGTTGGAAGAAAAGGAGTTGAAGACCATAAGAAAACTCAAAGGGGGAGAGTAAAGATTGAGTTGGATGTATCGAGACTTAATATTTTGAGTAATAAAGGAGAAGAGGGTCTAAATTGAGAGGAAGTTCGATCTATTTTTCTCCTTGGACTATATATACCCCTTCTTCCATCTTGATATGGTTAGTTCAACCATTCATTTCACATATTTGTGCTCTCTCTCTCACACACACCATTGTTGAAACACCAAAAAGCTTGGATCTCTCTTTCTACCCACCCAAAGCCAAGTCTCTCTGGTAGAAAGAAAGAGGAGGCCCCGATCTACGTTTCCTCCAAGCCAAATATCATTCCCCATTGAGTTCATCGAGCAAGCTTGTTACTCTAGGGTTTGTGAAACCCTAGGTAGCTAGGGTCGCTCGGAAGCATCCGGGTTGTGGATTTTGCTCCAACAAGAAGTTTGTGAGGGTTTGGAGACAATCTTTAAAGTCTACCACGAGTGAGTGAGTGATGCGCGTGGTTGACGTATTGTCTTTTCGTTCGACACGCATCCGTTGGGAACCCCAAGAGGAAGGTGTGATGCGCACAGCGGCAAGTTTCCCTCAGTAGAAACCAAGGTTTATCGAACCAGTAGGAGTCAAGAAGCACGTTGAAGGTTGATGGCGGCGAGATGTAGTGCGGCGCAACACCAGGGATTCCGGCGCCAACGTGGAACCTGCACAACACAAACCAAGTACTTTGCCCCAACGAAACAGCGAGGTTGTCAATCTCACTGGCTTGCTGTAACAAAGGATTAGATGTATAGTGTGGAAGATGATTGTTTGCAGAAAACAGTAGAACAGTATTGCAGTAGATTGTATTTCAGTAAAGAGAATTGGACCGGGGTCCACAGTTCACTAGAGGTGTCTCTCCCATAAGATAAACAGCATGTTGGGTGAACAAATTACAGTTGGGCAATTGACAAATAAAGAGGGCATGACCATGCACATACATATTATGATGAGTATAGTGAGATTTAATTGGGCATTACGACAAAGTACATAGACCGCTATCCAGCATGCATCTATGCCTAAAAAGTCCACCTTCAGGTTATCATCCGAACCCCCTCCAGTATTAAGTTGCTAACAACAGACAATTGCATTAAGTATTGCGCGTAATGTAATCAGTAACTACATCCTCGGACATAGCACCAATGTTTTATCCCTAGTGGCAACATCACATCCATAATCTTAGAGATTTCTGTCACTTCCCCAGATTCACAGAGACATGAACCCACTATCGAGCATAAATACCCCCTCTTGGAGTTAATAGCAAAAACTTGGCCAGAGCCTCTACTAATAACGGAGAGCATGCAAGATCATAAACAACACATAGATATAAATTGATAATCACATAACATGGTATTCTCTATTCATCGGATCCCAACAAACACAACATATAGAATTACAGATAGATGATCTTGATCATGTTCGGCAGCTCACAAGACCCGACGATTAAACACAATGAGGAGAAGACAACCATCTAGCTACTGCTATGGACCCATAGTCCAGGGGTGAACTACTCACACATCACTTCGGAGGCGACCATGGCGGCGTAGAGTCCTCCGGGAGATGAATCCCCTCTCCGGCAGGGTGCCGGAGGCGATCTCCTGAATCCCCCGAGATGGGATTGGCGGCGGCGGCATCTCTGGAAGGTTTTCCGTATCGTGGCTCTCGGTACTGGGGGTTTCGCGACGAAGGCTTTAAGTAGGCGGAAGGGTAGGTCAGGGGGCGACGCGAGGGGCCCAGGAGACAGGGCGGCGCGGCCAAGGGTGGGGCCGCGCTGCCTGCCCTCCTGGCCACCTCGTGGCCCCACTCCGTTGAATCTTCGGTCTTCTGGAAGCTTCGTGGCAAAATAGGACCCTAGGCGTTGATTTCGTCCAATTCCGAGAATATTTCCTTACTAGGATTTCTGAAACCAAAAACAGCAGAAAACAGCAACTGGCACTTCGGCATCTTGTTAATAGGTTAGTTCCAGAAAATGCACGAATATGACATAAAGTGTGCATAAAACATGTAGATATCATCAATAATGTGGCATGGAACATAAGAAATTATCGATACGTCGGAGACGTATCAGCATCCCCAAGCTTAGTTCCTGCTCGTCCCGAGCAGGTAAACGATAAACAAAGATAATTTTTGGAGTGACATGCCATCATAACCTTGATCATACTATTGTAAAGCATATGTAGTGAATGCAGCGATCAAAACAATGTATATGACATGAGTAAACAGGTGAATCATATAGCAAAGACTTTTCATGAATAGTACTTCAAGACAAGCATCAATAAGTCTTGCATAAGAGTTAACTCATAAAGAAATAATTCAAAGTAACGGTATTGAAGCAACACAAAGGAAGATGAAGTTTCAGCGGTTGCTTTCAACTTATAACATGTATATCTCATGGATATTGTCAACATAGAGTAATATAACAAGTGCAATATGCAAGTATGTAGGAATCAATGCACAGTTCACACAAGTGTTTGCTTCTTGAGGTGGAGAGAAATAGGTGAACTGACTCAACAATAAAAGTAAAAGAAAGGTCCTTCAAAGAGGAAAGCATCGATTGCTATATTTGTGCTAGAGCTTTGATTTTGAAAACAAGAAACAATTTTGTCAACGGTAGTAATAAAGCATATGTATCATGTAAATTATATCTTACAAGTTGCAAGCCTCACGCATAGTATACTAATAGTGCCCGCACCTTGTCCTAATTAGCTTGGACTACCGGGATTATCGCAATGCACATGTTTTAACCAAGTATCACAAAGGGGTACCTCTATGCCGCCTGTACAAAGGTCTAAGGAGAAAGCTCGCATTGGATTTCTCGCTATTGATTATTCTCAACTTAGACATCCATACCGGGACAACATAGACAACAGATAATGGACTCCTCTTTTATGCATAAGCATGTAGCAACAATTAATTTTCTCATATGAGATTGAGGATATATGTCCAAAACTGAAACTTCCACCATGGATCATGGCTTTAGTTAGTGGCCCAATGTTCTTCTCTAACAATATGCACGCTCTAACCATAAGGTGGTAGATCGCCCTTACTTCAGACAAGACGAACATGCATAGCAACTCACATGATATTCAACAAAGAGTAGTTGATGGCGTCCCCAGGAACATGGTTATCGCACAACGAGCAACTTAATAAGAGATAAAGTGCATAAGTACATATTCAATACCACAATAGTTTTTAAGCTATTTGTCCCATGAGCTATATATTATAAGGTAAAGAATAGAAATTTAAAGGTAGCACTCAAGCAATTTACTTTGGAATGGCGGAGAAATACCATGTAGTAGGTAGGTATGGTGGACACAAATGGCATAGTGGTTGGCTCAAGTATTTTGGATGCATGAGAAGTATTCCCTCTCGATACAAGGTTTAGGCTAGCAAGGCTTATTTGAAACAAACACAAGGATGAACCGGTGCAGCAAAACTCACATAAAAGACATATTGTAAACATTATAAGACTCTACACCGTCTTCCTTGTTGTTCAAACTCAATACTAGAAATTATCTAGACCTTAGAGAGACCAAATATGCAAACCAAATTTTAGCATGCTCTATGTATTTCTTCATTAATGGGTGCAAAGTATATGATGCAAGAGCTTAAACATGAGCACAACAATTGCCAAGTATCACATTATCCAAGACATTATAGCAATTACTACATGTATCATTTTCCAATTCCAACCATATAACAATTTAACGAAGAAGAAACTTCGCCATGAATATTATGAATAAAGCCTAAGGACATACTTGTCCATATGCAACAGCGGAGCGTGTCTCTCTCCCACACAAAGAATGCTAGGATCCATTTTATTCAAACAAAACAAAAATAAAAACTAACCGACGCTCCAAGCAAAGTACATAAGATGTGATGGAATAAAAATATAGTTTCAGGGGAGGAACCTGATAATGTTGTCGATGAAGAAGGGGATGCCTTGGGCATCCCCAAGCTTAGACGCTTGAGTCTTCTTGATATATGCAGGGGTGAACCTCCGGGGCATCCCCAAGCTTAGAGCTTTCACTCTCCTTGATCATGTTGTATCATCTCCCTCTCTTGATCCTTGAAAACTTCCTCCACACCAAACTTAGAACAACTCATTAGAGGTTTAGTGCACAATTAAAATATACATGTTCAGAGGTGACATAATCATTCTTAACACTTCTGGACATTGCACAAAGCTACTGAAAGTCAATGGAATCGAAATATCCATCGAACATAACAAAACAGGCAATGCGAAATAAAAGGCAGAATCTGTCAAAAACAGAACAGTTCGTATTGACGAATTTTATTGAGGCACCAGACTTGCTCAAATGAAAATGCTCAAATTGAATGAAAGTTTCATACATATCTGAGGATCACTCACGTAAATTGGCATAATTTTCTGAGTTACCTACAGAGAATTTTGCCCAGATTCGTGACAGCAAAGAAATCTGTTTCTGCGCAGTAATCCAAATCTAGTATGAACCTTACTATCAACAACTTTACTTGGCACAACAAAGCACAAAACTAAGATAAGGAGAGGTTGCTACAGTAGTAAACAACTTCCAAGACTCAAAATAAAAACAAAGTATTGTAGTAAAAAAAAAACACATGGTTTATCTCCCAAGAAGTTCTTTCTTTATAGCCATTAAGATGGGCTCAGCAGTTTTAATGATGCACTCGCAAGAAATAGTATTTGAAGCAAAAGAGAGAATGAAGAAGCAAATTCAAAACACATTTAAGTCTAACATGCTTCCTATGCATAGGAATCTTGTAAATAAACAAGTTCATGAAGAGCAAAGTGACAAGCATAGGAAGATAAAACAAGTGTAGCTTCAAAAATTTCAGCATATAGAGAGGCATTTTAGTAACATGAAAATTTCTACAACCATATTTTCCTCTCTCATAATAACTTTCAGTAGTATCATGAGCAAACTCAACAATATAACTATCACATAAAGCATTCTTATCATGAGTCTCATGCATAAAATTATTACTCTCCACATAAGCATAATCAATTTTATTAGTTGTAGTGGGAGCAAATTCAACAAAGTGGCTATCATCATATATAGGAGGCATATTGTAATCATAAAAGAAAATTTTCTCCTCAATGCTTGGGGGACTAAAAAGATCATGCTCATCAAAGCCAGCTTCCCCAAGCTTAGAGTTTTCCATAGCATAAGCAACAATGGTGTTCAAAGCATTCATAGTAATAACATTCCCATTAGCATGCATATAAAGTTCCATGGGTTTTTTAATTCTCTCTTCAAACACATCATGTCCTAATTCAAGATAAAGTTCATAAAGATCTCTCATATTTTTGTTGTTTTCCATTATGCTTAAGTAGTGAAATAAAAACATGCATGATATTAAGTAAAGTAAAACAAGTAACTAATTTTTTTGTGTTTTTAATATGGAGTGCAAACAAGATAGCAAATAAAGTAAAACTAGCAACTAATTTTTTTGTATTTTGATTTAGTGCAGCAAACAAAGTAGTAAATAAAACTAAGCAAGACAAAAAATAAAGTAAAGAGATTGGGATGTGGAGACTCCCCTTGCAGCGTGTCTTGATCTCCCCGGCAACGGTGCCAGAAATTTTGCTTGATGCGCGTGGTTGACGTATTGTCTTTTCGTTCGACACGCGTCCGTTGGGAACCCCAAGAGGAAGGTGTGATGCGCACAACGGCAAGTTTCCCTCAGTAGAAACCAAGGTTTATCGAACCAGTAGGAGTCAAGAAGCACGTTGAAGGTTGATGGCGGCGAGATGTAGTGCGGCGCAACACCAGGGATTCCGGCGCCAACGTGGAACCTGCACAACACAAACCAAGTACTTTGCCCCAACGAAACAGCGAGGTTGTCAATCTCACTGGCTTGCTGTAACAAAGGATTAGATGTATAGTGTGGAAGATGATTGTTTGCAGAAAACAGTAGAACAGTATTGCAGTAGATTGTATTTCAGTAAAGAGAATTGGACCGGGGTCCACAGTTCACTAGAGGTGTCTCTCCCATAAGATAAACAGCATGTTGGGTGAACAAATTACAGTTGGGCAATTGACAAATAAAGAGGGCATGACCATGCACATACATATTATGATGAGTATAGTGAGATTTAATTGGGCATTACGACAAAGTACATAGACCGCTATCCAGCATGCATCTATGCCTAAAAAGTCCACCTTCAGGTTATCATCCGAACCCCCTCCAGTATTAAGTTGCTAACAACAGACAATTGCATTAAGTATTGCGCGTAATGTAATCAGTAACAACATCCTCGGACATAGCACCAATGTTTTATCCCTAGTGGCAATAGCACATCCATAATCTTAGAGATTTCTGTCACTTCTCCAGATTCACGGAGACATGAACCCACTATCGAGCATAAATACCCCCTCTTGGAGTTAATAGCAAAAACTTGGCCAGAGCCTCTACTAATAACGGAGAGCATGCAAGATCATAAACAACACATAGATATAAATTGATAATCAACATAACATGGTATTCTCTATTCATCGGATCCCAACAAACACAACATATAGAATTACAGATAGATGATCTTGATCATGTTCGGCAGCTCACAAGACCCGACGATTAAACACAATGAGGAGAAGACAACCATCTAGCTACTGCTATGGACCCATAGTCCAGGGGTGAACTACTCACACATCACTCCGGAGGTGACCATGGCGGCGTAGAGTCCTCCGGGAGATGAATCCCCTCTCCGGCAGGGTGCCGGAGGCGATCTCCTGAATCCCCCGAGATGGGATTGGCGGCGGCGGCGTCTCTGGAAGGTTTTCCGTATCGTGGCTCTCGGTACTGGGGGTTTCGCGACGAAGGCTTTAAGTAGGCGGAAGGGTAGGTCAGGGGGCGACGCGAGGGGCCCAGGAGACAGGGCGGCGCGGCCAAGGGTGGGGCCGCACCGCCTGCCCTCCTGGCCACCTCGTGGCCCCACTCCGTTGACTCTTCGGTCTTCTGGAAGCTTCGTGGCAAAATAGGACCCTGGGCGTTGATTTCGTCCAATTCCGAGAATATTTCCTTAGTAGGATTTCTGAAACCAAAAACAGCAGAAAACATCAACTGGCACTTCGGCATCTTGTTAATAGGTTAGTTCCAGAAAATGCACGAATATGACATAAAGTGTGCATAAAACATGTAGATATCATCAATAATGTGGCATGGAACATAAGAAATTATCGATACGTCAGAGACGTATCAGTGAGCTATTCCTTTGTGGGATAGGCTCCAGGGAAAAAGTTGAGCCTTCGTGGCGTTGGGAAATCCTTCGTGGGATCCCACACACCTCTCCAACATGACGTACCTTCCTATCAAGAAAGGGAACACGAGAATACATCGTCATCTTCGCATGCTTCGGTTATTTCTAACCGATCTCTTTACATGTGTTCTTTGTTTGTGTGATAGCCTTCGTGCTTGAAGTATCTTGTTTCATTATATAGGTTACCTCACCTAGTTTGCATTAGGCTCACTTCCTATTCCGCAAAGCCTAAACACAGGCTTCTCTAGCGCTACGTGAAACACAACCGGTGGTCAAGGTTGAGAAGCCATGGCGGATATGCTAGGAGCGGTGGTCGGCGGAGCTACATGCGGTCATGGTCAATGCTACGAGTGGCACCTGGAGTTAAGAGGCGTTAAGTGGTGTGGCGAAGCTAGTCTACGAGGTGCTACGAGAGGCACATGCTGTTGTTGCGAGCAGCGTCCGACGTTGCTTCAAAAGAATGGCGGGGCTGCTACCATCTGGATGTGGTGATGCTGCCATAGGCGGGTGGCGTTGCTACTAATAAAGAACCCGAGTTCTACACATGAAGAGCACGGGTGTTATCATCGGTTCATTCTGGTGCTGCAAGGAGGAAGCGGCAGTGCTGCAAGGACCTCGTCGGAGACCTCATAAAGAAAGATGTTGCAATGCTACAATAGTATAAAATGTTTACTTCAATTGGTATGTTTTTGTTCTAATTTCGTACAATTTTTTGCCACGAGGTGTCAATGACTCTCCGGTGAGGTTTTCGGCAAAGTATGGTGCTCCAGTGAGGTCTCTGGCAAAGTACGGTGCTCCAGCGAGCTCCGTGTCAGCTGGTCTTATTCCTTTTTATTTCTGGGCAAACCATTTTTTTTTGCTCAAAATGAAGGAGGCTCTTTTTTTTTGCTCAAAATGGACTGTACACCGTTACAAAATCCGGTAAGCGATAAGGAATTGCAGACGGAGCTGGTAGGTAGGTGAGCCACCCAAGAGCCTCCTCCCCGCCGGCGGCCACCCCGGCGCCAGCGTCCACCCCCAACACCCTCCCCTCCCCCCTCCCTCTCCCCATGGCGGACTCCTCCTCCTCGTCGGTGGGTTCCGGCGGACAGGCTGGATCCAGATCCCCTTCGCCGAGGCACGGCAACGAGCGGCCGGTGGTCTCGGGACTGGGCTTCTCTTCGGGCTCCTCGGACGCGGCTTCCTCGAGGCGTGTCGGGGTGGTACCGTCGGCGGCGGCGGCAGAGGCCGATGCTGCTGGACGGGTGCCCGTGCATGACAGGCTCGTCTGGGAGCAGCCCCATCTCTCCAGGAAGAAAAAGTGGAGACGGCGCAAAGCTGAGCAACGAAGGGCGGCGGCGGCGGCTGCCGAGATCACGGAGCGCCGCGTGGTCGCGCCGGAGTGGCGCGGGCGATGTTTCAACTGCGGGCAGCCGGGGCACCGAAAACAAGACTGCACCTTTGACCCTCTCTGCCTGCGCTGCAGCTTGGAGGAGCACGAGACCAAGGATTGCAAGCGTCCCCGCAGCCCTGAGGTGGAGGAAGAGGAGCTCCGCCGTCAGGCGCTGGCGAAGCTGGCGCGCCACGGGCCGCTAGCACCGCCAGCACCGCGAATCAACCTTCTCCGCTCTCCGCCACGCCAGGGGCCGTCGACGTTGGCGCGCCGCCAGGCGGATGTTGGTGCTGCGACGGGGCCGGCGACTTCGCCCCTGGAGATCGATGAGGCGCCGCTCTGCGTGGTTCGCCGCACCCCGGCCATGCAGGATCTAGAGCGGCGTCTCCAGTTTGCGATGGTTGCGTACGTTGGAGGAGGCCGGCCGTGCGTTTCTTGCGAGCTGATCCATGAAGCCTTGGTGCGCGTTGTTGGTCAGCCCAGCAATGGCTTCTCTGTGCATCGGTACAGGCCAGAAGACTTCCTGGTTGTCTTCCCTACTGCAGAGTCCAGGAATTTGGTGGCGGCGAGAAGCTCGGTGAAGCATGCCGGAGAGACGTTCTTCTTCAGGAGATGGACCAGGTTGTCTCAGGCGACACTTGAGGTCTGGCGTTCCAAAGTTGACCTGGTGATTGAGGGTGTGCCGCCCCATGCGTTCCAGAGAGAGGTGGTGGAGGACCTGCTTGGCGACTCATGCTCTATTGATGAGATCGTGCCGCAGACTGCATCCAGGGCCGACTTGGCCACGTTCAAGGTGACGGCTTGGACCAACGACGTCGACAGGATTCCGCCAGCAAGGAGGCTGGCGATCCCGGAGCCCCCCCGAGCCTGGTGTGGACACGCCGCCGGCGTCGCGGCAACACTCGGATGAAACCAGCTCCACTATGTCGGTGCCTGGGCGGATGGAGAAGAAGATGCTCACGTACAAGATCCTCATCCATGTGGACAGGGTGGAGGATGAGCCTTTGCCGGAGCTGTGGCTCGACTCGTCGCCGGCCTCTCCAGGCTCGGGCCGGCGCGGGGCTCCTGGTTCGCGGGGAGCGGACGGGCATGGAGGGCCGGAGCATACCTCCCGGCGTCCGCCATGGCGGCTGGGCGTGCCGGACAGGCGTGGAGATGGAAGGCACAACACTCGTGCTGGTGGTGACGGTGGTCCACGCACGTATTGCCAGGTGGCGGCATCCTCTCCACCGAGCTGGAGGATCCCTCACATGGACGGTCCGATGCGCCGGGGCCCGCAGGCTACAGTGAGAGACAGGCGCCAGTGGGTGGCTAAAAATTCGAATTCAACTTCGGCGAATGGAGTGGAGGAGGTGGTCGTTGCAGCAGCGCCAGTACCTCCCGCTGTCCCGTTGGATACAGACAAACCGGCTTTTGCAGCTCCCAACGAAGATTTGTCGCAGTCCGATGCATCGATCCCAAGTAAGGAGGGACAGGAGTTTGGTCGGCCTGTGGTACAGGGCAAAGAAAGTGAAAGTGGCTTTGAGAGTCAGCGGCCGTTTGACCGGTCCCACCAGAAGGATCCTAGGAACCCTCCCTCCTTGGATGCCTCTACCACAGCGTGCGGCCAGGGCCTCTCTGCCTCTGCATGCCCGTATGTGCCGGCGAGTCACGACAAGGAGCTCGTCGCAAGTGGACAGGACAGCGCCAGGAGCAGTCAAGATATTTCTACGCGTTGCCTGGAGCAGGAATTCTTTGAGGTCTCCATCTCGGGCCAGTTTGGGCCAAGCCAAGGCCCACCACCAGATCGGGCTATTGGGCCCTGTACCCAGGACATTGGAGCGAAGGAAATCTCTCCCTTGAGCAACGATCGCTCCTTGGAGCAACAAGACGTGACACACAATGCTCTACCCGCGCTGGAGAATCCTATTCAGGGGCAGGGTATGTCCATAGCGGAAGCAAACGCCCTGGGGAGAATGAAGGAATTCTGCGCCAAATTACTGAAGACACTGGCGCTGCCCCTTCTTCGTGAGGTGGAATCTGTGTCTGCCCTTCGGCCTGACGCAGAACCCTTCACACCGCGCCGCAGCGCCAGATTAGGTGCGCCAGCATCTGCCATCGTTGGGAGGCAGCCGCGCAAGGCTTCGGCTGCCGAGACCGTCCTTCTCAAGGTGCTCGGCATCACCCCTGCGGACCTGACGGTTGACGACGCTGTTTTGGAGGAATTCCGAAAGTTCTTTGACTCCCCTGTTCGTGAGCAACACCTGCGCGTTCTGGCTTCTATCTTTGGGAAGACACTGCCTTCTCGCAGTGAGATGGCCCTGCTGCAGCGATCCGTGGAGGTGAGCGTCCACGCTTGAGTGGACGTTCTTGGAGACTCTATATAGTATCAATGAATATAAACCCTGAAGTATTGAGTTGGAACCCTCGAGGGCTTAATGATCCAGCCAAGAGGGACGCAGTTAGGGAGGTGATCGATTCTCTGAGTGTTAATCTAGTTTGCTTCCAAGAGACCAAAATGGCTGTAATCGATAGCTTTACTGTCAATCAATGCCTTGGCCCATCCTTTGATGGATTTGTGTTTTTGCCGGCGATTGAAACCCGTGGAGGAATCCTGTTGGCTTGGAAGACGAGTGCTATGCAGATTTCTGATGTGTCCTACGATTCGTTCTCGATCACGGGAGAGGTACGGTCTGGCGATGGCCAGTTCTGGTGGCTAACTGTTGTCTATGGCCCGCAAAGCAACGAGGACAAAGCACAGTTCCTGGAGGAACTGAAGGAGAGGAGATCGCTCTGTCCGGTACCGTGGCTAATCATTGGCGACTTTAACATGATTCTGCGTGCATCGGAGAAGAACAACGACAACCTAGACCTTACGAACATGGCGAGGTTCAGAGAATTTGTCAACACCATGGAGCTCCGAGAGGTCTACATGCACGGGCGCAAGTATACTTGGAGTAATGAGCGCAGGAACCCTACCTTGACAGCCATCGACAGAGCGCTAGTATCCGTTGACTGGGAGCTCCTTTTCCCTGACTCCCTGCTGCAGGCCATTTCATCCTCCATCTCTGACCACGCGCCACTACACCTGTCCATGAATGCATCACACCGACCGAGGAGAAGGTTCAAATTTGAGCTATTTTGGTTAAAACTTGAGGGGTTTGATGAGGCTGTCAAAGAGGGGTGGAGATGTGACCCGGGCATTGTTGACCCTTTTCTTCGCATGGATGCTTGCTTTAGAAACTTGGCCTCGTATTTGCAAAGCTGGGGAGACAGGAAGGTGGGAAACCTGAAGCTCCAAATCGCCATGGCTAACCTGCTAATTCACCGGTTTGATGCGGCGCAGGATGTGCGTGCACTCTCGCAGGAGGAGTGGTGGCTAAGGAAAACCCTAAAACTCTCGGTACTAGGGCTGTCGTCCTTGGAGAGGACCATGGCACGACAGCGATCGAGGATGCGCTGGCTTCAAGATGGGGACGCAAACACGAAACTGTTTCACGCAGTGGCTAACGGACGGCGCATCAAGAACTTCATACCCGCCATTCGCCATGAGGGAGAAACGGTGACTGACCAGGAAGGCAAGGAGCGTATTTTCTTCGAGGTGTACAGAAACCTGCTAGGCACAATTCAGACCAGGGATCAAACGCTGGACCTAGTGGAGCTTGGGATGCCTTATCGTTCTGAGGAGCTGGCGGATCTAGGGCAGCTTTTCACCGAGCAGGAGGTTTGGGGAGTCATCAGGGAGCTTCCTCCGGACCTTGCCCCGGGCCCGAATGGCTTTGTTGGGGCGTTTTATCAGAGATCTTGGGCGACAATCAAGCCGGAGATAATGGCAGCTATCTGCAAGTTGCATGCAGGCGATGGTAGGGGCTTTGGTAGGCTCAATCGAGCGCTGATCTCCCTTGTACCCAAGAAGCCGGACGCCCTTGAGCCTGGGGACTACAGGCCAATCAGCCTTGTACATAGTTTCGCTAAGCTTTGGACCAAGATTTTGGCGAACAGGCTGAGGCCCAAGATGGAGACTTTGGTGAGCAAGAACCAATCAGCATTCATCAAAGGGAGACATCTTCATGACAACTTTGTCCTGGTTCGACAGATGGCTAGGAAAATCAATTGTAGGAAGGAGATGGGGGTGCTGCTGAAATTGGATATTTGCCGAGCGTTTGACTCCATGTCGTGGCCCTTTCTTATGGAGATCTTGCGTCAGCTTGGCTTCCCGAAGCCTTGGCTGCGTTGGATTGCAATCGCCTTGCGTACTTCATCCACGAGGGTTTCAGTCAACGGTGTCCCGGGAGATCGAATTATGCATGCCCGCGGTCTTCGCCAGGGGGATCCTCTATCCCCGCAGCTGTTTGTTCTGGCTATGGAAGTTGTTACGCTGCTCGTGCTCAGAGCTACAGAGCTAGGCCTTCTTGACCGGATTGGTAATTGCACCCACACTCAGAGGCTGTCTATCTATGCTGATGATGTAGTAGTCTTCGTCAAGCCACAGGTGCCGTACTTAATTGGTGACGATCAGGGAGCTGCTTAGAATTTTTGGTTTGGCGTCAGGCTTGCATGTCAACTTCAGAAAGACCACTGCTACCCTGATCCGTGGAGGTAGCCAGGAGAGGGAGCTTGTTGCTGATATCCTGCACTGCCCGATATCGGAATTCCCTATCCGTTACTTGGGGCTGCAATTATCACTGCGACCGCTCACCAAGGCTCAATGGCAGCCGATGCTTGATGCGGTTGTTCGCATTGTGCCGGCTTGGCAGAGAGGCCTGATTGCGAAACCGGGGAGATTGACACTTGTCAAAGCCGTCATGTCCGCTAGGCCAGTACATCACCTGCTGATCGCGGAAGCCCCCCCGTTGGCTTTTGGAGGAAATCAACAAGGGAATGCGAGGTTTTTTCTGGGCAGGCAAGGATCGTGCCAATGGTGGGCAATGCCTCGTGGCTTGGGAGAGGGTCTGCAAGCCGATTGAGTTTGGCGGGCTCGGTGTCAAAGACTTGCATCTACACGGCTTGGCACTTCGTGTTCGCTGGGAGTGGTTGAGGAGAAAGCACCCAGACCATCCTTGGCAGGGGCTGCCCATAATCAAGGATGTGGAGGCGCGTGAGGTTTTTGATAGTTTGGTATGCATCAAGGTCGGGAATGGAAGGAATACCTTGTTTTGGCGCGATCGTTGGATCAATGGACGAGCGGCAAGCGACTTCGCCCCAGGATTATGCCTCACCGTGACGACCAGGATTCGCAATGCAAGAACCGTCGAGCAAGGCCTTATTGGAAACGCTTGGATCACTGACTTCTCAGGAAATATGGCGACGCGTGGAGCGGTTGAGTGCCTGCAGCTATGGATCGCCGTCAACAGTGTTACCAGAGACGTCACGGCTTCGGACGTTTTCAGCTGGCCGTGGTCCGCCTCTGGCATGTATTCGGCGAAGTCCACTTACAAAATGCTCTGCCATGGCGAGATCAGCCCCCCCTTGAGCGATGCAATCTGGAGATGCTGAGCCACCCCGAAGAACATGGTCTTCATGTGGCTGGCAGTCAAGTATCGTGTCTGGACTTCTGATAGGCGGACAAGGCACGGGCTTCAGGACATCACTTCGGCTTGCTTCGTCTGTCTGCAGGATGAGGACACTGTCGTTCATATTCTACTGCAGTGTGTCTACGCACGGCAGGTGTGGCATAGCTGCGCAGAGCAGCTGCGACTTCCCATTCAGCTGCCCACACCTACGAGCAGGATCCAGGATTGGTGGACTATGGAGAGAGAGATTCCGTTACAAGCCTCGGAAGAACTTTGACATGCTGGTCTGCACCATTAGCCATGCGCTCTGGAAGAATAGGAATGCCTGGTGCTTTGGGAACACTCAGCGACAAGTTCAGCGCGACTCGTTTGTCCTCTTGGATTCTTGACGAGTTCAATCTTCTTATTAGCGCCAGGAGGCAAGATAGAGGAATAGGTCTTGGAGTAGGAGTTCCCGCTGTTAGGAGAGAGTAGTCCTTTTATGTTTTGGACGTTGCTACGCGGTGCTATAGCACTAGTTAGTCTACCGGGTGCCCCACCCAAATTAGGAAATAAAACATCCGGTGGTCCAAAAATAGAAAGTTCTATTTCCTCTCCTGCTACCGCCCAGGTCCGCACGCCTCGACTCCGTGGCAACTTCATGATGGAAAAAGCGTGCTCTTGATTATGTATAAATTCACCCAAATAAAAAGAAAATGCATCTGGCATCTTCTCCTTTGATTCCTTAAATTCAGAACAAATACTGGAATGTAAGAAATTAAAGTTTAACTTCATAAAATTACATCTCAGAAAATATTCTACAGTAGTATTTGTGATTCTAGGATGTAAAAAATGTCAGCATGGATGTACAAAAAAATCTGGAGAAGCTAATGTACTTATAAATCTAGATATGGGGGAAAGTACTATTTTCAGATCTCGGATGTAGAAAAGGAAAAAAATCCACTGATTCGATTGTTCTAGATGTAAAAAAATATCTCTAGATGTAAAAAATAGATAAAAAATACATATAGCTAAAAAAATACATCCCAGAAAATACTAGTGCTTATGATTTCAATTGAGAATGTAAAAAAATTGAAAAATATCACTGATGGGATGTAGAAAAAATAAGAAAGTGCACATATGCACCAAAAAAATACATCGACATGAGATCGCGACGAGTCCACTTGCTGGACCATGAAAGAGGGCCAAGGGGCGCACGGTGGAGCGAGGCCCTTCCCGGCGGTGCGAACGGAGACGGGGGCCCTGGGTGGGCGTCGTCCCGGCGGCGCGCCATGGATGTGGGGGGCCCTACAACGCGTGGTTGGGCGAGGCCCTTTCCAGCGCCACGCCACGGGAACGGGTGGCCTGCAGCACCTGTGGAGTGTGGGCGTTCTCCCCAGGCGACGCCATGGAGACCGGGCCTGCAGGGCGGTGGAGTTGGGCGTACCGGCGTCGCGTCACGGAGATGGATGCCTCCAACGCGCGTGTGGAGATGGGTATCCTCCCGGCGGCGCGCCATGGGGAATGGCCCTGCAGCGCGTGTGGAGGTGAGCGTCCTGCCGACAGCGGGGGAATCAGAGGCAGCCTGAGAGGAGGCGGTGAGGCAGAGTTCGAGTTCTGGGTTACGGCGGCGGAGGCAGGTCGGGCGGTGGTCTAGGCGGAGGAGGGAGGTAGCGGGCGGAGGTTGTGGGTTGGGGATAAGAATGAGTGGACCAGAAGAGCCCCGCCTTGGAGAGAAGAAAGAGAGTCGTGTCATGTCTTTGGTCCTGCTATTCCCAGCGAGCCACAGGATGTCCATCGGACAACGAACAGAGGTGGGCACTCGGTACGACCAGGGAGTGCCCCCGCACTTGTTAGAAAATGGGTTATGTTTTTGGAGTTCCTTGGCCTTGCCTGTCCGCAGGTGAAGCCAATCTTGTAAGGGTGTGCCTATGTCTAAGTTGACTGAGATTTTCTTAAGTCTCAGTCAACTTAGAAAAGTGCAACTACAGTTTAAAGAAAAGTGCAACTCGGTTCAGTTGCACATTTCTGTCAGAAAAGTGCAATTGCACTTTTTTAACAGAAAAGTACAACTCAAAGCACATTTTTATAATTGACTTAGACTTAAGAAAATCTCAGTTGACTGTGACATAGCAAAACCGATCTTGTAAATACTTCTGCCTTCTATAAAAATATGGTACGCATTCGCGTACTCTCGAAAAAAGATAAGGAATTGCAGACGAATAGAGAGCAGCAAAAGTACCTAAAGCACTGGACAAAATGGAATGAACGGAGGAGACGTGTACGGGACCTCCCGTACACTGTATAAAGTCATTTCACACGAATAGTATAATTATGTACGGTACAACCCAACCAGTTAATTCACGAAAACCGCGGTTTAGCGACGAGCGGCAGGCCAGACTTGAGGCGCACGGAGAGGCCGTTGACCTCGCGCAAGTCCAGCGAAGTCCCGGCGGCCGGCGCCAGGTCGAAATTGTACAGCAAGCTCGCGAGCGCCATCTCCACGGTGGGCACGGCGAACCCAACACCGGGGCACCCCCGCCGGCCGGCGCCGAACGGTATGAGCTCAAAGTCCTGGCCCCTGTAGTCCACGGCGCTGTCGAGGAACCTCTCCGGCACGAACTCCTCCGCGCGATCCCACGTCGCCGGGTCCCGGCCGATGGCCCACGCGTTGATCACCACCCGTGTGCGCGCCGGGACGTGGTAGCCGAGTATCTCGGCGTCGTTGGGTGGCTCTCGTGGCACGAGGAGAGGGATCGGAGGGTGCAGGCGCAGCGTCTCCTTCACCACGGCCTTGAGATAGAGCAGCTTGTCCAAGTGGTCCTCGGTGACGACGTGCTGATCGGCGACGCCGATGACCGCCCGGATCTCGTCCTGGAGCTTCCTCATGCTGTTTGGGTGGGCGATGAGCTCCGCAATGGCCCACTCCATCGCCGTGCTCGTGGTGTCCGTCCCCGCCGCGAACATGTCCTGCTCGCGTCGACGCCCAATACAAGAAACATGTCAACTGCGTACTATTGCCATGGCGATCTAACGGGTGCTACTAACGAAGAACACGTACCAGGATTATAGCCTTGATTTCGATCGTATCGAGCCGAATGCCAACTTCGTTGTCCGTCTCGTTCACGTCCAACAGCACGTCCACGAAATCCCAGTGATCGTCGCTGTCCTCGCCCTTCTGCCGGCCGGCTTGACGCCGGTGGCGGTGGTCGTCTATCACCTTCTCGAGCACACCGTCCAGCGCCTCGAACGTCCTTCTGATCTTGCCCTCCGTCCCCTTCACGGCGTCCACCCACCCAAGCCCCGGCAGGAGCTCCCCCAGAGGCGCCGTGCCGAGCAGCTCCTCGAAGTCCGTGAACACCTTCCTCAGCACGCGTCCCTTGTCACCATCGACGTACAAGCCGCGCGCGCTCTTGTCCCCGAACGCGGCGCGCGAGACGACCGTGTTGGCGTAGACGAGAAGAGGCTCGCACAGGTCGACGACGGCGCCGCCAGCCCCCGCGTCGCGGACGCGGTCGACCAGCGCGGCGGCCTCCTCTTCCCGGACGCGGCGGAAGGAGAGGATGCGGAGCGGGCTGAGGAGGTGGACCACGCACACGCGGCGCGCCTGGCGCCAGTACTCGCCGTAGGGCGCGAACGCCACGTCGCGCCCGTAGAGGAGCCGCTCGGCCATGGCGCTGGGCGGGCGGCTCGCGAAGGCCAGGTCGCGGGTCCTCATCACCTCCTCCGCCGCGACAGCCGAGGACACGAGCACGGCTGGCACGCGGCCGAGCCGGAGCAGCAGGACCGGGCCGTGCGCTGCGGCCAACGATCGGAGCGCACGGTGAGGCAGGGAGCCCAGGAGATGGAGGTGGCCAAGGAGCGGCATGCCGCGCGGCGATGGCGGCAGCTGGCGCCTCCGCGTTCCATCGCTGCCGCTGCGCGGAGGAGTGGGCTTACGAAGGAGGTACAAGAGAGATACGGTGAAGGCAAGGAGGAGGAGCGCGAGTGCAACCAAGGCCATGGTCGTCGGGGCAAGCGTGCGTTCTGGCGCCGTACCCCCGACGCTCTGGTGAGTGCTACGGCCTGAATGGACCAGCTACAAGTGCAGCACCATCTAGCGACTGCTGATATTCACGTTCACTGCATGTATCAGTATCAGCTGTGTCGTCTTCAATTGTTCCGCTCAGCCGCCGCTTCCAGAGAAAAAAATCCTAGCCGCCTCCACTTCAGCCTCCCCCTTTTTCAGCCGGCTTCGCCGGTGTCGGGAGGAGTGGGGAACCTGATCTATGCGTGGAGTTTTCAATAAAAGTAGTCTTTTCAGTAGTTTATGTTAGGGTTTTGGTTGCCGTTTTCTTGTTGGTTTTCCCGCAGTGGAGATGGCATTGTCTGCAATAAGTGATCTTCGGCCTTTCGTTCGACGACGAGATCTCCTTCCCGACGTCAATGCTGGTGTTGAAAGATTACAATAATCTAGGTATGGGTGTTCAGATCTTACTTCGCCAGATCGATCTTGGATATTTTCTCGTGGTTGCCGCGAGGAGGATTATCCTCGCAGTTTTTGTCCCGGTTGCTACGTCCTCGACAATGGTGATTCGTACTCTCGGCTTGCCATCAACATCGATAAGGCTGATCGGTTTTTATTCCCTGACATACTAGTGTTGGTACTCTTGCCGATGTTGATTGACTACTTTAATGATTGCGCGCGTGCACACAACCTTGGCATTGCGGCTCAAATTAAAATTATGAGAGAACCTTCGTTGATATTTACAGGTCTATAGTTTGTTATCTGTCTTTGGCTGTCTTCAAGAAAGTACAAAATTATGTCTTGGAAGAAGAAAGAGTTTGAAGACCTCGAAAATTTGCTAGTATCTTTTAGATTTTATTTTATATAATCGTTGGAGACAGCTCGTGTATCTATACCATATACTATTTGTTATTATGAATATATGTGATATTGATTGTCAAAAAAGAAAAAAAGCTGTGTCATCTTCAATTCAATCGATCTGTTGACGCCTTGACGGATGGTCGAAGTGGCATGTACTCAAGGCGTCGACGGAAATATGCGGTGGGATTGACGTGCTGGATACAGCTGGAAATGGATCGAGATTTGTTGGATACTCGGAAGAAATTTTCAGATTAGCAACACGCCAACACTAGCCAAGAGGAGAAACACAGGGAAAATTTTCTAGGGTTCACCTCTTTCAGCCGACACACACTACCACCCTCTACTCTTGGAGAGCAGCAAACGATTTCGTGCATGTGATGTCCCGTGCATGTTTTGCATAGTGAATTTCACTCCATTTGATACTTTGAAATTCGTGTGTCAAGTTTCAATATGTTTCATTATGTTTCACAAATCTGAATCAGATTGATATGCCAAAAAAATCAAGTTGAATCTGTGCACGGGACCTCCTATGCACGGGACCAGTGGCGGAGCTTGAAACAATTTCATGGGCGGGCCACGCTAAAAGAAATCTTTTTTCTAAACTATATCTGGATTACTTTAAAAAAATGTACCTATCGCTGTTGAAATTTGCAAAACTGAAGAACTAGTTCTGTTAAAAAACAATTGTCTGCGCTATCAAATTGCTAAGTGCTAACCAAAAATTTGGGAAAAGAAAGTACATTAGAAGGAAAATTGGAGAAGAGTTGGGGCTCGATTCAATCGCCGTGTTGCTTGCCAGCTGGTGAACCTCTGGCCGGTGGCTGTGCTCGTGGGGTGCGGCCGCACCTGTGGCTGCGGTCATCCCCGGCTTCCCGTGGCTATGGCCGGCGGCACGATGCTGCTTTCTGTCATTGCCTACTCGATAATACCCCGGAGGAGGGATCTATCACAGAGGGGGGCATAGGGTGGAGTGTCATTGGGACGGTGGTAGTGGATTACCCAGCTTCTGAACACGCTACACGGAGGCGTGGCCTACTGTTGCTTGTCTGGAATTATATGGACGCTTGCGCGTTGTTACAATAAGTTGTGGTTGTGCCTCTAGGGCTCCCGAGATCCAGCTTATAAAGGCGCTAGGATCTACAGTTTACACGGAGAGTCCAACCCGGAATACAATCTTGCATAACTACGAAATATTATATTACAGTGCATGTCAAGGATCCGCCTATACCTAAAATGTCATACTGGATCCGGCTACCTTCATGGGCCTTGCCGGCTCCGACTCCTAGCACAAGTCGGGCTGGATCCGGCTCCTTGTTTCTGGGTCAACATCAACTGGGCCGCCCGGTGGGTAGTATGCCACCACCACCATTTGTGGGCCACCTGAGCTTGCCGGATCTAGCCACTGTCGATAGTACACCTATGAAGTATATCCAACACAGTAGCCCCTAGAGTTCTTCGAGGTTCGCCATATCTTCCGTATTGCTCATGCCTATGTAATCTTCAGCTAGCTTCCCAGAAGTCTTGGAAATCTTGAAGAACTCTGACTTCAAAAATGCCTTTCCAGCTCCTATGCCGGAAAGTCTTTTCTCCCACAGGACTTCATCCATCGACCGAATTTTCAAAATTGTTCTCCGGATAACCATCCCACAGATTTTGAATCAAATACCTCGATGTTTCCCGGATCCCTCATGGAGATCAAATGGTTTTTCCAATTCATGCCCCAATCTCGGTAATTCCAACGGTAATTTAATCTTTTTTTTTTTCTGAATTTACCGATAGGGTTTAGGACACGTGTCACCATCCAACAGCGCAACGCTTGCGTTCCGACCACAGGATGCGGAGCACGAATCTCATTCCCCATCTATAAATATCACCGCCATAGGGTTTAACCCTCCAATCCATTCATTTCTCTCCCCACGTCGCAATCACTCTAGCGCTGCCTCTGAGCTCGTCGCGCCGCCGCACCGGAATCTCGTCGAAGCTTCGCTGGAGTTTCTCCGCCGCACCGTGTTCTTTGCTTGTTCTTAAGTCCGGCGAGCCACCGTATCAGAACATCACAGTCGGCCAGTCCGTCCACCGCGACCACCATAACCGGTGAGTTTTCCGTCCTCAAGCTCATCAATCGAAGTTTGCAGAGATGAACATGGAAATTTATGAATGAAATGTGTTGTCTCCGGCTAGTTTACTAACACTAGCCTATTTTGCAGACATGTCTTCTTCTCCTCCTTCCCAGGCGGATCTGATCATGGCCACACCACTTGTCTCCGCCCCTCCTCCTCTCATTCCGGTTCGTCTAGACCCTTCCAGGGATCCGCGAAGACCATCGAGGGTGAGCACCAAACTACAGATCCGACTGAGCTTGCCGGAAAGGAAAAGATGGTGCAGAAGGTCGAAGAGGTTGGCGCCAAGAAATCCAAAGCCCGAACCCATGAGGGTGAGGTGAAGGGACAATGGTGGCCCTGCATCGCTACAGAGGAAGAACTGCAGAGCATGGAGGCAGAAGGCTTCCTGCTACCCGGATCCTGGAGTGTTGTTCCAGGTGCTCCAAGTCCTACACCGGAAGCCAGAGAGTGAGTGCTTACCAAGGCGTTGGTGGAGTGTGGATTTTCGCTTCTGCCAAGCGATTTCTTTGCAGAAATCCTCAAGACATACAAGCTACAACCCCACAACATATCGCCGAATAGCATCCTTGCCATCTCCAACCACATCACTCTGTGCGAGGAACACCTCCAAGTAAATCCAGATCTGACTCTTTTCCAATTTTACTTTTCCGTCAAGAAGGAAACGGTGACCAAATCCTCGGGGCATGCCAACTGCTGCAGCGTCAGCTTCAAGCTCCGGCCAGGCCGGATCTGCCCTCCAACAGACCGACACGAATCTGTGAGGTACTGGTCTGGTGGATTCTTCTACGTGAAGGACGTGGGATCGCCAGCGAGCACGAGGGTGTTGCCTCCCTTCAAGGACGGGCCCGCGACCGAGACCTCCGCTTGGAACGCCAACCCGCACATCTCCGACTTCCCAGAGGTCGAGAAAATGGCTAAGCGAGTCTCGAAGCTGGTGAGCTTCGGGCTAATGGGGAAGGATCTTACGTTGTCTTGGTTTACCAAGCGGATCCAACCTCTCCAGCACCGCGAGCGGTTGATGTACTTCTACCGTGGTCGCGACGACAACATGCGCGCCACCAAAGACAATCTCTCTTCTGACGCTATGGATAAGCGACTCCGGGTAATGATCAAGATTTCGCGTGAGGTTCACTCCCACACATGCGGACACAATATCTACACAGAGGGCACCGGCCCTTCGGTAAGCATTTTTCCAGCTTGATCATGTTTCCTTTTTGTGTCTGCAAATTTGTCTAAGGACTTATCATTTTCTTCAACTTGTTCCAGTTTGATTCACTTGAGGAGAAGGAACTTGGTTCTTGGTCCGAACCCTAATGCATGTAAAATGCATATATGAACTTTGTCCTTTATCATATTGAATTCCCACATATTTGAAACATATATGATGATAATACCATGTTTTACATTGATTTATGGGGATTTACCAATGATTCCCTTTGTTTTGGTTATAACGTTGCAGAACATGAAAATCATGTTTTGTGTATTTTTCACTTTCAGAGACCGATGCGGAGTCAAATTGACCTGTTTTTTTTTGAGCATCATTTTTTCATCGGGAGGAACATCATGGGCTCTGGAAGCTCACCTGGAGAGGCCCGATGGCCAAAAGAGACCAGGTGGCATGGCCAGGAAGTCTGGCCGCGCCACCCAGGCTCTTTCAGTCGTCGATCGTCCATTTGCCCTGATTCTTTCGCGAACCGACGTATTTTTCCCTAAAAATGACTATATATATGACCCCGAAGAGTTCTCGGGAGGATATCACCGCACAAACACAGAAACACGAAAACGGAATCTGCCGCAGAGAAGATTGGAGGGGGAAACTCCGCCGGGATCATTGCCGGAGGGATCTCCACCTTCTCCAACATCTTCATCATCATCACCATTACCAAGAGGGAGTAGTCCACCTCTAGACTACGGGTCTATGGCAGTAGCTTGATCTATTTCTCTCATGTTCTTCATGGTTCTTTGTGCCATATGAGCTGCCTATCATGATTATGGTCATATTTGTAATACATGTGTGGTGGATCCTTATTCTATGATATTGTTTTATGTGATCTGATCTTATTATATGGTGAGATGTATTGATAGATGCATATTATGTACCCCGTTCTTAAGTCTTTGTTCTGATCAAACTTGTATGCAAGAGTGTGTGTGGGGTGATGTGTGTGTTAGATTGAGTAGCATGGTTCTAGTGATTGGATAGTGACAATATGTTCAAGATCTATTATGGCTTTGCCTTTTCTTTTGCTACCTCACTGGGGATAAAGTGAATGCATGTGCTATGTTCACTGATGACCCACAAGTATAGGGGGTGTATCGTAGTACTTTCGATAAATAAGAGTGTCGAACCCAACGAGGAGCAGAAGGTGTTGACAAGCAGTTTCGATGAAGGATTCACTGTAAATGCTCACATACAAGTTTTCAGGTGGTTTTGATATAGCAGATAAATAAAATACAAGTAAGTAAAATGCGAGAATAATAATTGCAGCAAGTGGCCCAATCCTTTTTAGCACAAAGGACAAGCCGGTTTGTTTACTTATGATGACCAAACGTTCTTGAGGACACACGGGAATTTAGTCTAGTGCTTTTGCTT
This sequence comes from Lolium perenne, assembly GCF_019359855.2. Lineage (NCBI taxonomy): Eukaryota > Viridiplantae > Streptophyta > Magnoliopsida > Poales > Poaceae > Lolium > Lolium perenne. Next base: position 100,365,924 of record NC_067246.2, on the reverse strand, counting down.
CATATAGTTGATTAATCTTCATTGTTTTGATAAGTGTTGTGTGGGTGAACCTATGCTAATGCACCGCCCTTCCTAGGACTAATATATACTTGTGATTAAACCCCTTGCAAGCATCCGCAAATACAAGAAAGTAATTAAGATAAATCTAACCACAACCTTAAACTCTGAGATCCTGCTATCCCTCGTGCATCGATATACCAACGGGGGTTCAGGTTGCTGTCAATCCGACCACCCCACAATTAGCAAACGAATACAAGATGCATTCCCCTAGGCCCATAAAGGTGAAGTGTCATGTAGTCGACGTTCACATGACACCACTAGAAGAATAACACCACAACTTAAATATCAAACCATTAAATATTACTCAACATAGTGCACTACTAACATTTAGACTTCACCCATGTCCTCAAGAACTAAACGAACTAATCACAAGACATCATATGGAACATGATCAGAGGTGATATGATGATGGATAACAATCTGAACATAAACCTTGATTCAACGGTTTCACTCAATAGCATCAATAACAAGGAGTAATCAACACCGGGAGAGTTTCCCCTATGAAATACTCAAGATTCAACCCTAGATGTTACAGCGGAGATGAGGTGCAGCGGTGGAGATGACGGTGTCGGTGGTGGAGATGATGCTGATGATGATCCCAATGAAGTCCAGCTCGATGACGGTGACGATGTCAACTATTTCCCCCCTCCGGGAGGGAATTTCCCCGGCAGATTTCTGCCTGCCGGAGAGCTCTTTTCTCTCTGGTGTTTTCCGCCTCGAGGAGGCGGCGATGACTATCCTCGATGTTCTTCCGCACCTTAGGGTTTCTGGGAGATGAAGTACGCGAAAGGGCGATGGCCGAGGGGGTCGTGGGCCCCTCCCCACGTGGCGGCGCGCCGGCATTGGTGGCCGCGCCGGCCCATGGGGAGGGCCCATGGCAGCCCTCCTCGGCCTCCCCTTTTGGCTGGCTCCGTCATATGGAAAAATAGGAGCTTCGGTATATTTTCCGTCAATTGTTGATCTTCAGAAATATTGTATCCTGACGGTGCTTTTTCCAGCAGAATTCTGACTCCGGTGAGTAATTCTCCAATAATCATGAAACATGCAAAATAGGTGAAATAACATAAGTATCATCTCTAAATATGAAATATATCAATGAATAACAGTAAATTATGATATAAAATAGTGATGCAAAATGGACGTATCAACTCCCCCCCAAGCTTAGACCTCGCTTGTCCCCAAGCGAAACTGAACTCAGTAAACAAGACCACATGTTTATGGAGTGAAGAGTCGATAAATAAAATACGGACAAGAATCATCACATTTATTAATTCACACAAGACATTCTAGTAAACAACTTCCTCATATAACTCAACTTGAAACAAGTAAAGGGAAATCACAAATAAAGGTGCATAGGAAATCATAATTGATGATGGCAAACTTCGTTCTTGGTCAAAGAACAATTAACAGATTGTACTTATCTTTCGAGCAGAGCCTTTATATTAGAGCTTATATGGCAGAACTTACATGCTCAATCATAACAATCTCCTCATAATCATTGATAACCTTCAAAGTCATATTCATTCAGATAAAATTTGTACTAAACAAGGAAGAATAAAAGACATGATTAAATAGATCACAATATAAATGGTTGGGTCACAACAACTCAATTGCTTGCTTGAGATAGAGGGAAATAGGTTTACTGACTCAACATAAAAGTAAAAGATAGGCCCTTCGCAGAGGGAAGCAGGGATTAAATCATGTGCTAGAGCTTTTCAAGTTTTGAAATCATATAGAGAGCATAAAAATAAAGTTTTGAGAGGTGTTTGTTGTTGTCAACGAATGGTAGTGGGCACTCTGACCCCCTTGTCAACTAGACTTTCAAGAGCGGCTCCCATGAAGGACGTTATCTCTACCAGCAAGGTAGATCATCCCTCTTCTCTTTTGTTTACACATGTGCTTTAGTTTTATTTATGGATGACACTCCTCCCAACCTTTGCTTTCACAAGCCATGGCTAACCGAATCCTCGGGTGCCTTCCAACATTTCACATACCATGGAGGAGTGTCTTTGCAAAATTAAGTTGCTTACTGATAAATCAGGGCAAAACATGTGAAGAGAATTATTATTAAAGTTATTAATTGGGGCTGGGCACCCCGCTGCCAGCTCTTTTTTGCAAAATTATTGGATAAGCGGATGTATATGCCACTAGTCCATTGGTGAAAGTCTGTCCAACAAGATTGCAAGATAAAACACCACATACTTCCTCATGAGCTATAAAACATTGACACAAATAAGAGATAATAACTTTTGAATTGTTTAAAGGTAGCACATGAAATATTTACTTGGAGTGGCGCAAAATACCACATAATAGGTAGTTATGGTGGACACAAATGGCATGGGTTTGGTTTAAGGTTTTGGATGCACGAGAAGCATTCCCTCTCAGTACAGGTCTTTGGCTAGCAAGGTTGGTTAGCAAGCATAAGAGTTGAGGGAAACAAACAAATATACATGTGATAGAAACAATCATGCATCTTCCTTGTAAGCACAAACAATTTTAACTTCAGAATACTAAGCTCATTAGCTAACAAGAAAGAAAGATAATGAAATAATATATCTAATGTACTTCCCTCTTTTCTACTTAAGCCTCAAAGTATTGTTGCTGTTGACCAATGCTAAGTTTGCCAAAACCAAATAGATTTACTTGATGCTCCCAAAGTGATATCAATACTAACAACAAGATCAATCATATAACAGAAATTGCAAACTAAAATAAGGTGTGCAAAACGTAAATGATAAAACTTCTCATTAATATTCCATAACGATAACTCACACCAAGGGATACATAGATAACCAACTAAAAGAGAGATACTTCCACACTGCAAACCATCTTATATGATAACTTCCCTACTCATGATATGACACTACTTGACAGTAAAAAGGTAAAAGATAGTGATGATGTGATACCGCGGCACTCCCCCAAGCTTGGAACAAGCCAAGGGGGTACCAATACCAATGATGAATTACTCCTTCGGTGATGGTGGTGAATTCTTGATAAGCTTCTTAACAAGCTCCTTTAGCTCATCAATCTCGTAGGTGAGGTTGCGGATCAGCTCCGAGTTGTGCTCGACGCGGTTAATGAGTATGTCAGACGGCGAGTCCCAACTGTTAGAGTTGTTTCCCCACTCCTCAGCTTCAGGTTTCATCCTTCCTGCATTGTTAGAACGATCCATATCCCAGCTACTAGGCAATTCCGCCTCAGGAATCCTTTCAATTTGACTCTTATGAATTAGACTGTGGAAGGGGTTATTGATGCCTGGAGAAGATGTCCTTGGAGCTAGGAAGCGACGTGGGACTTTTCCTCCGGTGCTCATCCGCGCGCCTCTCTTGAGGTTGAACGGATTCACCACCACCCCGATGCTTGCGACGGTGGCGCGCGGGTATACACGCGGGTCTTCCTCCACTTCTCCTTCATCTTCACTCTCGACTTCTTTCAACTCGGGGTCTTGAATATCTTCCTCCAAAGGCCCCTTGCCCTTGTTGTTGGAGACCATGGTGCTTCTAGATCAAAAACAGATCCTGGCAGAAAACAGCTCGAAACAAAACAGGACGAGAAGACGATATACGGACCTCGGGGGATCCGGGGGATTATATAACAAAAATTTTCACGACAAAAGGAAAGTACCAGGTCGAACCCGAGTGGGAAAGGGACTCCGAGGAGCCGTCCCCATATGGCGGCGCGGCCAGGGTGGGGCCCGCGCCACCACGTGGGGACGCGCCCTCGTGCGCCTCCTCCACTCCGATTCGATCTCGTAATTTTTCATATTTTCTAAAAATAGCAAAAATATTGTTCGAAAAGTTAAACGCGGACTTTTTACTACCAAAACTATTACCTATTCGAAGTCGAACTCTGCAGAACTATCAATTTGATCTTTGATGAAAGTTTCCGGAGTCACCACTCGAATAACATCAACATCTTCATTATAAGAATCTCCAGAAATATAATGTTTGAGTCTTTGTCCATTCACCACTTGTGTGGCATCATCTTTTAGCGAAGCAATTTTTATTGCCCCTGAACGATACACCTCCACAATGACATATGGTCCTTCCCATTTTGAGAGTAATTTTCCTGCAAAAAATCTGAGACGAGACCGATACAATAGGACTTTATCTCCAACATTAAAATCTCTTTTAATAATTCTTCTATCATGCCATTTCTTAACTTTCTCCTTAAAAAGTCTAGCATTTTCATAAGATTCACTTCTCCACTCATCTAAAGAACTCAATTGTAGCAACCTTTTCTTACCGGCAAGTTTAAAATCTTTATTAAGTTCTCTTACAGCCCAATAAGCTTTGTGCTCTAGTTCTAAAGGTAAATGACAAGCTTTTCCATAAACCATTTTATAAGGAGACATACCCATAGGATTTTTATAAGCAGTTCTATAAGCCCACAACGCTTCCTTCAACTTACTAGCCCAATTTTTCCTAGATTTATTAATAGTCTTTTGCAAGATAGATTTAATTTCTCTATTTGATAATTTTACTTGCCCACTAGTTTGAGGATGATAAGCTGAAGCAATTCTATGATTAATACCATATTTAGCAAGAGTTTTTCTAAAACCACCATGAATAAAATGAGAACCTCCATCAGTCATAAGATATCTAGGTACTCCAAACCTAGGAAAAATAACATCTAAAAGCATTTTTAAAGAGGTCTCACCATCAGCACTTTTTGTGGGTATGGCTTCCACCCATTTAGTAACATAATCAACAGCAACAAGTATATGAGTGTTACCTTCTGAAGAAGGGAAAGGACCCATGAAGTTAAATCCCCAACAATCAAATGGCTCTAGATCCGAAGCAGATCCTGGCAGAAAACAGCTCGAAACAAAACACGACGAGAAAACGATATACGGACCTCCAGGGGTCCGAGAGATTATATAGCAAAAAATTTCACGACAGAAGGAAAGTACCATGTCGAACCAGAGTTGGAGAGGGACTCCGAGGGGCCGTCCTCATAGGGCGGCACGGCCAGGCTGGGGCCCGCGCCGGCCTATGGGGGCACGCCCTCGTGCGTCTCCTCCTCTCCGTTTCGATCTCATAATTTTTCATATTTTTCAAAAATAGCAAAAACATTGTCCGGAAAGTTAAACGCGGACTTTTTATTACCAGAATTGTTACCTATTCAAAGTCAAACTCTGCAGAACTGCAATTTGACCTTTAATGAAAGCTTCCGGAGTCACCACTCGAATAACATCAACATCTTCATTATAAGAATCTCCAGAAATATAGTGCTTGAGCCTTTGTCCATTCACTACTTGTGTGGCATCACCTTTCAGAGAACCAATCTTAATTGCCCCTGAACGATACACCTCCACAATGACATATGGTCCTTCCCATTTTGAGAGCAATTTCCCTGCAAAAAATCTGAGACGAGACCGATACAATAGGACTTTGTCCCCAACATTAAATTCTCTTTTGATAATTCTTCTATCATGCCATTTCTTAACTTTCTCCTTAAAAAGTTTAGCATTTTCATAAGCTTCACTTCTCCATTCATCTAGAGAACTCAATTGTAGCAATCTTTTCTTACCGGCAAGTTTAGGATCTTTATTTAGTTCTCTCACAGCCCAATAAGCTTTGTGCTCTAGTTCTAAAGGTAAATGACAAGCTTTTCCATAAACCATTTTATAAGGAGACATACCCATAGGATTTTTATAAGCAGTTCTATAAGCCCATAGTGCTTCCTTGAACTTACTAGCCCAATTTTTCTAGATTTATTAACGGTCTTTTCCAAGATAGATTTAATCTCTCTATTTGATAATTCTACTTGCCCACTAGTTTGATGATGATAAGCGGAAGCAATCCTATGATTAATACCATATTTAGCAAGAGTTTTTCTAAAACCACCATGAATAAAATGAGAACCTCCATCAGTCATAAGATATCTAGGAACTCCAAATCTAGGAAAAATAATATCTAAAAGCATTCTTAAAGAGGTCTCACCATCAGCACTTTTTGTGGGTATGGCTTCCACCCATTTAGTAACATAATCAACAGCGACAAGTATATGAGTGTTACCTTCTGAAGAAGGGAAAAGACCCATGAAGTCAAATCCCCAACAATCAAATGGTTCAATAACAAGAGTATAACTCATAGGAATTTCATTGCATCTGGAAATATTACCAACTCTTTGACATTCATCACAAGATAAAATAAACTTTTTGCATCTTTAAAGAGAGTTGGCCAATAGAAACCTGATTGTAGAACCTTTTGCGCGGTTCTATCTCCGGCGTGATGTCCTCCATAAACACTACCATGACACTTACTCAATATCTCTTGTTGTTCATATTCGGGAACACATCTTCGCATAATACCATCCACTCCTTCTTTATATAAGTGTGGGTCATCCCAAAAATAATGCCTCAAGTCATAAAAGAATTTCCTCCTTTGCTGAGCTGAAAAGGTTGGAGGCAAGTACTTGGAAACAATAAAGTTAGCATAATCAGCATACCAAGGACTATCTCGCGAGCTCACCTTTATTACAGCCAATTGTTCATTTGGAAAACTATCATTAACAGGAACAGGATCATAAGCAATATTTTCCAATCTAGACAAATTATCAGCAATAGGATTATCAGCACCCTTCCTATCTATAATATGTAAATCAAATTCTAGCAAAAGAAGCACCCATCTAATAAGCTTTGGCTTAGCATCTTTCTTTTCCATAAGGTACCGAATTGCAGCATGATCAGTATGAACTGTGACTTTTGAATCAACAATATAAGGTCTAAACTTGTCACAAGCAAAAACTACAGCTAATAACTCTTTTTCAGTTGTAGCATAATTTCTTTGAGCAGCATCAAGAGTTTTACTAGCATAATGAATAACATTCAATTTTTTATCTACTCGCTGTCCAAGAACAACACCTACAGCAAAATCACTAGCATCACACATGATTTCAAAAGGTAAATTCCAATTAGGAGGTTCAACTACAGGAGCAGTTGTTAAGGCTTTCTTTAGAGTTTCAAAAGCTTCCTTACAATCATCAACAAAAACAAAAGGTACATCTTTTTGAAGAAGATTAGTAAGAGGCTTTGAAATTTTAGAGAAATCTTTAATAAACTCCTATAAAAACCAGCATGACCAAGAATACTACGAATACCTTTAACATCCCTAGGATAGGGCATCTTCTCAATTGCTTCAACTTTAGCTCTATCAACTTCAATACCTCTCTCAGAAATTTTACGTCCCAATACAATTCCTTCATTAACCATAAAGTGGCACTTCTCCTAATTAAGAACAAGGTTAGTTTCTTCACATCTCTGCAAAACTTTATCAAGGTTTCGCAAACAATTATCAAAAGAATTCCCATAGACAGAAAAATCATCCATGAATACCTCTACAATCTTTTCACAAAAGCCATGAAAAATAGTAGACATGCATCTTTGAAAAGTAGCAGGAACATTACATAAACCAAAAGGCATACGCCTATAAGCATAAGTTCCATAGGGACAAGTGAAAGTGGTTTTATCTTGATCTTTAGCTTTAACAGCAATTTGTGAAAACCCAGAATAACCATCAAGAAAGCAGAAATGAGTATTTTTAGATAACCTTTCTAGCATTTGATCAATAAAAGGTAAAGGGTAATGATCTTTCTTAGTAACTTTATTAACCTTTCGAAAATCAATGCACATTCTATACCCTACAACTACTCTTTGAGGGATGAGCTCATCATTATCATTAGGTACAACAGTTATTCCTCCTTTCTTAGGAACACAATGCACAGGACTAACCCATCTACTATCAGCAATAGGATATATAATACCAGCTTCAAGAAGTTTCAATACCTCATTCCTTACCACATCCTTCATCTTAGGAATTAGACGACGCTGATGTTCAACAACAGGCTTTGCATCATCTTCCATGTTGATGGCATGTTGGCAAATAGAGGGAGAAATCCCCTTCAAGTCATCAAGAGTGTAGCCAATAGCTCCTCGGTGTTTCTTCAATATTTCCAATAATCTTTCTTCCTCAAAATCTGAAAGCTTAGCACTAATAATAATAGGATATGTTTTCTTATCATCAATATAAGCATACTTAAGATTATCAGGTAACGGTTTCAAATCAAAAACAGGATCTTCCTTTGGTGGTAGTGTTGTACCTAGATCTTCGACCGGTAAGTCATGTTTAAGAATGGGTTGACGAAGGAAAATTTCATCAAGCTCATTCCTTTCTTCCCTAAATACTTCACTCTCACGATCCTCCAAATATTGCTGCAAAGGATTATTAGGAGCAAGAGCAATAGATGCAAGCTGTTCAACTCTAAAATCATCATTAGGCAATTCAGCTTCATAAGGAACTTTGGCAAATTTAGAGAAATTAAACTCATAAGATTCACCAGCAAATTTAGTCACAATTTTCTCTTTATTGCAATCTATAATAGCTCCACAAGTATTTAGAAAAGGTCTACCAAAAATGATAGGACAAGTCTTACTAGCAGCAGAACCAAGTACCAAAAAGTCAGCAGGATATTTAATCTTACCACATAGAACTTCCACATCTCGAACAATACCAATAGGAGAGATAGTTTCTCTATTAGCTAGCCAAATAACCACATCAATATCTTCAAGTTCACAAGAACCAATTTCATGCATGATTTCCCTGTAAAGCTCATAAGGAATGGCACTAGAACTTGCACCAATATCGCATAAACCATAATAACAATGATCACCAATTCCAACAGAGAGCATAGGAACACTAGCTTTCCTAGACTTACTAGGATGTGAAACAATATTAGAAACATCTTCACAGAAAATGATGTGACCATCTTCTACATTTTCAGTCACAAGGTCTTTAACTATTGCAACAGTAGGTTCAACATTTATTTGCTCCTCAGGTTCTATAGGTTTCTTTGCACTTTTGTTAACCACACTAGTTATAACAGAATACTCCTTCATTTTAGCAGCAAAAGGAATTTTTTCAATATAAGCTTCAGGAAGAATGTGATCAACAGTTTTAACTTCAATACATTTACCTATAGGTGAATCAGTTTTATCTTTGTAAGGTTCATGATACTTATTAAAACTCTTCCTAGGCAATTCAAAATGAGAGGCAAAAGCTTTATAAAAATTTGCAACAACTTGAGAGTCAAGACCATAAGTAGCACTCATATTTCAAAATTTATCAGTATCCATGAAAGTTTCAATGCATTCATAATCATAATTTATACCTGACTCTCTACCTTTGTCGTTCTCCCATCCTTCAGTATTCTCCTGAATCTGATCAAGAAGGTCCCATTTAAACTCTTCTTTGTTGCGCGTGAATGATCCAGAACAAGTAGTATCCAGCAAGGTTTTATCTTGAAAAGAAAGTCTTGCATAGAAATTATCAATGATGATATTACCAGGAAGCTCATGAATGGGGCATTTGAGCATTAAAGACTTCAATCTCCCCCATGCTTGGGCAATACTCTCTCCATCATGAGGCCAGCAATTATATATGCGGTTTCGGTCTTTGTGAATTTCACTTGGAGGATAGAATTTAGAATAAAATAGAGGCATAATATCCTTCCAATCAAGAGAATGCCCATTCTTTAGCAGTTTATACCAATGCGCCGCTTTACCAGACAGCGACATAGAGAATAGTTTCTTCCTAACTTCATCCATAGAAATACCTGCACACTTGAATAACCCGCATAATTCATGTAAAAACAGTAAATGATCTCCAGGATGGACAGTTCCATCCCCTTCATAGCAGTTATCCACAATACGTTCAATAATTTTCATAGGTATTTTATATGGAATCACTTTCTCACCTGGCGCCTCATCCACTACCTTTGCAGTAGTAGTAGATTTTCCAAATAGGAATTCAAGAGAAGATCTCTCCATAATGAATTATAGCAGCAGGCAGAAATAAAAACAGCACGTACAGTAAAAGTTTTCCTTACCAATTCCACTTACCAATAGCGCTTCACTCCCCGGCAACGGCGCCAGAAAATAGTCTTGATGACCCACAAGTATAGGGGGTGTATCGTAGTACTTTCGATAAATAAGAGTGTCGAACCCAACGAGGAGCAGAAGGTGTTGACAAGCAGTTTCGATGAAGGATTCACTGTAAGGGATGAAGCCTGCTACCCGCATGGGTAGCTACACACCCATGGTGAATACCAATATGCAAGCCATATTAACTTGTTTTAGCTCGGTTTCCTAGTAGAACGTGAAATTCTAGTGTACAAAAGTGGTTTCCGGATTTTGATTTGAACTTTTTTTTGTCAAAGTCAACTCTGTATTCATAAAGTCAACGCAAAATACATTGGTGAGTTGACTTTGATCAAAAAATATTCATATCAAAATTCGGAAACCACTTTTGTACACTAGAATTCCATGTTCTACTAGGAAACCGAGCTAAAACAAGTTAATATGGCTTGCATATTGGTATAGTGCATGGGTGTGTAGCTACCCATGCGGGTAGCAAATGCACTCTCATGAAGCGAAAGCACTAGACTAAATTCCCGTGTCTCCTCAAGAACGTTTGGTCATCATAAGTAAACAAACCGGCTTGTACTTTGTGCTAAAAAGGATTGGGCCACTTGCTGCAATTATTATTCTCGCATTTTACTTACTTGTATTTTATTTATCTGCTATATCAAAAGCTCCTGAAAACTTGTCTGTGAGCATTTACAGTGAAGAGACACGGGAATTTAGTCTAGTGCTTTCGCTTCATATAGTTGATTAATCTTCATTGTTTTGATAAGTGTTGTGTGGGTGAACCTATGCTAATGCACCGCCCTTCCTAGGACTAATACATACTTGTGATTAAACCCCTTGCAAGCATCCGCAAATACAAGAAAGTGATTAAGATAAATCTAACCACAACCTTAAACTCTGAGATCCCGCTATCCCTCATGCATCGATATACCAACGGGGTTCAGGTTGCTGTCACTCCGGCAACCCCACAATTAGCAAATGAATACAAGATGCATTCCCCTAGGCCCATAAAGGTGAAGTGTCATGTAGTCGACGTTCACATGACACCACTAGAAGAATAACACCACAACTTAAATATCAAACCATTAAATATTACTCAACATAGTTCACTACTAACATTTAGACTTCACCCATGTCCTCAAGAACTAAACGAACTACTCACAAGACATCATATGGAACATGATCAGAGGTGATATGATGATGGATAACAATCTGAACATAAACCTTGATTCAATGGTTTCACTCAATAGCATCAATAACAAGGAGTAATCAACACTGGGAGAGTTTCGAAATACTCAAGATTCAACCCTAGATGTTACAGCGGAGACAAGGTGCAGCGGTGGAGATGACGGTGTCGGTGGTGGAGATGATGATGATGATGATGATCCCAATGAAGTCCAGCTCGATGACGGTGACGATGGCGACGATTTCCCCCCTCCGGGAGGGAATTTCCCCGGCAGATTTCTGCCTGCCGGAGAGCTCTTTTCTCTCTGGTGTTTTCCGCCTCGAGGAGGCGGCGATGACTATCCTCGATGTTCTTCCGCACCTTTGGGTTTCTGGGAGATGAAGTACGCGAAAGAGCGATGGCCGAGGGGGTCGTGGGCCCCCTCCCCACATGGCGGCGCGCCGGCATTGGTGGCCGCGCCGGCCCATGGGGAGGGCCCATGGCGGCCCTCCTCGGCCTCCCCTTTTGGCTGGCTCCGTCATTTGGAAAAATAGGAGCTTCGGTATATTTTCTGTCAATTGTTGATCTTCAGAAATATTGTATCCTGACGGTGCTTGTTGTGGGTATACTTTATGAGTATATCAACGACATGGCCTAGATCCGGCAAGCCCGGGTGGCCCACAGATGGTGATGTGGCATGCGGCCCATCGGGCGGCCCAGTTGCTGTAGATCCTGAAGGATGAAGTCCAGCCCAGGAACAGGAAGCCGGATCCCAACCGACCTACGAAGGAGGCCGGATCCGTGAAGGCCCATGAAGTATCAGGATCCAGCACGTTCTTAGAGGAAGGCGGATCCTTGACGTACACGGCAAGACGTTGTACCGTAGTTAGGAAACTTGTATTCCGGCTAGGACTCTCCGTGTAAACCCTAGATCCATGCGCCTTTATAAGCCGGATCCCGGGAGCCCTAGAGGCACAACCACAACTCATTGTAACAACACGAAAGCGCCCAGATAATTTCAGACAAGCAGCAGTAGGCCCTGTCCTCGTGCAGGTGTTCCAAAGCTGGGTAAATTGCGTACCACCGTCCCGAGTGCACTCCGCCCTATGGCCCCTACTTCTTCTCCCCCTCGTGAGGATCCCTCCTCCGAGGTACCGTCGAATAGGCAACGACAGTTGGCGCCCACCGTGGGGCCTGTGGCGTCTGGAGGCCGGAACCGGGAGGGTTCTACCTTCGGAGGCATCGGCGACACCGTCGCCGTGGGGTGCGTCAAGTACGCCGGAAACTTCCCGATCATCCCGGAGGACGAGTGCTGGATTCCGGCCAAGACAAACCCCGTCAAGCTCTCCATCATCCCGATCGGTGGGATACACATCTTCATTGGCGAGACCGTCGATTCCGACGGAAACACACAGGTAAGTAACGCTGACGTGACCGCCGCTGAGCCGGACGCAGTCGCGAAGATCCGATCTGAGTCGTAGGAACTTCCTAAGGGAGATTCCGCCTTAGATCTGGAAAAAACAAAGCCCACCCAATCCGCCCCTGAGCAGGAAACAAAGGTGGAGGACCAATGCAGATCCGCCTGGGTCTCCCAGGTGTTAGAGAAGCAAAGGTGTCACTTCGTGCACTTCATAGCCCATACCGCAGGAGCCGCCCCTCAAGAAGCCGGAGCTGGCCCCGTGCAGGTTGAGGCACTGGAAAACGGCGACGCTCCGGATCAGCAGGAGGCTGTCGGAGAAAGTGACGCCCCGGGTGAAGATTCGATCCTGGGCAACCTCAGCCCAACTTCCGATGATTCCTCCTCCATGGACACGGAAGAGTTCAACCGTAAGTTAGAAGAACTCGGAGGCGGTGAGCAACCTGACGTAGATTCCGCCCAGCCTATGCAGGTTCTCGCAACCGTGGCACCGCTGGATCAGCAGGAACGCGAAGATGAAAACACCTCCTCCAACCCAGGACCGTCCAATGCAGGATCTCCGTTAGATCGGGAACGACCGCACCAGGACGTCTTATCCCCAGAAGAGATAGTTGCGCAAGCACTGTAACATCCCAAATTTTAAAACAAAGAGAAAATGAATTTCCTTGTTCCAAAAATGAGAACCAACAAAAACTTTTCCTACATTGGGTGCTATGCATAGTGCTCATACTTAGTATTTGTGTTTTGCCATGATGAGTGTTATTATGCTTATGTGCTAAACCCTAAAACCCTAAAGTGATCAAGTGAAGATCACCAACCAAATAAAATAAAAGAGAAAGAAATCAAATAAGAAAAACCTTAAACCCTAACATTCTCAAAAATCATTTTGATCTATTTTGAGAAACCAAAATAAAAGAAAAGACATATGCGGGCATATAGCCCTAATAGGTAAATCTTGAACCCTACCTTTCTTATTTTTGTTAAATAGTGGTGAACCCTGGTGAACCCCACTAAACCCTAAACCTCATCTCTCTAGACACAAATCTTTGAAAAACAAAATAAAAAGAGGTGATCTTAAATAAGAAAAAGGCATATGCAAGCCTATGGCTACTTTTTGCAAATGCTCCAACTTTGAGTGTTGACCTTGGTAGATGTTTTGAAATACATCAACACACTCAACAAAGTACTTACCAACCAATTCAAGTGAGAACTAAAATAAAATCGAACATATGCATAGAGGTATATGTGGCACTTAGCCAAAATATTAAATCTTGACCTAGGCACTCACATTGTCCTAAAATGGTGTGAACCTTTTACCCAACTTAATCTAACACCAAATACACCTCACTCTTGTCAAAATGAAGCAAAGAAAAATAAAAGAATAAGAAGTAGAAAATCACAAAACCCTCACATATGGTTTATGCCATTTTTACAAATCTTTGACCTAGACCATTTTGGCCTTCACCATTAGTTGTTTTATGTTACTAAACATTTATTACAACTTTTGGAATCAAAGAAACATAAATCAAATCAAATTTAAACTCAATTTGAGAACACATAGAATAATGGTCAAATCTGTCTTTTATAATCTGGTCACTACTTTGAGCCCCTCTATCTCAAGTTTTTCAAACTAAACTTTCCCAATTCTTTGCAGGTCATCCAAGAGGACATCAAGATGAACATTTTTTGTAAAGACAACCATGCCAAATTCACTTTGGATCAAAAGCTATGCTCATGCAAAGTTAGGACTTTTTAACATGTGCAACAATCTCACATTTTGCAAATTTGCATTTCTTTGATTTTTAAAATTCCACCACCACTTGTATTTGTCTCTGGTCATTTGCAATCTATCCAAATGAACCATTTTCAAATTTTGGAACCACATGAGCTCAACCAATTTTGGCAAGATTTGTAATTTTCAAATATGGAACAAATCCAAAACACTATTTGGCATAGTGTTGGCCTAACCCTAAGTGCACACTCCACTCTAACCTGTCCCCTGGTTCCCTCTCTAACTCATGCATGTATAGGAGCCCAAGGAGAAACCGTAAGGAGGCAAGGACATGGCCATGCCGGCCATGGACACCACGGCGAGCCAACCCTTCCTCTCTTCTTCTCTGGCCACGGCCACCGTGTCCAGTACCTCCACCTCACCACCCTAGCACCACCTAGCACCGCCACGGTCGTGGAGAACGCCGACAGCTGCCGGAGATCGCGCGCCCAGATCACCCAGACCATGCCGATGACGTCGCGCGGGTACGCCCAAGGACGCGCACTGGACACGCGCCGCGCCACCACCTCGCTCACGCCCTGGACCTCCTCTCGACGCGTGGAGCATCGCCGCACATTCCCAAAGCCGCCAGACACGCTCTTGACCGCGACCCTTGCCCGCCGCCGCCAGAGACGACGACGCAATCCCGCCTCGGCCGCGCCAGTACGCGCCATTGCCCGACCATCGTACACCTCGCCGTACCGCGCCATTAATGCTCACAGTACAGCCATGACGTTGCCTACCTCCTGCGCACCTTCCTCGCCCCTTCGCCGCTTTGGAATGACGACATCGCCGTTGACCTCACCCGCGCCTCACGGCACCCTTCTGCGCCTATAAAAGGAGGCCTCCCCTCGACGATCTAGGCACACCAGCACCATCCCCTCCCTCCTCTGAGCCTCCTCGCACCCTCTCCCCTCAACATTGCGCACCACCGCCGCTCAATTGCACCATCGCCGCCCGTGCTCCGCCGCAGAAGCCGCCGGAGCTAGAAGCCACCCCAGGACCTGCGACTTGTTCGAGAAGCACCGCCGTCATCGACAACCTCCTCCTGCCTCGTCGCCGACCCTCGCCGGAGTCCCTGCTCGCCGCCGACCCCCTACTCCGCCGTGCCAGCAGCTCCCCTCTCCCCGACGACGATGACTCCCCACCGTCGGATCCGCGTCTAATCGCACGGCCACCATCAAACGGTACCGCTTCGGGTGTTATGACTCGCTGACCGGTGGATCCCACTGTCAGACAGCCCACGCGTGCGTGGACGCGTGGTGGGCTGGACGTGGGCCGTTTTAATTCAATTCGGCCCAACTCAGTTTCCCGCCGGCCCTTTTATTCAAATCTCGTTTAATTAAATTCAACTCAATTTCAATACTGGCCCCAACTTTGAAAATCCATAGAATCTGTTTGGCTTGGCCAAATTTAACAAACTTGATGTTGTTGGAAAGCTACTGAAAAGATCTACAACATGGCACTGGTCTCACTGTGAGATCTGTTGTAGAATTACAGCGACAAAAAGATTAAGTCAGGGACTTTTGCACATTCAAATAAATCTTAAAAATCAACCACTTTGAATTTTGAAGTAAATCTAATTGCTATAATTCACATTTCACTTACACTAATTGTTTATGCAAAAATATGGTATGGTTACTTTGAATGATCATGGCCTAGCTTAATTAAAGGACTATGTGGCTATTTCTAGTCAAAGATATTGTCCAAAACTATTAATAAATCACATGGGAGTTTTTCTCTCATTTAAATCTTGTCGTGAACAATTCAAAATGAGGTAAAGACTCTGGTCATTTAGGTCTCATATGAATTGTTTAATGATATTAAATCTTTACCATATTAGGATTAAATTGTATGAGGTGCTTCACCTCATTTAAATCATTTTCTTAAATGATGAGTATGAAGAGGTTGACTTAGTCAACCTAGGTCATATATTATTCATAAGAGAAATTAAATCTTAATAAGATAATGAGAGGAAATTATTTCTCTAAGTAATTAAAAGTAACACCTTAATTAGTATGAGAGGAAATTATTTTTCTTAAATAAGAAAACAACACATCTACCCACTTAATAGTAAGGTGTGATGATAGTTTAATTTGTGTAAAGTATATGAGGTGTTTCACTTCATTTAAATCTTGTCCCAGGTACTTTCATATGAAGTTTGGACCCCTGGTCAAATGCTCTCATATGAAATACTTGGAGATTTTAAATCATTTGTAGAAGTGTTAAATAGTATGAGGTATCTCTGCCTCATTTAAATCATTTTCTCAAATGATGAAGATGAATGGTTGACTTAGGACAACCTGAATTCATGAGTGATTGTTTGAGAAATTAAATCTTAAAGAAGATTCAATGAGAGGAAATTATTCCTCAAGAACTATATGGAAACTATCATTTACATATGAAATGAGGGGAAATTATTTTTCCTCAAGCAAGACCACCAATGCACCAATTTGTATTAATTGTGTGAATAGAATAGTTTGTGTGAATACATGTGATGTTTAGAATAGCCAATGAATGGCTTGGTGATTGTATCCTCGTATTCGTGTATAGACGCTAGTACCGGAGAATACCAGGAAGAGGAAGGATTCTACCCAGAAGAAGAAGAGCACTTTGATCACCTCAACCACCAAGGCAAGCTATACTCTTGCAAGCTAACACCATTTGCAAGTTCTATTGTTGCAAGATAATACTCTTGGAAAGTGCAAAGCTCACCATGAGCAAGGCATTACCCATTTACTTTATGTTCATGATCCTATTGCCCAGTTTTACTTTAAAAGCTTTACTTACTTTTGTTTTATCAAAGTACTTTTTGATTTATGAATTACTTGGTTAGTATTGGATTAGTACAAGAGTGTCAATGTTAGCCTAGAAGCAGAGCAAATTACTTAGCACCCCTCATACCTAGATGCTAGTGCTAAATTAAACTTGACTACTTTAGATGGGAATATGTGTTTGTGAAATGATGATGGTGAAAACCTTGGAATGAGGAATCATTTCCATTGAAAGACTTTGAAGGTGAATATGACATGAATTTGACTTGGGGAATTTTACAAAAGCTGATGGTTGGGTTCGGATGCGATACCATTCCAATTTTACAAGTACCCCCACAATACCTGATTATGGGTAAGGGCTTAACTGGAAATTTATGTGCTTTAGTATGGGTTCCCTCTAAACAAGCGTCATAGGGGTTATGCCGAGGCTGCCTCCGTTGAATGTGAACTGGTGTGAAATGACGTGAAATGTGGTGAATGTCCGGCCCAAGCCCTGTGCAGTTCCCAGGCTGACAGTTTGTCTTCACTGGGAGGCCAAGCTCATGGGGAGAGATGCCTATACTAGGGTATGTAAGTGAAAGGTTATGGTTGGTAGTCCGCACACGGAGTGTGATAAATCAGGGCCAGTTAACCCGGACGGATTATTGCAAATGTTGTGGCACAAGTGTACGACCTCTGCAGAGTGTAGAACTATTCGAATAGCCGTGTCCACGGTTATGGACGGTTGGAAAGGCCATACTGTTCCGTCATCAGAACTTCTCAAAAAAAGTGACATGTGAAGGGTGACTTGTGATTTGAACTTGAAATGGTGACTTTGACTTGAAACACAACTGAGTTGTGGGAATGACACTAATGTTCCCACTTGAGTTAGTTAGCACTTGAAAAATCTTTATTTCAAATACTTGTGAACTAAAATTGGCTTTATGCAAAAGAAACTAGAGCTTAGCATCCCCCTTGCAAGAATTGCTAGTACTTACATTAGTATTAGTTTGCGAGTACTTTAAAGTACTCACGGCTTTGTCCCTGGCTATTCAAATGGCCAGACTATGAAGAGGAGCAGCAATATGAAGATGATGGACAGCAGGACGTCTACGACAACTAGGACTACTCCTGACGTCAAGCGTTGGCCTGTGGACTATAGAGTCCCCTTCTATTTACGCTTCCGCTATGTATTTGTGATGTGTGTTGAAACAATAGTTCAACTATTATTGTAATATTGGATCATGTGATCTATTTGTAAGACGACTATGATATGTAATGAATGATGACTTATGATATTCAACTGTTATGTCTCGCAACAACAATATTCCTGGGATTGCGATGTATGGCATAACAAGCATCTGGACTTAAAAATCCGGGTGTTGACAAGCACGCATGGATTTAGTCGCGCAGTCTGATGTCCTCAACAAACCCATAACCCCTGGAAACGCCGCAGATCCGGAGGCTTTAGAGGCCACAAGAAAGGAGATGCTGGCCACCGCCAAGAAGTTCGCCAATACCGCAACTGCGATATTGGATGAAAGGAGAGAAGCTGCAAACTTGATGGATCACTTTGAAAGACAGGATCGCGAAATCACCGAATCACTCGCACACGTCAAGCAGATGAGGAAAGAGTGGGAGGTGAAAATGACCTATGCACAGGCGGAGGCTGATAGAATCGTTAGAGAAGCCATCCCTCCCCGCAGGATCAACTTCGCAACCCCTGCAGAGCAGCAACCGCTCGCAACTCCAAAGGATAACATGCAGAAGGCTGCGGAGCTCCTGGAAAAGAAGGACGAGGAAATTGATATCAACTACGTCCGCAAGCTTGTTGCTTCGGCAATGCAGCAGCAAAGCAAGGCAGATACTTCGCGCAAGTTGGAATCCAATCCGGATCAATGTATACCTACCGCGCAGAAGGACACCCACGTCAATCGCCATCCCGATGATGAATCGCGCACCGGATCCATGGAGCGCAGAAGAAAAGCAAGAGAACACCCAAATCCAATCCCTGTGCCATCAAAGACACCCCCGTCAGATCCGAAGAAGGGAAAGGATGCAATGTACGCTGGCAGGAACAAGTACCGGAATCCGTCACCTCCACCTAACGGGTACCCGCGTCCTCCGCCTCCTCGCCGCCGCAGTCCAGCCGGAAACACCAGGCCCCATGGGGCCGGTGGAATCAACATCCGCAACAACATGCCGCTGCCGAGAACCAGGGAGCGTACGCGGCACCACGTCGGAACCAGAACAACGATCGCGAGCCTGAGCCCAGGAGGAGCCAGAACGCGGAACGTGAGCCGAAGCCCCGCCGAAGCCGGAACGACGGGGGAGACTATCACCAAGGTGAAGGTAGCCAGCGGAGCCGGAGCGAGCCACGGGAAGACCGCCGGGAATCCGAGGGCGGAAGCCAAAAATCTTACAGGCCCCCTTGCAGGTCTCCTTCGCCACCACCAAGTGGAGGAGGGGGAGGCGGTGGCCGGAGATCTCGCTCTCGCTCAAAAACCCCTGGCGGCGGTCCACGCGATGCCCGAGAACGCCTCAATGAGTACAAGACGGATTACATCGGCCCAAACTTCTTTGGCAGGATGATTCGAGAGGAACCAAAGCCAAGGATGAACCTCAAGCTACCCGGAAACCTGAAGAATTATGATGGCACAGAAAGGCCGGATACCTGGATTGAGGATTACTATAATGCAGTAACCTTTGCCGGAGGAACCCCTAATATTGCCTGCCGCATGCTTCAGCTGTACCTTGTAGGTCCAGCCCGGATCTGGCTCAGCGACCTCGAGAAGAACTCCATCTTTTGCTGGTTTGACCTGAAGAACGCCTTCGAGAAACACTTCAGGGGCACCTACAAGAGACCTGCCACAACAAGCGACCTACAGGCATGTATCCAGAAGAAGGGTGAAACATCAAGGAGCTTCCTCACCCGGTGGTTGCAAACCAGGAACGAGTGCGAGAACGTTGATAACCGCACATCAATGCACGCCTTTATTGGTGGGTTGCAGAGAGGAGGACTGCTGCGGCACAAGTTAACTTGCTTGGTCAACGCAAACAAACTGACTTTGGATGACATGATCACCATCGCCAGCGATCATACTGCCACCGATGACGACGCAGGCGGAGATCTAGCAGCTACAGCAATTCCCCTGCATCAGCAAAATAAGAACCGTGATAACGGTAGCAGCAGCGGCACCAAGCGGAAAAATCCCCCTGATGACCAAAGGAGTGTCGGATCCGACTTGATCGCCATGGCCTTCCAGCGCGGGGGCCAAGGAGGCGGAAGAGGCCGCGGCCGCGGAGGCGGAGCCGGAAGGGGCCAGCAGCGTGGCGATGAGGTCACCGGTGCCGGAACCCGCGCCCCCCAAACTTATGAAGAGTACAGAGACATGCCTTGCCTGGCCCATCTGGATCCGGCTACAGGGAAGTCCACTCACACCAACCGCAACTGCAAGTGGGTCAATGATCTCAAATCTGACCCGGAAGCAGGATACAAGAGAGCCCGGAAGCACCGCCCACGTGGCAAAGGAGGCAAGGGCAAGAACAAGGACAAAGAGGAAGACAGTTCCGAGGCGATGGATGAGGATGATGCTTCGCCGGATCCCAAAGTCGGATCCGCAGCTAAACCCAACCCCTTCGATAAAAAGAGTGCGGGCGCGTACCACACCTTCCTTGGAACTCCAACAGTCCGAGCAAGCAAATCAGCACTCCGCATCCTGAACGCCACAGTTCCCGCGGTGCCGCAGTATGTCAGGTGGTCGGAAACTCCGTGTACGTTTGATAGGAAGGATCATCCTACTGTCATTCCGAAAGAGTGCTATGCCTTGGTTGTGAGTCCCCGCATCGACGGGTATGATTTCTCCAAGTGCCTCATGGACGGCGGAGCCAGCCTGAACATCATGTACCTAGAAACTCTGGACCAGATGAACCTTACCAAGGAACATCTCAAACACAGCACCACTGAATTTCATGGTGTGGTTCCGGGTAAAAAGGCAAATTCCTTGGGCAGCATCAGACTTCCCATGGCCTTCGGCGATGCAAATAATTTCCGCGAAGAGATGATCATGTTTGAGGTCGTGCCCTTCAAGAGCTCCTACCACGTCATTTTCGGCAGGCCCACCTACCACAAGTTTCACGCAAGAGCGTGCTACATCTACAACAAGCTCAAGATTCCAGGTCCAAAAGGTATGATTACCGTATCCGGAGACTACAAGAAGGCTCATGAATGCGAGTTAGGCGAAGCCACCTTCGCAGAGTCTGTGATATCTGGAGAGGAGCTGCAAGGCTACAGAGCCGCGGTGGATCCGACTGAGATGCAGACCACCAAGAAGCAGATCTCCGAACAGAAGACCTCTTTCAAGGCCGCGATAGAAACCAAGAAGCACGGCCTCATCGTCGGCGACAGCTCTAAGCAGGTTTCAGTCGGAGCCAACATGGACCCCAAATAGGAAGATGCGCTCGTCGAGTTCCTCCGCGCTAACATGGATATCTTCGCATGGCAACCTTCTGACATGTCCGGAGTACCTAGGGAACTCGCCGAGCACTACCTCAACATAAATCCAGGGGCTAAACCGGTGAAGCAAGCTATGCGACGCTTTGGAGATAAGAAGCGCCGCGCCATAGGAATGGAAATAGCAAAGTTACTAGAGGTAGGTTTTGTAGTAGAAGTTATCCATACTGATTGGGTCGCAAATCCCATCCTTGTACCCAAAAAGAACACTGAAATACTAAGAATGTGAATCGATTACTCCGTCTTGAATAAGCATTGTCCGAAGGATCCGTTCCCCTTGCCGCGCATTGACCAAGTCATTGATTCGACGGCAGGGGCGGAACTTCTGTGTTTTCTTGACGCATATTCCGGGTATCATCAGATCCGAATGAAGAAGTCTGACCAGAAGGCGACCTCGTTCATCACCCCCTTTGGCACTTACTGCTATGTCACCATGCCCTTTGGTTTGAAAAATGCAGGTGCCACCTACCAACGTACGATACAGCGGTGCCTGAAGGACCAAATTGGCCGGAACGTGCATGCTTACGTCGACGACATCGCGGTCATGACCCGGAAAGGATCCGACTTGATCAGCGATCTCATAGAAACCTTTGAGATTCTCCGTCGGTACAAGATGATGTTGAATCCGCTGAAGTGCGTCTTTGGCGTTCCAGCCGGAAAACTCCTTGGCTTCATTGTCTCTCACAGAGACATTGAGGTTAACCCGGAAAAAATCAAGGCAATCCTGTGTATCAAAAGGCCAACTTGTCTCAAAGATGTGCAACGACTAACTGGTTGTGTAGCAGCAATCAGTAGGTTCATTAGCCGTCTTGGCGAGAAGGCGCTTCCTTTGTACAAGCTGCTGAAGAAAACAGACAAATTTGTCTGGGACGACGCAGCAGATGCATCACTTCAGGGATTGAAAGAAATACTCACCTCTCCACCTATCCTAGAAGCTCCGGAAGAGTCAGAGCCCATGCTCCTTTACCTGGCAGCCACCAACAAAGTCATCAGTCTCGTCATCGTGGTGGAGCGAATGGAAGAAGGTCACGAATACGGAGTCCAAAGGCCTGTCTATTACATTAGCGAGGTACTGATGGAATCCAAGCAAAGATATCCTCACTTTCAGAAGCTAGCCTACGGCGTGTTCCTAGGTAGCAGGAAGCTGAGACACTACTTCCAAGAGCACCCAGTAACAGTTGTGAGCAAAGCTCCGCTGTCGACGATTCTCAACAATGCTGACGCAACAGGACGCACAGCAAAATGGGGCATCGAGTTATCCACCTTCGACATCTCTTACAAAGCCAGGACTGCGGTTAAATCCGAAGTCTTGGCAGATTTCGTCGCAGATTGGACAGAAGCTCCGGATGCAAATCTGGAGCCGGAACCAGAAACATGGGTCATGCACTTCGATGGATCCAAGCAGCATCAAGGCTCAGGAGCCGGAGTCACCATGAAGTCCCCTACCGGAGAAGAACTGCAGTACGTTCTGCAGATTCACTTCGAAGCTACAAACAATATGGCGGAATACGAGGCTCTACTACACGGTCTGCGCATCGCTAAGGAAATTGGGATCAAGCACATAATTTGTTGCGGAGATTCCGATCTGGTGGCACAACAAGTAGCCGGAACCTGGAACGCCAGAAAGTCCGTCATGGCGGCTTATAGAGATGAAGTTGACGAGATCGCCAAGTGCTTCCTCGGATACGAAGTAAAGTACGTCAGGCGAGACGATAACGCAGCGGCAGATATGCTATCCAAGCTCGGATCCGGCAGAAAACCAATTCCGCCTGGTATTTTCCTGGAGCATCTATGGATACACTCGGTGAAGGGAGCTAACCCGGAGAATCCAAAAGTGGCAGTATCTCCGGCAAAGGAAGTGATGGTCATCATTCCGGCCTGGACGCTGATGTCTACGCACGCTTCTATTCCTGTAGACAGTGTTGGGCCTCCAAGAGCAGAGGTTTGTAGAACAGCAGCAAGTTTCCCTTAAGTGAATCACCCAAGGTTTATCGAACTCAGGGAGGTAGAGGTCAAAGATATTCCTCTCAAGCAACCCTGCAATTACGATACAAGAAGTCTCTTGTGTCCCCAACACACCTAATACACTTGTCAGATGTATAGGTGCACTAGTTCAGCGAAGAGATAGTGAAATACAAGTAATATGGATGAATATGAGTGGTAATAGCAATCTGAAATAAAGATGGCAGCAAGCAAACATGTAACAGAACTTGTTGGAAACGGTGTTTCAATGCTTAGAAACAAGGCCTAGGGATCATACTTTCACTAGTGGACACTCTCAACAATGATCACACAAATAAATAACTTCTCTTCTCTTATGCTACTTTCAAAGACCCTATTGTTGGATAAAAAACACCATTCATTGTGTAGGGCTACGAGAGCACCCTCAAGCCGGAGTAAACAAGCTCCACAACGTCATAAAGGAATCACACACGATGCAAACACTGTCACTGTCACACCATGGAGAGTAATTTCGGAGTTCATATTAAAGTAACCTCTAGAGTGCATAGTAATAGTTAACTTCATAATCTACAAGAGATCACAATCATAACCTACGCCAAGTACTACATGATGCACACACTGTCAACATTACATCATGAAGGAGGAATAGACTACTTTAATAACATCACTAGAGTAGCACATATATTAATAGTGATACAAAGCTCATGATCGCATAAAGATCACATGGGAGAGAGAGATGAACCACATAGCTACCGGTACAGCCCTTAGCCTCGGGGTAGAACTACTCCCTCCTCATCATGGGAGACAGCGATGGCGATGAAGATGGCGGTGATGTCGATGGAGATGACTCCGGGGGCAATTCCCCGTCCCGGCGGCGTGCCGGAACAGAGACTTCTGTCCCCCGAAATGGAGTTTCGCGATGGCGGCGGCGCCCCTGGAGTCTTTCTGGAGTTTCGTCAATTGGTGTTGGGTTTTTAGGTCACGAGAGATTATATAGGCGAAGAGGCGGAGTCGGAAGAGTCCCGAGGGGCCCACCCCATAGGGTGGGGCGGCCACCCCTCTGGCCGCGCCGGCCTATGGTGTGGAGGCCCTGGGCCTCCCCCTGGCTTGCCCTTCTGGCTCCATAAGTCTTCCGGTGAAATAGAATTTCTGTGATTTTTCTGGATTTTTCTGAGCACTTTGGTTTTTGGGTCTTTTCTGCAATAAACAGACATAATAAACAGAAACTGGCACTGTGGCATCTTCTTAATAGGTTAGTCCAATAAATGCCATAATATGATATAAAGTGCATATAAAACATGTGAGTATTGTCATAAAACTAGCATGGAACATAAGAAATTATAGATACATTTGAGACGTATCAAGCATCCCCAAGCTTAGTTCCTACTTGCCCTCGAGTAGGTAAACGATAACAATGATAATTTTTGAAGTGACATGCTATCATAATCTTGATCAATACTATTGTAAAGCATATGAAGTGAATGCAGTGATTCGAAGCAATGGTAAAGACAATGATTAAACAACTGAATCATATAACGAAGACTTTTCATGAATAGTACTTTCAAGACAAGCATCAATAAGACTTGCATAGGAGTTAACTCATAAAGCAATAAATTCTTAGTAGAAAGTTTTGAAGCAACACAAAGGAAGATATAAGTTTCAGCGGTTGCTTTCAACTTCAACATGTATATCTCATGGATAATTGTCAACACAAAGTAATATGATGAATGCAAATAAGCAAGTATGTAAGAATCAATGCACACAGTTGACACAAGTGTTTGCTTCTAAGATAGAAAGAAGTAGGTAAACTGACTCAACATAAAGTAAAAGAATGGGCCCTTCGCAGAGGGAAGCATGGATTACTATTTTTGTGCTAGAGCTTTTATTTTGAAAACATAGAAACAATTTTGTCAACGGTAGTAATAATTCATATGCGTTATGTATAAGACATCTTATAAGTTGCAAGCCTCATGCATAGAATACCAATAGTGCTCGCACCTTGTCCTAATTAGCTTGGATTAACATGGATTATCATTGCATAACATATGTTTCAACCAAGTGTCACAAAGGGGTACCTCTATGCCACCTATACAAAGGTTCAATGAGATAAATCGCATTTGATTTCTCGTTTTTAATAAATCTCAACCATGGACATCCATACCGGGACAACATAGAAAACAGATAATGGACTCCCCTTTCATGCATAAGCATTCAACAACAGATAATATTCTCATAAGAGATTGAGGATTAATGTCCAAACTAAAACTTCCACCATGATTCATGGCTTTAGTTAGCGGCCCAATGTTCTTCTCTAACAATATGCATACTCAAACCATTTGATCATGAAAATCGCCCTTACTTCAGACAAGACGAATATGCATAGCAACTCACATGATATCCAACAAAGGTGTAATAGTTGATGGCGTCCCCAGAAACATGGTTACCGCTCAACAAGCAACTTATAAGAAATAAGATACATAAGCTACATATTCAGAACCACAATAGTTTTTAAAGCTATTTTCCCATGAGCTATGTATTGCAAAGACAAGGAATGAAATTTTAAAGGTAGCACTCAAGTAATTTACTTTGGAATGGCAGAGAAATACCACGTAGTAGGTAGGTATGGTGGACACAAATGCATAGTTTTTGGCTCAAGGATTTGGATGCACGAGAAGTATTCCCTCTCAGTACAAGGCTTTGGCTAGCAAGGTTGTTTGAAGCAAACACAAGTATGAACCGGTACAGCAAAACTTACATAAGAACATATTGCAAGCATTATAAGACTCTACACTATCTTCCTTGTTGTTCAAACACTTCACCAGAAAATATCTAGACTCTAGAGAGACCAATCATGCAAACCAAATTTCAACAAGCTCTATGGTAGTTCTTCATTAGTAGGTGCAAAGTACATGATGCAAGAGCTTAAACATGATCTATTTGAGAACAACAATTGCCAAGTATCAAATTATTCAAGACAATATGCCAATTACCACATGAAGCATTTTCTGTTTCCAACCAAATAGCAATTAACGAAGCGGTTTTCAACTCCGCCATGAACATTAAAAGTAAAAGCGAAGAACACTAGTGTTCATATGAAAAAGCGGAACGTGTCTCTCTCCCACACAAGCATGAATTTATTCAGAGAATGAAAATAAAAAACGAAAATAAAAACACACAGACGCTCCAAGTAAAGTACATATGATGTGATGGAATAAAAATATAGTTTCACTAGAGATGACCTGATAAGTTGTTGATGAAGAAGGGGATGCCTTGGGCATCCCCAAGCTTAGACGCTTGGGTATTCTTGAAATATGCAGGGATGAACCACGGGGGCATCCCCAAGCTTAGACTTTTCACTCTTCTTGATCATAGTATATCATCCTTCTCTCTTGATCCTTGAAAACTTCCTCCACACCAAACTCAAAACAAACTCATTAGAGGGTTAGTGCATAATCAAAAATTCACATGTTCAGAGGTGACATAATCATTCTTAACAGTTCTGGACATTGCACAAAGCTACTGAAAGTTAATGGAACAAAGAAATCCATTCAACATAGCAAAAGAGGCAATGCGAAATAAAAGGCAGAATCTGTCAAAACAGAACAGTCCGTAAAGACGAATTTTTCAGGGGCACTTAACTTGCTCAGATGAAAAAGCTCAAATTGAATGAAATTTGCGTACATATCTGAGGATCACGCACGTAAATTGGCAGATTTTTCTGAGTTACCTACAGACGGGGCTGCTCAATTTCGTGACAGTAAGAAATCTGTTTCTGCGCAGTAATCCAAATCTAGTATCAACCTTACTATCAAAGACTTTACTTGGCACAATAATGCAATAAAATAAAGATAAGGAGAGGTTGCTACAGTAGTAACAACTTCCAAGACGCAGCAAAACAGTAGCAAAATAAAACATGGGTTATCTCCCAAGAAGTGCTTTCTTTATAGCCATTAAGATGGGCTCAGTAATTTTAATGATGCTCGCGCAAGAAATAAGAGTTGAAGTAAAAGAGAGCATCAAGAAGCAAATTCAAAACACATTTAAGCCTAACCCACTTCCTATGAAAAGGAATCTTGTAAATAAACAAGTCATGTAAGCATAATGCGACAAGCATAGAAAGGCAACACAAGCGCAACTTCAAGATTCTCAACATAAAGAGGGGAAACTTAATATTATTAAGATGCATATAACCATGTTTCCCTCTCTCATAATAACTTTCAGTAGCATCATTGATGAAATCCACAATATAACCATCACTTAGAACATTCTTATCATGGTTCACATGCATGAAAGTATCATTATTTTTGGCATAAGAAAAACTCTTCTCATTAATAGTAATTGGAGCAGGATCATTATCAAGAATTTGAACATGGTAAACAAGTTGCACACTAAGGGGATGGTTTTTGGCAATCCCAACATAACTATTACAAGTTTCATAAGGATAATTATAACATGTGTCATAGCATTCTTTATAATAATTGTCAAAGATTGGAGGCATAGTGTCATCATAAGAAATGGAATAGTTATCTTCCACAGTATGTTCATCTGTAGCCATACCATCATTGTTACTAGAAGGAGATGTATCAAACATATAATCATCAGTAGCAAAAGGATTTTCAAACACCTCATCCCCAAGCTTAGAGCTTTCTATATCATTATGGGAAGAAGCATGGATAGTACTAATACTATGGCAATTATTAACATCATCATTTTCAGAATTAGTTTCCCAGAGATTTTCAATATCAAAAGTAGTGTGCTCTTTCAAATCACGATCACTAATATATGTAAAGGGCATAGGAAGATCATTGTACTCAGATTCATTATCATAATAATCATTAGGAGCAACATACTTACGGTTACCTATCGTTATCTCATACACGCGGGGATATGTTGTTACCTCTTTATTTTTATTCCCCCTCTTCTTCTTCTTCGTTCCCTTCTTGTTCTTGTTCTTGTTCTTGTTCTTCTTCTTCTTCTTCTTCTTCTTCTTTTCCTTCTCCTCATTCCCTTCTTTAGGAGGAAGAGGCTTGAAGGGAGGCTTCTCCATAGAACCTGATTTATTTCCAGAAACAATAGAAGAAACTTGGGAGGATTCCTCCTTTTCATTAATAAGTTTAAAACACACAGCGGTCCTATCATATTTTGGGAAAGTGTCATCTTCTAAAATATTATGTATGTAAGTATTTGTATGGCAATTATTAAAGAAACCCATGTAGGACACTATCAATATTAAGACCACTCATATGTAACAAAGAAATTTTTCTTGATAACTCTTCACACCCCAAAAATAAAGTAAGTTCAACATGCTGATTAGGAAGGATTTCATCATCACAATACAAATTTGTAGCACTCATGGGGTTCGAATTATCATTGGAGGAGCATTGAAAATTAAAATGACCCACTCTATGGCAAACTTCACAAATAAAAGGATAGAGGGCACAAACTTTTTCACCAAGATCATCTAGAGCCCTAAACCACTTTCTAGTCTTTTCATTCCTATGATGGATACAATATTCATCTTCGATTTGATTAATTCCACAAGGTCTATGCATTCCACAAAAATTAACATGCTTATAAGAAACAGAAGTTTGGGCATGTTTATTGCAATCATTAACAACAATTTCATTTTCCATGCAAGTGTCTTTAAAAGTTCATGATACATGTACCAATTTTCTTTAGGAACATTAATATGAGAAGCAAAGGCTTTATAGCAATCAACCATAATTTGAGGATCAAGACCATATTTAGCACTAAGCTCTTGAAAATCAGCAGTTTCAATGAAAGACTTAATGCATTCATATTCATAGTTCATACCTGATTCTTTACCCTTGTCGTTCTCCCAATCTTCAGTATTCTCCTGAACCCGATCAAGAAGGTCCCATTTAAACTCTTTTTTGTTGCGCGTGAATGATCCGGAACAAGTAGCATCCAACAAGGTTTTATCTTGAAAAGAAAGTCTTGCATAGAAATTATCAATGATGATATTACCAGGAAGCTCATGAATGGGGCATTTGAGCATTAAAGACTTCAATCTCTCTAATGCTTGGGCAATACTCTCTCCATCATGAGGCCAGAAATTATATATGCTGTTTCGGTCTTTGTGAATTTCACTTGGAGGATAGAATTTAGAATAAAATAGAGGCACAATATCCTTCCAATCAAGAGAATGCCCATCCTTCAGCAGTTTATACCAATGCGCCGCTTTACCAGACAACGACATAGAGAATAATTTCTTCCTAACTTCATCCATAGAAATACCTGCACACTTGAATAACCACATAATTCATGTAGAAACAGTAAATGATCTCCAGGATGAACAGTTCCATCCCCTCCATAGCGGTTATCCACAACAAGTTCAATAATTTTCATGGGTATCTTGAAAGGAATACTTTCAGTAGGTGGATTTAAAATATCACAAGCATCATTAGAGTTATCGCATATGGGAGATAAAGTATTATTAGAGCAAATTTTCTCCCCTAAAGATGGGAAGCTAAAAAGATCATAAAGAAATTGCGTTCGTACTATCAGAGCAAATTTTCTCCCCTGAGATAAAGTATTATCAGAGCAAATTTTCTTCCCCAAGCTTAGACTTCTCCATAGCATTAGCAGTAATTGCGTTCGTACAAATAACATTGCTACTAGCATGAAAATAAGGTTCCATAGGTTTTTTAATTTTCGCATCAAACAATTCATGTCTTAACTCAGGAAATAGATTAAAAAGCTCACTGTTGTTTTCCATTATGCCTAACTAGTGAAAAATAAAAACAAGAAACAAAAAGATGCAATTGCAGGATCTAAAGGAAATAACTTCGAGCACTCACACACCGACAACAATGCTAAGAAATAGCTTAGTAGTCGGAGGATGTGAATACCTTTTACCTTACCTCCCCAGCAACGGCGCTAGAAAATAGCTTGATGTCTACGCACGCTTCTATTCTTGTAGACAGTGTTGGGCCTCCAAGAGCAGAGGTTTATAGAACAGCAGCAAGTTTCCCTTAAGTGAATCACCCAAGGTTTATCGAACTCAGGGAGGTAGAGGTCAAAGATATTCCTCTCAAGCAACCCTGCAATTACGATACAAGAAGTCTCTTGTGTCCCCAACACACCTAATACACTTGTCAGATGTATAGGTGCACTAGTTCGGCGAAGAGATAGTGAAATACAAGTAATATGGATGAATATGAGTGGTAATAGAAATCTGAAATAAAGATGGCAGCAAGCAAACATGTAACAGAACTTGTTGGAAACGGTGTTTCAATGCTTAGAAACAAGGCCTAGGGATCATACTTTCACTAGTGGACACTCTCAACAATGATCACATAAATAAATAACTTCTCTTCTCTTATGCTACTTTCAAAGACTCTATTGTTGGATAACAAACACAAATTCATTGTGTAGGGCTACGAGAGCACCCTCAAGCCGGAGTAAACAAGCTCCACAACGTCATAAAGGAATCACACACGATGCAAACACTGTCACTGTCACACCATGGAGAGTAATTCCGGAGTTCATATTAAAGTAACCTCTAGAGTGCATAGTAATAGTTAACTTCATAATCTACAAGAGATCACAATCATAAACTATGCCAAGTACTACATGATGCACACACTGTCAACATTACATCATGAAGGAGGAATAGACTACTTTAATAACGTCAGTAGAGTAGCACATATATTAATAGTGATACAAAGCTTATGATCACATAAAGATCACATGGGAGAGAGAGATGAACCACATAGCTACCGGTATAGCCCTTAGCCTCGGGGGAGAACTACTCCCTCCTCATCATGGGAGATAGCGATGGCGATGAAGATGGCGGTGGTGTCGATGGAGATGACTCCGGGGGCAATTTCCCGTCCCGGCGGCGTGCCGGAACAGAGACTTCTGTCCCCCGAAACGGAGTTTCATGATGGCGGCGGCGCCCTTGGAGTCTTTCTGGAGTTTCGTCAATTGGTGTCGGGTTTTTAGGTCACGAGAGATTATATAGGCGAAGAGGCGGAGTCAGAAGAGTCCCGAGGGGCCCACCCCA
Organism: Lolium perenne; assembly: GCF_019359855.2. Taxonomy (NCBI): domain Eukaryota; kingdom Viridiplantae; phylum Streptophyta; class Magnoliopsida; order Poales; family Poaceae; genus Lolium; species Lolium perenne. Next base: position 100,334,326 of record NC_067246.2, on the reverse strand, counting down.
TAGGGTGGGGTGGCCACCCCTCTGGCCGCACCGGCCTATGGTGTGGAGGCCCTAGGCCTCCCCCTGGCTTGCCCTTCTGGCTCCGTAAGTCTTCCGGTGAAATAGAATTTCTGTAATTTTTCTGGATTTTTCCGAGCACTTTGGTTTTTGGGCCTTTTCTGCAATAAATAGACATAATAAACAGAAACTGGCACTGTGGCATCTTGTTAATAGGTTAGTCCAATAAATGCCATAAGATGATATAAAGTGCATATAAAACATGTGAGTATTGTCGTAAAACTAGCATGGAACATAAGAAATTATAGATACGTTTGAGATGTATCAGACGCAGCCTTTCCTGGACTACCTCATTGATCAGAAGTTGCCATAGGACGAGGTCCTCGCACGATAGATCATCAGACGAGCAAGATCCTATACAATTGTTGACGGACAGCTCTACAAACGAAGTGCAACTGGAGTATTTCTCAAATGCGTCTCGAATCAAGATGGTATTGAAATCCTCAGAGAGATCCACGCAGGGGATTGTGGGCATCACGCCGCCTCCAGGTCCCTCGTTGCCAAAGCTTTCCGGCTTGGATTTTACTAGCTCACAGCTAAAGAAGATGCTTACAAGTTGTTAAAAACCTACCGAGGTTGCCAGTACTACGCTACTCAACCAAACGCTCCAGCCCAAGAGCTGAAGACCATCCCTATCACCTGGCCGTTCGCGGTCTGGGTGCTTGATATGGTTGGTAAGCTAAAGAAATCATCTCCTGGCGGTTTTGAGTACCTCCTGGTCGCTATTGATAAGTTCAGTAAATGGATCGAGGCAAAGCCAGTGAGAAAAGCCGATGGTGCTACGGCACTAAAATTTGTTTGCAGCCTCGTAACGAGATTCGGCATCCCACACAGCATAATCACAGACAATGGCACGAACTTCACACAAGGAGAACTGAAGGATTATTGCCATGACGTAGGGATCCGGCTTGACCTGGCATCGGTGGCTCATCCACAGTCTAATGGTCAGGTCGAAAGAGCCAACGGACTCATCCTATCCGGAATTAAACCACGCCTTGAAGAACCGCTGCGTCGCGCAGCCGGAGCTTGGGCTGAGGAGTTAGATTCTATCCTGTGGAGTTTACGAACTACCCCTAACAGGTCAACCGGATTCACTCCGTTCTTCCTGGTATACGGATCTGAAGCTGTGCTCCCCTCCGACATCATCCACGATTCACCGCGAGTTTCCGCCTACAATGAAGAAACTGCTGATGAGGCCAGACAGCTATCTGTGGACCTGATCGAAGAAGCTCGGAACTTAGCAGACCAATGTTCCACCATTTACCAGCAGAAGCTCCGACGCTACCATAGTCGTCGAGTTCGGAATCGCTCGTTCATGGCCGGAGACTTGGTCCTCCGCCTTCGCCAGGTGAAAGATCATAAGTTGCAATCTCCATGAGAAGGACCCTTCGTCGTTAGCAAAGTGCTTCACAACGGATCGTACTACCTTGTCGATTTCCGAGAGCTAAAGGATAGACCTGCTAACTGGTACCGGAAACGCAAGCGAGAGGATCTGGATGACATTTACGATGAAACAGAACGTCCTTGGAACATTGCACAGCTACATCCTTTCCACACTTAGCATAGAATTACATACCTTGTAATAGTTATACATGATCAATGAAATAAAGCTTTTGGTTCACTCTTCGAGTCTTTTACCTCCTTTACTTGTTCATTTTAGATCGTGTATGCTTTCCAACTAAAACCGTAGAGCTGGATATTTCCGCCTAGGCGTGTATGAAAGTTGTGATTTTCAAAAATCGTCCTTTAGGACGTAAGCTTAAGTTTTCTGGTGGAAATATCTTCTGTTGCAAACTCATGGGTTCCTGGTAGCGACTTCCGGCACCTGAGCTGGGGGCTTATTTCCACGGTTATTGACGGACTGCCATTGGGCTTCGTCGCCGCTGGCGAGCGTTTCCGGCTCGTGGAAGGTCAAATGGGCATGCCGGAAAATATAAAGTCAGCACTTGCTTTCAATAAACGAAACATGCAAATAATACTTAAACGGATAGCAGGATAAGTATTTTCCGCCCATGCATAAGTGTTTCGTCCCTAGCTACTTAAGAATTTAAGTTATATTACAAACCCTCTCAAGGCCAAAATGATGCATTGTTTTTCCGTCTTCCCGCAGGAATAAGTTTCTCAGTGCTCCTTCGCCGGAGAAGTTTCCGCATCAACATCAGTAGCCGGAGCATCTTTCTCTTCACCCTTGGCAGGAGAGGAGACGTCATCATCATTCTCTTCCTCATCTGCAGCCGGAGATGCAGCGCCACCTTGGGTCTTGGAGCTTGTCCAGGTGTACTGGCTTCCGGATTGAGCAGGTTTGGACTCCGTCTCACGTTCCTTGTGAAGCTCAGCTTCAAGGGGCTCATCGGCTGGAAGAACCACCTTGTCGTAAAATTCGTCGTGGCGAATTCTCCGGGCGATGCAAGTTTCATAGCCGCTAACTGCATTCAGTAGTGCGTTAACGTCCGCGTCCGGCGGAACACCAGTAGTCACTCTGTCGATATCCAGATCCGGGTTGTGTGCCAAGCACATGGCCAGGGACATGGCAGCTGCGCCTCGAGCTGAAGACGCTTGCAAATCTACCACCAATTCCGGAAGAATGTCCATCCTCTTGATAAGCTTGTGAACATCGCAGGTTCGGCTTTTCTTGATGTTCAAGTTGTGGCAAATCTTCCGGGCGGCGGATATGAGATCCTTGCAGTCATCGCCAGCTAGCTGAAGCAGATCGTCCCGGGGGAATTGGCTCCGACGCTCCTCATTATATCCAAGGGGATCTGGGGGAAACAATACCCAATAAGCACAACAGGTTAAGCTTGGCACGTACGCTGCTATATACCGGAGACTTACCCAGGACGCCGGAGTTCAGCCAGTCCCAGCATGCCTCCGCTGTCTCCATATATTTCCGGAGCCCACCAAGCTCCTTTTGTTGCTTCTTGATGGTGTCGCTGTCAGTTTTTCTTTTTAACTGGAACTCACCCTCCTTTTGGATAAGCTCCGAGTTCTTCTCAGCAAGTTTTTTCTCCGCCTCTGCGAGTTTCGCCTCAAGATTTTTTCTGGGAGGCGCGCAGAGTTTCCAGTTCGGAGGAGGCTGCAGCGAGGGACGAGGATGCACCTACTCAAAGATATGTAAACATCAAGTTTGAGATGCGGAACATAACCTACAGGCACAAGAGAGTCGGAAACCAACCTTGGGCTTCTGACAGCTGCTTCTTCAAATCCGCATTCTCCTCTTGGAAATGTTGGATCTTTTCCGCCTGGCTGAGGGTAACGCGGCGCTGAAGCGCAGTGTTCTTGTGCAGCTCGTAATGCAGAGCCTTCTGTTCCTGAAAATCCAGTCAGTGCCAGAGTAAGTTCCACAAGTATTTTATGGTTGAGTCTTTCTAAAGCATTGTTGATGGAAATCTTTCCGCCATAATGCTTGGGGGCTACCACGACATTTAAATCTTCCTTCAATTTGAGTTTTCTCTAAGTATTCAGACGCTAACTACACTAGTTTCCGCCTAAATACTTGGGGGCTACTGGGGAGTTACCTTTTGCTTGCAAACAAGCTTGTCGAAGAACTGGCCAACTTCCTTTTTGAACTCCTGGATCTCCGACGTCTCGATGTCCGGTTTACCCCAGGCATTGTTCAGCATAGCGTTGAGCAGATCTTGCTCCAGCTCCCATTTTTCCGCCTCTGTTAGTTTGTTAAAAAACTTTGTGGCATAGGCTTTAGGGGTGGAGGTAAGGTCAGACGGATCTCCAAAATTCTTGGGGAAAATGACCATATCACCAGTTGCAGCTTCAGCTTTGCCGGAGGAATTGACTTCTGCTTCCTCACGGCCTTCTGCTTTAGTTTCTTCAAGGGCAGGGCCCTTGCCGCCGGAACTTTCTCCGCCCGCTTTGTCGCTACTAACCGGAATTATCTCCGGTGGAGTGGACGCAGCAGGAGCAGGAGATTGATCCGCGGGAGGAAGAGATGGCTGTGGGGTAGCTTGGGGAGCGCTTGGCGGAGCTGGTGTCGCGGGACCAACGGCAGGGGATTTCTTATGCATATACTTCTTAATGGGCTCCTGAACGTTGGTCCGCGCGGTGGTAGAACGCGGATTCCTGCAAGCAAGCAAAGGAAAAATATAAGTAACAAAGCTTACCAAGATAAAAGACGCACGGTACTCGGAAACTTACATCGCGCCCGGAATGTTGGGACGCGAGTGCTTTCCTGCTGTCGACAGCAGTTTGAGGCGCTCGCGCTCCTCCTTCTTGGAATAGAGTGGAGGCGGCTTGGTCACCTTGGGCTTCTTGGCGGAGGCCTCGCCACTAGCTCCGGCTTCAGAGCCGGAAGCTTTGGCACGGGAACGCTTCGAAGGTCGAGGGGCAGCTTTTCGGGGCGCTCGCTCCTCTTCCTCCTCAGTGTCCTCCGGATCCTCCTCCACCGAGTCGCTGCTGACAGGGACTCGGAGTATGTTGTGCAGATTCTCCTCCGCCAAAGTATCGAGCTGCGAGGAAGGTTAGAAAAACAAGTTAAAACACACTGAAGATATGAGAAGTTGAAAAACAGCGAAGGGGCATGTGCTTACCGGAGGACACTGGCCGTGCGTGTTGATGTCCTTGATTAGTTCCGGGATTGGTTGTCCCCGGCCTATCTTCACCAACGTCTTGAATCTCCTTTTGAGAGAGTCAGCCGGAAGATCGTGGCGCGTTACCCGGAGAAGATCGTCTGCCCCAGTATACGCGCACATCAGGCGTGCGTTATAGCGCAGAGGCTGGATTCTCCGAGAAAACCAGCTAAGTGTCAGCTGGGCTCCGGTTAGTCCATCGTGAACCAACCAGGAAATCCTTCGAGCTGCCTTCTCCAGTATTGGAGTCTGGGCGAGCGAGGGGATGAAGCTCCAGCTAGCCAGTTCTTCTGGAGGCTTGTTGTTGAAGGCAGGAAGTCCGTCATGGACATTCGGAACTGATACGTTCTTCACGTAGAACCATCCGGCATTCCAGTACCGGACGGACTCGTGGGAATCGTGAGGCGGATACATGCGGCCGGAGCGGAGCATAAATGTCATACTCCCACAGTTCAACATGGCTTTGTCTTTTGTCTCTTTCTTCACTCGGAAGAAAAACTGCCACAATGTGACAGTTGGTCGGATCCCAAGATGCCCTTCGCAGAGAGTTGCGAAGTTGGAGAGAAGGAGGTACGAGTTTGGGCAGATGTTGTGGGGTTGGAGCCCATACGTGTCGAGGATGGAGAGGAAAAACTCCGAACAGGGGAGCGATAGACCGCGCTCAACCCATGCCTTGGTCATGACTCGTTCGTCCGCATCGGGTTTGGGAACGTCGGAGTCACGCATGAAGCTCCAGTGCTCGGAGATCATGCCCTCGTTCTGGAGCTCTCTAAGCTCCGCGTCAGTGGTCTCGCAGGGCCACCATTGACCCCTCACGTCTTCGCGGATCCGGGCCTTGGATGCCTTCTTATTTTCCGATTCCTGAACCTTGGCTGCCATTCTAGCTTGGCCTTGAAATTCTTCTTGGAGCTCTTGTGCGGTTGGAATCCGGCCTAATATGGTACTGGAAGAGGCGGAGAATGGTTGAGAAAGCCTAATGTCGGAAACGTATGGTGGCAGATATGAAATGGGATCCGGACAGATTGGTTCTACAGTGCTGGGTTCCGGGCTACTCAGAGAACTACCAGTACAATGCGGTGAACCATGCGGCATGCTTCCGGCTGCACCCATGCAAACTAGTTGAGTAACCGGAATCTACACTAGTATACTTCTTCTTCTACAAGGCCGGTGCACGTACCGTTAATGGCGCGGCGGACCGGCGAGGCCCCGGTGAGATGAAGGTCACCGAACTTGGAGCAAGCTTCACACTTTTACCACGAATCGGCGGCGCGGAAGAATTCCCGGTCAACCGTGGTAATCTCAGTGCGGAGGGAGGCTTGGAACGGCGGCGCGCGAAGCTCTCCGTGCGGAAGCTCGCCGGAGTTTAGATCCAATGGGCGGCGCGGCGCGAGGAGGAAGATGATGCGGTGAGGATGCAGTGAAAGAATGCGAAGTTACCGTGCGTGGGGGTATTTATAGACCTCGCGCGGAGATTCGTGATTCGGATCCTACGGTGGGAACGGAACGGTCACACCGTCAGATGATCGATACGTGTCTTAGGTCAAAAACGGTAAAACGACATGGAGGTAACTTAACTGTGCGCTCCTGAAATTTCTGGCTAAGGATTCGCATCTCCGAAAATTTAGCGCGGGAAAAAAGGAAGTTGTGCGCGGGAAAAGTGGAATCTCCGTTGCATTACCAATTCAGAAGAATAGAAGATTTCCGAATAGATGATACTGGAAACAAGTAAAGTTTTGAAGCTCTTCAAGATTCTCTTCGGATCTGAGCTGAATGAAGTCGGAGGAATGATGAATCTTGGAGAACTTCGGGGGCTACAGTTGTGGGTATACTTTATGGGTATATCAACGGCATGGCCTAGATCCGGCAAGCCCGGGTGGCCCACAGATGGTGATGTGGCATGCGGCCCATCGGGCGGCCCAGTTGCTGTAGATCCTGAAGGATGATGTCCAGCCCAAGAACAGGAAGCCGGATCCCAACCGACCTACGAAGGAGGCCGGATCCGTGAAGGCCCATGAAGTATCCGGATCCAGCACGTTCTTAGAGGAAGGCGGATCCTTGACGTACACGGCAAACATTGTACCGTAGTTAGGCAACTTGTATTTCGGCTAGGACTCTCCGTGTAAACCCTAGATCCGTGCGGCTTTATAAGCCGGATCCCGGGAGCCCTAGAGGCACAACCACAACTCATTGTAACAATACGAAAGTGCCCAGATAATTCCAGACAAGCAGTAGTAGGCCCTGTCCTCGTGCAGGTGTTCCGAAGCTGGGTAAATCGCGTAGCACCGTCCCGAGTGCACTCCGCCCTATGGCCCCTACGTCTTCTCCCCCTCGTGAGGATCCCTCCTCCGAGGTACCGTCGAATAGGCAACGACAGTGCTTTTTCCAGCAGAATTCTGACTCCGGTGAGTAATTCTCCAATAATCATGAAACATGCAAAATAGGTGAAATAACATAAGTATCATCTCTAAATATGAAATATATCAATGAATAACAGTAAATTATGATATAAAATAGTGATGCAAAATGGACGTATCATTCACCAAGTGACAGTAGTGGTGATCTTGTTTGTTCAAGGTAGCATATTTGATATCCAAACTTCATGTCAAAGTACTTATTGCTATGCTCTGTTAATTTTTAATACAAGATTGATGAAGTTTCATTCTTGTGGAGCATAAGAGAGGTGTGTTGCATCATCTCTATGTTACGACGTGATGCCCATATTAATTCTGATCTTACATATAATATAATTTGTACCTTCATATCTCATTGATAAATTGCTTTTTTGTCCACCACAACCTTACGAGAGAATAGTCAAGTGAACCCATGAACCCTGGTCCACTTTTTATCATAAGAAACACCTTTATTGCATTTACATTGTTTTCTATTTTCTGCACTATTTTAATCCAAAAATACAAAAATATTTACATTTCTTATTTGCATCCAAAACACCAAAACAATTAACCTCTTTACAGTTTTTACTTAGTTATTTTATCTAGTTTAACTTCATACTTGTTTTATTACTACTTGTGTTATTTACTTACGCGAGACCTTGTGCTTGGCAACTAGGGGTGGAATCGAGCCGAGCCGAGCCGGCTCGAGCCTCGGCTCGAGAAGGCTCGCAGAAAATCGAGCCGAGCCAGGCTCGGCTTGGTGCAATATGTGAATTAAAAAGAGGGCTCGAGGCTCGGCTCGTCGGCTCGCGAGCCATTCACCTACACCCAAAATCCCCAAATCCCCCTGCCTCTCACCACACACGCACGCATCGCTCCAAATCAGAAATCCCCTGCGAGGCTGCGACCTGGGCTCACGCACGTGCGCCGCCAAGCCTGCCTCCCCGCGTCCCGCCGTCGTCCACCTCCAACGTCGGCCAACACCGCCGCCGGTCGGCCCCATCTCCTCTCCTCCGAATCCAATGGCTCCGGATTAGTTGCCCAGCCCGCCGGACGCGCCGCCGCTCGCGCCGCCGCTCGCGCCTAGGGTTAGCTACTGGCCGGTCCGGCTATTGCGGGCCGTCGCCGGTCGGCCCTCCTCCTCCACCTTCGACGGTTCGAACGACCTGTCCACCTCCTCTAGTCCTCTTCTTCACCATTCACCAACCCAGCAGGCAGCACCATCCACCGTCACCGACGGATAGAATTTGCAGTTGCAGGTTAGTGAACAGCCTCCTCATTTCTTTTATTTTCTAGTAATTAAGCTTCTATAATAATTTGTGCCATGTTGTTGTAGTTGTACTGTGAATAACCTGGTTCTTGCACTAGCAATTTTCTGCCTAGATGTTCATGCTTAAACATAGCAATTTTCTGCCCAGATGTTCATGCTTAAACATAGTCAGTACACAGTATGCCATGCCTAACTTGTAGTAGTATTGTTATTTGTTGTTGTTTTTGAAGATGCAACCTGGACGGGATAGTGAAGGATCGCAGGCACGTATGGCGAACCTGATACCGCAGGGATGTAGCGTCATTGCTTTTGTGGGTCAATGCTAGAGGGAGATGAAACGATGGAGCGGTCAGCGGTGGTTTCTTTTGTGGAGTTCATGTTAAGACTTGTCGTGTCATCGAACTAGTGTTATCTATTTGTTAAACTAAGCACGTGTTTGCGACCTATGACACTATCTATTGATGTTCTGAACTTGTGATGTATGCTTTTGTTGTTATTGGTACTCCGTTAGACAATGTTATGGATGTATTCATGCTCCATTGTTGCTTATAACTGTGAGATGTTACATGTTTAGCAAAGGTCATGGCAAATTTTTTTTATTTCATCGAGCCTTCGAGCCGGCTTGCGAGCTTGATCGAGCGGGCTTGTCGAGCCTTGAGCCTTGAATTGGAGGTTTAGGCTTGGCTTGTCCATTCTTCGAGCCGAGTCGAGCCCGAGCCGAGCCTCGTCGAGCACGAGCCGAGGCTCGAGCCTTGAGCTTTATGTCCACCCCTATTAACAACCACACGGTGGAGTTGGGGACACAAGGCATTTACTTTACTTGCAGGATTGCTTGAATAAGAGAGAAGAGCATACTCTTTCATCTAGTTCTCCGAGAGTTTGATATAAACCCTTGAGTCACCCTTGTGGGGAAGATACTCCCTTGATACAACACCCTGAACTTGGAGTCCCAACGTATCAAGATCTTTTTGGTGTTGCTAGTAGCCATCATCAGACCCCCATTACTGGAACGTCCAACCCAGAGGCCACAGCCGACGCGGAAGAGTCCGAGGTGGTTCCGCCTTCCAAACGGATACGGGAATCATCTTCCGGCCAAAAATCCAAGCGCCCACGCAGAACCTCCAGCACCAAAGTTACCAAGAATCTGGAGAAGGAAAAACTCCGCCTCAAGGAGATTGATACAAGCAGCAACAAGAAGGGCGGAATCGAGCAATTCTTCGCCAAGGCTGGGTACTACTTTATTTTCGTCAACCCCCTTTATTTGTAAACTGCAAACTCTCTTCCCATCGAACCGTGCTTTTTGCAGAACACATGCTCACTTCAAATGGACATGAAGAAAATAATGCTTGAGCAGAAGAACCAGATCGAAGGGCTTAGCACGAAGGAGGCGGAGAACCAGTAGCTCATAGAGGTCCTTCAGGATCGTCTAAAGACCAGCCAAGGTAAGACTCCGGCATGCTTTATGTTTCATCCATTTTTTTAAATGCGGAAGTAGTTTGTACTAAGAACTTTTTTCCGCGCTCCAGAGCTCTTAGCTAGCAGACCATCCATTGATGGCATCTCCGGCAAGCTCAAAATGCTTGAAGCCGTGCACAAATCCGTCCAGGCCTCCCTCAAGGAATCTCAGTTAAATGAGATTAAACTCAACAAGGAGTTGGAGGCAAAGAATGCACAGGCCATGGCGGAGTTGGAGAAGAAACTCAAAGCCAATGATGACAAGGTGCAAACTTTGACATCCAAGTTGGAAGCTGCTGAGGTCGAGGCGATGACTGTTGACAAGATTATCTTCCGTAAGAATCGTTGTTGACTTGATTTCCGCCTTATATGTTTTTCCCAAACTTGTAATCGTAGACTAACCAAAATTATCTGTTTGGCAGCTTTGCTTGGATTTGTGCGGAAGGAGAATGACAACCTCACCCGGACGATGCATATGAGGATGTCAGATATGCCATCGACGATCTCATGAACGCTTGTCGGGGAATTTCCAAGAAGTTGTCTTTGAAACGGGCTGGCACCAAGGTGATGGACACGATGACTAGCATGATATCGTCCATTGTGCCGGATCTGATCAAGGATTGGCAGGAGTCCTCCGCCAGCGGTGCCTCTGCTTGTGCTTTGATTATGTGCAAAGCACATTTTCCTGCCATGGACTTAGCGCACATCGCACTAGGATTTCCGATTCCACGAATATCAAGCAACTCGTCCAAGAAGTTAGCGGATTTGACTCTCTCTTTGCTTCGCGCGTTAACCATAAAGAATGGTACGAGAAGCATGAGTTTCCGGCTGGCTTTCCTCTAGATGAGGATGATCCGGAGGAGGAAGGATCCGGCTCAAGCGCAACTCACTCGGGTGGTGATTCTGACAAAGACAACACCTACCATGCATCTAGGGATGATAAGCCTGAGGCTTCCGGCTAGTACCTGAGAAAAAAACTTTTAGATGCATCATTTGGTCCCAGAGTGGGTTTGTAATATAAATGCTTAAACTTATTTGAAGTAGCTAGGGAAAACTTTACATGCAATGTACTGGGCGGAAGAAACTTATCATGCTACCGTTTTTATTATATATGCATGTGCGTTTGTTTGAAGCGAGTGTTGGTTTCTGTGTTTTCCAGCTTGCTTACTTTACCTTCCACGAGCTGGGAGACCCTTAGCCGTAAAAGACTCGCCGACTAACATAGGCATCCCCAATGGGCCTGCCGAAGAAGGCACCCGGGGTTTACTGGAGGCCCACGACCCGAAGTTTGACATAGTTTGGAAAGATAGAATTGTATTAGGAATATCAACTTGTAATTGTTACGGGACGGTTCAGAAACCTTCCCGAACTCTGTAACTTGTACATCACGGAACCCTCGGCTCCGCCTCCTATATAAGGGGGAGTCGAGGGACAAAGAAAGGATCGATTCATTGTTTCACGCAACCCTAGTTTTCATAGCAGTCGAGTACTTTTCCGGCTGAAACCTTCGAGATCTACTTGCCCTCTACTTCCAACTAAACCCTAGTCTAGAACTCGTAGGCATTGATAAGTTAATCCCTTGTCAATTGGCACCAACCGTGGGGATTAGAGGCGACAAGGTTCTGATCTCGATGGCACGTTCAACATCGTCAACATCTTCGGTAGCAAGCAACATGATGGATCAAGGTAAACAGATCGAAACCACTCCAGTCGATTTTGTTCCTCACCCACCCTCCCGTATGGATGCATATGCGTATCTGGAGGAGCCCATGGACATGGCGTTCGGAAAATTCCACTTCCGCGTCGGGGAGGAAGGATCTCATCGTCTCGCAAGATCAAATTCGACGAGATCGGGTGGAGCTGGTTCCGGTTCATCGGGATCAGTTTCATCGTTCGAGTCTGGCGATGAAGAGATTTCGTCGACAATCTCCACCAAGCTTGCATCAAGCAGCGAACTCATCAAGATCTTCGGCAAAATATCCGTCGGGTCGTCTGAGGACTCAGATATAAGCAACGACTCCGACAGCGTCGGCGTTTTCGATTTCGTCAACAGATCTACTTCTATTCATGAGGTTTTCGCCGATCTATATGACGGTGTCACCGATATCGACGACAATCAAGCTTCTACACATCACCAAATATATGCCATTGAGGAGGCAAGTCGAGCAGAGCCGGAAACATCGGAGGCTTTCGACGATGCGGGAAATCCATATGTCGATCCCGCTGATCTCAGGCGAGGTTTAGGCACGAAATATGTTGGGCCCACACCACGTCTAAGGGTTCAACTCCCACAAGCAGCGTGGGACAAAGCCGCAAGAGCCATGGATGGTACGGAACCATTGACCACAACTGCTACGGCGGAAGAATTGCAAGCGTACCAATACAGACTCGCCCGTGTTGGACGAGAATTAGAAAAACAGACAGCTGATCTGAACAGAAGAAGAGAGGCAGCTGCTAAGTCAAGCAGGCGAAGGATAGAGCTGAGCCGACAATCAGGTACTTCGGGAGATAGTCACAGAGCAGCACGAAACAGAGCAAGATCTCGGCTGCAAAACATACCTGAGGCCGATAGAGAGAACTTGATCCAAAACCTCGACATGTCCTTCATGTCGATCGAGACAAGAGGGAACATTATCCCAAAAACCCCGGAAGCAGGATATATGGCGACACAGGCCTTCATACTGGCGAACAGGCCACCTGCAGGAGATCCAAGAGAGGCATTGTACAACATGGCTTTGGCAGGAGTAGGAGTCATGGGAACTGCGTTTGCAAGTACGAGCACACCTCCCGAAGGTTCCGCAAGACAAAATAGTCCACGACCTGCAGGAGCAGTCCAACCACCCCCAAGAACGTCGGCTAGAGACACAGTAGAGCAGACACGGGTTGACAGTGCGCGGCAAGAAAGGAGAGAACGTCGGCACTCACCTGAAGTGGATGACGAAGATCTATGTGGACTCCCTTGTTTTACCCGACGAGTTCGCAAAACGCGAGTACCGTCAGAATTCAAGTTGCCTGATAGTTATAAGAAATTCGACGGATTGCAAGATCCCGAGGATTGGTTGGTTGATTACCTGGAGATAGTAAAGCTGACGGGTGGAACTAAGGCGACATCTATGCAAAGTATACAGGTGTATCTAAGTGGCGCAGCTAGATCATGGATCAAGAAGTTACCACCTGGGTCTATCGATAGTTGGGAAACCTTCAAGGATCTGTTCGTAAAGAATTTCTTGTCCACATGCAAGAAACCTGCGTCAATAGAGGAGTTGAGAGCCTGTCGACAGAAGTATGATGAGTCGATGAAGGCGTACATACAGAGGTGGAATATTATTAAAAACTCGGCAGAAAATGTATCTGACGAGAGAGCGATAGATGCTTTTGTCAATGGGATCCGAAGGAAGGACTTCATCGAGGACCTCGGAAGGACTAATCGAAAGACAATAGCAGCACTCATGGAGATAGCAAATCGCTGGGCAGATGGAGAAGATGCTGTCAATAATAAGCGGCATAGGTCACCCGAGGAGGATCGTAACAGAAACTTCCAAAATAAACGGCATTTTCCTCGACAGTACTCAGATCACAACAGTCCCGGCCAAATATCGGCCGGCTTCCGCGGAAATAATGAAGGAAATAACCGAGATGATTATCAAAAAAGTAATGAGCAGCGGGATGATCCCCGCCCAAACATGCAAAATAATGGTCCAAGGTTCCAGAGGCCGTACATATCTCCCGAAGATATGATGAACGGACCGTGCCAAATGCACTTTTATCTCGACAACAATGGAAAGAGACAATCCGGACACTTGCAGAAAGACTGTCGAACTTTTCAGGCATTGAACAAATTTGCAGGGCATGCCAACGCACAGGCAGCAAATACATACCCTCAGGGGCCATGGAGCGAGGTTCACCTTCCGCCTCCTTCCGCAATTATGGACGAAAATCGGCACCAGCTCAGAATAGCGGCAGCACCACACCCACCCCCATATATCGACACCCACGCCAATGGCGCGGTATCGATGATTCAGAAGGCTAGGCCATCCAACAGAGCTCAGAAAGTGATTTCGCGACAAGTTTTTATGGCAGAGAAAATGCCTCCACCAACAATAGAGTATCTAAATTGGTCGGGACAGGACATTGGCTTCACCATAGCGGATCACCCGCAGCAAGTTCCTCGACCAGGGCAATCAGCCTTAATATTACCAGCGGTGATTGCAGGGTTTAACGTGTCGCGAGTATATATAGATGGAGGCAGCAGTCTAAACCTTATGTACGCAGATACACTGAGGAAGATGAACATATCCTTGGCGAACTTAAAACCAACGGATACGCGTTTCCATAGTATCACACCAGACAAGCCAAGTTACCCATTGGGGAAGATCAATCTCGACGTTCAGTTTGGAACCCGAGAGAATTACAGGATCGAGAGGCTGGAATTCGAAGTCGTGGATTTCCCATCACAGTACCATGCCTTATTGGGACGACTTGCGTACGCCAGATTCATGGCAGTACCCCACTACACATATTTGTTGTGGAGGCTCCCTGGACCCAAGGGACCAATCACGGTGAAGGGAAGTTTTGCGCTAGCAGATAAGTGCGACAAGGATTTCCATCGTCTGTCGGAAACTTTCGAGATGCAAGCAGAGTATATGGCGTCAAAGCTGACAACAGACTACGACGTGCTGCCAGATGTGGGAGGCCGCTTAAGTAACCAACCTTTGATACTACCAAAATCTCGAAGGAAGTGCAGATACACCCGACAGATCCCAAGAAGACGACAACTATTGCCACCAACATGGACCTCTCATAGGAAAGCGCGCTCGTCGAGTTCCTCCGTGAGCGCTGGGAAATCTTCGCATGGTGTCCAGCTGACATGCCAGGAGTACCCAGGGAACTTGCCGAGCACCCCCTAAATTTGGATCCATTGGCTAGGCCAATCAGACAACCTTTGCGGCGTTTTTCGGAGCCAAACCGCAAAGCTATGCTATCATAAATCAATCGACTCAGAGAAGCTGGGTCCATTAAAGAGATACACATAGAAGCCACCTGGGTAGCAAACCCAGTGCTGGTCCCGAAGAAAAATACAGGGGTCCTTCGCATGTGCGTCGACTTCACGTGTCTAAATAAATATTGTCCAAAGGATCACTTTCCCCTCCCAAGGATCGATCAAATTATCGACTCCACGGCAGGTTGCGAACGTCTTTCCTTCTTGGATGCATATTCTGGTTACAACCAGATTCGACTAAAGGAAGAAGATGAAGTCAAAACAGCTTTCATTACCCCCTATGGCGTATTCTGTTACAGAACAATGCCTTTCGGGTTGAAAAACGCGGGTGCAACATACCAGCGGATGATGCAGAAGTGCTTGGCCACGCAGATTGGCAAAAACGTCCAAGTATACATTGACGATATCATCAAAACAACAAAGGAAGGATCAACATTGATCGACGATCTCAGAGAAACTTTCGACAACCTCGACAAATTTTGCCTCAAGCTAAATCCGACAAAGTGTTCTTTCGGCGTCCCGGCAGGAGAACTTCTCGGGTTCCTGGTGTTAGCAAGAGGGATCGAGGCTAACCCGGAGAAAATACAGGCTATCGTGACAATGCGGAAACCAACAAAGTTAAAGGAGATACAACAGCTAACTAGGCGAGTCGCAGCTTTGAGCAGATTCGTCGCCAGGCTAGGAGAAAAAGCGTTGCCATTTTCCGCCTTGATCAAGCAAGGAGAAAAGTTCGAGTGGAACGAAGAAGCGGATAGAGCCTTCGAGGATCTCAAGCGCACAATATCGACAGCCCCCATACTGGTGGCACCAAAGGAAAAGGAGCCTCTCCTGTTATACATTGCAGCCACACCTCAGGTGGTCAGCACGGCACTTGTAGTTGAGCGAGAGGAAGAAGGGAAACTACATGGAGTACAGAGGACGGTATACTTCATCAGTGAAGTTTTATCGCCTTCAAAACAAAGATACCCGCATTATCAGAATCTAGCATACGGAGTATTTACAACAGCAAGAAAGCTACGACACTATTTTTCGGCACACCCGATAATAGTGGTCAATGAGGCACCATTATCAAATATACTGAACAACCCGGAAGCTATGGGCCGTGTCTCCCTTTGGAGAATAGAGCTTTCCCCTCGGGACATCACTTATGAAAAAAGAAAAGCAATAAAGTCGCAGATCTTACCAGACTTCGTTGCAGAGTGGACGGAGCTACAAAATACGGGACCTCCTGATTTATCGAGAACATGGACCATGAACTTCGACGGGTCCAAGAGATTAGAAGGAGCGGGAGCAGGCGTAATATTGGTTTCACCTCAGGGCGACAAGTTAAAGTATGTGCTACGGATGACGTTTCCCAACGCATCTAACAATGAGGCAGAGTATGAAGCGCTGATACATGTGATGAAGATGGCGAAGGCCTGCGGTGCGACCAGATTAAAAATATACGGCAACTCTCAGCTGGTGGCTCAACAAGTGATGAATCAATGCGACGCAGTCAATGATAGCATGATAGCATATAAAGAGTTATACAATGAACTCGAGAAGCTTTTCGACGGGTGCGAGGTAAATCATGTTAGCAGGCTCAGTAATGACGAAGCCGACATCTTGGCAAATATCGGATCGCAATGTCTAGCAATACCACCCGGAGTATCCTGGGAAGAGATAAGTGAAAGATCGACCAAGGCAAGGAAACAGCCAAAGAAGAAAGATAAGGTCGAGAAAGGCTCGGGAGCTTCGGCAGCCTTAGAGGCAGGCGCACCTAGAGATGAGGGAGAGTCGCACGAGGTAATGGTAGTAGAAGTACCGTGGATGCAAGCTTATATTGCATATATTTCAAGGCAGCAAATACCCGACGATCCAGTGGAAGCAAGGCGAGTTATTCGACGATCAAAAGCCTTTACTGTAGTTAAGGGTGAACTGTACAAGAAAAGTATATCGGGAGTCTTGCAGCGATGTGTCACAGCTGAAGAAGGTCGGGTGCTTTTAAAGGATGTGCACGAGGGAGTATGCGGACATCATGCAAGCAGCCGAGTTATTGCGGCCAAGGTTTTCAGAGCAGGGTTTTATTGGTTAACAGCCATTGAGGATGCAAAGGACATAGTGCGTACTTGTGATGCGTGTCAAAGGTTTGCCGCAAAACCTCACTCTCCGGCAGCAAAGCTGATGCCAATACCTTTGTCGTGACCCTTTGCCCAGTGGGGTCTTGATATGGTGGGCAAATTGCATACGGCGTGGCCAGGAGGATACGAGTATATGCTTGTGGCTGTCGACAAATTCACCAAGTGGGTCGAAGCAAAACCAATAAATTTGCCAGATGCAGCATCAGCGGTCAAGTTCATCAAGAGCATCGTTTTCCGGTTTGGAGTTCCGCATAGCATCATCACAGACAATGGTAGCAATTTCACGTCAAAGGAATTCAAGGCTTATTGCGCAGAAGTAGGTATTAAACTACATTTTGCGTCGGTTGCGCACCCGCAAACCACTGGTCAAGTCGAGAAAGCAAACGGTGTCATCTGCAACGGCATCAAGAAGCGCCTGTTAGGACCTTTGGAAAAAGCTCGGCATGCTTGGCCAGAGGAGTTACCCACCGTGCTATGGAGCATACGAACAACACCCAATACAACAACACAGGAAACCCCGTTTTTTCTAGTTCATGGAGCTGAGGCGGTGCTACCAATAGAAATAGAACACAATTCTCCGAGAGTGGCAGAATTTGACGAAGAAACCTCAAGAAAAGCACTAGAGGATGATATGGACGCACTCGATGAAGCTCGAGACGAAGTATTGTCAAGAGTCGCCAAATATCAGCAAGATATGAAAAATTACCACAGTCGACGATTGCGGCCAAGATCTTTCCAGGTTGGTGACTTAGTTCTTCGGCTCACGCAAAACAGCCATGAAAAGCTCGAGTCGCCATGGCTAGGCCCTTACATCGTCACCGAAGTAATCGAAGGAGGAGCATACAGGATAAAGGACAAGAAGACAGGGATTGCCAAGCCAAATCCCTGGAACGTGGCGCAACTTAGGCGTTTCTATGCGTAAACCAAGATATATATGTAAACATACAATGTACTGAAACGCCCGCGAGTTTTCAGACGCACTCTTTTCCTTTCAGGGCACCGAGTGGGGCTGGAAGGTTTTTAATGAGGCAGACTCGCAGTGTGATGACCCACAAGTATAGGGGATCGCAACAGTCTTCGAGGGAAGTAAAACCCAATTTATTGATTCGACACAAGGGGAGACAAAGAACACTTGGAAGCCTTAACAGCGGAGTTGTCAATTCAGCTGCACCTGGAAACAGACTTGCTCGCAAGAGTTTATCAGTAGTAACAGTTTTATAGCAGTAGCAGTAGTGAAATAACAGCAGGTGAGTAACAGAGACAGCAGTAGTGATTTTAGTAAACAGCGGGATTAAAATACTGTAGGCACGGGGATGGATGACGGGCGTTGCATGGATGAGAGAAACTCATGTAATAATCATAGCAGGGCATTTGCAGATAATAATAAAACGGTGTCCAAGTACAAAGCAATCAATAGGCATGTGTTCCAATTATAGTCGTACGTGCTCGCAATGAGAAACTTGCACAACATCTTTTGTCCTACCAGCCGGTGGCAGCCGGGCCTCAAGGGAAACTACTGGATATTAAGGTACTCCTTTTAATAGAGTACCGGAGCAAAGCATTAACACTCCGTGAACACATGTGATCCTCACATCGCTACCATTCCCTCCGGTTGTCCCGATTTCTGTCACTTCGGGGCCATCGGTTCCGGACAGCGACATGTGTATACAACTTGCAGGTAAGATCAATAAACAATGAATATCATGATGAAACAATAACATGTTCAGATCTGAGATCATGGCACTCGGGCCCTAGTGACAAGCATTAAGCATAACAAGTTGCAACAATATCATCAACGTACCAATTACGGACACTAGGCACTATGCCCTAACAATCTTATGCTATTACATGACCAATCTCATCCAATCCCTACCATCCCCTTCGGCCTACAGCGGGGGAATTACTCACACATGGATGGGGGAAACATGGCTGGTTGATGTAGAGGCGTTGGCGGTGATGGCGGCGATGATCTCCTCCAATTCCCCGTCCCGGCGGAGTGCCAGAACGGAGACTTCTGGCTCCCGCGACGGAGTTTCGCGATGTGGCGGCGTTCTGGAGGGTTTCTGGCGACTTCGACTTCTCCCCGTGCGTTTTTAGGTCGAGGCCGATAAATAGTCCGAAGGAGGGCGTCGGAGGCCGGCCGAGGGGGCCACACCACATGGCCGCGCGGCCCCCCCTGGGCCGCGCCGCCCTATGGTGTGGGGCCGTCGGGCCTCCACCTGAGCTGTCCTTCTGGCTCCGTCAGTTTTCTGGGAAAATAGGGCCTTCTGCATAAATTCTGAGGATTTTCCCGAAAGTTGGATTTCTGCACAAAAACGAGACACCAGAACAGTTCTGCTGAAAACAGCGTTAGTCCATGTTAGTTGCATCCAAAATACACAAATTAGAGGCAAAACAATAGCAAAAGTGTTCGGGAAAGTAGATACGTTTTGGACGTATCAACTCCCCCCAAGCTTAGCTTATTGCTTGTCCTCAAGCAATTCAGTTAACAACTGAGCGATAAAAGAACTTTCACGAACACATTTGCTCATATGATGTATATATTCTCATGCTATGGCTAATACTTAAGCAATTCATAATGAGATACATGCAAATAAGATCATCTAACAGCTATGTCAATCATGGAGAGGTACCAACAATTAATAATAAGTATCATGAATCATGTATATAAGCAGGATTGCAATGTTCATAAGAGAGTATGATAAAGTGGTATCTCGCTTGCCTGTATTTGATTGGCAAAACATAAATGCCCGGGCACCTCTGGAGTTCATAGAAAGACTAGAAGTAGTGATTGTCAAAGATAAAAGCATCAAAGTTATACCACAATCAATCATATTTTGAGACAAGCATATTATACTAAGAATGACAGTTGTGCTCTCAAGATAGTGCTCAAAGAAATAATGGAGACACAACATAAACGTAAAAGATTGACCCTTCGCAGAGGGAAGCAGGGATTAACATGCGCTAGAGCTTTTCATTTTTATAAAGACAGGAGTAAAATTATTTTGAGAGGTGTTTGTTGTTGTCAACGAATGGTAATGGGTACACTAACTACCTCGCCAACCGGACTTTCAAGAGCGGCTCCCATGAATTATTTCATATTTATTTGGCACTCCTTCCAACCTTTCTTACACAAACCATGGCTAACCGAATCCTCGGGTGCCTGCCAACAATCTCATACCATGAAGGAGTGCCTTTTTATTTTATTTTTATTATGATGATGACACTCCCCCCAACCTTTGCTTACACAAGCCATGGCTAACCGAATCCTTCGGGTGCCGTCCAACAATCACAAACCATGGAGGAGTGTCTATTTAAGTTAATTAATTCGGGACTGGGAATCCCATTGCCAGCTCTTTTTGCAAAATTATTGGATAAGCGGATGTGCCACTAGTCCATATGAGAGTCCATCAAAAGTAAATGACAAGGTTGAAAGCTAAACACCACATATTTCCTCATGAGCTATGAAACATAAAAACAAATTGAGAAGCATTTTGAAGGTTTTAAAGGTAGCGCATGAGAATTTACTTGGAATGGTTTGAAATGCCATGCATAGGTATTTATGGTGGACACTTTTGGAACAACTTGGTTTTCAGGTGTTTGGAAGCACGAGCAGCGTTCCCGCTCAGTTCAAGTGAAGGCTAGCAATAGACTAGGGAGCGACAAATCAAGAGAGCAGTAACTGTCATAATCATGCTTGCGGCAAAATAAATTAACGGAGGCATAAAAGTGATACAAGAACTCTGAAGCAATATAGATCATCGAGGCTTAATTGACTTTTTGTTCAGTCATATGCATGCGTGAGCATGTGCCAAGTCAATATAAATGAATTATTCAGAGGAGGATACCACAATGCCATACTTACTTATGAATAAAACAATGCAAGCAAACATCCATGACATGCTACTCATATTGATAAATTGGAGCTAAACATGAGAGATCATAAACTACTAGACTTTCTGAAATAACATATATCTCACATGAACCAACTAAGCATGCTCACATGGATGAGTATATGTACAAAAATGAAAACAAATAGAGTTCATACCAGCCTCTCACCACAATCCAATTGTCGTAGATCGTCATTATTGCCTTTTCACTTGTGCAGCTTGGATAATATGAAATGAAAACCACGCTCCAGCCACCGAAGACCATTGAACTCATAAAGAACTTTACAAAACCAAAGAAGAACAGCAAATATTTTTGGTGTTTTCAAATTGCAAACAAGAACAAAAGGAAACGAGCAAACAAAGCAAAATCTTTTTGGGTTTTCTTATAGCAAACTAGCAACAGCAAATAAAGCGAAACAAATGCAAGAAACCAAAGCAAACAAATGGTGAAGAGAAAAAACATAAATATTTTTGGTCTTTTTGTGTTTTGGGAAAGAAACAAAGCAAAAACAAGAAATAACAAACTAAAAGAAACACAGAAAAGCGAGATGGCAGAAATCTGCCAAAACCTGACAGCAGTACAGAAATCGATTTTTACAAAAATTTTACGTTGCCCAGCTCGAAAAGTGTTCAACTAATGAAAGTTAGATAACAACCTGGGGAACCTGCACAAAAATTGGCAGCTCAAAATAACGTTCTGGATGTGCGCACGAATTTTTCTAGTAACAGTCCAGAATCTGTTTTCAGGCAGCACTTCCCCAAATATCATCTTCCTCTCATTAGAAAACCACTCAAAGAGACTAAACAAGTATGTACAAGTATCCAGCAATCATAATATGCAAAAAATGAGTGATGCCGGTATACCTCCCCCCAAGCTTAGGCTTTTGGCCTAAGTGGAGTTCAATCCCATCGATCCCATGAGGTAGTGTCTCCGTAGTACGACGAAGATGGATCATCTTCCGGGTATGTGCTAGAAGAGGCACCCGGATACATGACGGTGTAGTCATAGGAGGGCTCGGCGTCCTCGGAGTCATGCTGCTGGTGGAAATCTTGTATCTTCATATGTTCATCCACCTCCTCCTTAGTGCACGACCATGATTGCCTGTCAATACTAAACAAACCTGGTTGGGGGAGAGGGATTTCCTTCTCATCCCCGTCAGCAAACAACATTCTATAGACCATATTATCTAAAGTAGAATCAGCGGTAACAAAATGATGACTCTTCATAGCAGCAATATCAAGTTTCCTAGGGGCCAATGGCACATCATTAGGATCAAGAGGAAGCCTTAGATATGTTAAAACGCGCAGTGCAATAGTTCCTCCAAAAATAGGCCCTCTATTAGACAGGCGGCGAGCAATAAGAGAACCAAGGTGATAAGATGTCCGACCAGTAAGTGCAATATTCAAGAAAGCAAGATGGTAACTAGAAATATTGCTAGTGTTCTCCCTACCAAGAATGCTAGTAGCAATGTAATATGCAAAATACTTAATGGCGGGGAGTTGAATGTTTCTTATCTTGCCACGCTGAATGGTGCGACAATCATCATCGGTAATCCCTCGATAGAGCTCCAACAAGTCCCGGGGGTTGTCATCAATCCTACTTGCTGTTCCTACAGGGGCAATATCCAATGCACGACAAAAATCTTCCAATCCCATAGTAACAGGATTACCATAGATCTTGAATGCAACTGTCGGCTCATATTGCTTGTTGTGGAACTTGAAGCTCTCGACGAAGATTTTGGTGAGCATGTAGTATTGCTCCCTTTCATCTCCCACATAGGTGGTTAACCCCGCCCTGTTGACAAGGGTGAAGAAATCCTCCAATATCCCTGCATTCCTCAGAAAATCATAGCATGGAAAAGACGAAGCATTAGGAGCCCCGTTGTCCTCTTCGGGCGCGAAGCTAGGCGCGATGATATCCTCGTTGTACGATCGCCTAAGCCGGGTGGCGGCCCTAGAAGGCCTCCCGGTGCTGGTTGTTCCTTTCTTGAACAACTCTCCAAAGTTGAACTTCTTCATCTCTTCTCTGAAATTTTCAACAAGTGATATAAAATTTGGTTTGGTGACATATAATTGAGTGAAACTACCATAGGAACTTGCTAGAGTACTAATCATGCATCAAAACTAGTTTATACAACTTAGAACAAGCATGCAAGCTCACTAAACATGTTACCTACAGCAGCAAAATATTCAAGATATACTCAAACAAAATTCTACTTGGATGGGTGGAGGAGTCACATACCAAGGAGCAAATGTGCCAAATTTCAGCAGGAAATCTGGGCTGAGCAAAGAGATCGAAAAATCCTGAGCTCTTGAGCAAAAACGCGAGTGAGAGGAACCTGGTGCGAGTTTTTTCGGGAGAGAGAAGATGCTGGGAGAAAGAGATGAAGTAGTGGGGCAAGGAGGGGCCCACACCACAGGGTGGCGCGCCCACCTCCTTGGCCACGCCGGCCTGTGGTGTGGCACCCTCTGGTGCCCCACAGGTCATCCTCTGGTGCTCCCAGGTGCCTCGTCGAAAAATAGGACCAACGGTATAATTTTTGTGCATTTTTGAAAACTTTGAAAAATGCACATTTCAGGGTATTTAGTTTATTATTACTGGCCAGGAAAAATTTTGAAATCTCTAAATAACTAAGGAACTTTGCAAATTAAAAGTGCTACAGCAACTAGAGCAAGTGGAGGAAGAAAGAGATGTTGTTTACCTCCTCTATGCATATAAAAAGTATTTGTTAACAAGGTTGATCAAGTCTTGCCACCAAATAAATTTTACATAGCATAAGAAGAAATAAACCTCAAATCAATCATGTTACCTTGAATTGTATTGATATGGATCCAATCACGAGAGTTTGATATTCTTCTTTAGGATCATATATAGGACAATCAATAGTTCCCACTTTGATAGTTCTCACATTAAAAATAGTATTGACTCCACATACTTTATCAATCTTCTTGGGGAAATAAACGGTATGCTCCTTATCATCAACATTGAAAGTAACCTTTCCTTTATTGCAATCAATAACAGCCCCTGCGGTGTTAAGAAAAGGTCTCCCAAGAATAATAGACATATTATCATCTTCAGGCATTTCCAACACAACAAAATCAGTTAATATCAAGCAGTTAGTAGTAACTTGAACAGGAACATTCTCACATATACCAACAGGAATAGCAGTAGATTTGTCAGCCATTTGCAAAGATATATCAGTAGGTATCAACTTATCTAAGTAAAGTCTCTTATAAAGAGAAAAAGGCATAACACTAACACCGGCTCCCAAGTCACATAGAGCAGTTTTAACATAATTATTCTTAATAGAACAAGGAATAGTAGGTATACCTGGGTCGCCCAACTTCTTTGGAACTTTGCCATTGAAAGAGTAATTAGCAAGCATAGTGGAAATTTCCTCATTGGGGATTTTCCTTTTGTTAGTAACAATATCTTTCATATACTTTGAATAAGGTGGCAATTTAATAGCATCAGTCAAAGGGATTTGCAAGAATAAAGGTTTCATCCAATCGCAAAATTTATTATAGTGTTCTTCTTCCTTTGATTTTAGTTTCTTAGCAGGAAAAGGCATTTGCTTTTGCACCCAAGGTTCTCTTTCATTACCATGTTTCTCAGCAATAAAGTCTTCTTTAGTGTACTTTTTATTTTTAGCATGCTTTTCAGGTTCATCTTCTACCTCTTCTTTATCAGAAGCATCCTTCTTATCATTATCTTTATCATGTTCATTACCACTTTCAGTTTCAGCATCAGAAATAGAAATACTATTAGGATCATTAGCAGGTTCAGAGGATTCTACAACATTTTTATGTTTCTTCTTCTTTTTCTTCTTAGAAGGAGCACTAGGTTCAATGCGTTGAGAATCTTGTTCAATTCTTTTGGGATGCCCTTCAGGATATAGAGGATCCTGGGTAGAGACACCACCTCTAGTTGTTACTTCATAAGCATGTTTCTCTTTAGAATTATTCCCTAACAAGTCATTTTGCACTTTAGTGAGTTGATCAATTTGAGTTTGAACCATATGAAAATGTTTAACAAGCATCTTAACATCATTGGAGGTTCTCTCTACAATATCATGCAATTCACTAATAGCTCGAGAATTTTCCATTAAATGATTCTCTACTCTCATATTAAAATTTTCTTGCTTAACAATATAATTATCAAACTCATCTAAGCATTGTGCAGGAGGTTTCGAATACGGAATATCTTCCCTAGTAAAGCGTTGAAGGGAGTTTACATCAATCATGGATGAAGGGGGAATTATCTCACATATATCTTCTATGGGAGGAAGATTCTTCACATCTTCAGATTTAATACCTTTCTCCTTGAGAGACTTCTTGGCTTCCCTCATATCTTCATCATTCAATTTAATTAAACCCCTCTTCTTTAATATTGGCGTTGGAGTTGGTTCAGGCGTAGTCCAATCATCATGATTCCGGCTTATTTTAGCCAATAATTCTTCAGCGTCGTCTGGAGTTCTTTTCCTGAAAACACAACCAGCACAACTATCCAGGTATGCCCTAGACTCAATGGTTAGTCCACTATAAAATATATCAAGTAAATCATGCTTTTCCAAATCATGATCAGGCCGAGCTCTAATAAGAGAGCAAAATCTCGCCCAAGCCTCAGGCAATTTCTCTCCATCTTCCTGGTCAAAATTATAGATTCTCTGCAAAGCAATATGTTGAGCACTAGCAGGAAAGTATTTACGAAAGAAAACATCAAGCAATTCTTTTGGACTTTTAATAGAATTAGGTGGCAAACTATTATACCAAGTTTTAGCGTCATCCTTTAATGAGAATGGAAAGATTTTAGCAACAAAGTAAGTACGCATCTTGATATCATCAGAAAACAAGCTACTTAGAGTAGATAACTCAGTCATGTGTTCAACAGCACTTTCTTTTTCAGTACCACAAAAGGGTGTTTTCTCAACAATAGCTATATGAGATAAATCAAGAGAAAAATCATAATCTTTATCCTTAATGTTTATAGGAGATGTGGCAAACTTAGGATCAGGAGACAGTTTATATCTAACAGCCTGTTCTGCAAGCAACTTTTTAATTTTTCTTGCATCAGTAGTAGCATTGCATTTTTCAATAAAATCATCATTAAGCTCCACATAATCTTCATCAGGATCATCACTAAAATAATCAAGTTCAGGTGAATTAACAGGTGTAGTAACATTAGGAGTTTCAGTATTTTCAATTTGTCTAGACCTAGCAATCGTAGCATCTAGAAAAGATCCCAATGAACCACTATCATCAAGCATAGCAGAAATATTATCAATATTATGAGAGTTTTCAGATTCAGCAGAAGTACCCGCATGTGAAGCATGTGGCGGTGAAACAAGTTTATCAATCACAGATGGTGAATCAAGTGTAGCGGAGGTATTCAGAATTGTACCTTTTCTTGTAGTGGATGGTAATATGGTGACCTTAGTATCGCGAGGTTTACCCATGATGGAGAATTTGCAGCGAACAATATCAATCCAAGTGAACTTCCAAATAAAGCTATGCTCCCCGGCAACGGCGCCAGAAAATAGTCTTGATGACCCACAAGTATAGGGGATCGCAACAGTCTTCGAGGGAAGTAAAACCCAATTTATTCATTCGACACAAGGGGAGACAAAGAACATTTGGAAGCCTTAACAGCGGAGTTGTCAATTCAGCTGCACCTGGAAACAGACTTGCTCGCAAGAGTTTATCAGTAGTAACAGTTTTATAGCAGTAGCAGTAGTGAAATAACAGCAGCTGAGTAACAGAGACAGCAGTAGTGATTTTAGTAAACAGCAGGATTAAAATACTGTAGGCACGGGGACGGATGACGGGCGTTGCATGGATGAGAGAAACTCATGTAATAATCATAGCAGGGCATTTGCAGATAATAACAAAAGGGTGTCCAAGTACAAAGCAATCAATAGGCATGTGTTCCAATTATAGTCGTACGTGCTCGCAATGAGAAACTTGCACAACATCTTTTGTCCTACCAGCCGGTGGCAGCCGGGCCTCAAGGGAAACTACTGGATATTAAGGTACTCCTTTTAATAGAGTACCGGAGCAAAGCATTAACACTCCGTGAACACATGTGATCCTCACATCGCTACCATTCCCTCCGGTTGTCCCGATTTCTGTCACTTCGGGGCCATCGGTTCCGGACAGCGACATGTGTATACAACTTGCAGGTAAGATCAATAAACAATGAATATCATGATGAAACAATAACATGTTCAGATCTGAGATCATGGCACTCGGGCCCTAGTGACAAGCATTAAGCATAACAAGTTGCAACAATATCATCAACGTACCAATTACGGACACTAGGCACTATGCCCTAACAATCTTATGCTATTACATGACCAATCTCATCCAATCCCTACCATCCCCTTCGGCCTACAGCGGGGGAATTACTCACACATGGATGGGGGAAACATGGCTGGTTGATGTAGAGGCGTTGGCGGTGATGGCGGCGATGATCTCCTCCAATTCCCCGTCCCGGCGGAGTGCCAGAACGGAGACTTCTGGCTCCCGCGACGGAGTTTCGCGATGTGGCGGCGTTCTGGAGAGTTTCTGGCGACTTCGACTTCTCCCCGTGCGTTTTTAGGTCGAGGCCGATAAATAGTCCGAAGGAGGGCGTCGGAGGCCGGCCGAGGGGGCCACACCACATGGCCGCGCGGGCCCCCCCTGGGCCGCGCCGCCCTATGGTGTGGGGCCCTCGGGCCTCCACCTGAGCTGTCCTTCTGGCTCCGTCAGTTTTCTGGGAAAATAGGGCCTTCTGCATAAATTCCAAGGATTTTCCCGAAAGTTGGATTTCTGCACAAAAACGAGACACCAGAACAGTTCTGCTGAAAACAACGTTAGTCCATGTTAGTTGCATCCAAAATACACAAATTAGAGGCAAAACAATAGCAAAAGTGTTCGGGAAAGTAGATACGTTTTGGACGTATCACGGTGTTGAAATATAATAAAGATATTGGAGATATACATCTTTTTTCTTCGACAGGCTCGGGGGCTCATACCCGCAAAAACAAAGTACACTCAATAAAATTTATTTACCTTGGTTTAAAATAAAGACATTGGCCACCGAAACACTCGGGGGCTGGGGAAAAGAAAGATATATATCTTTGTCTTACAATATATATATACATCAAGTTACAGTTACTTTCGGCAAAATAAGCTATCTACCGAAGAAATAAATTTAGTCGCGACCCAACAGATCATCAATATTTATTCTGTCTTCCTCGGTAGAGGCACCCAAAAAATTGGCATAATGGCCATCTGCAAAAAAGTCGGCATCCATCCGAAGAAGGTCACCAATTATTTCTTCAGCCACTGGTGTGACTACCGCATAGATTTTGTCGACACCTCTCCGCCATCGCCTCAGCTTGGTATGGACAATTTTAACCACCTTTGTCATATCGAGTTTTGAGTGGCAGTTCTGAAGCATAATAAGGGCAAATCTGGCACCGGCTACTAGTTGAGCTTTTAAAAAACCATGGATTTTGTGCGAGTCCTTAAACTTGTCCATCAGCTCAGGAAGGGTCTTAGGTTGAACATTTCGAGGAAACATGGAGTTGTAAACCATGGACAACGTTTTGGTACAAAATTCAAGGAACTCACGAACTTGGCACGCGCGGTCTTGAAACCTGACGATCTGTCGGGTACGTTCAGGGGTAGCCCAAAAAAGGGAGCCATGGTCCAGTGCCATATTAACAAGGAAATTTGATCTTGTGTCAACCCGTTGATCTTCGGCAGCGGCGTCCAAAAAGGGACCTATTTGACGACAGCATACCAGTTAGAGATAGAACATAAAGCAAAACACAGAAGAAGTTTAAGCTTGAGAAGTATACCCGCCATTTCTAGGCTTGCCTCAGTCAGCAATTCAAGCATAAAATTCTCTCGGGAAGTAGCTTGTGTAGCTTCAGCGACTGCAGCCTCCTTTGAAGCTATAGCTTCCTGAGCCTGCTGCTGCGCAATTTTCTCCCTCTCAGTTGATCTTCGAGATTGTTCCATTATTACGAGTGCTTGTTTCTTCATCGATTGAAGCTGTTGGCGGAGTTCTTCCAAGTCATGTGCTGGATTCGCACTCGAATAATCTTCAATAAACTCATCATCGGCTGATATTTTCTTCGAGTAAGAAGAAGTGGGCAAAACATCGGAGGGACGAGGAGTTGAAGTATAGTTGTCAAATACCAACTGGAAAGAAAATTTCGACATCAATCATCACATAAGATAGACTTCCATTGATTTTCAATATATTTACACGGTTCTTACAAAAGGTTGGGTCCTAGTGAACCAACCATATGCTATCGCAAGCTACATCTATGGCGACAGTCGTCAAAAGAAAGAAAAAAGAGAAAAAAGATAGGCAGGGCGATCTACTTGACCTCCGGTTTGGCGGAACTGGAGGAAGGCATTGGTTTGTATCCAAGGAAGGCGAGGATTTTCTTCGAGCTCGGCTTGGCGGCCTTGATCAAAGATTGCCATTTCTTCATCTCCATACTCTTCACATCACCAACTTTAGCCCAGTCGACGTGATGTTGGCTCTCGGCAACCAAAGAAATGGTGCCTTCGACGCCAATCTTCAGGTTCTCTTGTCGAAGAGCTAACCCAAGATCTTCCTTCGGAATGAAGCGCTTGGCAAGCGCAGAAAAAGTGTTGGGCTCATCAGTCTTCGGGAATAAGTAGGGGAAGAGCCAAGAAAATGCCGCCTTGGCATCAGAAATGCTTTGGCGCACTTCATCTCCATAAATTTCGAGGAGAGAAAGGGCGTCAAGGAGACGGTCATCTTCTGGCTTTTCAAGCCCATATTCCTGGCTGGTCTTCCCTGCTGGAGAAAAATTTCAGATTATCAATAAGTATATGCAAAAATAGCGCTAAAGTCAACTCGAGGAAAATGGGCGATACTTACTGACAAAACGTCGGTTTTGCGACTCCAAGCGAGCGGCGATGGCGTCTTCGCGAGCAAGCTGTTGAGCTGTGCGTTCACTCAAAGCATTTTCAGCGTCATGGAGCCTCTTTCGAAGACTCTCAATTGAGGCAGATTCAAGCTCCGCTTTCTCTCGAGCTTTTTCGCTCTTAGCCAGCTCGAGAGCAAGATCATCGACGCGTTTTTTTGGCTTTGGCGAGAGCCTCTGGTAAAGCACAGCAACAAAAGTTACAACAAAGTAGCGAAGGAAAAATTCTTCAACAAGAAAGAGATAAGAGAAGTACCTTTCAAACTATTCGCATGGTCGCGGTACCCAACAAATTGAGTACCAAGACAAATAAACTGTTGCATCAGAGGCTGAGAAAACAAAAAAGGGATAAGAAAGTCAGAAGAAGAGAAGTTCGACAGCAGTAAAAATAGATGGTAAAGACGCTTACATCATCCAGAGCAGAAGTCGACGAACTCTCGGGCAGAAGGTTTGATCCTTCGACAGGTTCAGTCCTTGCTCTCTTCGGCGAAGAGGCACGGGGGCTGCCGGGAGGACTCAAGTCCCCTATATCTCGCTGAGGAGGCGAGGTTTCTTCGGCATCAAGGCGAGTATCGGAAAGTAGCAGGGTATGTGATGTGCTCATGTGAGAAGTTACATTAACAATGGGGTCCTCTTCCTCGTCGCCACTATTGTGTCAACAGATAGTATGAGAAGACACAGAAAAAGCAATATAGTACAAAATATACAAGGCGAGGTAAAACTTACGAGCTAACAAGAGCATCCTCGTAGGGGTTGAAAGATTTTTTTATCTTTATCGGGAGAAGTCTCCTGGATAGGAGATTCCCCCGCTTTAGAGGTGCCGGAATCTTCGAGCTCCTCCCTCTTCCTCTTATTCTTCGGGGAAGCAACTGAAGGGAGCGAGCGTGAAGACTCGGAAGCCTCGGTGTCAACTTCCTTTTCAGAGGAAGCCGCAGATTTGTGTGAACCCGCAACTTCACTCTCAGGGCGAGAAGTACCCTGATTGTCGTCAGTAACGACGGTCCGTTCCTCGACTTCCCCGCCTTCAGGTAGAGGAGGAAGAGAAGATAGGAATTGGTGTTTATGCAAGATAGATATATCGACAATAAGGAATTCATCGCAAAATAGTAGTCAAATTTCGAAAGGACAAAAATAGTTCACCTTGGGGAGCGCGTTGGTGCGGCTATACGGCGTCACGCGGCAAGATGACGAGACGGTGTCTTTCTTGCTGAGTGAAGAGATTTTTCGGACAAGTTTTTCTAAGTCCTTGACCGATAGATCTGTCGACATGCGATCCACATCTTTGTCGTGAGCATACATCCAGAGGGGGTTTTTGCGAGCCTGCAGAGGCTGCACCCTAATCCTAAGGAAATATGCTGTAATTTGGATACCCGACAACTCTTGGCCACGAGTATTTTGGAGCTCGTGGATGCGTGCCATCAGCGCCTCTGTCACCGACTTTTCTTTGTCGGTAGCTTCTGCATCCCAGGAGCGGCGGCGGAGGATTTTCTCGTTGCCGTTAAAAGGGGGAATGTTGTGTTCCAGCGAGTCGGTGCATTCCTCGCGAACATACAACCATTTTTTGCGCCACCCTTGCATGGAGTCGGGGAATTTGACGTCAAAATACTCGACATCAGGGCGGACGCAAATAACAACACCGCCTATGTTGTAGGCGATGTTGGGGGAGCCATTGCGGTGGAGGAGGAAGATGCGCTTCCACAGAGCCCAATTGGGATGGACTCCAAGGAAGCACTCGCAAAGAGTGATGAAAATAGAAACGTGGAGAATAGAGTTGGGAGTAAGGTGATGGAGCTACAATCCATACGCGAAAAGAAGTCCACGGAGAAAATCGTGGATAGGAGTAGAGAGGCCGCGAATAAGATGGTCGACAAAGCTAACCCGATATTCCATGGGCGGCGTCGGGTAGCTCTCCTCGCTGGGGAAGTGCAACGCATCCTTCTTCTTGCTCAGGCTAAGTTTCTTCAGCAGGTTGATGTCTAATGTCTACGGGTGCTTCTATTCTTGTAGACAGTGTTGGGCCTCCAAGAGCAGAGGTTTGTAGAACAGCAGCAAGTTTCCCTTAAGTGGATCACCCAAGGTTTATCGAACTCAGGGAGGAAGAGGTCAAAGATATCCCTCTCAAGCAACCCTGCAATCACGATACAAGAAGTCTCTTGTGTCCCCAACACACCTAATACACTTGTCAGATGTATAGGTGCACTAGTTCGGCGAAGAGATAGTGAAATACAAGTAGTATGGATGTATATGAGTGGTAATAGCAATCTGAATAAAATATGGCAGCGAGTAAACATGCAACAGAACAGTAAATAAACGGAGTTTTGATGCTTAGAAACAAGGCCTAGGGATCATACTTTCACTAGTGGACACTCTCAACATTGCAATCATAATTGAATATAAATATAAGCACTTCACTATGCTATTCTGAATTACTCTTTGGCAAGATAACGAACACTAATTCATCATGTAGGCAAACCTTAAAGATGTATTCCCAAGTACTAATAAACACCCCACGCTGTCACTTTGAGCATTCATAGGAGGTACTAACACACCACAATTTCATAGAGACACCCAACTCAAATCATAACTCAGTGAATAAGTATTCTGTGAAATATAGCCTAAGAGACCCACACGGTGCACACACTGTCACCTTTACACACGTGGGACAAGGAGTCTCCGGAGATCACATAAGTAAAATCCACTTCAATAGCATAATGACATGTAGATTACAAACTCATCATATGGATCTCAATCATGTAAGGCAGCTCATGAGATCATTGTATTGAAGTACATGGGAGAGAGATTAACCACAAAGCTACCGGTACAGCCCTTAGCCTCGATGGAGAACTACTCCCTCCTCATCATAGGATACAGCGATGGCGATGAAGATGGCGGTGATGTCGATGGAGATGACTCCGGGGGCAATTCCCCGTCCCGGCAGGGTGCCGGAATAGAGACTTCTGTCCCCCGAATTGGAGTTTCGCGATGGCGGCGGCTCTGGAAGGTTTTCTGGTGTTTCGTCAATCCGTGTCGAAGATTTAGGTCAGAAGGCAACTTATAGGCGAAGAGGCGGAGTCGGAGGGGCCACGGGGGGCCCACACAGTAGGGGGCGCGCCCCCCTCTGGCCGCGCCGCCATGTTGTGTGGAGGCCCTGGGCCTCCCCTCTGGTCCCTCTTCGGTGTTCCGGAAGCTTCCGGGAAAAATAAGATATTGGGCGTTGATTTCATCCGATTCCGAGAATATTTCCTTTCTAGGATTTCTGAAACCAAAAACAGCAGAAAACAGCAACTGGCACTTCGGCATCTCGTTAATAGGTTAGTTCCGGAAAATGCATCAAAACGATATAAAGTGTGAACAAAACATGTAGGTATTGTCATAAAACTAGCATGGAACATCAGAAATTATAGATACGTTTGAGACGTATCAAGCATCCCCAAGCTTAGTTCCTACTCGCCCTCGAGAAGGTAAACGATAACAAGAATAATTTCTGAAGTGACATGCTACTTACATAATCTTGATCATACTATTGTAAAGCATATGAGATGAATGCAGCGATTCGAAGCAATGGTGAAGATAATGAGTAAACAAATGAATCGTATAGCAAAGACTTTTCATGAATAATACTTTCAAGACAAGCATCAATAAGACTTGCATAAGAGTTACTCATAAAGCAATAAATTCTTAGTAGAAAGCTTTGAAGCAACACAAAGGAAGATATAAGTTTCAGCAATTGCTTTCAACTTCAACATATTTATCTCATGGATAATTGTCAACACAAAGTAATATAACATGTGCAATAGGTAAACATGTAAGAATCAATGCACAGTTGACACAAGTGTTTGCTTCTAAGATAGAAAGAAGTAGGTAAACTGACTCAACATAAAGTAAAAGAATGGCCCTTCGCAGAGGGAAGCAGGGATTAAATCATGTGCTAGAGCTTTTTAAGTTTTGAAATCATATAGAGAGTATAAAAGTAAAGTTTTGAGAGGTGTTTGTTGTTGTCAACGAATGGTAGCGGGTACTCTAACTACCTTATCAACCAGACTTTCAAGAGCGGCTCCCATGAAGGACGTTATCTCTACCAGCAAGGTAGATCATCCCTCTTCTCTTTTGTTTACACATGTATTTTAGTTTCATTATTTATGGATGACACTCCTCCCAACCTTTTGCTTACACAAGCCATGGCTAACCGAATCCTCGGGTGCCTTCCAACATTCACATACCATGGAGGAGTGTCTATTTGCAAAATTAAGTTGCTTACTGATAGATCAGGGCGAAGCATGTGAAGAGAATTATTAATGCAAGTTAATTAATTGGGGCTGGGAACCCCATTGCCAGCTCTTTTTGCAAAATTATTGGATAAGCGGATGAAGCCACTAGTCCATTGTGAAAGTCTGTCAAAAGTAAATGACAAGATCGAAAGATAAAACACCACATACTTCCTCATGAGCTATAAAACATTGACACAAATAAGAGATAATAGATTTTGAATTGTTTAAAGGTAGCACATGAAGTATTTGCTTGGAATGGTAGAGAAATACCATGTGGTAGGTAGGTATGGTGGACACAAATGGCATATGTTTTGGCTCAAGGATTTGGATGCACGAGAAGTATTCCCTCTCAGTACAAGGCTAGGCTAGCAAGGTTGTTTGTAGCAAACTCGAGTATAAAAGGTGCAGCAAAGCTCACATATGAACATATTGTAAGTATTATAAGACTTTACATCGTCTTCCTTGTTGTTCAAACACCTTCACCAGAAAATATCTAGACTCAGAGAAACTAATCATGCAAACCAAATTTTAACAAGCTCTATGTAGTTATTCATTAATGGGTACAAGGTACATGATGCAAGAGCTTAAACATGATCTATATGAGCACAACAATTGCCAAGTATCACATTATTCAAGACATTAAACCATTTACCACATGCGGCATTTTGCGTTTCCAACCATATAACAATGAATGAAATAGTCCAACTTTCGCAATGAACATTAAAGATAAAGCTAAGAACACATGTGTTCATATGCAACAGCGGAGCGTGTCTCTCTCCCACACAAGCATGTATTTATTCAGAGAATGAAAATAACAAAATGAAAATAAAAGCACACAGACGCTCCAAGTAAAGTACATAAGATGTGACCGAATAAAAATATAGTTTCAAGAGAAGAAACCTGATAAATTGTTGATGAAGAAGGGGATGCCTTGGGCATCCCCAAGCTTAGATGCTTGAGTCTTCTTGAAATATGCAGGGATGACCCACGGGGGCATCCCCAAGCTTAGACTTTTCACTCTTCTTGATCATAGTATATCATCCTCCTCTCTTGACCCTTGAAAACTTCCTCCACACCAAACTCAAAACAAACTCATTAGAGGGTTAGTGCATAATCAAAAATTCACATGTTCAGAGGTGACACAATCATTCTTAACACTTCTGGACATTGCACAAAGCTACTGGAAGTTAATGGAGCAAAGAAATCCATCCAACACAACAAAAGAGGCAATGCGAAATAAAAGGCAGAATCTGTCAAAATAGAACAGTCCGTAAAGACGAATTTTTTAGAGGCACCAGACTTGCTCAGATGAAAATGCTCAAATTGAATGAAAGTTGCGTACATATCTGAGGATCACTCACGTAAATTGGCAGATTTTTCTGAGTTACCTACAGAGAACCCTGCCCAAATTCGTGATAGACAGAAATCTGTTTCTGCGCAGTAATCCAAATCTAGTATCAACATTACTATCAAAGACTTTACTTGGCACAACAATGCAATAAAATAAGATAAGGAGAGGTTGCTACAGTAGTAACAACTTCCAAGACTCAAATATAAAACAAAAGTACTGTAGTAAAATAAACACATGGGTTATCTCCCAAGAAGTGCTTTCTTTATAGCCATTAAGATGGGCTCAGCAGTTTTAATGATGCACTCGCAAGAAATAAGAGTTGAAGCAAAAGAGAGCATCAAGAAGAAAATTCAAAACACATTTAAGTCTAACCCACTTCCTATGAAAAGGGATCTTGTAAACAAATAAATTCATGAAGAACAAAGTGACAAGCATAAGAAGATAAAACAAGGGTAACTTCAAAATTTTCAACATAAAGAGAGGTGTTTTAGTAACATGAAAACTTCTACAACCATATTTTCCTCTCTCATAATAACCTTCAGTAGCATCATGAACAAACTCAACAATATAACTATCACATAAAGCATTCTTATCATGAGTCTCATGCATAAAATTAGTACTACTCCCAACATAAGCATAATCAATTTTATTAGTTGTAGTGGGAGCAAATTCAACAAAGTAGCTATCATTATTATTCTCATCATCAAATATAGGAGGCATAGTATCATCATAATAAAATTTACTCTCCAAAGTAGGCGGCACCAAAAGACCACTATCATTATAATCATCATATATGGGAGGCATATCATAATCAACATAAACTTTCTCCTCAATACCCGGAGGACTAAAGAGATCATTTTCATCAAAACCAGCTTCCCCAAGCTTAGAATTTTCCATATCATTAGCAACAATGGTGTTCAAAGCGTTCATACTAATATCATTGCTACTAGCATGCAAATAAGGTTCCATAGGTTTTTTAATTTTCGCATTAAACCATTCATGTCTTGACTCAGGAAATGGTATAAAAAGCTCACAGATGTTTTCCATTATGCCTTACTAGTGTTTAACAAGAAACAAAAAGATGCAATTGCAGGATATAAAGGAAATAGCTTCGAACACTCACACAACGGCAACAGAAAAGTACTTAGTTACCTGGGACCGGAGTATGAGTGCCTTTTACCTTTCCTCCCCGGCAACGGCGCCAGAAAAGTGCTTGATGTCTACGGGTGCTTCTATTCTTGTAGACAGTGTTGGGCCTCCAAGAGCAGAAGTTTGTAGAACAGCAGCAAGTTTCCCTTAAGTGGATCACCCAAGGTTTATCGAACTCAGGGAGGAAGAGGTCAAAGATATCCCTCTCAAGCAACCCTGCAATCACGATACAAGAAGTCTCTTGTGTCCCCAACACACCTAATACACTTGTCAGATGTATAGGTGCACTAGTTCGGCGAAGAGATAGTGAAATACAAGTAGTATGGATGTATATGAGTGGTAATAGCAATCTGAATAAAATATGGCAGCGAGTAAACATGCAACAGAATAGTAAATAAACGGAGTTTCGATGCTTAGAAACAAGGCCTAGGGATCATACTTTCACTAGTGGACACTCTCAACATTGCAATCATAATTGAATATAAATATAAGCACTTCACTATGCTATTCTGAATTACTCTCTGGCAAGATAACGAACACTAATTCATCATGTAGGCAAACCTTAAAGACGTATTCCCAAGTACTAATAAACACCCCACGCTATCACTTTGAGCATTCATAGGAGGTACTAACACACCACAATTTCATAGAGACATCCAACTCAAATCATAACTCAGTGAATAAGTATTCTGTGAAATATAGCCTAAGAGACCCACACGGTGCACACACTGTCACCTTTACACACGTGGGACAAGGAGTCTCCGGAGATCACATAAGTAAAATCCACTTGAATAGCATAATGACATCTAGATTACAAACTCATCATATGGATCTCAATCATGTAAGGCAGCTCATGAGATCATTGTATTGAAGTACATGGGAGAGAGATTAACCACATAGCTACCGGTACAGCCCTTAGCCTCGATGGAGAACTACTCCCTCCTCATCATAGGAGACAGCGATGGCGATGAAGATGGCGGTGATGTCGATGGAGATGACTCCGGGGGCAATTCCCCGTCCCGGCAGGGTGCTGGAACAGAGACTTCTGTCCCCCGAATTGGAGTTTCGCGATGGCGGCGGCTCTGGAAGGTTTTCTGGTGTTTCGTCAATCCGTGTCGAAGATTTAGGTCAGGAGGCAACTTATAGGCGAAGAGGCGGAGTCGGAGGGGCCACGGGGGGCCCACACAGTAGGGGGGTGCGCCCCCCCTCTGGCCGCGCCGCCATGTTGTGTGGAGGCACTGGGCCTCCCCTCTGGTCCCTCTTCGGTGTTCCGGAAGCTTCCGGGAAAAATAAGATATTGGGCGTTGATTTCGTCCGATTCCGAGAATATTTCCTTTCTAGGATTTCTGAAACCAAAAACAGCAGAAAACAACCACTGGCACTTCGGCATCTCGTTAATAGGTTATTTCCAGAAAATGCATCAAAACGATATAAAGTGTGAACAAAACATGTAGGTATTGTCATAAAACTAGCATGGAACATCGGAAATTATAGATACGTTTGAGACGTATCAATGTCCTGCGCGGAGATCTTCGATCTCTCCCACTCCGTGTTCCCCAGATCTGGCGTCGCCATTGTTGTTTCAGGGATGATGTGCCTCGTGAGTCTTGGACGCGGTGGCATCAACAATGGCGTGGAGGAAGTAGGTGATTGCTTGGGCGCTGGAGCTCTTGTGGTTGCTAAGGAGATTTGGGCAGAGAGGATTTTTGGTGCGGCGAAGCGAAGGGGATTGACGGAGGAAGACGATGGCTATTTATAGTGGGTTCAGCCAAAACGTCGCACCGTTGGATGATCTACGAATGGACTTGATGCGTTACACGTGGATCAAGGGGGTAAAACGGTATTTTTACCATGATGGAACTGGACAGGCGCTACAGCGCGCGTGCCAGGAAAAGCGGAGGACGTGTGTCCCCCACTAGCGTAACGTGTCAATGGGTCGCAGATTTTGGGCCCGCAGGTCAGTGAAGGGACAGCTCTCGCGTCTTTCCGATACAGTGTTCGTGGCTATCGTCAGCACTGACGTCACATTACCAATGAAATTTTTTGGCTGTGATCTTATGAAAAATGGCGACAATGAAAGACGACTGCTAATCTCGAGAGCCTTTGACCAAATACAAGTTTTTGTTCAAATGCTCGGGGGCTACTTTATAAAAAAAGGTTTCGAGAAGTTTGATGGAGATGGTTCGGAAGGGCACATTTCAAAATATAGCGACAGAGGACAATTGGAGCCTACAGCCAAGTATAAATCCTCGACTATAGCCTCGGGGGCTACTCCCATCGGGAGCGCTGTTCGCGCACCAGATAAATATGAACAGAAGCATGAAACATGACAATATAGTGGCAAAGATGCTAAAAAGGTGATCCTACAACCAAGTACAAGCACTGGGCTGTAGCCTCGGGGGCTACTCCCATCGGGAACGTTGTTCGCGTGCCCGATGAAATTTGGACAAGTCTTGGTGAGCATATTCTGAGTTATCAAAATAACTCTTCATATACTCCCATCGGGAGGATACGTTAGAAACAATATAAGTCATATGTTGACTCGAATAAATGTGCTACTCCAGCAGCCGCAAAAAGCACTCGACAATATATTCTCAGAGCGCCTCAGTCGTAAAATAATGTCAACACCCGGATTTTTAAGTCCGGATGCCTATTATGTCATTCATCGCAATCCCAGGATAATATTGTTGCGAGGCATAATAGTTGAATATCACAGTCATTATTTATTACAAGCCATATTGTCTTACAACATTGAATCATATGATTCATCTTACACAAATAGTTGATATATCAATCAACATACATACACAAGTTCATACATAGCGGAAGCGTAACGATAGATGGACTCTCTAGTCCACAGGCCAACATTTGACGTCAGAAACCCCTAGTTGTCGTAGGCGTCCTGCTGGTCATCCTCGTGATAGTTCTGTTCATCATCGTACTCTGGCCATTTGAATAGCCAGGGACAAAGCCGTAAGTACTTTAAGTACTTGCAAACTAATACTAAAGTAAAATGCCAACTCTTTGAGTAAGGGTGCTAAACTCTAGTTTAACTTGCATAAGCCATATTTTAGTTCACAAGTATTTGATCATGTGCTAACTAACTCAAGTGGGAACATTAGTGTCATTCCCACAACATTGGTTGTAATTCCAAACAGTCACCAAAATCACCATTCACATTTACTAAGGTTTTCCAAGAACTGACACAGGAAACTGTATGGCCATTCCAACCGTCCGTAACCGTGGACACGGCTATTCGAATAGATTTACACTCTGCAGAGGTTGCACACTTGTGCCACAACATTTGATTTCATCCGTCGGAATAACTCCGAATCATCGTAACACAGTACGCGGATCATCAACCATAACCTTTCACTTACAAATCCTAGTATGAGCACCTCTCCCCATGAGCTTGGCCTCCCAGTGAAAACCAACTGTTAACCTGGGAACTACACAGGGCTTGGCCGTACAATTCACCTCAATTCACATCATTTCGCAACAACGGAGGCAGCCTCGGCATAACCCCTATGATGTGTGTTCAGAGGGAACTCATACTAAAATTTATAAACTTCCAGCTAAGCCCTACCCATAATCAGGTATTATGGGGGTACTCAAAAATTGGAAAGGTATCGCATTTAAACCAATATCAGGTTTTCATCAAAAATCAATATCTTCTCTTGTTCACATTCAACCTCAAATCATTCAATGGAATGTTTCATTATTCCAAGGTTTCAAATTCAACAAGTCTCATGTTCCCATCTAGAGTAGTCAAATTTTAGTATTTTAGCACTAGCACTAATCATGAGGGGTGCTACATTGCTTTGCTATTTATAAGACTACTTTGCTACTCTAGTAATCTTGTTCCCTAGACCAATTTCAATCCACCCTTTTGAAAACACAACAAGTAAAACTTGTATGGTGTAAATATAAGATAGGCTTGTATGAAGAAAGGTAAGAATCATGGTGCCTTGCCCAAGGAGGGCTTTGCACTTTGCAAGAGTATTAGCTTGCCTTGGTAGTTCTCTAGGTTTTCTTCTTCCTCTTCTGGGTAGAATTCTCCTTCCTCTTGGTAATCTCCGGTGCTAGCGTCTAAATTTGAATACGAGGTATAATCACTAAACAAACTCAAAAGCTATACTAAGCACATCATTACTTCACACAAACTATGGTAAGCACACACATAAAATAATTAGGTGTATTGGTGTTCTTTATTAAAGAAAAGTAATTTCCTCTCATTACACGTGTAATTAATAATTTCCATTTAGTCTTTGAGAAAAATAATTTCCTCTCATTGAAATCTTCTTAAGATTTAACTTCTCAAATAATCATACATGAACTCATATTGACCTAAGTCAAGCATTCATTATCATTATTTGAGAAAATGATTTAAATGAGGTAGATCACCTCATACCATTTTATAATTCCACTAATGATTTAAATCCCCAAATATTCATATAGGAGTGTTTGGACCAGGGGTGCAAACATCTCATGAATTTATTTGAGACAAGATTTAAATGAAGGGAAATCCTTCATATGACTTACATAATAGTTTTGAACAATATAACTTAACTAAACTAGCCCTTTTGTCCATTAATTAATCTAGGGCATGATCCTGCCAAGTGACCACACCATTTTCTTGCAGAAACAATTGGTGTAAGTCAAATGTGAGCTATAGGAGTTGGATTTAATTAAATATCTATTTTGTTTGATTTTTAATAATTATTTGAATATGAAAAGTCCCTGCCTTCTTCTTTTTATCATTTTATTTCCACAACAGATCTCGAGGTGAGACCAGTGGCATAATGTAGATCTTTTTACTAGCTTTCCAAATATATAAAGTTTGTTAAATTTGGCCAAACCAAACAGATTCTATGAATTTTCAAAGTTGGGTTCAGTATTGAATTCAAACTAAATTTATTAAACGAAGTTTGAATTAAAAAGGCCGGCGGGAAAACTAACTGGGCCTAAACGTTTAAAACGGCCAAAGGCCAGCCCACCACGAATCCACGCACGCGCGGGCCGCCTGACAGTGGGCTCCACCCGTCAGAGACTCATAACGCCCGAAGTGGTATGGATCAACGAGGCGCGTCGGATTAGAATAGGATCTAACGGCGCACATCCATCATCGTCGACGGCGAGAGAGGGGCTCGCCGGCGGCTCGGGTAGGGGGTCGGAGGCTCACCGTGGCTCCAGCTAGGGTTGGGCAATGTGCGCGGTGAAGTTGTGGACGACGGCGAAGCTCCTGGTACCGGCGGCAGCTCCAGGGGCGGCGTCCTTCTCCGGCGATCGTCGGCTACTGTGGGCGGCGGCGATCTTGCAATTGGGAGCTTCTGGTGGCTAATCGAGGGAAGGGTGGTGGTGTGAAGGGTTCGTCGAGGCGAGGCCTCCTTTTATAGGCGCGAGGGTGGCCGTGGTGCTGCGGCGAGGTCGACAAGGGCGCGGCTTCTCCGGTGAGCTAGGGGGCTAAGCAACAACGGGGTCGTGTTCACGACGTCATGGCGAGGCTACGAGCGTGAACGGCGCGGCAAGGGGACGCGTAGGGTGGTCGGGTCCGTGCATGTACTTGTTACCACCAGAATTTAACCAAGTCTGGAGATGGGCCGTGATTAAATGGGCTTAGAGGATATGCACGGAAAATATTCCCGAACCGGCCTTGTACAAGAAGTTTGGGCAAGATTGCCCGTGTATCTGTAAATTATAGTAGGATACGTGTCGGTTAGAATTAAGAGATAGAGTTTAGCTCGTACACGGTTGGGTTTATTCCCAAGTTAGAAAGTCTACGGACTATAAATATGTATCTAGGGTTATTGAGAAAAGAGGACGATCACGTTCACAACAAATCAATCTAGGCGCATCGCCACCCCTTGTTTCGAGGGTTTCTCCCGGGTAAGCAACATGCTGCCTAGATCGCATCTTGCGATCTAGGCAGCATCAGTTTATTCATTATTGGTGTTGCTCGTGCTGAAGCCTTTTTGATGGCGAGCAACACCCTTATCTTAGGTGTTTTGGGGCTGACGTCGATGCTTTCACGATGTACTTATTTAGCTACGCTGCCCCTCGATATCTAGCTGCCCTTACACCTATTTTAGGTGTAAGGGCAGCATCTTGCTTGATCTTTATTTAGTAGATCTAATCCGTTATAGTTGCTCCTTGTTCTCCAAGGATTGGTTCGATATCCGTATGGTTAGGCCCTATAAACGGGTTGAACGATCCGGTAGTGCGTAAGGTGTGGTTTATTAAGCTCTAGAGGGATTGTTCCGGGGATCAACTTCACGTTGGTTTTTAGGCCTCTTTAGGGCTGGTTTTCCATTATCTTACGTATTTGCTAGGCTCAACTACGCATAGGACGTTCCGATTATACGGTGAAAACCCTAGACTATCGTAGATTAGTTTAGCTTGATATTGATAAAGCATGATCCCCATGTCCTTATAAATCTAACATGAACCATGGGGCAATCGGCTCTTTGAGCCGATCCACAGAACAACTTAAGAGCCGATCGGGGCTCGTATTTAATGTTTACGCGTTTGCCATGCAGGAAACTAGTCGAAGCAATCCATCACCTTCCTGACCAGGTATAGGTCAGGTGGCACGCCCTCGTAAGCACCAGGACGTGTGCCAGAAGGCATTGCGGGCCGTCGCCCGAGGGACCAGGGTCCACCGCAATCCTGGGAGCCTCCCGGCTCTACGGTGTTGCCCGTCGATACTCGCCGGTGGGTTTTTGACCGCAACACATTCTGGCACGCCCGGTGGGACATTCTACAACAACAACAACATCGACATCTGCAGCAACCATGTCAAAAGCTGCGGATGAGGTGGCTGGCGAACCAGTTACGTACGCAGATCTGCCCGAAGAGCAAAAGAAGAAGTATGATGAGATTAAAGTCATCTTGGAAGCCGATCTCATCGGCTCCTTCGTAAGGACCCGTTCACATGGCATAAGGTGGAAGGGGTTCTCCCCTGAAGGTGTTCTTGACGGAGTGGACATGTCTACTCCTTCGGAGGAACGTACCAGAGCTCTGCGCCAGGAAATCAATTACATGGCGGCACATTCTCTACACCGCTATTCTGAAAGCCTGGTGAATACTCTCGAGCGCGTCGCGGTCCGTGTGGTGCAGGAAATCATGAAGCATCAGTACTCCCCGTCAGGACCTACCCTAGGGACTCACCAGGGAGAGATACCGCTCCATATCAGACCGCTGCTACCATTCACGTTTGCAGCACCCGAGCCGCCGGGTTCACCGGCGTACGTTGTCTACAAGGTTGGAGGCAATCCTAGCGATTGCCAATTCCTATATGAGCCGCCCAAGGAGATCCCACATGGATACG
This sequence comes from Lolium perenne, assembly GCF_019359855.2. Taxonomy (NCBI): domain Eukaryota; kingdom Viridiplantae; phylum Streptophyta; class Magnoliopsida; order Poales; family Poaceae; genus Lolium; species Lolium perenne. The sequence continues at coordinate 100,290,519 of NC_067246.2, read as the reverse complement.
TGTGCACATACGTGCCGGACTGCAATGCCTTGGCGCGCACAAGCCAGATCGCACCAACAGGGATTTCTGGAGTAGATGCTAACAAACAAGCATGGCTGGCTAAATATGCTACTGGAACGAGTCATGAAGGCTCGGTCCCTACAGCTAATACCATGGAGCAGATCAGCACTATCCTGAGAGACCAGTTCGGCATCTTGCCGAAGAGGAAAGCAATCGGCTATTCCAAGCCGTACCCCGACGAGTACGATCTTATCCCGCTGCCACCCAAATATCGGCTCCCTGAATTCTCAAAATTCAATGGAGCAGAAGGATCTAGCTCAATAGAGCACGTAAGCCGATATTTGGCACAGCTGGGCATGATTTCAGTGTCAGACCCGTTACGTGTGAGGTTTTTCGCACAATCTCTTACGGGATCAGCCTTTGGGTGGTACACCTCGTTGCCACCAAACTCAGTCCGCACATGGAAACAACTGGAGGAGCAATTTCATGTGCAATATCACTCAGAAGCTACCGAAGCTGGCATTGCCGATCTAGCGCAGGTGCGGCAGAAGCGGGGAGAAACAGTATCTGAATACATCCAACGTTTCAGGACTGTCAGGAACCGATGTTATTCGGTTCGTTTATCTGAGAAAGAAGCAATCGAGCTGGCAGCATTGGGCCTTGCAACGCCGATCAAGGATCTGACTTCCCAAGCTGAGTACAGTTCATTGTCGCACATGGTGCAGAAACTCACTTTGTATGAGCAGCGACACCCTGAATTGTACCAAGACAAGTTCAAGCGTCCGGTAGGCCTGGTCGAGATGGAAGAAGCTGAAGATCCTGCACCAGACCTGGAGGTGGCTGTAGCTGAATGGGCTCGGGGGGCAAACCCCGTCTCCTGCAAATGGGTAAAACCACAAGGGCCTGCAAGAGGGTTTGACTTCGATTTGAGCAAAGCTGAGCAGATTTTCGATCGATTGCTTAAGGAAAAACAGCTGAAGTTACCCGAAGGCCATAAAATCCCTACATCACAAGAGATGAATGGGAGGCCGTACTGCAAATGGCATCACTCGTTCACCCATACCACCAATGACTGCAAGGTGTTTCGCCAGCAGATCCAAATGGCGATAGAACAAGGCCGATTGCTCTTTGGGCAGTTTGCCATGAAAGTGGATACACATCCGTTCCCTGGCGTCAACATGGTGGAACCCAACCACTCCGCAAGGCGTCGACTGGATTTCTCGTTCGATGTCAACATGGCAGGGCCTGTGCGCCACCATGGCAAGGATAAAGAGGAAAGCAGTCACTCCCGCAACAAGGAACAGGAGGAGGCCGATCCACGCGACCGGCCCCGACATGATGACAGACGGTACCTCACCAAGGAACAAGTGAGAAGCGTGCGATACCAAAAACCACTTTCCACGCACCTCCTCAACAAATATGAATATCAGTATGACCGACGTCGGCAGTACGATAGAAACGACGAGAGATACAATCGGTCTGATGAAGACAAAGGAAGGTACCGTCGGCATGACAGAGACGACGAGCACCACGCTAAGGAGAGGTCAAGGGAGTAGGTAGATATGGATAGACACTGGGACTGTCCCTTCTTTAAACACTGCTGGGATTCAGGGATGAGCCGATTGCCTACAATCGACAACTGCCCGGAGTGTAGACGCCGGAAGAAGGATGCAGGGGAAGTTTCCGTTTTCAAGCGTCTAGGACCTCTCCCGCCACAGAACAAACGAGCTGAGTCCTCTCAAGATGAAGACTTTGAGGAGTCAGAAGATGAAGAAGAGGATAGGTACCACCGCCCGAGATGGTGCCCTGATGGACTCAGCCACTCCCAAAAGCGTAGGGTTCAGCGGCTACGTAGCTTGGAGCAAGCCGAAGCGCGATACTTGCACACGTTGAGGAAGGCGCGGCCCGATCTGGCCGTGAAAATCCAGCAGACTTTGGACGAAGAGACTCGTCCACCGAAGAAAGTTTTGCGTCCCAAGCAAACGAAAGCCGATGCAGATACATCGGCTGGCACAAACATGGTGTTCTTCCTTCCATCAGAATTTCGTGCCCCAGGAATTGAAGAAGTGCCGATAGCACAGTTTGACTGCGGTCCACAGCCCGTCATCTTTGAAAAGCCACGGGAGAAGGGCTACAAACACATGAAGGCCCTGTACCTAAAGGGTTACATCAATGGGCAGCCCGTCGGCAGGATGTTGGTGGACACGGGAGCGGCAGTCAATATAATGCCATATTCCATGCTACGGCGTTTGGGACGCTCTAGTGCCGATGTGATCAAGACCAACGTCACACTAAACGACTTCAATGGCCAAGCATCAGGGACGCAAGGTGTCCTGAACGTGGATCTAACCATAGGTCGAAAGACGATCCCAACGACATTCTTCATCGTCGACAGCAAGAGCACCTATGCTGTCCTAATAGGGAGGGATTGGATTCACGCCAACTGCTGCATTCCATCTACGATGCACCAATGCTTGATACAGTGGGATGGAGATGAAGTGGAGGTCGTGCACGCAGATGATTCGGTCGAGGTCTCCATAGCTGGCATGAATATTTGGGACTCGGCAGACCAAGAGCCACTCTCTGGAATCAGTTTGGACGGCTGCGATCGCATCGAGGTGACAAAAAACGGGGTGAGGCTGGTCTTATCCACCGGCCTGATAGAGTAGCAAGAGAAACATCCATCGACATACGTGGCAAGGCCGATCCCTGCGATCGGCCCCAAAAAATAAAAAGCAAGGATCTTACTTCAAACATGTCACGTAGTCGTAGGGAGAATGTGTTGCGGTCAGAAACCCACCGGCGAGCAGCGACGGGCAACACAGTAGAGCCGAGAACAACTTAGGGCTGCGGCTGGCCCTGGTCCCTCCGAGCGACGGCCCGCAAAGCCTCTGGAACGCACGTCCGATGCTGGTGCAAGGGCGTGCCACCTGACCTATACCTGGCCAGGAAGGTGATGGAGATGCCTCGCTTAGTTTCCTGCATGGCATACACGTAAACATTAAATACGAGCCTCGATCGGCTCTCAGGTTATCCTGTGAATCGGCTCAAGGAGCCGATCCACCCATGATTCGTACGAGGTGCACGAATATATGGTGGTCCTGCTTGATCAAGATAAAGCTAAAACGATCTACGACGATTTGGGGTTTTCACCGCATAATCGGATCATCCTACTCACGATTGGGCCTCGCGGTCACGGACGGTGATCGTAAGCCGGTCCTAGACAAGGCCTAAAAACCAACACGAGGTTGATCCTCGGAACATCCTGTCTAGGACTAGCAAACGACACCCTACGCGTCGCTGGATCCTCCAACCCTTTGTAAGGCTTAACTATTGCAGATATTAAACTAATCCTTGACGAACAAGGAGCAACCGTAACGGATCGGATCTACTAAATAATGATCAAGCGGGGTGCCGCCCCTACACCTAAGATAGGTGTAAGGGCGGCTAGATGTATAAGGGTTGCACTACGATAGCATATGATACGAAGAACTATGCTAACCCTAACACATCTAAGATAACTACGTTGCTCGCCATCAAAAAGGCTTCAGTACGAGCAACGCATGAACAACAAAGAAGCTTGTGCTGCCTAGATCGCAAGATGCGATCTAGGCAGCATGATGCTTACCGGTAGAAACCCTCGAGACGAAGGAGTTGGCGATGCGCCGAGATTGATTTGTGTTGAACGTTGGTTGTTGTTTTTTCCATAAACCCTAGATACATATTTATAGTCCAGGGGACTTTCTAACGTGGGAATAATCCCCACCGTGTACGAGACAAACTCTAACTAACCGACACGTATCCTACTATATTACAGATACACGGGCCAACTAGCCCAAACTTTGCATAACAGGCCGATTCACGTATTTCTTCCATGTATATTCTTCAAATCCATCTTGATCGCGGCCCACCTCTGACTCGGTCAAATTCTGGTGATAACACATGCCCCCCTGGTTTTGGAACTGATAATTCCAAAATCACTCTGCTTTTTCTTCGTCGGGTCATGTCATGGCAGAACCGTCGCAGTATCCTTCATCATGATGCCTTGCCTTCTCAACTTCTCCGCGTGACCTGGCAGTTTTTTTTTTCTTAGGCACCACTTCCTCGGAAACTGCTGTGGCATTGAATTTCCAATATATCCCCTTTTATTTAACTGCTCCGAACAGTTTACTTCCGCATCCCCTTCGCATTAGCACTCCAAAAGCCCTCCTGCGCCACCATGTCTTCTTCCTCCTCTGCTTCATCGGATCTTTCCACCCAGTCCTCCTCTTCCCGCGAGCCGACGCCGGAGCCGAACCAGGAGGAGGTCCACGCGGCGAACACCCGCCGCGCCATCGAAGCCGGGGAGGAGACCAGCCACGAGTTCTCCGTCTGGTCTGAGGACGACAAGTCCTTGACCGACGGGGAAAGCGACCTCCGCTTCCTCGCCGACGGGGAAACGGAGGAGGAGAGCGATGACAATCGCTTCTCCTGCGACAACTTCACCTCTCCCGAGGAGGAGGAGGAGGAGAAGGAGGAGGAGGAGGAGGAGGAGGAGGACGACACCTCCTCCGACGAGCCGCCGGCCAAACGGTTCTGCCCCTGGACGGGGAACCTCAGCGACTTCGACAGCGACGACGACGACGCTGACGAGGAAGATGAGGACAACGAGGGCCCGGCCGACGGCCGCTGGAGCAGCGACGACGAGCCCGCCGGGAGTAGCGCCGACAGCGGCGACGATGGCGACGACGAGGGCAGCGACAGCCCGTAGATAGGACCTTTAGCATAGGATCAGTAGTAGTAGATGGGGCAATGTATCCCCTAGTACTTCCTTTTGAGAGCAATCAGCTCTTTATGTAAGAAATCTTGCTTATCAATGAAGAACTTCTCCCAATTTGATTTTGCCGATTTCCTTTGAGCTTAATTCAGCCGATTTCCTCTCATACTGATTTTGCCGATTTGTCCCCTTAGCCAATGCGTAATGAGCCGATAGCAACGCATCGGTCCTTTAAAATCCGTCCTTCAATTCTTCAACTGATGATTTCGAGATCATTTTTGAAGGAGGTTGTAATGAAGGATCAGCCGATGATGCCTTAATCGGCTTCTAAAAACGGAGCATCTACCAGGCCAGCTGCCCCCCGAGCCTCAGTTATGGCGAGAATGTTGGTGAGGATGCACAGATCAGACTAAGGGCCTTGAACCCAGGAAACTCTGAGACAGCCACCATGCCGAGCCAGTCGCTCTTGACCCCACCGATTGCTTCTTCCTCCGTTGAAAGCCGATATTGTAACTAACGGCTTAACGAACAAAAAGGCCGCCTTGCACGCCAAAACCATCTTCTGACAGTACTGTTGCAATCGGCTCATTGCAGCTGAGGAAGCTCTCATTGTTTGCCCCCTCGAGGAAGCAAAGGGCCTTACAGATGAACTGGACTTGGTCGAAACCCGGTAGATCTTGTGTAATTGTACTAGAGTCGATGGCTGTGCATCGGCTTCGTTTCTTAGTTCTAAAGTCGATGTCCCTGCATCGGCTGTATACCAATCATGAGAATTTTTTTTTTTTACTGGCCGATTTTTCCTATCGGCCCCCAATATTTCACTGCACACATGTTCATCTGCACATGTTCATCTGATTAGGTGCCCCCCGAGCCGAATCTGTCAGGGAACTGCAGATATCAGCTCTGTAGTTAACCAAAGCACTGTATTTGCACGTCGGCTCCGGTAGGACCAATGCTGATTTTTCTTAACTCATCAGCCGACGTAAAACCGTTGCCCAGTAGATCGATGTTGAACACAAGTAGAACATGTGGTGAGGATAAATTTTGGCCGATTGCTGGAATCGGCCTCCATATTGATCGAAGCGCTCAATGAAGGTTTTGTAATGTTCCTTCATAGATCTGTGGGGCCGATCCAAAGGATCGGCCTCGCCACGTTTCTCATTGGTTTGTTCTTGCTACTCGGTTAGGCCAGTGGATAAGACCAGCCTAACCCTGCCCTTCGTCACGTCGATGCGTTCGCAGTCGTCCAAATTGATACCTGAGAGTGGCTCTTGGCCTGCTGCTTCCCAAGCATTCATGCCAGCCGTTGAAATCTCGGCTGAGTCATCGGCCTGGACGACCTCTACCTCATCTCCGTCCCACTGTATTACGCATTGGTGCATCATGGAGGGAATGCAGCAGTTGGCGTGGATCCAATCTCTTCCTAGCAGAACAGCATAGGTGCTCTTGCTATCGACGATGAAGAACGTCGTAGGGATAGTTTTCCTTCCTACGGTCAGATCCACGTTCAGAACACCTTGTGCGTCAGACGCTTGGCCGTTGAAATCGCTCAGTGTGACGTTGGTCTTGATCAGATCCGAGCTAGAGCATCCCAACCGACGTAGCATAGAGTATGGCATAATGTTGACTGCCGCTCCGGTGTCCACCAGCATCTTATTGACAGGCCTCCCATCGATATAACCTCTCAAGTACAAGGCCTTCAGATGTCTGTAGCTTCTTTCTCGTGGCTTCTCAAAGATAACCGGCCGTGGGCCACAGTCAAGTTGTGCCACAGGTGCCTCGTCTAATCCTGGAGCACTGAACTCCGAAGGAAGGATGCACACCATGTTTGTGCCAGCCGATGTTTCATCATCGGCTTTCCTTTGCTTGGGGCGCCACTCCATTTTTCGTGGTCGACCCTCTTCATCCAGGGTTCGCTGAATTTTCGCGGCCAGATCAGGCCGCGCCTTCCTTAGCGTGTGCAGGTATAACCTTTCGGCTTCCTCCAAGCCGCGCAATCGCTGAACCCTACGCTTTTGGGAACGGCTGAGTCCATCAGGGCACCACCTTGGCCGGTGGTACCTGTCTTCTTCTTCTTCTCCCTCGTCTTCCAAATCCTCGAGATCTTCCATCCGAGGGGACTCAGCGTGTTTGCTTCGAGGCGGGAGAGGCCCTAAGCGTTGGAACACAGACACGTTGGCTGCCTCCTTCTTCTGTTTACATTCTGGGCAATTGCCGATTGTAGGCAATCGGCTCATTCCTGAATCCCAGCAGTGTCTGAAGAAGGGACAGTCCCAGTGCCTATCCTCGTCGTCTCGCTCCCTTGATTTTTCCTTGGCACGGCGCTCGTACTCCTCCTCATCGCGATCATGCCGACGATGTCTCCTGGCGTCCCTAGCCAGACGGTCTCTATCATCATCGTCGCTGGATCGTCGGCGTTGGCTATATTGACTCACATACTTATTGAGGAGGTGATCAGAGAGAGGTCGCTGATATCTTATGTTCTTCACTTCTCCCTCTGTGACGTAGCGCTTGCCATCGTGACGGAGCCGATCGCGTGGAGCGGCCTCCTCTGTGTCCTTGCTACGAGAGCAGCTGCCCTCGTCTCCATCCTTGCCAGAGTGGTGCCCAGGTCCTACCATGTTGATGCTGAACGAGGATCCTGGCTGGCAACCTTCAGGGTAAGTGCACTCCACCATGTTAACGGCGGGAAAGGGGTGGGTGTCGACCTTCATGGCGTACTGGTTGAAAATCAGACGTCCTTGTTCTATCGCCATTTGGATCTGCTGACGCCACACCCTGCAGTCGTTGGTGGCATGGGAGAGCGAGTTATGCCATTTGCAGTATGGCTTTCCGTTCAGTTCCTGTACCGTGTGGAATTTGAGGCCTTCGGGTATCTTCAACTGCTTCTCCTTGAGTAAGAGGTCGAAGATTTGCTCAGTTTTGGTCACGTCAAAATCAAACCCTCTGGGCGGACCTGGTGGCTTCACCCATTTGCAGGACACGGGGTTGCCCCCCAAGCCCATTCAGCCAGTGCTACCTCTTGATCTCCCGCAGAACTTTCGTCTTCATCTGCCTCGACCAGGACTACTGCACGCTTGAATTTATCCTGGTACAAGTTCGGGTGGCGCTGTTCATATGCCGACAGTTTCTGAACCATGTGCGCCAGTGAAGGGTAGTCTGCTTGGGAGGCCATGTCCTTGAGTGGCGATGCAAGGCCCACCACTGCCAACTCGACTGCTTCTTTTTCAGTCACACGAGCCGAATAACATCGGTTCCTTAGATTTCTGAAGCGCTGGATGTATTCTGCCACGGTTTCTCCACGCTTCTGACGTATTTGAGCTAGATCGGCAATGCCGGCCTCGGAAGCTTCTGAGTGAAACTGCATGTGGAACTGCTCTTCCAACTGCTTCCAAGTCCGGATCGAGTCCGGTGGCAACGAAGTGTACCACCCGAAAGCCGATCCCGTGAGGGACTGTGCAAAGAACCTCACGCGTAGTGGATCCGACGCTGAGGCCGTTCCTAGCTGTGCCAAATATCGGCTCACATGCTCGATGGAGCTGGAACCATCTGATCCACTGAACTTGGAGAAGTCAGGGAGCCGATACTTGGGTGGTAGCGGGACCAACTCGTATTCATCGGGGTACGGCTTGGAATAGCCGATTGTCCTCCTTTTCGGCACCATGCCGAACTGGTCCCTCAGGATCATGCTGATCTGATCCACGGTGCTGGCTGTAGGAGTCGAACTCTGAAGATTTGCCGGGGTGGCGTACTTAGCCAGCCATGCTTGCTTTTCCAGCTCTGAGCCAACTGCAGGAGCTGAGCTCTGGAGGTTCGTCGGGGTGGCATATTTAGCTAGCCACGTCTGCTTCTCAAGATCTGTCGCTGACGTTCCTCCTGCTTTCCCAGAAGTCCCTGCTGTCGCGGCCTGGGTTGTGAGCGCCCAGTTACCGCAATCTGGCACGTATGTGCACATGTACCCGTGAGGGACCTCCTTAGGCGCCTCATGCAAGAACTGGCAGTCACTAGGGTCACCACCGATCTTGTAGACGACGAATGCCGGTGAATTCGGCACTTCTGGTGCTGCCAACGCAAATGGCAGCGGTGGACGGGACTGGAGTGGCATCTCTCCTTGGTGTGTCCCGAGAGCTGGTCCTGACGGAGAGTACTGGTGCCTCATGATCTCCTGGATCACCCGGAGAGCGACACGCTCCAAAGTGTTCACCAGGTTCTCAGAGTGGCGGTGCAGCGAGTGAGCCACCATGTAGTTGATCTCCTGACGTAGGGACCTGGTGCGTTCTTCTGACGGGGCAGAGAGGTCTATCCCATCGAGCGCACCATCAGGCGAGAACCCCTTCCACCTGATGCCATGTGAACGGGTTCTGTGAAAGGAGCCGATGAGGTCGGCTTCGAGGATTGCATTGACCTCGTCATACTTCTTCTTGAGCTCGTCGGTCAGATCCTCGTACGTGACTGGAGTGCCGTCCGCCATCTCAGATGTAGATGGCGATGTGGTTGATGTCGAAGCTTGTCCCACCGGGCGTGCTAGAATGTGTTGCGGTCAGAAACCCACCGGCGAGCAGCGACGGGCAACACAGTAGAGCCGGGAACAACTTAGGGCTGCGGCTGGCCCTGGTCCCTCCGAGCGACGGCCCGCAAAGCGTCTGGAACGCACGTCCAATGCTGGTGCAAGGGCGTGCCACCTGACCTATACCTGGCCAGGAAGGTGATGGAGATGCCTCGCTTAGTTTCCTGCATGGCATACACGTAAACATTAAATACGAGCCTCGATCGGCTCTCAGGTTATCCTGTGAATCGGCTCAAGGAGCCGATCCACCCATGATTCGTACGAGGTGCACGAATATATGGTGGTCCTGCTTGATCAAGATAAAGCTAAAACGATCTACGATGATTTGGGGTTTTCACCGCATAATCGGATCATCCTACTCACGATTGGGCCTCGCGGTCACGTACGGTGATCGTAAGCCGGTCCTAGACAAGGCCTAAAAACCAACACGAGGTTGATCCTCGGAACATCCTGTCTAGGACTAGCAAACGACACCCTACGCGTCGCTGGATCCTCCAACCCTTTGTAAGGCCTAACTATTGCAGATATTAAACTAATCCTTGACGAACAAGGACCAACCGTAACGGATCGGATCTACTAAATAATGATCAAGCGGGGTGCCGCCCCTACACCTAAGATAGGTGTAAGGGCGGCTAGATGTATAAGGGTTGCACTACGATAGCATATGATACGAAGAACTATGCTAACCCTAACACATCTAAGATAACTACGTTGCTCGCCATCAAAAAGGCTTCAGTACGAGCAACGCATGAACAACAAAGAAGCTTGTGCTGCCTAGATCGCAAGATGCGATCTAGGCAGCATGATGCTTACCGGTAGAAACCCTCGAGACGAAGGAGTTGGCGATGCGCCGAGATTGATTTGTGTTGAACGTTGGTTGTTGTTTATTCCATAAACCCTAGATACATATTTATAGTCCAGGGGACTTTCTAACGTGGGAATAATCCCCACCGTGTACGAGACAAACTCTAACTAACCGACACGTATCCTACTATATTACAGATACACGGGCCAACTAGCCCAAACTTTGCATAACAGGCCGATTCACGTATTTCTTCCATGTATATTCTTCAAATCCATCTTGATCGTGGCCCACCTCTGACTCGGTCAAATTCTGGTGATAACAGACTTCCTCCTGTAAGGGAGCATATACAAGTTGTAAACCTTCATTGAGCAATTCAATCAACATGGAGGCCGATTCCAGCAATCGGCCAAAATTATCCTCGCCATACGTTATGCCTGTGTTCAACGTCGATCTAACAGGCGACGGAAAGCTAGGATATGAGTTTACGTCAGCTGATGAGCTAGAAGAGATCGACATTGGTCCTGGGGATAAGCCACGACCAACATTTATCAGCAAAAAGTTGGACCCGCATCTGAGGGGCCTGATGATAGCTTTGTTGAAAGAATACCCAGATTGTTTTGCCTGGGATTATACAGAAATGCCCGGGCTAGACAGGAGCATCATTGAGCATCGGCTACCTCTTAAGAAAGGGTTTCGGCCGTTCCAGCAACGAGCACGGCAGATGAAGGCCGAAATTCTAGAAGAAGTCAAGAAGGAGATTGAGAAGATGTTGAGCGCCGGGTTCATCAGGCCATGCAGGTATGCTGAGTGGATATCTAGCATCGTACCTGTGGAGAAGAAGGACGGCCGATGGCGCGTCGCCATAGATTTTCGTGATCTCAACAGAGCCACTCCGAAGGATGAGTACCCGATGCCGGTAGCTGAAACGTTGATCAATGCAGCGGCTGGCCATAAGGTTTTAAGCTTCATGGATGGCAATGCCGGTTACAACCAAATTTTCATGGCTCCAGAAGATATACACAAGACGGCCTTCAGAGTACCAGGTTCGGTGGGCTTGTTCGAGTATGTGGTCATGACATTTGGGTTGAAGAATGCCGGTGCAACGTACCAACGAGCCATGAATTACATCTTTCATGATCTGATCGGCAAGTTGCTGGAAATCTACATTGATGACGTGGTGGTCAAGTCTGTCTCAGTGGAAGGGCACCTGGAGGATTTGCGACGCATCCTGGACCGAACTAGAAAGTTCGGACTAAGAATGAATCCAAAGAAGTGTGCTTTTGGTGTGACGGCCGGTCAATTCCTGGGCTTCCTAGTTCATGAACGTGGAATTGAGATCGGCCTGAAAAGTCAAGAGGCAGTGCGAACAATGAAGCCACCTACCACCAAGAAGGAACTACAAAGTCTCATCGGCAAAATCAATTTCGTCAGGAGGTTCATCTCTAATCTGTCAGGACGAATTGAGCCGTTCATGGGATTGGTAAAAATCAAACCTGATGAGGAGTTTCACTGGGGAGCAGAGCAACAGCGAGCGTTTGATGAGATTAAAGAGTATCTAACGAAGCCGCCCGTGTTGGTTCCGCCCCAGCAAGACAGGCCATTCTATATTTACCTGTCAGTAGCCGATACTTCTATCGCCTCAGTGGTAGTGCAAATCTATGATGGCATGGAAAGAGTTGTGTTCTACCTCAGCAGAAGGATGTTGGATGCAGAGACGAGGTACCCGGAGATCGAGAAGTTGTGCCTCTACCTATTTTTTACCTGCACCAAGCTTCGTCACATCTTTCTGACGGCAGAAATAATCATCATTTGCAAATCAGACGTCATCAAGCACATGATGTCGGCTCCTGTTTTGAAAGGCCGACTCGGTAAATGGATGTTTGCATTATCGGAATTGGATCTCCGGTATCAACCTGCGAAAGCAGTCAAAGGACAGGCCTTGGCCGATCTGATCGCTGAGCGAATCAACACTAATATAGCAGCACTGTCTATACGTGCATGGGCCATGTTCTTCGATGGGTCAGTTTGCGATGATGGTTGCAGCATCGGCATCCTACTCGTGTCGCCCCGGGGGGGCAACCTACACCTTCTCCATCAGGCTATCTACCCCTTGCACCAATAATGTTGCTGAGTATGAAGCAGTACGTAAGGGGATGGAGTTACTAATTGAAGCCGGGGCCGAGGCAGTGGAACTTTTTGGAGACTCAAAGTTGGTGATCTCCCAGCTGACGGACGAATACAAGTGTGAGAGCGAGTCGCTCTTCCCGTTATGGATGCATTGCCGCGAGCTGATGACACAGTTTAGGTACATAAACTTCAACTGGGTCCCGAGGTCGCAGAATACGGAGGCGAACGATCTCGCACAGATGGCGTCAGGCTATAAGGAGACAGTGGAAGGAGCCGATGTCCAGATACATTTCATGGAGCCAGATGATTGGCGAGTCGATATCTTCAATTACTTGAAAGATCCGGCTCGGGGGGGCACCTAAACGGATAAGATACAAGGCCATAAAGTATGTCCTTATTGGAGATGACATGTTCTATAGGACCTTGGAAGGGTTACTTCTCAAATGTTTGGGAGCAGCCGAGGCAAATCGGCTCTTACACGAGGTACATGAAGGCGCCTGTGGGACTCATCAATCGGCTCATAAGATGAAGTGGTTGATCAGGCGATCAGGGTTTTATTGGCCCACCATGCTTGAGGACTGTTTCAATTACTATAAAGGGTGTCAAGCATGTCAGAAGTTTGGGAGCATTCAGATGGTGCCCGCGTCAGCAATGAACCCCATCATCAAGCCTTGGCCATTTCGAGGATGGGGCATGGACATGATCGGCAAAATCCATCCTGCATCGAGCAAAGGCCACGAGTGGATCTTGGCCATTACAAATTATTTCACTAAATGGGTGGAGGCCGTCCCTATGAAGTCAGTGGCATCAAAGGATGTTATCAATTTTGTGAAGGAGCATGTCATTCACAGATTTGGGATTCCCCAGACTATCACGACCGATGGAGGTTCGGTCTTCGTCTCTCGCGAGTTTAGAGAGTTCTGCGACGACATGGGAATTAAGCTGATCCGATCGTCTCCATACTATGCTCAGGCAAATGGGCAGGCTGAAGCGTCCAACAAAAGCCTTATCAAGCTGATTAAGAGAAAAATCGACGAGTACCCTAGGCGTTGGCACGAGGTTTTGTCGGAGGCTTTATGGGCTTACCGCATGTCATGTCATGGGGCGGTAAAGACCTCGCCGTACCATCTGGTCTATGGACAAGAAGCTGTGTTACCCTGGGAAATCACGGCTGGGTCGAGACGTGTCACGTTTCAGAATGACTTGACAACTGAAGAGTATGCAGCCCTGATGAGTGATAGCGTTGAGGATCTAACGGAACTTAGACTTTGGTCACTTGAGAAAATTAAGGAGAACAAGGCCAAGGTGGCTCGTGCATATAATAAGAAGGTGAAGCCAAAGGAGTTCCATGTTGGTGATCTGGTGTGGGAAGCTGTATTGCCGTTGGGGACTAAGGACAAGGCATATGGTAAATGGTCTCCAAATTGGCACGGGCCGTACAGGGTTGACCAACTCCTAAAGGGCAATGCATACATGCTCGAGCAGTTGGATGGTGTGAAGTTCCCAGTGGCCGTCAATGGCCAGCATCTCAAGAAGTATTTCCCAAGTATGTGGGATGATGGGCAGTGAAATACGGGGGCCGATTTTAAATCGGCCAGTAAAAAAAAAATTCATCAACTTGAGCAGTGGAATATGGGGGCCGATGTATGAAATCGGCCGATAAAAAGAAATATATGTGCAAAGCAAGAGCCGATGCACAGTCATCGACTTAAGAATAAAACAGCCGATGCGCAGCCATCGACTCTAGAGCTACAAATATTATGAGCAGGTATCAAGTTACAGTCTGAATAAGGAATGTTTACTTGAATCTGTCTAATTAGGCCACTGATTTGGGCCGTATGGGCGTCTATGGTGGAAGACCGATACGCTGCTATCGGTTCTTGGTGCGTTGACCTACTTTGGCAATCGGAATGATTAGGATTGGTCGATCGGAAAACCAAATTGGAGGAACATTCTTCATTGATTAACAGAAAGATCTTACAAGGAAGAGCCGATGGCTCTCAAAAGGATCATCCGATGCCTAATGCACTACCACTACTGGCCCTGCACTACTCCCTAATCTAAGGGCCATCGCTGCCCTCGTCGTCGCCGTCCTCGCCGTTGTCGGCACTGCTGCCGGCGGCGTCCTCGTCACTGCTGATGAAGCCGCCGGCGGGGGATTCATCCTCCTCGTCGTCATCATCGTCATCGTCATCCGACCCAGCGCGGAAGCGCTTGGCCGGTGGGTACTCCTCGGAGGAGGAGGAGGAGTCCTCCTCTGCTTCTTCTTCCTCTTCGTCGGAGGAGAGGTCCGCCTCCCATGAGAAGAGGTCGTCGTCGCTTGCTGCCTCCAGCTCTCCGTTGACGAGGAACTGGAGGTCTTCTTCTCCGTCGGTGAGGGGCTCGTCGTCCTCTGACTCGATGGAAGAGTCCCAATCCCTCGCGTCCCAGTACTCGGGGGCGAGAGCCTCGTAGATGGCCATCAGATTGACCTCCTGCTCTAGCTCGCTGGAGGAGGAGGAGCCGAAGGAAAGGCCGGATGAGGCAGAGGAGGAGGAGGAGGAAGACATGGCTACAGAGGAAGGGGGTTCTTTGCCGACGGCTTGTACGGAGCAAGAGGATGAAGAAGCGAGTCGTTCGACGCGGTTAAATAAAAGGATATGGGGGAGAGTTAATGTTACAGCAGTTTCCGAGGAAGTGGTGCCAAAGAACTGTCAAATCGTGCAGAGAAGTTCAGAAGGCAAGGCATCATGATGAAGGATACTGCGACGGTTCTGCTCTGCCACGACGTGACCCTACGAAGGAAAAACGGAGTGGTTTTGAAATTATCATTGCCAAAACCAGGGGGCATGTGTTACCACCAGAATTTAACCAAGTCTGGAGATGGGCCGTGATTAAATGGGCTTAGAGGATATGCACGGAAAATATTCCCGAACCGGCCTTGTACAAGAAGTTTGGGCAAGATTGCCCGTGTATCTGTAAATTATAGTAGGATACGTGTCGGTTAGAATTAAGAGATAGAGTTTAGCTCGTACACGGTTGGGTTTATTCCCAAGTTAGAAAGTCTACGGACTATAAATATGTATCTAGGGTTATTGAGAAAGGAGGACGATCACGTTCACAACAAATCAATCTAGGCGCATCGCCACCCCTTGTTTCGAGGGTTTCTCCCGGGTAAGCAACATGCTGCCTAGATCGCATCTTGCGATCTAGGCAGCATCAGTTTATTCATTATTGGTGTTGCTCGTGCTGAAGCCTTTTTGATGGCGAGCAACACCCTTATCTTAGGTGTTTTGGGGCTGACATCGATGCTTTCACGATGTACTTATTTAGCTACGCTGCCCCTCAATATCTAGCTGCCCTTATACCTATTTTAGGAGCAACTATAACGGATTAGATCTACTAAATAAAGATCAAGCAAGATGCTGCCCTTACACCTAAAATAGGATTTGTTCGATATCCGTATGGTTAGGCCTTATAAACGGGTTGAACGATCCGGTAGTGCATAAGGTGTGGTTTATTAAGCTCTAGAGGGATTGTTCCGGGGATCAACTTCACGTTGGTTTTTAGGCCTCTTTAGGGCTGGTTTTCCATTATCTTACGTATTTGCTAGGCTCAACTACGCATAGGACGTTCCGATTATACGGTGAAAACACTAGACTATCGTAGATTAGTTTAGCTTGATATTGATAAAGCATGATCCCCATGTCCTTATAAATCTAACATGAACCATGGGGCAATCGGCTCTTTGAGCCGATCCACAGAACAACTTAAGAGCCGATCGGGGCTCGTATTTAATGTTTACGTGTTTGCCATGCAGGAAACTAGTCGAAGCAATCCATCACCTTCCTGACCAGGTATAGGTCAGGTGGCACGCCCTCGTAAGCACCAGGACGTGTGCCAGAAGGCATTGCGGGCCGTCGCCCGAGGGACCAGGGTCCACCGCAATCCTGGGAGCCTCCTGGCTCTACGGTGTTGCCCGTCGATACTCGCCGGTGGGTTTTTGACCGCAACAGTACTGTCGCGGCCGCGGCGGGCGCGCTTGTCCTCTCCGGCGACCGTGGTCGCCAAGGCGTGACGCACGCATGTCCGGTGAGCTCCGCGTGGCGAGGAAGGTACCAGGGCGCGCGGGTTTGGTCGGGGTACGACGGAGTGCTGCGAGCGACGCGTGGCCGTGTCGCGCGCGTCCGTGCACGGTGACGTCGCCCATGCCGCTCGCGGCGTACCTGGGCGTACCTGGGCACGACCGTGGCGAGTCATGGCGTCGTCCTCGCGGTCAATGGCGCGTACGGGCGGATCCAGGAGATCTTTGTCGACGCGTTGGACACGGTGGCGAGGGCTGCTGTGGAGAGAAGAGAGAGGAGGCGCGTCGGCGGCGAACGTGGCCGGCATGGCCATGTCCACGCCATGTCTGGCCCTCTCCTTGGCTTCCCTGGCATGGGCTCGGTGTATGAGGGTTCAGGGATCATTGCTAGGTCAAATGATGGTCAAGTGGTGGCCTGGTTTGATCACATTTGAACAATGGAGAATGTTGCATTTGTTTCAATGTCTCATCTTTGCTTGCTCATAACTTTTGATCAAAAGTGAATTTGGTATGGTGTTCTTTGCAAGAGTTATTCATCTTGTTGTGTACTTGGATGACATGCAAAGATTTGAATTTGTTTGGTTTAGAAATTTTGAAATACAGAGGCTCAAAGTGGTGACCAGAATATAAAAGTCAGAAATGACCATTATCTCATGTGATCCCATTTTAATTTTTGAATTTGATTTAAATGGTATATCTTTGATTCTCAAAGTTGTAATTACTCTTGAATATCATAATACAAGTATTGGTGAAGATCAAATGGGTCTAGGGTCAAATTTACAAAAATGGCATGGACCATATGTTAGGGTTTTTAAGATTTTATTAATATTTGACTTCTTTCTCTTTTTGGTTTATTTGTTTGGTGATCATCACTTGATCACTCTAGGGTTTTGGAGTTCATCATATACACAATATAACAATCATCATGGCCTATCACTCAAAATGCACAAGTCCTATGCATGGCACTATATGCAATTTAAAAGTTTTTGTTGGTTCTAAATTTTGGATCTCTGGAATTCTTCTTCTTCCTTTATTTGAAATTTGGGGTGTTACAAAGCCTTCCCCCTTACAAAAGATCTCATCCCAAGATCTTAAAGAAAATTAGGTGCTAAAGAGATCTGGGTATTCCTTCTTCATGTCTTCCTCTCGCTCCCAAGTGGCTTCATCTTCGGTATGATTGCTCCACTGTATCTTCAGAAACTTGATGCTTCGGGTGCGGGTGGTTCTGTATGCTTCTTCCAAAATGTGAATCGGCACTTCGCGGTATGTCAGATCTTGGTTGATATCCACCGAATGGTGATCGATGTTCTTGAACACTTCGGTCTTCTCAGGGACTTGAAGGCACTTCCGAAGGAGTGAGATGTGAAACACGTCGTGCACAGCCGACATTTCTTCAGGCAACTCCAGTTGATAAGATGCTTCTCCTCGGCGACTCAGAACTTTGAAGGGTCCGACATATCGGGGTGCAAGCTTTCCTTTCAGCTGAAATCTCTGCATTCCTTTCAGGGGGATACTTTGAGATAGACAAAATCTCCGATCTCAAAGGTCATCTCTCGGCGTCTCTTGTCGGCGTAACTCTTCTGCCTTGATTGCGCCGTCTTGAGGTATTCGCGGATCTTGTGCACCTTCTCTTCAGCTTCACGAAGAACATCAGGTCCAAAGACTTGACTTTCTCCGACTTCCGACCAATTCAGGGGGGTACGGCACTTCCTTCCGTACAGAGCTTCAAAGGGGGCCATCTGTAAACTGGCTTGGTAACTATTGTTGTAAGAGAATTCTGCGTAAGGTAGGCAGTCTTCCCACTTGGATCCATATTCCAGTACACAGGCTCTCAGCATGTCCTCCAATATCTGGTTGACTCTCTCGGTCTGTCCATCAGTCTGCGGGTGATAGGCGGTGCTGAAATTCAGGCGGGTTCCTAGTCCTTCATGCACCTTCTGCCAGAATCTCGAGGTGAATTGTGATCCTCTATCTGACACTATGGACTTCGGGGTTCCGTGCAGAGCGACTATTCTAGAGATGTACAACTCAGCTAACTTTGGGCCTTGGTAGGTGGTCTTGACAGCGATGAAATGGGCTACCTTGGTCAATCTATCAACAACTACCCATATGGAGTCATTTCCTTTACTGGATTTGGGCAAACCTGTGATAAAGTCCATTCCTACAGAGTCCCACTTCCATTCTGGAATCTGTAGTGGTTGCAGCAGTCCTGCGGGTCGCTGATGTTCTGCCTTGACTCGCTGACAGATATCACACTTAGCGATGTAGCTTCCGATCTCCCTCTTCATTCCATGCCACCAGAATTGTTCCTTCAAGTCTTGATACATCTTGGTACCTCCGGGGTGAATAGAGTATAAGGTGTCATGGGCTTCCTTCAGAATCACTTGCTTCAATTCTGAGTCCGACGGTACACACAGGCGTCCGTTGTACCACAGAACTCCTTCTTCATCTACGGTGAATCCCGGTGTCTTTCCTGCGGCTATCTGGGTCTTGATTCCATCAATGCTGGCATTTCCCTTCTGAGCTTCCTTGATCTGACCAATCAAGGTGGGTTGTAGCTCCATGCTGGCTAGGAATCCTTCACTGACTAACTCCATTATAAACTGCTCAAACTCCTGGTATAGGCTGGGTTGTTCTTCGGCTATCATTGAGTTCAACTGGCACGGCAGTCTACTCAACGCATCCGCTACCACATTGGCCTTGCCGGGGTGGTAGTGAATCTCCATATCATAATCTTTGATTAACTCTAACCATCTTCTTTGCCTCATGTTCAGTTCCTTCTGGGTAAAGATATACTTCAGGCTCTTGTGATCCGAATAGATCTCGCAGCGATTACCCATGAGGTAGTGACGCCACACTTTCAGTGCTAAAACTACGGCTGCGAGTTCCAGGTCATGGGTTGGGTAGTTCTGCTCATGCTGCTTCAGTTGCCGGGACAGATAAGATATCACTTTGCCTTCTTGCATAAGCACACATCCGAGACCAATCTTGGATGCATCGCAGTAAACGTCAAAGGGTTTGGTGATATCCGACATGATCAGAATTGGGGCTGAGGTCAGTCTAAGCTTGAGTTGTTGGAAACTCTCCTCACATTTGTCAGTCCATTCGAACTTCTTGTCCTTCTTCAGCAGTTGGGTCATTGGTCGAGCGATGCTCGAAAAGCCTTCTACAAATCTGCGGTAATATCCGGCTAATCCAAGAAAAGCGCGGACCTCGGTCTGGGTGGTTGGGGCTTTCCATTCTGCAACAGTCTTGATCTTGGCGGGATCTACGGCAATTCCTCCTGCAGACAAGATATGTCCCAGGAATCCTACTTCCTTCAGCCAAAACTCACATTTGCTGAACTTAGCATACAGCTTATGCTCTCTAAGGGTCTCCAGGACAGCTTCTAGGTGTTGCTCATGTTCTTCCTCAGACTTGGAGTAGATTAGGATGTCATCGATGAAAACGACAACAAACTTATCCAGAAAGTTCATGAAGATCTTATTCATGAGATTCATGAAATAAGCGGGGGCATTGGTCAATCCAAATGACATGACATTGTACTCATACAATCCATATCTGGTGGTAAAGGCAGTTTTGGGAATGTCCGATGCACGAATCTTCAGCTGGTGATATCCAGTCCTGAGATCAATCTTTGAGAATACTACGGCACCGGTCAGCTGGTCAAACAGGTCTTCTATCTTTGTCAAGGGGTATTTGTTCTTGATGGTGACATCGTTAAGCTTACGATAGTCCATACATAAACGACTGGCACCATCCTTCTTATCCACAAACAAAACTGGGGATCTCCAAGGTGACGCACTTGGTCGAATCAGACCTTTAGCTAACAGTTCATCCAGTTGCTTTTTCAGCTCCACGAGCTCTGCTGGGTTCATGCTATAAGCTCTCTGAGCTATAGGTCCGGTTCCGGGGATTAACTCGATGATAAACTCGATATCCTGATCTGGGGGCATACCGGGTAAACCATCAGGAAACACATCAGGATATCGGCAAACGACCTTGATCTGATCCAAGGTTGGCTTGGCTACACTCTAGTTGCAGGTAAATTTTCTGGGTAGCAGTTCAGAGACATGTTCTACTATGATACCTGTGCTACTGGTCATGGTGATGGCTTTCTTGGCATAGTCAATCATTCCATGGTGTTTGGCCATCCAATCCATTCCCAGCACTATTTCCAAACCTTTGGTTCCCAAAATTATCAGATTGGCATAGAAATCTACTTCATGTATTCTGATGGGTACATTTTTACAAAATTTTCTGGCTTTAGTGGTTGATCCGGGGATTTGAACTATCATGACATGTTTCAAACTGAGAGGTTGAATTTTACTTGTTGATGCAAAGTCTTCAGTGACAAAAGAATGAGATGCTCCGGAATCAAACAACACTCTGGCAGGTACTGAGTTGACAGGAAACATACTGATACGTCTCCGACGTATCGATAATTTCTTATGTTCCATGCCACATTATTGATGATATCTACATGTTTTATGCATACTTTATGTCATATTTATGCGTTTTCCGGAACTAACCTATTGACGAGATGCCGAAGTGCCAGTTCCTGTTTTCTGCTGTTTTTGGTTTCAGAAATCCTAGTAAGGAAATATTCTCGGAATTGGACGAAATCAACGCCCAGGGTCCTATTTTTCCACGAAGCTTCCAGAAGTCCGAAGGGGAAACGAAGTGGGGCCACGAGGTGGGGACACAGTAGGGCGGCGCGGCCCAAGCCCTGGCCGCGCCGGCCTAGTGTGTGGCCCCACCAGGACTCCACCGACCTTGCCCTTCCGCCTACTTAAAGTCTCCGTCGCAAAAACCCTACCACGTTCGACGAAACCAGAGAAAACCTTCCAGAGCCGCCGCCATCGCGAAGCCAAGATCTGGGGGACAGGAGTCTCTGTTCCGGCACGCCGCCGGGACGGGGAAGTGCCCCCGGAAGGCTTCTCCATCGACACCACCGCCATCTTCATCAACGCTGATGTCTCCCATGAGGAGGGAGTAGTTCTCCATCGAGGCTCGGGGCTGTACCGGTAGCTATGTGGTTAATCTCTCTCCTATGTGCTTCAATACAATAATCTCATGAGCTGCCTTACATGATTGAGATTCATATGATGATGCTTGTAATCTAGATGTCATTGTGCTAGCCAAGTGGGTTTTACTTATGTGATCTCCGGAGACTCCTTGTCCCACGTGTGTAAAGGTGACAGTGTGTGCACCGTGTGGGTCTCTTAGGCTATATTTCATAGAATACTTATTCACTGTTATGAATGGCATAGTGAAGTGCTTATTTATATCCCTTTATGATTGCAATGTGTTTTGTATCACAATATATCTGCGTGCTACTCTAGTGATGTTATTAAAGTAGTTTATTCCTCCTGCACGGTGTAATGGTGACAGTGTGTGCATCATGTAGTACTTGGCGTAGGCTATGATTGTGATCTCTTGTAGATTATGAAGTTAACTATTGCTATGATAGTATTGATGTGATCTATTCCTCCTTTCGTAGTGTGAAGGTGACAGTGTGCATGCTATGTTAGTACTTGGTTTGGTTATGTTGATCTGTTATGCACTCTAAGGTTATTTAAATATGAACATTGAATATTGTGGAGCTTGTTAACTCCGGCATTGAGGGTTCGTGTAATCCTACACAGTTAGTGGTGTTCATCATCCAACAAGAGGGTGTAGAGTCTAGCATCTATTTATTTATTCTGTTATGTGATCAATGTTGAGAGTGTCCACTAGTGAAAGTATGATCCCTAGGCCTTGTTCCTAAATACTGCTATCGCTGCTTGTTTACTGTTTTACTGCATTTATACTGCCTGCAATATTACCACCATCAACCACACGCCAGTCCTGGACAGCAAAGCACTTTTTCGGTGCCATTGCTACTGCTCATACTTATTCATACCACCTGTATTTCACTATCTCTTCGCCGAACTAGTGCACCTATTAGGTGTGTTGGGGACACAAGAGACTTCTTGCTTTGTGGTTGCAGGGTTGCATGAGAGGGATATCTTTGACCTCTTCCTCCCTGAGTTCGATAAACCTTGGGTGATCCACTTAAGGGAAACTTGCTGCTGTTCTACAAACCTCTGCTCTTGGAGGCCCAACACTGTCTACAAGAATAGAAGCACCCGTAGACATCACATACCCAGTACAACATCTGGTGCTTCCTGAGCTTCTTCAGCGTTCATGTGGAAGAGACGACCGTTGCGGTTATTGGGGTTGTTGGGGGCGAACTTCTTTCCGGTGGAGACGCGTCGCTGCTGCTGAACAGGTGCAGCGGTGTTGCCGGCGAGCTTGGCGAGTCTCTTGGGGCACTCGTTGGAATAGTGTCCCACTACACCACACTCATAGCAGGTGATGGTGGACTTGTCCTTGGTCGCGACGGGGATGGCGTTGCTCCCAGTCCTTGGAGCGGTGTTGGTGTTGTTGTTGTTGGGGTTGGGGGCTCTCATTGGGGCACGGTTGAAGTTGTTGGTGTTGCTCTGGTAGTTGTGGTTGTGGTTGGGGTGGCCTCCTGGCCTGGGGTTTCCTCCACTCCGGTTCTGGAAACCGGGGCGTGAAGTCTGCATCTGGGGCTTGTTGTTTCTGGGGGCAAAACCTCCGCTTGAGCTGGGGCGATACTTGGGAGTATTGCTGGGCCCACTTTGGTGCATCATGCGACGTTTGCGGTTCTCATTGGCTTGATTCAACTTGCCCTCCATCTGAATGGCGGAGTCAACAAGGGCTTCAAGGTCGGCAAAGGGGATGTTGACTAGGACAGTCTGCATCTCATCATGCAGTCCATTCAGGAATCTCTCTTGCCTCTTCTCAGTGGTGTCAGTCTCATCGGGGGCGTACCTTGACAGTGTAAGGAACCTGTCGCGGTATTCTACCACCGTCATCCGTCCTTGCTTGAGTTCGCGGAATTCATCCCGCATCTTCTTGATAAGACCCGGGGGCACATGGTACTTGCTGAACTTGAGCTTGAAGTCTTCCCAAGTCATGACTTGACCTCCGTTCATGGCACGGGTGCTGGTCCACCAGGCTCGGGCTGGTCCGGCAAGGTAGTGGGTTGCAAACAGGACCTTCTCATTGGCTTCAACTTCGGCGACCTCCAAGTTGTTCTCCATAGTTTGGAGCCAGTCGTCGGCGTCGAGGGGTTCTTCAGTCTTGCTGAACACCGGAGGGTTGGTATTCTGGAAGTTCTTGAGTTTGGATCCGGGATGATCATGATTCCCATGGCCTTGGTTAGCAAGGTTTTGCAATGCTGCGATGTTGGCTTGACGTTCAGCTCTTTCAGTCTCCCTGTCTTGAAGCAGGGTTTGCAGCAGTTGCATCATGGCATCGTTGTTGTTGCGATTGGGAGGGGCCATCTGAATATACAGGAAATTATAAGATAAGAGGGAAATTCTATGGTTTATTTTGAGTGCGTTTCAAAAACTTGTAAAACTTGAATGCTTTTGATGACAACACACACATTCATTCATTCATTCCACATAACACATTACAAACTAACAGTTCAACACTTCCAATGGTTTTAAGAACCATTTCTCATGCTACGATACAAATGACGGGATACAACTCATGCCTACAACAGTGATCAAGTGTGGCTACCCTCATCCTCAATGTCGATTGGAACGACATCATCAGGTCCTGGCTCCTGGAACGCGTAATCCTCCTCCTCAGTGAACTCATCCTCCTCAAAGTCGTCATCGTCACTCAGGAAGGCTCCTCCTCCCTGAATATCGATACCGGCTTCGTCTTCCTCCATCTCCTGTAGATGCTCCCCCTGGGCCTTGACCGTGGTCTCAAGTGACGCTATCTGAGCGCGAAGGCGCGTGATAGTAGCATCCTTCTTCGCACACCGCAGGCGAAGCTTGTTGCGGTCTCTGGACAGCATCTTGATAGCATCGCCATGAGTGGCCAGTGCGAGGTGAGTCTGGTTCGCGTACATCCGGGCGTTATCCAGATCCTGCTGAGTATGATACAGCATGAAGTCTAGATGCTCGGCGTGGTGCCTCAACTCAGGGTGAGACTGCAAAGCCATGGGTACTCCTGCGGCATCACGCTTCACTAGGTGAGCGAAACGGGACGCAAGTAGGCGCACCGCGTTCTGTCCGCAGAGGCGTGCCAGTGCCTCCTGCAGGCTGCGAGCCCATCGAGCCAGTTGCTCTCACGGAAAGAGAACAGGATTCTCTCCGAGGTGGGAGACTCCATGTTTCCCCTCAGATCTGCAGTAATGATCCATTGCATCTCGCCGCCAGGCTGATCATTCACCTGGATCCCATGGAACTCGGGCTGGAGGCGTCCTAGAAAGTTCGAGACCGCGGTGAGATCGTGCTCGAAAATCAAGCTGCCTCCGTTACCAAGTTGATAAAACTTGGTGTTGACGGGTGCGTTGGGCTCCATCTGAAAGTGAATTGGGAGAGTAAGTTAGAGATTTAACAAGTGTGGCCAAATTTTAAGTAGACATAATAAGAAAGAGCATGATTTATCCAATTTCGAAAAAGCCTCCAAGACGAGAATATGAGTAACTTTTCATAAATATTCTCTTCATTTTGATTTCCAAGTTAGGTTTTTATGAACGCCCATTCTAACTAAGGTTTTCTAAGGTCAAATAATGGCTCTGATACCAACTTGTCAACACCCGGATTTTTAAGTCCGGATGCCTATTATGTCATTCATCGCAATCCCAGGATAATGTTGTTGCGAGGCATAATAGTTGAATATCACAGTCATTATTTATTACAAGCCATATTGTCTTACAACATTGAATCGTATGATTCATCTTACACAAATAGTTGATATATCAATCAACATACATACACAAGTTCATACATAGCGGAAGCATAACGATAGATGGACTCTCTAGTCCACAGGCCAACATTTGACGTCAGAAACCCCTAGTTGTCGTAGGCGTCCTGCTGGTCATCCTCGTGATAGTTCTGTTCATCATCGTACTCTGGCCATTTGAATAGCCAGTGACAAAGCCGTAAGTACTTTAAGTACTTGCAAACTAATACTAAAGTAAAATGCCAACTCTTTGAGTAAGGGTGCTAAACTCTAGTTTAACTTGCATAAGCCATATTATAGTTCACAAGTATTTGATCATGTGCTAACTAACTCAAGTGGGAACATTAGTGTCATTCCCACAACATTGGTTGTAATTCCAAACAGTCACCAAAATCACCATTCACATTTACTAAGGTTTTCCAAGAACTGACACAGGAAACTGTATGGCCCTTCCAACCGTCCGTAACCGTGGACACGGCTATTCGAATAGATTTACACTCTGCAGAGGTTGCACACTTGTGCCACAACATTTGATTTCATCCGTCCGAATAACTCTGAATGATCATAACACAGTACGCGGATCATCAACCATAACCTTTCACTTACAAATCCTAGTATGAGCACCTCTCCCCATGAGCTTGGCCTCCCAGTGAAAACCAACTGTTAACCTGGGAACTGCACAGGGCTTGGCCGTACAATTCACCTCAATTCACATCATTTCGTGTCGGGGGGAAGACCCCGGATAGGGCAATGGACGCGGAGCGGCCGGCTGGCCGCTGGCCGGCTCGCGGCAAAGGCCGGCTGAGGAGCAGCCGGCTGGCGCCGTGGCCGGCTGGTCCGGAAGCCGGCTGGCTCTAGGTCCTAGTCGGCCTGGCTGCGGCCACCAATGCTGTAGCTGGGCCGGCTTCTACAAGCCATATCCGACTGGGGTTTGTTTAACTTCTACAAGCCATTAAAGTGTGGCATAATTAAAAGGCGATAATATTGTCTTACATCTGCACCCGGCATCCCGGGGATTTAATAAACTGTCTTGCAAAAGAACAACTGAAAAGCAGGAAATCTAAGCCGGAGGGGCATCAGTGGAGCCGGCGGCCGGGTCGTCCTCAGGCACGTCTTCCGCCTCCTCATCATCCATGTATTCTTCATCGGATGGAGGAGGGTTCGGGTCCGCGATGAAGAGGGCCTTGTCGACGAAGCCGGCGATGGTGCTGGCTCGAGCAAGGCGGGCGGCCTTGAGCTCAGCCGGGAGCTTGTCCTCCACGCCAGCTCGCCGGAACTCAAGCTGCCCCAGGTCCACCTCGTTGTACCAGGAGAGGACGAAGGACAGCGCCATGTCGGCGCCGGCGCGCGTGGCCGACTCCTTCCAGTCGAGGAAGCGGTCCGGCGCCCGCTCCATCGAAGAGATGAGGCCGGAGATGTCTTGCGGCGCCGCCTCCCCAGGCCACAGCATGGGCACCAGCTCTTCGGCCGCCTTCCGCAGCTCCCAGCCGAGCTTGGTGACGGGCTCGATGCGGGCAGCCATGGACGCCAGATGGTCCTCCATGGAGAAGTACTCCGAGCTGCCCTCGCCGGTTTCCCGCCTCCTGGAATCGCGCGCGACGCCAACGGCTGCCAAAGCCGCCTCCTGCGTCTCCGGGAAGGCCGCTGCAAGAAGAAGAAGCAAGTCAGAAACCATCAAAGCCGAAATAAGCTGAAAAATGCAAATTTTCGAAGTCCTAAACCAAAAGGAAAAGCCTGGCGGCAGCCGGCAAGAACCGACTGCCGCCAGCCCGAAGATGAGGGTAGCGAAGAAATAAGAAGTTTCTGCTGCCGGCTACCAACGAAAATCGGCAGCCGACAGCCGAAAGCCGGCAAAGGGAAGGAACATAAAGATGCACTCACCCGCCAAGCCGCGATCAAGCGCGCTGAAATCGTCGGTCCAACGCTTGGCGGTAGCCGTCAGCTCCGTGGACTTGGCAGTGACCTCCTCCTGCAGCACAAGCCGCTGCTTCTCCACCTCCGACAGCCGCCGGCTCAGATCATCCACCTTCTCCTTCTCCGCCGTCCTGAGGGAGTTGAGCTCGGTGATGTGGTTCTTCTCCAGCAGGCGCAGCCGTGTCAGCTCCTGCTCAGCCAGCTTGAGCTTGGCTGCGGCAGATCGGCCCGCCTCCTCGCTCTCGGCGCACTGCGCGCGAGCGGCTCGGAGATCCGACTCCAGCTGCGGGACCTTGGCGGCCTCAACTGCGAAGCGGCCGGAAAGAAATGTCAGCCAACCAAGATTAAAAAAGAAACAAGACATCAAGTCGAAAAGAAGCATAGAGCTTACCCTTGACAGCCTCCAGCTCGCGAGCCAAGCCGGCTCGCTCGATCTTAGCCTTGTGGTAGCTGGTCACCACCTGGTTGTACAAGAAGGTGCGCCGCTCCTCAACCGTCTGAAAGAATCAGTTGCTTAGACAAGACCTGGACTGGCTTCAGGCAGCCGGCCCACGTCTCGGAGGGCTACCAGGACAAGAAAATTGCAAAAGAAAAGAAAACACACCTTCTCAGCATCCTCCAGCGTCGCCAGCTGGGCAAGGGTCTCGGCGGCCTTGGTCTTGAGGCTGGCCCGATAGCCGGAGAAAAGCATCTTCATGGGCGCCGTGCCAGGCTGCCCCTCCCGGCTGAGTACCTCGCGAGGAGTTCGCGATGCCATGCCCTCTCCATGGTTCCTGCCGAGCCGAAGGCCGGAGTCGGAGGCGGACGGCACAGCCACCAGCCGGGCACCCTTGGCCACATGAAGGCCCTCGGGACGGGCCCGCTGCGCCCTCCGTCCTCACCAGCGCGCGAGTCGGCGCCCTACGTGCGCGCCGGCTCGTCCCTCGCCGGCTCTGCCTGGTCGGCTCGTCCCTCGTCGTCGGCTGCGGCGGCGGCGTCGCTCCGGGCGCAGCGGATGGCCCAGCCGGCTCGAGTTGTCCCCGGCGCACAGGGCGCCCTCCGGACTCTCGTCCAACTCCACCACGGTGGGCCTGCTGCCGGCTCCGGCCGCGGGCGGCGCGGCTGCCGGCGCCGGTCCTAGGAGCAGCCCCGCCGGCTCCGGCCCCGGCTGAAGGCGGCATGCCCCGCCCGGCCCCAGCGGCTGGGTCCAGAAGAGGTGTCCGGCGCGGGAACATGTCGTCCAGCGTCGGCTGCCGCGTTGGCTCGACCCGCGTGCCGCGATCTGGCGCGGAGGCCAGCGGCACGGCAAAGGAAGAAGCCCCTGTCGCAGGCGGCGGCGGCGTAGGTGCGCGCGAGGAAGGCTGCGGCGTCTGCTCCCTCCTCTGGCGCGGAAGCGGCGACACAACGCGCGGAGCTTGCCGGGAGCCGCCGCCCTGGGCAAACTTGATAGGGGCCCTAGCCGGATAAACAGAAAGATAATAAGCATAAAAGTAAGGAAAGAAAAGGAATCAAACAAGAGAGAGAGAACTCACCCGGCTTGCTCCGGGACCTTCTTCGGCTGATGCCGGCGCTGTTTCTTCGCCCTCGACTCCGCGGCGGCGGTGGAGCCGGCTCTCTTCGTGCCCTTGGGCGCCGAAGTCGCCGTGGCGCTTGGCGGCCTCGTGCGCAGAGGCACGGCGGGGATTGGCCCCGTGCCGGACGTCGCCGGCTCCTCCTCCTCCTGGTGCTCTGGTGAAGGGGGCGGATTGTGCTCCCCCTGGCCGCCTAGATCAGGCGCCTGCGGCAGGTCGTCGTCGCCGGCATGGTCGCCGGCTTGGTCGGCCGGATCGACGAGATCCGGCGTCCACCTCTTCGTCGCCAGGTCGCCGTCCTCGGCGTTCTGGCGCTCAAAAACCTAGAAAGACAGAAAAACATGAGCATAGCCGGAAGTCGGCAGAAGAAAAAGGAAGTCGGCCTCGCAGCCGCAAGCCGGAAAATGGCAAAGACACGAAGCTTACCCGCGCCGGTGGATGGTTCCTGTCGCAGGGCACCAGCCCGTAGCTCCAGTCCTCCGCCAGGTTCGCCTTGGTGATGTGGTTCACCCGGCTGGCCACCTGGGCCTTGGTGAGCGGCACCTTGGACGTCCGGTTCGGATCGAACCGGCCGGACATGTGGCCGATCTTGTGGATGCGCATCTGGAGCGGCAGCACCCGGCGCTCGGCGATGGTGCAGAGAAGATCTTCGGCAGTCAGCCCGCCAGCGGTGGCTGTCGCCAGGAGATCCCAGAGAAGGTTCACCTCCGCGTCCGGATCCGTCGAGCGGGCGTTGTGGCTCCAGTTGATCCGGCCGACTGGAGGAGCCGGATTGAACTCCGGCAGGTTGATCCGGTCGACGAGCTCCCCCTCGTTGCGCACGTAGAAGAATGACATTTGCCAGTTCTTCACCGAGTCGACGGTGGGGATCTTGGGGAAAGGCGTACCAGGCCGGGTGTAGATCGAGGCGGCGCCGCAGGCTCGCAGGCGGCCGTCGTTGGTCTGCGCCTTCAAGAAGAAGAGCCGGCTCCAGAAGTCGATGTCGGGCCACAAGCCGGCGTAGGCCTCCATGAACGCTACGAAGCAGCTCAGGAGGACGCACGCGTTGGCCGGCAGGTGGTGCGGCTGAAGGCCGAAGTGGTCGAGGAATTGCCGGAAGAACGGCGAAGCCGGCAGACCCAGCCCGCGGTCGAGGTGCGCGCCGAAGACGACGCGCTCGCCGGGCCGCGGCTCAGGCTCCACCTCCTCGCCGGGCACCCGCGTGATGACCGACTGCGGGACTCGCCGGAGGCGCACCAGGCGCTCGATGTCGTCCTCCCGCATGTAGGAGCCCCTCCACGATCCACTGGGGGACGCCATTGACGAGGTCGAGGAAGAAGATGACCAGGAGAGGCTGAACGGCGAGGAAGAACCTTGCAATCGCGGCGGCGACAGCGGCGGCTGAGGACGCTCCGTCGAGACGCGCGGCCCCGTGGCGCCGGATTGGCGGGGTGGCGGCGGCGGATCGGTGGAGATTCGCCCGCCGGAGTTCGCCAGCGGAAGATGTTCGCCGGAGCAGCGGCGAGCTCGAGCGCGCAGAGGATAGCGATGGGAGCAAGAGTGCGAGGAAGAAGAAATGGCAAGTGGCCGCCTCGGGGCGTCCCCCCGCGGCATTTATAGCCACCCGACGCGGGCGGTTGGCCTCCAAGTGGCGGTCGTGGGCCGTAACTCCTCCCACGTCGCCGGATTTACTGCGCCGTAACTGCGCCGTAACTCCTCCCACGTCCACGACGGTTACCGAAAACGGCCACACCACGTCGCCCACTACCGCACCGGATCCGGGGGAACATTGATGTGACCAGACGAACCGACCACCGGGCCAGGCGTCAGACCGGTCAAGTCGGGCGCAGGACCCGAGGCGGCGGAGACTCCGGCGCGCCGCAAGCCGGAGCCGGACCAAAAGTTCCACTCAAGCCAAAATTCATCAGCAAGGCGGAGGCGCCATCAGATCTTGCGAGAAAGCAAAAAACTGCACAAGTGTAAAAAGCGGCCAGCTAGAAGCAGCCGGCGAGAAGCGAGCCGGATGAGGCGCAGCCGGCTGAATGGAAATTCTCAGTCGGCCCCTCCAAGTGCCGTCTAATATACTCGAGAAGCCAGGAAAACCTGCCTAGGTCCTTCTGGGCGCAGGACCTTGCCAGCTTCGGGGGCTAATGTCGGGGGGAAGACCCCGGATAGGGCAATGGACGCGGAGCGGCCGGCTGGCCGCTGGCCGGCTCGCGGCAAAGGCCGGCTGAGGAGCAGCCGGCTGGCGCCGTGGCCGGCTGGTCCGGAAGCCGGCTGGCTCTAGGTCCTAGTCGGCCTGGCTGCGGCCACCAATGCTGTAGCTGGGCCGGCTTCTACAAGCCATATCCGACTGGGGTTTGTACCTCAGACCGACTCGAGGCTGGCGAGTCTTGCACTGGAAGGAACCGGGTTGGTGATCCGGGTTCCTAAAGTCCACGATGACTCCATCTTCCGTAAAACGCGGGGCACTGTGGAGCAATAGTGCCGCGCGATGGACAGGCCGTCAGGGCTTACGACGATCCGTACCGGCTACAGTGGCTGACGGCGACAGGGACACCTCCTCCATACCGCTGACCGTGGCAGCCGGATGGGACGGGCCACGATGCCTCAACCACTCCTGACGTCACCGCCTCGGGAAGGAGCGGAAGCCGAAGCCGGCCCAGCCGGCCAGTAAACTATAGGGTCTTATATGTAAAGTGCCGGTGCCTATATAAGCCGCACTACCCCCTCTCGTGCAGGGGATCGATCATTTTATTGCTTTCACCTACCTACAGAGCTGCCCTGTGAGAGAGACCATCGTCTTCCTTAGCCTCTCAGGGCCAGCCGGACACAGCTCTAGGAGCACCACTGTACTGTGTGATCATCATATACACTCATAGCAGGAGTAGAGGTTTTACCTCCACCGGAGGGCCTCGAACCTGGGTACGTCGCCGTGTCGCTCGTGCCCATACCCGCTTCCGGATACCGCCGTGAGATCCCTCAGGAACCACTTCGATTAGCCACCCTATGGCATATGCCGTGACGATACCACGACATTTCGCAACAACGGAGGCAGCCTCGACATAACCCCTATGATGTGTGTTCAGAGGGAACTCATACTAAAATTTATAAACTTCCAGCTAAGCCCTACCCGTAATCAGGTATTGTGGGGGTACTCAAAAATTGGAAAGGTATCGCATTCAAACCAATATCAGGTTTTCATCAAAAATCACTATCTTCTCTTGTTCACATTCAACCTCAAATCATTCAATGGAATGTTTCATTATTCCAAGGTTTCAAATTCAACAAGTCTCATGTTCCCATCTAGAGTAGTCAAATTTTAGTATTTTAGCACTAGCACTAATCATGAGGGGTGCTACATTGCTTTGCTATTTATAAGACTACTTTGCTACTCTAGTAATCTTGTTCCCTAGACCAATTTCAATCCACCCTTTTGAAAACACAACAAGTAAAACTTGTATGGTGTAAATATAAGATAGGCTTGTATGAAGAAAAGTAAGAATCATGGTGCCTTGCCCAAGGAGGGCTTTGCACTTTGCAAGAGTATTAGCTTGCCTTGGTAGTTCTCTAGGTTTTCTTCTTCCTCTTCTGGGTAGAATTCTCCTTCCTCTTGGTAATCTCCGGTGCTAGCGTCTAAATTTGAATACGAGGTATAATCACTAAACAAACTCAAAAGCTATACTAAGCACATCATTACTTCACACAAACTATGCTAAGCACACACATAAAATAATTAGGTGTATTGGTGTTCTTTATTAAAGAAAAGTAATTTCCTCTCTTACATGTGTAATTAATAATTTCCATTTAGTCTTTGAGAAAAATAATTTCCTCTCATTGAAATCTTCTTAAGATTTAACTTCTCAAATAATCATACATGAACTCATATTGACCTAAGTCAAGCATTCATTATCATTATTTGAGAAAATGATTTAAATGAGGTAGATCACCTCATACCATTTTATAATTCCACTAATGATTTAAATCCCCAAATATTCATATAGGAGTGTTTGGACCAGGGGTGCAAACATCTCATGAATTTATTTGAGACAAGATTTAAATGAAGGGAAATCCTTCATATGACTTACATAATAGTTTTGAACAATATCACTTAACTAAACTAGCCCTTTTGTCCATTAATTAATCTAGGGCATGATCCTGCCAAGTGACCACACCATTTTCTTGCAGAAACAATTGGTGTAAGTCAAATGTGAGCTATAGGAGTTGGATTTAATTAAATATCTATTTTGGTTGATTTTTAATAATTATTTGAATATGAAAAAGTCTCTGCCTTCTTCTTTTTATCATTTTATTTCCACAATAGATCTCGAGGTGAGACCAGTGGCATAATGTAGATCTTTTTACTAGCTTTCCAAATATATAAAGTTTGTTAAATTTGGCCAAGCCAAACAGATTCTATGAATTTTCAAAGTTGCGTTCAGTATTGAATTCAAACTAAATTTATTAAACGAAGTTTGAATTAAAAAGGCCGGCGGGAAAACTAAATGGTCCTAAACGTTTAAAACGGCCCAAGGCCAGCCCACCACGCATCCACGCACGCGCGGGCCGCCTGACAGTGGGCTCCACCCGTCAGAGACTCATAACGCCCGAAGCGGTATGGATCAACGAGGCGCGTCGGATTAGAATAGGATCTAACGGCGCACATCCATCGTCGTCGACGGCGAGAGAGGGGCTCGCCGGTGGCTCAGGTAGGGGGTCGGAGGCTCACCGTGGCTCCAGCTAGGGTTGGGCAATGTGCGCGGTGAAGTTGTGGACGACGGCGAAGCTCCTGGTACCGGCGGCAGCTCCAGGGGCGGCGTCCTTCTCCGGCGATCGTCGGCTACTGTGGGCGGCGGCGATCTTGCAATTGGGAGCTTCTGGTGGCTAATCGAGCATGGTGAGGTGCTGAGGCGGTCGAGGAAGGAGAGGGAAGGGTGGTGGTGTGAAGGGTTCGTCGAGGCGAGGCCTCCTTTTATAGGCGCGAGGGTGGCCGTGGTGCTGCGGCGAGGTCGACAAGGGCGCGGCTTCTCCGGTGAGCTAGGGGGCTAAGCAACAACGGGGTCGTGTTCACAACGTCATGGCGAGGCTACGAGCGTGAACGGCGTGGCAAGGGGACGCGTAGGGTGGTCGGGTCCGTGCATGTACTGTCGCGGCCGCGGGGGGGCGCGCTTGTCCACTTCGGCGACCGTGGTCGCCAAGGTGTGACGCATGCATGTCCGGCGAGCTCCGTGTGGCGAGGAAGGTACCAGGGCGCGCGGGTTTGGTCGGGGTACGACGGAGTGCTGCGAGCGACGCGTGGCCATGTCGCGCGCGTCCGTGCACGGTGACGTCGCCCATCCCGCTCGCGGCGTACCTGGGCGTACCTGGGCGTGACCGTGGCGAGTCATGGCGCCGTCCTCGCGGTCAATGGCGCGTACGGGCGGATCCAGGAGATCTTTGTCGACGCGTTGGACACGGTGGCGAGGGCTGCTGTGGAGAGAAGAGAGGGGAGGCGTGTCGGCGGCGAACGTAGCCGGCATGGCCATGTCCACGCCATGTCTGGCCCTCTCCTTGGCTTCCCTGGCATGGGCTCGGTGTATGAGGGTTCAGGGATCATTGCTAGGTCAAATGATGGTCAAGTGGTGGCCTGGTTTGATCACATTTGAACAATGGAGAATGTTGCATTTGTTTCAATGTCTCATCTTTGCTTGCTCATAACTTTTGATCAAAAGTGAATTTGGTATGGTGTTCTTTGCAAGAGTTGTTCATCTTCTTGTGTACTTGGATGACATGCAAAGATTTGAATTTGTTTGGTTTAGAAATTTTGAAATACAGAGGCTCAAAGTGGTGACCAGAATATAAAAGTCAGAAATGACCATTATCTCATGTGATCCCATTTTAATTTTTGAATTTGATTTAAATGGTATATCTTTGATTCTCAAAGTTGTAATTACTCTTGAATATCATAATACAAGTATTGGTGAAGATCAAATGGGTCTAGGGTCAAATTTACAAAAATGGCATGGACCATATGTTAGGGTTTTTAAGATTTTATTAATATTTGACTTCTTTCCCTTTTTGGTTTATTTGTTTGGTGATCATCACTTGATCACTCTAGGGTTTTGGAGTTCATCATATACACAATATAACAATCATCATGGCCTATCACTCAAAATGCACAAGTCCTATGCATGGCACTATATGCAATTTAAAAGTTTTTGTTGGTTCTAAATTTTGGATCTCTGGAATTCTTCTTCTTCCTTTATTTGAAATTTGGGGTGTTACAAATAATCTCTGAATGCCGCAAAACTCTGCCAAGGTAAGTCCCCGGGATCCGTCCTGCGCGGCGTGGTGATGGCGCGTGAGACACATGTCCGTTGGGAACCCCAAGAGGAAGGTGTGATGCGTACAGCAGCAAGTTTCCCTCAGTAAGAAACCAAGGTTTATCGAACCAGTAGGAGTCAAGGAACACGTGAAGGTTGTTGGTGGCGGATTGTAGTGCGGCGCAACACCAGGGATTCCGGCGCCAACGTGGAACCTTCACAACACAATCAAAGTACTTTGCCCCAATGTAACAGTGAGGTTGTCAATCTCACCGGCTTGCTGTAAACAAAGGATTAGATGTATAGTGTGGATGATGATGTTTGTTTGCGAAGAACAGTAAAGAACAATTGCAGTAGATTGTATTTCAGATGTAAAGAATTGGACCGGGGTCCATAGTTCACTAGTGGTGTCTCTCCCATAAGATAAATAGCATGTTGGGTGAACAAATTACAGTTGGGCAATTGACAAATAAAGAAGGCATAACAATGCACATACATATATCATGATGAGTACTATGAGATTTAATCAGGGTATTACGACAAAGTACATAGACCGCTATCTAGCATGCATCTATGCCTAAAAAGTCCATCTTCAGGTTATCATCCGAACCCCTTCCAGTATTAAGTTGCAAACAACAGACAATTGCATTAAGTATGGTGCGTAATGTAATCAATACAAATATCCTTAGACAAAGCATCGATGTTTTATCCCTAGTGGCAACAGCACATCCACAACCTTAGAACTTTTACATCCTTGTCCCAGATTCAATGGAGGCATGAACCCACTATCGAGCATAAATACTCCCTCTTGGAGTTACAAGTATCAACTTGGCCAGAGCCTCTACTAGCAATGGAGAGCATGCAAGAACATAAACAACACATATATGATAGATTGATAATCAACTTGACATAGTATTCAATATTCATCGGATCCCAACAAACACAACATGTAGCATTACAAATAGATGATTTTGATCATGATAGGCAGCTCACAAGATCTAACATGATAGCACAATGAGGAGAAGACAACCATCTAGCTACTGCTATGGACCCATAGTCTAGGGGTGGACTACTCACACATCGATCCGGAGGCGATCATGGCGATGAAGAGACCTCCGGGAGATGATTCCCCTCTCCGGCAGGGTGCCGGAGGCGATCTCCTGAATCCCCCAAGATGGGATTGGCGGCGGCGGCGTCTCTGGAAGGTTTTCCGTATCGTGGCTCTCGGTACTGGGGGTTTCACGACGAAGGCTTTAAGTAGGCGGAAGGGTAGGTTTAGGGGCGTCACGAAGGACCCACACGCTAGGGCCGCGCGACCAGGGCCTGGGCCGTGCCGCCCTAGTGTGGCGTCGCCTCGTGGCCCCACTTCGTATCTCCCTCGGTCTTCTGGAAGCTTCGTGGAAAAATAAGACCCTGGGCGTTGATTTCGCCCAATTCCGAGAATATTTCCTTTGTAGGATTTCTGAAACCAAAAACAGCAGAAAATAGCAACTGGCTCTTCGGCATCTCGTCAATAGGTTAGTGCCGGAAAATGCATAAATATGACATATAATGTGTATAAAACATGTGAGTATCATCATAAAAGTAGCATGGAACATAAGAAATTATAGATACGTTTGGGACGTATCACGTGGCACCGCCTCTGACGGCGTTTTGCTACTTTTTCCGTATCAACAGATACGAAGAAAAATCCTAACGGACGCGTTAGGTACCCGATAAAACATGAATGGAATTCGGCATCTGGTAAGACCTTAAGCGGCACATGTCGAATTACACCAGTATCCCGAGATCATGTCCAGGGACGTGATCTTGAAGTAGGTTTTGGCGGATTGCTACAAGAGCAGTTAACTGGTACCTGATCCGTCAGATGAACCAGCCCCAATTACCGATATCCTTGTGCAATATATAATTCCTTTATAAATACTAGTGGTTGGGGCGCCCCATGGGGCGCCTCCTCACCGGTGCTGGGCGGATCAATCACACTCCTATTTAATACTTAGTGATGTAATGTTGCTTTATACATGAAAAAAGCTATTAATGTGCATGTTAATCAAGTTATAATCTGATCTGCTCAATAATCTATTGAGAGCCTGAAGCTCTTTACATAGACCAACATTCTTACATGAAAGAACATCTGATGGAAAGGTGGATCAAACCTGAACAAAGCGTCACACAAACTTACATATTTACATAGACAAAAGATGCATACATGAAGGAAATTTAGGAGCAGCCTGAACAAAGAACTAAGCTATGCTTGCTAATTATCACAGCAGTACCAGAATGATACTAACATATACTACAGAGCATTATACCTTGCCATTGACATATACTTCAAGGGCACTACATATTGCATAGGCTTTCATATATATACTATCATCCTTCGCCCTATGTTTTACCAGATCAGCCTAGAATCCAAGCCAAACAGCAATTCCATTGGGTAGGATACCTACAATAGAAACCAGAGGGATCTTCTGACCAAGATTGAAATCTGTATATTCCAGTAAATATAGATGCACGTTCTTCAACAAAGAACAACGCAAATGGTAATTAAATTTTTTATAGATCTGGATACAAAAAAAAATGGAAATAGAAAGAGGACAGTTACCTGTGACCAAAGGCAATACTCATTATGTGTAGAAAGAGGATACACCTGCTGCCCATAAATCATATGCTGAGAAAAAAATATTCCAGTGTAATGAATACAAGAAATTTGTAATCGTACAAGGAGAATACAAATTTCTCTAATTTTTGCAGAATCAAGAGATAACCATACTACCGCATCATCAAAGGGCACAAAACCAAGTAGTACTCCATAATTGATGGTCAGAGCGGTCACAGGCCTGCTAGGTTGCAACCCTGCCAGGTTGCAGAACACAGTAGAAGTAAGTTAATCAACGTATTGTGCTAGAGAAAAAATGAACACCACAACAATCAAGTTTCCAAAAGAATAGAATTGTGAGTATTATTGCACTACCTACATGGCCATCGAGGCTGATTATTCAGGTGGCCACAGCCTAGAAACTGTGAACGAAAAAACATAATTTTAGGTGATAAATTTAGAGTACCCTCAGAGAGTAAGTAATCAGTACTAACTAAGAAAACATATTCTGGGAACGAATTGATATGCCGTTTCTAAAACAAGTAAATGACTAAATGACTTATCATTGTAAGCGTAAGAAATTTTCTTACAATATGATATATTTCACTTTGTAAATGACTTATCTTTTCTAAGTGTAAGTAATCAGTACTAATCCGGTGCTACATCAATTGTTTCTTCTAGCACTCTTACTGATTTGCGATAATATATGGATTTGGTCACATCAGTAAGGAGATAATGACATGATAACAGTCCAATTGTTCGCAGCCAACTACTATTTGGAGAAGAAACGCCATGAACCCAAGTAATCTAGAAAATTAGCTGAACCATAGATGCATGAGCCAAGAAAGTTTAGCCAAACTTAGCCCTAAACAAAGGCATTGAGTAAAAGGTGTCATGCCATTTTCTCTTATTGGACACTAAGCTAGAAGGAAATTTTACAAGTCAAAGTACTAATCTGACAAACAATATTTTCCTTTGAATATGGCTAGAAAGGATTAAAGCTGCCATTTGAAAATATTTTGGTTGCAAAAGCTGAGAGAGTGGATAAATCCTCCCACGATATGTGTTTATGCAGCTAGCTCAACTTACACGATTAGGAAACAAAGTTCAGCTTTCTTTCTCCATAGTATACAGTTTACGAGAAGACAACAGCCTCATGATAAAGCAACCTATGTAGCAAACCTTTTCAGCTGGTCCTCGTCGTCGTTCATCCGTATCAGTCCCATCAACAGCTGAATGGTTTCCAAATATCAGAGTCATACCTGGGTAAGGATGCAAGTCAGTTAACAAATAAAAAATACAGAAGCAACGGACTCACCCTAAACCATGCATCCTAATAAGTTTTAAGAACATAATAAGAAGCAGAGAAGGGAAGTCATACTTTCATTCGTCAAATAATCCTACAGACCCACCATAAAATGTAGTTCTTCTCTTTGTTTCTGAACCTAAAAAAAAAACCAGATAAACAAATCAAGATCAAAATGCATTCACCCAATATAGGGAGAGACAGGAGAGATGCTCAAACGTTCTTGCCTCTGCTGCACCGCCTCCCTCGTCTCCAGCCTTTCGTGCATGCAACTCCGACCCCCATGCTTCCTCCTGAGGCCTAGTCCGCCACGTAACAAGAGGAGAATAGAGAAGGTACCCTCCTGTCCCTTCTCCTCCGGTGCTCCTCACCCCTAGCCGGCCATTGCCAGCCGCCGGGCTCCTCCCCTCGCACCGCCAGCGACCGCTTTGCCTACTCCATCCCGTGATACCCAGATCTGTATGCACGGCCGCCGGCGCGGTCCCACCTCCTCCATCGGACCATCTTCGCCAAGCATGAGGGGAAAAGGTGTGGTGCAGCAGTGGCGCAAAGGGCGGCCGGGCTCGGAAGAGGAACTCGCACCTATTGTGGTCAACCGGCAACCGAGCACCATGAAGGGCCGAGATCCATGGTATGGCACTGCGGGGAGCTACGAGGAGGGAGAGGTGGAGTGGCTGAAGCTCCTAAACGGCGGAGCGCGAGAGCGAGGGCGTCAGCGGCGAGCGGGGAAAGGGTGGGGGGCGGCGAGCAGGGAAAGGGAGGAGGCTGGAAGCGAGGCAATCGCAGGGTGGACGCTAGGGTTTCGTTCGGGTATTGTTGTCTCGAGTTGTGAGAAACGGACAGCCGAGATGGTCGCGGAGCTCTCCCTTCAATCGAACGGCTCGGGAAGGAAGCGCGCCACGGGGCTATCGTGGAGCGCCCTGGCATAGGCCAAGGGTACACGCACTTGCTTGTTCTCTATCACTGGTCAACTTGAATAAGTTATATGCAGATTGTAAAGATGGAGATTTTCTCTGATTCTACGATTCAAGCAAAATCTCGGGGGCTACTGACATAGGCATCCCCAATGGGCCTGCCGAAGAAGGCACCCAGGGTTTACTAGAGGCCCACGACCCGAAGTTTTACATAGTTTGGAAAGATAGAATTGTATTAGGAATATCAACTTGTAATTGTTACGGGACGGTTCAGAAACCTTCCCGAACTCTGTAACTTGTACATCACGGAACCCTCGGCTCCGCCTCCTATATAAGGGGGAGTCGAGGGACAAAGAAAGGATCGATTCATTGTTTCACGCAACCCTAGTTTTCATAGCAGTCGAGTACTTTTCCGGCTGAAACCTTCGAGATCTAC
The DNA here is from genome assembly GCF_019359855.2 of Lolium perenne. Taxonomy (NCBI): domain Eukaryota; kingdom Viridiplantae; phylum Streptophyta; class Magnoliopsida; order Poales; family Poaceae; genus Lolium; species Lolium perenne. Next base: position 100,250,426 of record NC_067246.2, on the reverse strand, counting down.
TTGTCCTCTACTTCCAACTAAACCCTACTCTACAACTCGTAGGCATTGATAAGTTAATCCCTTATCACCGACAGCGATGAAGCCTAATGGCAGTCCATCAAAAACCGCGGAAACAAGCCCCCAGCCTTAGGTGCCGGAAGTCGCTACCAGGAATCCATAAGCTCGCAACAGAAAATACATATCCCAGAAAACTTAAGCTTACGTCCTACTGGATGGTTTTTTGAAAACCACAACATTATACACGCCTAGGCGGAAACATCTAGCTCTGCGGTGTTTAGTTGAAAAACATACACGATCAAAAAATGATCAATTAAAGGAGGTAAAAGACTCAAAGAGTGAACCATATGCTTTATTTTATCGATCATGTATCATAACTATTATAAGGTATGTAATGTGGTAATTTAGTAAGCGTGGAAAGGACGTAGCTATGCGATATTCCTAGGGCGATCTGTCTCGTCGTAGACATCACCCGGATCCTCCCTCTTTTTTTCGGAGGAAGTTTCTGTTTCTATCCTTCAACTCACGAATATCAACGAGGTAGTAAGATCCGTTATGTAGTACTTTGCTGATGATGAAGGGTCCTTCCCATGGAGATTGCAACTTTTGCTTTTTCACCTATCGGAGGCGGAGGACCAGATCACCTTCCTTAAACGAGCGATTCCGAATGCGGTGGCTATGGTAGAGACAGAGTTTCTGCTGGTAGATCGCGGAGTGCTGGTCTGCTAAATTCCGAGCCTCTTCGATCAGGTCCATAGATAGGTGTCGAGCCTCATCTGCATTTTCTTCATTGTAGGCGGAAACTCGCGGGGAATCATGGATGATGTTGGAGGGCAGCACTGTTTCAGATCCGTATACTAGGAAGAAAGGTTTGAAACCAGTTGATCTATTGGGGGTTGTTCGTAAACTCCACAAAACAACATCTAACTCCTCAGCCCAGGCTCCAGCTGCTTGTCGCAGCGGTTTTTCAAGGCGAGGTTTGAGTCCAGCTAGTATCTCAACTTGTCCATTGGACTGTGGATGTGACATAGAGGCAAGGCCAAGCCAGATCCCAAGCTCGTGGCACTACTCCTTCAATTCTCCAAGTGCGAAGTTCGTGCCATTGTCTGTGATGATGCTTTGTGGGATGCCGAATCTCACCATGAGGCTGCAAACAAATTTTAGTGTCGTAGAACCATCAGCTTTTCTAACTAGCTTGGCCTCGATCCACTTGATGAATTTATCAACTGTGACCACGAAGTACTCAAAACTGCCAGATGATGATTTTTTTCAATTTTCCGACCATATCGAGCCCCCAGGCCGCGAAAAACCAAGTGATATGGATGGTCTTCAACTCTTGAGCTGGTACATTTGGTTGTGTAGCATAGTACTGGCAGCCACGGCAGGTTCAGACTATTTTATCAGCATCTTCTTTTGCTGTTAGCCAGAAAAAACCTTGCCGGAAGGCTTTCGCAACGAGTGACCTAGGAGCGGCATGATGCCCGCAATCACCAAGGTGAATCTCTCTAAGAATTGCAATCCCCTCTTCATCTAAGACACACTTTTGGAAAACTATGTTTGCGCTTCTTTTATAGAGATGTCCATCAATTATTGTATATGACCTTGCTCGCCTGATGATCTGTCGTGCGAGAACCTCATCCTTCGGCAACTTTTGTTCCACCAGGTATTCCAGGTATGGCTTGGTCCAGGCCGGAGTGATGACCATCACATCCTTTGCCGGAGACACTTCCATGTCTGGGTTTTCCGGATTAGCGCCCTTTACCGAGGCTGTCCGTAGATGCTCAAGGAAAATTCTGGGCAGAATTGGCTTCCAACCGGATCCAAGCTTGGACAACATGTCTGCCTCTGTGTTATCATCTCTTCTGATGTACTTTACTCAAGGAAGCACTTGGCGATCTCGTCAACTTCATCTCTGTAAGCCGCCATGACGGAACTCCTAGCGTTCCAGGTTCCGGCTACTTGCTGTGCCACCAGGTCGGAGTCTCCGTAGCAGATGATGTGCTTGATCCCGATTTCCTTTGAGATGTGTATTCCATGTAGTATAGCCTCATACTCCGCCATGTTATTGGTGGCCTCAAAGTGGATCTGCAAAACATACTGCAGTCCTTCTCCGGTCGGTGACTTGAGGCTAACTCCAGCCCCCGAGCCTTGGTGCTGCTTGGATCCGTCAAAATTCATGACCCAAGCATGTGGTTCTGGCACAGGTGTGCCCTCCGGTGCTTCATTCCAGTCGACAAAGAAATCCGCCAAGATTGATTGCATCTCCAACCTTGTAGTTGATGTCGAAGGCGAAAATTTCTACCCCACTTTGCTACACGTCCTGTTGCGTCGGAGTTGTTGATAATTGTTAACAATGGAGTTGTTCTCACGACTATCATGTGATGCTCCTGGAAGTTGTGTCTCAACTTCCGGATTCCTAGGAATACTCCATAGGCTAGCTTCTGAAAGTGAGGGTAACGTCAAGAAAATATAAAAGTTCTTCATCTAGATCTGATGGTACCTGGAATATGCGTCAAGAAAATATAGAAGTTCTGGCCCAGCCGTCGATTCAATGATTTGGTCAATGCGAGGCAGGGTAAAAGGATCCTTCGGACAGTGTTTATTCAAGCCAGAGTAATCGATGCATTCTTACTATTTCAGAATTCTTTTTTGGTACAAGGCCGGGATTTGCGACCCAATCTATATGGATAACTTCTATTACAAAACCTGCCTCTAGTAACTTTGCTAACTCCATTCCTATGGCGCGTTGCTCCTTATCTCCAAAGCGTCGCATAGCTTGCTTCACCGGTTTAGCACCCGGATTTATGTTGAGGTAGTGCTCGGCAAGTTCCCTTGGTACTCTGGACATGTGAGAAGGTTGCCATGTGAAGATATCCATGTTAGATCGCAGGTACTCGACAAGCGCGTCTTCCTATTTGGGGTCCATGCTAGTGCCGACAGAAACCTTCTTGGAAGTATCGCCGTGCTTGAGGTCAACCTTCTTGGTATCTATCGCGGCCTTGAATGTGGTCTTCTGGTCGAAGATCTGCTTCTTGGTGGTGTGCATTGATAACGCGTGAAGCACACGTCCGTTGGAAACCCCAAGAGGAAGGTGTGATGCGTACAGCAGCAAGTTTTCCCTCAGTAAGAAACCAAGGTTATCGAACCAGTAGGAGTCAAGGGCCACGTGAAGGTTGTTGGCGGAGGAGTGTAGTGCGGCGCAACACCAGGGATTCCGGCGCCAACGTGGAACCTACACAACACAATCAAAATACTTTGCCCCAACTTAACAGTGAGGTTGTCAATCTCACCGGCTTGCTGTAAACAAAGGATTAAACGTATGGTGTGGAGAATGATGTTTGCTTGCAAAGAACAGTAGAGAACAGAGTTTGTAGTAGATTGTATTTCAGATGTAAAAGAATGGACCGGGGTCCACAGTTCACTAGTGGTGTCTCTCCCATAAGATAAATAGCATGTTGGGTGAACAAATTATAGTTGGGCAATTGACAAATAGAGATGCATACATATCATGATGATTACTATGAGATTTAATCAGGGCATTACGACAAAGTACATAGACCGCTGATGTCTACGCACGCTTCTATTCATGTAGACAGTGTTGGGCCTCCAAGAGCAGAGGTTTGTAGAACAGCAGCAAGTTTTCCCTTAAGTGGATCACCCAAGGTTTATCAAACTCAGGGAGGAAGAGGTCAAAGATATTCTTCTCAAGCAACCCTGCAATCACGATACAAGAAGTCTCTTGTGTCCCCAACACACCCAATACACTTGTCAGATGTATAGGTGCACTAGTTCGGCGAAGAGATAGTGAAATACAAGTGGTCTGAATGAATATGAGCAGTAGTAACGGCGCCAGAAAATAGCTTGCTGGCGTGCAGTTGATGGTAGTAATATTGCAGGAAGTAAAGATGCAGTAAAACAGTAAACAAGCGATGGTTGCAGTATTTGGAAACAAGGCCTAGGGATCATACTTTCACTAGTGGACACTCTCAACATTGATCACATAACTGAATAAACAAATACTACTTTCTCTACACTCTCTTGTTGGATGACAAACACCATTAATTGTGTAGGGCTACAAGAGCACCTCAATGCCGGAGTTAACAAGCTCCACAACATTCGATGTTCATATTTAAATAAACTTAGAGTGCATAATAGATCATTGCAATTTAGACCGAGAACTAACATAGCGCACACACTGTCACCATTACACTATGAAAGGGGGAATAGATCACATCAATACTATCATAGTAATAGTTAACTCCATAATCTACAAGAGATTACAATCATAACCTACGCCAAGTACTACATGATGCACACACTGTCACCATTACATCATGAAGGAGGAATAGAATACTTTAATAACATCAATAGAGTAGCACATAGATGATATTCAACTAGATCACAAAGCTCATGATCACATAAAGATCACATAAGAGAGAGAGATGAACCACATAGCTACGGTACAGCCCTTAGCCTCGTGGATGAACTACTCCCTCCTCATGGGAGACAGCAGCGGTGATGAAGATGGCGGTGGTGTCGATGGAGATGCCTTCCGGAGGCACTTCCCCGTCCCGGCGGCGTGCCGGAACAGAGACTTCTGTCCCCCGAATCTTGGCTTCGCGATGGCGGCGGCTGCGTAACTTTTCTCGTCCCGTGGCTTATTCTTTTAGGGTTTTCGCGACGGAGTCCTTAAGTAGGCGGAAGGGCAGCCTCGGAGGGGCCCTAGTGGGACCACACACTAGGGGGGCGCGCCCCACCCCTTGGCCGCGCCGCCCTGGCGTGTGGGGCCCACCTGGCTCCCCTCTGGTCTCTCTCTCCAGTTTTCTGGAAGCTTCGTGGAAAAATAAGATACTGGACGTTGATTTCGTCCAATTCCGAGAATATTTCCTTACTAGGATTTCTGAAACCAAAAACAGCAGAAAACAGGAACTGGCACTTCGGCATCTCGTTAATAGGTTAGTTCCGGAAAATGCGTAATAATGACATAAAGTATGAACAAAACATGTAGGTATTGTCATAAAACAAGCATGGAACATAAGAAATTATCGATACGTTGGAGACGTATCAGCATCCCCAAGCTTAGTTCCTACTCGCCCTCGAGTAGGTAAATGATAACAAAGATAATTTCTTAAGTGACATGCTATCATAATCTTAATCAATACTATTGTAAAGCATATGCGATGAATGAAGTGATTCCAAGCAATGGTAAAGACAATGAGTAAACAACTGAATCATATAGCAAAGACTTTTCATGAATAGCACTTTTAAGACAAGCATCAATAAATCTTGCGTAAGAGTTACTCATAAAGCAATAAATTCTTAGTAGAAAGCTTTGAAACAACACAAAGGAAGATATAAGTTTCAGCAGTTGCTTTCAACTTCAACATGTTTATCTCATGGATAATTGTCAACACAAAGTAATATAACAAGTGCAATAGGTAAACATGTAAGAATCAATGCACACAGTTGACACAAGTGTTTGCTTCTAAGATAGAAAGAATAGGTAAACTGACTCAACAATAAAGTAAAAGAATGGCCCTTCGCAGAGGGAAGCAGGGATTAAATCATGTGCTAGAGCTTTTTAAGTTTTGAAATCATATAGAGAGTATAAAAGTAAAGTTTTGAGAGGTGTTTATTGTTGTCAACGAATGGTAGTGGGCACTCTAACTACCTTATCAACCAGACTTTCAAGAGCGGCTCCCATGAAGGACGTTATCTCTACCAGCAAGGTAGATCATCCCTCTTCTCTTTTGTTTACACATGTACTTTAGTTTCATTATTTATGGATGACACTCCTCCCAACCTTTTGCTTACACAAGCCATGGCTAACCGAATCCTCGGGTGCCTTCCAACATTCACATACCATGGAGGAGTGTCTATTTGCAAAATTAAGTTGCTTACTGATAGATCAGGGCAAAGCATGTGAAGAGAATTATTAATGCAAGTTAATTAATTGGGGCTGGGCACCCCATTGCCAGCTCTTTTTGCAAAATTATTAGATAACCGGATATGCCACTAGTCCATTGGTGAAAGTCTGTCCGAAGTAAATGACAAGATCAAAAGATAAACACCACATACTTCCTCATGAGCTATAAAACATTGACACAAATAAGAGATAATAGCTTTTGAATTGTTTAAAGGTAGCACATGAAGTATTTGCTTGGAATGGTAGAGAAATACCATGTAGTAGGTAGGTATGGTGGACACAAATGGCATAGGGCTCAAGGATTTGGATGCACGAGAAGAATCCCTCTCAATACAAGGCTAGGCTAGCAAGGTTGTATGAAGCAAACTCAAGTATAAAACGGTGCAGCAAGACTCACATATGAACATATTGTAAGCATTATAAGACTTTACATCGTCTTCCTTGTTGTTCAAACACCTTAACCAGAAAATATCTAGACTCTAGAGACCAATCAAGCAAACCAAATTTTAACAAGCTCTATGTAGTTCTTCATTAATGGGTACAAAGTACATGATGCAAGAGCTTAAACATGATCTATATGAGCTCAAAACAATTGCCAAGTATCAAGTTATTCAAGACCATATACCATTTACCACATGAAGCATTTTCTGTTTCCAACCAAATAGCAATTAACGAAGCGGTTTTCAACTCAGCCATGAACATTAAAGATAGAACTAAGAACACCAGTGTTCATATGAAAAAGCGGAGCGTGTCCCTCTCCCACACAAGCATGAATTTATTCAGAGAATGAAAATAACAAAACGAAAATAAAAGCACACAGACGCTCCAAGTAAAGTAAATAAATGTGTCAAAAAAAAAGTAAAGTAAATAAGATGTGACCGAATAAAAATATAGTTTCAAGAGAAGAAACCTGATAAATTGTTGATGAAGAAGGGGATACCTTGGGCATCCCCAAGCTTAGACGCTTGAGTCTTCTTGAAATATGCAGGGATGAACCACGGGGGCATCCCCAAGCTTAGACTTTCACTCTTCTTAATCATATATCATCCTCCTCTCTTGACCCTTGAAAATTTCCACCACAGCAAACTCAAAACCAACTCATTAGAGGGTTAGTGCATAATCAAAAATTCACATGTTCAGAGGTGAAACAATCATTCTTAACACTTCTGGACATTGCCCAAAGCTACTGGATGTCAATGGAACAAAGAAATCCATCCAACACAGCAAAAGAGGCAATGCGAAATAAAAGGCAGAATCTGTCAAAACAGAACAGTCCGTAAAGACGAATTTTTCTGGGGAACTAAACTTCCTCAAATGAAAATGCTCAAATTGAATGAAAGTTGCATACATATATGAGAATCACTCACGCAAATTGGCAGATTTTTCTGAGTTACCTACAGAGAACCCTGCCCAAATTCGTGACAGACAGAAATCTCTTTCTGCGCAGTAATCCAAATCTAGTATCAACACAGCAAAAGAGGCAATGCGAAATAAAAGGCAGAATCTGTCAAAACAAAACAGTCCGCAAAGACAAATTTTTTAGAGGCACTGGACTTGCTCAGATGAAAATGCTCAAATTGAATGAAAGTTGCGTACATATCTGAGGATCACGCACGTAAATTGGCAGATTTTTCTGAGTTACCTACAGAGAACCCTGCCCAAATTCGTGACAGACAGAAATCTGTTTCTGCGCAGTAATCCAAATCTAGTATCATCTTTACTATCAAAGACTTTACTTGGTACAACAATGCAATAAAATAAAGATAAGGAGAGGTTGCTACAGTAGTAACAACTTCCAAGACACAACAAAACAGTAGCAAAATAAAGACATGGGTTATCTCCCAAAAAGTGCTTTCTTTATAGCCATTAAGATGGGCTCAGCAATTTTAATGATGCTCACATAAGAAATAAGAATTGAAGCAAAAGAGAGCATCAAGAAGCAAATTCAAAACACATTTAAGTCTAACCCACTTCCTATGCATAGGAATCTTGTACACAAATAAATCCATGAAGAACAAAGTGACAAGCATAGAAAGATAACACAAGAGTAACTTCAAGATTCTCAACACAAAGAGGGGAAACTTAATATTATTAAGATGCATATAACCATGTTTCCCTCTCTCATAATAACTTTCAGTGGCATCATGAACAAATTCAACAATGTAACTATCACATGAAACATTCTTATCATGAGCTACATGCATAAAATTATTACTCTCCACATAAGCATAATCAATTTTATTAGTTGTAGTGGGAGCAAATTCAACAAATTAGCTATCATTATTATTCTCATCAAGTGTAGGAGGCATAGTATAATCATAATAAAATTTACTCTCCATAGTAGGCGGCACCAAAAGACCACTATCATTATAATCATCATAAATAGGAGGCAAAGTATCATCAAAGAAATTTTTCTCCTCAATGCTTGGGGGACTAAAAATGTCATGCTCATCAAAACCAGCTTCCCCAAGCTTAGAATTTTCCATATCATTAGCAACAATGGTGTTCAAAGCGTTCATACTAATATCATTGCTACTAGCATGCAAATAAGGTTCCATAGGTTTTTTAATTTTCGCATCAAACAATCCATGTCTTAACTCAGGAAATAGAATAAAAAGCTCATTGTTATTTTCCATTACGCCTAACTAGTGAACAAGAAACAAAAAGATGCAATTGCAGGATCTAAAGGAGATAGCTTCGAGCACTTACAACGGCACCATAAAATAACTTAGTTACCTGGGACCGGAGTATGAGTGTCTTTTACCTTTCCTCCCCGGCAACGGCGCCAGAAAATAGCTTGATGTCTACGCGCGCTTCTATTCCTGTAGACAGTGTTGGGCCTCCAATAGCAGAGGTTTGTAGAACAGCAGCAAGTTTTCCCTTAAGTGGATCACCCAAGGTTTATCGAACTCAGGGAGGAAGAGGTCAAAGATATTCCTCTCAAGCAACCCTATAATCACGATACAAGAAGTCTCTTGTGTCCCCAACACACCCAATACACTTGTCAGATGTATAGGTGCACTAGTTCGGCGAAGAGATAGTGAAATACAAGTGGTATGAATGAATATGAGCAGTAGTAACGGCGCCAGAAAATAGCTTGCTGGCGTGCAGTTGATGGTAGTAATATTGCAGGAAGTAAAGATGCAGTAAAATAGTAAACAAGCGATGATTGCAGTATTTGGAAACAAGGCCTAGGGATCATACTTTCACTAGTGGACACTCTCAACATTGATCACATAACTGAATAAACAAATACTACTTTCTCTACACTCTCTTGTTGGATGACAAACACCATTAATTGTGTTGGGCTACAAGAGCACCTCAATGCCGGAGTTAACAAGCTCCACAACATTCGATGTTCATATTTAAATAACCTCAGAGTGCATAATAGATCATTGCAATTTAGACCGAGAACTAACATAGCGCACACACTGTCACCATTACACTATGAAAGGGGGAATAGATCACATCAATACTATCATAGTAATAGTTAACTCCATAATCTACAAGAGATTACAATCATAACCTATGCCAAGTATTACATGATGCACACACTGTCACCATTACATCATGAAGGAGGAATAGAATACTTTAATAACATCACTAGAGTAGCACATAGATGATATTCAACTAGATCACAAAGCTCATGATCACATAAAGATCACATAAGAGAGAGATGAACCATATAGCTACGGTACAGCCCTTAGCCTCGGGGATGAACTACTCCCTCCTCATGGGAGACAGCAGCTGTGATGAAGATGGCGGTGGTGTCGATGGAGATGCCTTCCGGGGGCACTTCCCCGTCCCGGCGGCGTGCCGGAACAGAGACTTCTGTCCCCCGAATCTTGGCTTTGCGATGGTGGCGGCTGCGTAACTTTTCTCGTCCCGTGGCTTATTCTTTTAGGGTTTTCGCGACGGAGTCCTTAAGTAGGCGGAAGGGCAGCCTCGGAGGGCCCCTGGTGGGACCACACACTAGAGGGGCGCGCCCCACCCCTTGGTCGCGCCGCCCTGGCGTGTGGGACCCACCTGGCTCCCCTCTGGTCTCTCTCCGGTGTTCTGGAAGCTTCGTGGAAAAATAAGATACTGGGCGTTGATTTCGTCCAATTCCGAGAATATTTCCTTACTAGGATTTCTGAAACCAAAAACAGCAGAAAATAGGAACTGGCACTTCGGCATCTCGTTAATAGGTTAGTTCCGGAAAATGCATAATAATGACATAAAGTGTGAACAAAACATGTAGGTATTGTCATAAAACAAGCATGGAACATAAGAAATTATCGATACGTTGGAGACGTATCAACTGCTATCCAGCATGCATCTATGCCTAAAAAGTCGACCTTCGGGTTAGCATCCGCACCCCTTCCAGTATTAAGTTGCAAACAACAGACAAGTATCAACTTGGCCAGAGCCTCTACTAGCAACGGAGAGCATGCAAGAACATAAACAACACATATATGATAGATTGATAATCAACTTGACATAGTATTCAATATTCATCGGATCCCAACAAACACAACATGTAGCATTACAAATAGATGATCTTGATCATGATAGGCAGCTCACAAGATCTAAACATGATAGCACAAGAGGAGAAGACAACCATCTAGCTACTGCTATGGACCCATAGTCCAAGGATGAACTACTCACACATCAATCCGGAGGCGGGCATGGTGATGTAGAGCCCCCCGGTGATGATTCCCCTCTCCGGCAGGGTGCCGGAGGCGATCTCCTGAATCCCCCGAGATGGGATTGGCGGCGGCGGCGTCTCTGGAACTTTTTCCGTATCGTGGCTCTCGGTAATAGGGTTTTCGCGACGGAGAGTTTAAGTAGGCGGAAGGGCAGAGTCGGGGGGCGCTCGAGGGGCCCACACCATAGGCCGGCGCGGGCCCCTCCTTGGCCGCGCCGCCCTATGGTGTGGCCACCTCGTGGCCCCACTTCGTATCCCCTTTGGTCTTCTGGAAGCTCCGTGGAAAAATAAGACCCTGGGCGTTGATTTCGTCCTATTCCGAGAATATTTCCTTTGTAGGATTTCTGAAACCAAAAACAGCAGAAAACAGCAACTGGCTCTTCGGCATCTCATTAATAGGTTAGTGCCGGAAAATGCATAATAATGATGTAAAGTGTGTATAAAGCATGTGAGTATTGTCATAAAACTAGCATGGAACATAAGAAATTATGGATACGTTTGAGACGTATCAAGCATCCCCAAGCTTAGTTCCTACTCGCCCTCGAGTAGGTAAACGATAACAAGGATAATTTCTGAAGTGACATGCTATCATAATCTTGATCAATACTATTGTAAAGCATATGAAGTGAATGAAGTGATTCGAAGCAATGGTAAAGACAATGATTAAACAACTGAATCATATAACAAAGACTTTTCATGAATAGTACTTTCAAGACAAGCATCAATAATACTTGCATAGGAGTTAACTCATAAAGCAATAAATTCTTAGTAGAAAGTTTTGAAGAAACACAAAGGAAGATATAAGTTTCAGCGGTTGCTTTCAACTTCAACATGTATATCTCATGGATAATTGTCGATACAAAGTAATATGATGAATGCAAATAAGCAAGTATGTAGGAATCAATGCACACAGTTGACACAAGTGTTTGCTTCTAAGATAGAAAGAAGTAGGTAAACTAACTCAACATAAAGTAAAAGAATGGCCCTTCGCAGAGGGAAGCATGGATTACTATTTTTGTGCTAGAGCTTTTATTTTGAAAACATAGAAACAATTTTGTCAACGGTAGTAATAATTCATATGTGTTATGCATAAGACATCCTATAAGTTGCAAGCCTCATGCATAGAATACCAATAGTGCTCGCACCTTGTCCTAATTAGATTAGATTTACATGGATTATCATTGCATAACATATGTTTCAATCAAGTGTCACAAAGGGGTACCTCTATGCCGCCTGTACAAAGGTCCAAGGAGATAGATCGCATTTGATTTCTCGTTTTTGATAGATCTCAACTAAGGACATCCATACCGGGAGAACATAGAAAACAGATAATGGACTCCTCTTTAATGCATAAGCATTCAACAACGGATAATATTCTCATAAGAGATTGAGGATTAGTGTCCAAACTGAAACTTTCACCATGATTCATGGCTTTAGTTAGCGGCCCAATGTTCTTCTCTAACAATATGCATACTCAAACCATTTGATCATGATAAATCGCCCTTACTTCAGACAAGACGAACATGCATAGCAACTCACATGATCACTACAAGAAAAGTTCTGATAGACAACGTCTCAAAATCGTCCGCTAAGGGGTATTTTTCGTCGCCTATGGGCCTAACCCGAAGATATGGGTTCTGTTGTCGAAACTGCGTCAGGCAAAGTCCTACGACGATTTTTTTGGTCCGTCGCGCTTGGGCGCCCTTCCGCCACGGAAAATCGGACCGTTGCAGAAGTGTTTCCGGGAGCCCGTTGACTGCTGACGTCATGCAAACTGACACGTGGCAGACGTCGTTAACTGGCAGTTAACGGCGTTAACCGGCTGAAACCCCGTGGTAGATGGTAGGCCCACACGAGGCCTGCCACGTCTTAAGCGGGCCGGCCCATTAAGTTTGCGGGCCGGGCCAGCTGACTTAGTTTGACCGGTCCATTAGTTACGTGGGCCGGGCCTAACTTCTAAGGTTGACTGGTCAAAACATTAATGGGCCGGCCCACTAAGCATGTGGGCCGGGCCGAATGCACTCGTTTGACCGGTCAACAGGCAAAAGGGCCGGCCCAAAAAACATGTGGGACCCACTTTCCTGTTATCGGGCCGGCCCATTTACCAAGGGGGGTCCACCTTAAAGCAAGTGGGCCGGCCCAAGAAGTTATTGGGCCGGCCCAATTAGCATGTGGGTCCCACTTTCCTGCTATCGGGCCGGCCCATTTAGTACGTGGGGTCCACATTTGATCAAATGGGCCGGCCCACCAAACCAGTGGGCCGGGCCAAAAGCACAGGTGGGTCCCACTTTCCTGTTAATGGGCCAGCCCATTTAGTATGTGGGGTCCACCATATAGCAAGTGGGCCGGCCCAACAAGATAGTGGGCCGGGCCAAAAACACAGATGGGTCCCACTTTCCAGTTAAAGGGCCGGCCCATTTAGTATGTGGGGTCCACCATATAGCAAGTGGGCCGGCCCAACACGCTAGTGGGCCGGGCCAAAAACACAGGTGGGTCCCACTTTCCTCTTAAAGGACCGGCCCATTTAGTATGTGGGGTCCACCATGTAGCAAGTGGGCCGGCCCAACAAGATAGTGGGCCGGGCCAAAAGCACAGGTGGGTCCCACTTTCCTGTTAAAGGGCCGGCCCATTTAGTATGTGGGTCCACCTTATAGCAAGTGGGCCGGCCCAACAAGATAGTGGGCCGGGCCAAAAACACATGTGGGTCCCACTTTCCAGTTAAAGGGCCGGCCCATTTAGTATGTGGGGTCCACCATGTAGCAAGTGGGCCGGCCCAACAAGTTAGTGGGCGGGGCCAAAAGCACAGGTGGGTCCCACTTTCCTGTTAAAGGGCCGACCCATTTAGTATAAAGGGTCCACCATATAGCAAGTGGGCCGGCCCAACAAGATAGTGGGCCGGGCCAAAAACACAGGTGGGTCCCCCTTTCCTCTTAAAGGGCCGGCCCATTTAGTATGTGGGGTCCACCACAAAAGCAATTGGGTTGGCCCAACTAGTTAGTGGGCCGGCCCAGTGGTGGGTGGGGTCCACCTTAAAGCAAGTGGGCCGGCCCAATTAGAGTGTGGGGTCCACCGTAAATCAAGTGGGCTGGCCCAATAAGTAAGTGGGCTGGCCCGTTTAATTGCTGTTTATATGCCGGCATAATAGGCGCTTTAGGATTTTGCGGGCCGGCACATATGTGATTTCGGTTAATTGGGCCGTTTAAGGGATGGGAATTCATGATTTAGATACTGAGAATATTTACGCAGCATTGATTTCTGTCGGATAGCATCACTTACCACAAGCACCAAAGAAAAAATGCGCGAAAGAACTATAAAAACTAACTAAATATTACATCAGCTGCAAGGCTTTGAAAAAATATTACAGAACCCAGAGAAATTGAATGGTAATTAAACCTAGCAATACAATGAAGCGATCCGACAATCTTTTAAGTTGTCCATGCAGCACCTATATCTAAAACAAAGACATTACAAGTTAAGACAGCAACAATGGAAATGCAAAGACACTACAATATTGTTTGCCAAAGAATTTGGAACTCATCATTTCATCGTTATAACAAGATCATTGTAATGCGCACAATAAGCAAACAAAGAGTGCATGCCGCATACCAACAGCCAATATAACAGAGCATGTTAGAATGAAGCAAATAGACTTACTCTTGTCGAGTCCCATGCAAACCAACATGTTCGTGGAGTACAAAATTGGCATGAACAACATAGTAGCAGGCTATAAATTTTGTAACAACGATCGAGCAAGATGAAGTTATGATGGCTACATCTACGAGCAGGAATGTAAACCAAAAATAGAAGTTACGATGGCAAAAGCTAAAGAGGAGGGAATGTGAACCAACATGTGCCAAGTGCAATTACTTCATTTTGGCCGTGAACTAAATAATACTCCTGAACTTATAGTGAAGGGGATGCAAATCAAGATGTTTCGGGATATAAACTTGTAATGAGCAACACATAGAGGATAGTTAATGCTGGAGCTTAGGATGGACCAGATACAGAATATAGTGGGATCACCTATGAACTTGTATAAGAGGGAATGCAAACCAATATGTTCAGCATTCCATATGTGAGCGTCATGCCAAGTCAGAGAAACAAGTCAATAATGCAGCTTTTGAAGAACAAGATGGCACGCAAAATTATTATCTAGTAATATGACAAGTTTATTTGTACTACAAGCTAGATAGCAGAGTGATAGCATGCCAAACTAAGTCCTTACTTTGTTAGCTTACAATGAAGTAGATACAAAACAATGGCATCACCTGTAGTACAGGGAATGCAAGCCAACATGTTCATGGAGTAAAAAATTGGCACAAACAACATAGTAGCAGGCCATAATTTTCGCAACAACGACTGAGCAAGATAAAGTTATGATGGCTAGATCTACAGAGCAGGCAATGTAAACCAAATATAGAAGTTACGATGCCAAAAGCTATAGAGCAGGGAATGCGAACCAACATGTGCAATTACTTAAAATTGGCCATGAACTAAATAATAGCAGGATGTTACTATAATACCTATAATTTTTGTAACAACGACTGAGCAAGATAGAAGTTATGATGGCTACATCTACAGCGGGAATGCAAACCAAAATGTTCAATCGCTTAAAGTTAGCAATGAACTAGAAAATAGCAAGGTGTTACGGTCATAGCTAGGAATGAACTAAAAGAGCTTCAGACAAACAAGCATCTGAACCCAGAACATGGCGCTAAAACAAGGGACTTACATTAGGAGAAGCACTCTGTGGGAGTCACAGCAGATATTCCTGGGGTTGATAGATCCGGTGATGAAGTACGCTACATGTGCTACTTGGGGTTGGAGAGACGGCCATTACACTTCATGGTTACTCATCTCATCTGCAAAAACGTAACGGCGCATCGTTAGCACAAACAGGTTCCCGCAAGATTAAACAAGAACTTGCAGGCAAGCAATAGAAAAGCAACAGTAGAAGAGTTTAGATCATGCACGGCGCCGGTGAAGCAGATCCGGTTCATGCACAGCGGTGTCGGTGAGCAAGATCCGATGCGGTGGACGACAGATCCGGCGAAGCGGCTCCGGTGGGGTGGACGATACCGCAGCTGAAGTGACTGCGGTAGACTGCTGGATGAGCATGTGGTTTCGAGGTTCGGCGGGGATGATCCGGTCCGGTTGATGACGGCGTCGATGAAGCGGTTCCGGCAGGCAGCCGGATGACGAGGATCACGAGGCCTCGGGTAGGCCAGGGAAGTCTGGCAGGGATGTTCCGGTGCGGTGGTCGTGGAGGTGGGAGAGAGAGCGACTTGGGAAGTTCCGGTGGGTGTGGTCTCAGAGGAGAGACTGAGGGAAATGAATTTTTTTTCGGTTAGTTTCCGGGGCTAGGGAGGTGGTGATCGAAAAAAATGACGGGTAGACCCCCCACCAACCGACTTATACATGGACATTGTTGTCATCTTTACGAGGGTAGAATGGGAAGTTAGAAGTATGTGAAATATTTGTATTTTTCGGGAGGGAAGTTTTGCCGCTGGAATGAGATTTCGAATTTGGCTACAGTCCAAGTAATACAAAAATATGAGACCGTACTAGTACGGCCAAGTGTCACATCAAGTCATCATCACGTTGAAAATCGGTTACCACGATCATAATCAGGATGTATCTTGAAAATCAATTTTTAAAAGCCCTTCCGAAATATTTCGGGATTTGTAGGAGATTTTGCAGCTTGACTGAGAATTGATTTTGAATAAGGCTATGGTCTAAGTAAAAAAAATCTTCGAAAAGGGGATATGACCACAGCCTCTGCATCGTGGTGATGCACACGGCCTTTATTAATAATCCAGTCGCAACGAAAGTATGTTGTACAGATGGTCTAAGTAATATACTCGTGATTGTAATATAGAGATGACAAGTCAGGTAAGCACAGTGCTTAAGTAGTGCAAAACGTAGAAGAAAATTCAGGAAACATTAAAAAATAATGTATGTATTTACTGTAGCAATCACTGTATATTTTTACTGTACAAAAAATAGTATAAATATTAAAAAAAGATAGTCATAATTTTGATTGTTACTAATTATTGTAAATGCATATGGCTTACATATATATTATGGAAGTTAATTTAGATCAAATTAGACTTAATCATGTAGATGTGGAGAAGGAAAATTAGAGAGGTGTAGCTTGCACGTTAGAGGATCTGCTTCCGGCGTAGACCATGCTACTTAGACTACTCATAGTGGGAGTAACTAAGGAGTATTAACATAGAGCTACATGCATTGCCAACCTACGCAGCACCGATACGGATACGTGTATCCGTATCGCATCTATACGATACGTAAATACGGCATTTTGAAAATGCGCGGATACAAGGATACCTTTTAATAGCTTTCTAAATTAGAAATAAATTTACACCAATACATTGATACAACGGCATTTTTTATTGCTCCACAACCCTTGATTTATCTAAAATTGTAACATAAATAACTTCACAGTAGAATGTTAGGATTTGTAGCTTGCTCCTGGCTTACTGGTTGCTGCCTGGCATCGGCTGCTTGCTACAGCCGCCAGTCAAGCTTCTTGGCTCTTGCGCTGAGACGGAAAAGTTGTCGGCTCTCCGCCAGCTAGGTCGCCACCTGCTACTGGGTGCAGATCTAGTAGTGCCACCACAAGAGGAAGGAGACAGCTGTGTCGGGGTCTCGGGGGAGGGTGGGAATTGGCAAGGGAGGGTTAAAAAAGAGGTTAGGATTTTTCATCTGGGATGGACCGTATCGGATCTGTGTCCAAACCGTATCGGAATAGGTATCTGAATTATTATCAATTATTTTTAATTCGTTAATTTAGCGATACATCAAAAACCATGGGGATACGGTATCCGAGCCGTATCCATATCGGATACTGTATCTGACACGGACACGGCCTCTCTGCCCCGTATCCGTGTAGCGGAGTTGCCAACTAGGCAAATTGATGACATGGCATGATATTAAATGAAGAAAGAGATGGTTGTGGTATGTGGTAACTAGCTATGTTACCATAACACTTCTCAAGATAGAATGAGTCTACATGCTAACTAATACACTCATGCATGATAGTACTACATCTAAGTTACTATGCATTATGAAGGTAGTAACATAGAGTAGCAACAATTTAGTATAAGACAATACTAACATAGTTTCCATAAAGTACTGCTATCACATAAGAAAACAAAAGATCTAGATGATGACCCAAGAAACAACTTCCATGTATATAATAACAATCTATTGACCATATGGCGGCTTTTGCATCACCCTATCAAAATCATCTGCCTTCAAACACGAGAGCAGAATGTCGACACGTGCTTCAACATGATCCAAGATCCTCTTGATGATCTCATGGAGTTAACCTGTTATTAGCCTAGATCAGTTGAACAATATTTTGTACTAGAAGAACATCCACAATGGAGTTATATTATGTTGGTTCAAAACTAAACTTCTTGTCATACAATGTGTTGTATCTTGTGCATCTGTGAAGTTTCATATAAACACATGATAATATGTGATCTGTGTAAAAAAGATTAGACATATGTAAATAGTGTGACTTACTATTTACACATCATTTGTTCTTTTTTGTGTAGATCACATATTATCATATTTTTGGATGAAACTTCACAGAAGCACATGATAGAACACAATGTATGTCCAGACTTTTAGTTTACATTTTTTTTTAGAAACTTGGAAGTGTCAAAAGAAAAATGGGGTGCACCCGCAACTAGTTGCGGATTGGAGTTTCCCATGTTGGTAACCTTTCCCCAACTTTACAATGACAATAACAGATGTAAAAAAATGCATCTATCAAATTGGAACGTGTCAGGGGATTATGTTGTTCCACGGTCCTCAGTCAACACATGATTCAACTCACCTGAGATATTCATTAGTTGACAGCTATGAAGTACTTTGTTATTGTACTGACTACTTAATTTGACTTCTTTGCAGTTTTATAGAACCGGCGATAAGGTTCATGTCTTTGCATAATGAGCCACTTGTCCCATTGAATGCCTTGATCTCCATGTCAAAGAAATTTCGATTTCTGACTACCGAGGAAGGAGAAATGATGTTATTGTCTCCAGGTTCTTTATGCAGAACACTAGAATGCTCAAAGTAATGAAATTTGGTGTAACAAATTATCACAATAAGATCTGGTGGGATACCCAGTTCAAGCGCCTAGACCTGAAGAACACCGCTTCTAGAGATGTTGATTTTCAGTTTGGATATTTACCATCCTTAGATAAGTTCAGCTCGGACGGTGTTCGTAGCTGCTTGATACATGACTTGTCAGTGGCTGATCCCTTTGCTAGAGAGATATATGCAAGATTTGGGCCAATTTCTGCATAGTGTTACTTTAACTCCGTATATTTTGTACTGGTCTGAACAATATACTTCATCACTTGGTTAATGTACTTCAGACTTGATGTTATTTTTGTGAACATGGTCTAATATTCTAATGCTTTCGGGATGTATGTACTACTAGTGATATATATAGAAGCTAGCAATTGGTTGACAGAATCTACTAAAAAAAGCCTGTAACGGATGTTCACATTCAGTTCGTCAATGCTGTATCATGTATGCTTGACGAAGGCGATCATAGAACCGCCGCAGAACACCGACTGAACAAAGATAATCAAAGATCCACATCTTGGAAGAGGCAAAATTCTTACAGATTAGGTGAATACCATAGAAGCCATTAACTTCAGACCACACCTCACGTGCATCAGCGTCCTCTTAGTTTCAAAGGCGGCAGGGGATCGAAAAAATGCAAATAGCCAGTAATTACTGTCAAAAATAAATCCAAGAAACGAAACTTTTATTGTTCATAGAGGCTGACATGTGGGACCCATGAGCCAGCAGCGTCTCAAGGTTTCAAAGGCGCCATGTGATCGAAAGAAAATGGCAAATAGCCTGAAATTATTGGTCAAAAATAAATCCAACAAAGGAAAGGTTTATTGTTCAAAGAGGTCGACATGTGGGACACATGAGCCAGCAGCGTCTCGACGTTTTAAAGGTGGAATGAGATCGAAAGAAAAAATAAGCCAAACATCGGTTGGTAAAAAAACAAGAAAAAACACATTTATCGTTCGAGAGGATGACATACGGGACCCATGAGGCGACATCCTCTACGTTTCAAAGGCGGCATGGGATCCAAAAAAAGGCAACTAGTCAGAAATTAGGGGTCAAAAATAAATCAAAGAAAGGAAAGGTTTATTGTTCACAGAGGCTGACATGCGGGACCCATGAGCCAGCAGAGTCCTCAACATTTCAAAGGCGGCAGGGGATCAAAAAAAAGGAAGTAGCCACAAATTAGGGGTAAAAAATAACTTCAAGAAAGGAAAGTATTTTTAGGACGACATGCGGGTCACATTTTGCAGCAGCGGTCTCAGCGTTACAAAGGTGGCACGGGATCGAAAGAAAAAGGCAAGTGACCAAATATCACGAGCCAAAAATAACTCAGAGAAAAGAAACTTTACTGTACATAGAGAATGACATGCGGGTCTCATTTTGCGGCTGCGGTCTCAACGTTTCCAAGGTGGCACGGGATCAAAAGAAAAAGAAGTAGCCAGAAATTAGGGGTAAAAAATAATATATCCAAGAAAGGAAACTTTTATTCTACATAGAGGATGACTTGCGGGACCCACAAGCCAGCAGCTTCCTCAACGTTTCAGATGCAGCATGAGATCGAAAGAAAAAGGCAAGTGACTAAATATCAGGTGCCAAAAATAATCCAAAAAAACTTTTATTGTACATAGAGGATGACATGCGGGTCCCATTTTGCAGTAGCGGTCTCAACGTTTCAAAGTTGACTTGAGATCGAAAGAAAAAGGCAAGTGACCAAATATCAGGAGCCAAAAATAATCAACGAAAAGAAACTTTTATTGTACACTAGGACAAATGTCCGTGCGTTGCAACGGGAAAAAAATCAACACTGTATAGACCACAGTCTCGGGCGGTGCCAAATAGCCACACCACTGGGATATATCATGATGGCTCATAACCTCGCTAGCCCGGCGTCGATGCCGATGGCATATCAGGAGATGCACTACCACGATCAGAATGGATGCGTATCCTAACCCAAACAGAGCTGGTATTCACTGGTACATCCTAACACAAATAAACTGAACTTTACTGGCATTGGGCGTACAATGAGTAGTCTCTCTTGCTGTACAATTTGATAAACAATAACATGTAATGAAAATACATGACCGGAAGTACACAACCATGGGAGAAAACATATACTCTGTATCAGTTTATAGCCATCCCTTAATAAAACAACGTCAAACAAAAAGGTTGCACAATTCTGAAAGATATACTCTGTATATCTATGTATATCTATTACTAAGATTTACATCATATATTTCTGTTTCTTATTTTTCCTTGGAACTTTCCAAATAATTCAGGAGCAATGCTATGACAAACTGCGATGTAATAAGAGCTACGAAATTCCAACCAAATAAAAAAACCATGCCTAGTACATCATCTCGCTTCACATTAGTGCAGCAGTGCAGCGCTCACGAACCATTTCTCCGCATTCATCTCGTCCCAAACAAGACTTTACCTTGAAGCAACTGTAAGTCCACTATAATGTGTGCAGCTTGGGGGATGGCACAAACCGCTTAATCTCGGCTAGAAGGGTCGGAAATATATCACGAGATACCACTGAAGGCTTCTTCAGCTCCTAGGTTGCTCACGATCATCCTAAAACCCATGTTCCAAGCAAACCACCTGATATCCAAGAGCCACTTTTAGCAACTGCATCATCAATTCAGAGTTTCAGATAAGGGCACTCACTAACCTTGAATCGGATGCACACTGCGGTATTTAATATTCAGCGGTTATATCTAATATGTGATGCACACTCGTCTGGTTATACTATGAGATCTGATTCTATTCCAGCCATGCAAAGTGACTCCAAGTGCCAAAATCACCGCAAGCACAAAACCATATATTGTTTATTTCTCAAATCCTCAAATCTCTGTAAAACACCAAACACTAAAATTTGTCAACTCGGAACACAAGAATGCAGCATGTTATAAAGCCTGAGCACATTGAACAATGAAATATAGTAAAATAAAACTCTTACCTGACATTGATTTCACCAAAAAGATAAATCCTAGTCTTGCTATTCAAGGGAGGCCATTTGGCAGCACTTCAAAAAAAAATCTAGATTTGCTCGGCAATTCTGTAACGGCACAATATTTACCTGCTGACTGCATGCTTTAGAAAAAAATGTTATACTTATAACCCCTTTTGTCATGAAATGTTATCAGCCAGATTAGAGACACGTTAGATTAAAAAAATTTGTCCTTCCCCAGGATTGCTTTGCGTTGAGAAGTTCTTTCTAGCATTTTCTATATGTAAAAGGCTTGCATTGTAAAGTGAGAGAATGTGTGTTCTCCCTCCCCAAGTTTCAATATATCTAGAGCTATGAGAAGAGAAATATCCTGTCATTTTGATTTCCCTCGTTCACAAAATTAGACTCCTTTGTTCTCTGTCATGTTCTTCAACTATGGATGATCTTTTTACAACTTCAAATGGACTGCATTATTACCCTTATTTTTCCAACTCAGCATGTGTTATTGCTCCATCTTCCTAAAGCTCATCATGAGGCCCTTCTTCATGTATGGAGCGGTATTCAGTTGGGCTTCACCACATGGAAATTGCAATATGATTAAATCAGGAAAGAGGGCTACTACATGCCAACAACCAGTGAACAAGGCATCATCCCCGGATCCCGTTCATGCCTCCCATATAAGTTAGGAAACATAATGCACACATTCACATTCGAAGGTCTTTGGCAAAACATAATGCAAACACAGTATTTACGTAGATCTATCTCTTGTAGTATAAGCATGTAAAATTCCAATTATTTAAAACGCAGTGGCCAAAAATATACTGAATGCGGAGTGACATGTTCATGCTTCTAGAGAAAATGAAGAGCGAAATGAGTTGGCCAGAAGCATATAATGCACTGCTAATAAATCAATAAGATATACCTGGAAGGGTCAAACCACGGAATGGAGTAACCATGAGGACATTAGTGGTTTTCCAATGATGGTGCTGCCCCAGGCTAATCATGTTGCTGCTCCGAATAACCAGCGTCAACTGAGGAATACGATAAAAATCATGAATAATATATTTATCTACGAGAAAAACTATTGCCTAATTAAGATTTCCCTAATGTCACACTGATATCTCACTAAGCTACTGAAATATCTTATCAAGCTCACTGTAAAGTATTTTAATTAGCAGGTATAATTGATAGTAGTGGAAGCCAAAATAAATACATAGATCTATTGTGAAATGGCTTCCATACAGGAATACATAAGTTAGAACATATCCGATCTTTTTGAATAATAGGAAATAATGTAGCATTAAAACTAACCATTTACTTATTTTAGTCCTTGTTATGGATGAAAAACTGGGCCATTATCTGCCAAAGACGACCAGAAAGCTTACAAATCGCACATCTATATATGAACCTATTTTGAGAAGGCTTATGACAAACATATATTAGAGACCTTGACTGAGATTTAACTCAATAAAATAGCTAAAGCTTGAAAGTATATCCATTTCCGAAAGGCTCTCATCTTACCTCTGTTCGGTTATTTTCCTTCATCGACAGCACCCTGGAGTGAAATAGATCCCATAGGAGTTAGTAATCAACAACCATTATATAGCAACATAAAACTGCTAAAAACAGAGGAAATGCACCATCAGGGCTATCAGCAATGCTAAGTCTTCTGAACAACAACTGTCAGCAACCAAACCACATACTGTGTGTGCTCTATTTGCCCATGGATCAGTATTGTACAAGTAATGATCACATTAAGTAACGGTTGTATATCTGCATCTTCACACTTGTAGCAGGGGCGTAAGCACTATCACAACTGGTTGATCTCATGGTTATTTCACCCAACTATATGCAAATCCTGAGTGAAGGAAACAAATGTTTTTTGCTTACGTCCTCACAAGTCCTGGAAGATGGCTGGTAGCTAGTCACCATCATCAGTAATCTACCTAGGTGAGTTTCAGGCTGCAAGGAGCTGCTCATAAGCGTGGGATGAGGGGAACCCGAGCATGTAAACATGATAGGAGTCATCCCTGACTCGCTGCCAATCACATGTGGGTACAAGTAGACACCGCGGCGTTCATCGATCATTTGCATATAATCGCTTGTCAGGCTCACAGCACAAGACTACGTAGAATTGATTGTTCATGAAACTGGATTTAGTGAAGCTTGCTACAACCGTACAAGTAGACTCAGGTGAATAATGAATTACTGATGTTGAGGTGAAGCTAAGACTCTGAACATATCATTTGTGCGTAATACTTTTCACAGCACAACTCTGGCTAGACCTAGGTTGTTCATGCTACTATTAGTTGAAGCCTTCTACAACAGTAAGTTAGCTTATGTGAATACTGAACTACTGATACTTAGGTGCAGTGCTAGCGTGCAGGTACTTCGGTGATATTAAGAACAAATAAGGACGCCAAGAGTAATACGACGATGCATATCTAGCAAGCATCAAAGCAAACAAACTTTAAACAGGGGTAACGAACCTAAGACAGCGTTTATTTTTCCAAGGACCTAAGCAAAATAACTGATTTAAGATATCAGATTGTAGGGACAGAAATCTGAAGAAAAAACACCATGACTGTAGGAGCATTTCCTGCACGAACGAAATATGAAACCTGGGTCGAATTCTGCGTAATGACATTCAGAAGTTACAGATCTAACGAACCCCGAGAAAGAATCAGCATCAATAGCGAAATTATACATCTAGAACGGCCCTAGTAAAGGGAGGAGAGGAAAAGGGGACTGAGCAAACCTGGATCCCGGCGCGAGAGGAGCGGGACACGGGCGCCTTCTTCTTGTCCTTGTCCTTGTCGGCGGATCCCTTGGCCGCCGTCGTCTTTGCCGCGAGCAGACCCTTGCCTCCCTTCCCGGCCATCTCTCTCCGCCACAGAACCTTCTACCTGCACAAGCACAACCAGTTGTGAGCACAAGGCCCGTTAGCAAAACATCAAGAACGCAAGAGATGCTCAATTCAACGAACGCAGATCCGCCGCCTTACCTCGCTTCCTCACTCGTATGTTGCTCTGGTAGAAGCTTTGGAACGGAAGAAGGCTCGCGTGCTGTCTCGCTGTTTTACTCGAGGACGACGCGCTCCGGGGCGTCGACGGCGGCGCGTCGCGGAGGATGCAGGCGGCGCGTCGCGGAGGAGGCAGGAGACGTTCCCAAAGATGTGGGCGGTGATGCTCGTGCGGTGGAGGGCGGCCCATATTGGTACGGCCCAGGTAGGCCCGTGCGGAGCGGGTGTACGACGAGGACGACCAATCGGGGTTTGATGTATTGACAGAATAAGGAACCTGTTCCTCCTTTTTAAGTAGTGTAGATAGAGGATGACATGTCGGCCCCATTTTGCAATAGCGGTCGGCACAGGACCAAAATAAAAAGGAAGTAGCCAAAAAATCCAAGAAAAGAAAGATTTTAATTGGGCTGCATCTGGACATCTGAGCCTTCGAACTACCCTGCTGGAAGCCTTTTGACTCGTACAATTTAAGACCACTCCAAAACAGGAAAGTCCTATGCTTGGCAAAAACAAAAAACAAGGAGATTCAACATATAAGTTTGTTTACGTAAAAACAAAGATTTAATTTATCCCTTTGCAATAGCTCAGAGCGAAATACACTGTTTATTGTCTGCAAAATAATCAAGATATCACATGTTTCTTGTACGGGGAGGCTGACATCGGGGCCGATGAGCCAGCAGCGTCATCAACGTTATAAAGGCGGCAGGGGATCGAAAGAAAAAATAAACCAAAAATCAGTTGGTAAAAAATCAAAGAAAAATCTAAGAGGATGACATGCGGGACCCTTGAGGCAGCAGCTTCGTCAACGTTTCCAAGGCGGCACGGGATTAAAAAAAGGCGAAATAGCCAGAAATTAGGGGTCAAATAACTCCACGAAAGGAAAGGTTTGTTGTTTATAGGCTGACATGTGGGACCCATGAGCCAGCAGGTTCCTCAGCGTTTCAAAGGTGGCATGAGATTGAAAGAAAAAGGCAAGTGACCAAATATCAGGACCCAAAAATAATCCAAGAAAAGAAACTTTTATTGTACATAGAGGATGACATACGGGACCCATTTTGCAGCAGCGGTCTCAACGTTTCCAAAGGCGGCACGGGATCAAAAGAAAAAGGAAGTAGCATCTGGCCAAAATAATCCAAGAAAAGAAAGATTTCAATTGGGCTGGATCTGGCCATCTGGGCCTACGAACTATCCTGCTCGGCCTTTTGTATCGTACAATTTCAGCCCACTCCAAAACATGAAAGTCCTTTTTTTCGATAAAAAACATGAAAGTCCTATGTTTCGCAAAAACAAAAAACAAGGAGATTCAACATATAAGTTTGTTTATGTAAAAATAAACATTTAATTTATCAGTTTGCAAAGCTCAGAGCGAAATACACTGTTTATTGTCTGCAAAATAATCGAAATATCACATATTTCTTGTACGGGGAGGCTGACATCAGGGACCCATGAGCCAGCAGCGTCGTCAACGTTTTAAAGGCGGCAATAGATCGAAAGAAAAAATAATATCCAGAAATTAATTAGGGGTTCAAAATAAATCCATCAAAGGAAACTTTTATTGTTCACAGAGGATGACATGTGGGACCGACCTGCCAACAGCGTCCTCATCGTTTCAAAGGGGGCAGGAGATCAAAAGAAAAAGGCAAATAGCCAGAAATTAGGGGTCAAAAATAACTCCAAGAAAGGAAACTTTTATTGTTCGCAGAGGATGACATGCGGGACCCATGAGCCAGCAGCTTACTCAACGTTTCAAAGGCGGCATGAGATCGAAAGAAAAAGGCAAGTGACAAAATATCAGGAGCCAAAGATAATCCAAGAAAAGAAACTTTATTGTACATAGAGGATGACATGCGGGTCTCAATTAGCAGCAGCGGTCTCAACGTTTTAAATGCGGCTTGAGATCAAAAGAAAAAGAAATTTGATTGTACATACAGGATGACATGCGGGTCCCATGAGTCAGCAGCTTACTCAACGTTTCCAAGGCGGCAGGGGATCAAAAGAAAAAGGAAATAGCCAAAAATCAGAGGGTGAAAAAAACCCAAGAAAATAAACTTTTATAGCACATAGAGGATGACATGCGGGTCCCATGAGCCAGCAGGGTCCTCAACGTGGCATGAGATCGAAAGAAAAAGGCAAGTGACCAAATACCAGGAGCCAAAAATAATTTAAGAAAAGAAACTTGATTGTACATAGAGGATGACATGCGGGTCCCAATTAGCAGCAGCGGTATCACCGTTTGAGAAGCGGCAGGGGATCGAAAGAAAAAGGCAAGTGACCAAATATGAGGTGCCAAAAAGAATCCAAGAAAAGAAAGTTTTATAGTACATAGAGGATGACATGCGGGTCCCATGAGCCTGCAGGGTCCTCAACGTGGCATGAGATCGAAAGAAAAATGCAAGTGACCAAATATCAGGAGCCAAAAATAATTCAAGAAAAGAAACTTGATTGTACATAGAGGATGACATGCGGGTCCCATTTAGCAGCAGCGGTATCACCGTTTGAGAGGTTGCACGGGATCGAAAGAAAAAGGCAAGTGACCAGATATGAGGTTCCAAAAATAATCCTAGAAAAGAAAGTTTTATAATACATAGAGGATGACATGCGGGTCCCATGAGCCTGCAGGGTCCTCAACGTGGCATGAGATCGAAAGAAAAATGCAAGTGACCAAATATCAGGAGCCAAAAATAATTCAAGAAAAGAAACTTGATTGTACATAGAGGATGACATGCGGGTCCCATTTAGCAGCAGCGGTATCACCGTTTGAGAGGCTTCACGGGATCGAAAGAAAAAGGCAAGTGACCAAATATGAGGTTCCAAAAAAAATCCTAGAAAAGAAAGTTTTATAGTACATAGAGGATGACATGCGGGTCCCATTTAGCAGCAGCGGTCTCACCGTTTGAGAGGCGGCAGGGGATCGAAAGAAAAAGGTAAGTGACCAAATATGAGGTGCCAAAAAATCCAAGAAAAGAAAGTTTTATAGTACATAGAGGATGACATGCGGGTCCCATTTAGCAGCAGCGGTATCACCGTTTGAGAGGCGGCAGGGGATCGAAAGAAAAAGGCAAGTGACCAAATTTGAGGTGCCAAAAAAAACTCCAAGAAAAGAAAGTTGATTGCTCATAGAGGATGACATGCGGGTCCCAATTAGCAGCAGCGGTGTCAACGTTTCCAAGGCGGCAAGGGATCAAAAGAAAAAGGAAGTAGCCAGAAATCAGGGGGTCAAAAAAAATCCAAGAATACAAAGAATTTTGGTTCATAGAGGATGACATGCGGGACCCATGATCCTGCATCGTAAACGGCTCGATCGGAGAGCGTTGAACGAGATGGCGCGATCGAGAAAAAAAACAATGCCAGAGAGGCTGCCATCTGGGCCCTACATCCCTCGGCGGTGCGGATTTGCGTTGACTCGGCCGGCGAACCCGAGAATTCGAGATGCACCACGTCCCGGGCCACCATACGCAACGTTTTGGCCGTTTTCGTCGGGCTAGGTGGCCTCAAAAACGAGAAAAAAACGTTTTGACATGCACAACGGACAGACCCAAAATCGTCGGCCATGGTACACCAGCAACCACGGCGCGACTTCAACTTCGTCGGCCATGGCAACTTTTCTTGTAGTGGATATTCAACAAAGGTGTAATAGTTGATGGCGTCCCCAGAAACATGGTTACCGCTCAACAAGCAACGTATAAGAAATAAGATACATAGCAACATATTCAATACCACAATAGTTTTTAAGGCTATTTTACCATGAGCTATGTATTGCAAAGACAAAGAATGAAATTTTAAAGGTAGCACTCAAGTAATTTACTTTGGAATGGCAGAGAAATACCACATAGTAGGTAGGTATGGTGGACACAAATGGCATGGGTTTTGGCTCAAGGATTTGGATGCACGAGAAGTAATTCCTCTCAGTACAAGGCTTTGGCTAGCAAGGTTGTTTGAAGCAAACACAAGTATGAACCGGTACAGCAAAACTTACATAAGAACATATTGCAAGCATTATAAGACTCTACACTGTCTTCCTTGTTGTTCAAACACTTCACCAGAAAATATCTAGACTTAGAGAGACCAATCATGCAAACCAAATTTCAACAAGCTCTATGGTAGTTTTTCATTAATAGGTGCAAAGTACATGATGCAAGAGCTTAAACATGATCTATTTGAGCACAACAATTGCCAAGTATCAAGTTATTCAAGACAATATACCATTTACCACATGAAGCATTTTCTGTTTCCAACCATATAACAATGAACGAAGCAGTTTCAACCTTCGCCATGAACATTAAAAGTAAAGCTAAGAACACCAGTGTTCATATGAAACAGCGGAGCGTGTCTTTCTCCCACACAAAGAATGCTAGGATCCGATTTTATTCAAACAAAAACAAAAATGAAAGCAAACAGACGCTCCAAGTAAAGCAAATAAGATGTGACTGAATAAAAATATAGTTTCACTAGAGGTGACCTGATAAGTTGTCGATGAAGAAGGGGATGCCTTGGGCATCCCCAAGCTTAGATGCTTGAGTCTTCTTGAAATATGCAGGGATGAACCACGGGGGCATCCCCAAGCTTAGACTTTTCACTCTCCTTGATCATATTGTATCATCCTCCTCTCTTGATCCTTGAAAACTTCCTCCACACCAAACTCAAAACAAACTCATTAGAGGGTTAGTGCATAATCAAAAATTCACATATTCAGAGGTGACATAATCATTCTTAACACTTCTGGACATTGCACAAAGCTACTGAAAGTTAATGGAACAAAGAAATCCATTCAACATAGCAAAAGAGGCAATGCGAACTAAAAGGCAGAATCTGTCAAAACAGAACAGTCCGTAAAGACGAATGTTTTAGTGGCACTTAACAGGCTCAGATGAAAAATCTCAAAACTAATGAAAGTTGCGTACATATCTGAGGATCACGCATGTAAATTGGTAGATTTTTTTGATTCTTCTACAGAGAGATCTACGCAAATTCGTGACATGTAGAAATCTGTTTCTGCGCAGCAATCCAAATCTAGTTTCAACTTAACTATTAGAGACTTTACTTGGCACAACAATGCAATAAAGTAAAGATAAGGAGAGGTTGCTACAGTAGTAACAACTTGCAAGACTCAAATATAAAATAAAAGTGCAGAACTAAAATAATGGGTTGTCTCCCATAAGCGCTTTTTCTTTAACGCCTTTCAGCTAGGCGCAGAAAGTGTGAATCAAGTATTATCAAGAGATGAAGCATAAACATCATAATTTGTTCTAATAATAGAATCAAAAGGTAACTTCATTCTCTTTCTAGGGAAGTGTTCCATACCTTTCTTGAGAGGAAATTGATACTTAATATTCCCTTCCTTCATATCAATAATAGCACCAACAGTTCGAAGAAAAGGTCTTCCCAAAATGATGGGACAAGATGCATTGCATTCAATATCCAAGACAACAAAATCAACGGCGACAAGGTTATTGTTAACTGTAATGCGAACATTATCAATCCTCCCCAAAGGTTTCTTTATAGAACTATCAGCAAGATTAACATCCAAATAACAATTTTTCAATGGTGGCAAGTCAAGCATATTATAGATTTTCTTAGGCATAACAGAAATACTTGCACCAAGATCACATAAAGCATTACAATCAAAATCATTAACCTTCATATTAATGATGGGCTCCCAACCATCTTCCAACTTCCTAGGAATAGAAGTTTCAAGTTTTAATTTCTCTTCTCTTGCTTTAATGAGAGCATTTGTAATATGTTTTGTAAAGGCTAAATTTATAGCACTAGCATTAGGACTTCTAGCAAGTTTTTGTAAGAACTTTATAACTTCAGAGATATGACAATCATCAAAATCTAAACCATTATGATCTACAGCAATGGGATCATTGTCCCCAATATTTTAAAAAAATTCAGCAGTTTTATCACAAACAGTTTCAGCAGTTTCAGGCAGTGTTGCACGCTTTGCTGTCACATCCCGAAATTTTTCAAATTTTGAATGTAAAATTAAATTAAATTTAATGCTTGATTGATTGAACTTGATTGAATTTTCACAAGGAATTAAAACTTTTGTGTTTATTAAAAAGGTTTTTGTCAAAAATAGATTTTTCTTAAAACTTGATTTTCAAAAGATTTGCCAACAATACTATATTTTGTTCGGAGGTTTTGAAACTTATAAAATCATTATTTTGAGAAAATGTTAATCCCTAAAAAGGCACTATAGCCACATAGACATGTATATCAAATTTTAATTTTGTAAAGTTTATATTTTTGTCCCAAATTTGGTTTCATATTAAAGTATTTTTCACGACGAATCCAATGGTAACTTATTTGCATTTTTCGGATTATTTTTGAGCCTCCAAACATGTATTTTCATTTTCTGGTTAAAAAAAAATTGAGAAAACAAAAAGAAGGGCGCCCCGGCCCACCCCGCGACCCAGCTCGTCCCCGGCCCCGACCAGCCCAGGCCGCCCCAGCCTTCCTTTTTTTTTCTCAAACCAACTTGGGCCGACCTACCAAACTTGGCCCAACTGGAACGAGGCAACAGGTCATCGTCTTCCTTTGTTGCCGTTCACGTACCCGAGCTCGTACGTACAGCCATGAACGTTACTTCTCCCCCTCCTTCTTATGACATTCAATGAACACGAAACGGCTCGATATAAACACGAAAGTTACTCTAAATTTAGTGCACAATTCATTGAGGGAATTTATTCTCATCACAATGCTCTTAATCTCTCAGACCGACGCGGTGCACCGAATGCCAACCGTCGGCATA
The DNA here is from genome assembly GCF_019359855.2 of Lolium perenne. Taxonomy (NCBI): domain Eukaryota; kingdom Viridiplantae; phylum Streptophyta; class Magnoliopsida; order Poales; family Poaceae; genus Lolium; species Lolium perenne. The sequence continues at coordinate 100,218,969 of NC_067246.2, read as the reverse complement.
CACCTCCCGATCTCTCTCCTTCGTCCATCTCAATACGAACCGAGGAGAGGATCGTGTGTCCCTTGTTCCTCTCCACCATTTCCATTCACAAAGTTTCCCCGGAGACGCTCTGTACAACACATACAAACCATGCCATTGTAAGCCACTAATTCGAGTTCATCGCTAGATGTTGTCAGCCTCAGCGATCATCTCGACGATTCCTTGTACCATACAACCCCTCTTGTCAATGGCTTCCTCCAGGACATGGTGGTACATCGTTTTGTCACTGTTGATCTCGAGATCATCAATGTTCATCGGACCGGTATGTTACATATGTGCAACTATAGCTTGATTCCTTTTACCGTTGAACTCCCCTCATCGTCGCCTACCACCAGGACATGTTGGTGCGTCATATGGTCTCTGTTGGCCACGTTGCCGTTGTTCCACCGGCCACGGCGAAGGCATCATCATTTTCGTCGGTACCAAGGGACGCAGGCCCTGGTTCTTCCTTCTTCGTTTTTATTTGGACAGTGTGCATATCATGATGCCTTCCTTTCTTTCGAAATCGCAGCCGGAGGTTCTTCCACGACCAGTGGCGGAGGACAAACGAAAGTTTTGGTATGGCAAACTGAGGCACCATAGATCAAAAAGATGGCAAACTGAGGCACCATAGATAAAAAAGATGGCAAACTTTGAGTTACAAACTATAATTCTTGACCCAATCAAGGATATGTGGCAAAATTAAGCTATGGCAGACGCCATAGCTTGCCAGAATGGCTCCTCCGCCACTGTCCACGACTATCACCAAATTGATTTCCATACCATCCGTACCGGCGGTCAGGACTGTCAGCGTCATCTTGATCCGTGCCTGAGTGTCGTCGCCCGAAGGTTACCATCGACAGCAATGACTCCGGCCACCTCTCCCTCCTGTTCCAAGAATCGCGCCTCGGCGCCTACATCTCCATCGAGCTCCACGCGTTGCACCGCACCCCGTCCTCTATTTTTCCAGGCAGTGGGATTCTCGCATCGACAAAAACGTGAACGCCCGACCCGCTAGTGTCGAGACTTCACGTCACGTTTCTGCCAGTGTAAGACAGCACCATCTCATTACTTTGAATGTTGAATCACGCATGAGTTAGCCTGAATCGATCGGATCGTAGGCCGTTAGATCTATATCCAAGACACTGTGTTACCCCACCGGTTGAAGCATCATATTCCGATCGATCAGTGTCTTGTGCTAGCTAGCTCAACTAAATAAACTTCAAAATTCCGTAACTATGGATCTACAACTCAAATTTAGATGAGATTTTCTCTGTTAAGTTCGTAATTAAGTTCTCTACAACTTTCGTGTAGAAACCTTTTCCATCCGAGAAACTTTCTCGGACAACTTTTCGGACACCACTAGAATTCTAACCGCGTATTGTAAAATCCATACCTTGAGTTCTACATGTCGGTTTTCGACAAACATTATACCGTTGGAATCAGTAAAATGCCTAGATTATTATGGACATTTTGCATGTCGGATTCGCACGCTTTGTTTTCACGGCATTTGTATGGTCCGCAATATCGTTCTTCCACTATGCAAATCATTTAGACACATTCACCATGGTCCATCACATCTCTCCACAACATATTATTCTAGTTCATATTATTCAAATAACAACTGAGTTATTTGAGTAAAGTGTGACATGTCCTATTTTAGACTTTCACCTTGCTCCGGTGAGGTCGAGAAACCCTACTACATATTCCATGTGTTAAACCCTTGTTATCCATTAGGATCCGTGAACCAAATCCCGACACCTATCATGCATTCAACCCCATGCCCACTTAATCTTATTGGCTTATTGAACTATTCAATTTATAAATGAGTTAACTGAGTAATTCAATATATCACAAATCCATTCCCAAGCCTATGTGTAATTTATACTATTTTGAGTAATTGTTGTCACACTTATTCAATAGTATTGTTGTTGCACTATTTATTAGTTATGTGATTCAATTCACATGAGCCATTTCAAATTCTTTTCATCCTTTTGTAAAGAATAAAGATTCTTCAATTTTTATCTTGCATGGTCCATTACTTCATAATCATCTGACTTGGTCAGTCGAAACCCTCACAGCCATATCTTGCAAGCCAAACCTCATGCCATACCTTAGTACCGTAGAGCGATTTCTGATTGTTGTTTTGTTTGATTATGTTGTTATGAATGGTGTGTTTATGTTGTGCTATATTTTATCTTATATCACGTGTTAAGAGAGACGTATTTTGTTGAGAGAAGTGAACGATCTTCATTTACCAAAAAGGCAAGGGACATTCAAATCCTATCTATTTTAATTATGCATTAGTGTTTTTGAAACTAGTATGCATGTTAGGATTTTGATTTCAAAAGTAAAGTATCATGCTATGCTTAGCAAACCCTAGTAGTGTGTAGCTACTCTTGAACCCATTGCTAGGATGCTTAACTTTTGCTTGCAACATCAAATGCCAAGTGTTGTTTTGTTATTGGATGAGAATGTTTGGAAATTTAAAAGTAACAACCCTAATGAAACACCTGGGTGGATTGGTTGATTGGTGGGAGGCTGCTCAGGTCCACGCTCCTAGTCGTAGCTAGTGGGCTAAAGTGGTGAATCCCTGAGAGTTCGCATTTGTAGAGTGGTCGCTTTTGACTGCACACCTTGTTTTCACCAGGGGATCGTGTGGGGGTTTACTACCTGTAAGGGTTTTAAGCTTGTGAGTTCCACTTGTGGTTGGCCACCCAGGATTAAAGAGATTATTATGTCGTCCATGTTTTAGATAGCTTCCAGTGCAGCCTTATGGTATTATGGGCTCTGCCAAGATTAATTAAGTTGTGAGGATTCAACTTGTGGCTAGACAGTGGGTGGAGGCGACGGCCAAGGGAACGGGTCTAGTTTGTATGGTTGAATTCTTCTTCTGAAAGATCTTGTCTCATTCTTCTCTTGGGAAGGGTGGGTCGTAAGGTGAAAGTGCACAACCTCTCGAGAGTTAAACCTAAGATCTTAGCCGTGTCCTCGGTTATGGACAATTTGAGCTTTCTAGGCAAGGAATGTACGGAAGAATCTCATCACCTTTTCTGAATGCATTTAAAATTTGTATCAACCTTTGAAAACTCATGGGAGATGTAACCATGTGATTATTCTAAAACCCATGGAGGATTTAACCATGGTGTGATTTCATAATGTCATTCAAAGATTTTCAAAATGTTTTGTTTTAAATAAAATATAGGATAAAATTGGCTTTATGCAAATTAGCCTAAGACTCCACAAGCCAAATATCATGTAGATAGTCATGCCTAAAATTGCCACCAGATAAGTGTTATTTGCCAGTACATCATTGTACTGACCTCCATTCGTGGGGCTGCATATTCAAACGTGCAGGTTCTTCGGAAGATGAGTACTATTAGGATCTCGAGTCTACATTCCAACATGTCTGCCTGTGGCGCATGAAGATGATGGAGGCTCATTGCAATTTATATTTCCGCTGTGTTTGCTCGAACTCTACTATGTGAGCTAGTCCATGTGACTATGCAATTTGTAAGGTTTTACTTTACCCTTTGGATCAACGATGTAGTAAATTGATACTATTGCAATGATTACTATATTTTGTAATGTGTGTGCTATCAGTGATCCCGGGAATAGCACTATACACATGTATCTTATCTTTATTAAAAGGTAGGGTGCTACATTTGCACTAGGAGTAGAAACATTGCCAACACCAATTATTTTACCATTGATAGTAGTAGGTTTAGCAACATGTGAAGCATCATCATTACTAGTGGTGGTAATAGTCCAAACTTTAGCTACTCCCTCCGATCCGAAAAAATTGTCGGACGGATCATTTTGCAAAAAGGACCTCACGTTTATTTTTCCGTCAACCCGCACTCCAGCTTCTCCTATCGTCTCGTCCGTGTCCTGCATTCGACCCCGTCCGCTCTGTTCTGCTCGCGCGCTTGATGTCTACGGGAGCTTCTATTCTTGTAGACAGTGTTGGGCCTCCAAGAGCAGAGGTTTGTAGAACAGCAGCAAGTTTCCCTTAAGTGGATCACCCAAGGTTTATCGATCTCAAGGAGGAAGAGGTCAAAGATATCCCTCTCAAGCAACCCTGCAACCACAAAGCAAGAAGTCTCTTGTGTCCCCAACACACCTAATACAATAGGTGCACTAGTTCGGCGAAGAGATAGTGAGATACAAGTAATATGGATGAGTATGAGTGATAATAGCAATCTGAATAAAATATGGCAGCGAGTAAACATTCAACAAAACAGTAAACAAACGGAGATTCGATGCTTGGCAAGGCCCAGGGATCCTGCTTTCACTAGTGGACACTCTCAACAATGATCACATAACAGGACTACTCTACACCCTCTTGTTGGATGATGAACACCATTGTGTAGGATTACACGAACCCTCAATGCCGGAGTTAACAAGCTCCACAATATTCAATGTTCATATTTAAATAACCTTAGAGTGCAAGATAGATCAACACAACCAAACCAAGTACTAACATAGCATGCACACTTCTACCATCACACTATGAAAGGAGGAATAGATCGCATCAATACCATCATAGTAATAGTTAACTTCATAATCTACAAGAGATCACAATCATAGCATAAACCAAGTACTTCATGATGCACACACTGCCAACATTACATCATGGAGGAGGAATAGACTACTTTAATAACATCACTAGAGTAGCACATAGATGATATTCAACTAGATCACATAAAGAGAGAGATGAACCACATAGCTACAGCGGAGCCCTCAGGCTCGGGGGTGAATTACTCCCTCCTCATCATGGAGGCAGCGATGGCGGTGAAGATGGCGGTGGAGACGGCGGTGGAGATGGCTCCGGGGGCAATTCCCCGTCCTGGCAGGGTGCCGGAACAGCGACTTCTGTCCCCCGAATTGGAGTTTCGCGATGGCGGCGGCGCCCCTGGAGTCTTTCCGGAGTTTCGTCAATTGGTACTGCGTTTTTAGGTCGAAAGGGGTTTTATAGGCGAAGAGGCGGCGCAAGGGGGCGCCTGGGGGCTCCTCACCATAGGCTGGCGCGGGCCCAGGCCAGGCCGCGCCGCCTTATGGTGTGGTGGCCCTCTGGCCCCTCTCCGACTCTTCTTCGGTGTTCTGGAGCCTTCCGGGAAAAATAGGAGGTTTGGCGTTGATTTCGTCCAATTCCGAGAATATTGCCCGAACAGCCTTTCTGGAACCAAAAAGCAGAAAACAGCAACTGGCCTTTCGGCATCTCGTCAATAGGTTAGTTCCGGAAAACGCATAATAATGACATAAAGTGTGAACAAAACATGTCGGTATTGTCATAAAACAAGCATGGAACATCAGAAATTATAGATACGTTGGAGACGTATCAGCATCCCCAAGCTTAGTTCCTACTCGTCCTCGAGTAGGTAAACGATAAAAGATAATTTCTGAGGTGACATGCTACCAACATAATCTTAATCATACTATTGTAAAGCATATGAGATGAATGCAGCGATTCAAAACAACGTAAATGCAATGAGTAAACAATTGAATCATATAGCAAAGACTTTTCATGAATAGTACTTTCAAGACAAGCATCAATAAGTCTTGCATAAGAGTTACTCATAAAGCAATAAATTCTTAGTAAAGGTATTGAAGCAACACAATGGAAGATTAAGTTTCAGCGGTTGCTTTCAACCTGTAACATGTATATGCCATGGATAGTTGTCAATGCAAAGCAATATACCATGAAGGAGTGCCTTTTTATTTTAGTTTTATTATGGGTGACACTCCCCCCAACCTTTGCTTACACAAGCCATGGCTAACCGAATCCTTCGGGTGCCGTCCAACAATCACATACCATGGAGGAGTGTCTATTTTTGTTAATTAATTTGGGACTGGGAATCCCATTGCCAGCTCTTTTTGCAAAATTATTGGATAAGCGGATGAAGCCACTAGTCCATTGGTGAAAGTTGCCCAACAAGATTGAAAGATAAACACCACATACTTCCTCATGAGCTATAAAACATTGACACAAATCAGAGGTGATAAATTTTGAATTGTTTAAAGGTAGCACTCAAGCAATTTACTTTGGAATGGCAGGAAATACCATGTAGTAGGTAGGTATGGTGGACACAAATGGCATAGTGTTATTTGGCTCAAGGATTTGGATGCATGAGAAGTATTCCCTCTCGATACAAGGTTTAGGCTAGCAAGGTTGTTTGAAGCAAACACAAGCACGAACTAGTACATCAAAACTTACATAAAAGACATATTACAAGCATTATAAGACTATACATCGTCTTCCCTGTTGTTCAAACACCTCACTAGAAAATATCTAGACTCTAGAGAAATCACTCATGCAAACCAAATTTTAACAAGCTCTATGTATTTCTTCACTAATAGGTGCAAAGTATATGATGCAAGAGCTTAAACAAGAGCACAACAATTGCCAAGTATCACATTATTAAAGACATCATACCAATTACTACATGTAGCATTTTCCGTTTCCAACCATATAACAATTAACGAAGCAGTTTCAACCTTCGCCATGAAAATTAAAAGCTAAGAACACATGTGTTCATACGAACCAGCGGAGCGTGTCTCTCTCCCACACAAGCATTTATTCAAACAAAAACAAAAACAAGAAACATACTGACGCTCCAAGTAAAGTACATAAGATGTGACCGAATAAAAATATAGTTTCAGGGGAGGAACCTGATAATGTTGTCGATGAAGAAGGGGATGCCTTGGGCATCCCCAAGCTTAGATGCTTGAGTCTTCTTGAAATATGCAGGGGTGAACCACCGGGGCATCCCCAAGCTTAGACTTTTCACTCGTCTTGATCATAGTATATCATCCTCCTCTCTTGACCCTTGAAAACTTCCTTCACACCAAACTCGAAACAAACTCATTAGAGGGTTAGTGCATAATCAAAAACTCACATGTTCAGAGGTGACACAATCATTCTTAACACTTCTGGGCATTGCCCAAAGCTACTGGAAGTTAATGGAACAAAGAAATCCATCCCACATAGCAAAAGAAGCAATGCGAAATAAAAGGCAGAATCTGTCAAAACAGAACAGCCCGTAAAGACAAATTTTATTGAGGCACCAGACTTGCTCAAATGAAAATGCTCAAATTGAATGAAAATTGCGTACATATCTGAGGATCACTCACGTAAATTGGCATAATTTTCTGAGTTACCTACAGAGAATTTTGCCCAGATTCGTGACAGCAAAGAAATCTGTTTCTGCGCAGTAATCCAAATCTAGTATGAACCTTACTATCGACGACTTTACTTGGCACAACAAAACACAAAACTAAGATAAGGAGAGGTTGCTACAGTAGTAAACAACTTCCAAGACTCAAATATAAAACAAATTACTGTAGCAAAATAACACATGGGTTATCTCCCAAGAAGTTCTTTCTTTATAGCCATTAAGATGGGCTCGGCAGTTTTGATGATGCACTCGCTAGAAATAGTATTTGAAGCAAAAGAGAGCTTCAAGAGGCAAATTCAAAACACATTTAAATCTAACATGCTTCCTATGAAGAGGAATCTTGTACACAAATGAATTCATGAAGAACAAAGTGACAAGCATAAGCGGATAAAACACGAGTAACTTCAAGATTCTCAACATAAAGAGGGGAAACTTAATATTATTAAGATGCATACAACCATATTTCCCTCTCTCATAATAACTTTCAGTAGCATCATTGATGAAATCCACAATATACCCATCACTTAAAACATTCTTATCATGGTTCATATGCATAGAAGTATCATTAATTTTGGCATAAGAAGAGTTATTCTCATTAATAGTAAGTGGAGCAAGATTATTATCAAGAATTTGAACATGGTAAACAAGTTGCATATTAAGGGAATTGTTTTTGGTAATCCAATCATGACTATGACAAGTTTCATAAGGATAGTTAGAACCTATATCATAGCATTCTTTATAATAATCATCAGAGATCGGAGGCACAGTGTCATCATAGGAAATAGAATAGTTATTTTTCACAGTCGGTTTATCTGTGTCCACACCATCATTGTTATTAGAAGGAGATGTATCAAGAACATAATGACCAGTAGCTAAAGGATTTTCAAACACCTCTTCCCCAAGCTTAGAGCTTTCTATATCATTATGGGAGGAAGCATGGATAGCACTGACACTATGGCAATTATTATCATCATCATTTTCAGAATTAGTTTCCCAGAGATTTGCAATATCAAAAGTAGTGTGCTCATTCAAATCATGATTGCTAATGTATGTAAAGGGCATAGGAAGATCATCGTATTCAGATTCATTATCACAATAATCATTAGGAGCAACATACTTACGGTTACCTAGCGTTATCTCATTCACGCGGGGATACGCCGTTACTTCTTTCTTTTTATTCTCCTTCTTCTTCTTCTTCTTCTTCGTTCCCTTCTTCTTCTTCTTCTTCTTCTTCTCTTCCTTCTCCTCGTTCCCTTCTTTAGGAGGAAGAGGCTTGAAGGGTGGCTTGTCCGCATAACCTGATTTACTTTCAGAAACAATAGAAGAAACTTGGGAGGATCCCTCCTTTTCATTAATTAGTTGAAAACACACAGCGGTCCTATCATATTTTGGCAAGGTGTCATCTTCTAAAATATTTTGTATGTAAGTATTTGTATGGCTATTATCAATGCAATAAGAAAAACACCCATGCAGGACATCATCAATATCAAGATCACTCATATGTAACAAAGAGATTTTTCTCGACAATTCTTCACACCCCAAAAATAAAGTAAGTTCATCGTGCTGATTAGGAGTAATTTCATCATCACAATACAAATTTGCAGCACTCATTGGGTTCAAATTATCATTGGAGGAGCATTGAAAATTAAAATGACCCACTTCATGGCAAACTTCACAAATAAAAGGATAGAGGGCACAAACTTTTTTACCAAGATCATCTAGAGCCCTAAACCACTTTCTAGTTTTTTCATTAGCATGATGGATACAATATTCATCTTTGATTTGATTAATTCCACAAGGTCTATGTATTCCACAAAAATTAACATGCTTATAGGAAATAGCATTCTTGGGAGTTTGAGCATGCTTATTGCAATAATTAACAACAATTTCATTCTTCATGCAAGCCTCTTTAAAAGGTTCATGATACTTATCAAAATTCTTTTTAGGCAATTCAAAATGAGAAGCAAAGGCTTTATAAAGATTTGCAGCAACTTGAGAGTCAAGACCATAAGTAGCACTCATATTTCGAAATTTATCGGTATCCATAAAAGCTTTAATGCATTCATAATCATAATTTATACCTGACTCTTTACCTTCATTGTTCTCCCATCCTTCAGCGTTGTCCTCAATCCGATCAAGAAGATCCCACCTAGCTTCAACCTCCTTGCTTGTGAAAGATCCCTCCGAACAGGCATCCAGATAGTCCTTGTGTTGTCCTGAAAGTCTCGCATAAAAATTGTTAACAATAACATTACGGGGAAGCTCATGAATGGGACATTTGAGCATTAGTGACTTCAATCTCCCCCACGCTTGAGAAATACTCTCTCCATCACGAGGATAAAAGTTATAAATATAATTCCTATCAATATGCACTTCATGAGGAGGATAAAATTTAGAATAAAAGAGAGATGCAATTTCCTCCCAACCAAGAGAATGACTATTCTCCAACAATTTATACCAATGCGCCGCTTTACCAGACAGCGAAACAGAGAATAGCTTCTTCCTCACTTCATCCATAGAGATACCTGCACACTTGAATAACCCGCATAATTCATGCAAAAACAGTAAATGATCTTTAGGATGGACAGTTCCATCCCCTTCATAGCGGTTATCCATAACACATTCAATAATTTTCATGGGTATCTTGAAAGAAGTACTTGCAGTAGGTGGATTTAAAATATCACAAGCATTATTAGAGTTATCGCATATGGGAGATAAAGCATTATCAGAACAAATTTTCTCCCCTAAAGATGGGAAGCCAAAAAGATCACAGAAACTAGCTTCCCCAAGCTTAGACTTATTCATAGCATTAGCAGTGATTGCGTTCATACCAATAATATTGCTACTAGCATGCAAATGAGGTTCCATAGGTTCTTTAATTTTCGCATCACACAATTCATGTCTTAGCTTAGGAAATAAATTAAGAAGCTCATAGTTATATTCCATTATGCCTAACTAGTGTAAAACAAGAAACAAAATGTTGCAATTGCAGGATCTAAAGGAAATAGCTTCGAGCACAAACACAATGGCGCCAGAAAAGTACTGTTACCTGGAACCGAAGTATGAGTGCCTTTTACCTTTCCTCCCCGGCAACGGCGCCAGAAAAGTACTTGATGTCTACGGGAGCTTCTATTCTTGTAGGCAGTGTTGGGCCTCCAAGAGCAGAGGTTTGTAGAATAGCAGCAAGTTTCCCTTAAGTGGATCACCCAAGGTTTATCGATCTCAGGGAGGAAGAGGTCAAAGATATCCCTCTCAAGCAACCCTGCAACCACAAAGCAAGAAGTCTCTTGTGTCCCCAACACACCTAATACAATAGGTGCACTAGTTCGGCGAAGAGATAGTGAGATACAAGTAATATGGATGAGTATGAGTGATAATAGCAATCTGAATAAAATATGGCAGCGAGTAAACATTCAACAAAACAGTAAACAAACGGAGATTCGATGCTTGGAAGCAAGGCCCAGGGATCCTGCTTTCACTAGTGGACACTCTCAACAACGATCACATAACAGGACTACTCTACACCCTCTTGTTGGATGATGAACACCATTGTGTAGGATTACACGAACCCTCAATGCCGGAGTTAACAAGCTCCACAATATTCAATGTTCATATTTAAATAACCTTAGAGTGCAAGATAGATCAACACAACCAAACCAAGTACTAACATAGCATGCACACTTCTACCATCACACTATGAAAGGAGGAATAGATCGCATCAATACCATCATAGTAATAGTTAACTTCATAATCTACAAGAGATCACAATCATAGCATAAACCAAGTACTTCATGATGCACACACTGCCAACATTACATCATGGAGGAGGAATAGACTACTTTAATAACATCACTAGAGTAGCACATAGATGATATTCAACTAGATCACATAAAGAGAGAGATGAACCACATAGCTACAGCGGAGCCCTCAGCCTCGGGGGTGAATTACTCCCTCCTCATCATGGAGGCAGCGATGGCGGTGAAGATGGCGGTGGAGACGGCGGTGGAGATGGCTCCGGGGGCAATTCCCCGTCCCGGCAGGGTGCCGGAACAGCGACTTCTGTCCCCCGAATTGGAGTTTCGTGATGGCGGCGGCGCCCTTGGAGTCTTTCCGGAGTTTCGTCAATTGGTACTGCGTTTTTAGGTCGAAAGGGGTTTTATAGGCGAAGAGGCGGCGCAAGGGGGCGCCTGGGGGCTCCTCACCATAGGCTGGCGCGGGCCCAGGCCAGGCCGCGCCGCCTTATGGTGTGGTGGCCCTCTGGCCCCTCTCCGACTCTTCTTCGGTGTTCTGGAGCCTTCCGGGAAAAATAGGAGGTTTGGCGTTGATTTCGTCCAATTCCGAGAATATTGCCCGAACAGCCTTTCTGGAACCAAAAACAGCAGACAAGAATCGGCCTTTTGGCATCTCATCAATAGGTTAGTTCCGGAAAACGCATAATAATGACATAAAGTGTGAACAAAACATGTCGGTATTGTCATAAAATAAGCATGGAACATCAGAAATTATAGATACGTTGGAGACGTATCAGCGCTCTCTCTCTCTCTCTTCTCCCCTCGTCATTCCATCGGCTCGGCGAGCTCCACTCCGAAAAAGACTGACCCTTCGGTCCAAGCCGGCGAAGAATCACCGGATTCGGCGTCGGTGACGCTGGATGCGGTTGCTGCGAGACCAGACACGCGCATCCGCGAGCGAGGCGATCTGGAGCGGATCGATCCGGCTCGATCTGGCCAGAATACGGAGGTGAGCGAGCGTGGAGATGAGCTAGAGTGGAGACAAGCTGGAATTGATCCGGCTAGACCGTCCAGGCGAGTGACTGCGTAGAGTAGCTGGAGCAGATCGATGCTGCCAGATGCGGAGACGAGCGACCATGAATACAGAGGAAGCTGATGCTCAATTAGACCGTGAGAAACTGTTTTTTGGATTTTGGAAGGGTTTAATCATAAAATGTAATCGTACTACCAGCCGGACACTTTTTCCGGACCGGAGGGAGTACATTATTCTCTTTAGCAAGTTTTTCGTTTTCTTCTCTTTCCCACCTAGCATGCAATTCAGCCATCAATCTAATATTTTCATTAATTCTAACTTGGATGGCGTTTGCTGTAGCAAATGACTTAATATATTTATCTTCATTAGGCATAACTTTCAATTTTAAAAGATCAACATCAGCGGCAAGACTATCAACCTTAGAAGCAAGAATATCAATTTTACCAAGCTTTTCTTCAACAGATTTGTTAAAAGCAGTTTGTGTACTAATAAATTCTTTAAGCATGACCTCAAGACCAGAGGGTACACTCCTATTATTGTTGTAAGAATTACCATAAGAATTACCATAACCATTACCATTATTAGAAGGATATGGCCTATAGTTGTTACCAGAATTATTCCTATAAGCATTGTTGTTGAAATTATTATTTTTAATGAAGTTCACATCAACATGTTCTTCTTGGGCAACCAATGAAGCTAAAGGAACATTATTAGGATCAACATTAGATCTACCATTAACAAGCATAGACATAATAGCATGTTATCGCCGGATTTTAGCCAAGCAGAGATGGGCCGTGATTGAGATGGGCTTAGAGGATATGTACATAAAGTGTTTCTGAATCAGCCTCGTGCGAGAGTTTGGGCTAGATTGCCCGTGTATCTGTACATTATGGTAGATCACGTTTCAGTTTAGAATTAAGAGATAGAGTTGGTTCGTACACAGTTAGGTTTATTCCAAAGATAGAAAGTCTACGGACTATAAATATGTACCTAGGGTTATTGAGAAAGGAGGACGATCACGTTCACAACAAACACAATCTAGGCGCATCGCCACCCCTTGTTTCGAGGGTTTCTTCCGGGTAAGCGTCATGCTGCCTAGATCGCATCTCGCGATCTAGGCAGTATCAGTTTATTCGTTGTTTTGTGTTGCTCGTACTGAAGCCTTGTTGATGGCGAGTAACACTGTTATTATAGATGTTTTGGGGCTAACATCGATACTTTTCTGATGTGTTTGCTTAGTTATGTTGCTCCTAAATATCTAGCTGCCTTTGCACCTATCTTAGGTGTAAGGGTAGCATCTTGCTTGGTCTTTATTTAGTAGATCTGATCTGTTATAGTTGTTCCTTGATTCTCCAAGGATTAGTTTGATATCCGCATGGTTAGGCCTTGCAAACGGGTTGAACGATCCAGTAGTGCGTAAGGTGTGGTTTGCCAATCTAAGAGGGGTTGTTCCGGGAATCGACTCTGTGTTGGTTTTTAGGCCTCTTCTAGGACTAGTTTTCCATTATCTTTCGTATCTGCCAGGCTCAACTACGTGTAGGATGTTCCAGTTATGCGGTGAAAGCCCTAAATTGTCGTAGATCGATTTAACTTGGTATTGATAAAGCGGGATCCCCATGTTATCGTAGATCCAATATGAACCATGGGTCAATTGGCTCCATGAGCCGATTCACAGGGTAACCTGAGAGCCGATCGAGGCTCGGATTTAATGTTTACGTGTCTGCCATGCAGGAAACCAATTGAGACAATCCATCACCTTCCTGACCAGGTATAGGTCAGGTGGCACGCCCTCGCAATAGCCAGGACGTGTGCCGGAGTTTTGCGGGCCGTCGCCCGAGGGACCAGGGCCCACCAGCAGTTCTGGGAGCCTCCCGGCTCTTCGTGTTGCTCGTCGCTGCTCGCCGGTGGGTTTTGGCAGGCAACACATTCTGGCACGCCCGGTGGGACATTCTACAGCAACTGCGTCAACATCAGCAGCTGAGATGGCGGATGCACCAATCACGTACGAAGATCTGCCTAAGGAGCACAAGAAGAAATATGATGATATTAAAGCTGTCTTCGAAGCCGATCTCATCGGCTCTTTCGAGAGGACCCGTAAACATGGCATTAGGTGGAAAGGGTTCTCACCCGAAGGCGTTCTCGATGAAGTAGATCTGTCTCTCCCTTCAGAGGAACGCACCAGAGCTCTGCGCCAGGAAGTTAATTACATGGTGGCTCATTCTATACACCGTCATTCTGAGAGCCTGGTGAACGCTTTCGAGCGCATTGCAGTTCGCGTGGTTCAGGAAATCATGAAGCATCAGTACTCTCCGTCAGGGCCTGCCCTAGGGACTCACCAGGGAGAAATACCGTTCCAGACCAGACCGCAGCTGCCATTCGCGCTTGCAGCTCCAGAGCCACAGGGTTCACCGGCATACGTCGTCTACAAGATGGGAGGTGATCCTGGCGATTACCAATTCCTGTATGAGCCGCCTAAAGAAATCCCACATGGATACGTGTGCACATACGTGCCGGACTGCAATAACTTGGCGCGCACGAACCAGATTGCAGCAGGAGGGATTTCTGGAGCGGACGCCGATAAACAGGCGTGGCTAGCTAAATATTCCACCGGAACGAGTCATGAAAGCTCATCCCCTGCAGCTCATACCGTGGAACAGATCAGTACAATCTTGAGAGACCAGTTCGGCATCCTGCCAAAGAGGAGAACAGTCGGCTATTCCAAGCCGTACCCCAACGAATATGATTTGATTCCGCTGCCACCCAAGTATCGGCTCCCTGAGTTCTCAAAGTTCAATGGATCAGAAGGGTCTAGCTCAACTGAGCATGTGAGCCGATATTTGGCACAGTTGGGCATGATTTCAGCATCAGACCCGTTACGTGTAAGGTTTTTTGCGCAATCTCTCACAGGACCAGCTTTTGGGTGGTACACCTCGTTGCCACCAGATTCAGTCCGGACGTGGAAGCAACTGGAAGAGCAGTTTCATGTTCAATATCACTCAGAAGCTACCGAGGCTGGCATTGCCGATCTGGCGCAGGTGCGGCAGAAGCGAGGAGAAACGGTGTCGGAATACATTCAGCGTTTCAGGACTGTCAAGAACCAATGTTATTCGGCTCGTTTAACTGAGAAAGAAGCAGTCGATCTGGCGGCATTGGGCCTCGCAGCGCCGATCAAGGATCTGGCTTTCCAAGTGGAATACAATTCACTGGCGCACATGGCCCAGAAATTAACATTGTATGAGCAGCGCCACCCAGAATTGTACTAAGAAAAGTTCAAACGCCCGATAGGCCTGGTCGAGACAGAAGAAGTTGGGGACTCTGCAGAAGACCAGGAAGTAGATGTGGCTGAATGGGCTCGGGGGGCAGTACCCGTGTCCTGCAAATGGGTGAAACAACAAGGGCCTGCAAAAGGGTTTGACTTCGATATAAGCAAAGCTGAGCAGATATTCGATTTATTGCTTAAGGAAAAACAGCTGAAGTTACCCGAAGGCCATAAAATACCTACGGCGCAAGAAATGAACGGGAGACCGTACTGCAAGTGGCATCACTCGTTCACCCATATCACCAATGACTGCAAAGATTTGCGTCGGCAGATCCAAACGGCGATAGAATAAGGCCGTTTGATCCTTGGTCAGTTTGCCATGAAAGTGGACACGCAACCGTTTCCTGGCGTCAACATGGTGGAAATCAATCAGTCCACGAGGCATCAGCTAGATTTCTCATTCGATGTTAACATGGCAGGGCCTGTATACCACCATGGCAGGGATAAAGAAGAAATCGGTCACTCCCGTGGCAAGGAAAAGGAGGAGGCCAGCCCACGCGACCGGCCCCGATATGATGACAGACGGTACATCACCGAGGAACAAGTGAGAAACGTGCGGTATCAACGTCCGCTCTCCGCGCATCTCCTTAACAAATATGAGCGTCAGTACGACCGACGCCACCGGTACGATGAAGATGACGAAAGATATCGTCGGTCTGATGTAGACAACGGAAAATATCGTCGGTATAATAGAGGCGACGAAGGATATGAGCACCGCGCTAAGGGGAACACAAGAGAGCAGGAGGACATGGACAGACACTGGGATTGTCCTTTCTTTAAGCACTACTGGGATTCAGGAATGAGCCGATTGCCTACAATCGACAACTGCCCGGAATGTAGACAGCAGAAGGAGGACACAGGTGAGGTTTCAGTGTTCAAGCGTCTAGGGCCTCTCCCATCTCAGAACAGACGAACTGAGTCATCTCGAGTGGAAGATTTCGAGGAGTCAGAAGAAGAAGAAGAAGATAGATACCACCGGCCAAGGTGGTGCCCTGATGGACTCAGTCACTCCCAAAAGCGTAGGGTTCAGCGGCTACGTAGCTTGGAGGAAGCCAAGGCGCAATACCTGCACACGTTGAGGAAAGCGCGGCCCGATCTGGCCGTGAAAATTCAGCAAACTTTGGAGGCGGACACTCGTCTATAGAAGAAAGAATGGCGCCCCAAACAAATAAAGGCCGATGCAAAGGCATCGGCTGGCACAAATATGGTGTTCATACTTCCGTCGGAGTTTTGTGCTCCAAGAACCGAAGAAGTGCCGGTAGCACAGTTTGACTGCGGCCCACGGCCAGTTATCTTTGAAAAGCCACGAGAGAAGAGCTACAAACATTTGAAGGCCCTGTACCTAAGAGGTTATATCAACGGGCAGCCTGTCGACAAGATGTTGGTTGACACGGGAGCGGCAGTCAATATAATGCCATACTCCATGCTACGGCGTTTGGGACGCTCTAACGCAGATCTGATCAAAACCAACGTCACACTAAGCGACTTCAACGGCCAGGCATCAGATACGCAAGGCGTTCTGAACGTGGATCTAACCGTGGGCCAAAAAACCATCCCTACATCATTCTTCATCGTCGACAGCAAAAGCACCTACGCTGTCCTGCTAGGGAGGGATTGGATTCACGCCAACTGCTGCATTCCATCCACAATGCACCAATGCCTGATACAGTGGGATGGAGATGAAGTAGAGGTCGTTCATGTAGATGACTCGATCGAGATCTCAATAGCTGGCATGAATATCTGGGACGCAGAAGACCAAGAGCCGATCTCTGGAGTCAGTTTGGACAGCTGTGAGCGCATCGAAGCTACAAAAAACGGGGTGAGGCTGGTCTTATCCACCGGCCTGACAGAGTTGCAAGAGCAAAGTCAATGGACGTACGTGGCAAGGCCGATCCCTGCGATCGGCCCCAAAAAATAAAGGGATTTCTATTTTCGTGCCCTCGGGTCCTTAGTTGTGCTCAGTTTTCCCCAGCTCCTTAGTTTTTCCTCAGTTTTACCCAAGCGTTTGTCTGAAACCATCACACGTGATGTAACGGCCGGTTGCCCGACGGTTGACCGTTATCTTCTGACTAGTGGGGCCACGTAGAGCCTGCAAAGACACGTCAGACCATCCATCTTTGTTTGACCGTAAGCATCGCTGTATCCCTGACCAAAACGCGAACGAGTGGGGCTTCGGTATATCAAATGACAAGTGGGGCCATGACGCTGATACAAGGGGCAATACACGGGTAGGATTAGATTTTTTAAACGGAGCTCTACAGCGATGGCACGGAGGAGGTGGCATGCGGGGTGCCGAGATGAGATCGACCTCCACAAAGAACTGCATGAGGCGAGACCAGACGCATTAGATAGATATGAACTAGACGCGTTTAACCATGCAAAGAAGAGAAGAAATGGTCGACGACATCGACGACCACCTCAAAACTTTGACTGACCGTGTCGGACACGAACGCGAGCAATGTAGAGAAAACTAGTGTCTCTCCTTTCTGGCGTGTATAGGTGGGTGCTAGGAGAGTGTGGTGGCGAAGGGAAAGACCTCGCGGCGGTGCATGGCGTCCAAAGATAGCGGGTCGGCGTGGCCGTGCCCACAGCGGCGTGCATGCATGTTCGGCATTGGCATCAGCATGTACGTTCGGCATTGGCCTCGGCGGTATCTCTGGTGTGTCAGTGATCAAATGAGGGGACGGGATTGAGGGTGCATCCCGACGTTGACCTAGCAGTGGCGGCGAGCATAGCCATTCTGACCATGCCGATATCGGCATCGGCATCGTTTGGAGGCTGTGGTGCTCGAATCAAGTTGGGATTTGTTTCTTGTAGGCCAAAATGAATTTGAAACAAGTTTCATGTTGAAGGTTAGGTAACGAAAGTTTGTAACTATCCCAAAATTATACTAGCGCCATGGTGAGGTTCTTTTTGATAGAGCTATACGGTTGGGCAAACTTTTTTGACACTTTTTAGATAGGGTTCCTTGTTGTTACACGTATGGCATCATGTATGGAAAATTTGGGGTAATTTGGAGATGTTCGAAAAAATCACTTTGCTTAAGCGCATGCCGTTTCGTCTCATTTGAAACCAGCTTTTCTAACAAGGTGATTATTTCTACCTTCTCTAAATAACCTCAAATTTCATACAGCTGATCTTCTATACATAGATAGATAGATTGTTTCGTTTTTACATTTTTCAAACTTTTTATTTCCCTTTATAATACCCAATTGATTTTCAGGTCAAAACCTCGAAAAACAGCATCATGTATGGCATCATTTTCACCCTAAATTTCAAATTTTCTGAAACTTTCCCTTTTAGATATTCCTTGTTGTTATAGGTATGCCATCATGTATGCCAAACTTTTGTAACAAATTAGGTTTTTTCTGCCTTCTCTAAATGACCTCAAAAATCGTACGTGATAGGTTTATCATTCTATACAAAGATAGATGGTTTATGATTTTTTGCGTGAAAAGTAATGGCTACAACAAATTGTTGATGGTTTATCATTTTTTGCGTGAAAAGTAATGGCAACAACAAATCGGTGATGGTTTATCATTTTTTGCGTGAAAAGTAATGGCAACAACAAATCGGTGATGGTTTATCATTTTTTTGCGTGAAAAGTAATGGCAACAACAAATCGGTGATGGTTTATCATTTTTTTGCGTGAAAAGTAATGGCTACAACAAATTGTTGATGGTTTATGATTTTTTGCGTGAAAAGTAATGGCAACAACAAATCGGTGATGGTTTATCATTTTTTTTGCGTGAAAAGTAATGGCAACAACAAATCGGTGATGGTTTATCATTTTTTGCGTGAAAAATAACGCCTAAAATAGTTTATAATTTTTAGCGCATGAAAAATAATACAGAAAACCGCCCTTCAGCATACTTAGAGGGTGGAAGCTAATTAACCGCCAACAGAGAGAGAGGGGTTATCCTGCCCGTTCCCTATATCATACGATCAACGGTCGGCGGGCACGATCCGCGTGACATGGGATAGACCAATCAGGGCGATGTTGCACGTCTGCGAGAATTTGTGAAGAGAGAGGACAAAACTGAGTACTATCAAGAAACCAAGGGCACCTGAGTAGTAAATAGACTAAGGGATTCAAATATTAGATTTAAAAAATGGAAAATGCGTGTTTTGTACAATGAAACCCATCTTGGCCTACCTCAAACTATTTGCAATACCAATATACATCAGTGTGAGAATTGTGGCCTCATTTAGACAAAGTATGATTTGGGGGAAGCTGTTTTGGGAAGGGCTTATTGTGGAAAACCATGCACCTTCATAGCTACTAGGTGATTTGAGAAGTGGCAATTTGTGGTAAAACTTGATTTATCTACGATTTATCTATGATTTGAGAAGTGGCAATTTGTGGTAAAGACTCCATGAGTAAGTGCCACTCTTTTTCGGATTTTTTTGCACATTAAATGACTCATTTAACTAGTTAATCCCATTTGTTGACTCTCTGTTGACCAGCCACTTGAGGGTAAAACTGAGTATATTGCACTAGCCAGTATTAGCACTCGAGGGGAAAATTGAGCACACAAAAAATGCTAGTATAAGACTCGAGGGTATACCTGAGTATATCTAAATTTCCAGGGTTAGACTCGAGGACACGTGCAATTGTTGACGCGTAGACGCGGGTCGCGGTGGAGAAGTCTAGACGTGCAATCGTGGACACGTGTCGCGTTGCAGAAGTCCAAGACGTGCAGACGTGCACCTGTGCACGCGTAGGACGCGGGTCGCATTAACCACCCCTCGCCTTTATAGACGCCTCCTCGCACTCTGTCTGTCACTCTCACTCGCTCACGCATCGCCAACTCTCTCACGTCCCATCATCTTCTCCAAAGCAAAAAACCCTCTCCCTCTTCCTCTTCCTCCGCCGGAGAGATGGACAAGGAGAATGCCAATCCCATCGTCGAGGTAGGCTCGAAGCGCGACGCCTCCATCTTCGGCGCCGTCCCCTCTACGGACGTCGCCGCCGCCGCCGCCGTCGCCGGTGCATCGGAGGCTGCTGCCGCCGGTGGCAGTCAGATCCCGGCGGGATGGGACCCCTACGACCCCGTGCCGTACATCCCGCCCCCGAACCCCTACGACACCTCCCTGGAGGACCCATGGAACGAGGTAACTACGGTTTGCTTCCTTTTTTGTTCCCCATTCCTTTTTGAACCCTATTTTTGCTGGTGTAGATGGATCTGTAGATGGATGAGTATTGGGCTAATATTTGCGCCAATTTTATTCCATTTTGTTTTGATCACTTCTTGATTTCATTTAAGATTTGGGGTTCGGCTGTTCGGTTAATTTATGCAAGTAATATTGGATCTCAATCAGTTAATTTATGCAAGTAATCATGGGATCTCAATCAATTATTTTATGCACTAATCAAAAGATATCAACCGTTTAATTTTGCAAATAATCTCGAATGTGTTCAAGTTCAGATCTAGTTCAGATCTAGAATCTGTTTCTTTGCCTATGATGAATGGTTGGGCACAAATTTTTACAGGGAGGGTTCAGCGAACCATTGCTGTGTACAATCTGGTGTGCATGAGCTTTAGTTCGCTTATACCTTCCCTGTAGATATATAATCATGTCCACTCTAACTGAGGCTGACTCTGTTTTTCTTAACTTTGTTATCATGTACGTTAGTCATCGTTGCAACTCATTCACTAGTTTCTGTTTGATATGGATCAGATGTCTGGCAGCGACGTCGGCAGCGACGAGGAGGAGGAGGACGTCAAGACTCGCCAGGTACTGCGAAGGCTGCAGGTCGGCCAGTACATCTCCTACTTCGCCAAGGAGGTCTACAGGTGCCCCTTCTGCACCAGGAGACTCGGCGCCACGGACTTCAACTACCTCGTCACGCATGCTGAGAACATCAACACCACCTTCCCCAAGGTCGGCACGACGGTGAACGTCCACTCCTTCCGCGCCAAGCACAGGGCGCTCGGCATGCACCTCCGCAGCTTGCAGCGGGTGGAGATCTCCGCCGGGCGCATGCCTCCGCTCAAGCCCAAGGCTCCCAAGGGGAGCAAGAGCAACAAGTGGAGGCAGAGCCAGATGGGGTAGGCGGAGTCCTGGACGTGTCTTGCCGCCGCTGCCTCCTAGTTTGTTGTTGGGATCCCTTTGTTGTTAGCTAGGGATCCCTTGTTGTTATGTTAGTATGATGGTGCTGTGAAGAACCTGTTACTATGTTGGCTGCTGTGTATGCAGCTTATTATCTATCCATATTATCTAGGGATTATCTATCCCTAGTCTACTATATTTTGTTGACCGTACTTAGTTTTCTTGATTTACTTTGACTGTGAATTTATCGTACATTATCCTAGAGATTTGCTTCTAGATTTAACTACATACATATGGACCAGAGGGAGTACTAGATTTGCTGCCATATTGGGCAAACAACGAGGGCCAAAAGGCACAAATAATTGAAGAAAGTCAGAAATGCAAGCTTCTCTAGATTTTATACTAATTTGGTGAAAAGGACAGAGAGAAAGAGGGGAAAAAGGTGCACTTAATAATGCCAATTTGGGGCCGAGAGAGACAGAACCCAGCTCCTGCTCACGTGCAACCAAACGCTTCTCGTCCTGTCCCACGCGGTCCCTTTCTACCAGCCCCACGCGACGCAGGCCCACACGACGCGGCCCCACACGACGCGGCCCCACACGTGATAGAACGGTCAACTAAACGGGAATCCTGCCGTCTGAGCTGCTTCTGCGGGTTTCAAACAAGGGCTTGGGGAAAACTGAGGAAAAACTAAGGAGCTGGGGAAAACTGAGTACAACTAAGGACCTGAGAGCACGAAAATAGAAAGCCCAAAAATAAAAAGCAAGGATCTCACCTCAAGCATGTCACGTAGTCGTAGTAGGGAGATTCTCTCCCGTACTAGAGCACAAATAAGTTGTAAACCTTCATTAAGCAATGCAATCAAAAAGGGGGCCGATTCCAGCAATCGGCCCAAATTATCCTCACCATACGTTTTGCCTGTGTTCAACATCGATCTATCAGGCGACGAAAAGCTAGGATATGGGTTTACATCGGCTGATGAGCTAGAAGAGATTGACATTGGTCCTGGGGATAAGCCACGACCAACATTTATCAGCAAAAAGTTAGATCCGCATCTGAGGGGCCTGATGATAGCTTTGTTGAAAGAATACCCAGATTGCTTTGCCTGGGATTACACAGAGATGCCCGGGTTAGACAGGAGCATCATTGAGCATCGGCTCCCTCTTAAGAAGGGATTTCGGCCGTTCCAGCAGCGAGCACGACAGATGAAGGCCGAAATTTTAGAAGAAGTCAAGAAAGAGATCGAGAAAATGTTGAACGCCGGGTTCATCAGGCCATGCAGGTATGCTGAGTGGATTTCTAGTATCGTACCTGTAGAGAAAAAGGACGGCCGATGGCGCGTCGCCATAGATTTTCGGGATCTCAATAGAGCCACTCCAAAGGATGAGTATCCAATGCCGGTAGCAGAGACATTGATCAATGCAGCTGTTGGTCATAAGGTTTTAAGTTTCATGGATGGCAATGCCGGTTACAACCAAATTTTTATGGCTCCAGAAGATATACATAAGACTGCATTCAGAGTACCAGGTTCAGTGGGCTTGTTTGAATATGTAGTCATGACATTTGGACTGAAAAATGCCGGCGCAACATACCAAAGAGCCATGAATTACATCTTTCATGATCTGATCGGCAAGTTGGTGGAGATTTACATTGATGACGTGGTAGTCAAGTCTGTTTCAGTAGAAGGACACTTGGAGGATTTGCGACGCATCCTGGACCGAACTAGAAAATTCGGGCTAAGAATGAATCCAAAGAAGTGTGCTTTTGGTGTAACGGCCGGTCAATTCTTGGGTTTCCTGGTTCATGAACGCGGAATTGAGATCGGCCTGAAAAGTCAGGAAGCAGTACGAACAATGAAGCCACCTACCACGAAGAAGGAACTCCAGTGTCTCATCGGCAAAATCAACTTCGTTAGACGGTTCATCTCCAACCTGTCAGGGCGAATCGAGCCGTTCATGGGATTGGTAAAAATCAAATCTGATGAGGAGTTTTGCTGGGGGGCAGAGCAACAGCGAGCGTTTGACGAGATTAAAGAGTACCTAACGAAGCCGCCTGTGTTGGTTCCGCCCCAGCAAGACAGACCATTCCATATTTACCTGTCAGTAGCTAACACTTCCATCGCCTCAGTGGTGGTGCAAGTCTATGATGGTCTGGAGAGAGTCGCTTTCTACCTCAGCAGGAGGATGTTGGATGCAGAGACTAGATACCCTGAGATCGAGAAGTTGTGCCTCTGCCTATTTTTTACCTGCACCAAGCTTCGTCACATCTTGCTGTCAGTGGAAATTGTCATCATATGCAAATCAGATGTCATCAAACATATGCTGTCGGCTCCTGTGTTGAAAGGCCGACTCGGTAAGTGGATGTTTGCATTATCGGAATTTGATCTCCGGTATCAGCCTGCGAAAGCAGTCAAGGGACAGGCGTTGGCCGATCTTATTGCTGAACGAATCAACACTGATATAGCAGCATGCACGTGCGTGCATGGGCCATGTTTTTCGATGGATCGGCTTGTGATGATGGTTGCGGCATCGGCATTCTACTCGTGTCGCCCCGGGGGGCAACATATTCCTTCTCCATCAGGCTACCTACCCCTTGCACCAACAATGTCGCTGAGTATGAAGCAATACGCAAGGGAATGGAGTTGCTTTTGGAAGCCGGGGCAGAAGCGGTGGAACTTTTTGGAGACTCAAAATTAGTGATTTCCCAACTCACGGAGGAATACAAATGTGAGAGCGAGTTGCTCTTCCCATTATGGATGCAATGCCGTGAGCTGATGGCACAATTTAGGTACATAAACTTCAATTGGATCCCGAGGTCGCAGAATACCGAGGCGAACGATCTCGCACAGATGGCGTCAGGCTACAAGGATGTAGCAGGTGGAGCCGATGTTCAGGTACAGTTCCTGGAACCGGATGACTGGAGAGCCGACATCTTCAATTACTTGACAGATTCGGCTCGGGGGGCACCTAAACGGATAAGGTACAAGGCCATGAAGTATGTCCTTATTGGGGATGACATGTTCTACAGGACTTTGGAAGGGTTACTTCTCAGATGTCTGGGACCAGCCGAGTCAAATCGGCTCTTACACGAGGTACACAAAGGCGCCTGTGGAACTCACCAATCGGCTCATAAGATGAAATGGTTGATCAGGCGATCGGGGTTTTATTGGCCCACCATGCTTGAGGATTGTTTTAAGTACTATAAAGGGTGTCAAGCATGTCAGAAGTTTGGGAAAATTCAGATGGTACCCGCATCAGCAATGAACCCCATCATCAAGCCTTGGCCATTTCGAGGTTGGGGCATGGATATGATCGGCAAAATCAATCCTCCATCGAGCAAAGGCCATGTGTGGATTTTGGCCATTACAGATTATCTTACTAAATGGGTGGAGGCCGTCCCTATGAAGTCAGTGGCATCGGCCGATGTTATCAATTTCGTGAAAGAACATGTCATTCATAGGTTCGGGATTCCCCAGACTATCACGACCGATGGAGGTTCGGTCTTCATTTCTCGCGAGTTTAGAAAGTTCTGCGAGGACATGGGAATTAAGTTGATCCGATCGTCTCCATACTATGCTCAAGCAAATGGGCAAGCTGAAGCGTCCAACCAGAGCCTTATCAAGCTGATTAAGAGGAAAGTCGACGAGCACCCTAGACGTTGGCACGAGGTATTGTCAGAGGCTTTGTGGGCGTATCGCATGTCATGTCATGGAGCGATAAAAACCTCGCCATACCATCTGGTCTATGGACAAGAAGCCGTATTGCCCTGGGAAATCACGGCTGGGTCGAGACGTATTACGTTTCAGAATGATTTAACAACTGAAGAATATGCAGCCCTGATGAGTGATAGCATTGAGGATCTAACGGAACTTAGACTGTGGTCACTTGAGAAAATTAAAGAGAACAAAGCCAAGGTAGCTCGCGCATATAATAAGAAGGTGAGACCAAAGGAGTTCCACGTTGGTGATCTGGTATGGGAAGCTGTATTGCCATTGGGGACTAAGGATGCAGTGTATGGTAAATGGTCTCCAAATTGGCACTGGTCGTACAGGGTTGACCAAGTTTTAAAGGGTAACGCATACATGCTCGAGGAGCTGAGCGGTGTGAAGTTCCCAGTGGCTGTCAATGGTCAGCATCTCAAGAAGTATTTCCCAAGTATGTGGGATGACGGACAGTGAAATATGGGGGCCGATGCATGAAATCGGCCAGTAAAAAAATAAAAAATATACAAAGCAACAGGACACAAAGCACAGCCGATGCACAGACATCGACTTTAGAATAAAAAAGCCAGGTATCAGTACAAAAGCCGATGCACAGCCATCGACTCTAGATATCAGGTTACATGAATAGGCTCTACTGAAGGAATGCCTCGAAGGCACGGAGGGCGTCAGCACGGGCACGATCCACCTCGGCGATCTCGGCCTCGTCATCTTCGTCCTCGCCCGTCACTAGCTGTTTGTTCAGAGCACGTATTTCTGCCAGATCAGTTTTCAGTTGAGCTTTGAGGCCTTCTGCTTCCTCTTGGGAGCGGGCAATAAGAGCTTCCTTATCATGAATAAGCTGCTTGGTTGCCTGGACCCTCTCTTCAAGGTCCTCCAATTCCTTTCGCAAGGTCTCAAGTTCGTCGGTGCTGACAGAGGTGTCAGTTTTGGCATCTAAGGCCGCCTTTTTCTCATTGAGCCGCTGACATTTGTCTGTAATATCGGCTTTCAACGGAAGTTGGGCGTGGCGTAGATCGATTCTTTGACGAGCTAACTTCACCCTTGACCTGTAGGCAGACAGAGTCACAACTGGCCAAAGTTTCACCTGCAACGTTACCGGGAGGTGGTGCTGGATTTCTTCAAGAACACTCTTCACTTCCTCGGGGTCTTCGACCAACGTCTCGATCGGGGAGGAAAGCAGGGCTTTGAGACGCTGAAATTGACGTAGGACAGCGCTGGGTCGTGGTTCATCGCATGCCGTAGAAGGAGCTCGTTCGATGGATTCAGGGTCGAATGTTAGCAAGCCCAAGAGGCCACAACCCTGACAAACAGAAACAGCGTCAGTATGCAGCAGAAAGGAAGGGTAAGCCAAACAAAAGGAGTATACCTCTCCTGAGACCAGGGGGACAGCCGATGATGAGGTAATCGGCTCTTGTGTTTCTGCTGGGGACTTGGCCAAATTGGCGACCTTGTCAATGGCACCTTTAGGGATTACTGGATCCAGGCTTGCGGAGGGCATCAGTACTTCCTCGACTCCCCCACTAGAAGTGTCATCAGTCTGCAAAGGAGGTGGTTAGCCGATGCGAGCAGCAATGGATTAACATGAAAGATGAGCCGGGGAGAGTATGGAGGGCAATTACATTTGAAGCCTCTTGGTTTGGTGAAGGGGCTCGCGGTTCCTTTCGAGTCCTCTTGGTGCATCGGCTCTTTGTGCGTAG
This sequence comes from Lolium perenne, assembly GCF_019359855.2. Lineage (NCBI taxonomy): Eukaryota > Viridiplantae > Streptophyta > Magnoliopsida > Poales > Poaceae > Lolium > Lolium perenne. Next base: position 100,192,218 of record NC_067246.2, on the reverse strand, counting down.
ATCGCCTTGCCCCGCTTTGATTGGAGCTTGGGGGACAACAGGTTCAGGAACTGGCCTTTTCCTGGAAGCCGATGGTGGCAAATCTGGCTGGCTCTGCGTGGTGATTTTCCCAGAGTTACCTGATGTCGTTGCCTATTCGACGGTACCTCGGAGGAGGGATCCTCACGAGGGGGAGAAGAAGTAGGGGCCATAGGGCGGAGTGCACACGGGACGGTGGTACGCGAGTTACCCAGCTTCGAAACACCTGCACGATGACAGGGCCTACTGCTGCTTGTCTGGAATTATCTGGGCGCTTTCGCGTTGTTACAATGAGTTGTGGTTGTCCCTCTAGGGCTCCCAGGATCCGGCTTATAAAGGCGCACAGATCTAGGGTTTACATGGAGAGTCCTAGCCGGAATACAAGTTGCCTAACTACGGTACAATGTCTTGCCGTGTACGTCAAGGATCCGCCTTCCTTCTAGGCCGTGCGGGATCCGGATACTTCATGGGCCTCCACGGATCCGGCCTCCTTCGTAGGTCGGTTGAGATCCGGCTTCCTGTTCCTGGGCTGGACTTCATCCTTCATGATCTACAGCAACTGGGCCGCCCGATGGGCCACATGCCTCACCACCAACTATGGGCCACCCGGGCTTGCCGGATCTAGGCCATGCCGTTGATATACCCATAAAGTATACCCACAACAGTAGCCCCCGAAGTTCTCTGAGATTCATCATTCTTCCGACTTCATTCATCTCGGATCCGAAGAGAATCTTGAAGAGCTTCAAAACTTTTACTTGATTCCGGGTTCATTCATTCGGAAATCCTTCGTCTTCAGATAAGGTATCTCAACGGAGATTCCGCTTTCCCCGCGCACACCTTCCTTTTTTCCCGCGCTAAATCTCCGCAGATGCAAATCTTTAGCCGGAAATCTCGGGAGTGCATGGTTAAGTTACCTCCACGTCGTTTTACCGCACTTGACCTAAGACACGTGTCATCCATCCAACGGTGTGACCGTTCCGTTTTCACCGTTGGATCCGAATCCCGAATCTCCACGCGTGGCCTATAAATACCCCACGGCTCGGTAATTCTTCATTCTTTCACCGCTCCTCACCACTTCATCTTCCTCCTCGCGCCGCGCCGCCCGACGGATCTCAACTCCGGCGAACTTTGCCACAGTGAGCTTTGCGCGCCGCCATCCCAAACCTCTCCTCGAACCAAGATTGCCACGGTTGATCAGGAAATCAACTCCGCCGCCAATTCGTGGTCATCGGAGGCTCGAAACCGCTAGCTCGTCGACCTCTACTTCACCGGAGCTTCGCCGAACCGTCGCGCCATTGCCGGTACGTGCACCAGTCTTGTAGAAGAAGAAGTAGTTGTAGTGTAGATTTTCCGGTTACTCAACTTAGCTCGCATGGGTGCAGCCGGAAGCATGTCTCACGGTTCTCCTCACTGCACTGGTAGTTCTCCGAGTAGTCCGGATCCCAGTGCCGTGGAACCGATCTGCCCGGATCCCATCGCGTATCTACCACCATATATTTCCGACGTTAGGCTTGCTCAACCGTTCTCCGCCTCTTCCAGTACTTTACTAGGCCGGATCCCAACAGCCCAAGAGCTCGAAGAGGAGCTACAAGGCCAAGCTAGAATGGCAGCCAAGGTACAAGAGGTGGAAAACAAGAAAGCTTCCAAGGCCCGGAGCCGTGAAGGGGTGCGGGGTCAATGGTGGCCCTGCGAGACAACCGACGCGGAGCTCCGGGAGCTTCAAAACGAAGGCATGATTTCCGAGCATTGGAGTTTCACGCGCGACTCCGACGTCCCCAAACCCGACGCGGATGAATGCGTTATGACAAAGGCATGGGTCGAGCGCGGATTATCACTCCCTTGCTCGGAGTTCTTCCTCTCCGTCCTCGACACGTACGGGCTCCAGCCCCACAACATCTGCCCCAACTCCTACCTCCTGCTCTCGAACTTCGCAACTCTTTGCGAGGGGCATCTCGGAATCCGACCCGATATCAGACTATGGCAATTCTTTTTCCGAGTGAAGAAAGAGACGAAGGACAAGGCCATGCTAAACTGCGGAAGTATGACGTTCATGCTCCGCTCTGGTCGGATGTATCCTCCTCATGACTCCCACGAATCCGTCCGGTACTGGAATGCCGGATGGTTTTATGTGAAGAACGAGTCAGTTCCGAACGTCCACGATGGACTCCCGTCCTTTAGCAACACGCCTCCGGAAGAATTGGCGAGCTGGAGCTTCATCCCCACGCTTGCCCAAACACCCATACTGGAGAAGGCTGCGCGGAGGATTTCCTGGTTGGTTCACGATGGACTAACCGGGGCCCAGCTCACCCTCGGCTGGTTTACCCGGAGGATCCAGCCTCTGCGCTACAACGCACGCCTGATGTGCGCTTACACTGGGGCGGACGATCTCCTCCGAGTCACTCGCCACGATCTTCCGGCCGACTCCCTCAAGAGAAGGTTCAAGACGTTGGTGAAAATTCCTAGGGGCCAACAGGTCCCGGAACTGATCAAGGATATCTACACAAACGACCAGTGTCCTCCGGTAAGCTTTGTTCTTTTCGTTGCTTCAAACTTCACAAGTTTTTGGATGTTAACTTTGACTTTTTATTCATATTCCTCCCAGCTCAACACTTTGGCGGAGGAAAACTTCCGCACCATTCTTCGTGTCCCTGTCAGCGGCGACGCGGCGGAGGAGGTTCCGGAAGACGAAGAGGAGGAAGAGGAACAGGCACCCCGCAAGGCGGCCCCTCGACCTTCGAAGCGTCCCCGCGCCAAAGCTTCCGGCTCAGAAGCCAGAGCTAGCGGCGAGGCCTCCGCCAAGAAGCCCAAGACCGTAAGGCCACCTCCGCTAGACTCGAGGAAAGCGGAACATGAACGCCTGAAGATGCTTTCAACAGCTGGCAAACGCTCGCGCCCCATCATCCCCGGCGCCCCGTAAGTTTCCGAATATGGTGCACCTCTATTTTGGCGAAATTATTTCTTATTCGATCCCTTTCACTTGTTTGCAGGAATCCGAGTACCACCGCCACGTGGACCATCAGCCAAGAGCCTATTACTAAATACATGAAAAAGTCTCCGTCAGTTGGCCCTACTACTCCAGCTCCGCCAAGTACTTCCCACCCTACTCCTTAGCCGTCTCCCCCTCAGGCTAATCAATCTCCCCCTCCTGCTGCAAACACTCCACCGGAAATAATTCCGATTAGCAGCGAGAAAGTGGGCGGAGAAGATCCTAAGGCCAAAGGCCCTGCCCAAGAAGACGCAGAAGAACAAGGCCAGGGAGAGGCTGAAGTCACTTCTTCTGAGAAGGCTGGAACCGGCGCTAGCGACATTGTCGTTTTTCCGAAAAACTTTGGAGATCCGGCTGACATCACTTCCACCCCCAAGGCATATGCTACCAAGTTTTTCAACAAGTTGACCGAGGCGGAGAAATGGGAGGTTGAACAAGACTTGCTCAACGCCATGCTGAACAACACCTGGGGGAAGCCTGACGCCGCGACATCGGAAATCCAGGACTTTAAGAAGGATGTCGGCCAGTTCTTTGACAAACTCATCTGCAAGCAAAAGGTACTCCCCAGTAGCCCCCAAGCATGTAGGCGGAAACTCAAATAATAGTTAGCGCTTAGATGCTTAGAGAAAGATTACTTCTGGGAAAGTTTTTTAAATTGGATCAGTAGCCCCCAAGCATTATGGCGGAAAGGTTCCGGCAATAATGCTTTGAAGGAAACCACTGTTACAGGCCGAATTTTTACTCCTGCCCTGTCTATGTTTTTCAGGAACAGCAGGCGCTGCATTACGAGCTGCACAAGAACATCGCCCTTCAGCGCCGTGTTACTCTGAGTCAGGCGGAAAATATCCGGACTCTGAAAGATGCGAATGCGGAACTGAACAAACAACTGGCAGATGCCCAAGGTTGGTTTCCATCTTTTTTGTCATTAGTTCACATTCCGACTTTGAACTTGTTTTTGACTTATGTTATTATAGTCGCATCCTCTTCCCTTGTTACAGCCTCGTCAGAACTTGAGAACCTGCGCTCCTCGTACCAAGAATTGGAAACGAAACTAAAGGAGGCGGAACTAAAGAAGGAGCAGGCCGAGAAACAGCTGGCGGAGAAAAACTCCGAGCACGTCAGGGAAAAGGGCGAATTTATATTGAAAAGAAATGCTGACAGCGAGACCATCAAGAGGCAGCAGAAAGAGCTCAATGGGTTCCAGAAATATATGGAGACCGCGGAACATCACTGGGACTTGCTCAGCGAGAACATCTTGGGTACTATGCTGAAACCTTGTCTAGATGTTTGCTCCGACCTTTTTGCTTGTGCTCAAATTGGATGCTTATATCCTGATTATCTTATGCAGAGCCGCTTGGGTATCCGGAAAAGCGTCGGAATTTGTTCCCACGAGACGACCTTCTTCAACTTGCAGGCGATGATTGCAAAGATCTCATCTCCGCCTCCCGCAAGATATGCCACAACTTATCCATCAAGAGGAGTCGCACTTGCAACGTTCGCAAACTTGTTAGAAAAATGGACGTTCTTCCGAAGCTGGTGACGGATCTACAAGCATCCTCAGCCCGAGGCGCAGCTGCAATGACCTTAACTATGTGCTTAGCACATAACCCGGAGCTTGATCTTGAGCAGGTAACCACGGGCGTTCCTCCGGATGCGGATGTTAGCGCGCTCCTGGATGCAGTGAGCGGCTACGACACCCGCATCGCGCGCAGGATCCGGCATGATGAATTCTACGACAAGGTCGTTCTTCCTGCGGACGAGCCCTTGGAAGCCGAACTTCAAAAGGAGCGCGACGTGGAGGCGCGACTTGCGGAATCCGGAACCCAATTTACCTGGACCAGCTCCAAGGACGCTCCCCAAGAGGAACCCAAGGCCAGCGCTGCAGCTTCTGAAGAAGAGGAAGAGAGTGATGAAGACGTGTCATCTCCGGCCGAAGACGCCGAGGAAAAAGATCTAGAGGGCAAGACTTCTCCGGCTAAGGGGGAGTGAAAACTTTTATTCCTGCGGGAGAAACAATGCATCATTTTGGCCCCAGCGAGGGTTTGTAATATAACTTAAATTCTTAAGTAGCTAGGAACGAAACAAGTATGCATGGGCGGAGAAAACTTATCCTGCTATCCATTATTTTATTTGCATGTTTCGTTTTGTTGGAAAGCAAGTGCTGATATCGATGTTTTCCAGCTTACTTCGCTTGACCTTCCGCGAGCCAGAAGACCTTTAACCGGGAACGCTCGCCAGCGGCGACGAAGCCCAATGGCAATCCGTCAATAACCGCGGAAACAAGCCCCCAGCCAAGGTGCCGGAAATCGCTACTAGGAATCCACGAATTCGCAACAGAAAAAATTTCCATCAGAAAACTTAAGCTTACGTCCTAAAGGACGATTTTGAAAATCACAACTTTCATACACGCCTAGGCGGAAAGATCCAGCTCTGCGGTTTTAGTCGAAAAAAACATACACGATCTAAAACGAACAAGTAAATGAGGTAAAAGACTCAAAGAGTGAACCGTAAGCTTTATTTCATTGATCATGTATAACTATTACAGAGTTTGTAACTCGGAAAAAATGCGCTAAGTGTAGAAAGGACGTAGCTGTGCAATGTTCCAGGGGCGATCTGTCTCGTCGTAGATGTCATCCGGATCCTCACGCTTGCGTTTCCGGTGCCAATTAGCAGGTCTGTCCTTTAGCTCTCGGAAATCAACAAGGTAGTACGATCCGTTATGAAGCACTTTGCTAACGACGAAGGGTCCTTCCCAAGGAGACTGCAGCTTATGGTCTTTCACCTGTCGAAGGCGGAGGACCAGGTCTCCTGCCATGAAAGAGCGATTCCGGACTCGACGACTGTGATAACGTCGGAGCTTCTGCTGGTAGATGGCGGAGCGCTGGTCAGCTAAATTCCGAGCTTCCTCGATCAGATCTACAGATAGCTGTCTAGCCTCGTCAGCTGTTTCTTCGTTGAAGGCGGAAACTCGCGGCGAATCGTGGATGATGTCGGAGGGAAGCACGGCTTCGGATCCGTAGACCAGGAAAAATGGGGTAAACCCTGTTGACCTGTTAGGGGTAATTCGCAAACTCCACAAAACAGCTTCCAACTCGTCAGCCCAAGCTCCAGCTGCTCATCGCAGCGGTTCTTCAAGGCGTGGCTTAATTCCTGATAATATTAGGCCGTTAGCCCGTTCAACTTGACCATTGGATTGTGGGTGAGCCACAGATGCAAGGTCCAGCCTAATCCCTACTGTCTCACAATAATCCCTCAACTCTCCTTGAGCGAAGTTTGTGCCATTATCCGTGATTATGCTGTGTGGGATGCCGAATCTCATCACGAGGCTGCAGACGAATTTTAGTGCCATAGCACCATCGGCTTTTCTCACTGGCTTAGCCTCGATCCATTTGCTGAACTTGTCAACAGCGACCAAAAGGTATTCAAAACCGCCAGGAGATGATCTTTTTAACTTACCCACCATATCGAGCCCCCAGACCGCAAACGGCTAGGTGATAGGTATGGTCTTCAGCTCTTGGGCTGGAGCATTTGGTTGAGTAGCATAGTACTGGCAACCTCGGCAGGTTTTTACCAACTTGTCAGCATCTTCTTTAGCTGTGAGCCAGTAAAATCCTAGCCGGAAAGCTTTGGCAACGAGGGACCTGGGGGCGGCATGATGCCCGCAGTCCCCTGCATGGATCTCTCTGAGGATTTCAATGCCATCTTGATTGGAGACGCATTTGAGAAATACCCCTGTTGCACTTCGCTTGTAGAGCTGTCCATCAACAATTGTGTAGGATCTTGCTCGTCTGATGATCTGTCGCGCAAGGACCTCGTCCTCTGGCAACTTCTAATCGATGAGGTAGTCCAGGAAAGGCTGGGTCCAAGCCGGAACGACAACCATCACTTCCTTTGCCGGAGACACTGCCACCTCTGGGTTTTCCGGGTTAGCGCCCTTAACTGAGGGTATCCGTAGGTGCTCCAGGAAAATACCAGGCGGAATTTGCTTCCTGCCGGATCTGAGCTTGGATAGCATATCTGCCGCTGTGTTATCGTCTCTTCTGACGTACTTGACTTCGTATCCGAGGAAGCACTTGGCGATCTCGTCAACTTCGTCTCTGTAGGCCGCCATGACGGAGTTTCTGGCGTTCCAGGTTCCGGCTACTTGTTGTGCCACCAGGTCGGAATCTCCACAGCATATAATGTGCTTGATCCCGATTTCCTTAGCGATGCGCAGACCGTGTAGTAGAGCCTCGTATTCCGCCATATTGTTTGTAGCTTCGAAGTGGATCTGCAGAACATACTGCAGTTCTTCTCCGGTAGGGGACTTCAGGGTGACTCCGGCTCCTGAGCCTTGATGCTGCTTGGATCCATCGAAGTGCATGACCCATGTTTCTGGTTCCGGCTCCAGACTTGCATCCGGAGCTTCTGTCCAATCTGCGACGAAATCTGCCAAGACTTGGGATTTAACCGCAGTCCTAGGCTTGTAAGCGATGTCGAAGGCGGATAATTCGATGCCCCATTTAGCCGTACGTCCTGTTGCGTCAGCGTTGTTGAGAATTGTTGACAGTGGAGCCTTGCTCACAAGCTCATCGGGTGCTCTTGGAAGTAATGTCTCAGCTTCCGGCTGCCTAGGAACACTCCATAAGCTAGCTTCTGAAAGTGAGGGTATCTTTGCTTTGACTCCGTCAGTACCTCGCTAATGTAATAGACAGGTCTTTGGACATCATATTCATGACCTTCTTCCTTTCGCTCCACCACGATGACGAGACTGATGACTTTGTTGGTAGCTGCCAGATAAAGGAGCATTGGCTCTGACTCTGCTGGGGCTGCCAAGATAGGTGGGGAGGTGAGTATTTCCTTCAACCCCCGAAGAGCTGCATCGGCTGCGTCGTCCCAGACGAATTTGTCTGTTTTCTTTAGCAGCTTGTACAAAGGTAGCGCCTTCTCGCCAAGATGGCTAACAAACCTACTGATTGCTGCGACGCAACCAGTTAGTCGTTGCACATCTTTAAGACAAGTTGGCCGTTTGATACACAGGATTGCCTTGATTTTTTCCGGGTTAACCTCAATGCCTCTGTGAGAGACTATGAAGCCAAGGAGTTTTCCGGCTGGCACGCCAAAGACGCATTTTAGCGGATTCAACATCATCTTGTACCTGCGGAGGTTGTCGAAGGTTTCTGTGAGGTCGCTGATCAAGTCGGATCCTTTCCGGGTCATGACCGCGATGTCGTCGACGTAAGCGTGCATGTTCCGGCCGATTTGGTCCTTCAGGTATCGCTGCATCGTACGTTGATAGGTGGCACCTGCGTTTTTCAAACCAAAAGGCATAGTAACATAGCAGTAAGTACCAAACGGGGTAATGAATGAAGTCGCCTTTTGGTCGGATTCCTTCATCCGGATCTGATGATACCCGGAATACGCATCAAGAAAACACAGAAGTTCCGCCCCCGCCGTCGAATCAATGACTTGGTCAATGCGCGGCAAGGGGAACGGATCCTTCGGGCAATGCTTGTTCAAGCCGGAGTAATCGATGCACATTCTTAGTATTTCAGTGTTCTTTTTGGGTACAAGGACGGGATTTGCGACCCAATCGGTGTGGATAACTTCTATTACAAAACCTGCCTCTAGTAACTTAGCTAGTTCCATTCCTATGGCGCGGCGCTTCTTATCTCCAAAGCGTCGCATAGCTTGCTTCACCGGTTTAGCCCCCGGATTTATGTTGAGGTAGTGCTCGGTGAGTTCCCTAGGTACTCCGGACATGTCAGAAGGTTGCCATGCGAAGATATCCCTGTTAGCGTGGAGGAACTCGACGAGCGCGTCTTCCTATTTGGGGTCCATGTTGGCTCCGACTGAAACCTGCTTGGAAGGGTCGCCTTTGATGAGGTCGTGCTTCTTGGTTTCTATCGCGGCCTTGAAGGAGGTTTTCTGTTCGGAGATCTGCTTCTTGGTGGTCTGCATCTCAGTCGGATCCACCGCGGCTCTGTAGCCTTGCAGCTCCTCTCCAGATATCACAGACTCTGCGAAGGCGGCTTCGCCTAACTCGCACTCATGAGCCTTTTTGTAGTCTCCGGATACGGTAATCATACCCTTGGGACCCGGAATCTTGAGCTTGTTGTAGATGTAGCACGCTCTCGCGTGGAACTTGTGGTAGGTGGGCCTGCCGAAGATGACGTGGTAGGAGCTCTTGAAGGGCACAACTTCAAACGTGATCTTTTCTTCGCGGAAATTATGAACATCGCCGAAAGCCATGGGAAGTGTGATGCTGCCGAGGGAATTCGCCTTCTTACCCGGAACTACGCCATGAAACTCAGTGTTGCTGTGTTTGAGCTGTTCCTTGGTGAGGTTCATCCGCTCTAGAGTCTCCAGGTACATGATGTTCAGGCTGGCTCCACCATCCATGAGGCACTTGGAGAAGTCATACCCGTCTATGCGGGGACTTACAACCAAGGCGTAGCATTCTCTTGGCACAATAGCAGGGTGATCCTCCCTGTCAAATGTGCATGGGATTTCCGACCACCTGACATATCATGCAAGACAGCCGGAACTGTGGCGTTCAGGATCCGGGTAGCTGACTTGGTAGCGCGGACTGTTGGGGTTCCGAGGAAAGTGTGGTAAGCCCCCACGCTCTTTTTCTCGAATGGGTTGGATTTACCTGCGGATCCTACCTTGGGATCCGGCGAGTTATCATCCTCATCCATCGCCTCGGAACTATCTTCCTCTTTGTCCTTGTTCTTGCCCTTGCCTCCCTTGCCGCGTGGGCGGTGCTTCCGGGCTCGCTTGTATCCTGCCTCCGGGTCGTTCTTTAGATCATTGACCCATTTGCAGTTGCGGTTGGTGTGAGTTGACTTCCCTGTAACCGGATCCAGGTGGGCCAGGCAGGGCATGTCTCTGTACTCCTCGTAGGTTTGCGGGGCGCGGGATCCGCCAGCTGTGACCTCAGTGGCATGCTGCTGACCCCTGCCGGCTCCACCTCCACGGCCGCGTCCTCTTCCGCCTCCTGAACCTCCGCGTTGAAACGCCATGGCGACCATCTCGGACCCGCCACTCTTCTGGTCATCAGGGTTCTTGCGCTTATGGCCGCTGGTGTTACCGTTGTCACGGTTCTTCTTTTGCTGGTGCAGGGGAATTGCCGTCGCTGCTAGATCTCCGCCTGCGTCGTCATCGGCGGCAGTGTGATCGCTGGCGATGGTGATCATGTCATCCAACGTCAGTTTGTTTGCATTGACCAAGCAAGTTAGCTTGTGTCGCAGCAATCCTCCTCGCTGCAAGCCCCCAATGAAGGCGTGCATTGCTGTGCGGTTGTCGACGTTCTCGCACTCATTTCTGCATGCCAACCATCGGGTGAGGAAATTCCTCGATGTTTCACCCTTCTTCTGGATACATGCCTGCAGGTCGCTTGTTGTGGCAGGTCTCTTGTAGGTGCCCCTGAAGTGTTTCTCGAAAGCGTTCTTCAGGTCAAACCAGCAAAAGATGGAATTTTTCTCGAGGTCGCTGAGCCAGATCCGGGCTGGACCTACAAGGTACAACTGAAGCATGCGGCAGGCGATGTTAGGGGTTCCTCCGGCGAAGGTTACCGCATTATAGTAATCCTCAATCCAGGTATCCGGCCTTTCCGTGCCATCATAATTCTTCAGATTTCCGGGTAGCTTGAGATTCATCCTTGGCTTTGGTTCCTCTCGAATCATCCTGCCAAAGCATTTTGGGCCAATGTAGTCAGATCTGTACTCATTGAGGCGTTCTCGGGCGTCGCGTGGGCCGCCGCCTGGGGTTTTTGAGCGGGAGCGGGATCTTCGGCCACCACCTCCGCCTCTGCCTCCGCCGCTGGGTGGCGGTGAAGGGGACCTGCGAGGGGGCCTGTAAGATTTTTTGCTTCCGCCTTCGGAATCCCGGCGGTCTTCGCGAGGCTCGCTCCAGCTTCGATGGCTACCTTCACCTTGGTGATAGTCTCCTCCGTCGTTCCGGCTCCTGCGAGGCTCTGGCTCACGTTCCGCGTTCCGGCTCCTCCTGGGCTCCAGTTCGCGATCATTGTTCCGGCTCCTTCTGGGCTCGGGCTCATGATCGTTGTTCTGGTTCCGTCGTGGTTCCGGTGTGCGCGCCCTGGTCCTTGGCGGCGGCACATTGTCGCGGATGTTAATTCCACCAGCCCCATGGGGCCTGGTGTTTCCGGCTGGACTGCGGCGGCGAGGTGGCGTGGGACGCGGGTACCCGTTAGGCGGAGGTGACGGATCCCGGTACTTGTTCCCACCAGTGTACATTGCATCCTTTCCCTTCTTTGGGTCTGACGGAGGCGTCTTCGACGGCACGGGGATTGGGTTCGGGTGCTCCCTTGCTTTTCTTCTGCGCTCCGTGGATCCGGTGCGCGATTCATCATCAGGGTGGCGATTGATACGGGCGTCCTTCTGCGCGGTGGATACACAGTGATCCGGATTGGATTCCAACCTGCGCGAAGTATCGGCCTTACTCTGCTGCTGCATTGCAGAAGCAACGAGCTTGCGGACGTAATCAATATCAATATCCTCGTCCTTTTTGTTCAGGATTTCCGCCGCTTTCTGCATGTTATCCTTTGGAGTTGCGAGCGGCTGCTGTTCGACAGGGGTTGCGAAGTTGATCCTGCGGGGAGGGATTGCTTCTCTGACGATTCTATCAGCCTCCGCCTGTGCGTAGGTCATTTTCACTTCCCACTCCTTTCTCATACTCTTGACTTGCTCGAGCGTTGCGGTGATTTCGCGATCCTGTCTTTCGAAGCGATCCATGATATGCGCGGCTTCTTCCCTCTCATCCAATATAGCAGCTGCGGTATTGGCGAACTTCTTGGCTGTAGCCAGCATTTCCTTTCTGGTGGCCTCTAAAGCCTCCGGATCTGCGGCGTCGCCAGGGGTTATTGGCTTGTTGAGGACGTCCGACTTTGCGACCAAATCCATGCGTGCTTGTGCAACTATTTCCTCCGGGGACAGGACATCCTCCAACGGACGTTCCCGATCTAACGGAGATCCGGCATTAGATGGTCCTGGGTCGGAGGTGGTGTTTTCATCTTCGGGTTCCTGCTGTTCCAGCCGTGCTACGGTTGCGAGAACCTGCATAGGCTGGGCGGAATCGACCTCAGGTTGCTCACCGTATCCGTATTCTCTTACCTTCCGATCGAACTCTTCGGTGTCCATGGAATCCCCGGACATTGGGCTTAGGTTGCCGAGGATTGATTCCTCAGGGTTTCCGGCACCCTCTGGACCCGGAGCGTCGCTTTCTCCGACAGCCTCCTGCTGATCCGGAGCGACAGCGTTTTCCGGCGCCTCATCGTGCACGGGGCCAGCTCCGATCTCTTGAGGGGCGGCTCCGGCGGTATGGGCTATGAAGTGCACGAAGTGACACCTTTGCTTCTCTAACACCTGGGAGACCCAGGCGGATCTGCATTGGTCTTCCACCGTTATTTCCTGCTCAGGGGCGGATTGGGTGGGTTTTGATTTTTTTAGATCTAAGGCGGAATCCTTCTTAGGAAGTTCCTGCGACTCAGATCGGAACTTCGCGACTGCGTCCTGCTCAGCGGCGGTCGCGTCAGCGTTACTTACCAGTGGGTTTCCGTCGGAATCGACGGTTTCCCCGATGAAGATGTGTATGCCGCCAACTGGGACGATGGAGAGCTTGACGGGGTCGGTTTTAGCCGGAATCCAGCACTCATCCGGAGGGACGATCGGCAGATTTCCGGCGTAAAGGACACGCCCCACAGCGATGGTGTCGTCGAAGCTTCCCATGGCGGAACCCTCCCGGTTCCGGCCTCCAGATGCCGCAGGCCCCACGGTGGGCGCCAACTGTCGTTGCCTATTCGACGGTACCTCGGAGGAGGGATCCTCACGAGGGGGAGAAGAAGTAGGGGCCATAGGGCGGAGTGCACACGGGACGGTGGTACGCGAGTTACCCAGCTTCGGAACACCTGCACGATGACAGGGCCTACTGCTGCTTGTCTGGAATTATCTGGGCGCTTTCGCGTTGTTACAATGAGTTGTGGTTGTCCCTCTAGGGCTCCCAGGATCCGGCTTATAAAGGCGCACAGATCTAGGGTTTACATGGAGAGTCCTAGCCGGAATACAAGTTGCCTAACTACGGTACAATGTCTTGCCGTGTACGTCAAGGATCCGCCTTCCTTCTAGGCCGTGCGAGATCCGTATACTTCATGGGCCTCCACGGATCCGGCCTCCTTCGTAGGTCGGTTGAGATCCGGCTTCCTGTTCCTGGGCTGGACTTCATCCTTCATGATCTACAGCAACTGGGCCGCCCGATGGGCCACATGCCTCACCACCAACTATGGGCCACCCAGGCTTGCCGGATCTAGGCCATGCCGTTGATATACCCATAAAGTATACCCACAACACCTGAGCTCGAATTCCCTCGACTGGATTGTGTTTCCTCGCTGGAGTTGTCTTCGGTGGAGGCCTATAAAAGAAGAGTTAGTAAGCACAAGCATGTTTGCAGAAGCCCATAAGGATAGATGAAATCAGTCAAAGCATGGATCAACGTACGTGCAAGCTCTCTTGACCTGGAGAAGGGCTCCGGCGCTTCAAAGTTTTCCTGGCGGCTACCTTCCTCACCGTCGTTCTTGCCTTAGTTGGGGCTCGGGGGGCAGCTGGCCCGGAAGATACTTTGCTCTTGGAAGCCGATTTTGGTGAAATCGGCTGGCTCTGCATCACGACCTTTTTCAAGGGTGGCGAGCTTTTGCAGAAGAGGACCACAGGAGCCGGTGGGAAGAATTCAAAGGGGGAGCCATCATCATGTGTAGTTTCTAGACCGTCTTATTGCTGCAAGGAGACAGAGCAAGGTTATAGAAATCATTGTAAGCCACCTCAAGAAAATTTGCGAGTGGTAGTACCTGTTCTGCGGGGATATCATATTCAGCATCGAGTTGTTTCAGCAACGGTCCCAGAGCTCTCCTGAAGGCATGAGTTTTCCACATTGACCACCAGGTCTCAAAACCATCGGTTGACGAGGTGAAGGAGAGGTTGTTAGGGACTGGAATGGTTAGAGCATCAAAGAAACAGTAACACCTCTGACCGGTGAGGAGATCGGGCAAGTCAGCTCTGCTCTCTGTTAAGTGGTGAAGGAAGAAATGGGGAGACACCTGCCCAAGACCAAACTGTCGGGCTGCTACGACCGGCTGATAGGACTCATAACCAGGTTTGATTATTTTGTTTGATGTGCTCATGCCAACTGGAAGGAAGCAGGGACGGATCATGGTGGAATACAAGTGCCGGGTGCTGGGGTCATCGGCAAAGCTGTCTAGCCTGAAGGAGACTAGATTTTCAAAATTTTCAGCTTTCGTGTAAGGAAAGAAGAGAGGATTGTCTAGGCCTTGGAAGAAAATGCTGAACCACTTTGATGCTTCCTTGGGGATCAGTTTACTACCTGGAAGGCTATACAAGGCTTGGCCGTAGCTAGTGCATCGGATCTGCTTCCCGTTAGCGTCTGGAAAGGTGCAAGTGGCCAAAGATGGGAAGTTTGGGATATGGTTCTGGAAATACAGCTGGGCCCATAGCTGAATAAACCACCAGGGACCTCCTGTTTTGACTGTTTGTTGGGAGAATAATTTGACAGACATTAGTTGGAGATATCGATAGACCTCTCCAAGGAACAGTTTGCCGAGGCCAAGTTGGGTGCCTCTGGCAAGTTCATAGGCCAAGGAAAGATAATTCTTGGTCGGAGCAAGTGAAGGGCCACAAAATATGAAGTGTTCCAACCAGAAATTTAGGAAGGCCGTGTGTTCTTTCTCTGTTACAGGGCCTTTATTTTTCATGTGGCGTCGAAGGTAAGCACCCCAGTTTGTGCACTCTGTTTTGGAAGAGAGCTTGAAAGGGACCCTTGGCAGCATAAAAGCAGAGGGGCTGGGGGATGTAATGTCTAGGCCAGTGATCATTACCACATCTAGCAGAGTTGGTGTCATGGGGCCGTGGCCAAACATGAAGCAGTTCAGAGCATCAGACCAGAAGTAGCCGATGGTTTTTAGAAGGTTTTCATGCTTCTCAAGGGGAGACAATGATAAGGACAGAGCATCGGCTATTCCTGTGATTTCCCATTTGGATTGGTAAGTTTTGGATACTCTACTGTACCAGGAAACCCAATCTTCAGGAGGGTTAGGCCAGGCTCTTAAGCAGTCGGCCCAAGAAGTTAGATCTAAATTCTGGCTCACAAAGGGAATCCTATTGGCCTCGCAAGAAATCAGATGGGCAGGACTCTCGGCAGTACGGGGGCCAAGACAAAGAGAGTTTGGAAGAGAAGGATACGGCAACAGAATGTCTGATACCTAAAATTAATGGTGGAATAAAGCATTAATTCAGATGTTTGCTATTAGTTCTAACACTATGCTCGGATGGCGAGGGGCAGTTAAGGATTACCTTCAGGCCAGAGACCGTTGCGTTGGCATTGGACGATTCCGCCATCTGATTCGCCGACGGAGATGAATTTGCGTGGCTGGGGATCTGGGATTCGCGTTGCCGCGAGTTGAATCTGTTCGATGGGCAATTGGAGATCTGAGACGAGGGTCACAAGTTACCGTTTGAAATTTAGGGAATGACCACTTGGACCGGTCTAAATGGGTAACTAAGTCTGGCCTTACTGGCGTTTTATGGTAAAAGACCGATGTGTTGCTATCGGCTCTTTGTGCGTTGACCTACTTTGACAATCGAAAAAATCAAACCGAAGCATTCTTCATTGATTAAAAGAGGGTTTTTTACAATAAGAGCCGATTGCTCACAAAAGGGAGATTTGCTGCCTAATGTACTACTACTAGCCCTATTCTAGTAGTCCCTAATCTAGGGGCCAGCGCCGTCGCTGCCGTCACTGCCCTCGTCGTCGCCGTCCTCGCCGCTATCGGCGATGCTGCCGGCGATGTCTTCGTCGCTGCTACTGGAGCCGTCGGTAGGGGCTTCTTCTTCGTCGTCGTCGTCGTCGTCCTCCGACCCTGCGCGGAAGCGCTTCGCCGGCGGATAGTCATCGGAGGAGGTGTCATCCTCTGCTTCATCCTCCCCGTCGGAGGAGAGGTCCTCGCCCCAGGAGAAGGCGTCGTCGTCGCTCTCTTCCTCCAGCTCCCCGTCCACGAGGAACTGGAGGTTATCCTCCCCGTCGGTCAAGGATTCATCATCCTCTAACTCGACGGCGAAGTCCCAATCCACCTCGTCCCACCATAGTGGGGCGCGGGCCTCGTACGCCGCTGTCGGGTCGTACTCCGGTGTCGGCTCGCGGGAGGAGGAGGATTGGAAGGAGAGACCCGAAGAGGCAGAGGAGGAGTCCATGGTTGCAGAGGAGGGTTTTTCGATTGCTAATGCGGAACAGGAGAATGAAGAGGCAAACTGCTCGGATGAGGTTAAATGAAGGGGATACAGTGGGAGATGATTCAATGCTGTGGCGGTTTTCGAGGATGCGGTGCCAAAACTGTCAAATCGTGCAGTGCGGAGAAGTTGAGAAGGCAAGGCATCATGATGGAAGGGTACTGTAGCGGTTCTGCTCTGCAACGCGTAACCCGATGAAGGAAAACAGAGTGGTTTTGGAATTATTATTGCCAAAACCAGGGGGCATGTGTTATCGCCGGATTTTAGCCAAGCAGAGATGGACCGTGATTGAGATGGGCTTAGAGGATATGTACATAAAGTGTTTCTGAATCGGCCTCGTGCGAGAGTTTGGGCTAGATTGCCCGTGTATCTGTACATTATGGTAGATCACGTTTCAGTTTAGAATTAAGAGATAGAGTTGGTTCGTACACAATTAGGTTTATTCCAAAGATAGAAAGTCTACGGACTATAAATATGTACCTAGGGTTATTGAGAAAGGAGGACGATCACGTTCACAACAAACACAATCTAGGCGCATCGCCACCCCTTGTTTCGAGGGTTTCTTCCGGGTAAGCGTCATGCTGCCTAGATCGCATCTCGCGATCTAGGCAGTATCAGTTTATTCGTTGTTTTGTGTTGCTCGTACTGAAGCCTTGTTGATAGCGAGTAATAACACTGTTATTATAGATGTTTTGGGGCTAACATCGATACTTTTCTGATGTGTTTGCTTAGTTATGTTACTCCTAAATATCTAGCTGCCTTTGCACCTATCTTAGGTGTAAGGGTAGCATCTTGCTTGGTCTTTATTTAGTAGATCTGATCTGTTATAGTTGTTCCTTGATTCTCCAAGGATTAGTTTGATATCCGCATGGTTAGGCCTTGCAAACGGGTTGAACGATCCAGTAGTGCGTAAGGTGTGGTTTGCCAATCTAAGAGGGGTTGTTCCGGGAATCGACTCTGTGTTGGTTTTTAGGCCTCTTCTAGAACTAGTTTTCCATTATCTTTCGTATCTGCCAGGATCAACTACGTGTAGGATGTTCCAGTTATGCGGTGAAAGCCCTAAACTGTCGTAGATCGATTTAACTTGGTATTGATAAAGCGGGATCCCCATGTTATCGTAGATCCAATATGAACCATGGGTCAATCGGCTCCTTGAGCCGATTCACAGGGTAACCTGAGAGCCGATCGAGGCTCGGATTTAATGTTTACGTGTCTGCCATGCAGGAAACCAATTGAGACAATCCATCACCTTCCTGACCAGGTATAGGTCAGGTGGCATGCCCTCGCAATAGCCAGAACGTGTGCCGGAGTTTTGCGGGCCGTCGCCCGATGGACCAGGGCCCACCAGCAGTTCTGGGAGCCTCCCGGCTCTTCGTGTTGCTCGTCGCTGCTCGCCGGTGGGTTTTGGCAGGCAACATAGCATCAATCTTATCACTCAAGGAGGAGGTTTCTTCAACAGAATTTACCTTCTTACCTTCTGGAGTCCTTTCCGTGTGCCATTCAGAGTAATTTATCATCATATCAGCAAGAAGCTTTGTTGCGGCGCCTAAGGTGATGGACATAAAAGTACCTCCAGCAGCTGAATCCAATAGGTTCCGCGAAGAAAAATTCAGTCCTGCATAAAAGGTTTGGATGATCATCCAAGTAGTTAGTCCATGGGTTGGGCAATTCTTTACCAAAGATTTCATTCTTTCCCATGCTTGGGCAACATGTTCATTATCCAATTGCTTAAAATTCATTATGCTACTTCTCAAAGATATAATTTTAGCAGGAGGATAATATCTACCAATGAAAGCATCTTTACATTTAGTCCATGAATCAATACTATTCTTAGGCAAAGATAGCAACCAATCTTTAGCTCTTCCTCTTAAGGAGAAAGGAAACAATTTCAGTTTTATAATGTCTCCATCTATATCCTTATACTTTTTCATTTCACAAAGTTCAACAAAATTATTAAGATGGGCAGCAGCATCATCAGAACTAACACCAGAAAATTGCTCTCTCATAACAAGATTTACTAAAGCAGGTTTAATTTCATAAAATTCTGATGTAGTAGCAGGTGGAGCAATAGGAGTGCATATGAAATCATTATTATTAGTGCTAGTGAAGTCACACAACTTGGTGTTTTCAGGAGTATTCATTTTAACAGTAATAAAAATAAACTAAGCAGAACAGAATTAAATAAAGTAAAGCTAGTAACTAATTTTTTTGTGTTTTTGATATAGGAAGCAAACAAGACAGATGAAATAAAGCAAGCAACTAATTTTTTTGTGTTTTTGATATAAAGAAGCAAACAAAACAGAAAGTAAAATAAAGTAAAGCAAGACAATAACAAAGTAAAGAGATTGGATGTGAGAGACTCCCCTTGCAGCGTGTCTTGATCTCCCCGGCAACGGCGCCAGAAAAAGAGCTTGATAACGCGTGAAGCACACGTCCGTTGGGAACCCCAAGAGGAAGGTGTGATGCGTACAGCAGCAAGTTTTACCTCAGTAAGAAACCAAGGTTATCGAACCAGTAGGAGTCAAGGGCCACGTGAAGGTTGTTGGCGGAGGAGTGTAGTGCGGCGCAACACCAGGGATTCCGGCGCCAACGTGGAACCTGCACAACACAATCAAAATACTTTGCCCCAACTTAACAGTGAGGTTGTCAATCTCACCGGCTTGCTGTAAACAAAGGATTAAACGTATGGTGTGGAGAATGATGTTTGCTTGCAAAGAACAGTAGAGAACAGAGTTTGCAGTAGATTGTATTTCAGATGTAAAAGAATGGACCGGGGTCCATAGTTCACTAGTGGTGTCTCTCCCATAAGATAAATAGCATGTTGGGTGAACAAATTATAGTTGGGCAATTGACAAATAGAGATGCATACATATCATGATGATTACTATGAGATTTAATCAGGGCATTACGACAAAGTACATAGACCGCTATCCAGCATGCATCTATGCCTAAAAAGTCCACCTTCGGGTTAGCATCCGCACCCCTTCCAGTATTAAGTTGCAAACAACGGACAATTGCATTAAGTATGGTGCGTAATGTAATCAACACAAATATCCTTAGATAAAGCATTGATGTTTTATCCCTAGTGGCAACAACACATCCACAACCTTAGAACTTTCTGTCACTGTCGCAGATTCAATGGAGGCATGAACCCACTATCGAGCATAAATACTCCCTCTTGGAGTCACAAGTATCAACTTGGCCAGAGCATCTACTAGCAACGGAGAGCATGCAAGAACATAAACAACACATATATGATAGATTGATAATCAACTTGACATAGTATTCAATATTCATCGTATCCCAACAAACACAACATGTAGCATTACAAATAGATGATCTTGATCATGATAGGCAGCTCACAAGATCTAAACATGATAGCACAAGAGGAGAACACAACCATCTAGCTACTGCTATGGACCCATAGTCCAAGGATGAACTACTCACACATCAATCCGGAGGCGGGCATGGTGATGTAGAGCCCCCCGGTGATGATTCCCCTCTCCGGTAGGGTGCCGGAGGCGATCTCCTGAATCCCCGAGATGGGATTGGCGGCGGCGGCGTCTCTGGAACTTTTTCCGTATCGTGGCTCTCGGTAATAGGGTTTTCGCGACGGAGAGTTTAAGTAGGCGGAAGGGCAGAGTCGGGGGGCGCTCGAGGGGCCCACACCATAGGCCGGCGCGGGCCCCTCCTTGGCTACGCCGCCCTATGGTGTGGCCACCTCGTGGCCCCACTTCGTATCCCCTTCGGTCTTCTGGAAGCTCCGTGGAAAAATAAGACCCTAGGCGTTAATTTCGTCCAATTCCGAGAATATTTCCTTTGTACGATTTCTGAAACCAAAAACAGCAGAAAACAACAACTGGCTCTTCGGCATCTCGTTAATAGGTTAGTGCCGGAAAATGCATAATAATGATGTAAAGTGTGTATAAAACATGTGAGTATTGTCATAAAACTAGCATGGAACATAAGAAATTATGGATACGTTTGTGACATATCAAGCATCTAAGCCGGATCCACCGCGGCTTTGTAGCCTTGCAGCTCCTCTCCAGCGATAACTAACTATTCGAAGGCGGCTTAGCCCTCCTCGCAGTCTTGAGCCTTTTTGAAGTCTCCGGATACGGTGATCATACCGTTAGGACCCAGAATCTTGAGCTCGTTGTAGTTGTAGCACGGCCTTGCATGGAACTTGTGGTATGTTGGCCTGCCGAAGATCACGTGGTAGGAACTTTTGAAGGGCACAACCTCAAATGTGATCATCTCCTCACGATAATTGTTAACATCACTGAAGGCCACAGGAAGTTTGATGATGCCCAAGGAGTTTGCCTTTTTACCCGGAACCACACCATGGAATTCTGTGGTATTGTGCTTAAGTTGCTCCTTGGTAAGGTTCATCTTCTCCAGAGTTTCCAGGTACATGATGTTCAAGCTGGTTCCACCGTCCATGAGTCACTTGGAGAAGTCATACCTGTCAATACAAGGACTAACAACCAAAGCGTACCACTCTTTAGGTATGACAGCCGGATGATCGGATTTGCCGAACGTGCATGGTTTCTCCGACCACTTGACGTACTGAGGTACGGCCAGAACCGTGGCATTCAAAGTTCTGTGGGCAGATTTCTTTGCTCGCACAGTGGGACTTCCGAGGAAGGTATGATACGATCCTACACTTTTCTTTCTGAAAGTATTGGAGGTGTTGGCTGCGGCACCCTCTCTGGGTTCCGACGAAGCTCTATCCTCATCCATTGCCTCGGAGCTTTCCTTGTCCTTCTCTTTTCTCTTGCCTTTGCCTCCTTTACCATGTGGACAATGTTTCCTTGCATGCTTGTATCCTGCTTCTGGATCCATCTTGAGATCGTTGACTCATTTGCAATTATGGTTGGTATGTGAGGATTTTCCTGTTGCCGGATTAATATGAGCCAAGCACGACATTTCTCTGTATTCCTCGTATGTTTGGGGACCGCGGGTTCCGGTAGACGTGACCTCGTCAGCGCGCTGCTGGCTCCTGCCGGCTCCGCCACCACAGCCCTCTTCCTCCGCCTTGACCTTTCTCGAACGTCATGGCGACCATGGCGGATCCGCTGCTCCTCTGGTCATCAGGGGGATTCTTCCGCTTAATGTTTCCGTTGTTTTTCTTCTGCTGGAGTAAGGGTAAGGTTGTGGCTGGAAGTTCTCCGTCTGCATCATCATCCGCAGCGGTGTGGATGTTGGCGATGGAGATAATCTTGTTAAGATCTAGCTTCCGGTTGTTGTATTCCCACATCAACTTGGGCCAGAGTAAACCTCCCCTATGCGATCCTCCTATAAAGGCCAACATAGTTGTTGGTTCGTCAATGTTCTCACAGGCATTTCTTGTCTCTAACCATCGAGCAAGATATTCTCGGGAGGTTTCCGTTTTCTTCTGTATACACGCTTGAAAATCATTGGCCGTACATGGTCTCTTGTAGGTGCCCTTGAAGTGTGAATCAAAGGCTATCTTCAGGTCGAAACAGCAAAAGATGGAGTTTTCCGGGAGGTCACTGAGCCAAACCCAGAACGGACCAACAAGGTACAATTGAAGCATGCGGCAAGCCATGTTTGGGGTCCCTTCGGCAAAGTCAAGATCATTTAAGTAGTCGTCAATCCAGGTGCCGGATCTCTCTTTGCCATCATAATGCTTCAAGTTTCTTCCTCGTGGATCCTCTTTCCGAAGCATTTTGGGCCAATTTAGCCAACTTTGTACTTGTTCAGGCGCTCCCAGGCGTCTCGTGAGTTCCGCCTACCCTCAGGGGATCTTGAGTAGGAATATGATCTTCTTCCTCCGCCCGCCTCCTTTTCTAGGTGGTGGTGACGGAGAACCGTGCGGGGCCTATAGTGCCTCTTTCTTCCGCCATCAGATTCTTCGCGCCCTTCCTGACGGTGCTAGCTCCGGCTGCGGTGGCTTCCTCCGCCATCTTGGTGGCTGCCTCCTTCGTGCCGGTGTTGCCTATCCTCAGCTGCGCGGTCATCATTCCGGCTCCTCCTACGCTTGATGTTTTCGCGGATATTTATTCCGCCAGGCCCATGTGTCTGAGATTTCCAGCGGGACTACGTTGGAGAGGGCGCGGTGGCTCATGGCGATGCTTTGGCGGTGAGGCGTTCTGGTGCCTATCCTTGCCAGAGAACATTGGATCATTTCCCTTAGCTTTGTCCTTCGGGGTATCCGAGGATATGGGGATTGGGTTTGGGTGTTCCATGGTCTTTCTCCGACACTCTGATGATCGAATGCGTGATTCATCATCGCGGTGCTCCCTCGGTTTTCCGGCAGGCCGGTTCTGCGTTGTGGACACACATGCCTATGATCGTCCTGAGGTAGTCAAGATCGATCTGGTCATTGTCTTCGGCCAGGAGCTCTTCCTTTTTTTTTCATGTTATCCTTTGGAGTTGCCAGAGGTTTGTGACGAGCTGCGCTATCAAAGTTGATGTTGGGAGAGGGAATAGTATCTCTCTGCATCATTTCCTCGTGGGTTTCCTTGACGGCGGTGGCCCATTGCTCCGCAAGCTCTCTTGCTTTCTCATATTGTTATTCCGCCAGTCACTCATGCTTCTGGGCTACCCCATACTTGTTGGCGATTTTTGCCTTGTCCTTTAGGATAGTTGATGTTGTTGTGAAGTGTATATGTGGATTCCCTAGCCCTTTCCATCAGTTCGGACTTTTGGTTCAAGTGGCTGTGCATGAAGCTTAACATGGTATCAGAGCCCCAGGTCTCGAGTTCAAATCCTGGTTTTCGCAATTAAGCCTAAAAATTGCTGTTGCCCCCCTCTTTAGCCACCGCTATTTCGGTGTGCTCTTCTTCTTTCACGTGTTGACTTTCTCTTCCCCCGTCACACGCGAGTGGGGGTGTTGTGAAGTGTATATGTGGATTGCCTAGCCCTTTCCATCAGTTCGGACTTTTGGTTCAAGTGGCTAGTGCATGAAGCTTAACAGATGTGAGCTTAACCAAGTTCCGAGCTTCCGCCAGAAGTTCCTTGTGTCTGGCTTCAAAGGCCTCCGGATCTGCCTCCACCTCTAGGGTGATCAGATTGGTCAGGATTTCCTTCACTACAAACAACTGGGGCTTCAATGACGGTATGGGGCTGACGTTTGAGAAATCCGTCAGCGAATGTTTTTTTCTGTGACGGTGGCATGTTTTTGCATCTCAGTTGGCGTTTTGGGCCGCTCGGCCTAAAAAATAGTGACGGGCGAGCTCTAAACGTCAACGATTGTGCAGAAATGAGCGTCGCGGGAGGTGGGCGGTCCGAACCGCGGAGTCAGCAAGGGGTCGTCACAAGAACTGGGCTTCGGGCCGGTGGACACACCTTACCCACACTCTGCACGCTTCTGTTCACGTACTTTTCTGTCTGCTCGCACAACAATCCAAGGCATGTAAGACTGGGACTCCTATTTGTAAGGGGGAAAACCACTGCCTGCACACATGTAACTGACCTGCAGCACTCGGGCCCGCATGTCAGGTACCGACACGACCCTCCTGCGTGGGGCCGCCCGTTTCCACAGCCTCCAGGCATGCGAAGTGGACCTGACCTGTCAGTAGGACCAACATGGGCTCCACATGTCAGTTGCCATGCCAAAAAAATTGCGCACGTGCGATCAGAAGTGTCTGCCTGTCGTAAATTCTAGACGCAAGGCCCCGCAGGTCAGAGCCTGGTGGGACCCTCGTGTGAGTGTTTTGGTGGGTCCGACATGCTAGAGATCTATGGGGTCCGCATATCAGAGCCTGGTGGGTCCTAGCATGCCAGAGCTTGGTGGTCCCAGCCTGTTAGATTATGGACCCAATATGTCAGAACTTGTGGGGCCCGCATGCCAGAGCTTGGTGAGTCCCAGGTCCCATTCCCGTCGGGCCCACATGTAGTCATGGGACCTACTGGATTCACTAGGTGTCCCACTTGTCAGCTACGCGTCGAGGTGTCGTTGGGCCAGATTGGCTGACTAAAGGCCCAAGGCCAATTTATTCAGGTCGAAACAAGACATGCAGAGAAAATTACTGGACCCAAGGCTAATTTATTCAGGTTGAAACAAGACACGCAGAGGAAATTACTGGGCCTAAATTATTTGGCCCAATTCCAATTTATTTAGGTTGAAACAAGACACACAAAAGAACCCATAATATATTCGAAGCCGAATAATGGGCCAAGGCGTAGTCCTGGAAAGTTATATCCCGACCCAGATCTATTCAGGTAGATTCAGGTTCTTGTAAGAATGACTCAGCAGGCTTTGGTCTTGTCTAAAAATAAAACAGTGTTCGCGCCCTGCAAACTGTATTCGGCGGGAGGGCTTTCTCCCAAATTTTTGAATTACCAAATTCAGGCGGGCCAGGGCCGAGATTGCACGACCTGTAACGCCGCCCACAACTAGCTAGCTAGCACGGCGACGCAAGGTAGATCCATTGCCACCTGTGCCCCGTACAATTCGCCGTACTCCACGACGTCTGCGGGCCTCCCCTCCGTCCCGTATATTGCCGCCACCGGCACCCGAGCGGATTCATCACCATCGTCCACCATTGCTTGCACCTCACCACATTCTCTAGCATCCAGCCTGCTCCGAATAACCACTTCTTTAGGCCGACAGGTTGCAGCCACGGTAAGGCTCTGGCCTCTTTTTCTTTTTTGGTTGTGTGCATCCATACTGCCATTAGGATGTTGCGTTATTGGAGAGGCTGGGTATAATTGGTATCTTCTGATTTTAATATATTCCCTTTATCGAAAAAAATCTATAAAAGTATCATCCATAGATTACTACATCCGTCCTAAAATAATTGTTTCTGAGTAATGTGCAATTTTAGAACGCTCTGGAAGTATTTTTTGGACAATTTTCCGAAATTTAAAGCCTCTGAATATTGTGCAGATCAGTGTCACTTGATGGATAGAACAAGGGTGAGGCATGGTTCGTGTTTTTCGAAAGAATACGTGGAATGTCTGATTGGATTTATGAACTTTGTTCGAGATAGATTCTGTGAGAATGGTATAATACTGCCTAGGGGGTGGAGCCTACTGGAGGCGATTCCAGCAACGATTCCCCCTCCAAACTCTCCTTCCGGCGGTAGCCTTCTAGCTCTTTGTTTCGTGTTTTTGATCTCCGCCCTCCATATGTTCTGGGATCGCATCGGGGACCCTTTTTATAGAAGGTTTTAGATCAAGATGAAGAGATTGACAGTGGAATTGATGGCTGAAGATGCTCGAGGAGGGAAAGAGTATGGGTGGCGCAGAACCCCTCCCCGGCCATGCCACCTGCTCTTTTTTGGGCCTTCGGGCCCCGCTCGTGAGGTTCCAGTGCTCCAGGTCACCGTCTTCGTGAAATAATACTCCTCGAAAAATCTCAAGTCAATTTGACTTTTTTTAGATCCTGGAAATTAAAAATACACAAAACAAGGAACTTCCATTCTACAGAGTTATAACCAAAATAAGGGGAATCATTGGTAAATCCCCCAAATAAATATAAAACATGGATATAACATTATATAAGATGCAAATATGTGAGAATATGTATCATTAAACTACAATGTTCATGTATGCATTTTACATGCATCACAAGGTCATCATAAGTAGGAGGGAGGTTATCACTATTCGATGATGCTAGAGATGATGATGTAGATTCAGAAACTCGTGACGAGGAATCTAAAACCATGTTAGGGAGTTGCTCTTCTTCAGTCTCATGAGAATCACGATCAACGACATGTATGACATTCTCCTCCCCTACAAATGTTGTTGTCCTTCTCGAAATTCCTTTCCTCCACGTCATCTTGGTCATCTGCTTGAAGTATTCTAGTCACCATCCTTTCTTCACCATATTGTTCTTCATCCCCTAAACTGTTACGAAAACCAGAGTGACTAGTAACAAGTAACCTAAGAAAAACATTATGGAGATTCGCCACCATAATATGATTCATGTATTTCTCAAAATGTTACATCCATGCTTCCAAAGAATTTCCTTTTAGACGGGCACCAACACTTGTACCTCTTTTGCTTCCCTGAGTACCCCACAAACACACATTTTAAAGCCCATGATTCAAACTTCCCATAGAACGTCGATGATCTTACACAAAGCACACACACGCTTACCTACAGAGGGACAACATTATGTGGTTCTACATGCTAAACACTTCATTGGGGTTTGATAACCAATCACCATCACCAAAATTTGGTTCCGTACGTGCATGTTTTTTCACGGCAAAGATGAATGCTACGTGTACGTACACACTATTTGCATGGTATTCATGTCAAGAAGAAACGTGGAGTACTGGTGCGCATGCGGTGGTACTTATTGATCCGTACATGATGCTAGTAGCGAAACGTAGAGGAACATGATGAGTCGAAGCCAGCACAAGACAGGAAGAATGTGCCGAGCCCACTATAGAATTGCTTAATTCAAACCAGAAACATGCATCGTATGTAGGTACCGAGCGATCTCGTATGAGAAGCGTCGAACCAACACAGCGAACGAAGGAAAACGTTGATGGGCCGAGCCCACAGTCGAACCCCCTTTAGCGAAACGAGCATCCCGCGCGCTAGGCGAGCAATTTCCCCATTGGCGAAGGACCGGACGGGAGAGTCCTTTCCTCGTGTGGGCCTTTTTCTGCTGTATTTAGCATGGGCCTTTTCTCCTTTTGTTAGCAACGACACAACGATTAAGGTCTCTCTAGGTTCACCTCGTACCTGGATGAGGGGAGCTCCTCGACACCGACCTGGTCGGCGCTTGCAGGATGCCGCACACCCCCGCGGGTCCTGGGTAGTTAGCTGGGCCGCGGCCCAACATCAGGTAATGCGTTTTTTTCTTTTTTGTTTCTTCTTTTTTCTGTTGTTTCTTTTCTTTTAAAAAAATATGTTTTTCTTTTCTATTTATATTTATGTTTTAAATCTAAACATTTATCGAAATTAAAAAAATTCAAATTAAAAATAAATCACTTTATAAAAAATCTGAACATTTTTCAGATTTGAATATTTTAAATTTGAACAAAAAATGTATTTTTTTCCATGAACAATTTCCGAATTTGAACATTTCTGAATTTGAACAAATTTTATATTTGAACAATTTTCGAATCTGAACGATTTTCATATTAGAAAATTTTAGAATTTGAACAAATTTCATATTTGAACGGTTTTTAAATTTGAACGGTTTTTAAATTTGAACGGTTTTCAAATTTGAACATTTTTGAATTTAAACATTTTCTCAATTTAAATAATTTTTAAAAATTAAAATTTTCGAATCTGAAAAAATATAAACAAAACCGAAAACAGAATAAAAAAACAGAATAAAAACCAGAAAAGAAAAAAGAAAATGGATAAATAGACACAAATGGGCCTGGCCCATACCCGACCAGGGGGTGGTCGGTGGCCGGTAGCCACCGACCTGGTCGGTGTATAGGTTTCGCTCTGGATGAGGGCCACTTCATTGACCATTTGTCCATGCTGAATTTTTTAGCCATGATCGCCATGTGTGGCTCTAAAAAAGCTAAGAATGAAGCATACGTTCACCATATTTTCCAACGTAAAAGGTAACAGGTTGCCATATTTTTCTTTTATTACGCTCTGATTTCTTTGAGGCAGAACTCCCAAATTCCGCATTGCATGGATTAGAGAGAGCTAGAGCGATAAAAAAATCAAACAGTAGACGATGCGATGTCCATTCGTGGTAGCGGAAGATGGCAGTTCGACAACAATGATAAGGCGGGTTGTGAACCCAAAAGTTTATTTGCGGATCTAACTACAACCTACGTTCTTTGAAAAAAAAAAGGTTAAAGACGAGTCATGACCGGCCCTAATGCAGCCACGACGCAAGCAAGGAGGTTAAGTCATCGAGCAGGGACCACACCAGGCCAGCTAGCCAATGTGATGGCTAGATTTGCATACAACTTTGATAGTAATATTGCTATTTATACATTTTATGTGTTTACTGGTAATACTTTTATATACGAACATATTGATTATTATTTTCTTGTTTGCAATAAGGGGGCCTAAAGTTCTAATTTTGCCCCGGGCCCTAAAAATCTCAGGACCGGCCCTGTGTGTTGATTACATATGAGATTCTATAGGGACACATTATATTTTACTTTGCACTTCTCAAAAGATATGTAGTGATGTGGTAGTGGTATACAACAAAAGTAGTGTTGGTGGAAATAGCAAACTCACCTGTAGTATAATGAGTTTTCTGGAGTATAGAACCTTGGAATGATTGTTCCATATAGCTCTGTTTTACTTCATAGTCCTACTAGTAGGAAAAGCCTCATTAGTGGCGCACGAAAAAGTGATTCTGTGGCGCACGGGTGGTGCGCCACAGAAATAAGGTTTCTGTAGCGCAGGGCTCCGTGCGCCACGGAATTAAGGTTTCTGTGGCGCACATGGTTCCCCATGCGCCACAGAAACGGGTGCGCCACTGAATTACATTTTGGTACGCCACAGAACATTGTACAGGTATACTCGATTTTATACTGCCTGGTGTATTATACAGGTTTTATACATAGTATACAGGTTATATACAGATATAATATAGACAGATATAATATGGACACATATAACATAGCAACATTATACATCATCATCACATTATACAACAATATAGACAAATGTTTTGCATACAACTCTTAATTCATACAAATTTCACAATTTCGAGATACAAAGTAGTCTTTATCCGGTTCCTCCTTTGCTCCCTTGATACGTCCAAAACGTATCTACTTTCCCGAACACTTTTGCTATTGTTTTGCCTCTAATTTGTGTGTTTTGGATGCAACTAACACGGACTAACGCTGTTTTCAGCAGAACTGCTCTGGTGTCTCGTTTTTGTGCAGAAATCCAACTTTCGGGAAAAACCTCGGAATTTATGCAGAAGGCCCTATTTTCCCAGGTAACTAACGGAGCCAGAAGGGCAATTGAAGTGGAGGCCCGAGGGCCCCACACCATAGGGCGGCGCGGCCCAGGGGGGGCCCGCGCGGCCCTGTGGTGTGGCCCCCTCGGCCGGCCTCCGACGCCCTCCTTCGGACTATTTATCGGCCTCGACCTAAAAACGCACGGAGAGAAGTCGAAGTCGCCAGAAACCCTCCAGAACGCCGCCACATCGCGAAACTCCGTCGCAGGAGCCAGAAGTCTCCGTTCGGGCACTCCGCCGGGACGGGGAATTGGAGGAGATCATCGCCGCCATCACCGCCAACGCCTCTACATCAACCAGCCATGTTTCCCCCATCCATGTGTGAGTAATTCCCCCGCTGTAGGCCGAAGGGGATGGTAGGGATTGGATGAGATTGGTCATGTAATAGCATAAGATTGTTAGGGCATAGTGCCTAGTGTCCGTAATTGGTACTTTGATGATATTGTTGCAACTTGTTATGCTTAATGCTTGTCACTAGGGCCCGAGTGCCATGATCTCAGATCTGAACATGTTATTGTTTCATCAAGATAATCATTGTTTATGGTCTTACCTATAAGTTGTATACACATGTCGCTGTCCTGAACCAATGGCCCCGAAGTGACAAGAATTGGGACAACCGGAGGGGATGGTAGCGATGTGAGGATCACATGTGTTCACGGAGTGTTAATGCTTTGCTCCGGTACTCTATTAAAAGGAGTACCTTAATATCCAGTAGTTTCCCTTGAGGCCCGGCTGCCACCGGCTGGTAGGACAAAAGATGTTGTGCAAGTTTCTCATTGCGAGCACGCATGACTATATATGGAACACATGCCTATTGATTGCTTTGTACTTGGACACCGTTTTATTATTATCTGCAAATGCCCTGCTATGATTGTTACATGAGTTTCTCTCATCCATGCAACGCCCGTCATCCGTCCCCGTGCCTACAGTATTTTAATCCTGCTGTTTACTAAAATCACTACTGCTGTCTCTGTTACTCTGCTGTTATTTCACTACTCTATCGCTATAAAACTGTTACTCGATAAACCCTTGCGAGCAAGTCTGTTTCCAGTGCAACTGAATTGACAACTCCGTTGTTATGGGTTCCAAGTCTTCTTTGTCTCCCCTTGTGTCGAATCAATAAATTGGGTTTTACTTCCCTCGAAGACTGTTGCGATCCCCTATACTTGTGGGTCATCAAGACTATTTTCTCGGCGCCGTTGCAGGGAGCATAGCTTTATTTGGAAGATCACTTGGATTAATATTGTTCGCTGCAAATTCTCCATCATGGGTAAACCTCGCGATACTAAGATCGCCATATTACCATCCACTACAAGAAAAGGTACAATTACGAATACCTCTGCTGCTCTTGATTCACCATCGTGATTGATAAACTTGTTTCACCGCCACATGCTTCGCATGCGGGTACATCTGCTGAATCTGAACACTCTCATAATATTGATAATGTTTCTGCTCGTGCTTGATGATAGTGGTTCATTGGGATCTTTTCTAGATGCTACAATTGCTAGGTCTAGACAAATTGAAAATACCGAAACTCCTAATGCTACTACACCCGTTAGTTCACCCGAACTTGGTTATTTTAGTGATGATCCTGAGGAAGATTATGTGGAGCTTAATGATGATTTTATTGAAAAATGCAATGCTACTACTGATGCAAGAAAAATTAAAAAGTTGCTTGCGAGAACATCTTTGTTAGATATAAACCGTCTCCCGATCCTAAGTTTGCCACATCTCCTATAAACATTAGGGATAAAGATTATGATTTTTCTCTTGATCTATCTCATATAGCTATTGTTGAGAAAACACCCTTTTGTGGTACTGAAAAAGAAAGTGCTGTTGAACACATGACCGAGCTATCTACTCTTAGTAGCTTGTTTTCTCGATGATGTTAAGATGCGTACTTACTTTGTTGCTAAAATATTTCCATTCTCATTAAAGGATGACGCTAAAACTTGGTATAATAATTTGCCACCTAATTCTATTAAAAGTCCGAAAGAATTGCTTGATGTTTTCTTCCGCAAATACTTTCCTGCTAGTGCTCAACATATTGCTTTGCAGAGAATTTATAATTTTAATCGGGGAGATGAAGAGAAATTGCACGAGGCTTGGTCGAGATTCTGCTCTCTTATTAGAGCTCGACCTGAGCATGATTTGGAAAAGCATGATTTACTTGATATATTTTATAGTGGACTAACCATTAAGTCTAGGGCATACCTGGATAGTTGTGCTGGTTGTGTTTTCAGGAAAAGAACTCCTGCATTTACGCTGAAGAATTATTGGCTAAAATAAGCCGGAATCATGATGATTGGACTACGCCTGAACCGACTCCAACTCCAATATTGAAGAAGCGGGGTTTAATTAAATTGAATGATGAAGATATGAGGGAAGCCAAGAAGTCTCTCAAGGAGAAAGGTATTAAATCTGAAGATGTGAAGAATCTACCTCCTATTGAAGATATATGTGAGATAATTCCCCCTTCATCCATGATTGAGGTAAACTCCCTTCAACGCTTTACTAGGGAAGATATTCCGTATTCGAAACCTCCTGCACAATGCTTAGATGAGTTTGATAATTATATTGTTAAGCAAGAAAATTTTAATATGAGAGTAGAGAATCATTTAATGGAAAATTCTCAAGCTATTAGTGAATTGCATGATATTGTGGAGAGAACCTCCAATGATGTTAAGATGCTTGTTAAACATTTTCAAATGATTCAAACTCAAATTGATCAACTCACTAAAGTGCAAAATGACTTGTTAGGGAATAATTCTAAAGAGAAACATGCTTATGAAGTAACAACTAGAGGTGGTGTCTCTACCCAGGATCCTCTATATCCTGAAGGGCATCCCAAAAGAGTTGAACAAGATTCTCAACGCATTGAACCTAGTGCTCATTCTAGGAAGAAAAAGAAGAAGAAACATAAAAATGTTGTAGAATCCTCTGAACCTGTTAATGATCCTAATAGTATTTCTATTTCTGATGC
The DNA here is from genome assembly GCF_019359855.2 of Lolium perenne. Lineage (NCBI taxonomy): Eukaryota > Viridiplantae > Streptophyta > Magnoliopsida > Poales > Poaceae > Lolium > Lolium perenne. The sequence continues at coordinate 100,160,068 of NC_067246.2, read as the reverse complement.
TGAAACTGAAAGTGGTAATGAACATGATAATGATAATGATAATGATAAGAATGATACTCCTGATAAAGAAGAGGTTGAAGAAGAACCTGAAAAGCATGCTAAAAATAAAAAGTACACTAAAGAAGATTTTATTGCTGAGAAACATGGTAATGAAAGAGAACCTTGGGTGCAAAAGCAAATGCCTTTTCCTGCTAAGAAATTAAAATCAAAGGAAGAAGAACACTATAATAAATTTTGCGATTGGATGAAACCTTTATTCTTGCAAATCCCTTTGACTGATGCTATTAAATTGCCACCTTATTCAAAGTATATGAAAGATATTGTTACTAACAAAAGAAAAATCCCCAATGAGGAAATTTCCACTATGCTTGCTAATTACTCTTTCAATGGCAAAGTTCCAAAGAAGTTGGGCGACCCAGGTATACCTACTATTCCTTGTTCTATCAAGAATAATTATGTTAAAACTGCTCTGTGTGACTTGGGAGCCGGTGTTAGTGTTATGCCTTTTTCTCTTTATAAGAGACTTTACTTAGATAAGTTGATACCTACTGATATATCTTTGCAAATGGCTGATAAATCTACTGCTATTCCTGTTGGTATATGTGAGAATGTTCCTGTTCAAGTTACTACTAACTGCTTAATATTAACTGATTTTGTTGTGTTGGAAATGCCTGAAGATGATAATATGTCTATTATTCTTGGGAGACCTTTTCTTAACACCGCAGGGGCTGTTATTGATTGTAATAAAGGAAAGGTTACTTTCAATGTTGATGATAGGGAGCATACCGTTTATTTCCCCAAGAAGATTGATAAAGTATGTGGAGTTAATACTATTTCTAATGTGAGAACTATCAAAGTGGGAACTATTGATTGTCCTATATATGAGCCTAAGGAAGAATATCAAATTCTCGTGATTGGATCCATATCAATACAATTCAAGGTAACATGATTGATTTGAGGTTTATTTCTTCTTATGCTATGTAAAATTTATTTGGTGGCAAGACTTGATCAACCTTGTTAACGAATACTTTTTATATGCATAGAGGAGGTAAACAACATATCTTTCTTCCTCCACTTATTTTACTTACTGTACCAATACATTTGTATCTTTACTTTATTGCATTATTGTGCTAAGTAAAGTCTCTAATCGAAGGTTGATACTAGATTTGGATTTCTGCGCAGAAACAGATTTCTATCTGTCACGAATCTGGGTCTAATTCTCTGTAGGAAACTCAGAAAATTATGCCAATTTACGTGCGTGTTCCTCAGATATGTACGCAACTTTCATTAGTTTTGAGTTTTCTGATTTGAGCAACGGAAGTATTTTATTAAAATTCGTCTTTACTGGCTGTTCTGTTTTGGCAGATTCTGTCTCTGTTTTTTGCATTGTCTCTTGTGGACTTTAAGCGAGCTTTTCTAGACATAGAGAGCTGTAGCTAATGTTTTATTGAGTTCTTGCAATGTGCCACTACAGGACCAAGGTGGATTCAAGTTTTTTGAGTACTAACCCCTCTAATGAAGTTTATGAGAAGTTTGGTGTGGCAGAAGTTTTTAAGGGTCAAGAGAGAAGGGTGATATAATGTGATCAAGAAGAGTCAAAAGCCTAAGCTTGGGGGGAGGTATACCGGCATCACTCATTCTTTGCATATTATGGTTGCTGGATACTTGTACATACTTGTTTTGTTCGATTGAGTGGTTTTCTAATGAGAAGAAGATAATATTTGGGGAAGTGCTGCCTGAAAACAGATTTTGGAACGTTACCGTAAAACTTCTCAAAAATAGCCAGAGCGTCATTTTGAGCTGCAAATTTTTGTGTAGGTTCCCCAGGTTGTTATCTAACTTTCATTAGTTGAACACTTTTCGATCTGAGCAACGTAAGATTTTTGTTAAAATCGATTTCTGTACTGCTGTCAGGTTTTGGCAGATTTCTGCCATCTCGCTTTTCTGTGTTTCTTTCAGTTTGCTATTTCTTGATTTCGCTTTGTTTCCTTCCCAAAACACAAAAAGACCAAAAATATTTCTGTTATTTCTCTTCACCATTTGTTTGCTTTAGTTTCTTGCATTTGTTTCACTTTATTTGCTATTGCTAGTTTGCTATAAGAAAACCCAAAAAGATTTTGCTTTGTTTGTTTGTTTCCTCTTGTTCTTGTTTCTAAATTCGAAAACACCAAAAATATTTTCTGTTCTTCTCTTGTTTGTAAAGTTCTTTATGAGTTCAATGGTCTTCGGTGGCTGGAGCGTGGTTTTCATTTCATATTATCCAAGCTGCACAAGTGAAAAGGCAATAATGACGATCTACGACAATCTGATTGTGGTGAGAGGCTGGTATGAACTCTATTTGCTTTCATTTTTGCACATATACTCATCCATGTGAGCATGCTTAGTTGGTTCGTGTGAGGTATATGTTATTTGAGAAAGTCTAGTAGTTTATGATCTCTCATGATTAGCTCCAATCTATTAATATGAGTAGCATGTCATGGATGTTTGCTTGCATTGTTTTATTCATAAGTAAGTATGGCATTGTGGTATCCTCCTCTGAATAATTCATTTATATCGACTTGGCACATGCTCACGCATGCATATGACTGAACAAAAAGTCAATTAAGCCTCGATGATTTATATTGCTTTAGAGTTCTTGTATCACTTTTATGCCTCTGTTAATTTATTTTGCCGCAAGCATGATTATGACAGTTACTGCTCTCTTGATTTGTCGCTCCCTAGTCTATTGCTAGCCTTCACTTGTACTGAGCGGGAACGCTGCTCGTGCTTCCAAACACCTGAAAACCAAGTTATTCCAGAGTGTCCACCATAAATACCTATGCATGGCATTTCAAACCATTCCAAGTAAATTCTCATGCGCTACCTTTAAAACCTTCAAAATGCTTCTCAATTTGTGTTTATGTTTCATAGCTCATGAGGAAGTATGTGGTGTTTAGCTTTCAACCTTGTCATTTACTTTTGACGGACTCTCATATGGACTAGTGGCACATCCGCTTATCCAATAATTTTGCAAAAAGAGCTGGCAATGGGATTCCCAGTCCCGAATTAATTAACTTAAATAGACACTCCTCCATGGTTTGTGATTGTTGGACGGCACCCGAAGGATTCGGTTAGCCATGGCTTGTGTAAGCAAAGGTTGGGGGGGAGTGTCATCATCATAATAAAACTATAATAAAAAGGCACTCCTTCATGGTATGAGATTGTCGGCAGGCACCCGAGGATTCGGTTAGCCATGGTTTGTGAAAGAAAGGTTGGAAGGAGTGCCAAATAAATATGCAATAATTCATGGGAGCCGCTCTTGAAAGTCCGGTTGGCGAGGTAGTTAGTGTACCCATTACCATTCGTTGACAACAACAAACACCTCTCAAAATAATTTTACTCCTGTCTTTATAAAAATGAAAAGCTCTAGCGCATGTTAATCCCTGCTTCCCTCTGCGAAAGGTCAATCTTTTACTTTTATGTTGTGTCTCCATTATTTCTTTGAGCACTATCTTGAGAGCACAACTGTCATTCTTAGTATAATATGCTTGTCTCAAAATATGATTGATTGTGGTATAACTTTGATGCATTTATCTTTTGACAATCACTACTTCTAGTCTTTCTATGAACTCCAGAGGTGCCCGAGCATTTATGTTTTGCCAACCAAATACAGGCAAGCGAGATACCACTTTATCATGCTCTCTTATGAACATTACAATTCTGCTTATATACATGATTCATGATGTTTCTTATTAATTGTTGGTACCTCTCCATGATTGACATAGCTGTTAGATGATCTTATTTCCATATATCTCATTATGAACTGCTCGAGTATTAGCCATAGCATGAGAATATATACATCATATGAGCAAATGTGTTCGTGAAAGTTCTTTTATCGCTCAGTTGTTAACTGAATTGCTTGAGGACAAGCAATAAGCTAAGCTTGGGGGGAGTTGATACGTCCAAAACGTATCTACTTTCCCGAACACTTTTGCTATTGTTTTGCCTCTAATTTGTGTGTTTTGGATGCAACTAACACGGACTAACGCTGTTTTCAGCAGAACTGCTCTGGTGTCTCGTTTTTGTGCAGAAATCCAACTTTCGGGAAAAACCTCGGAATTTATGCAGAAGGTCCTATTTTCCCAGGAAACTAACGGAGCCAGAAGGGCAATTGAAGTGGAGGCCCGAGGGCCCCACACCATAGGGCGGCGCGGCCCAGGGGGGGCCCGCGCGGCCCTGTGGTGTGGCCCCTCGGCCGGCCTCCGACGCCCTCCTTCGGACTATTTATCGGCCTCGACCTAAAACGCACGGAGAGAAGTCGAAGTCGCCGTAAACCCTCCGTAACGTCGCCACATCGCGAAACTCCGTCGCGGGAGCCAGAAGTCTCCGTTCTGGCACTCCGCCGGGACGGGGAATTGGAGGAGATCATCGCCGCCATCACCGCCAACGCCTCTACATCAACCAGCCATGTTTCCCCCATCCATGTGTGAGTAATTCCCCCGCTGTAGGCCGAAGGGGATGGTAGAGATTGGATGAGATTGGTCATGTAATAGCATAAGATTGTTAGGGCATAGTGCCTAGTGTCCGTAATTGGTACTTTGATGATATTGTTGCAACTTGTTATGCTTAATGCTTGTCACTAGGGCCCGAGTGCCATGATCTCAGATCTGAACATGTTATTGTTTCATCAAGATAATCATTGTTTATGGTCTTACCTATAAGTTGTATACACATGTCGCTGTCCGGAACCAATGGCCCCGAAGTGACAAGAATTGGGACAACCGGAGGGGATGGTAGCGATGTGAGGATCACATGTGTTCACGGAGTGTTAATGCTTTGCTCCGGTACTCTATTAAAAGGAGTACCTTAATATCCAGTAGTTTCCCTTGAGGCCCGGCTGCCACCGGCTGGTAGGACAAAAGATGTTGTGCAAGTTTCTCATTGCGAGCACGCACGACTATATATGGAACACATGCCTATTGATTGCTTTGTACTTGGACACCGTTTTATTATTATCTGCAAATGCCCTGCTATGATTGTTACATGAGTTTCTCTCATCCATGCAACGCCCGTCATCCGTCCCCGTGCCTACAGTATTTTAATCCTGCTGTTTACTAAAATCACTACTGCTGTCTCTGTTACTCTGCTGCTGTTATTTCACTACTGCTACTGCTATAAAACTGTTACTACTGATAAACCCTTGCGAGCAAGTCTGTTTCCAGGTGCAACTGAATTGACAACTCCGTTGTTAAGGCTTCCAAGTGTTCTTTGTCTCCCCTTGTGTCGAATCAATAAATTGGGTTTTACTTCCCTCGAAGACTGTTGCGATCCCCTATACTTGTGGGTCATCATCCCTCATCTCTACCCACCAGGCTCGCTTGCATCGGGGTCTTCATATCCAGTTCCTACTATGATGAAAATGGAAGAAAGTGAGACCAACAAGTCCGATGCACAAGAGAAATGGAATAAATGCCTCATACATTGTTGGTCAACACAAATATTAACATTCCGGGATGGCGTAAGTGAGACCAAGTCCGATGCACAAGAGATTGATATTTGTGCTATCTTACCAGGCTCACTTACGCCACCCCAGAGTGTACGGGGACCAAACATTTTAATCATCGGCATTTTGAAAATACCAAAGCAAATGGAATGACAAAATGGAATAAGTGCCTCATACATTGTTGGTCAACACAAATAGTATGGTCAGAAACCATAGTTGCAGTATACGCCGCAGTATACTTTGCAGAAGGGCCCCCTTTCCCCGGCCGCCGTTCCGTGAACGGGTCCTTGACGAGACAACAACGCCGATCTGCCTCTCCGGCGCAGAACCACAGCTGTCCCAGCCGCCTCCCTTGTGGCCGTGTGTCCCGCGCCCTGCACTGTTCGCCTTCTTGTCCGGTGAACCAATAGACTGATCGTTGGAATAAGGAAACCGATGACGGCCGGTCGCAAGATTAGATTGCGATCGGCCGTCATCGGCTTCCTTATTCCAACGATCAGTCTATTGTTCACCGGGCAAGAAGGCGAAGAGTGCAGGGCGCAGGAGACGCGGCCACAAGAGAGGCGGCTAGGACTGGCGTGGTTCTGCGCCGAAGAGGCAGGTCGGCGTTGTTGTCTCGTCAAAGACTCGTTCACGGAACGGCGGCCGGGGAAAGGGGGGCCCGTCTACAAAGTATATTGCGGCGTATAGGTGACCAAACATTCTAATCATCGGCACTAAAATGGAAGAAAGAGCCAAGTGGTATCTCAACTAGATATCATATGCCTCATACTTTGTTGGTCGAAAGAAATATTAACATTCAGGGATGGGGTCAGCGAGGCCAGGTAGGATGCACAAGAGATTGATATTTGTGCCATCGCACCAGGCTCAGTGGCCCCACCCCAGAGTGTACAAGTGACCAAACAATTTAATCATCGGCACTAAAATGGAAGAAAGGCCAATGCAATTAAGAAGTAGCTAGTATGAACTAAATGGAATGCCTCATACTTTGTTGGTCGAAACAAATATTAACATCCAGGGATGGAGTAAGTGAGGCCAGGTAGGATGCACAAGATATTGATATTTGTGCCATCACACCAGGCTCACTTGCTCCACCCCCGAGTGTACGAGTGATCGACCAACCATCTAATCATCGGCAAGTACAAAAACACCACCAAACCAGCAACCATGGTGACATAAGTCAAGATGCTCAAACACACATAGCATGCATGGAGCAGATGCTCCAAAGGGATTATTCATCACTTGGTATATAGAACAAGTGATGCTGGCAAAAGAGAGGCCAATCAAGAACCAGTAAATCCAGTAAGTGATAGATATGCCTAAACAAGCAACAACACATAGCATATCCCAGCTAACCAGATGAGACAAGTCTTGGTAGCCAACTTAATCACCTAGCACCACCTAGCCTTTTAAAACCATCAGAAACAGTCCTTTTCTTCAAAGGATACCACAGTGGCATTCATTTACATGATCCCCTACTGTGGATATCTCTATTTTCATCAAAGCCAACAAGAAATAGAAATTTATCATTACTCAGTTGAGTTCAAAACAAAGCTAGGGTATCATAAGGGATTATTCATCACTTGGTAGTAACCAAGTGATGCTGGCAAGAGAGAGGCCAAGCCTGAGCTAGTCAATCCAGTAGAGATGGATATGCATAAGTAAGCAAAAACACATAGCCTATCCAAGTTAACCAGATAAAACCAACCTTGACAGCCAACTTAATAACCTAGCATCACCTAGTCTTTTAAACCATCAGAAACTTCCCATTTTCTTCAAAGGATACCACAGTGGCATTCATTTACATGATTCCCTAATGTGAATATCTCTATTTTAGTATACCATCATAAGCATTCCATTTAAATCACACATTTTAGTATCTGTTCTTATCCAAGTTTTTGCCTCGGCCTTTGCATCATTGGCTGAGCGAAGACATCAAGCATCTGGCCAGGGAGCATTCTTTCTTTTTAGGGAACTATATGAACTATATGCACATGATCCAGTAAGCATCCCCACTAATCAGAGCATTATAAGCATAGTAGCATACCATAAGCTCACAAGAATCCATCAAGTAAATCTTCATAAGGATACCACAGTAGCATAGTAGCATACCATAAGCTCACAAGAATCCATCATTTTCTTCACAAGGATACCACAGTAGCATACCATAGTAGCATTTCATGCATTTAAATGAACCAGTAGCATCAAAACCAACCAAATGTCCAACTAGCAAGCAATACCAAGTGAGCAAGTCTTCATTACCTTGTACAGGTTCAGACATGGATTTATTTCCAACAAAGGATGGAAATCAAATTAACATCATTGAATTAAATTGAATCATTACCATCACATGGTTCATCAATAACAAGTGGCAAGAACCTCCACAAACAACAGTACATATGATCCAAGAAGCCACACAGGCATAGCAAGTGATATAAGTTGACAATAACCAACACCAATATGTAGTAGCAGCATAGAAGTGTCACTGATATAGAACACTCCAATAAGCATCACTAGCTCACCAGTTAATGGTAAGCAAGTACAGAGAGGCATAGACAATTTCTATTGCTTAAGACAAGCAACAACAAGGATTAGCAGCATAACAATATACTAACCACTAGCAATCCAGGCTCCAAATGGAACCTTTGGAGCAGATAGAGCCAATATAGCATGTCACTGCTAGTAGCTGGTGTTCATATGAACACCATATGAAGCAAAACGATTAGGGGCAATGCATCCAGAGCAACAGCAGCAATAAACCTAGCAGCACAAGCAAGAGCACGACTCCTACGTGACCGTCGTCGCCGACATCGGCCTCAACCACGCCGACCTAGCTAGCCAACCGAGCGAGCATTTCGTCGAGCACGTTGTGCTCGCGCGGGGGAGGAAGAGGGAGGGGAGGGGAGGGAGCTCACCGACGACGACAGTTGTGGAGGAGCTCACCGACGACGACGGTAGGGGTGGAGGTCGCGGCGGCTCCTCCACCTTGACGCGGCGGCGGCTCCTCCACCTTGACGCCGCGCCGGCCCCTCCTCCTCCACGCCGCAGCGGCTTGTGCTGCTGGTGGCGGGGATGGGTGGAGCGTGGTGGCATGCGGCCCTCGCGGAGGAAGGCGGCGGCGGCGACGGCGACGGCAGCGCTCGCCATGGAAGGCGGCGGCGCGGGGAGAGGGGAGAGGGGAGAGAGTGGTATACGGGCGAGGGAGGGGTACAGCCATGATATAGGACACGTTATTTCTGTGGCGCACCGAGGCCAGTGCGCCACAGAACACGTTATTTCTGTGGCGCACCGAGGCCAGTGCGCCACAGAATACGTTATTTCTGTGGCGCACCAAGTGCAGTGCGCCGTAGAAAAAGTAAAACCAATGATTGGGCGTGACAGGGTGTGGGCCCCACCAAGTTTTTGTGGCGCAGTGTTCCATGGTGCGCCACAAAATTAAGCTATTTCTGTGGCGCACCGTTCCTGGTGCGCCACAAAATAAAATTTTGTGACGCATTCTTAGGGGTGCGCCACAGAACTAAGCTCCGCCTATAAGGGTTTTCCTACTAGTGCTATTACTTTTTCCAAACTATACGATATCATTTGTGCCACTTTCACGCCGGCGGATTTTATTTCCAGTACAAAAAAACACCTTATATCTTAAGGAATAATAGTTTTTAAACCGTGTCTAGGAGGAACTAGACACTTTTTTGATATAGTAGAAGCGGGACTTGGCGTGACAATTCCGAAATTCATCCCTGACAGGAATCGAACTCCGGTCGTCGGGTGCGCCACTGCGACCCCAACCACTGGGCTAAGCCCACGTCGTCTTAAGGAATAATAGTTTCATTGACATGGAAAAGGCCAAACTCCTACCCTAATGTTGTTACGTAAAAGATCGTATGAACAAACTGAATCAATAAGAATAGGATCTATAATTTTAAACATGGATCTTCAAATGATTTAGGACACTGCCAATTTTGATATGGTCTCATTGATCGCACTGAAAGATTTGTATTTTATATTGTAGATGCAACTTGAGTCAATGTCATCTGCTGTTTCTGCCTTAGTACACAGTTTTGTTGTAGAAGAGTGTGATATTTTTTTGCCCCTTGCGAGAGTAGGGGTTTGAGTTTGACGTGGAGTTCGCATGGGCCAAAATGGTGCAAATCATATATTGCATCACAGCAGTGTACATATATGCTATCTTTGTCTGTGGTGTATTATATGTCCTGTATGAAACTGAGGAAGAAAGTGTTTGACAAGAATTGCCGGACTGACCATCTGGAAGTCACAATTAAGAAATGACAACCATTGTCCAGATCAACAACTCTGTCTGCACAGTAAGTATTGTTTCCCAGTGGGCAGTGACATCTTGTCAATTTGGATACTTTTGCTTCAGATTACCAACAAAAAAATAGTAGCTGTAACGTTAGTCATTATTTTTATGATGGTCAATGGCTCCTAATGCACAATGGTTGGCTATGAGAGCGGTAAAAACCAAAATTATTGATGAGTTCAGAGAGAGGTTGTTGGTAGTTTGAGGGAACCTGGCGTTTCGATTCATTGGTAGATTAGGCTTTGTATGTTAGTTTTGTACGTCCTTAAGCATCTTCTTGAATTTCTCATAGCCTATTTTTTTTTAAATCCGTAGCAAAGCACTGGTATTTGTGCTAGTATAGTAATAATTTGTCTAATTTTTTCACGTTATTTTTTTAACATACATCACTAGTACCTATACCCATACTAAGAGAGACAACGCATTGTGAGAGGCCAGGAAAGATGGCCCTGATCGCCGCAAGATTGATTTTACTTCTTGAGTAACATATTGTATAGGCATAGGTCCCCGTGTTTTCTCAGGATTGTACCTGTAATTGTACATGTGTCCGTCTATATATACATGAGCAGTCGGTCCTATTGGTGCTGTGCAATCTCCAATAACCTTTCTACGTGGTATCAGAGACCCTTCGGGTCCTGCCCTAGCCGCCGCCCTCCTCTCCCCTTGGGGCGCCGCCGGCCACCCCCTCCCAACCCTAGCCGCCGCCTCCTCCTCCTCCCTAGGGCGTCGCCGGCCACCACCTCCATCAACCCTAGCCGCCGCCCCCTCCTCTCTAGGGCGCTGCCGGCCTCCACCACTCCCAACCATAGCCGCCGCCCTTCTCATCTACGGCGCCGCCGGCCCTCACCACCACCACCGCTTCCGCCATGGAGCGCTTCGACTCCTCCGGCTCCGACTTCAACTCCTCCGGCTCCGGCAGCAGCAACCCCTTCGCCGGCCCCTCCGTCGCCATCATCCGCGACATCCCCATCGCCGAGCGTGTGCCGCTGAAGCTCTCCACCACCGCTGCCAACTTCTTCCCGTGGAAGACGTACTTTGGGCTGCTCTTCCGCGAGTATGATCTCCTTGATCACGTCGACGGCACCATCGACCTCCTCGCCATGCCGCACGACCCTGAGTGGCTCGCCATCGACGCCACCATCATCCGCTGGTTCTACCAGACCGTCTCCAACGACATCTTTCGCACCGTCGTCCGCGACGGCGACTCCGCCCACACGGTCTGGGCTACGATCACCGGCCTCTTCACCGACAACAAAATCCAGCGGGTCACCTTCCTCCAGCAGGAGTTCTTCGGCACCCACCAGAACGACTTGTCTCTCGATGACTACGCCCTCAAGCTGAAGAGTCTCTCCGACGAGCTCCGTGACTTGGAGTTCCCGATCGATGACAAGATCATGCTCTCCACCATGTCGGCGGGTCTCGGCGAGGATCTCAGCAACGCCGCCTCCAACCTCACGCTCCTCACCACGCCCACCTTCGAGCAGGCCGTGGCCTACCTGCGCCTCGAGGAGCGCCACCTCAAGCATCTCCGGGCTCGGGCGGCCCACACCGCCTTCGCCACTGGCTTCTCCCGCGGTGCCCAGACTCCCGTGCCCCGCGCCCCTGCGCCTCGCCCCATGGGTCCGCCGCCGGGTTTCCCCGCCGCCGGCCTGCCGCCCGGTCAGCCGGACCATGGACCGGCCAGTCCGGTCACCAGGCCGGCCAGACCGGCCCCTGGACCGGGCAGCCGGCTCCTCCTGGCGGTAGCCGCCGCGGCCGTCGTCGCCGTGGTGGTGGCAACGGCGGTGGCAACGGTGGTGCCAATGCCACCACCCCCGCGCCTCGTCCCCCGCAGTACACCGCCCCTCCGCCATGGACTGCCGGTCACACCCCGTGGACCGGGGTTGTTCACGCCTACTCCATGCCCGTGCCGCGCGCCCCCTACCCGGGTATTATGGGGCCGCATCCAGCCTCCCACCAGGTGTTCTACGCGGCGCCCCAGCCTGCCCCGGCCTACGCCGCCCCCCGGGTGCGACTCCGTGGGATCCCGCGCTCCTGACCGCCCTCTAGAGCGCCCCCTCTGCTGGGGCGTATGGTGGCGGTGGCGACTGGTTCATGGACACCGGCGCTTCCACGCATATGGCTGCGCACCCCGGTAACCTCTCATTTTCCACACCCGCTCCTACTTCCTCTCACATCATCGTTGGAAACGGTCATGCTCTTCCTATTACTCACACCGGTTCTGCTCTTTTCCTTCCACTTCCACTCCTCTCTCTCTCCATAACGTTCTTGTTTCTCCTGACTTGATTAAAAATCTTGTTTTTGTTAAGTCTTTCTGTCGTGATAACCCTGTGACTGTGGAATTTGACGCTTTTGGTTTCTCTGTCAAGGATGGTCGTACCCGGATGCTCCTCCACCGATGTGACAGCCCCGACGATCTCTACCCCGTTGTCGCGGCCTCCACCACCACCGGCCGCCCACTCGCCCTCTCCGCCGGTGTCGACCTTTGGCACGCCCGTCTTGGTCATCCTAGCTCCGCCACTCTGCGTCAAATAATGCAAGGCTTCTCCTTTACTTGTAATAAAACGGATGCCCACTCTTGTGAAGCATGTCGTCTAGGCAAACATGTTCGTCTTCCGTTTAGTTCGTCCTTCACAGTCGCGTCTTTTCCTTTTCAACTTATTCATAGTGATGTTTGGACCTCGCCGGTTCCGAGTAACTCTGGTTATAACTATTATCTTGTGATTCTTGATGATTACTCGCATTTTGTATGGACTTTTCCACTTCGCCGTAAGTCAGATGTTGCCACCACCCTCACCGCCTTCTTCGCCTTCGTCTCCACTCAGTTTGGTCGCCCCATTCACGCCTTACAAACCGACAACGACAAGGAGTTCGACAACATCACCATTCGCTCACTTCTCGCCACCCACGGCGCCATCTTCCGCCTCACGTGTCCATACACTTCTTCACAGAACGGCTGTGCCGAACGGATGCTTCGTACCCTCAACGACTGCGTCCGCACCCTTCTGTTCCATGCCTCCATGCCCCCGCGATTCTGGCCGGATGCCCTTGCCACGGCGACTCTCCTCGTTAACATCCACCCGTGTCGTGTGCGTTGGTCCTACACGCCGCATCATCTCCTTTACGGTGCGCCTCCCGCCTATGATGACCTTCGCATCTTCGGCTGCCGGTGCTATCCTAACACTGCTGCCACCGCCGTGCATAAGCTTGCGCCGCGCTCCCTCCCTTGTGTGTTTCTCGGCTACCCCGCCAACACCAAGGGCTACCGCTGTTACGACCCGGTCTCCCATCGTGTCCTCACTTCCCGGCACGTGTACTTTGACGAGTTGGTTTTTCCGTTTCAGCAGGGACTCATGGCGACACCTCCGACGACGCCCCCGGCGCCCGATGGCCCTCCTGCGGCCGCGCGCCGACGACTGACCGCGGTGGCCCCCTCGGCGCCGGCCCCGCCCGGTCCCTCGGCGTCCCCATCGCCCGCGGCGGCCACGGCGCCACCGTCGCCCGCGGCGCCCCGGCGCCCCGTCGCCCGCACCCGCGACGCCCGAGGCGCCCCGTCACCCGCGCGTCGCCCGAGGCGCCATCGCCCGCGGCGTCCCCTTCGGCCGCCTCTTCGTCGTCTGCCTCGCCACCCGTCGGCTGCGGCTCCTGCGCCCATGCTCACCCGCGCCCGCGCAGGCGTGCGGCGGCCGTCTACAGGCTACCCCGCCGACCAGTATGTCTGCGCGGCGTCTCCGTCTACCGCGTCTGCCTTCTGGGCCAGCGGCAACAGCATATTGCCGCACGACGGTGGCGCCCCCTTCACCAGCCGACCCGGCCCAGCACCCGGTCCGACCGGCCCCCCGGCCAGCCCACCTGGCGCGCCGCTCGGGCAGACCGGCCCCCGCCGACCGGCCCGGCCTGCCGCCCGGCGCACCGCCCGGTCCTACGCCCGGCCTGCCGCCCGGCCAGACCGGCCACCCGGCCGACCGACCCGACCTGTCGTTCGGTCCGACCGGCTCCACCACCGGCCCAGCGACCGCTCCTTCGCCGGTGCCCACCTCGGCTCGCGCTGCCTTGCGCGATCCGCGTTGGCGCGCCGCCATGCAGGAGGAGTACGACGTGCTGCAGCGCAATAGGACCTGGGAGGTCATTCCCGGCCCCCTCGCGCCAACGTCATCACTGGCAAATGGGTCTTCAAGCACAAGCTCGGCTCCGATGGTACTCTCGAGCGCTACAAGGCACGTTGGGTTGTGCGCGGGTTTCGGCAGCGCGCTGGCGTCGACTTCACGGATACGTTTGCCCCGGTTGTCAAACCGGGCACGATCCGCACAGTGTTGCACCTCGCCGCGTCTCGTGCGTGGCCAGTGCACCAGATAGACGTCTCCAACGCCTTCCTTCATAGCCATCTGCAGGAACAGGTGTACTGTCAGCAGCGACATCGGCTTCGTCGACACCGAGCGCCCCGATGACGTGTGCTTGCTCTCTCGGTCCCTGTATGGACTGAAGCAGGCGCCCCGCGCCTGGTACCAGCGCATCGCTGGCTTCCTGCATCACCTTGGTTTCCGCTCCACGCGCTCCGATGCGTCGCTGTTCGTCTACCTGACCGGCAACGACATGGCATACCTGCTGCTGTACGTCGACGACATCATCCTGATGGCCTCCACCGCTGGTCTTCTTCGACAGCTCACCGACCGCCTTCGCGCTGAGTTCGCGTTGAAGGATCTTGGCCCGCTCCACTACTTCCTCGGCATCGAGGTTGTCCGACGTGCGGACGGGTTCTTCCTCCATCAGCGGAAGTATGCCCACAAGCTTCTCGAGCGTGCAGGGATGCTTAACTGCAACCCTGCGCCTACTCCTGTCGACACGAAGGCCAAGCTCTCCGCCAGTGATGGGTCGCTAGCGTCCGACGGGCCGCTCTACCGCTCCATCGTCGGTGCTCTTCAGTACTTGACGCTGACGCGACTGGAGCTCCAGTACGCCGTGCAGCAGGTGTGCTTGCACATGCATGCTCCTCGGGATGCTCATTGGGCCGCGGTGAAGCGGATTCTCCGCTACGTATGTGGTACCATGGGCTACGGCTTGTCATTGCATGCTTCGCCCTCGACGTCAACTGACCTTGTCGCCTACTCCGACGCGGACTGGACGGGTTGCCCGGATACGCGCCGCTCCACCAGCGGCTACTGCGTCTACCTCGGCTCGTCGCTTGTCTCTTGGTCCTCCAAGAGGCAGCCCACCGTGTCTCGCTCCAGTGCTGAGGCCGAGTACCGCGCCGTGGCTAACGCTGTGGCTGAGTGCACATGGCTTCGCCAGCTTCTGTCCGAGCTCTCTTGTCCTGTTGACAAGGCTACGGTGGTTTTCTGCGACAACGTATCGGCTGTCTACCTCTCCGCCAACCCCGTTCATCATCGGCGCACCAAGCACATCGAGTTGGACATCCACTTTGTTCGTGAGCAAGTTGCCCTCGGTCGCGTTCGAGTTCTTCACGTACCGACGTCTCAGCAATTTGCCGATATCATGACGAAGGGATTGCCATCCACGACTTTTCCTGAGTTTCGCTCCAGTCTGTGTGTCGGTGCCGACCCTTTGACTGCGGGGGGGGGGGGGGGGGGGTGTTGAGTAACATATTGTATAGGCATAGGTCCCCGTGTTTTCTCAGGGTTGTACCTGTAATTGTACATGTGTCCGCCTATATATACATGAGCAGCCGGCCCTATTGGTGCTGTGCAATCTCCAATAACCTTTCTACAACTTCGCAACTTCGTTTGAAGATTGATTTTGTTTTTGAAACTTGTACATATTCGGGACCGAGATTATGAAAGGGATGGACGCGTTTGGAGCGATAAGGTTAGAGTGGACAGGAACGAATGAAATGTTCGTCCACCCAAGGTGCACCCTATTGCGATTGATTACACATGCACGCCACGTAAAGTTGAAAAGAAGCTTCAAACACGCACAACACGTGGCAAAGAAAGCAAGGTACCTGCGCTTGCAATATTGCGGTGCAGACATCGCCTTTTGCATTCTTGCATCCATCTCTCCTCCTCCTCACCCTGTTTGTGCCTATCTTCTCCTTCGTCCTCTTCTCTAAGAAGCGTCATTCCTCAAGCGGCAATGGCGGCAGACGGTTGCCTCCGTCACCGTGGGGTCGCGGATTTAGATCTCGACGGGTCTGTCTTTGGAGGCGATAAGTTAGAGAGTGTACAAGGACAAATGAAAGGGCGGTCGCCGAAGGGTAACCTACTGTGATTGCCTACTCAGTAGAATACACGCACGTCACGTGGCAAAACTAGCAACATTCGATCAGGCACGCATCATCGTCAAGTACATAAACATGAGCAGAGTGCACCTGCACGGCTGCACTCGCAATTTTTATATGCATACGATGGACGTGTCGTCGCCTGTTGCATTCTTGCATTCACCCTTCCTCATCCCCGTCTTCACCCTGCTTGTGTCCATCTTCTCCTTCCTCCTCTTCTTCACCAAGAAGTCTCGTCCATTCGGCAGCAATGGCGGCAAACGGCTGCCTCCGTCACCGTGGGGTCTTCCCATCCTCGGCCACCTCCCACTTCTTGGTCCCCTGCCGCACCGGAAGCTCCGGTCTATGGCCGAGGCGCACGGTCCTGTCATGCTCCTACGCCTCGGCGGCGTGCCCACCATTGTGGCTTCCTCGGCGGCCGCAGCGCAGGAGGCCATGAAGACCCGCGACCTGGCCTTCGCGAGCCGCCCTTCGGTGCGCATGGCGGAGCGGCTGCTCTACGGCCACGACATGGCCTTCGCCCCCTACGGAGAGTACTGGCGCCAGGCGCGCCGCGTGTGCGTGCTCCACCTCCTAAGCGCTCGCCGCGTCGCCTCGTTCGGCCGCGTCCGTGAGCAGGAGGTCGCTGCGCTGCTCGACCGTCTCCGACGCGTCGCATGCGCCTCGGCCGGCTCGCGGCCTGATGGTGATAACGCCGTGGTGAACCTGACCGACGAGCTCATCTCCTACACCAACGCGGTGATCTCGCGGGCCACGTTCGGCGACGACGGGGGCTACGGGATAAACGGCGGCCTGGCTGAGTTGTTCGCCGACTTCGAGGAGCTACTGGGGACGGCCACGGTGGGGGAGTTCGTGCCGTGGCTGGCGTGGGTAGACACGCTGATGGGACTGGACGCCAAGGCGGCGCGCATGAGCAAGATCATGGACGGGTTGCTCGAGCAGGTCATAGCGGACCACCGCCAACGTCGACTCGGCGGAGGACGGCTTGTTGGCGACGGCGAGGAAGATCACCGAGACTTCGTGGACGTGCTGTTGGACGTGAGCGAGGCGGGAGAGGACGCCAGAGGAATCCAGATCGACACGGTCGGCATCAAGGCCATTGTCCTGGTACGTTACCTTGGCAAACATTACGTTTTGTGCTTTTGCTAGGATGTCAATCCTTCACGGTCAGTGAAACGGAAACCACATGGTCTCAAAGGAAGAAGAGGGTGACTAGATCCGTGGTGACTATTTTTTTTCTTCGATAAAACCAATATATTAATATCAAAAAATACCAATTACAACATCCTAATAGCATTGATGCAAACAACCAAAAGAAAAAAAACTAAGAACTTTGAAATAGTCTTAATTTCCTTCCTATTTGTTGTCATACTGTATATGTTTGTTTCGTTTTGCGGTATGTCTCTATGTCCTGCAACTTCATGTGTTTGTATGGTGGGACAGGATGTGTTCGCCGCTGCGACTGACACGACCTACACCACTCTGGTATGGGCCATGGCGGAGCTCATCAACCATCCAACCGAAATGCGCAAGCTCCAGGACGAGATCCGAGCAACCGTCGTCGGCAATGGCGGCAACCACATGAACGTGGACGACCTCAGCAAGCTGCACTACCTCAGAGCGGTGATCAAAGAGACACTCCGGCTGCACGCGCCTCTGCCGCTCCTCTTGCCCCGGGAGACGCTCGAGGACACGGAGCTGCTAGGCTACCACGTGCCGGCGCGGACGCGCGTGGTGATCAACGCGTGGGCCATTGGCCGCGACATGGAGACGTGGGAGCGCGCCGAGGAGTTCATGCCGGAGCGGTTCATGGATAGCCCGGCGGAGTACGAGGTGGGGCATGGCGACTTCAGGTCGGTGCCATTCGGCGCCGGTAGGAGAGGGTGCCCCGGGGTTGGTTTCGCCGTGCCATCGATCGAGCTGGCCCTTGCGAGCCTGCTGTACCATTTCAACTGGGAGCTACCGGCGGCGGCCGAGGCGTCAAAGTTGGACATGAGCGAGCTGTATGGGCTATCTGTACGTCTCAAGGCCAACCTGTGCCTGGTTGCCAAGCCGTGGTCTCCTTGATCAAGTTGTTCGTGGACTTGGCAAGTTGGAAACTTGGGATTGCTTGAAGACGACTTAGTTAAGGTGCTGCTTTCCGTGCATCTACAGTATGAATGTTCGTATTTTGTACTCGCAACTATAGGGTATTATGTATCTATTGAATTAGTTGATACCCCGCGCGTTGCTGTGGGAATGATAAATATTTTATATATATGCAGAAAATAGCACCAACGGCTTGCGCATTGCATAAAAGACTTGTGCATGCATGATTATGCGGATGATAGAAGCTGACTGAGGACATGGACACTCTATATGTGTGCAACTTGCAAACATTTGGGTTACATGCATTTTAAAAGAAGAAAAAAACACATGCATGCATGGTGAGGGGCTGGCTGATTACGTGAATACTTTGCATTTGCCTGTTGCAAACCTTAAATGAAAATAGTGATCAAGCTTATTTTCAATCGTTTTATTGTTAATATTTTGATTTAACCCAGTCAAATAATTCTTCATTTCAAATTTTGGATAGAATTCTTCAACAAATATATTCCATTAAAGACTGTTGCCTAAGCTTCATACAACCAAAATGTTTGAATAGAGAGAGAATAGATTGTAGGAGAAATAGAAGATGATTTTTAGATATAAGGCAACTTTATTGCCCGACTTTAACTTAATAAAGCCCAGGTAGCATAAGGTTCACATTTAACGGTTATACATGATGCGGCATACAGCTTCGCCTAACAACATAAGAAAGCTGGGGGGAACAGGCAAGTGTAGCACATAGCAGAGAAAGCGCGCGGCAGGGAGATGTGGCTGATCAGGGACGGCGTCGCTTCACTGCTTCAGCCTCTTGGCTTCATGGAGGTGTAGAGCTCCCGAAGCTCGCGCTCCATCCAGCTTAGTCCTTCCTTTTCCATGCCCTTAAACTTGGGCCTCCAGAGCTGAAGAAAAATCACAATTTTATAGATAAGGTCAGCGGGATGGTTAATGATTGTCTTTTCGATAGTGAGTTTGTTACGGATCGTCCAAAGCGCCCAGGATTGTGCTAAGAATAAGACCCACAGAATGCGGCGAGTATAGCCCGCAAAACCCGAAAGGATAGCATGAAATTGTGGGAAGTTAGCTGGCCTCCAATTGCATCCCAGCAACTGGCGCAACACCGCCCAAGCGAATTGCGCCAAGGAGCAGCTGAAAAAAATGTGGGTTGCGTCTTCCGGTGCACCACATAAGGAACACCCTCCCGTCGATGGTCCGTGGCGAGTTGCAATCTGAAGGTTAGATGGAAGCTTATCCAGGGCCAGCTGCCAAGAGAAGATTTTAATCTTTAAAGACACCCTGGACTCCCACATGTCCTTGAAGTGTGCCACCGACGAGCCCTGAGACAGTTTGAAGTATATCGATTTCACCGAGAAACAGCCCGAGCTGTCCAGATGCCAGCGAATCTGGTCCATGCCATGAACCAGGGTCACATCCTCAAGCAAGTTACATAAGGTCCTCCATTGCCTCGTCCCTTCCTGATCCAGAGAGCGACGGAATCTAATGGCTAGGCCTTCCCCTTGAAGGGCCGTAGCCACCGACACGAATTCGTCCTCGCAAATAGCAAACAGAAGCGGGAATAACTCTTTGAGGGGTCTCGACTCAATCCACCAGTCCAACCAAAAATTGGTGCGGTGCCCATCTCGCACCAAGTGCTTTGCCCCCACTGTAAAGAGGTGTTTCACTTTGTGGAGGCTCTTCCAAAACTGCGAGCCCCCTTGCCCATTGCCACTGAAAATGTCATTGGCATCGCGGTACTTAGCTCTGATCAGCTTTGCCCAGATGGTGTCTTCCTCTTGGTACAACCTCCACACCCATTTGAGAATGAGAGCCTGGTTCATCTTCTTGGTATTGAGCAGGCCAAGACCCCCAAGTTCTTTTGGCCTGCACACCGTGGGCCAATTGACCATATGGTATTTGCGCTTTGGACCCGCTCCTTCCCAGTAGAACTTGGACCTGTGGGTGTCGAACCTCGCATGGATACCATCATGGAGTAAGAACAAACTCATAGCAAACATTGGAAGGTTGTCCAGACAGGCATTGGATAGGATTAAGCGTCCACCCGAGGACATAAGTTTTCCCAGCCACGGTTCCACCTTAACCGCCAGCTTCCTCACCAGGAAGAGCCACTGCTCCAGAGATAACTTTCGGTCCGAAATGGGCAGACCTAAATAGAAGATGATGACCACATTGCGTTTTGCTTTGAACTGAAATGATCGACAATGAATACAATGTAGTTGCCTTGCAAGGCGTGCAACTAAGTGGAACATTGACTTACAAATTTTCCATGTCAAATTAGATGTTCCAGTATACATTCTGCTTGTGCAATGAAAAAACTCCTCTAGCTGCTCTTTAGACTGCAGTCAAATTCCTCTCATACCAATCAATCATAGCTAGAGTACGTTGTGAACCGCATAGAAATATGAAGGTTACTCCATCCATGTTATGTCACATAGAATGCGAGCTTTTATACTCCATGAGAGATATAAATGGTATGGCCATGATAGATGAGACCCACTGTAGTGAAACTGTGAAAGGAAGGCCGGAATTGCATCATCTAATTGTTTGGCAGAATACAGTCCAGTTCATCACATTCAGATCAATCATCACAAGAAAAGAGTCACATAGGAATATGATTTACAGAGAGTAGATTCTAAGGACGATTCAATGATAATAATGGTTGAGCCAACCATGAAACCGACCCAGTTCCAAGCAGAAAAGAAACAACGTTGGTACACATGAAAAATAAAAGCTAGGAATAAATATGGAATTATCATATCCAGCAAAAATTTCGCTGCAGGTTGCTCGGTTTCGCAAAATACTGTAGATGCAATCCATTTGTCTAGCAAACAAAATGGAGGGACGTGAGTTGCCTCCCACGTTGGCTGCATCGTGTGCAGGCTATTACTCCATTAGCAGGTCACCGGGGACTTGCTGATGGCGTCCCAGTGGGAGTTGCTCTGGTCGATGGTACTATTGGCGTGTGAGGTGTGTGTCCACGTGAGCGGATAAATGGGAGGGGATTTATATACGGTGAAAGTAGGGGAGAGGAGGAGGCAAACAATTGGTCCCAAATTGACGCATTGGGGATGCGAGCGGCCGTCTGTCTGATTTAATAATGCATGACACTACGGGAAAATCAGGCGCTGCCGTGCAGCCAAACTTTGCCGTGAGCTGCTGCACGGCAAAGATTTCTTTGCCGTGCGTAGCAAGAAGAGCGCACGGCAACGTAAAAATGCACGGCAAAGTATGAGAGCAGCGCACGGCAAAGAAACATAGCACGGCAAAGAAAGATACGGCGCACGGCAAAGAAGTTCCTCACGGCAAAGAATGGGAGCAGCGCACGGCAAAGAATTTAGGACGGCAAAGTCCCTGTAAGCCGCACGGCAAAGAAACAGCGCACGGCAAAGGCCTGGGCACTGCCGTGCAGCCAAACTTTGCCGTGCAGACAGACAAGTTGCACGGCAAAGGGTCCTTTGCCGTGCGCTTCTCCCTTTGCCGTGCGCCAATATACTTTTTTTTTGTTTTTCTAACTATTTTATTTCATCTACTACTTATATTTATTTTGTTAATTAGTTTTTCTTTTTGATGACTATTTATTACACTATGTGAAATACAAAATTAGTCTCCATGCTCATCCCCCACATATATCAGGGTTCCGGTGCTCCGGCGGCCGTCCCCCTCCTTCCCCCCCAAAACAGCGGGACGGCGGGTCTACCCCCTAGATTTCTCCGCGCGACGTTCCACCAATATACCTTTTCATAGGTTTAGGTTTGTTTAGTCCATGGACATATGGAAAACCATGTGTGGTACCCTTTGGCACAGTTTAGCCCCCGATATACCCGCGGCGGGACACTTCACCGTACACGTCCAGGAATCTGTTAAGTGTTATCGCCCGAAGGTGAGGAATGTCAGACCGGGGATCCATGCCATGCACCATTTGGTGAATTACACCTAGCATCACACTTTGAAACATAGAATAGGTCCACATGCAAGGTTTGGTGGGGTTCCGGTGCTCCGGCGGTCGTTATCCCCCTCCTCCCCCCAAAACAGCGGAACGCGTGCCCCGGCGGGTCTACCCCCCTAGATTTCTCCGCGCGAGGGTGCACCAATGTAACTTTTCATTATTTTATGTTTGTTTAGTACATATACACATGGAGAACCAAAGATTGGGACCCTTTGGCACATATACCAGCAGCTAGAGCCATTATCACACGATCGACGGTGTGCCTGGTCTACTGGGTAGGGTTAGGTGTAGGGTTAGGGCTAGGGTTTAGGGGCTAGGGCTAGGGTTTAGGTTAAAGGGTAAGTATTTATGGTTAGGTTTAGGTTTAGGGTTTAGGGTTAGGGTTAGGGTTTATGATGCATGGTTCTGCAGCTCCGGCGTCGTGGTTTAGGGATTTAGAGGGGTTTAGGGCTCGAAGCCTCCCCAGTTTAGGGTTTAGGGTTTAGGGGAGCTACTTTTGCACCATTAGACCTTGCACCACACTTTGACACATATCATAGGTCCACATGCAAGGTTTGGTGGGGTTCCGGTGCTCCGGCGGTCGTTATCCCCCTCCTCCCCCAAAACAGCGGAACGTGTGCCCCGGCGGGTCTACCCCCCTAGATTTCTCCGCGCGAGGGTGCACCAATGTAACTTTTCATAGGTTTAGGTTTGTTTAGTCCATGGACATATGGAAAACCATGTGTGGCACCCTTTGGCACAGTCTAGCCCCCGATATACCCGCGGCGGGACACTTCAGCGTACACGTCCAGGAATCTGTTAAGTGTTATCGCCCGAAGGTGAGGAATGTCAGACCGGGGATCCATGCCATGCACCATTTTGTGAATCACACCTTAATTGCATCACACTTTGACACATAGAATAGGTCCACATGCAAGGTTTGGTGGGGTTCCGGTGCTCCGGCGGTCGTTATCCCCCTCCTCCCCCCAAAACAGCGGAACGCGTGCCCCGGCGGGTCTACCCCCCTAGATTTCTCCGCGCGAGGGTGCACCAATGTAACTTTTCATTATTTTATGTTTGTTTAGTACATATACACATGGAGAACCAAAGATTGGGACCCTTTGGCACATATACCCGCAGCTAGAGCCATTATCACACGATCGACGGTGTGCCTGGTCTACTGGTTAGGGTTAGGTGTAGGGTTAGGGCTAGGGTTTAGGGGCTAGGGCTAGGGTTTAGGTTAAAGGGTAAGTATTTATGGTTAGGTTTAGGTTTAGGGTTTAGGGTTAGGGTTAGGGTTTATGATGCATGGTTCTGCAGCTCCGGCGTCGTGGTTTAGGGATTTAGAGGGGTTTAGGGCTCGAAGCCTCCCGCCTTAGGGTTTAGGGTTTAGGGGAGCTACTTTTGCACCATTAGACCTTGCACCACACTTTGACACATATCATAGGTCCACATGCAAGGTTTGGTGGGGTTCCGGTGCTCCGGCGGTCGTTATCCCCCTCCTCCCCCAAAACAGCGGAACGTGTGCCCCGGCGGGTCTACCCCCCTAGATTTCTCCGCGCGAGGGTGCACCAATGTAACTTTTCATAGGTTTAGGTTTGTTTAGTCCATGGACATATGGAAAACCATGTGTGGCACCCTTTGGCACAGTCTAGCCCCCGATATACCCGCGGCGGGACACTTCAGCGTACACGTCCAGGAATCTGTTAAGTGTTATCGCCCGAAGGTGAGGAATGTCAGACCGGGGATCCATGCCATGCACCATTTTGTGAATCACACCTTAATTGCATCACACTTTGACACATAGAATAGGTCCACATGCAAGGTTTGGTGGGGTTCCGGTGCTCCGGCGGTCGTTCTCCCCCTCCTCCCCCAAAACAGCGGAACGTGTGCCCCGGCGGGTCTACCCCCCTAGATTTCTCCGCGCGAGGGTGCACCAATGTAACTTTTCATTCCTTTATGTTTGTTTAGTACATATACACATGGAGAACCAAGATTGGGACCCTTTGGCACATATACCCGCAGCTAGAGCCATTATCACACGATCGACGGTGTGCCTGATCTACTGGTTAGGGTTAGGTGTAGGATTAGGGCTAGGGTTTAGGGGCTAGGGCTAGGGTTTAGGTTAAAGGGTAAGTATTTATGGTTAGGTTTAGGTTTAGGGTTTAGGGTTAGGGTTAGGGTTAGGGTTTATGATGCATGGTTCTGCAGCTCCGGCGTCGTGGTTTAGGGATTTAGAGGGGTTTAGGGCTCGAAGCCTCCCCAGTTTAGGGTTTAGGGTTTAGGGGAGCTACTTTTGCACCATTAGACCTAGCACCACACTTTGACACATATCATAGGTCCACATGCAAGGTTTGGTGGGGTTCCAGTGCTCCGGTGGTCGTTATCCCCCTCCTCCCCCAAAACAGCGGAACGTGTGCCCCGGCGGGTCTACCCCCCTAGATTTCTCCGCGCGAGGGTGCACCAATGTAACTTTTCATAGGTTTAGGTTTGTTTAGTCCATGGACATATGGAAAACCATGTGTGGCACCCTTTGGCACAGTCTAGCCCCCGATATACCCGCGGCGGGACACTTCAGCGTACACGTCCAGAATCATAAGTGTTATCGCCGAAGGTGAGGAATGTCAGACCGGGGATCCATGCCATGCACCATTTTGTGAATCACACCTTAATTGCATCACACTTTGACACATAGAATAGGTCCACATGCAAGGTTTGGTGGGGTTCCGGTGCTCCGGCGGTCGTTCTCCCCCTCCTCCCCCCAAAACAGCGGAACGTGTGCCCCAGCGGGTCTACCCCCCTAGATTTCTCCGCGCGAGGGTGCACCAATGTAACTTTTCATTCCTTTATGTTTGTTTAGTACATATACACATGGATAACCAAGATTGGGACCCTTTGGCACATATACCCGCAGCTAGAGCCATTATCACACGATCGACGGTGTGCCTGGTCTACTGGTTAGGGTTAGGTGTAGGGTTAGGGCTAGGGTTTAGGGGCTAGGGCTAGGGTTTAGGTTAAAGGGTAAGTATTTATGGTTAGGTTTAGGTTTAGGGTTTAGGGTTAGGGTTAGGGTTTATGATGCATGGTTCTGCAGCTCCGGCGTCGTGGTTTAGGGATTTAGAGGGGTTTAGGGCTCGATGCCTCCGCACTTGCGGGTTTAGGGTCTAGGGGAGCTACTTTTGCACCATTAGACCTTGCACCACACTTTGACACATATCATAGGTCCACATGCAAGGTTTGGTGGGGTTCCGGTGCTCCGGCGGTCGTTATCCCCCTCCTCCCCCAAAACAATGAACGTGTGCCCCGGCGGGTCTACCCCCCTAGATTTCTCCGCGCGAGGGTGCACCAATGTAACTTTTCATAGGTTTAGGTTTGTTTAGTCCATGGACATATGGAAAACCATGTGTGGCACCCTTTGGCACAGTCTAGCCCCCGATATACCCGCGGCGGGACACTTCAGCGTACACGTCCAGGAATCTGTTAAGTGTTATCGCCCGAAGGTGAGGAATGTCAGACCGGGGATCCATGCCATGCACCATTTTGTGAATCACACCTTAATTGCATCACACTTTGACACATAGAATAGGTCCACATGCAAGGTTTGGTGGGGTTCCGGTGCTCGGCGGTCGTTCTCCCCCTCCTCCCCCAAAACAGCGGAACGTGTGCCCCAGCGGGTCTACCCCCCTAGATTTCTCCGCGCGAGGGTGCACCAATGTAACTTTTCATTCCTTTATGTTTGTTTAGTACATATACACATGGAGAACCAAGATTGGGACCCTTTGGCACATATACCCGCAGCTAGAGCCATTATCACACGATCGACGGTGTGCCTGATCTACTGGTTAGGGTTAGGTGTAGGATTAGGGCTAGGGTTTAGGGGCTAGGGCTAGGGTTTAGGTTAAAGGGTAAGTATTTATGGTTAGGTTTAGGTTTAGGGTTTAGGGTTAGGGTTAGGGTTTATGATGCATGGTTCTGCAGCTCCGGCGTCGTGGTTTAGGGATTTAGAGGGGTTTAGGGCTCGAAGCCTCCCCAGTTTAGGGTTTAGGGTTTAGGGGAGCTACTTTTGCACCATTAGACCTAGCACCACACTTTGACACATATCATAGGTCCACATGCAAGGTTTGGTGGGGTTCCAGTGCTCCGGTGGTCGTTATCCCCCTCCTCCCCCAAAACAGCGGAACGTGTGCCCCGGCGGGTCTACCCCCCTAGATTTCTCCGCGCGAGGGTGCACCAATGTAACTTTTCATAGGTTTAGGTTTGTTTAGTCCATGGACATATGGAAAACCATGTGTGGCACCCTTTGGCACAGTCTAGCCCCCGATATACCCGCGGCGGGACACTTCAGCGTACACGTCCAGGAATCTGTTAAGTGTTATCGCCCGAAGGTGAGGAATGTCAGACCGGGGATCCATGCCATGCACCATTTTGTGAATCACACCTTAATTGCATCACACTTTGACACATAGAATAGGTCCACATGCAAGGTTTGGTGGGGTTCCGGTGCTCCGGCGGTCGTTCTCCCCCTCCTCCCCCCAAAACAGCGGAACGTGTGCCCCAAATGGGTCTACCCCCTAGATTTCTCCGCGCGAGGGTGCACCAATGTAACTTTTCATTCCTTTATGTTTGTTTAGTACATATACACATGGAGAACCAAGATTGGGACCCTTTGGCACATATACCCGCAGCTAGAGCCATTATCACACGATCGACGGTGTGCCTGATCTACTGGTTAGGGTTAGGTGTAGGATTAGGGCTAGGGTTTAGGGGCTAGGGCTAGGGTTTAGGTTAAAGGGTAAGTATTTATGGTTAGGTTTAGGTTTAGGGTTTAGGGTTAGGGTTAGGGTTTATGATGCATGGTTCTGCGGCTCCGCGTCGTGGTTTAGGGATTTAGAGGGGTTTAGGGCTCGAAGCCTCCCCAGTTTAGGGTTTAGGGTTTAGGGGAGCTACTTTTGCACCATTAGACCTAGCACCACACTTTGACACATATCATAGGTCCACATGCAAGGTTTGGTGGGGTTCCGGTGCTCCGGCGGTCGTTATCCCCCTCCTCCCCCAAAACAGCGGAACGTGTGCCCCGGCGGGTCTACCCCCCTAGATTTCTTCGCGCGAGGGTGCACCAATGTAACTTTTCATAGGTTTAGGTTTGTTTAGTCCATGGACATATGGAAAACCATGTGTGGCACCCTTTGGCACAGTCTAGCCCCCGATATACCCGCGGCGGGACACTTCAACAGACACGTCCAGAATCATAAGTGTTATCGCCCGAAGGTGAGGAATGTCAGACCGGGGATCCATGCCATGCACCATTTTGTGAATCACACCTTAATTGCATCACACTTTGACACATAGAATAGGTCCACATGCAAGGTTTGGTGGGGTTCCGGTGCTCCGGCGGTCGTACTCCCCTCCTCCCCCAAAACAATGAACGTGTGCCCCAGCGGGTCTACCCCCCTAGATTTCTCCGCGCGAGGGTGCACCAATGTAACTTTTCATTCCTTTATGTTTGTTTAGTACATATACACATGGAGAACCAAGATTGGGACCCTTTGGCACATATACCCGCAGCTAGAGCCATTATCACACGATCGACGGTGTGCCTGATCTACTGGTTAGGGTTAGGTGTAGGATTAGGGCTAGGGTTTAGGGGCTAGGGCTAGGGTTTAGGTTAAAGGGTAAGTATTTATGGTTAGGTTTAGGTTTAGGGTTTAGGGTTAGGGTTAGGGTTTATGATGCATGGTTCTGCAGCTCACTCGTCGTCGTTAAGGGATTTAGAGGTGTTTAGCGATCGAAGCCTCCCCAGTTTAGGGTTTAGGGTTTAGGGGAGCTACTTTTGCACCATTATACCTAGCACCACACTTTGACACATATCATAGGTCCACATGCAAGGTTTGGTGGGGTTCCGGTGCTCCGGCGGTCGTTATCCCCCTCCACCACCAAAACACACGAACGTGTGCACCGGCGGGTCTACCCCCCTAGATTTCTCCGAGCGGGTGCCCCAAAGTAACGTATCATAGGTTGAGGATTGTTTAGTCCATGGACAGATGGAAAACCATGTGTGGCACCCTTTGGCACAGTCTAGCCCCCGATATACCCGCGGCGGGACACATCAACAGTACACGTCCGTGAATCATAAGTGTTATCGCCCGAAGGTGAGGAATGTCAGACCGGGGATCCATGCCATGCACCATTTTGTGAATCACACCTTAATTGCATCACACTTTGACACATAGAATAGGTCCACATGCAAGGTTTGGTGGGGTTCCGGTGCTCCGGCGGTCGTTCTCCCCCTCCTCCCCCAAACAATGGAACGTGTGCCCCAGCCGGGTCTACCCCCTAGATTTCTCCGCGAGGGCGCACCAATGTAACTTTTCATTCCTTTATGTTTGTTTAGTACATATACACATGGAGAACCAAAGATTGGGACCCTTTGGCACATATACCAGCAGCTAGAGCCATTATCACACGATTCGACGGTGTGCACGGTCTCTTGGTTAGGGTTAGGTGTAGGTTTAGGTCTAGGGTTTAGGGGCTAGGGCTAGGGTTTAGGTTAAAGGGTAAGTATTTATGGTTAGGTATAGGTTTAGGGTTTAGGGTTAGGGTTAGGGTTTATGATGCATGGTGCAGCTCCGGCGTCGTGGTTTAGGGATTTAGAGGGGTTTAGGGCTCGAAGCCTCCCCAGTTTAGGGTTTAGGGTTTAGGGGAGCTACTTTTGCACCATTAGACCTTGCACCACACTTTGAAACATATCATAGGTCCACATGAAAGGTTTGGTGGGGTTCCGGTGCTCCGGCGGTCGTTATCCCCCTCCTCCCCCAAAACAGCGGAACGCGTGCCCCGGCGGGTCTACCCCCCTAGATTTCTCCGCGCGAGGGTGCACCAATGTAACTTTTCATTATTTTATGTTTGTTTAGTACATATACACATGGAGAACCAAAGATTGGGACCCTTTGGCACATATACCCGCAGCTAGAGCCATTATCACACGATCGACGGTGTGCCTGGTCTACTGGTTAGGGTTAGGTGTAGGGTTAGGGCTAGGGTTTAGGGGCTAGGGCTAGGGTTTAGGTTAAAGGGTAAGTATTTATGGTTAGGTTTAGGTTTAGGGTTTAGGGTTAGGGTTAGGGTTTATGATGCATGGTTCTGCAGCTCCGGCGTCGTGGTTTAGGGATTTAGAGGGGTTTAGGGCTCGAAGCCTCCCCAGTTTAGGGTTTAGGGTTTAGGGGAGCTACTTTTGCACCATTAGACCTTGCACCACACTTTGACACATATCATAGGTCCACATGCAAGGTTTGGTGGGGTTCCGGTGCTCCGGCGGTCGTTATCCCCCTCCTCCCCCAAAACAGCGGAACGTGTGCCCCGGCGGGTCTACCCCCCTAGATTTCTCCGCGCGAGGGTGCACCAATGTAACTTTTCATAGGTTTAGGTTTGTTTAGTCCATGGACATATGGAAAACCATGTGTGGCACCCTTTGGCACAGTCTAGCCCCCGATATACCCGCGGCGGGACACTTCAGCGTACACGTCCAGGAATCTGTTAAGTGTTATCGCCCGAAGGTGAGGAATGTCAGACCGGGGATCCATGCCATGCACCATTTTGTGAATCACACCTTAATTGCATCACACTTTGACACATAGAATAGGTCCACATGCAAGGTTTGGTGGGGTTCCGGTGCTCCGGCGGTCGTTCTCCCCCTCCTCCCCCCAAAACAAATTTAACGTGTGCCCCAGCGGGTCTACCCCCCTAGATTTCTCCGCGCGAGGGTGCACCAATGTAACTTTTCATTCCTTTATGTTTGTTTAGTACATATACACATGGAGAGCCAAGATTGGGACCCTTTGGCACATATACCCGCAGCTAGAGCCATTATCACACGATCGACGGTGTGCCTGATCTACTGGTTAGGGTTAGGTGTAGGATTAGGGCTAGGGTTTAGGGGCTAGGGCTAGGGTTTAGGTTAAAGGGTAAGTATTTATGGTTAGGTTTAGGTTTAGGGTTTAGGGTTAGGGTTAGGGTTTATGATGCATGGTTCTGCAGCTCCGGCGTCGTGGTTTAGGGATTTAGAGGGGTTTAGGGCTCGAAGCCTCCCCAGTTTAGGGTTTAGGGTTTAGGGGAGCTACTTTTGCACCATTAGACCTTGCACCACACTTTGAAACATATCATAGGTCCACATGCAAGGTTTGGTGGGGTTCCGGTGCTCCGGCGGTCGTTATCCCCCTCCTCCCCCCAAAACAGCGGAACGCGGGTCTACCCCCCTAGATTTCTCCGTGCGAGGGTGCACCAATGTAACTTTTCATAGGTTTAGGTTTGTTTAGTCCATGGACATATGGAAAACCATGTGTGGCACCCTTTGGCACAGTCTAGCCCCCGATATACCCGCGGCGGGACACTTCAGCGTACACGTCCAGGAATCATATGTTATCGCCCGAAGGTGAGGAATGTCAGACCGGGGATCCATGCCATGCACCATTTTGTGAATCACACCTTGCATCACACTTTGACACATAGAATAGGTCCACATGCAAGGTTTGGTGGGGTTCCGGTGCTCCGGCGGTCGTTATCCCCCTCCTCCCCCCAAAACAGCGGAACGCGTGCCCCGGCGGGTCTACCCCCCTAGATTTCTCCGCGCGAGGGTGCACCAATGTAACTTTTCATTCTTTTAGGTTTGTTTAGTACATATACACATGGAGAACCAAAGATTTAGGTTAAAGGGTAAGTATTTATGGTTAGGTATAGGTTTAGGGTTTAGGGTTAGAGTTAGGGTTTATGATGCATGGTTAAGTATTAATGTGTTAGGATTTATGGTTAAGTATTAATGTGTTAGGATTTAGGGTTAGGGTTTAGGGTTAGGGTTATGATTTAGGGTTATATGATTTAGGGTTATATGATTTAGGGTTAGGGTTATGATTAATGTGGCTAGATCAATGGGTTAGGATTTAGGGTTAGGGTTAGGGTTATGGTTAATCACACATTTCTTGAAAAACATGAAACATATAGTATTAAATAATACACATTTTGAAAAACAAGTTTAATATAATTTACAAATAAAACTTAATGTTATTGATAATTTACAAATAAAATTCTTAGTGTTATAGAAGTGGTAAAAATGCTTTGCCATGCGCAGGCGCACGGCAAAGAACCCTGCCGCACGGCAAAGGCCGCCATGCGCACGGCAAAGAGTGCCCGCACGGCAAAGGCCCTTTGCCGCACGGCAAAGAACGGCGCACGGCAAAGTGTGGGGATAAGGTACCTGGTCGGGGCACCTGAGCCACAAACGCATCGACCTCGCCCTTCACTGCATCCACGCCGCGCCGCCGCCCGCATCCACGCCACCATCGCCGCCACCATCGCGCCCCTCCCCGCTGCCGCCAGCCACGCACACCGCCACCCTCCCCGCCGCCGCCGCCAGCCACGGACACCACCGCCCCTCCCCAACCATCGCGCCAGCCACGCACGCCGCCATTCCCCCGTCGCCGCTGCTGCTTCCCCGCCCTCCCCCACCGCCGCTGCTGCTGCTCCCCTCCCCCACCGCTGCTGCTGCTCCCCTCCCCCACCGCCACCGCGGCCGAGCTAGGGAGCTAGGTCCCGCCGCCGCCCCCGCCGCCTGCTCCGATTCCGGCGGGATACGGGAGGTCCTCCACCCTGCTGCCTCGACCCGACGGCCTACTGCCCATTCCGCCAATCTGCCAATCTCTGCAGCAAGGTGTGTTTGTGTGTTCCCGACCCGACGGGTTGTTTGTGTGTTACATTGAAATGAACGCTGCTAGATGTAGATAAATTTGAAAATCTGTGAGCTATTTGTGTGATATTTTGACATGAGCTGGTATTTTATTCATATCATGCATGAAGTTAAAATACTTTGCCTTATGCCTTTACATGGATCAAGATAAGACACGTAAAGCACATTGAGATGCATTGATTTTGTGAAATTTGCATACACGAGCGTACGGAAAAATTTAGGTCTCGGTAGGTCAAAATTAGGGCCATTTAGCAAATAGGAATTTGAGGCAGAATTTAGTCTTGACTTGAATGACTAATTTATTTTTCTCGCTATGCAGACGATGTTTCGAGGTGGACACAGGGGCCGGCGTTGTCGGGGTGCTTGAGGAGCGTTGCCGGAGGGTCATTGGTCTTCTTCGCCGGCTGTCGGTCACGCTTCGGGGGTGAGAATCCGTTCGCCTCTCTTGTACCTAGGTTTTTTCTTTATGTCTAGATCACCAAGTCTGTCGCGATACCTAGGCGTCTCTTCCCGACCGTAAGGGTTACGCGGATAAATATGCATTAGTGGTCTCGCATATTATGAACCGTAACTCTTACGGCATTTATCGGGACAGCCGGCGGATGCGTAGTTGGGTACGTTCTCCGTGCTCTACCCTGATCCGAGACAGGATTTCGGTAGCGCCTCCCCGTTGTTCTCCGGATGCACACCCCTCTCGGCTTTTTGCCGAGACGTGTATCGGGAGAGCAGCGGGGAGGTGCTGCCGAAATTCTGTCTCGGATCGGGGTAGAGCACGGAGAACGTACTCAATCTACGGATCCGGCGGCTGCTAGGAGCCCACCTAGTAGAGTTTCAAAGTTGATGCACGCGTAAAATAAATAAATATATGATGCATTTATTTCCTATTTGATATATAAATGCTATGTTCGTCTGTTTTGTTGCTGATTAGAGGATGGATAATCGTGGCTGGATGTACGATGGCAGAATCAGTCAGTGGAACTATACTGATGAATGGGGAGAAAAGACCGAGCAGTTTGTGGATAGGGCGTTTGCCATCCCTAGCAGACCTATAAGTGTTTGGTGCCCTTGTAGTAAGTGCGCTAACCGAAAGGCACAGGACAAGGAAACTATGAGTATGCACCTGATCAAGTTTGGGTTCACACCGTCCTACAGGATTTGGACTTACCATGGAGAAAAGGCAAAGAAACGTGCTAGGAAGGAGGTGCGGCAGATTCAACCTAGGGGGGAATATGACACTGGTTTTGATAGGTGCTTAGAAAACTTGGCTAATGGTAATGTGCCTGAAAGCTCTCATGTAGAGGTGGAGACACCTCAGGATGCGGAGACAAGTGAGGACCCGGAGGAAAACACAAAGGAGTACTATGAGGCTCTGTTTGCTTCGCAGAAACCCCTACATGAAAATACAGAGGTTACCCAACTAGATGCCATCGCTCGCCTTATGGCCTTGAAGTGCCATAGGAACTTGTGCAGAGATGGGTTCGATGAACTTCTGGTCATCGTAGGCAGCCTTCGCCGAAAGGGCACCTCTTGCCGCAAAACTTCTACTATTCGACCAAATTGCTCAGTGACCTTAAGATGTCATCTCAGCGGATACACGCTTGTCCAAAGGGATGCATGCTATTCAGAGAGGAGCACGCTGACACAAATTATTGCATCAAATGCAATTCCTCTAGGTACTTTGAGGTAGACCGCAATGGTGATGGTCAGAAGAGGCAGACCACGGTTGCCAAGAATATCCTCCGCTATCTTCCAGTTCTACCGAGGATCCAGCGGCTCTTCATGACCGAGGATACTGCCCAGCAGATGAGGTGGGCCGTGGAAGGAAACAGATACACCGACAAGATGATACATCCGTCGGATGGTACCGCATGGAAGAACTTTGTGAAGAAATTTCCACGAAAGCAGTGTGACCCGAGGAGCGTAGCAGTTGCGATATCTACCGATGGGTTCAATCCATATGGTATGTCGGCTGCGATATACAGTTGTTGGCCAGTGTTTGTTATTCCCATGAACCTCCCCACAGCGTCGCATGAGATCGAGAGAACATGTTTGTGTCGATGATAATCCCAGGGCCCAAATACCCGGCAAGAACATGAATGTGTACCTGGAACCGCTGGTGGATGACTTGGTTCGTGGCTGGGAAGGTCGCGGGATCCGAACATATGACGCATCAAAGAAGGAGTACTTCGATATGTATGTGTGGTACCACACGTCCCGCATGACCTGCCAAGCACGTGCTTTGTTCTGCGGGTGGTGTACACATGGGAAGTGGCCTTGCCCACAAGCAAGTGCATGTGCTGTGACTTTCTTCTGGCTAAACAAGGGAGGCAAGTATTCATGCTTTGATGAAGCTCGACAGTTCCTTGAGCGGAGGCATGCATACAGGAGTGATGTAAAGAGTTTCAAGAAAGGCCGTGTTGTCCGTGGCCCGAAGCCAATTCCGAAGACCGGAACGGAAATCAAGGCCGAGTTAGATGCTCTTCAGCCTAGCCCTGATGGGAATGGTTTCTTAGGATATGGGGAGACACACCAATGGACTCACAAGCCGTGCTTATGGAAGCTCCCTTACTTTGAGTTTCTCGAGCTCCCGCATAACATTGATGTAATGCACACCGAGAAGAATATCAGTGAAGCCATTTGGAGCACGATTGTGGACACTGAGAAGACGAAGGATAACATAAAGGCTCGAATTGATCAAGAAAGGTGGTGTGATAGGCCGGAGTTGAACATGCAGCCACCTAATGGTGCCAAAAAAACTTGGACTAAGCCACACGCTCCGTTCTGCCTCACAAAGGCCCAAAAAAGGGAGGTCTTCCAATGGATGAAGGACTCCTTGTTTTTCCCCGATGGGTTCGCAGCCAACTGGATGAGGGGCCTGAACATTGAAACGCTGCGAGTACAAGGACTGAAGAGTCATGACTACCACATATGGCTTGAGCGGATAATGCCGGTGATGATTCGAGGCTATGTCCCCGAGAAGACTTGGCGAGTGCTAGCGAGGTTGAGTTTTTCTTCCGCCAGATTTGTGCTAGGGAGTTAGACACTAAAGTGATTGAGAAGCTGGATGAAGAGGCACCCGTGTTGCTTTGCGATCCGGAGAAGATCTTTCCTCCAGGGTTCTTTAATCCGATGCAACACATGATCCTGCACCTCGCGGAGGAGTGCTTAAAGGGGGGCCCGAATTGGGGCCGTTGGCAGTTTGGTCCCGAGAGAGAAACACAAAAGCTTCGTCAAATGACTGGCAATAAATGCAAGATCGAAGCATCCATAGCCGAGGCAGTCCTGAACGTGGAGGTGGCAAACTTCACCACTAAGCACTATGATCCCAACATTCCCACAAAGCACAACCCGGTCCTCCGTTACAATGCCGCCAACAATGAAGAAGTACCCAAGCTTAGCATCTTCGTGGGGCTTGGTGGCAAGTCAAGTGGCTCGAAGCCGTACGTAACGGACCTACCCGAGCGGACCTTGATCCACTCGTATGTCTTAAACACCATGGTCGAAGTGAAGCCGTACATCGAGTAAGTGCGAACCATTTAATTATTCGCAAACATTCACTCGTATGTTCGTGGCTAACTCTTCCTCTTTTCATCGGTATAGGAAATTCAAGGCTATACATTGGAAGAATACCCACAGGGAGCCTACCCCGGAAGAATCCAAGCAAATTTTCGATAAGGGAGGCGGTTTCGGTTTCAGTAGCTGGTTTTGTAATTTGGTACTATTCTATCCAAATTAGCTAGCACTTCCTACATTTATCGGTCATTTCTCGTTCTAAACTTCTTGTGCTAAACTTGTAGGCAAGAACTGACAAAGAGATGAAGTCAGAGCTAAGAAAAATTGCTAGGGGCTTTGACCATTCCGTAGAAGCGTTCAACTCCTATGACGTGAACGGGTATCGCTTCCACACCCATCAATACACAACAAGCCGGCCCAACGCGAAGACAATAAATAGTGGGGTGGTATGTCAAGGTGATGATGGGCTCCATTACTATGGAAGAGTCGAGGGTATATACGAGCTGAATTACGGGTTTCACAAAGGGCTAAATCCCGTCGTCTTCAAATGCCATTGGTTTGACCCACGTCGGGTGAGACGGGATCCTGAAATTGGGTTGGTCGAAGTTGAAAGGAACTCCGTTTATAAGGGAGAGGATGTGTACATCTTGGCAACCCAGGCCTTTCAAGTATTCTATCTCCCGTACGCGTGCAGAAACCCGACAAAACGTCTACATGGATGGGATGTTGTGATGACGGTGCCTTCACGCAATAGGCCGCCCCCGCCAAACAAGGACGATTACCGCCGCGTAGACCCCTCAGCAAGGAGTGTCGAGTTTTATCAGGAAGAAGGGCTCCCCGGCCATTTCACAATCGGCTTGCCGACTATCGATGACATGGTCGTAGACGATGAACAAGAAGACGCGGGCATAGATGGAGACAATGCAGAAGATGAAGCTGAGGATGTCTGTGCCCCGGAAGACCTGAGTTTGCTCGAGGCGTTCAAAGCAGGGATTGACCTCGATGCAGATGGACCACCTCCAGGTTTCATTGATGATTATTGGTTCGCCGAGCCTGATGACGATGAGGAGACACGCGGTCCAATCACGGATGGCGACACAGGCTACTGATCTATGTAGTAGTAATTGTGAGGCTAGCCTATTTGTAATAACTCCGTGTAATAGAGATTGTCTAGCTAGGTTATTTGTAAGAACTCCGTGCTATGTTTGAGAGAACTCTATGGTAGCTATTTGTTGCTTCCACTAATTAATTAATGTTCATCCTTTTGCATTATTTGTTGCTTTCATTAATGTTCATCTACTTATATTTCTGTTGCTTTCACTAATATTTATCTCTTTACAATATTGCGTACTAATAAACCACTCTCTTCATTTGTGTTTGCAGGTGATTGAAGCATGCCGCCAAAAAAAAGGGGTGGCGGTCTTAAAAAGAAGCTCAAGGACTTGGTAGGTGTAGGGACTTCGAGGCGGGGCCGAGCTACTACCCCCCCTCCTAGCCCCCCTCCTGTCGCTCCCACAGGGCGGCCGCGTAGGAAGAATGCGACGCGGGTACTCACTCCTAGTCCTAGCCCCCCTCCCGCAGCCGATGATGATGACGAGGAGGAGGACCAGGAGCACCACGGGGGTGGGGAGGACCAGGAGGAGGAGGTGGGTGGGGAGGACCAGGAGGAGGAGGGGGTGGGGAGGACCAGGAGGAGGAGGGGGACGAGGAGGACCTCTCGGAGGATGAGGGGTTGGGGAACTTAGTGTTCGATCCTGATCCAAGCCTAGAGTGGTGTGAGCCGGAGGACTACCAGTACGTTCCAGCTTTGGAGAGGCTGAGGCCACGTGATAGGAAGCCATATCGCCGTGGGATAACACAGCTCCCTCGCCGAGAAGCTGGCGCTACAGCACGTTGTTCTTGTGCCCTATGGAAGGAGGTACATGTAATTTATTTGCATTTCGTTATCGGAATTTTTTCATTATCAAAATTATTATCACATACATATTGATGTTGTCGTTTCATGTTGCAGCTCGTTCCAGTTTGAAGACCCGACGCAGAGACCGCCACGTGGGTACTCGAACATCCTTGGGGGCCTACTTAGGTGGTATTTCCCTGGGATAGTCAACTTCCCTACTGGTGGCTGCGACGTAGCTTGGAGGTGGGCGCACTACAGCCTCGCGGAAGATCCTCTTGGCCGCGGCACCGCGGCGGATATGGTTGTTGCCAAATTCTGGGTACGTGACTTTTGACTTCTTACCATTCATACACTCTCCTTGGTTCACAATAATTGCACTAATGCCCCTTGTTTTACCTATGTGCATGGTTGCAGAAATACTTCAAGAGGGCCGAGGGCAAGGAGAATGCGTGCGATGATGTCCTACACCAGCTTGCAAGGAAGAGGGTGACTGGCATGCACTACGAGGCACGTATTCAATGCGTCCGCGACTGGCACGCCGACCGCTTCGTCCACATGAGTAAGGAGGACGCTCGCGACACGCTCATGCAGCCGTGGCAGTACTTGCAGGTATTTGCATTTATGTGTTATTGATTTCTTTATCGCCATGTAGTTTATTTTACCATAATGGGTTTATCTTGTGCATGTAGAACCCTCCTCAGTACGTCGGCAACGACGATAGGTGCTTTCGTGCGATGGTCATGTGGTGGACATGCCCCCAGTACCTCAAGAAGCACGAGGAGGGCAAGGCGAAGCGGGCAGAGATGCGAGGTGGATCGCATATCCAAGGCAGCATCCCCATCTCTCTTCACCTGCAGAAGGAGGTGAGCAAATTAATGGTTCCTTCATTCTTTGAATTCATGTTATATATTTGTTAACTCCGCAAGGGTGTGTCACTTCACTCAATTACATGTTCTCTTTTGCAGGAAGTCAGGACAGGAGCGAAGCCTAACGTCTTTGCCGTGCTAAAGAAGATGAAGCAAAGGAAGACGCCTGATCCTGAGACGGGGTCCTTGTGGGTTAACCCGCAATCCGAGACCCAGTGCACGTCGTATGTCTCCAAGTTCAAGCAGAAGTATGGCGAGGAGGCCAATCCAGAGGCCGAGGACTTTGACCCTGAGGTCGCGGTGCTTGCGAGAGAAGGCTTGAAGCATGGCCGCCTATGGTTTGGTGACGGGTGCGTCGACCCAGCGAGGGTTCCCTCTCTCCGCCAGATCCGTCGTGGTCGTAAGAGCGGCCAGCCTGAGGTAGAGAGCCCGGCCACGGGCCCGGATCTAGCTGTCGAGCGGTTACGGGTATGTTCTTCCTCGGGTCTCTACATTTCCTTTACATGCTTTCCATTGAAATGTTAATGACATCGCGGCAACACAACGTAGGAGGAGATGGCAGCGAAGGAGCAGGCGGCCCAGGAGCAAAGGGCGCAGATGGAGCAGCAGATTCTGCAGTACCAGCAGCAGCAGACACAGATGATGCAGCAGATGCAACAGCAGCAGCAGATGATGCAGCAGCAGCAGGCACAGATGAGCTGGCTCATGAGCCAGACGGCTCTGTCTTCTCCACCGGGGAGTCTTCCTCCTCCACCTTACTCCATGTGGATGCCGCCACCGCCCACTCAGACCCCGGGGACACCTATCACCGTCAACAACATGAACATCATCCGGAGCATGAACCTCGGTGAGTCCTCCTACGCTTGTGCCCAACCCGCTACTTGTGCTTGTTCAAGTGTTCAATATGCAAATGCATGTTAATTCCATCAACCTGCTTATAGATTTTATGTCACAAGGCAATGACAATGAGGCCGGCGGAAGCGGAGGAGGACAAGGTTGATGGCATGGTCTTCGTGCACTTTGTCGGATTGTATGCTTGTAATGGATTGTAATATTGGACATTGCACTATGGACTCTATGTAACTTGTGTGGATGGACTATGGACTCTATGTAATGCATGAATATGTGTGTTTGATGTATTTGTGGTGTTCCCGTAGTGTTTGGTGATGTTATGTTGAAGATTATATGAGTATATGCTTTATTGTCAATTGCTATATTTGAAATGCAGGGAATAAGCAAAAAACAGCAAAAAAATGAAAAAAACAGGGCCCTTTGCCGTGCGTGTGCACACGGCAAAGGACATTTGGTCACTTTGCCGTGTGCACACGCACGGCAAAGGAGCCACGTGTCGCTAAACTGTGCTCCTGGGAGCTCACTGGGTGTGGCTGCAGGATTCTTTGCCGTGCAGGAAGGGGCGCGGGCGCACGGCAAAGATCAATGCACGGCACAGAGAAGCGCACGGCAAAGAATTATGGGCACGGCAAAGTATTGGGCGCACGGCAAAGAGGGGTCGCACGGCAACGACTCGAGCGCACGGCAACGAGCGCGCGCACGGCAAACGCTCGAGCGCACGGCAACGAGCGCGCGCACGGCAACGAGCCTTTGCCGTGCGGTTTGGTCAGGCGCACGGCAATGTTGTCTTTGCCGTCGGGGACAATGCCGTGCAGACGTTGCCGTGCG
Source organism: Lolium perenne (assembly GCF_019359855.2). Classification (NCBI taxonomy): domain Eukaryota; kingdom Viridiplantae; phylum Streptophyta; class Magnoliopsida; order Poales; family Poaceae; genus Lolium; species Lolium perenne. The sequence continues at coordinate 100,120,313 of NC_067246.2, read as the reverse complement.
TCGACGCACGGCAAAGCCTTTGCCGTGCAAAATAGGCTCTTTGCCGTGCGATCGGTCGCACGGCAACGCCTGTTTCTCCCGTAGTGTGAGGATGATGCTGTGGTGGACTGAATAAATGCAAGACGATTCGCTCGAAAGCTGGATAAAGCCACTACACAAACGAAACGATTAATTGGAAGCTAAACATAACAGAACTCCTTCAAAAAAACGTATTGTAATGGACAAACCTGAGATCCGCTACAGGAATGACGCGATACGCCGAGGGCCTTTTATACGCCGACGGCCAAAAGTCGGGGTCCTCAGCGTATGGCCTGGTCTGGCCAGCCTCCCCATTCGATCCTCGCCGTAGCGTTGCCGTCGGCGTAGCGAGGTCTAGGGCAGCCCTCGGCATATCTTTGGCCCGAGGCGTAGACAGGCTACGCCGACGGCCACCCTCGGCGTAGATTATTTTTCAAATTTATCTAATTTTGTAAAAATCATAACTAATTCATATGATGTCAGAAAAATGCGTATAAGGTATCAAAATGTTCATAAAAACATTCTCTATCCGTTTATGTCAAAATCATGCATATTTGAATCATGTATAGTATCATGTTAACATAGTAACAATTCAAACACTTTCTTATATGTCCTCGGGTTCCCGTTTTGGCCAGATGGAAATTTAAACGAAGTCAGAAAATCCCACGGAGCCGCATGACGTTATTTTATGTGTCCTAGTAACCACTCCAAAAGACGGAATTGGAACACGATAATTATTTTGGAAAACCCTTCACGAACAGGGCTATCAAGTCCGGAGTTCTATGACTTTTAGGGGAAATGAGTAGGAAACGCCCCGTGACACCGCATAGTTTGTCGGAACGAGGCCATATTTTGCACGTGCATCGTCCCTGGGATGGGAAGTGATACGTCTCCAACGTATCTATAATTTCTTATGTTCCATGCTAGTTTTATGACAATACATACATGTTTTATTCATACTTTATATCATTTTGATGCATTTTCCGGTACTAACCTATTAACAAGATGCCGAAGCGCCAGTTCCTGTTTTCTGCTGTTTTTGGTTTCAGAAATACTATACAGGAAATATTCTCGGAATTGGACGAAACAAAAGCCCACGGCCCTATTTTCCACGGAGTGTTCCAGAACATCGAAGAAGAGTCGGAGAAGGCCAGCAGGGGGGGCACCCCATAGGGCGGCGTGGCTGGGCCCACTGCCGCGCCCAGGTGTGGGGAGCCCACCCCCTGGCTCCCCCGACGCTGCCTCTTCGCCTATATATTCCTTCGTATCGGAAAACCCTAGTACCGAGAGCCAAAATACGAGAAAAGTTACGTAGCCGCCGCCATCGCGAAGCCAAGTTCGGGGGACAGAAGTCTCAGTTCCGGCACGCCGTCGGGACGGGGAAGTGCCCCCGGAATCCATCTCCATCGACTCCATCGCCATCTTCATCGCCGTTGCTGTCTCCCATGATGAGGAGGGAGTAGTTCTCCCCCGAGGCTGAGGGCTCTACCGGTAGCTATGTGGTTCATCTCTCTCTCCCATGGTGTGATCTTTATGTGATCATGAGCTTTGTAATCTAGTTGAATATGTAGATGTTACTCTTGTATATTATGCACTCTAGAGGTTACTTTAATATGAACTCTGGATTCACTCTCCACGGTGTGATGGTGACAGTGTGCGCATCGTGTGTGATTCCTTTATGACATTGTGGAGCTTGTTTACTCCGGCTTGAGGTGTGCTTTTGCAGCCCTACACAATGAATGATGTTTGTTATCCAACAAGAGAGTGTTTGAGAGTAGAATTTATTTATTCAATTATGTGATCATTGTTGAGAGTGTCCACTAGTGAAAGTATGATCCCGAGGCCTTGTTTCTAAGCATTGAAACACCGTTCCAAAAAGTTCTGCTACATGTTCGCTTGCTGCCATTTTTATTTCAGATTGCAATTACTACTTATAATCATCCATATTACTTGTATTTCACTATCTCTTCGCCGAACTAGTGCACCTATACATCTGACAAGTGTATTAGGTGTGTTGGGGACACAAGAGACTTCTTGTATCGTAAATGCAGGGTTGCTTGAGAGGGATATCTTTGACCTCTACCTCCCTGAGTTCGATAAACCTTGGGTGATTCACTTAAGGGAAACTTGCTGCTGTTCTACAAACCTCTGCTCTTGGAGGCCCAACACTGTCTACAGGAATAGAAGCGTGCGTAGACATCAAGCTATTTTCTGGCGCCGTTGCCGGGGAGGTAAGGTAAAAGGTATTCACATCCTCCGACTACTAAGCTATTTCCTAGCATTGTTGCCGGTGTGTGAGTGCTCGAAGTTATTTCCTTTAGATTCTGCAATTGCATCTTTTTGTTTCTTGTTTTTATTTTTCACTAGTTAGGCATAATGGAAAACAACAAAAAATTTAGTGAGCTTGTTAATCTTTTTCCTGAGTTAAGACATAAATTGTTTGATGCGAAAATTAAAAAACCTATGGAACCTTATTTGCATGCTAGTAGCAATGCTATTAGTATGAACGCAATTACTGCTAATGCTATGGAAAAGTCTAAGCTTGGGGAAGCTAGTTTTTATGATCTTTTTAGCTCCCCAGCTTTAGGGGAGAAAATTTTCTCTGATAATACTTTATCTCCCATATGCGATAACTCTAATGATGCTTGTGATATTTTAAATCCACCTACTAAAAGTATTCCTTTCAATATACCTACGAAAATTGTTGAACTTGCTATGAACAAGTGCTATTTTGGAGATGGGACTGTCCATCCTAGTGATCATTTACTCTTTATACATGAATTATGCGAGTTGTTCAAGAGTGCAGGTATTTCAAAGGACCAAGCTAAGAGGAAGCTATTCTCTATATCTCTGAAGGGCAGAGCTGCGGAATGGTATAAGATGCTGAAGAATGGTCGATCTATTAGTTGGGAGAAAATTGTACCTCTCTTTTATTCTAAATTTTATCCTCCTCGTGAAGTGCATGTTGATAGGAATTACATTTATAAATTTTATCCTCGTGATGGAGAGAGTATTTCCCAAGCATGGGGGAGATTGAAGTCACTAATGCTCAAATGTCCCATTCATGAGCTCCCCCGTAATGTTATTATTAATATTTTTTATGCAAGGCTTTCAGGACACCACAAGGACTATCTAGATGCCTGTTTGGAGGGATCTTTCACAAGCAAGGAGGTTGAAGCTAGATGGGATCTTCTTGAAATAATTCAAAGCAATACTGAAGATTGGGAGAATGACAAAGGTAAAGAATCAGGTATAAACTACGAGTATGATTGCATTAAGTCTTTCGCTCAAACTGCTGATTTTCAAGACCTTAGTGCTAAATATGGTCTTGATCCTCAAATTATGGTCGATTGTTATAGAGCCTTTGCTTCTCATATTAATGTTCCTAAAGAAAATTGGTACATGTATCATGAACCTTTTAAAGACACTTGCATGGAAAATGAAATTGTTGTTAATGATTGCAATAAACATGCCCAAACTTCTGAAAATACTATTTCTTATAAGCATGTTAATTTTTGTGGAATGCATAGATCTTGTGGAATTAATCAAATCGAAGATGAATATTGTATCCATCATAGGAATGAAAAAACTAGAATGTGGTACAAGGCTCTAAAAGATCTTGGTGAAAAATTTTGTGACCTCCATCCTTTTATTTGTGAACTTTGCTATGAAGTGGGTCATTTTAATTTTCAATGTTCTGGTCATGATGATAGTATTTCGAATTTAATGAGTACTTCAAATCTATATTGTGATCACATGTTCACTTCTAATCAGCATGATGAACTTACTTCATTTTTGGGGTGTGAAGAGTTATCAAGAAAAATTTCTTTGTTAGATATGAATTATCTTGATATGAATAGTGTGTTGCATGGATGTTATCTCTATTGTGTTAATAATTGCCATGCCAACACCTACATACAAAGAGTTATAAAGGATGGGACTTTACCAAAATATGACAGGACTAATATGTGTTTTGTTCTTATTAATGAAAGAGAGGTATCCTCCCAAGTTTCTTCTATTGTTTATAATAATAAATCAGGTTATGTGGAGAAGCTTCCTTTCAAGCCTCTCCCTCCTAAAAGGGAAAAGAAGAAGAAGGGAACGAAGAAGAAGAAGAGGGAGAATAAAAAAGAGGTAACGACATATCCCCGCGTGTATGAGATAACGATAGGTAACCGTAAGTATGTTGCTCCTAATGATTATTATGATAATGAATCTGAGTACAATGATCTTCCTATGCCCTTTACCTATATTAGTGATCATGATTTGGAAGAGCACACTACTTTTGATACTGAAAATCTCTTTGGTACCGATTATGAAAGTAATGATGTTAGCACTATCCATGTTCCCTCAAACGATGATATTGAAAGCTCTAAGCTTGGGGATGTTGTGCTTGAAGATCCTATATTTGATACCTTTACTTCTAGTGAAAATGATGATATTATATCTTCGGGTTTAGATAATCGTTATAGAGATGGCTATGACACAAGTTATAATTATCCTTATGAAACTTGTCATTGTTATGATGGGATTGCCAAAAACCATTCCCTTAGTATGCAACTTGTTTACCATGTTCAAATTCTTGATAATGATCCTGCTCCAATTACTATTAATGAGAAAAGTTTTTCTTATGCCAAAAATAATGATACTTTTATGCATATGAACCATGATAAGAATGTTTTAAGTGATGGTTATATTGTGGATTTCATCAATGATGCTACTGAAAGTTATTATGAGAGAGGGAAACATGGTTATATGCATCTTAATAATATTAAGTTTCCCCTCTTTATGTTGAGAATCTTGAAGTTGCGCTTGTGTTGCCTTTCTATGTTTGTTGCTTTGTGCTTTCAGTACTTGTTCCCTTACAAAATTATTTTTCATAGGAAGAGGGTTAGACTTAAAAGAGTTTCTTACTTGCTTTTCGATGCTCTCTATGCTTCAACTCTCATCTTTATGTGAGCATCATAAAAATCACTGCGCCTAGCTGAAAGGCGTTAAAGAAAAGCGCTTATGGGAGATAACCCATGTTTTTTTATTTTTCTACTGTTTTGTTGTGTCTTGGAAGTTGTTACTACTGTAGCAACCTCTCCTTATCGTGTTTATTTCGTTTTTGTGCCAAGCAAAGTCTTTGATAGAAAGTTGATACTAGATTTGGATTTCTGCGCAGGAACAGATTTTTAGCTGTCACGAATTTGAGTTGTTCTCTCTGTAGAAAAATCTAAAAATCTTGAAAAAAATTCATGAGTAATCCTCAGATATGTACGCAACTTTCATTCAACTGGAGATTTTCCATCTGAGCATGTTAAGTGTCTCGAAAAAATTCGTCTTTACGGATTGTTCTTTTTTGATAGATTCTGCCTTTTATTTTGCATTGCCTCTTTTACTGTGTTTGAGTGGGTTTCTTTGCTCCATTAAATTTCAGTAACCTTTGGTAATGTCCAGAAGTGTTGGGAATGATTGTGTCCTTGCTGAACATGTGAATTTTTGATTATGCACTAACCCTCTAATGAGATTGCTTTGAGTTTGGTGTGAAGGAAGTTTTCAAGGATCAAGAGAGGATGATGATATAATATGATCAAGAAGAGTGAAAAGTCTAAGCTTGGGGATGCCCCCGTGGTTCATCCCTGCATATTTCGAGAATACTCAAGCGTCTAAGCTTGGGGATGCCCAAGGCATCCCCTTCTTCATCAATAACTTATCAGGTCACCTCTAGTGAAACTATATTTTAATTCCGTCACATCTTATGTGCTTTACTTGGAGCGTCTGTGTGCTTTTATTTTCGTTTTGTTATCTTAGTTCTCTGAATAAATTGGATCCTGTCTATCTTGTTTGGGAGAGAGACACGCTCCGCTTTTTCATTTGAATACTCCTATTCTTCACTTATATTTGTTGAGTATTCAGTTTTCGCACTGTGTAGCTTCTAGCTCTTGGTTTTCATGTATCTATTGTTCAGAGCTATTAGTTATTTTATAGAAAGTACTCTCTTACTTCACTTATATTTGTTTTGAGAGTTTCTTGCTATTCGGTTGGAAACAGAAAATGCTTCATGTGGTAGTTGGTATATTGTCTTGAATAATTTGATACTTGGCAATTGTTTTGAGCTCGCAAGTAGATCATGTTTAAGCTCTTGCATCATGTAGTTTAAACCTATTAGTGGAGAACTACTGTAGAGCTTGTTGAAATTTGGTTTGCATGATTGGTCTCTCTAAGGTCTAGATATTTTCTGGTAAAAGTGTTTGAGCAACCAGGAAGACAGTGTAGAGTCTTATAATGCTTGCAGTATGTTCGTATGTAAGTTTTGCTGTACCGGTTTATACTTGTGTTTGCTTCAAACAACCTTGCTAGCCAAAGCCTTGTACTAAGAGGGAATGCTTCTCGTGCATCCAAAACCTTGAGCCAAAACCTATGCCATTTGTGTCCACCATAACTACCTACTATGTGGTATTTTTCTGCCATTCCAAGTAAATACTTCATGTGCTACCTTTAAACAATTCAAAACTTTATTACTCCTTATTTGTGTCAATGTTTTATAGCTCATGAGGAAGTATGTGGTGTTTTATCTTTCAATCTTGTTGGGCAGACTTTCACCAATGGACTAGTGGCTTCATCCGCTTATCCAATAATTTTGCAAAAAGAGCTGGCAACGGGGTTCCTAGCCCCAATTAATTAACTTTCATTAATAATTCTCTTCACATGTTTTGCCCTGATTTATCAGTAAGCAACTTAATTTTGCAAATAGACACTCCTCCATGGTATGTGAAATGTTGGAAGACACCCGAGGACTCGGTTAGCCATGGCTTGTGAAAGAAAAAGGTTGGGAGGAGTGTCATCTATAAATAAAACTAAAATACATGTGTAAGCAAAAGAGAAGAGGGATGATCTACCTTGCTGGTAGAGATAACGTCCTTCATGGGAGCCGCTCTTTGAAAGTCTGTTTGACAAGGGGGTTAGAGTGCCCACTACCATTCGTTGACAACAACAAACACCTCTCAAAACTTTACTTTTATGCTCTCTATATGATTTCAAAACTTGAAAAGCTCTAGCACATAATTTAATCCCTGCTTCCCTCTGCGAAGGGCCTTTCTTTTACTTTATGTTGAGTCAGTTTACCTACTTCCTTCTATCTTAGAAGCAAACACTTGTGTCAACTGTGTGCATTGATTCTTACATGCTTGCTTATTGCACTCATCATATTACTTTGTGTTGACAATTATCCATGAGATATACATGTTGAAAGTTGAAAGCAATTGCTGGAACTTAAATCTTCCTTTGTGTTGCTTCAAAACCTTCTATTAAGAATCTATTGCTTTATGAGTTAACTCTTTTTCAAGACTTTTTGATGCTTGTCTTGAAAGCACTATTCATGAAAAGTCGTTGCTATATGATTCAGTTTTTTAGTCATTATATATTTGTTAGTAAACTATAGACCATTGCTTTGAGTCACTTCATTCATCTCATATGCTTTACAATAGTATTGATCAAGATTATGTTGGTAGCATGTCACTTCAGAAATTATTCTTTTTATCGTTTGCCTACTCGAGGGCGAGTAGGGATGTTTGATACGTCTCCAACGTATCTATAATTTCTTATGTTCCATGCTAGTTTTATGACAATACCTACATGTTTTATTCATCTAACCTATTAACAAGATGCCGAAGCGCCAGTTCCTGTTTTCTGCTATTTTTGGTTTCAGAAATCCTACACAGGAAATATTTTCGGAATTGGACGAAACAAAAGCCCACGGCCCTATTTTCCACGGAGTGTTCCAGAACATCAAAGAAGAGTCAGAGAAGGCCAGCAGGGGGCACCCCATAGGGCGGCGCGGCTGGGCCCACTGCCGCGCCCACGTGTGGGGAGCCCACCCCTGGCTCCCCCGACGCTGCCTCTTCGCCTATATATTCCTTCGTATCGGAAAACCCTAATACCGAGAGCCAAAATACGAGAAAATTTACGTAGCCGCCGCCATCGCGAAGCCAAGTTCGGGGGACAGAAGTCTCTGTTCCGGCACGCCGCCGGGACAGGGAAGTGCCCCCGGAATCCATCGACTCCATCACCATCTTCATCGCCGTTGCTGTCTCCCATGATGAGGAGGGAGTAGTTCTCCCCCGAGGCTGAGGGCTCTACCGGTAGCTATGTGGTTCATCTCTCTCTCCCATGGTGTGATCTTTATGTGATCATGAGCTTTGTAATCTAGTTGAATATGTAGATGTTACTCTTGTCTATTATGCACTCTAGAGGTTACTTTAATATGAACTTCGGATTCACTCTCCACGGTGTGATGGTGACAGTGTGCGCATCGTGTGTGATTCCTTTATGACGTTGTGGAGCTTGTTTACTCCGGCTTGAGGTGTGCTTTTGCAGCCCTACACAATGAATGGTGTTTGTTATCCAACAAGAGAGTGTTTGAGAGTAGCATTTATTTATTCAATTATGTGATCATTGTTGAGAGTGTCCACTAGTGAAAGTATGATCCCTAGGCCTTGTTTTTAAGCATTGAAACACCATTTCCAACAAGTTCTGCTACATGTTCGCTTGCTGCCATTTTTATTTCAGATTGCAATTACTACTTATAATCATCCATATTACTTGTATTTCACTATCTCTTCGCCGAACTAGTGCACCTATACATCTGACAAGTGTATTAGGTGTGTTGGGGACACAAGAGACTTCTTGTATCTTAATTGCAGGGTTGCTTGAGAGGGATATCTTTGACCTCTACCTCCCTGAGTTCGATAAACCTTGGGTGATTCACTTAAGGGAAACTTGCTGCTGTTCTACAAACCTCTGCTCTTGGAGGCCCAACACTGTCTACAGGAATAGAAGCGTGCGTAGACATCAGGAAGCAAGGCCCCGGGAGCGGATTTCCAATACAACCCATGGGCGATGGTTTTTTCATTTTTGGGGTACAAAAACAGGGTTTTTTGTGAAGCAGCTACATGGAGCGCATTTTATTATTGTGCGAGACCTCCGCGTAGTGGTAGGACACTGCCTTCGCACCACATATCACATGTCATATGTGCGTGCTAGCTATCTGGGAATCCATGCGGCTTCCTGCGGTGTCCCGCTGAATCCGCTGGAAAGTGACCAGATTTGAACTAGGGCTAAACTTTTCGTCGCTCAATAAATTCCGGGAAAATGTTTTTAGATCTACGACACATCACTTTATGTGCTAAATTTTTTTCCGTTTAGCGCGATAGTGAATGGGTGCACCAGCGCGCCCGGTACGGCCATACCGTATCTCCGTGGGGGCTCGTTTTGGCCAGATGGAAATTTAAACGAAGTCAGAAAATCCCGCGGAGCCGCATGGCGTCATTTTATGTGTCCTAATAACCACTCCAACAGACGGAATTAGGATACGATAATTATTTTGGAAAACCCTTTATGAACTGGGCTATCAAGTCCGGAGTTCTATGGCTTTTAGGGGAATGAGTAGTAAACGCCCCGTGACACCGTATAGTTTGTCAGAACGAGGCCATATTTTGTACGTGCATGGTCCCTGGGATGGGAAGTAAGGCCCCGTGAGCGGATTTCCAATCCGACCCATGGGCGATGGTTTTTTCATTTTAGGGGTGCCAAAACGGTTTTTTTTTTTTTGAAGCAGCTACATGGGGTGCATTTTAGTATTGCGCGAGACCTCCGCGTAGTGGTAGGACACCGCCTTCGCACCACATATCACATGCCATATGTGCGTGCTAGCTATCTGGAAATCCATGCGGCTTCCTGCGGTGTCCCGCCGAATCCGCTGGAAAATGACCGGATTTGAACTAGGGATACACTTTCTGTCGCTCAATAGATTTCGGGAAAAATGTTTTTAGGTCTACGACACATCACTTTATATGCTAAATATTTTCCGTTTATCGCGATGGTGAACGGGTGCACCAGCGCGCCCGGTACGGCCATACCGTATCTCCGTGGGGGCTCGTTTTGGCCAGATGGTAACTTAAACGAAGTCAGAAAATCCCGCGGAGCCGCATGGCGTTATTTTATGTGTCCTAGTAACCACTCCAAAATTCGGAGTTAGGATAAAACAATTATTTTGGAAAACCCTTAACAAACAAAGCTATCACGTCCGGAGTTCTATGACTTTTAGGGGAAATGAGTAGGAAACGCCCCGTGACACCGCATAGTTTGTCGGACCAAGGTCATATTGTTGGAGTTATGCCCAAGAGGCAATAATAAAGTGGTTATTATATATCTTTGTGTTTATGATAAATGTTTATATACCATGCTATAATTGTATTAACCGAAACATTGATACATGTGTGTTATGTAAACAACAAGGAGTCCCTAGTAAGCCTCTTGTATAACTAGCTTGTTGATTAATAGATGATCATAGTTTCAGGATCATGAACATTGGATGTTATTAATAACAAGGTTATGTCATTATATGAATGATGTAATGGACACACCCAATTAAGCGTAGCATAAGATCACGTCATTAAGTTATTTGCTATAAGCTTTCGATACATAGCTACCTAGTCCTTCGACCATGAGATCATGTAAATCACTTATACCGAAAAGGTACTTTGATTACATCAAACGCCACTGCGTAAATGGGTGGTTATAAAGGTGGGATTAAGTATCCGGAAAGTATGAGTTGAGGCATATGGATCAACAGTGGGATTTGTCCATCCCGATGACGGATAGATATACTCTGGGCCCTCTCGGTGGAATATCGTCTAATTAGCTTGCAAGCATATGAATGGTTCATAAGAGACTACATACCACGGTACGAGTAAAGAGTACTTGTCAGGAGACGAGGTTGAACAAGGTATAGAGATACCGATGATCAAACCTCGGACAAGTAAAATATCGCGTGACAAAGGGAATCGGTATCGTATGTGAATGGTTCATTCGATCACTAAGTCATCGTTGAATATGTGGGAGCCATTATGGATCTCCAGTTAGCTCTATTGGCTATTGGTCGGAGAGAGGTCTCGACTATGTCTACATAGTTCGCGAACCGTAGGGTGACACACTTAAGGTTTGATGTCATATTAGTATATATGGAATATGGAATGGATTTCGAAGTTTTGTTTGGAGTCTCGGATGGGATCCAGGACATCACGAGGAGTTCCAGAATGGTCCGGAGATTAAGATTCATATATAGGAAGTCATTTTATAAGTTTGAAAATGATCCGGTGCATTTATGGAAGGTTCTAGAAGGTTCTAGAAAAGTCCGGAAGAAATCACTATGGAAGGCGGAGTCCCGGAGGGACTCCACCTAGCATGGCCGGCCAACCCTAAGGGGGTGGAGTCCCAGGTGGACTCCACCAAGGCGGTCGGCCACCCCCCTCCAAGGAAAGGTGGGAATCCCACCTTGAGTGGGAATCCCACCTTGGGTAGGTTTCCCTACACATGGAAGGTTTTGGGTTGGGGTCTTATTCGAAGACTTGTAGACCAACTCTTAGGGGTTCCACCTATATAATAAGGAGCAAGGGGAGGGGCCAGCCACACCAAGCCCTAGTTGGCCGCACCCCTATAGTGGCCGGCGCCCCCCTCTCCCAAACCCTAGCCGCCTCTCCTCCACCACCTCTCCCGCATACGCTTAGCGAAGCTCCGTCGGAGATCTCCATCGACACCGCCACCACGCCGTCGTGCTGCCGGGATTCCAAGGAGGATCTACTACTTCCGCTGCCCGCTGGAACGGGGAGAAGGACATCGTCTTCATCAACACCGAACGTGTGACCGAGTACGGAGGTGCTGCCCGATTGTGGCACCGTCAAGATCTTCTACGCGCTTTTGAAAGCGGCAAGTGATCATCTTCTGCAACAACGAGATCTAATCTCGTAGGCTTTGGAACTCTTCAAGGGTTAGTCTCGTTCATCCCCTCGTTGCTACCGTCTTATAGATTGCATCTTGGCTTGGATTGCATTCTCGCGGTAGGAAATTTTTTGTTTTCTGTGCTACGAATCCCATCAGTGGTATCAGAGCCGTGTCTATGCATAGATTGGTTGCACGAGTAGAACACAATTGTTTTGTGGGCGTTGATGCTTTGTTGTCTTTAGTTTGAGTACTTTGCATCTTTGTGGCATAGTGGGATGAAGCGGGTCGGGCTAACTTTACATGACCGCGTTCATGAGATTTGCTCCACGCTCGACATGCAACTTGTATTGCATAAGTGGCTTTGCGGGTGTCTGTCTCTCCTACTATAGTGAAGATCCAATTTATTCTTCTATTTACAACACTAGTATCACCGTTGTTGTTCATGTTCGTAGGTAGATTGGATCTTACTCGAAAACCCTAAACCACGTAAAATATGCAAACCAAATTAGAGACGTCTAACTTTTTTTTGCAGGGTTTGGTGATGTGATATGGCCATAATGTGATGATGAATATGTATGAGATGATCATTATTGTATTGTGGCAACCGGCAGGAGCCTTATGGTTGTCTTTAAATTTCATGTTGAGTAGTATTTCAAAGAAGTTGTAATAGTTGCTACATGGGAGAACAATCATGAAGACGGCGCCATTGACCTTGACGCTACGCCGACGATGATGGAGATCATGCCCTTTGATGATGGAGATCATGTCCGTGCTTTGGATATGAAGATCAAAGGCGCAAAGACAAAGGGGCCATATCATATCACATATGAATTGCATGTGATGTTAATCCTTTTATGCATCTTATTTTGCTTAGATTGCGACGATAGCATTATAAGATGATCCCTCTCACTAAAATATCAAGATAATAAAGTGTTCATCCTTAGTAGCACCGTTGCCAAGACTTGTCATTTCAAAGCATCTCGTGATGACCGGGTGTGATAGATTCAACATGTGCATACAACGGGTGCAAGCCAGTTTTGCACACGCGGATTCTAAGGTTGCCTTGACGAGACTAGCATGTACAGACATGGTCTCGGAACACGGGATACCGAAAGGTAGAGCATGAATCATATGATTGATATGATGAATACTTTGAGTGTTCGCCATTGAAGTTACATCTTGTCTCGTGATGATCGGTCTTGGTGTAGTAGATTTGGTTCGTGTGATCACTAAGACAATCTGAAGGATATTGTTTTGAGTGGGAGTTCACCTAGATTTTTAATTTTGTTGAATTAAAAATTTGAACTCAATTTATCATAAACTTAGTCTAAACTATTGCAAATATATGTTGTAGATCATGGCGTCCCCATCAATCAATTTTAACCAGTTCCTAGAGAAAGAAAAGCTTAAGAGCAACAGTAGCAACTTCACCGACTGGTTCCGTCATGTGAGGATTTTCCTCGCTGGTGGAAATCCGCAATATGTGCTTGATGCACCGCTAGGTGACCCACCTGCAGAAACTGAAACCGATGAAGTAAAGAATGTTTACGCGACTAGGAAAATTCGGTACTCTCAAGTTCAGTGTGCCATCCTATGTAGTCTGGAAGCCGATCTTCAAAAACGTTTTGAGCACCACGATCCACATGAGTTGATCAATGAGTTTTTTTGGAGCAACCGGCAGGAGCTCTTATCCATGCTAAAATCTGCTGAGATTGAGATAAAGAAAGAGCACCAAGTGTTGATGGTCAACAAGACCACCAGTTTCAAGAAACAGGGCAAGTCTAAGGGTAACTTCAAGAAGGGCGGCAAGAAAGCTGCCGCGCCTCCTGTGAAGCCTAAGACTGGCCCTAAGCCTGATGCTGAGTGCTATTACTGCAAGGAGAAGGGACACTGGAAGCGCAATTGCCCCAAGTACTTGGCTGATCTGAAGAGCGGCCTTGTCAAGAAGAAGAAATGTATATCTGATATACATGTTATAGATGTCTATCTTACTGGTTCTCGTACTAGTGCCTGGGTATTTGATACTGGTTCGGTTGCTCACATTTGTAACTCGAAACAAGAACTACGGAATAAACGAAGCCTATCGAGGGATGAAGTGACGATGCGCGTTGGAAATGGATCCAAGGTCGATGTGATCGCTGTCGGCACGCTCCCTCTACATCTACCTTCGGGATTAGTTTTAAACCTCAATAATTGTTATTTAGTGCCTGCGTTGAGCATGACATTATATCTGGATCTTGTTTAATGCAAGACGGTTATTCATTCAAGTCTAAAAATAATGGTTGTTCTATTTTTATGAATAATATCTTTTATGGTCATGCGCCTGAGAAGAATGGTTTATTTCTATTAAGTCTCGATAGTAATGATATACATGTTCATAATATTGATGCTAAGCGAATTAAATTAAATGATAATTCTACTTATATGTGGCACTGTCGTCTTGGTCATATTGGAGTGAAACGCATGAAGAAACTCCATTCCGATGGATTACTTGAGTCACTTGACTTTGAGTCACTTGATAGATGCGAAGCATGTCTAATGGGAAAAATGACTAAGACTCCATTCTCTGGTATTATGGAGCGAGCTACAGACTTATTGGAAATCATACATACCGATGTGTGCGGACCAATGAGTGTAGCCTCGCGCGGTGGTTATCGTTATGTTCTAACCTTCACAGATGATCTGAGTAGATATGGGTATATCTATTTCATGAAACATAAATCCGAAACTTTCGAGAAGTTTAAGGAATTCCAAAGTGAAGTAGAAAATCAACGTAACAAGAAGATTAAATTTCTGCGATCTGATCGCAGAGGCGAATATCTGAGTTATGAGTTTAGCATGTATTTAAAGAAATGCGGAATACTTTCACAGTTGACACCGCCGGGAACACCACAACGAAATGGTGTGTCCGAACGTCGTAATCGAACTCTCTTAGATATGGTTCGTTCTATGATGTCTCTTACTGATTTGCCGTTATCGTTTTGAGGTTATGCATTAGAGACAACTGCATTCACTTTAAATAGGGCACCATCTAAATACGTTGAAACGACACCGTATGAATTATGGTTTAATAAGAAACCTAAGCTGTCGTTCCTTAAAGTTTGGGGTTGCGAAGCCTATGTAAAAAAGTTACAACCGGACAAGCTAGAACCCAAAGCGGAGAAATGCGTCTTCATAGGATACCCTAAGGAAACTATAGGGTATACTTTCTATCACAGATCCGAAGGCAAAATCTTTGTTGCTAAGAACGAAACCTTTCTTGAGAAAGAATTTCTCACTAAACAAGTGACTGGAAGAAAAGTAGAACTCGACGAGATTACTGAATCTTCTCTCGTTGATCAGAGTAGCGCAGTACCGGAAGTTGTTCCTGTGCCGCCTGCACCGGTAACAGAGGAAGCGAATGATAATGATCATAAAACTTCGAGCGAGATAGCTACTGAACCTCGCAGATCGACAAGGGAACGTGCCAATCCTGACTGGTATGATCCTTGTCTAAATGTCAAGATTGTGGACAACAATGATGAAGACCCTGCGACGTATGAAGAAGCGATGGTGAGCCCAGATTCCAACAAATGGCAAGAAGCCATGAAATCCGAAATGGGATCCATGTATGATAACAAAGTATGGACTTTGGTAGACTTGCCTGATAGCTGCAAGGCTGTCGGGAATAAATGGATCTTCAAGAGAAAAACAGACGCTGATGGTAATGTTACTGTCTATAAAGCTCGACTTGTCGCAAAGGGTTTCCGACAAATTCAAGGAGTTGACTACGATGAGACTTTCTCACCTGTAGCGAAGCTAAAGTCTGTGAGGATTTTGTTAGCAATAGCTGCATTTTTCGATTATGAGATTTGGCAGATGGATGTCAAAACGGCGTTCCTTAATGGAGACATTGGGGAAGAGTTGTATATGGTACAACCCAAAGGTTTTGTCGATCCTAAAAATGCTAACAAGGTGTGCAAACTTCAGCGTTCAATTTATGGACTGAAGCAAGCATCCAGGAGTTGGAACCGACGTTTTGATAAGGTGATCAAAGACTTCGGGTTTATAAAGTGCCATGGAGAGGCCTGTATTTACAAGAAAGTGAGTGGGAGCTCTGTAGCATTCCTGGTATTATATGTAGATGACATATTATTAATTGGGAATGATATAGAACTATTAAGAAGTGTAAAAGATTATTTGAATAAAAGTTTTTCAATGAAGGACCTTGGTGAAGCAGCATACATATTAGGCATCAAGATTTATAGAGATAGATCAAGACGCCTATTAGCGTTCTCGCAAAGTACATACCTGGACAAGATTTTAAAGAAGTTTAGAATGGATGCAAGTAAGAAAGGATTCTTACCGATGTTACCAGGTAAGGTCTTGAGTAAGACTCAAGGTCCGGCTACGGCACAAGAAAGAGAGAGGATGAATCAGATCCCCTATGCCTCGGCAGTAGGTTCTATAATGTATGCCATGCTATGTACTAGACCGGATATAGCACATGCAGTTAGTTTGACTAGCAGATATCAAAGTGATCCAGGAATGGAACACTGGACAGCGGTCAAGAATATCCTGAAGTACTTGAAAAGAACTAAGGATATGTTTCTTTGTTATGGAGGTGACCAAGAGCTCGATGTAACCAGTTACACCGATGCAAGTTGGAACACTGATCCTGATGACTCTAAGTCTCAGTCTGGGTACGTGTTTATATTGAATGGTGCTGCAGTAAGCTGGTGCAGCTCGAAGCAGTGCACGGTGGCGAAGTCTTCAACAGAATCGGAGTACATAGCGGCTTCATCGGCTTCATCGGAAGCGGTATGGATGAAGAGGTTCATTGTAGAGCTTGGTGTGGTTCCTAGTGCATTGGACCCACTAGTCATCTATTGTGACAACATGGGTGTCATCGCCAATGCACAAGAACCAAGGTCACACAAGAAGCTGAAGCATATCAAGCTGCGTTTTCATTCGATTCGCGAGTACATCGAAGATGGAGAAGTAAAGATTTGCAAAGTACACACTGATCTGAATATAGCAGATCCGTTGACTAAAGCTCTCTCTAGGGCAAAGCATGACCAACACCAGAATGCCATGGGTGTTAGGTACCTTACAATGTAATCTAGATTATTGACTCTAGTGCAAGTGGGAGACTGTTGGAGATATGCCCAAGAGGCAATAATAAATTATTATTATATATCTTTGTGTTTATGATAAATATTTATATACCATGCTATAATTGTATTAACCAAAACATTGATACATGTGTGTTATGTAAACAACAAGGAGTCCCTAGTAAGCCTCTTGTATAACTAGCTTGTTGATTAATAGATGATCATAGTTTCATGATCATGAACATTGGATGTTATTAATAACAAGGTTATGTCATTATATGAATGATGTAATGGACACACCCAATTAAGCGTAGCATAAGATCACATCATTAAGTTATTTGCTATAAGCTTTCGATACATAGCTACCTAGTTCTTCGACCATGAGATCATGTAAATCACTTATACCGGAAAGGTACTTTGATTACATCAAACGCCACTGCGTAAATGGGTGGTTATAAAGGTGGGATTAAGTATCCGGAAAGTATGAGTTGAGGCATATGGATCAATAGTGGGATTTGTCCATCCCGATGACGGATAGATATACTCTGGGCCCTCTCGGTGGAATGTCGTCTAATTAGCTCGCAAGCATATGAATGGTTCATAAGAGACTACATACCACGGTACGAGTAAAGAGTACTTGTCAGTTGACGAGGTTGAACAAGGTATAGAGATACCGATGATCAAACCTCGGACAAGTAAAATATCGCGTGACAAAGGGAATCGGTATCGTATGTGAATGGTTCATTCGATCAGTAAGTCATCGTTGAATATGTGGGAGCCATTATGGATCTCCAGATCCCGCTATTGGTTATTGGTCGGAGAGAGGTCTCGACTATGTCTACATAGTTCGCGAACCGTAGGGTGACACACTTAAGGTTTGATGTCATATTAGTAGATATGGAATATGGAATGGAGTTCGAAGTTTTGTTCGGAGTCTCGGATGGGATCCAGCACATCACAGGAGTTCCGGAATGGTCCGGAGATTAATATTCATATATAGGAAGTCATTTTATAAGTTTGAAAATGATCTGGTGCATTTATGGAAGGTTCTAGAAGGTTCTAGAAAAGTCCGGAAAAAATCACTATGGAAGGCGGAGTCCCGGAGGGACTCCACCTAGCATGGCCGGCCAACCCTAAGGGGGTGGAGTCCCAGGTGGACTCCACCAAGGTGGCCGGCCACCCCCCTCCAAGGAAAGGTGGGAATCCCACCTTGAGGCCTCGTTTGGTTACAACGATTCCCTGGGGTTCCCCGTCCATTCCCTGGCCCAGGAAACCCCGGGCCGAATTGGCCCGGGTCAACTTACCGTGCTGTTTGGCAGCCCACGAGGAGAGGAAGCCTGGCCCTTCTGCATCTTTTCCCTGGGCGTTCATTCCGCGAGTCGAGAGGCGTGGATATCATTCCTCGTCTGGCTCTCGTGACAGGGAGGCGGCGCTACTTCCTCCGGCGACGCTCCTTCCTCCGACGGCGACCGGACGAGATCTCGAACCGGACGAGATCCTCTACCTCTCTCGCATCTCCCCTCTCCCCTCTCCAAGATCTTCTCCTGCGGCAACTGGAGAGAGCTCAGACCGGGTTGTTTTCGTCGTCCAAGATCTGCTCGCCTTCCTTGTCGCCGGCTCAATCTCCTGCTGAAGGTTTGCCCTCTCTTCTCCTCCTACCACTTGTTTTTATCCCCA
Organism: Lolium perenne; assembly: GCF_019359855.2. Classification (NCBI taxonomy): domain Eukaryota; kingdom Viridiplantae; phylum Streptophyta; class Magnoliopsida; order Poales; family Poaceae; genus Lolium; species Lolium perenne. Next base: position 100,101,759 of record NC_067246.2, on the reverse strand, counting down.
GCTCCGACGACGACGGGCCGGCGTGCTAATTAGTTACTTCTCCCGATCTTGTAGTTGTGGTGGGGGGAAGAAAGGACGAGGCGGCGGAAGAAAGGACGGGTCGGCAGAAGAAACGACGGGCTGGAGGGTGGTGACCAAGTACAACGGTGATTTCATCTTAGGCTGATGCTCCCTCTGTTCATCCACCGCTAGGTACTGGGAGGTATAAATCATCTTCCTTCTTTTCCTATGTCTTTCAAGTGCATCTAGTACAAGCTAGCTAGTGTGTTTTCTGATAGATGTGATGGATCGATTGAGCTCCAAATTGTGGCTAGCTAGTGGATTTCAGGACACCAAACATCGAGTTGGTTGCAGAGAATTTCATAAATAACTTAAACATTGGATGCGGTAAACATTGGCTGCTAGTTCAGAGCCTCTGTATCATTGCTAGTGTGTTGGTTTTCAGTTTGCTTCCCATGCGACTTCGTGGAGTTAAACTTGCAAAATAGATTCAGGACATGCATTGTTACCTTTTCCAGTTTACATACATGATTACTTGTAGATTATATTTTTGTATTGCTGGTGCTTACTGTATCTGGTCTGTTCATAGAAAAGGAATAGTAGTTTAGCTAGAAACGGGAGATGCTAGTAGACTGTACTAGTAGTCGTATGACATGCTCTACCTTTGCTGATTGGTTGTAATAATCAACAAGTGCTAAACTGAAACACTACTGCTACCTGCATTAGTATGGGTATATGATCAAATTAACACACTGTGTAATACTTTAGTGAAAGTTTCTGTAATTACTTGCAGATTAGCCTTGTTTACATACATGATTAGCCTTGTTTCTATAATGCTTTATTACATGATTTTATGCATTGCAGTCGACTGAATAGTACGGCGCTGCTACCTCCGCCAGCGATCCTTCCTCATCCAAGATCTGCTCAGCTTCCTCGTCCAAGATCTGCTCGGTTTCCTCGTCCAAGATCTGCTCGGCTTCCTCGTCGTCGGCTCAATTTCCTGCCGAAGGTTTGCCCTCTCCTGCTTCTCCCCCTCCCCCGTGTTTTTCTCCCCAACTCCAACGACGACGGGCCGGAGGTGTCATGTTTGCTAGTGCTGGTTCCGATTCTCAGTGGCTAGCTAGATATTTACTTGTACCTACGTTACAGCAGAGTACATGAACCACTTCATTTTGATATGATCCGTTATATCCTTTTAACAGTAATACACACTAGCACCATGTTTAATTTCTTCATGTGTTAAATTGCTTCCTCAAACACCGACAAGAAGATTCCAACTCATAGTTGAGACAACAAACTTTCAATTGCATCCTCTCTGTATGATAATGTGTTTATGTCTAAACATGGAAAAAATAGGAATACAGTAATATATGTAGCATTCCCTGTGAATTTTTCTGGAAATAATGTGTGTAGCATCTACTGTGGCCTCTCTGGAAATAATATCCATCAATCCATTACTGCCATGCTACAGTTCGTTTGTCAACACACTTAGCTATATTCTTGAAATAATGTGTGTAGCATCTACTGTGGCCTCTCTGGAAATAATATCCATCATTCCAATTCAATCGATCCAACATGTATATTGTTTAGTACCATAGTACTTGATTTATCTAGCTGATTTCACTGGTGTGATTTGTCCGTTTATTTACTCCTCATTTATTTACTCCTTGTTGGTTGACAAGACTGTACTACAGTCTTTCAGTTTACATGATGTTGTTTTGATCTGATCTTACATGATGTTGCTTGGAGCTGATATGCAGCTCTAGTAATACTTGCTAGGTGTATTTTATGCTTTGACTGAAATCATGTGGTTTATTTCTTTTGAACTTGCCACCTGATTAATTGACTATGCAATTTGAAGTTCTTTTTGTCTGTGTAAAAACATAGAATTACCTATCTGTCCTGTAACCTTGACTATATGGTGGCAGTACATGAATGATAGAAGGATAATTGTATTGGTACCTAGTGTAGCTGTAGCTGTCACTTTATTGTAAAACTACACTTTATCCATAGTTTCATATTTAGAATGCAGATTATTTTAGCAGAGCCATCTACTGAATATTTGTTGTTATATTTTGAACACATGGATGATCCACCAAGGGAGTAGAAGAAGGCAATGCAAAAAAATCTCATGGAGATGTCGCCAACGAGATAAAGATTGGATTTCATGTTAAAAAACTTCTATGCTACTCAAGTTTAATTGATGTTATCTGGTTTGGCGCAGTTTAGATAATTCACAATATTAATTATTTGCTGCAAGATGTTTCTTTTTTTAAGATTTGCTACAAGACTTTCTACCTTTTAACTGATTCTGCCTGGAGATGTAAAGATTGATGTATGCTTGATGCCTTATTTTCTTTTCTTTTTCGAACATATCATTATTTCCATGATGTCGCAATTACTATGATGTCGTGTTGGTTATTTGCAATTATATTTATGATTGGTGTAACATTATTCACCCGGAGATGTAAAGATTGATGTATGCTTATATTGGTCTGGTTGAATATGTTGTGTATTTTGGACTGTAAGTATTCCTGTTAATTTCTGGGTTAATTTGTATGCCTGAACTTTAGTATCTATTGTGAAAAAGCATACAATTTTAAGCTTATTTTCGAATTTTGGTTGTTTCCTGAAATTCCCGGCCGTTCCCTGCATCAGCTGACCAAATGGCACATGCTTAATTACTGTAGCTGTAGGGGAAGCCAGCGTTTCCCCCATCTCGAGGGAATTCCAGCCGGGGGCTCTCGTTCCCCGGGATATGTTACGTGCGCGACCAAACGAGCCCTGAGTGGGAATCCCACCTTGGGTAGGTTTCCCTACACATGGAAGGTTTTGGGTTGGGGTCTTATTCGAAGACTTGTAGACCAACTCTTGGGGGTTCCACCTATATAATGAGGAGCAAGGGGAGGGGGCCGGCCACACCAAGCCCTAGTTGGCCGCACCCCTATAGTGGCCGGCGCCCCCTCTCCCAAACCCTAGCCGCCTCTCCTCAACCACCTCTCCCGCATACGCTTAGCGAAGCTCCGCCGGAGATCTCCATCGACACTGCCACCACGCCGTCGTGCTGCCGGGATTCCAAGGAGGATCGACTACTTCCGCTGCCTGCTGGAACGGGGAGAAGGACGTCGTCTTCATCAACACCGAACGTGTGACCGAGTACGGAGGTGCTGCCCGATTGTGGCACCGTCAAGATCTTCTACGCGCTTTTGAAAGCGGCAAGTGATCATCTTCTGCAACAACGAGATCTAATCTCGTAGGCTTTGGAACTCTTCAAGGGTTAGTCTCGTTCATCCCCTCGTTGCTACCGTCTTATAGATTGCATCTTTGCTTCGATTGCGTTCTCGCGGTAGGAAATTTTTTGTTTTCTGTGCTACGAATCCCATCACATATTTGGCACGTATGTGGTCCCTTGGATGGGAAGAAAGGCCCCGGGATAAGATTTCCAATCCGACCCATGGGCGATGGTTTTTTCATTTTCGGGGTGCAAAAACGGGTGTTTTTTGTGAAGCAGCTACATGGGGTGCATTTTAGTATTGCGCGAGACCTCCGCGTAGTGCTAGGACACCACCTTCGCACCACATATCACATCACATATGTGCGCTAGCTATCTGGAAATCCATGTGGCTTCCTCCGGTGTCCTACCGAATCCGCTGGAAACTGACCGGATTTGAACTAGAGGTACACTTTCCATCGCTCAATAAATTACTCGAAAAATGTTTTTAGGTCTATAACACATCACTTTATGTGCTAATTTTTGTCTGTTTAGCTTATTGGCGAACGGTGCTCCAGCGCGCCCGGTACGACCATTTCGCATGTCCCGAGGGGGCCTTTTTGGCCAGATGGCAAACTGGACATCATATTTGGATTCCTCTAATTTTAGGTTCAAATGATGATATGAATTTTATATTTAGATTCCTCTCATTTTTCTGATCGATTTAGACATATTATTTGTGGAATTTCAATTTTCCTATTTAAAGATATTAATTATTCCATATTAAATAGAAAAAAGACCAAAAAATAAAATCATTTTATTATTATTTGAATTCAATATTATTATTACTTATATATTCATTGTTATTACTTAAGTAATTGTTTGGAATTCAAAAATAAAGAGGTGTGACATTACGGTCCAAGGGTTAATAGGATTGATATGCTATTATTATCACCAAGGTGTCAACTCTTTAATAGAGACTCATCTGAATGGAACCAAGAAGTTAAACGTGCTGAGGCTGGAGTAGTATGAGGATGGGTGACCGACCAGGAAGTTTAACCATGATTGTAATTTGACCTAAGATTAAGTGTATTGGGTGAAAGATAAACAAGTAAAAGAAGAAGGAAAAAGAAAAAATGGTGTAAAATAAATTAAAATTTGATTTTTTTTGAAACTCTATGCCGAGGGCGTTGCCATCAGCATATAAAAAAAAGATTTTTTTTGATTTTTTTTAATTTATTTTGGAAAAAAGAAATTTGAATTTTTTAAATTTGTACCATCGGCTACGCCGACGGCAATAGTGACTATGCCGAGGGAGGTAGTTGCCGAGGAGCTATGCCGAGGGCTGCCCTCGGCGTAGCCTACGCCGACGGCCAAATCAGGCTACGCCGAGGGTACCCGGCCCTCGGCATATCGGCCCATTCTTGTGTGATCGTATGAGAACAACACTCGGCCAGCGTGACGAATGGGTAACAATGACCGTATATTTAGAATCCAATGGATAGAAATAATTGAGGTGACGTGGCTTCACCAGTTTTTAGCTTGCAAACATTTAATGTTTTTTAGTGGGATGAACTTTATAGATATTATAGATTGATGATCCAGCACACTTCAACCAAAAGTTTGAATTAATTGAAAGGGATGGGTTATATATTATTTCAACACTCTCTGTCATATTCAGATTGGACATACAGATAGATAAAACATGTGCGACGGTTATTAACCCTACCAACTTTCTTCTACAAATAAGGACGTAACTGTCAACCTTATCCGGTCTTGCTCCACTCCACACCCCCCCTCTTTAAAACCACGTTTGGTCCCTAGAAACCTAACGTGGTCGGTGAGGAGGAACCTAGATTCTGGTCGAAGATCTTCCTCGCTGGAATGTTGATGTGTTGGGGATTCATAGTAGAAAACAAAAAAAAAATGTAACTAGCGCAACCCGGTTGTCTAGATCTATATAGGAGTAATGGAGTAATGGAGATAGTTTCAGTGGCGTATCCTCATATTCCGAAAGTGGTTAACGTTCTGCTATAACATGGTTGATGTAGTCATACTTCGTCGCCAACCTCGGGGTCGCATCATAAGTACCGCAAGTGTAGCACCTCGTAGTTTCGCACACATACGGTGTTCAACGATGGTCCCGGCCTCAGATCCAACTAAGGTTGCGGAGGAAGGTCTTCTAGATCTGAATCCCGGTAGCGCTCCTGCATACCAGGTGGAATACTCCCTCTGTTCTTCGAGGAACCACGGGTGGAGAGAGAACAACAGAGAGAGAGAGGAAGATGAGAGGGAGGCGCCCAAGGGGTTCTCCCTTTTCCTCAACCATAATTGTGTTTATCCATCTCTCCATATGTCCCACTATATATATATATAGACACTATTCTAAAACCGGTGCTCAGAATAATATTCTGAGCATCACCTGCTTATAAGGACGCGATCCAGAAAATAAAGGCCATCCGGCCGAGCCCCACCGAAAAGAACCCTGTTCTTCCCCACGACCACGACAGCAACCACATCCACGCACAAACACCACCCCACAATCCCCCATGCTCCCCACCATCCTCCCTGGCGCCGTCGGCCACGACCCGCCGCCGGCCTGGAGATCCCCCGCCGGCCCGCTTGGGTTCCCGCCGCTGCGCCACCAGTAGGGCTCACGCGCCACCGCCTCGTGGCCCTCCGGGTCGCCATCTCGAGCCCCTCCGAGTCGCCGCCTCAAGCCCCCTCACGCACGCCGCCGCCCGAGGGCCCCTGCCCCCCACCGGCAGCCACGCGCAGCTTACGCCGTTGATGACCGCACCCCGTTCTCCCAGCCGACGACCAGGCTCTCTTCACCTTCCGCCGGCCGCTCAGTTTTCCGCATCGCCCAGATCCCGACGAAGCCGACTGTGGTGACCCTGCATACCACTGCATGTTGTAGTATGCCAGTCGTTGATATAACATTCGCGAAGTACCATTCCGCAAATATCACATCCCTCAGAGTAGTACAACAGAACATAGCAAGGTCCATAACTCATTCACATATTATTACAATACACATACACAAGTCGTCTTGGAGTTCCTCTTGGGTCCTAAGAGGATAACTCCTGGGTTCGAGGCGAACCCAACTTAACTTACAATACCATTGTCTCATTAAACTAAACATTTATTTAATCGAGCAGCTCTGTAGTAAGAGTTTGTGCTGCTCGGCTACTACTACTACTCCTCAGAGATCTCTAGGCTTGTTCTCCTCCGGAAGCCTCCCCGGATCCGTAGACGATGATGTAGTCTACGCCTTCCACTCCTCCTGAGAGGTCTGGTTCCTCGTAGCCGATGATCTCGGCTCCATCATTGCTGTCGTAGTCCTCCTCCTCCAGACGGTTCAGACAATCTAAGCATGGGGTTTAAGAGTGGTATGAGTACGAGCGTACTCAACAAGTTCATTATAGATAAGAGGTGTTTAATGCACTAGCTACGATATTAGACTAGAAAGTCTAATACCAATGCAAGTTTTGATAAACATTTCTTCAATAGATTGCTTTTATTTCAAAGAGCTATGTCCGTCAGCCTTCACCGGTTTACTAGAACTTCATGGAGCTCCTTTCCGGCCGCGTTCGCAGTTCCTCAATCCCGAACAGGGAGTGACAGTCACAGTTCTTTACACTCTGCAGAGGTGTGTTGCTTTACCCATAAGAGATCTTAACCTTGGTGCCAACCGGGCAGCTTTCCCGTCCACACTTCCTTAGGTGTGAGGCCCGGTATAAGGTCTAGCCAATCATGTTCCTCCGCTACCTCGAACACCCACCCTTTGTTGCATACCCCGACCCTGGGTCCTCGTCGGTCCTCTTATACCACTTAAGGATGGACCCCGACCACGACAACAGTTTGGGACTCGTTAACCAAACTCCTTCGCCGGTAGCTGCAACCCATCATAGACCGCAATACCGTGGGGACTTTAGGCTTCCCCAGCCCACCGCTTGCACTTCGAGCGACAAGTGTCTACGGACTATGCCGTGGGGACTTAAGGCTTCCCCAGCCCACCGCTTGCCCTGACAGATACAAGTGTCTACGGTAAAGCGCATCCGTTGATGAACGAGAGGTGGAAACACTTTTGACTACTCCGTCCCACTCCGGATCTTATGATTAACACGGATATTACGGCACAAGAATCACTGGCGACATTTGTTGTTTAATCCTAGATGGATATAAGCCCGTGCAATGGAACCTCCACCATATCAACACAATCCATGGTTCCATTGCCCACCACATAGTCATATTCATAGTTATGAAAGTAGTGGTTTTGATTTTTGTGCAATAGTGATAACCATAATACTTTGCAAGTAATTTGATAAAAATACTCAAATGACATGAGCAAGTGATGAACTTGCCTGAACACTGCAAAGTTCTGCAGTTGGAAGGTATGGACTGACCCTTGTCCTCTTGTTCTGAAAAATAGCATCATTGTCCGATAAGGGCAATGGTTAAAGAAGCAATTTATGCATGATTCCATTTTTAGGGTTTGTTCCCCCCTTCCGACATCGTTATTAATTCATGTAAGAGGTTAATACTAAGAATGATTTGGGAATACTTGATTTAGGGTAAAATGCAACCTTGAAATGTTGTCAAGGTGTTTTTGAAGTCCAAATGCATTAATGGACTTATTTTCATTATTGAAAATAATATGTGTGATTTAAATTATTATTTAAATCATCAAATTAAGATTCATTCTTAATTGTCTTCAAAAATTCTCTTTGACATTTTATTTAATTAGAGAATTTTATGCTGATCTATTTTCATATTTTTAATTATTTTTTTAGAGCTATTCAACATTTCTTACAAAATTTCAAAGTTTCTGTATTTCTTGGAATTAGGAAATGACCTAAATGCCCTTGGGCCCCACCTGTCAGGGTGGCCCAACGGGTTAGGTCGCACCCGAGCCACCCTTTGGGCTCGGTCGGCCCATTTGTTTTCTCCCTCTCCTCGCGCGAAACCCTAATTCCCCTCTTTCTCTCGCGACACCGTGGTCGCCTCGCCGTCGCCGGATTATTCCGACCGTCACCGGCCGTCCCCGCCGGCGAGATCGGACGCAGTCGAACGGCCGCACGACGGCGCATCGATTGGTCCGCGCCGATCTGCGTTTCGCCGCTTCTTCGTCGCGCCCCCTTCACCTCTGCTCGTCTACCGTGGAGTTCCGCGGCGATTCGTCGCCGCCGACGTCCTGGCGTCACGGCGCTGCCGTGGGTTCGCCCTCGTGGCCGCGAACTGCCGTGGCACCACCATGGCCCGGCTTGGCCAGCGCCGCCGTGCTCCGGCGCGTGTCGCCGTAGCCGCCATGGCCGAGCCCCCGTACTTCCTTTCCCCGGTGAGTAACCGTAGCCTCTTTCTCTCCCTCTCTCGCTTTCCGCTTCCTATTCCCCTCATCTACTTTGTCTTGCTCAGCTACGGCCCTGCATCTCCATATTGAGATGCTTGCCGTGACTATCTTGCGCTTTCTTTGTGTTGTTCTTGCTCAGTTGCTCACTGTGGCGATTCATGAATTAGTGCTTATGAGCATGCTGTGATGCCCTGTGTAATTTGGTAGCTCCTGCTGTTGCTTGATGCTCTGCTGTGCTTAGCTTACTGCTGTGCTTAGCTTACTGCTGTGCTTAGCTTACTGCTGTGCTTAATCTTGTCCCTGACTTGATTGTGGTGGGTAATTCTTGTATGTTAACAAGTGCCGTTGCCTGAGCTAGTTCCTTTAGTTCAGATTCATTATTATGCTCCATTGAGCTGTACCTTGTTGGCTTAGCAAAGGTGATTCAAAGATGAATTTACATGTGCTTTTCTTGTATATTGTGATCCTTTGGTTCATCAAGCCTTTGATGTGCTTCTGGATACAACTATAAAGCCTGATGCTCTTATCTGTGATGCAATTGTTCAGTTATTTAATTATCTGTTCATGTGTTAATTACTTGGAATGAGTTCTAGCATGCAGTAGCATGCTCTAGCAAGCTTCTGGTGATCATATGATCTCCAGTTGCTTGTAAAAGCTGTTCTTTGGTATCTGTGGCTCACTGTTGCTCACTCTGTGCTGTGTGTGTATCAAACAGACTTAACCTGGTGTGTATTGTTGTTGGCTTAAGCAACTGCTGTTGCTTGCACTGATCCATTGGATCACTGCAAAGCCCTGATGCTTTGATTTATTTGCTTTGTTCACTTATCTGTGTTGCCTGAATTTTTCTGAAGTGGATAAGTGATGTGAGCTGCTCTGCAGTTGTGATCATCTAATTAATTGTGTCAGGGTTAGATGGATGCCAACCTTCAGTTGTGTACCCTAGCCCTCTACTGAATCCAAATGGATAATGAGGTATAGGTTCTTGTCTTTGGCTTAGGGTTGAGGTGGCCCCTGGCAAGACTTGTGTTCTTGTCCTGGATGCTCCCCTATCTGTGATTTGCCATAGTTTGTGTTGGCTGGCTGGAATGGAGTAATTGTTCTCTGGCTTGATCCAATCTTGGACTTCCAGTGACCTTTTGGTGTTGACAAAATATATAGACAGGTAAGTGTCGATAGTGTGTTGGCCTAGCTAGCCAGTAGGTGCTTAGTGAGTGGTTTAGGCTAACTATGGTTTCATTCTTGGCTGGATTCCTCTAGCTATGCATGGATTTGCATAACTGTTGTTCCCAAAGGATGTTAACCTATTGGTCTTACCCATCTGTGCTTGCACCAAATGGCTTGGTAGCCAAATGATGACACACACAGGGTAATCTACCCTTCTGTGCTCCAGTGATGCTTTGTATGCTTAATTATGAGCAAGATATGATCTTGCTCAGGCTTTTGTGTGGTATACCTCACTCCAGCTCCTAGATTGTTTGTTGGTGTAGAGGTTTTTCTTCAGTGTTGATCTGATGGTTGAGTTGCTTGCCCTGCTCCTCCTGGCTAGCTGATGCTTGATCTATTCCATGATTTGTTGCTCGGCGACAAGCGGTTCTTGGTGGAAGCTTGTCTCTCGGTGGGTTTTGGCTAGCTATGTGTTCTTCCTATTCTTGAGTTCTTACCTGGGAGATTCTGCCGATGATCAGCTAGGGTTTGCTGGTGAAAAGCTTTTATACCATCCAAGACTGCTTCATTGGTCGACAGCACAACCATGTCACTTAGGTGACTCTCCCCTGGTCTGTGTGTGTTGTGAGACATGCAGCTATCCCTGTGAGCTGCCTGTGTGCTTCATAGGTTGGGACTTGGTCCTTTGGCTTGACACCCCGGCAGTGTTTGAGTTATCCTCTCAATTTGATCATATTTGCTAACCTGCCAAGTGGTTTTACCACTTGGCATAATCCCTATTTTCTTGTCTTTGTTGTCTTCCTATGCAGGTTTAAGGAAATGATCAAGAAGTTCAATCAAGTGATGTCCAAGAAAATCATGAAGATTTTCTTATATAGTTTAGCCATTTACAATATCTTTGTAATTTTCATTTTCTATTTTCTATTTATTCAATTCTTGTAATGTGTTGTAATATTTTATATTTCAATTTTGGATATTGTAAAGACAATGTATCTTGTGTGATTATTAATAAAGCTCAAAGTTTCCTTAATGAGCTTTACTAAATAAGTGTAATGTTTATATTCTTGATTATTAATATTTGTTTAATGAATTACCTCAATTTTGAATTATGAGATATTCATATGATGTTTAAATTTGAAATTCAAATTCAACCTTGGTTTGAATTCAACCATGTCATATCATTTGGAATTCAATCAAGCAACTCTCCTCTCTCTTCTCAAAACCCTAAACTAGTGAAGTGAGAAGCAAGTTTATCGCACTCTCGAAACCCTAACCCTGTAAGGTGTCGAGAGAGAAACTTGTCCCCCTTCGATGCAGTTTTTGTTTAAAAGCGCGAAATTTCCCCAGAATTTACTATGCAATGCACATCCCTTTCTAAAATCTACCCCTCGATCGTCTCTAAACCTGGGACATTACAGCCTTTCCCCCTTAAAGAAAACTTCGTCCCGAAGTTGTGGTTGTAATACCTGAACAGTTCGGGGTATGTTTTCCTTAGGTCTTCCTCTTTTTCCCAGGTGGCTTCCCTCTCGGGATGATGCTTCCACTGTATCTTGCAGTACTTGATAGCCTTGTTTCTGAGTTGTTTCCAGCTCTCCTCGAGAATCTTGGCTGGCTTCTCGATGTACGTCAGGTCTGGTTGTAACTCAAGCTCCTCATGTGATATTGGTTCATCTGGGGTCTTCAAACATTTCCGAAGTTGTGACACATGGAATACATTATGAACTTGAGCTAACCTTCCCGGTAGATCCAACTCAAAGGCTAAACCTCGATTCTGACTCAGTATCTTGAAAGGTCCTATATATCTAGGACTGAGTTTCCCTTTTACTCCAAACCTCTGGAGTCCTTTCATCGGGCTTACCTTAAGATAAACCATGTCTCCAACTTGTGGCTTGTGACGTCCCAAAACCGGTACCATGAGGATCCCAGCGAATCCGCCGAAATCCGCACGATATCGATTTTAGGAGACGCACCACCAAGCGCCTCGTACACGCCGAAGCATGCACGCGATGCGGGTGGAATCATTCACGAGAGGTAACATTACAACAGGGTTACAATAGAGCCCACAAGATACATATATATTACAACAACGACTTCATCGAGTCAAGATATACAAATAGATACATACAAAGATCCAAATCATACAGAAGATCAAATACATCCGAGTACGGACAAGATACAAATTTGGACTAAGAGTCCTGAAGATAACCGAGTGGCGTCCATAACCCTGCCCAGGCCAAGCCGGAAGGGTAACCTTGCTAGCGTCGTTCTCCATCGTACCGATCTTCATACCTGCCCGGTTATATCCCGTAGAAGCAGCAATAAGTACGGGTTCGTACTTAACAAGACTTCAAGACGTATAAGCATTCGTCAACCAGTCGTCCTTTGTACTTGAGGCACGCAGGGGACTTAGAGGACGCAAGAGGAACGTCATAGGCAATATGGTGGAGTTAAGCGGCAGCGCGCAAGCACTAAAAACCTATAGAGACACTCTATAACATTCGTCTAATCAGAGAAGATGAGAGAGCGCATAAACTAACAGTTCTATACTCTACAAACATAACACAGCCGATGTGTTCCCCCTTCGCCAAGAAGTACTTATAAAGGCACTCACACGGTTGACAAGTTTTAACCATTTATTATTTAAGTTGTTCTGTCTTACTATGCAAGTTATTAGTATTGAAACAACAGGTGTAAGTTGTCTATGGTCGAGTCATACGGCTCCAAGTCGTCCATAACCGCGGACACGGCTTATCGATAAGATTTAACCCTGCAGGGGTGCCCAAATGTGCCCACACGCACGATCAACCCACTTGCGACAGGTGGATATAACGACTCACACTCTTCTTCACGACAACAATGTCCAGGAAGCCACCTAACCAAGTTGAACCCGTATCGAAGTCCGGCCGTATCTCCGAAGCGGACCTAGCTGTTTGCGACAGCGTACTAGGTGGTTTAAACACACACTGGGGCGATAAACCACTTCGCAGCGGCTCCGCGACCTATGGGTGCATACCAGAAACAAGGGAGACAAGTCACCCTTGGGCTTCCCAAAGTAAATAAGTAACAGGCTGGCATGCACGCAACAACAAATGGTAAAACATTGCAAACTAGTTGTGGCCACTGGACAAAGCTGTAGATTCCGGCAGTGGTCGAGGGGAGACCCAGAAGCATACCCACGTGTGGTTAGAGCGCTCAGTCTCGGAACAGATAACAAGAACTCGGGGTCCTAAGATATTTAGGAAACACAAGTGAGCCGTCACAAAACGATCAGCTGACCCACCGATGCCTCCGCTAACAACTATTAACAAGTAACCATGATTCTCTCAATAGATATAACCATGTAGCATGTGTCATGATTCCCAACAGATAACCGATAAGATAGCAGTAACGGTAACCAGATATAACAGCACTAGCATGCACTACGACTTGCAAGGCAGACCGATAACCAAACAACAGCTGTAGGAGGTTGGTGGAGGCAATATGGGTTGCTTGAAGTAACAAGTGGAAGGGACACGTGACAAGAACGCAACTCAAGGATAGCATGAGGGAGAAGGCAAAATAAAATAGGTGAGCGACTCCTGCAGGGACAGGAGTATAAGGGAAAATGCTTGCCTGTTAAAGATTGCCGAGGGACATCCGGAGAACTTGTCGTATCTCACCGCACCACTTCGTGATCCTATCCGGAAAGAAGCAAAACGCTACAACAAAGAACGGATGCACATCTTACTACTACGGCAAAAGAATCGGCATGATCATGATATGGTATGCATGCATGACATGGCAAACATGATGCGGCGATGCAACCTATATCCAATTAATCGGAGTCGGAACCCCGGACAAACAATTATTAGGTTCGAGTTATTTTACTACCCGCAAATTAAATGTTGATTAGGCATGGCAACACATGGCATGGGTGAGCTACACAATTTAAACGGAGCGGGAAACCATATACGGCAATTCCCAAATACTCCGCATATTATGTATTACGTGCGATGCAAAACAATACGACACTACATGATGCAAGATGCAAACATTTATATACATGACATATTTAGATTCATGAGATTTTTCTGATTAAAATAGATATATCATTTAAACCTATTGGATTTACCAATCCAAACATATGCATTACACAGTTTGCAAAAAGAATAAAACAAAGGGCACAGGAGACTTGGGTCGGACCTGGCCTGCACCGACGAACAGAAGCAGCACACTCTGGTCTTGATCATGATACCACCGTGAAAGAGATGAAGGCTATAGCCACTGGGTTGCTTTGCTGAAGCTGATTTAGATTGGCTCACGTGTACACTGAACTGTCTCCAAGCATAGGATCTGAACACAACAAAGGAGAACAATGATGGATTTAATGGCCGGGATTTTAAATCAAAGAGATCACGGCTGAATGAAGGCACGAACCAGATGGGCTACAGCGCAGATGCTAAACAGAAAGAGACGTGCAGCCACTTGAAACAGTGGACGATGTACCACAACTGACGAAACTGAACAAAGCTGTACCCTTGGAGTGCTGGTCGCCAACACGGACAAAGATGCTGGTCGCGAGCGGATTCGATGGTTGGCACTTGGCAGTGAACCACGAGGAGGGAGTGGTCGCAGGGGATGTGCCTCGATACGCTGAACCTGATGGTGATGGTGCTTGGAGCGGGGAACACCGGAGCGTCGCCGGAGACGGACACCTGCGGAAGAACAACGACGGTCACCGTCGGGAAGACACCAGAGACCGGGAGAGACATCAAGGAGTAGTCTGGGAGGACGACGTGAATACCAGGAACACGAAGCCATGCTCGGATGCACCGGAGGAGGTCGTACGGCGTCAGAAACATCGATGAACTGCGGCGGCCGGCATAGGGAATCGGCGACCTTGTGCTCAACCGAGGCCCTCCCGGTTCGATTCCTTTCACGAGGATGACCATGGCGACGAGGCGGATCTCCTGATGGCGTCGGATTGGCGTGGGGCGACCGGACACGGTGGTGCGACAGCATGCTGCGGTGGTGTTTCTCTGAACTCTTAACTGAATTTTCTTTCTCTTCTTCATGGGAGAGGGGAAGAACGAAGTGGGCAGCTAGTGGCGGCGCGAGGGAAGGGAGAGGCCTTAGGGTTTGGATCTGGTGCTGGTGGACAATTTTTGAGAGGAAAAGTGGAGTGGTTGGCTCAATGACTTCATGGAGATACACGCTGGTCTCGTGCTCTCTCTCTGTGCAAGGAGAAGACATGTGAAAGATGAGAGCCTGGGCTGCTGATTAGCTGGGCTGGAGTTGGTACGACCAAGTTGAAAAGGAAAAACAAGGTGGAGATGGGTTTCAGTAGCAACATGGGCGATTGGTTCAGCTCTCTCTTCTTCTCTTTGTCAGTTCCTATTTTCTTGTTCTTGCTGAATTCCTCTGGGCAAAGAATAAGATGAGAGTATGGGTTTGGACAGATTTGAAAATATTATATTTTGGTTTAGAATAATTTTGTGAAGTCCCAAAATATTTGTTTTGGTTTAATTAAAATAAGAGAAGGGACAAGGGAGGTTTTATTCATTAACCATATGAGAGGAAAGAAATGAAATAATTAAGATTTATAAAATAATTTTATTTTGGTTATAAAAACATGGATGTGATGCATGCATGATGTCATGATGATGCATAAAATAAAAAGAACAAATAATTCTAATAGGGGTGTTTTTCTGGGCCGCTACAATCGACACCACTAACAAGGAATCTCGCCCCGAGATTCCACGTCAACCTAAGGGGGAGTTGGTTAAACTATCGGGTCTTCATGCACCGTGTAGATCGTCGCGACACCACTAACAAGAGTTGTTGTTCCATTGTTGATGATGTGCTTCAGTCAGGATCCTCTGAAGATCGGACCTAATAGGTGAGGGGCAGAGATCGTCCAACCCACGTCGGAACCTAAGACTCGGAAAAACTCAGATAAGAGGGGAGACTCAAAACTCGCATAGGTAAGAGGAGAAAGAATATAGATAAGGAGAAAATTCAGAGCTAATGAGAACTATCCAACGAATTTTGAAAATAGTTTGGATTCTCTAAACTCAACGACCGTTGGCAAGGTTATCCTAAAGGCTGGACTAGTGGGGTACCGTCAACCTGAGGCTCTGATACCAACTTGTGACGTCCCAAAACCGGTACCATGAGGATCCCAGCGAATCCGCCGAAATCCGCACGATATCGATTTTAGGAGACGCACCACCAAGCGCCTCGTACACGCCGAAGCATGCACGCGATGCGGGTGGAATCATTCACGAGAGGTAACATTACAACAGGGTTACAATAGAGCCCACAAGATACATATATATTACAACAACGACTTCATCGAGTCAAGATATACAAATAGATACATACAAAGATCCAAATCATACAGAAGATCAAATACATCCGAGTACGGACAAGATACAAATTTGGACTAAGAGTCCTGAAGATAACCGAGTGGCGTCCATAACCCTGCCCAGGCCAAGCCGGAAGGGTAACCTTGCTAGCGTCGTTCTCCATCGTACCGATCTTCATACCTGCCCGGTTATATCCCGTAGAAGCAGCAATAAGTACGGGTTCGTACTTAACAAGACTTCAAGACGTATAAGCATTCGTCAACCAGTCGTCCTTTGTACTTGAGGCACGCAGGGGACTTAGAGGACGCAAGAGGAACGTCATAGGCAATATGGTGGAGTTAAGCGGCAGCGCGCAAGCACTAAAAACCTATAGAGACACTCTATAACATTCGTCTAATCAGAGAAGATGAGAGAGCGCATAAACTAACAGTTCTATACTCTACAAACATAACACAGCCGATGTGTTCCCCCTTCGCCAAGAAGTACTTATAAAGGCACTCACACGGTTGACAAGTTTTAACCATTTATTATTTAAGTTGTTCTGTCTTACTATGCAAGTTATTAGTATTGAAACAACAGGTGTAAGTTGTCTATGGTCGAGTCATACGGCTCCAAGTCGTCCATAACCGCGGACACGGCTTATCGATAAGATTTAACCCTGCAGGGGTGCCCAAATGTGCCCACACGCACGATCAACCCACTTGCGACAGGTGGATATAACGACTCACACTCTTCTTCACGACAACAATGTCCAGGAAGCCACCTAACCAAGTTGAACCCGTGTCGAAGTCCGGCCGTATCTCCGAAGCGGACCTAGCTGTTTGCGACAGCGTACTAGGTGGTTTAAACACACACTGGGGCGATAAACCACTTCGCAGCGGCTCCGCGACCTATGCGTGCATACCAGAAACAAGGGATACAAGGCACCCAGGGGCTTCCCAAAGTAAATAAGTAACAGGCTGGCATGCACGCAACAACAAATGGTAAAACATTGCAAACTAGTTGTGGCCACTGGACAAAGCTGTAGATTCCGGCAGTGGTCGAGGGGAGACCCAGAAGCATACCCACGTGTGGTTAGAGCGCTCAGTCTCGGAACAGATAACAAGAACTCGGGGTCCTAAGATATTTAGGAAACACAAGTGAGCCGTCACAAAACGATCAGCTGACCCACCGATGCCTCCGCTAACAACTATTAACAAGTAACCATGATTCTCTCAATAGATATAACCATGTAGCATGTGTCATGATTCCCAACAGATAACCGATAAGATAGCAGTAACGGTAACCAGATATAACAGCACTAGCATGCACTACGACTTGCAAGGCAGACCGATAACCAAACAACAGCTGTAGGAGGTTGGTGGAGGCAATATGGGTTGCTTGAAGTAACAAGTGGAAGGGACACGTGACAAGAACGCAACTCAAGGATAGCATGAGGGAGAAGGCAAAATAAAATAGGTGAGCGACTCCTGCAGGGACAGGAGTATAAGGGAAAATGCTTGCCTGTTAAAGATTGCCGAGGGACATCCGGAGAACTTGTCGTATCTCACCGCACCACTTCGTGATCCTATCCGGAAAGAAGCAAAACGCTACAACAAAGAACGGATGCACATCTTACTACTACGGCAAAAGAATCGGCATGATCATGATATGGTATGCATGCATGACATGGCAAACATGATGCGGCGATGCAACCTATATCCAATTAATCGGAGTCGGAACCCCGGACAAACAATTATTAGGTTCGAGTTATTTTACTACCCGCAAATTAAATGTTGATTAGGCATGGCAACACATGGCATGGGTGAGCTACACAATTTAAACGGAGCGGGAAACCATATACGGCAATTCCCAAATACTCCGCATATTATGTATTACGTGCGATGCAAAACAATACGACACTACATGATGCAAGATGCAAACATTTATATACATGACATATTTAGATTCATGAGATTTTTCTGATTAAAATAGATATATCATTTAAACCTATTGGATTTACCAATCCAAACATATGCATTACACAGTTTGCAAAAAGAATAAAACAAAGGGCACAGGAGACTTGGGTCGGACCTGGCCTGCACCGACGAACAGAAGCAGCACACTCTGGTCTTGATCATGATACCACCGTGAAAGAGATGAAGGCTATAGCCACTGGGTTGCTTTGCTGAAGCTGATTTAGATTGGCTCACGTGTACACTGAACTGTCTCCAAGCATAGGATCTGAACACAACAAAGGAGAACAATGATGGATTTAATGGCCGGGATTTTAAATCAAAGAGATCACGGCTGAATGAAGGCACGAACCAGATGGGCTACAGCGCAGATGCTAAACAGAAAGAGACGTGCAGCCACTTGAAACAGTGGACGATGTACCACAACTGACGAAACTGAACAAAGCTGTACCCTTGGAGTGCTGGTCGCCAACACGGACAAAGATGCTGGTCGCGAGCGGATTCGATGGTTGGCACTTGGCAGTGAACCACGAGGAGGGAGTGGTCGCAGGGGATGTGCCTCGATACGCTGAACCTGATGGTGATGGTGCTTGGAGCGGGGAACACCGGAGCGTCGCCGGAGACGGACACCTGCGGAAGAACAACGACGGTCACCGTCGGGAAGACACCAGAGACCGGGAGAGACATCAAGGAGTAGTCTGGGAGGACGACGTGAATACCAGGAACACGAAGCCATGCTCGGATGCACCGGAGGAGGTCGTACGGCGTCAGAAACATCGATGAACTGCGGCGGCCGGCATACGGAATCGGCGACCTTGTGCTCAACCGAGGCCCTCCCGGTTCGATTCCTTTCACGAGGATGACCATGGCGACGAGGCGGATCTCCTGATGGCGTCGGATTGGCGTGGGGCGACCGGACACGGTGGTGCGACAGCATGCTGCGGTGGTGTTTCTCTGAACTCTTAACTGAATTTTCTTTCTCTTCTTCATGGGAGAGGGGAAGAACGAAGTGGGCAGCTAGTGGCGGCGCGAGGGAAGGGAGAGGCCTTAGGGTTTGGATCTGGTGCTGGTGGACAATTTTTGAGAGGAAAAGTGGAGTGGTTGGCTCAATGACTTCATGGAGATACACGCTGGTCTCGTGCTCTCTCTCTGTGCAAGGAGAAGACATGTGAAAGATGAGAGCCTGGGCTGCTGATTAGCTGGGCTGGAGTTGGTACGACCAAGTTGAAAAGGAAAAACAAGGTGGAGATGGGTTTCAGTAGCAACATGGGCGATTGGTTCAGCTCTCTCTTCTTCTCTTTGTCAGTTCCTATTTTTTTGTTCTTGCTGAATTCCTCTGGGCAAAGAATAAGATGAGAGTATGGGTTTGGACAGATTTGAAAATATTATATTTTGGTTTAGAATAATTTTGTGAAGTCCCAAAATATTTGTTTTGGTTTAATTAAAATAAGAGAAGGGACAAGGGAGGTTTTATTCATTAACCATATGAGAGGAAAGAAATGAAATAATTAAGATTTATAAAATAATTTTATTTTGGTTATAAAAACATGGATGTGATGCATGCATGATGTCATGATGATGCATAAAATAAAAAGAACAAATAATTCTAATAGGGGTGTTTTTCTCGGGATGATGCTTCCACTGTATCTTGCAGTACTTGATAGCCTTGTTTCTGAGTTGTTTCCAGCTCTCCTCGAGAATCTTGGCTGGCTTCTCGATGTACGTCAGGTCTGGTTGTAACTCAAGCTCCTCATGTGATATTGGTTCATCTGGGGTCTTCAAACATTTCCGAAGTTGTGACACATGGAATACATTATGAACTTGAGCTAACCTTCCCGGTAGATCCAACTCAAAGGCTAAACCTCGATTCTGACTCAGTATCTTGAAAGGTCCTATATATCTAGGACTGAGTTTCCCTTTTACTCCAAACCTCTGGAGTCCTTTCATCGGGCTTACCTTAAGATAAACCATGTCTCCAACTTGTGGCTCCCATGTCCTTCTCTTCTGATCGGCGTAACTCTTTTGTCGACTCTGGGCTATCTTGAGCCTGTCTCTGATAATGTCAATGATTTGTTGTTTTTCCTTGACATAATCAGGGTTGAACTCTTTGCTTGCTCCGGCTTCATACCAACATATGGGTGATCTACACTTTCTTCCATACAGAGCTTCAAATGGTGCCATCTTGATGCTGCTTTGGTAACTATTGTTGTATGAAAACTCTGCTAAAGGTAGATGCTCCTCCCATGATCCTCCGAAGTCTAGGGCACAAACCCTAAGCATATCTTCTAAGATCTGATTGGTTCTCTCAGTTTGTCCGCCTGTTTGTGGGTGATACGCGGTACTATAATCCAACTTGGATCCTAAAGCTTCGTGAAGCTGCTTCCAGAATGCTGATGTGAACACGGATCCTCGATCCGACACTATCTTCTTAGGCACTCCATGTTTACTCACGATCTCTTTGATGTAAAGATCAATAAGTTTCTCTCCTTTATCCTGTTGGTTTACCGCTAAGAAGTGTGCACTTTTCGTCAACCGGTCCACGATTACCCATATCATGTCCTTCTTTTTATTAGTCATGGGTAGTCCGGTGATGAAATCCATCCCTATCTCCTCCCATTTCCACTCTGGAATAGGTAGAGGTTGTAACTTCCCTGCGGGACTCTGATGTTCAGCTTTCACTCTCTGACAGGTATGGCATTCTGCCACATATTGTGCTATCTCCCTCTTCATGTTATTCCACCAAAATAGTTCCTTTAAATCCATGTACATCTTTGTACTTCCCGGATGTATGGAATAGGGTGTTTGATGAGCTTCCCGGAGTATTACTTCCTTAATTTCAGCAATATCCGGAACGCAAATCCTCTTCTGGAACCACAAAGATCCAGATTCTCCACGGTGAAATTCTGATGGTCTTCCCTCATCTATTCTCCTCATCTCTTCTACAATGAATGGATCGTCCAACTGACCCATCATTATCTCATTCTTCAGGTTGACATTCAACTCATCGACTACTTGCAACGCCGATAATCCTTCATGGGCTTCCTTCTCCCAAAGTTGTATTTGGGCTTGGCTTATTTCCTTCCTCAATTCCGGTGATATTTCTTGTTCCACTCCCCCAGTACTCTTCCTACTCAGGGCATCTGCTACTACATTAGCCTTCCCTGGTGTGTAATTGATTGTCAGATCATAATCCTTGATCAATTCTAGCCATCTTTTCTGCCTCATGTTGAGTTCCTTCTGAGTGAAGAAATATTTGAGGCTTTTATGGTTCTCAGTATAGAGCTCACACTTAGCTCCATAGAGAAAATGTCTCCATGTTTTAAGTGCGAATACGACCGCTGCTAATTCCAAGTCATGCGTTGGATAGTTCACTTCATGAGGTCTGAGTTGCCTCGATCCATAAGATATCACTTTCCGATCTTGCATGAGTACGCAACCCAATCCATGTTTGGATGCGTCACAGTACACGGTGTAATCCTTGCCAACTTCCGGAACTGCTAACACCGGTGCCGTGGTGAGTTTCTCTTTCAGAGTTTGAAAACTCTTCTCACACTCCTCTGACCACACGAATGGTGTGTTCTTTCTTAACAGCTTAGTCATTGGTCCTGCTATCTTGGAGAATCCTTCAATGAATCTCCGATAATATCCTGCCATTCCAAGGAATCCTCGGATCTCCTTGACAGTCTTGGGTGCTTCCCATTCTAAAACTGCTGCTACCTTGCTCGGGTTGACAGCGATTCCATCTTTGCTAATGACATGACCAAGAAATTCCACTTGATCTAGCCAAAATTCACACTTACTGAGTTTGGCATAAAGTTGGTGTTCCCTTAGTGTTTGCAATACTAACCTCAAATGATCGGCATGTTCCGCCTTGTTCTTGGAATATATCAAGATATCATCGATGAATACGATGACAAACTTGTCTAGATATGGCATGAAAATCTTATTCATGAGATTCATGAATATTGCTGGGGCATTGGTCAATCCAAAAGGTACTACAAGGTATTCATGGTGTCCATACCTTGAGACAAAGGCAGTTTTCGGAACGTCCTCCTTCTTGATCTTTATCTGGTGATAACCGGATCTTAGATCAATCTTGGAAAAGACTCCCGCTCCTCTAACCTGATCAAATAGATCTTGTATTCTTGGAAGTGGATACTTGTTCTTGATTGTGACGTTGTTCAGATTTCTGTAGTCTCCGCACATCCTTCTTCCTCCATCCCTTTTATCCACGAAGATCACAGGTGATCCCCATGGTGAAACACTCTCCTGAATGAATCCCTTCTGTTCCAAGTCATCCAGTTGTTCCTTGAGTTCTTTCAATTCCTTAGGCCCCATCTTATATGGTGCTTTGGCAATCGGAGCTGTTCCTGGGATTAGGTCGATAGTGAATTCTATCTCCCTATCTGGTGGCATACTGTAATTCCGCAGGAAACACATCCTGGAATTCATTTACTACAGGTATATCTTCTAACTTAACCTCCTTCATGCTATTCAGCTGTAGCTCCACTTCAATCTGTGTATGTTTGTCGCCTTGGTAGATCATTCTACTTCCATCGGGACTTTTTAGTGACACCGTCTTGTTTACACAGTCGATCAATGCTCCATTAGCTTCTAACCAGTTCATACCAAGAATGACATCAATGTCCTTCATCGGTAAAATGAACAGGTCCGCGTCAAACGCGCACTTATTGATCATAATGACTTGTTTTTGTTTGGCATAGGTTACTAATATCGTTCCCCCCGCAGAAAGTATGGTTATGGGTGTATCTAACTTAGTGCAACTAATCCCATGTTTGATGATGAATTGTTGAGAAATGAATGATGTAGTTGCACCAGTATCAAAAAGTACTTTGCCAGGATGAGTGAGTATCTGGAGCGTACCTATCACCGCCTCGGTCGAGTTGACCACCTCCTCCGCACCGGTACAATTCAGCTTGCCGAAGGGCTTCTTATTCTTCCAATTCCCTCCGGTGTTTCCTCGATTTCCTCCTCCTCCACTATTCTTCTTGGGGCATTCCTTCAGCATGTGCCCCTCCTGACGACACCCAAAGCATATGATCTTGGGTTTCCTACAATCCTTCATGACATGTCCTTTTAAACCACAGGAATGGCATATAATCTGATTTGCAGACTGATATCCTTGGTTCCTCCTCTGATTGCTGTTGTTGTTGTTGTTGTTGTTGTTATACCGTGGCTTGAAACTTAAGCTGGTATTGGGCTTGTTACTAACAAACCTCTTAGGCTCATACTTGGCCTTCTTCCTCTTCTCTTCTTGCAGTTGTTTAAAGTCATCTTCAAGAGTGATGGCTGCATCCACCAACTCTTGGAATTCCGTTGCTCTCATCATCCGTAGCTGCACCTTAAACTGGGGACTTAACCCCCTCAGAAATCTCTTCTTCTTCTTGTCCTCGGTATTGACTTCCTCAACCGCATACCGGGACAGCTTTGAAAACTCCCTGACATAGGTCAGGATTGCCTTATCCTTCTGCTCGAGACTCTCAAACTCTCGACGCTTCAGTTCCACGATACTTTCAGGGACATTGGATTCCCTGAACTTCCTTGCAAACTCCTCCCAGGTGAATACCTTTCCTGCCGGATACACGGCTACAATGTTGTCCCACCATGATGCGGCAGGTCCACATAGCAGATGGGTAGCATAACGGACCTTCTCTTGGTCATTGCATCCAACAGTGTTGAGCTTGCGCTCAGTATCCATCAACCAATCTTCCGCGTCCATCGGTTCTGGCGCGTATGCGAAAGATATCGGCTTGGTGTTTTGGAAGTCTGCTAATGTGACTCCTTGGTTCTCAGGTCTCTCCACCCTATTCTGCTGCATCAGATCCTGAAGGAATTTGTTCTGCAGCTCCAGTGTTACCCGCTGCCTCTCTTCCGCCAGTTGCATGTACTGGATAAAGTTCTGCTGAGTCATGGGTGGTGGTGGTGGTGGAAACTGATCTCTGGCTGCACCCTCAGCCTCTTCCTTTTCCTTTGCTTCGCGCTCCATGCGCTGTGCTTCGGTCTCGTTTCCTAACGTTCCCGACATAATCCCCCTAGTTCTGCAACACAAGATGATACTCATAATTACTCCATGCGCAAGTTTTCTGAGCTCAACTTTGTGCACAGAACTAGTCACGCAATGGAAATCAAGAAGCAAATCCAAATCATACAAAACATATACCCTGTATATACATACATAAGTGGTCTTATTACAATACTCGAGTCGATGTGAGTATGCAAACTCACTTATTAAAGTATATGTACAAATTTATACAGATATTACAAACTATAATACACGTGGTACTTGTGTATTATAGCCACGCCTCCCTTGGTGGACTTCTAATCGGTCTTCACTCCCGGTACATTCCAGGCTTCCATCCGGTCGAACGTGTCGTCCTCCTGATAGACCCTGGAACATAAGGTCTCCCCGTTGGCTTGTAGTCCGAATCCGATGATGACCCTAAGGAGAAATCAGTGTTCACAAACTGATCGTTGAGTGCATCATAGTCCACCCATCGGGTGTACTCTCCTGTAGCCCCACCATAAGGGTTACCAAAACCCATACCCGACTCAACTTTGTGTCGGATATCCTCCATCCACTCCTTCATTACTAGGATAGCTCTGGTTCTGGGTTGTTGCATCATCGTTCATCTCTCCATCATAATACTCAGTAGTACTATGGGTTCCAGTATCACTACCCCAACGCCAACCCCTAGAATTCTCGATTGGAGTCTCGGAACGCTGGTTGTTTCCGGATTCCGCTCCGCCTTCGTATCCCCCATAGGAACTATTCAGGTAGTTCCCAGGTGTAACAGGTGTAGGTTCACGTGCAAGTGGATCAAAGCTGATGTAGTCACCAGCTGAATAAACTGGTGTGTGCACTACATTCTCCATAGGTTCTTTCCCCCTACTCTCCTCCTTGGGTTCGGTAAATTCCTCTAGCATCGTATCAATAGCTCCTATCAGATGATGGTTCAATTTGAAAGAGTAGTGATATGAAGTTACGGCTATTATCCATATATTTTGCCGCTGCTATGGGTTTGCGTTTGGCGTATTTGTAGTGGTTGAGCATGGGATCTTCTTCCTCCTGATTATGAGGAATATGGGAGAACTCGGAATCCATAAGCTCTTTTGTCTTATGTTCCCGTATGTCGGTTATGGCTCTCATAACAGCTATATGGTAGGCTGTGTTGGTTGTCCTAGCTTCTCCAGCTGGCATGACTACGCTCATTCCCAAAGATTCGGGAAGTCGCAGTCCTACTCTGCACTTGGCCAACACCGGTCCATCATAGAACATGTACTTCTTTACTGGAATCTGGGGATCACACCCAAATTCCAGCAACATGGCTCGTAGGATATCAGCAAGTCCTCCTTGGTATTCGTTCAGTGTGGAGTCCATAACTTTCACGTTTCTTCCCGGTCGTGAACTTGCCATGTTGGCTGTAGAAATAGAAAGATTATAAGATTAGTAATAATGCATCATAATAGAGATAATAAAGAATTATCGCACTAAAAGATATGATTGTTGTATTCTCAATTCAATATACACCATAGTTTTAGAGAATTCTTTACTAATCCTATTTGACTCCTAACGTTTAGTCCCATTTACTAGGTTCCAACCTAAGGTCAAAGCTTTTGCTCTGATACCAACTGTGGTGACCCTGCATACCACTGCATGTTGTAGTATGCCAGTCGTTGATATAACATTCGCGAAGTACCATTCCGCAAATATCACATCCCTCGAGTAGTACAACGTAACATAGCAAGGTCCATAACTCATTCACATATTATTACAATACACATACACAAGTCGTCTTGGAGTTCCTCTTGGGTCCTAAGAGGATAACTCCTGGGTTCGAGGCGAACCCAACTTAACTTACAATACCATTGTCTCATTAAACTAAACATTTATTTAATCGAGCAGCTCTGTAGTAAGAGTTTGTGCTGCTCGGCTACTACTACTACTCCTCAGAGATCTCTAGGCTTGTTCTCCTCCGGAAGCCTCCCGGATCCGTAGACGATGATGTAGTCTACGCCTTCCACTCCTCCCGAGAGGTCCGGTTCCTCGTAGCCGATGATCTCGGCTCCATCATTGCTGTCGTAGTCTTCCTCCTCCGTACGGTTCGGACAATCTAAGCATGGGGTTTAAGAGTGGTATGAGTACGAGCGTACTCAACAAGTTCATTATAGATAAGAGGTGTTTAATGCACTAGCTACGATATTAGACCAGAAAGTCTAATACCAATGCAAGTTTTGATAAACATTTCTTCAATAGATTGCTTTTATTTCAAAGAGCTATGTCCGTCAGCCTTCACCGGTTTACTAGAACTTCATGGAGCTCCTTTCCGGCCGCGTTCGCAGTTCCTCAATCCCGGAACGAGGAGTGACAGGTCACGATTCTTTACACTCTGCAGAGGTGTGTTGCTTTACCCATAAGAGATCTTAACCTTGGTGCCAACCGGCAGCTTTCCCGTCCACACTTCCTTAGGTGTGAGGCCCGGTATAAGGTCTAGCCAATCATGTTCCTCCGCTACCTCGAACACCCACCCTTTGTTGCATACCCCGACCACGGGTCCTCGTCGGTCCTCTTATACCACTTAAGGATGGACCCCGACCACGACAACAGTTTGGGACTCGTTAACCAAACTCCTTCGCCGGTAGCTGCAACCCATCATAGACCGCAATACCGTGGGGACTTTAGGCTTCCCCAGCCCACCGCTTGCACTTCGAGCGACAAGTGTCTACGGACTATGCCGTGGGGACTTAAGGCTTCCCCAGCCCACCGCTTGCCCTGACAGATACAAGTGTCTACGGTAAAGCGCATCCGTTGATGAACGAGAGGTGGAAACACTTTTGACTACTCCGTCCCACTCCGGATCTTATGATTAACACGGATATTACGGCACAAGAATCATCGCGACATTTGTTGTTTAATCCTAGATGGATATAAGCCCGTGCAATGGAACCTCCACCATATCAACACAATCCATGGTTCCATTGCCCACCACATAGTCATATTCATAGTTATGAAAGTAGTGGTTTTGATTTTTGTGCAATAGTGATAACCATAATACTTTGCAAGTAATTTGATAAAAATACTCAAATGACATGAGCAAGTGATGAACTTGCCTGAACACTGCAAAGTTCTGCAGTTGGAAGGTATGGACTGACCCTTGTCCTCTTGTTCTGAAAAATAGCATCATTGTCCGATAAGGGCAATGGTTAAAGAAGCAATTTATGCATGATTCCATTTTTAGGGTTTGTTCCCCCCTTCCGACATCGTTATTAATTCATGTAAGAGGTTAATACTAAGAATGATTTGGGAATACTTGATTTAGGGTAAAATGCAACCTTGAAATGTTGTCAAGGTGTTTTTGAAGTCCAAATGCATTAATGGACTTATTTTCATTATTGAAAATAATATGTGATTTAAATTATTATTTAAATCATCAAATTAAGATTCATTCTTAATTGTCTTCAAAAATTCTCTTTGACATTTTATTTAATTAGAGAATTTTATGCTGATCTATTTTCATATTTTTAATTATTTTTTTAGAGCTATTCAACATTTCTTACAAAATTTCAAAGTTTCTGTATTTCTTGGAATTAGGAAATGACCTAAATGCCCTTGGGCCCCACCTGTCAGGGTGGCCCAACGGGTTAGGTCGCACCCGAGCCACCCTTTGGGCTCGGTTGGCCCATTTGTTTTCTCCCCTCTCCTCGCGCAGAAACCCTAATTCCCCTCTTTCTCTCGCGACACCGTGGTCGCCTCGCCGTCGCCGGATTATTCCGACCGTCACCGGCCGTCCCCGCCGGCGAGATCGGACGCAGTCGAACGGCCGCACGACGGCGCATCGATTGGTCCGCGCCGATCTGCGTTTCGCCGCTTCTTCGTCGCGCCCCCTTCACCTCTGCTCGTCTACCGTGGAGTTCCGCGGCGATTCGTCGCCGCCGACGTCCCTGGCGTCACGGCGCTGCCGTGGGTTCGCCCCTGTGGCCGCGAACTGCCGTGGCACCACCATGGCCCGGCTTGGCCAGGCGCCGCCGTGCTCCGGCGCGTGCCGCCGTAGCCGCCATGGCCGAGCCCTGTACTTCCTTTCCCTGGTGAGTAACCGTAGCCTCTTTCTCTCCCTCTCTGCTCTGCTTCCTATTCCCCTCATCTACTTTGTCTTGCTCGCCATCGCCCGCATCTCCATATTGAGATGCTTGCCGTGACTTATGCTTGCTTCTTTGTGTTGTTCTTGCTCAGTTGCTCACTGTGGCGATTCATGAATTAGTGCTTATGAGCATGCTGTGATGCCCTGTGTAATTTGGTAGCTCCTGCTGTTGCTTGATGCTCTGCTGTGCTTAGCTTACTGCTGTGCTTAGCTTACTGCTGTGCTTAGCTTACTGCTGTGCTTAATCTTGTCCCTGACTTGATTGTGGTGGGTAATTCTTGTATGTTAACAAGTGCCAGTGCCTCTGAGCTAGTTCCTTTAGTTCAGATTCATTATTATGCTCCATTGAGCTGTACTGTTGGCTTAGCAGTGTGATTCAGTGATGAATTTACATGTGCTTTTCTTGTATATTGTGATCCTTTGGTTCATCAAGCCTTTGATGTGCTTCTGGATACAATTATAAAGCCTGATGCTCTTATCTGTGATGCAATTGTTCAGTTATTTAATTATCTGTTCATGTGTTAATTACTTGGAATGAGTTCTAGCATGCAGTAGCATGCTCTAGCAAGCTTCTGGTGATCATATGATCTCCAGTTGCTTGTAAAAGCTGTTCTTTGGTATCTGTGGCTCACTGTTGCTCACTCTGTGCTGTGTGTGTATCAAACAGACTTAACCTGGTGTGTATTGTTGTTGGCTTAAGCAAGCTAGCATTTGCTTGCACTGATCCATTGGATCACTGCAAAGCCCTGATGCTTTGATTTATTTGCTTTGTTCACTTATCTGTGTTGCCTGAATTTTTCTGAAGTGGATAAGTGATGTGAGCTGCTCTGCAGTTGTGATCATCTAATTAATTGTGTCAGGGTTAGATGGATGCCAACCTTCAGTTGTGTACCCTAGCCCTCTACTGAATCCAAATGGATAATGAGGTATAGGTTCTTGTGCTGGCTTAGGGTTGAGGTGGCCCTGGCAGCACTTGTGTTGCTGTCCTGGTTGCTCCCCTATCTGTGATTTGCCATAGTTTGTGTTGGCTGGCTGGAATGGAGTAATTGTTCTCTGGCTTGATCCAATCTTGGACTTCCAGTGACCTTTTGGTGTTGACAAAATATATAGACAGGTAATTGTCTATAGTCTGATGGCCTAGCTAGCTGTAGGTGCTTAGTGAGTGGTTTAGGCTAACTATGGTTTCATTCTTGGCTGGATTCCTCTAGTTATGCATGGATTTGCATAACTGTTGTTCCCAAAGGATGTTAACCTATTGGTCTTACCCATCTGTGCTTGCACCAAATGGCTTGGTAGCCAAATGATGACACACACAGTGGTAATCTACCCTTCGTGCTCCAAGGATGCTTTGTATGCTTAATTATGAGCAAGATATGATCTTGCTCGTGCTTTGTGTGGTATACCTCACTCCAGCTCCTAGATTGTTTGTTGGTGTAGAGGTTTTTCTTCAGTGTTGATCTGATGGTTGAGTTGCTTGCCCTGCTCCTCCTGGCTAGCTGATGCTTGATCTATTCCATGATTTGTTGCTCAGCTGACAAGCGCTCTTGGTGGAACCTGTCTCTCGGTGGGTTTTGGCTAGCTATGTGTTCTTCCTATTCTTGAGTTCTTACCCTGGGAGATTCTGCCGATGATCAGCTAGGGTTTGCTGGTGAAAAAGCTTTTATACCATCCAAGACTTCGCTTCAGTGGTCGACAGCACAACCATGTCACTTAGGTGACTCTCCCCTGGTCTGTGTGTGTTGTGAGACATGCAGCTATCCCTGTGAGCTGCCTGTGTGCTTCATAGGTTGGGACTTGGTCCTTTGGCTTGACACCCCGGCAGTGTTTGAGTTATCCTCTCAATTTGATCATATTTGCTAACCTGCCAAGTGGTTTTACCACTTGGCATAATCCCTATTTTCTTGTCTTTGTTGTCTTCCTATGCAGGTTTAAGGAAATGATCAAGAAGTTCAATCAAGTGATGTCCAAGAAAATCATGAAGATTTTCTTATATAGTTTAGCCATTTACAATATCTTTGTAATTTTCATTTTCTATTTTCTATTTATTCAATTCTTGTAATGTGTTGTAATATTTTATATTTCAATTCTGGATATTGTAAAGACAATGTATCTTGTGTGATTATTAATAAAGCTCAAAGTTTCCTTAATGAGCTTTACTAAATAAGTGTAATGTTTATATTCTTGATTATTAATATTTGTTTAATGAATTACCTCAATTTTGAATTATGAGATATTCATATGATGTTTAAATTTGAAATTCAAATTCAACCTTGGTTTGAATTCAACCATGTCATATCATTTGGAATTCAATCAAGCAACTCCCCTCTCTCTTCTCAAAACCCTAAACTAGTGAAGTGAGAAGCAAGTTTATCGCACTCTCGAAACCCTAACCCTGTAAGGTGTCGAGAGAGAAACTTGTCCCCCTTCGATGCAGTTTTTGTTTAAAAGCGCGAAATTTCCCCAGAATTTACTATGCAATGCACATCCCTTTCTAAAATCTACCCCTCGATCGTCTCTAAACCTGGGACATTACATCGACCATGCCCCTGGTCTGCCTGTCGCCTTACGATGTGCCGCTGCTCTCGCCCAAGTCCGGCGACATCGCCGCCCGGTGACCCTGCTCCACCTGTCGCCGCTCCCTGCTGCCCCCTGCAGCAGCCCGCGGCTCTTGACGTCTCCCGCCCCCACCGGCCCCGTCTTCGCTCGCTCCTCTGGACGAGTGACCACGTATCCAACATCCCTATGCACGAGTCCACACCATTTTGCAGATGCAGATTCTTGCGATTGCAGTTCAGATTCGTCAATATTTGGTGTTTTCTCCCCGATTGTTTTCTTATTTTCTCTTGGTGATTGTAACCTGAGAAACACATCTGTTTGAGAAAGAAAAAGAAATGGGACTATGCAGAGAAGTAGAAACATACTACTATTATTAGAAGTACAATTGCATTTGCTTAGGCAGTAAAAAAAAGTAGCGCATCCGTAACTAACTCAATTAATACTCTTAGTCTATACCGGCAGTAGAATTGTTTGACACTAGCAATCCCCGCTGCCTCGCCCTTCCTAGTGGCAGGCTAATGACGCCGGAAAGAATGGGCACGTAGGTATAGTCCATACATGACCGAAGAATTTGGATACCACGTCCCAAAAAATTGTCGGGCAGTACAACCACAAAGGCTGAGAAGTACAAGGATATGTAGCGAAAGTTCACGTACTCCGAGTTTAACTTTTAATTGATAATTTTACCACATGGACGCTGAAAAGTATAATAATTCGGTAGGAGCAGTACACCCACTTAATATAGGAAGTACAAGAAAACCGAAAAAATGGAATATAGAAAAAGCAAAATAATCCTTTCATCCACGGTGAAATTTACTTGACGCTAAGAAGTACAACTATTCGACACGAGCTGTACACCCGCTTAATATAGAAATTACAAAGAAAATCGACAAAAACAAAATGTAGAAAAAATAAAAAATAAATATCGTCATCCGCAAGGAAGTACAAATAGTTGAGGCTGAGAAGTACAACCATTTGGTGCGAGCAGTGCACCCACTTAATATTGGAAGTACTAGAAAACCAATGGAGAAAAAACAAAGTAATCTAGTCATTCGGAGTGAAGGTCAAATACTTCTGGTTGAGAAGTACAACTTATTTGGCAGCGAGAAGTGCACCTACTTCATATTGGAAGTACTAGAAAACCAATATAGAAAAAATAAAATAATCTTGTTATCCACGAGGAAGTTCAACTACTTGACGCTGAGAAATACAAGTATTCGACACGAGCAGTACACCTGCTTAATATATGATGTACAAGAAAACCGAGAAAATCCACATGTACAAAAAAATATAATCCGGTCATCCGCGAGGAAGTTCAAATGCTAGACATAGATAAGTACAACCATTTAACACAAGCAGTACAAGCAGTTATTATAGGACGTAAAAGAAAACCTGCAAAATCCAAATCTAGAAAAAACATAAAAAAATCCCGTCATCCGTGAGGAAGTTCAAATAGTTGATGCGGAGAAGTGCAACCATTCAACACGAGCAGTACACCCGCTTAATATAGGAAGTACAAGAAAACCGACAAAATCCAAATGTACAAAAAACAAAAATAATCCCGTCACTCGCGAGGAAGTTCATATACTTGAAAACGAGAAGCACAACCATTCGGCACGAGCAGTACACCCACTTAATATAGAAAAGTACAATAAACCCGACAAAGTCCAAATTTAGAAAAAACAAAATAATCCCGTCATCTGCGAGGAAGTACGTGCAGTGATTCCGAGAAGTACTGGCGGAGACAACATGAAGTACAAGCGGTAATTACATGAATTAAAAGTGTTCAAAGAAAAATACTCCCACCTAAGTTCACATAGGAAAAAACAATAATAATCCCATCACTCGTAAAGAAGTTCATATACTTCAATGAGAAGTACAACCATTCAACACGAGCAATACACCCACTTAATATAGGAAGTATAAGAAACCCGACAAAGTCCAAATGTAGAAAAACCAAAATAATCTCGTCATCTGCAAGGAAGTACAAGCAGTGATTCTGAGAAGTACATGCAGAGACAACAGTAAGTATAAGCGGTAATTACATGAAGAAAACACCCCCACATAAGTTCACATAGCAACATTGTGAAGTTCAAATATTAAGATCCGGGAAGTGCATAATCTCTTAAAATAGAATATAGGAACAATCTAACATTATCAATTTGAAGCACACATGCTAGTTTTTGTAAAACACACTAGTATCAAAACATTTCCAGGAAGTACAACCGCGAAGGCCAAGCAGTACAAGGACATGTCGTGGGAAGTTCAGATGCGCGTGGTTGTGCTGAGCATTTTGTGTGGCCATGCACCGCAAACGAACACCGTATGAGAAACTTATAGTCATTTTACTGAACACTTTCGTGAAACAGCGCCGAGAAGTACAACCGCATTTCCCTAGAAGTGCAAGTTTGTGTCGAGGGAAGTTCAATGCTCTGTTTTTACGGGGCGGAAATCTATTGTTCAAATCTCATCGATTTGATCACCAACCACTTCAATCATTGTCACCAAAAGGTTTATATGGTAGAGTATATGTCTAATTTCATTACCTACAACATTTTACAACAAATAAATGGATCTAATCTATTAAATTCAAATTGTTATCCCACAAAATATACCGGAAATATGATTTCAAAACTTCTAAAATTACTTTCAAATCGTTTGGAGTTGGCAAAAATGGTAGATACGAAAAAAATGAGCCATTTTGAGACCTTTCCAACCGTATATCATTTGCATTGTTTAAATATACCGAAAGGAAATCGTGGGGAAAATCATTCGGTGCCCGTCACTAAAATAGGCGGACAGTAATTCGTGTTATTCTATTAAACTGTAAGGAATTAGAGAAAACAATTGGAATAAGAAAGTTGCGCCTAGTCCATAGCTTTCCAACGCCATATCATTTGCATCATTCCGATATACGGTTGAAACAAATCATCCAAATTACTGTCCGCTCGTATTTTGAGTACGTCCGAATTTCGGTATTTTCAAAATTGTTCAAAAACTGTGAGGATTTTGGAAAAACATAAAACATGAAAAAGTTGCGCAATTTCATTATCTTTCCAACGGTATATCACTTGCACAGTTTCGATAAGTGATTCAAAAACCGAACTAAAAGTTCGTTTTCTGGCCATATAGAAGCGTTTTCGTATTTTCAAAATTAAATTTAAACCGTACAAAATCTGTGAAAAGTGTGAACATGAAAAAGTTGCGGTTTTGCATTACCTATCCAGCGGTATATCATTTGCATAGTTCCGAGAAATGGTTTGGAAACACGAAGTAGAATCAGTAGCTCTGAAGAAAATGGGAAGTTCAAGTAAGTTCGACAGAAAGTAGAACCCTGTTATCCGGGAAGTACAGCCTTGTGTCCAGGGAAGTACAAGTCGGTGCTCAGAATATTATTCTGCAACCGGTTGCAGAATAGTGCTGGTATATATATATATATATATATATATATAGAGCCCAACTATTCTCGAACCCCCCTTAAAAGGGTTCTAGAATAGCTATTCTCGAACCCCCTAACCCAACTCTAAAATCCGACAGATCCGGCGGAACCAACCAGCCGAAAAAACTAGCGACCCACCTCCTTACCTTATCCGAACTCCTCTTCAGGTCACTACTCCACGCACCTACTTCACCTTCGTCCCAATCGACGGCAACCCGGCCGAACTCCCGCTTCGGCTTCTTCCCGCCGGAGGCAGCTACTCCCCGGCGCGGCTCCCAAACTCCTGCCCCGCCTTCTTCCCATCGGCAAACTCCATGGCGCGGCTCCCAGATTCCCGCCATGGCTTCTTCCCGTGCGGTGGCCGTGAACTCCCCGGCACAGGTCCCGAACTCCTGCTCCGGCTTCATCTGCATCGGCGGCGGCCATGTACTCGCAGGTGCGGCTCCCAAAAATCCTATCCCGCCTTCTTCCTCGCCGGCCCCGGACAACCCAGGCTCTTAACCGCCCTAGCTCATCCCCAACTGGCGAGACTCGCGAGGCTAAGGTGCCGCGCCTACAGCTCCCGACCAATCGAGGAGGTCGCAGGACCCGCGCGATGTTGCAGGCGGCTTCCCGCCGGCACTTGGGGCTAGCCGGCAGGGATTAAAGATGGGATTGGGCGGGGACCTTCCATCGATTGGAAAGGTTGGGCGACAGCAGAGGCGCCCCGATCGTCCTCCCCATCGGCAGCAGCTATGGTGCCTCGACCTCCTTCCCAACCGCGGAGGCTGGAAGTTCGCGATGCGTGGCCCTCCAAGTTCGTAACGCATTGGTTCTTCACTGCTCCGCCCCAGCCTCTCCATCACACCGCAACAGAAGTTCACGGCGCGCCTCTGTGGCAGTTGACTATGCCCAGTCCGTTTTCACCTCTGGCCAAAGACGCGGAAGATCTTCTGCGACCATCGCTTCCTGGTTTCCGGTGTCCACGGCTGCCGTGCACTCGTCGCCCCTGCCTAGCATCTCCTCGTAGCAGCCGTGCGCATCCGCTTCCCTTTCTCCTCCCGATAATCTCGTATGCATTGTGCAGCTGCTAATCATCTCCCTACCGCAAAATAGCTGCACCATATTTCTTTATAACTCTTTGCAAAAATATTTCAGCTCCGATGTTGTTTATTGATGCAAATTTGATTATGGCTGCATCGCATTCTTATCAAAAAAAAAAATCCATGTGTGCATGTCCTATAACTATTTGTTGTAATGCCTAAGAGTCATCTATTACGAAGTTAAGAAATACAATGGTTGCAAGTTCTTAATTTCTTGAACTAGTAGTTCCGAATTTCAACAACCATCAGCGTATATGGCAAATCTCCCATGTAATGTCCGTGGTCTCATTCAATATTCCAGTTTGGTGTAGACTTTTCTTTTGTACGTCAAAACTAGTTTGTTATGTTTATGATACTGACTATCATTTTTTGACTCCCCTTTTGATGAATGAGGGTTCAAGTAATTTTTTCACATCATTGGAACAAGATATATAGGGGCTGAAGTATCCTGTGCAATGAGACCTGAATTTCTGGCTTTATGCTTTAAAATGAACCTCTTTAGCAAGAGGAGAAGCCATGAATCTGCATCTATTTTTGAATGGATGATTGCACTAAAACATGATTGTTATGCACTGCCCTGTAGAAATTATCTATATTTTTGGAAGTTTGGTTTTTGTTTCGAGAAGCATACTCTTTCTTTGTTGGGAAGTGTAAGTGTATTGTCTCATTTTTCTCATGTGCATCTAATCCTAATGCGTTGCTGCTTGTTTATCTCAGTTTATTTTGTGTAAATCGATAGTTCAGTTTTGTGTTTTTTAACAGCTTCACCCTTGTGTCCAGGAGCTCACTCAATTTTCCCGGTATCGTCGTGTGACCGGACGGAGCTCCCGATCTCCGCTACACGCAAGCGTCCATGGCATTCACCACGCACTGCGCTCCTACTGCCCTTTCATCTCACTATCGTGAGAAGGATCCTGTGCCACTCCTCCGCTTCATCATGGTACCTAGTAGACATTTACTTTCTTTTCCCACCAATTCATGTTTCTTATGAAAAAAAATAGTAGATGGAAGATGCAGTATGCATTGTTGATGTGTGACGCTGATTAGGCAAAGAGAAGTTCATTCCATGTGTATGGAAAATTCACCTTTTATTTTCATGGGAGTTCACTTCTTCTCCATTGTTCACGCTTCCCCTACATGACCTGCAGGACCGCGCCACCATCGCCTTCGCGGGAGTTCACCGGTTTGTATATATTTGATAACTCGCCGCTGCAATTCTTGTGTTTGCCGGTTCGTTCACTGTCGCTAATGAATTCTCACCTATAGCATATTCCCTCTACATATTTGTTGTTATGCCTAAGAGAGATTAAATTAAACACTCTCCGATGTTTGATCTTATTTGTTGTGGAGTTCACTTCAACCTATGAAGGAAATCCATTTATTTTGGTCAGAGAAGTTTTATTAGTTCACACAGTAAGTTTGCATATTTCTGTTGGCACCACCTCAATCTAGGTAAGTTCATCTCCCCCCACTTCTTTCGTGTAGGAAGTTGAGCAGCCTCTACACTGATTGATGCTATGGAAAACTAATTCTAAACTACTACATGGATACAATTGAACCACAACGTGAGTAGCTTGCTAGCGCTGCAGAATCTGCAGTTTAGAAAGAGTGCGCGATTCGTAGAGTTAATGTCCAGAGAACTCATTTTTACGGGGAAGATCAATAAGTCCATGATTAAAGATAGAATATGGTCTTTAATAAGTTCACTTCTAATAATCCGTGAAGCTCACTTCTCCAAATCTGTGAAGCTCACTTCTCTTAATTTGTGAAGTTCACATCTACTGCTATTTTCATTTTATATATTCCTGCTAGATAGAATATTCCTGCTACATGGTCACCTGGAAAACACTTTTACTGATTGTGTGTATTTTTATACTTGTGATGTTAAAATGTGCATTTCATTTCATTTTTAACGCGCTGAAGTTCATTTCATTTTCATCTGCTCCGGACTTCGCTAGTACTTCACTCACGTCATGGAAGCAATAACAAGGAAGTACTCTCTGCAAACCACGACGGTTCAGTGCTATCAATCTGTTTCAACTAGCAAAAATGTAGACCGATCAACTGATCTTGGCCAATGAAACAGAGATAACATTGGACATATGTTTACTCATAAATTTGGGCAATTGTTTTCTTTTGTCGCAGGTTCAATTCATATGCACTTGAAAGTTCACAGTTTTTTATATGTAAAAGTTACAGAGATAACATACTCAGACAAACTGCAACTCACAAAATTATTGTTCACTTCCCTATTCAGGGGATTCATTTATATGTTGATGTATGCCTGACAACATGTTACTTCTACAATAAAAAAATTCAGGGGATTCGTCTTTTCCTGTCCTAAAGTTCATTCTCTGTTGGCAGGAAGTTAGTTTGCGTTTGCGCAATACTCGAGCAGCTACAGGATGCCGGCGATATTCTCTCAGGAGCATTGCCAGGACGAATGCAGTATTGCTGAAGTTCATTTCTTCTAATCCTTGTAGTTCACTTCCCCTAATTCATGAAGTTTACATCTCTTGCTACTTGTTATTTAGTTCATCCATTTGGTTTAGATATGCACTTGTTTATTTAGTTCCTTGTGAAAGTCAATTTTTCGTCGAAGTTCAGTTTTATTGGTGGGAGAGCTCACTTTATTTTTTAGAAGTTCAATTGTTATAGTGCAGATATTCATTTCTTCCAGCAAAAAAGGTTCTAATTCACCCACGAGGGAAAAAGTTCGCATTTTGTTGTCACAAAGTTCACTATTTTCAAATCTGGAAGTTCGCATCTGTTGCTAATTTTTATTGTACTTCTATATGGTGTGTGGTACTAACTAAATTACCCTCAGTTCATGTCACTTGCGGTACTTCTACATGGTGTGTGCTCCCACACAGCGCCGCCTCGCCCTTCAACGCAGGTAATGGCCTCAGGCACTGGAGCCTTGTGCCTCTACTTTGATTCCATGTCAAACCTTCTTTGTTGTTGTATTCGGTGCCATCTGAAGTTCAGATCTTAGGAAGTTCGGTTTGTACAAAAATGCGTATTCTACTTTGTCCATAAAAAAGAAATTCATTTTCTTGTGAATTATGTGGGAGTGTAATTACTCATGGAATTGGAAAAATTCTTGCCAGGAAGTTCAGACTGTACACATGTTGCAGAGCATGCATTTATTCTTCCTACTGCATTTTTTTCAAAAACTGAGTATTAGATTCAATGGCATTTTAACTGTGTGGTTGTGTAATGTTTATTTATTCTATATTATGTAGGATTCAACTCTAAAAGTTATTGCAGGCAGTGCACTTATCCAAAATCTGGTAGTTAATTGTATGAGAAAATAGAGGGAGGAAATATCCCTGAGAAGCCCATTTGATTGGAGAATCATTTCAAACTAGAAACAACTTTACGGTCATTCAAACTAGAAATATCCCTGTCCGCTTGTTTTTATATTTGGATACCTTTTCCGTTGAATTTATACTGCTGCATGTCCCATCCGATCGTGTGATTAATTTCTTCAAGGTGTCTACTTTTCTTATATTTGGATCCACTTTTCTGTAAAATTTATGCTGCTTGCGTGCTATTTTACAGAGAACTAAATAAAAAGTATATGCCTGGAAGTGCACATAGGAGAAAATAGGCAGTTCTTTTTATATAAAATAATATAAGTGTGCTACTTTTCTTATATTTAGGTTGTCTTCAGCGGGAACAGCCTGCATATAAATTCACTTCTTATCACATTGATATTTTCCTAATCCCTGCATGTGCACTCTTGTTTCATAGCAGTCCACGGTGTCAATGATGATCGGCAGTCCACATTGCATCAAACCAAGAAGTCAATCTGAAAAGAGGTAATTTTTTTCTAAATTATTAGAGAATGCACTTTGTTTGTCCCCAGAAGCTCGCATCTTCTATCTAGGAAAGTTCAGTGTGTATACACCTAGTTGTGAAGTTCACTTTATATTTTTTATTAGTTGACCTGAGCTTGTACGTGTATGGTTATGAACTTGCGTATTTTTTAGTTCTTTGTTTTTTATGGAAAAAATGAATCAAGCATGGGCAAAACACGGTACAAGTATGTGCTGATGCGTGTCTGGCTATAAAAAGTAGAAGTTCCTTTTGTTTACAAAGAAAGTTTATGTTTCATTTTGTACATGCTCACTACTGTCGGTTCATCTAGAAAAAAATAGCTTTTCCATGTGTACACATAAAATCAATTCATGTGTGCTTTATTTGTTGTTTGCTATGGAGAAGTTCGCTAATTTGTTTTTGGAAAGTTCACTCTTATGCGGTTAGCTATATCTATGGGTAAGAGTCGATGGTACAAACGTAGAAAACTAGAAGTTCGGATTTAATTGTGGAGCAGTGCAGTTCACATGGGCGTTGGCGAACATCCGTCGGCGCACCTACCTCCGCATCGGCGTTGGTGAACATCAGTGCACACCAAGTTCCTCGTCAGCCGAGATGTTTTTGCAATCGACTGCTATGAAGTTCACATCTCTTTTTAGGGTAAGTTCACCTGCGTGAGGGGAAAGACGTTCGCTTAAACACTACAGTAGCTAATATGTTGTGGTACAGTTCATCATTGGTCATGATATGCTGTTGGATGCTGCTGATGTATTAGCGGTCGTGCAGTTTCCATTGATGCATTAGCTGCTGTAAGCTACTATCGATGTTCATGTTTGGATTTTACCCCTTCTCGTTTGATGTTAATGCTTAGTTATTTACCAAGATGTGGTAATCAACCTGATGTAGTTCTTTTCCTATTGCAGTTTCATGTGTGATGGTGATAGTTCGGAATAAGAAAAGTGATCGTTTTCCTGTGAGCTCGCCGCTGCTGCAAGCTCGACCAAGTGCGATTTGCCCATGCCATCAGCACTTAGTAATTCACCCTTTACAGCGTAGCTGTACCTTGTGGAAGCACGTGTTGACCTCGGTGTCTTTGGAGCCGTGAAGTTCAGTGGGCAGATTTGTGAAGTCCGTAGACCAATAGCTATGTAGTTTAGAGAGCTCAATTTGTTATTTTGGTTGAGACATTGGATTAGCATTGTGAACATGATTTGTGCTACTGTTATTTTGTTTCTCTTGTCCTGCTTGTGGTTTGGCGACTTTGAGGGTGAGTGGAAGTGGACAATTGTATAAAATGTATAAACTGATGCAGTTCATTTTATGTAAAATGCGAGTTCACTTTTTCAGTCCAAAAAAACAGTCTTTGTTGGGAAGTTCGTTTAGTATGTACGAGAAGTTCTCCTTTTGTTGGCATCGACCTTTGATTCATTGAAAAATAAAAGTTCAGATCTGTATCCAGAGAAGTGCAGATGCGACGGAAGTTCGCTATATTTTCTGAAGTTCACTTCAAACTAGACTAAAGTTTCGAAAGTTCGCCCTGTACAATATTGAAGTCCGTCGGGAAGTTCAGATTCAGAGGACAAGAAGTTCACATCCACAGAAGTTCGCTATAATTTTATTACATGCCTGCAACTTTTATACCGCGATCGGAAGTTCACTAACAGATATAAGGAAGTTCACTTCTATATTCGAGTACCTCATGCACTCTGTTTTCCTGGACGGATATCATACGCATAGAAATCGTCCGTACAACCACCGATTACGCAAATCGACTAACTCAACGTACAATTAGCACTAATATAACTCTACTAATACTCCAACATATCGCAATGCCACACCTAATCAATCTAGATGAGCCAATTTCGAAATATTCTTGTGTCGGCGTTATCTTCACTTTTATGTATTTCTGAAATTAAACTAAAACCATTTAGAATTTGGAAAAACATTCAACATGAAAAAGATTCGCCTAATCAATATCTTTTCAACGCAATATCATTTGGAACATTCCGATAAGTGGTTCGGAAATAAGCCCCAAAAACAGTTCGAAAAACCGAGAAGTTCGAAAAACGTAATCACGTATTTTCAAATCTGCTCTTAAACTATAAAGAATTTAGAAAAGTGTTCTTCATGAAAAAGGTGCGCCTAGTCACCACCTTTCCAACGGCATATCATACGCATCATTCCGATAAACGGTTTGAAAACTGGAACCCCAAAACTGTACAAAAATAGAGAAATCCGCAAAAACGTTGTTTTGTATATTTCAAATTAGTTTTAATCAATATAGAATTTGGAAAAACAATGAACACGAAAAAGTTGCGAAATTTCCGTGCGAATCCAACGGTATATTATACGCATCAATCCGATAAGCGGTTTGAAAATCATCATGAAAATACTGTCCGCACGAACATGCAATTCTGGTATTCCGTCGAGAAGTTCACTAGGAAAACACCCGGAAGTTCAGAAACGGTTCGAGAATAGTTATTCTCGAACCGGTTCGAGAATAGCAGACCTATATATATATATATATATATATATATATATATATATATATATATATATATATATATATGTAACCAAACTGCAGCGCATGCTATCATTGCCGTCCACTTGTATGCCAAGATTCGTGCTAAGAATAAGTCATTCTATTTTAAATGGAGAGATTCCTATTTACTGGATCGATGCCCTCTGGTACCGTCAGTCCATAGCTGTTGGGCTCGTCCGGTACTGGTTTGTCTCCTACCTTTCGTCGTTCTTGGCCTGATAAATTCTCTATCGTTCCCGTGAGACAGTGCCCAGTGGCATTTTTCACCGCTCTCACAACCACATCTCGTGAGGACAGCCCACCTTCCGCGAATCGCCGGCGCGCCCGAAAATCCCTACTCCTCTCCACCTTCTTCCTTCATCCTCCTGCCCGGCTTCTTCCCCGCCGGCATCCACTTAAAAGCGTGCGCCGGCCGCCGGGGTCCTCTTCTCAGCGCGCGCCAGCCCCGACCCCCGACCCTGATCCCCGCGCTAGTGCCCCACCTGCAACCTCGCTGGGCCGCAGCGTATATCTCCTCGCTGCCGTCATGTACTGGATGAATATTATCTAGGTACCGAAAATTATCTAGGTACCTTATCTCTTATCACCAGGAACTGAACATACATTAACCGAGGTGCGAGATAATTGACATACAAAATGACTCGCGAGAGTAAAAAGAAATCTGCAAGTTTTCAAAGACCTATGACTTTGAACATTGGACATGCTAATTTACAAGTTTAATTGTTTTTGGTCTATTTTTAGTTACTTAGCAACTTCAGCCGTGGTGTGTGATTTGTTCTGTATCTCCGTCGCAACTATGATGGAAGGGGTCTCTTACATGGAACAATACAAACGTAGCCCTGGCCCTCACCATCGCGTAGCCCGTCTGCCGGTGTCAGACACACCAGCGAAGCTCGTAGCTGTCGTTCCGTTCTCCGGAAGCCGGAGTCGACGGAGACATGAAGATACTGCTTTGCACCCGTCTTACAAGTTCAGACGATTTCCATGCACGGCGAACTCGCACAGCTTGGTGTTCGATTGGCGAACCGGCCCCGCGCCCACGTACCAGGAGCACGAAGTGCGTATCAATGCAGCGCGGCGCCCGGCGTATAGAGCAGTTCGGCCACAAGTGCAGACCGAGCGTACAGTTTCAAACGACGTACAGGTACAGGTGCAGCCCGGCGCGTACGCATGTGTAGGACGGCGTGCAGGTTCAGCTTGGGGTGCACCACGACGTACGTATGCGGGCGGCTCAAACTGTCGTACTCGTATAGGTTCATTGCGGCGCACTGCGGCGGCTCGGAGCAGCCCGTCTCGACGGCGGCTCGGAGCAGCCCAGCGGACAGACAGCAGCTCGGCGATTGATGTACAGAGGCTCGATGTGCAGGTTCGGAACGATGGAGTACATAAGCATATACAGCTAACACGCTGGCGTGCATGGCAGAAGCCAGCAGCGCGAGGATACGAAGCCTTCATGTCATATCCATGCATGGACCAAATCAGCTGTGAGTCTGCATGCATATATTGGATACACAGCTAGAGAGATCCACTGCGGTATCGGCCCGGAGTAGATACTATTTCAAATAGAACCGAAGACAAGACCAGTTCAAATGAAAAAGTGCCGCAATGGGAAACATATTTGATCAGCCAGGCCTGCTGGAACCCAGGCGGACGGACTGCCTCTCCTCTTGTTTACTGCAAGTGCGTGGCCCAACGCTCAGCACATGACTCTATAACTA
This sequence comes from Lolium perenne, assembly GCF_019359855.2. Lineage (NCBI taxonomy): Eukaryota > Viridiplantae > Streptophyta > Magnoliopsida > Poales > Poaceae > Lolium > Lolium perenne. Next base: position 100,058,413 of record NC_067246.2, on the reverse strand, counting down.
GCTTTTTTTTGAATTCAGTAGTGTTACTCAGTTCTAAACGTGTACTGAAATGGAAAGAAGATTCAAAATCCCTGCAAGGCACATGTCATGAGGCAGAGACAAGGAGAGAGAAATCTCATTTCACTCACTTTCTATGAGTCACACTTGAAAACTATTAGAAAAAAGAAGTACCAATCTCAAAGCACATGGACGGTGATGATAGCATGCGCTGGGGTAAGATTACGTACCAAAACCACGTCCTATATATATATATATATATATATATATATATATATATATATATATATATATATGTATGTATGTATGTATGTATGTATGTATGTATGTATGTATGTATGTGGGGAAGGGGAGGGGTGGAGTCTCATGCAATGGCAATGTGGGACCAAAAGATGGGCAAGGGAGGGAGGTGTCATGCGCCCCCAAACTCAAACCCTAGCCCCCACCCCCACCCCCAAATCCTTTGGGGGTGGCCGGCCACTTAATGGGCCTCCCACAGGAACTTAAGGTGGGATGCACCTTTTAACTATTAAATAATTATATATTTAATATTAATCCATTTAATTAATATATAATACATATTATTTAACTCCCGATGATCCGAGACACCTCTCGTATCACTCCAAACATCCTTCAGATTCTCCCGGAACACTTTCCGGTTCCCTCTTCTCTATTATCCGATGTTTCCAATGAATCCAAAACAATCTTAAGTTTTGTTGAACCCTTAGGTGCGTTTCCCTACGGTTCGAGAATAACACGGACATGATTGAGACATCTCTCTCTTGATCAATGATTGCTAGAGTGTTCTGGAGAACAATAGCAACCCCTATGCATCCTACGAAGATGTGATTATCGTTTGAACCATTACATCGTATCCCATTCCCTTTGTTACTTTGATACAACCACTTGTCCAAGACTTGATCATCGGTATCACGATACCTAGTTCGATCTCGTTACCAACAAGGTTATTCAACTCATGTTGTTCGATTCCATCCTCATGACCTAGTCATGTGTTGTAACTTAGATGTAATCTCACCGAGTGGACACATAGTATCTTCCTTCACACGGATGAACAAATCACGCTCTTGACTCATATGCCTCAACCCATCCCATTGGATACTCAACTAACCTTTATGATCACCCTATTACGGTGTGACGGTTGATGCAGTCAAATCAGCCTCCAGTGATAGTGATTAGATGTGATCTCACATCCTAAGGATTAGGTTACTATGCTTTCATAAACATCGTAATGTTGAACTTGATGTCACTTTGATCGCGTTACAATACTTATATATGAGAATGTCCATAATATCATTCGCTCAATGATATGACTCCATTGTCAATGACTTGTGTGTCCATGATCGGGAAATCTTGATCATCAATTGACCTCAATGGACTAGTTTGCGAATGCTCACTAGGGACCCTGGTTTGTTTACAATACCAAATGTGTGTCAATGTTTTCGATTGATATAGTTGTAGCATGGTACGGAACTATTATGAACTATTGATATATAATTATAAACACTATTTATTATTTGCCTCAAGGGTACCATATCCAACAGTCTCCCACTTGCACTAGAGTACAAATAATGTAGTTGCATGTGTTTAATAATCATAACATCATATACCATGTGTGCTATTGATCATGCATGCTGGCGCAGAGAGCTTGTTAACAGTTCAAATTGCTCAGATCAGTATGTTCTTAGAAAATCATTAATGTCATCTTGTTTGACTGTCGTTGCCTATTCGATGGTACCTCCGAGGAGGGATCCTCATGAGGCGGAGAAGAAGTAGGGGCCATCGGGCAGAGAGTCCTCGGGACGGTGGTACGCGATTACCCAGCTTTGGAACACCTGCACGATGACAGGGATTACTGCTGCTTGTCTGGAATTATCTAGGCGCTTTCGCGTTGTTACAATGAGTTGTAGTTGTGCCTCTAGAGATCCCAGGATCCGGCTTATAAAGACGTCCGGATCTAGGGTTACACGGAGAGTCCTAGCCGGAATACAAAATGCCTAACTACGGAATATTACATTGCCATGTTCGTCAAGGATCCAGCCTTCCTTATGCGTCGTATTGGATCCGAATACTTCATGGATCTTCACGGATCCGACTATCTTCATGGGTCGGTTGAGATCCGGCTCCTTGTTCCTGAACTGGACATCATCCATCTTGATCTACAGCAACTGGGCCGCCCGATGGGACACATGCTACCATCACCGTCTATGGGCCACCCGTGCTTGCCGGATCTAGGCCACGCCGTTGATATACCCATAAAGTATACCCACAACAGTAGGCCCCGAAGTTCTCCGAGATTCATCATTCTTCCGACTGCATCTTCCCGGATCCGATGACAATCTTGAAGAGCTTCCAAAAGTTTCTCGTTTGCGGCTTCATTCAACCGGAAATCATTTGTTCTTCTGTAACGGTAACTTAGCAGATTTCTTGTCCACAACACGCGCAACTTCCGCTTTTCCCGCGCTAAATTTTCGGAGATGCAAATCTTCAAGCAGGAATTTTCGGAGGCGCGCAGTTAGGTCACCACTGCGTCCATTTCACCGCTTTGACCTAAGACACGTGGCAACCATCCAACAGTGCGACCCTTTCGCTCCCACCATCATATCCGGCTCACTCATCTCCGCGCGAGGTCTATAAATACCTCTCACGTGCGGTCAATTCAATTTTTTCACCGCACTCACCACTTCATCTCCTTCCTCGCGCCAGCGCCGCCCAACAGATCTTGATTCCGGCAAACTGTTCCCCAGAAAGCTTCAACCGCCGCCACTCCAAGGCCCTCCTCGACCTGAGATGCTCACGGTTGATCGGGAAATCACTTCCGCTGTCGATTCGTGGTCACGTCGGAGCTCTGCATCCAAGTTCGGGTCCTTCCTCCTCGTTGGCGTCACGGGGAACCGCCACGTCATTGCCGGTAAGTCCACCAGACTTGTAGAAGACGACCTAGTTAGTTAGTTTCGGATACTCAAACGTTTCACCATATGCGTGCAGCCGGAAACATGTCCACTAATTCACCTAAATTCACCGATAGTACTCCGAATAGCACCAGGCCAAACTCTTCGGAACCATCTTGCCCTGAACCTTTAGCATTCCTACCGCCCCATATTTCCGATACGAGGCTAGCTCAACCTTTTTCCGCCTCTTCCAGCAATAACTTAGGCCGAATCCCAACACTTCAAGAAATCCAAGAAAAGTTAGAAGGACAAGCAAGGATGGCTATGAAGGTACTGGAAGTGGAACAAATGAAGGGGTCCAAGGCCCGAACTCGTGAAGGTGAAAAGGGTCAATGGTGGCCCTGTGAAGTTACAGATTCGGAGCTCAAAGCCTTCGAGAAGGAGGGCCTGATTGCTCCGGAAACTTGGAGTTTCCAGAAGGACTCCAGCACCCCCAAGCCGGAACCTGACGAGCACGTCTTCACCAAGGCTTGGGTGGAGCGTGGCCTATCTCTTCCTCCCTCCGAGTTTTTTCTATCTGTCCTCAACACTTACAGCCTCCATCCTCACAACATCTGCCCAAACTCCTATCTTCTTCTTTCCAACTTCGTGACGCTCTGCGAAGGGCATCTTGGAATCCGCCCCGATGTTCGCCTCTGGCAGTTCTTCTTCCGCGTCAAGAAGGAGACCAAAGACAAGGCTATGGTCAACTGCGGAAGCATGACGTTCATGCTCCGCCCTCAGAGGATGTTTCCGGCCCTCTCAACCACGAGTCCATCCAGTACTGGAACGCCGGATGGTTCTACGTGAGGAACATCTCGGTTCCGGGCGTCCACGAAGGTCTCCCCAAGTTTATCAACAAACCCCCGGAGGAGTTGGCCAACTGGAGCTTCATCCCCGCCCTCGCCCAGTATCTGGAACTGGATAGGGCCACACGGAGGATTTCTAGGTTAGTTCATGACGGTTTTACCGGAATGGACTTAACCCTCAGCTGGTTCAGTCGCCGGATCCAGCCGCTCAAGTACAATAAGCGGCTGATCTGTGAATACTCCGGGGTCGAAGACCAACTGCGAGTAACCCGCGACAACCTGCCGGCGGATTGTCTGGACAAGAGGATCCGAACTCTTATGAAGATTACCCGGGGCCAATAGGTACCGGAGATTTCCAAAGATATCATCATCAACAACAAGTGTCCTCCGGTACGTATTTGCATTTTAGTCATTTTTGCTTCTCACTCTTGGAATGTTCTAACTTTTTCCACATTTCCTCTTCTGCTCAATACTTTGGAGGAGGATAGTTTTAGAAATGTTCTCCGTGTACCTGCTAGCGCCGAAGAGATGGAGGAGGATCTGGAGGACGACGACGAGGAGGAAGAGCAAACTCCAAAGAAGATTGCCCCTCACGCAGAGCGTCCCCGCGCCAAGGTTTCTGGTCCTGAAGCCGGAGCCAGCAGCGAGGCCTCCGCCAAGAAGGCTAAGACCAAGCCACTCCCGTGCCTCGACTCTAAGAAAACGGAGCGTGATCGGATGAGGCTGCTGGCCACAGCAGGAAAAGGATCTTGCCCGATAATCCCCGGTGCCACGTAAGTATTCGGAAACATACATTATTGATTGTGTAGCTCTTTTACTTATATTTTTCCTTTGCTTATTTCAGGAACCCCACCTCTCGGGCCAACATCCAGACGCCCATCACAAAATATATGAAAGCATCTCCGGCTATCGGCCCCGTTACCCCAACTCCGCCAAATACCTCCAATGCTGCTCCCCAACCATCTCCGCCTAAAGCTCAACCTTCCCCCGATCTCGCTGCCGATGCTCAAGTGGAAATTATCCCAGTGAGTAGCGAGAAAAGAGGCGGAAGCAGCTCCGGCGCGAAGCGACCTGCTCCAGAAGAAACCCAAGTCCAAGGTCCAGAGGAGTCGGAAGTTAACTCTTCTGAAAAGGCTGAAGCTACGGCTGAGGATGCCATCGGATTTCCGAAGAACTTTGGTGATCCCTCCGACCTTTTCTCCACCCCAAAGGCATATTCTCACAAGTTCTTTAACAAACTCACTGAACTAGAGAAGTGGGAGATGGAACAAGATATGTTAAACTCCAGGCTCAACAATGCCTGGGGCAAAGCTGATACTGAATCTTCCGAGATTCAAAATTACAAAAAGGAAATCGGAGAATTCCTCGAGCGGCTCTTCGTCAAGCGCAAGGTACCTCCCAGTAACCCCCAATTATCTAGGCGGAAACTAGTAAGAGTTAGCACCTAGATACTTAGAGTAAACTAAACTGAGATTTTTTTTGAAGTGTCGTAGTAGCCCCCAAACGTTATGGCAGAAATATTTCCGGCAATAATGCTTCGAAAAGGTAAACACTTAAGAACTCATTCGGAACTGACTCCTGCTCTGTTACTGTTATAAGAACAACAAGCGCTGCACTATGAGCTCCACAAGAATATCGCCTTGCAACGCCGTGTTACCCTTAACCAGGCGGATATAATTCGTGATGCTAAGGAAAAGATTGCGGAGTTGGAGAAGAAGCTAGCGGAAGCTCAAAGTATGGTTCCGGCCAAAACATTTTAACTCCTAAATTCCGATCTTGAAACTTACTTCTTTTATTTGAATAGGTGTATCTACTTCCTTGGCCAGTGCTTCATCAGAGCTCGAAACCATGTGCTCTGCTAACAAGGAACTAGAGTCAAAGTTGGAGGAGGCGGATAAAAAACGAGAGCTTGTTGAGAAACAGCTGTTCGGGAAAAACTCCGAGTTTATTAGAGAAAAGGATGACTTGGTGGCTAAGCAGAAAGTTGACAGCGAAACGCTGAAAAAACTTCAAAATGAAGTCCAGGGGCTCTGGAACTACATGACGACGGCGGAGAAGGGCTGGGATCTTCTCAACGCCAATGTCATGGGTAAGTGTCCGAAAACCCAAGGTCAACCAAATGTCCGTAACTCTAATTAATGCTTAACTCCGATCAAATTTTTTGTGCAGAACCACTTGGATACGATGAAGCCCAGCGCGAACTGTTTCCGCGTGATGATCTAATCCAACTGGCCGTAGACGATTGCAAAGATCTGATCTCGGCTTGTCGCAAGATCTGCCATAATTTGGCTATCAAGGACAGTCGAACCTGCAATGTCCGCAAGCTTATTCAAAGGATGGATCTTCTGTCGGAGCTGGTCATTGATCTCCAAGCCTCATCAACCTGTGGTGCTGCTGCAATGTCTTTGGCAATGTGCCTATCCCATGTCCCGGAGCTCAATATTGATAAAGTCACTATTGGTGTTCCTCCGACATCGGACGTGAACGCACTCTTGGATGCAGTCAGTGGTCACGACACCCGGATCGCGCGGCGTATCTGTCATGAAGAATTTTATGACAAGGTAGTGTTTCCTGCCAATGAACCTCTGTAAGCGGAGCTTGAGAAGGATCGTGCGGTGGAGGCATGACCAACTGGATCCGGCGACAATAGTCTGTATACATGGACTAGTTCCAAGCAGGCCGAGAAAAACAAGTCCAGGGGCAGCGCTGCTTCACCAACTGAAGAAGCTGAGGAGAGCGAGGAAGATGTTGTGTCTTCTACGGCCAAGGACAAAGAAAAAATCAAGTTGCAAACTGCTTGCGCGTGGTTGTTGGATTGCAACAGCGACAAAGTAGCTTCCTTGTGACGGTAAAGTACTCGTCCGTTGGGAACCCCAAGAGGAAGGTATGATGAGTAAAGCAGCAAGTTTTCCCTCAGTAAGAAACCAAGGTTTATCGAACCAGTAGGAGTCAAGGAACACGTGAAGGTTGTTGGTGGCGGAGTGTAGTGCGGCGCAACACCAGGGATTCCGGCGCCAACGTGGAACCTGCACAATACAATCAAAATACTTTGCCCCAACTTAACAGTGAGGTTGTCAATCTCACCGGCTTGCTGTAAACAAATGATTAAATGTATGGTGTGGAAAATGATGTTTGTATGCGAAGAACAGTAGAGAACAATGTTTGCAGTAGATTGTATTCAGATGTAAAAGAATTGGACCGGGGTCCAAAGTTCACTAGTGGTGTCTCTCCAATAAGAAATAGAATGTTGGGTGAACAAATTACAGTTGGGCAATTGACAAATAGAGAGGGCATAACAATGCACATACATATCATGATGAGTAAAGTGAGATTCAATCGGGCATTACGACAAAGTACATAGACCGCTATCCAGCATGCATCTATGCCTAAAAAGTCCACCTTCAGGTTAGCATCCGCACCCCTTCCAGTATTAAGTTGCAAACAACAGACAATTGCATTAAGTATGGTGCGTAATGTAATCAACACAAATATCCTTAGACAAAGCATTGATGTTTTATCCCTAGTGGCAACAGCACATCCACAACCTTAGAACTTTCTGTTACTGTCTCAGATTTAATGGAGGCATGAACCCACTATCGAGCATAAATACTCCCTCTTGGAGTCACAAGTATCAACTTGGCTAGAGCCTCTACTAGAAACGGAGAGCATGCAAGATCATAAACAACACATATATGATAGATTGATAATCAACATAACATAGTATTCCATATTCATCGGATCCCAACAAACACAACATGTAGCATTACAAATAGATGATCTTGATCATGATAGGCAGCTCACAAGATCTAACATGATAGCACAAGAGAAGACAACCATCTAGCTACTGCTATGGACCCATAGTCCAGAGGTGAACTACTCACACATCAGTTCGGAGGCGATCATGGCGATGAAGAGTCCTCCGGGAGATGATTCCCCTCTCCGGCAGGGTGCCGGAGGCGATCTCCTGAATCCCCCGAGATGGGATTGGCAGCGGCGGCGCCTCAGTAAGGTTTTCCGTATCGTGGCTCTCGGTACTGGGGTATTCGCGACGAAGGCTTTAAGTAGGCGGAAGGGTAGGGTTGGAGGCGTCACGAGGGCCCCACACGCTAGGGCGGCGCGGGCCCCCCTTAGGCCGCGCGGCCCTAGTGTGGCGGCGCCTCGTGGCCCCACTTCGTAACTCCTTCGGTCTTCTGGAAGCTTCGTGGAAAAATAAGACCCTGGGCGTTGATTTCGTCCAATTCCGAGAATATTTCCTTTGTAGGATTTCTGAAACCAAAAACAGCAACTGGCTCTTCGGCATCTCGTCAATAGGTTAGTGCCGGAAAATGCATAATAATGACATAAAGTTTGTATAAAACATGTGAGTATCATCATAAAAGTAGCATGGAACATAAGAAATTATAGATACGTTTGAGACGTATCAAGCATCCCCAAGCTTAGTTCCTACTCGCCCTCGAGTAGGTAAACGATAACAAGGATAATTTCTAAAGTGACATGCTATCATAATCTTTATCAATACTATTGTAAAGCATATGAGATGAATGAAGTGATTCGAAGCAATGGTAAAGACAATGAATAAACAACTGAATCATATAGCAAAGACTTTTCATGAATAGTACTTTCAAGACAAGCATCAATAAGACTTGCATAAGAGTTAACTCATAAAGCAATAGATTCTTAGTAGAAAGTTTTGAAGAAACACAAAGGAAGATATAAGTTTCAGCGGTTGCTTTCAACTTCAACATGTATATCTCATGGATAATTGTCAACACAAAGTAATATGATGAATGCAAATAAGCAAGTATGTAGGAATCAATGCACACGGTTGACACAAGTGTTTGCTTCTAAGATAGAAAGAAGTAGGTAAACTGACTCAACATAAAAGTAAAAAAGGGCCCTTCGCAGAGGGAAGCATGGATTGCTATATTTGTGCTAGAGCTTTTATTTTGAAAACATAGAAACAATTTTGTCAACGGTAGTAATAATTCATATGTGTTATGCATAGGACATCTTATAAGTTGCAAGCCTCATGCATAGTATACCAATAGTGCCCGCACCTTGTCCTAATTAGCTTGGATTTACATGGATTATCATTGCATAACATATGTTTCAACCAAGTGTCACAAAGGGGTACCTCTATGTCGCCTGTACAAAGGTCTAAGGAGAAAGTTCGCATTGGATTTCTCGCTTTTGATTATTCTCAACTTAGACATCCATACCGGGACAACATAGACAACAGATAATGGACTCCTCTTTAATGCATAAGCATTCAACAACAGATAAAATTCTCATATGAGATTGAGGATTGTTGTCCAAACTGAAACTTCCACCATGGATCATGGCTTTAGTTAGCGGCCCAATGTTCTTCTCTAACAATATGCATACTCAAACCATTTGATCACGATAATTCACCCTTACTTCAGACAAGACGAACATGCATAGCAACTCAAGTGTGTATAAAACATGTGAGTATCATCATAAAAGTAGCATGGAACATAAGAAATTATAGATACGTTTGAGACGTATCACAAACTAATGATGAAGGATGTTCTTCTTCGATCAAGGAGAAGTAAAAAAACTGATTCATGCGGGGAAAAACAATGCATCATTTTGGTCCCATCGAGGTTTTGTAATATAACTTAAATATTCTTAAGTAGTTAGGACGAAACAAATGCGTTGGCGGAAAAACTTATCCTGCTATCTGTTTATATTATATGCATGTTTTGTTTGTTTAAAAGAAAGTGCTAGTTTCCAAGTTTTCCAGCTTGCTTATTTGACCTTCCACGAGCCGGAAGACCTTTAGCCTGAAAAAACTCGCCGACGGCGACGAAGCCCAATGGTGATCCGTCAATAACCGCGGAAACAAGCCCCCAGCCAAGGTGTCGGAAATCGCTGCCAGGAATCCATAAGTTCGCAACAAAAAACTCTTCCACCAAAAAACTTAAGCTTACGTCCTAAAGGACGATTTTGAAAATCACAACTTTTATACACGCCTAGGCGGAAACATCCAGCTCTGCGGTTTTAGTCGGAAAACATACACGATCCAAAAATGAACAACTAAAGGAGGTAAAGGACTCAAAGAGTGAACCACATGCTTTATTTCATTGATCATGTATATCTATTACAAAGTACATAATGCAAAAATTGCTAAGTGTGGAACAGACGTAGCTGTGCTATATTCCACGGGTGGTCTGTTTCATCGTATATGTCATCCGAATCCTCTCGTTTGCATTTCCGGTGCCAATTGGTGGGTCTATCTTTTAACTCTCGCTGATGACGAAGGGTCCTTCCCAAGGAGACTGCAACTTATGCTCTTTCACCTATCGAAGGCGGAGGACCAAGTCACCTTCCTTAAACGAGCGGTTCCGAACTCGACGACTGTGATAGCATTGGAGTTTCTGCTGGTAAATGGTGGAGTGTTGGTCAGCTAAATTCTGAGCTTCTTCGATCAGGTCCACAGATAGCTATCTAGCCACGTCAGGGGTATCTTCATTGTAGGCGGAAACTCACGGGGAATCGTGGATGATGTCGGAGGGAAGCACAGATTCAGATCCATATACTAGGAAGAAGGGGGTAAATCCAATTGATCTGTTAGGGGTAGTTCGTAAACTCCACATAACGGAATCTAACTCCTCATCCCAGGCACCGGCTGCACGGTGCAGCGGTTCTTCAAGGCGAGGTTTGACTCCAGCTAGTATGAGGCCATTGGCTCGCTCGACCTACACATTAGACCGTGGATGCGCCACAGATGCCAAGTCAAGCCGGATCCCTATGTCTTCAGTTCTCCTTGAGCGAAGTTCGTGCCATTGTCTGTGATAATGCTGTGTGGGATGCCGTATCTCACTACGAGGCTGAAGACGAATTTTAGTGTTGTAGCACCATCGACTTTTCTCACTGGCTTTGCCTTGATCCACTTACTGAACTTGTCAATAGCGTCCAAGAGGTACTCAAATCCTCCAGGAGATGATTTTTTCAGTTTTTCGACCATGTCGAGCCCCCAGACCGTGAACGGCCAAATGATAGGGATGGTCTTCAGCTCCTGAGCCGGAGCATTTGGTTGAGTGGCGTAGTACTGACAACCTCAGCAGGTTTTCACTATTTTCTCAGCATCTTCTTTAGCCGTGAGCCATTAAAATCCTTGCCGAAAAGCTTTTGCAACGAGGGACCTGGGAGCGGCGTGATGCCCGCAATCACCTGCATGGATCTCTCTGAGGATTTCGATGCCCATATTGGTTTGAGACACATTTCAGAAATACCCCGTTTGCGCTTCGTTTATAGAGGTATCCATAAACTATTGTGTAGGACCTTGCTCGTCTGATGATATGTCGTGCGAGGACTTCGTCCTCCGGTAACTTATTGCGGTCCATGAGGTAGTCCAGGAAAGGTTTGGTCTAAGCCGGAGTGATTACCATCACCTCTTTAGCGGGAGACACTGTCACATCTGGATTTTCCGGGTTAGCGCCCTTCACCGAGGGTATCCGTAGATGCTTAAGGAAAATTCCTAGCGGAATGGGCTTCCTGCTGGATCCGAGCTTGGACAGCATATATGTCGTTGTGTTATCATCTCTTCTGATGTACTTGAATTCATATCCGAGGAAGCACTTGACGATCTCATCAACTTCGTCTCTGTAAGCCGCCATGATGGAGTTTCTGGCGTTCCAAGTTCCGGCTACTTGTTGTGCCACTAAGTCGGAATCTCCACAACATATGATGTGTTTGATCCCAATTTCCTTAGCGATGCGTAGACCGTGTAGTAGAGCCTCGTATTCCGCCATATTGTTTGTAGCTTCGAAGTGAATATGCATGACGTATTGCAGTTCTTCTCCTGTTGGGGACTTCAGGGTAACTCTAGCCCCCGAGCCTTGATGTTGCTTGGATCCGTCAAAGTGCATGACCCAAGTTTTAGGTTCCGGCTGAGGTTCGCCATCCGGAGCCTCGGACCAATCAGTGACGAAATCCGCCAAAATTTGGGACTTGATCGAGGTTCTGGCTTTGTAGTTGATGTCGAAGGTGGATAGTTCTATGCCCTAGTTTTCTATGCGTCTTGTTGTGTCAGAGTTGTTAAGAATGGTTGACAACGGAGATTTCCCAACACAGTCATGGGATGCTCTTGGAAGTAGTGTCTCCGTGATACGTCCAAAACGTATCTACTTTCCCGAACACTTTTGCTATTGTTTTGCCTCTAATTTGTGTATTTTGGATGCAACTAACACGGACTAACGCTGTTTTCAGCAGAACTGTTCTGGTGTCTCGTTTTTGTGCAGAAATCCAACTTTCGGGAAAATCCTCGGAATTTATGCAGAAGGCCCTATTTTCCCAGAAAACTGACGGAGCCAGAAGGACAAGTCAGGTGGAGGCCCGAGGGCCCCACACCATAGGGCTGCGCGGCCATGTGGTGTGGCCCCCTCGGCCGGCCTCCGACGCCCTCCTTCGGACTATTTATCGGCCTCGACCTAAAAACACACGGAGAGAAGTCGAGGTCGCCAGAAACCCTCCAGAACGCCGCCACATCGCGAAACTCCGTCGCGGGAGCCAGAAGTCTCCGTTCTGGCACTCCGCCGGGACGGGGAATTGGAGGAGATCATCGCCGCCATCACCGCCAACGCCTCTACATCAACCAGCCATGTTTCCCCCATCCATGTGTGAGTAATTCCCCCGCTGTAGGCCGAAGGGGATGGTAGGGATTGGATGAGATTGGTCATGTACTAGCATAAGATTGTTAGGGCATAGTGCCTAGTGTCCGTAATTGGTACTTTGATGATATTGTTGCAACTTGTTATGCTTAATGCTTGTCACTAGGGCCCGAGTGCCATGATCTCAGATCTGAACATGTTATTGTTTCATCAAGATATTCATTGTTTATGGTCTTACCTGTAAGTTGTATACACATGTCGCTGTCCGGAACCGATGGCCCCGAAGTGACAGAAATCGGGACAACCGGAGGGAATGGTAGCGATGTGAGGATCACATGTGTTCACGGAGTGTTAATGCTTTGCTCCGGTACTCTATTAAAAGGAGTACCTTAATATCCAGTAGTTTCCCTTGAGGCCCGGCTGCCACCGGCTGGTAGGACAAAAGATGTTGTGCAAGTTTCTCATTGCGAGCACGCACGACTATATATGGAACACATGCCTATTGATTGCTTTGTACTTGGACACCGTTTTATTATTATCTGCAAATGCCCTGCTATGATTGTTACATGAGTTTCTCTCATCCATGCAACGCCCGTCATCCGTCCCCGTGCCTACAGTATTTTAATTCTGCTGTTTACTAAAATCACTACTGCTGTCTTTGTTACTCTGCTGCTGTTATTTCACTACTGCTACTGCTATAAAGCATTACTCTTGATAAACCCTTGCGAGCAAGTCTGTTTCCAGGTGCAGCTGAATTGACAACTCCGCTGTTAAGGCTTCCAAGTGTTCTTTGTCTCCCCTTGTGTCGAATCAATAATTTGGGTTTTACTTCCCTCGAAGACTATTGCGATCCCCTATACTTGTGGGTCATCAAGACTATTTTCTGGCGCCGTTGCCGGGGAGCATAGCTATATTTGGAAGTTCACTTGGATTAATATTGTTCGCTGCAAATTCTCCATCATGGGTAAACCTCGCGATACTAAGGTCGCCATATTACCATCCACTACAAGGAAAGGTACAACTCTGAGTACCTCTGCTGCTCTTGATTCACCATCTGTGATTGATAAACTTGTTTCACCGCCGCATGCTTCACATGCGGGTACTTCTGCTGAATCTGAAAACTCTCATAATATTGATAATATTTCTGCTGTGCTTGATGATAGTGGTTCATTGGGATCTTTTCTAGATGTTACGATTGCTAGGTCTAGACAAATTGAAAATACTGAAACTCCTAATGCTACTACCCCTGTTAATTCACCTGAACTTGATTATTTTAGTGATGATCCTGATGAAGATTATGTGGAGCTTAATGATGATTTTATTGAAAAATGCAATGCTACTACTGATGCAAGAAAAATTAAAAAGTTGCTTGCAGAACATGCTGTTAGATATAATTTGTCTCCTGATCCTAAGTTTGCCACATCTCCTATAAACATTAAGGATAAAGATTATGATTTTTCTCTTGATCTATCTCATATAGCTATTGTTGAGAAAACGCCCTTTTGTGGTACTGAAAAAGAAAGTGCTGTTGAACACATGACTGAGTTATCTACCCTGAGTAGCTTGTTTTCTGATGATGTCAAGATGCGTACTTACTTTGTTGCTAAAATCTTTCCATTCTCATTAAAGGATGACGCTAAAACTTGGTATAATAGTTTGCCACCTAATTCTATTAAAAGTCCAAAAGAATTGCTTGATGTTTTCTTCCGTAAATACTTTCCTGCTAGTGCTCAACATATTGCTTTGCAGAGAATTTATAATTTTGACCAGGGAGATGAAGAGAAATTGCCTGAGGCTTGGGCGAGATTTTGCTCTCTTATTAGAGCTCGGCCTGACCATGATTTGGAAAAGCATGATTTACTTGATATATTTTATAGTGGACTAACCATTGAGTCTAGGGCATACCTGGATAGTTGTGCTGGTTGTGTTTTCAGGAAAAGAACTCCAGACGACGCTGAAGAATTATTGGCTAAAATAAGCCGGAATCATGATGATTGGACTACGCCCGAACCAATTCCAACGCCAATATTGAAGAAGAGGGGTATGATTAAATTAAATGATGAAGATATGAGGGAAGCCAAGAAGTCTCTCAAGGAGAAAGGTATTAAATCTGAAGATGTGAAGAATCTTCCTCCCATAGAAGATATATGTGAGATAATTCCCCCTTCATCCATGATTGAGGTAAACTCCCTTCAACGCTTTACTAGGGAGGATATTCCGTATTCGAAACCTCCTGCACAATGCTTAGATGAGTTTGATAATTATATTGTTAAGCAAGAAAATTTTAATATGAGAGTAGAGAATCATTTAATGGAAAATTCTCGAGCTATTAGTGAATTGCATGATATTGTAGAGAGAACCTCCAATGATGTTAAGATGCTTGTTAAACATTTTCATATGATTCAAACTCAAATTGATCAACTCACTAAAGTGCAAAATGACTTGTTAGGGAATAATTCTAAAGAGAAACATGCTTACGAAGTAACAACTAGAGGTGGTGTCTCTACCCAGGATCCTCTATATCCTGAAGGGCATCCCAAAAGAATTGAACAAGATTCTCAACGTATTGAACCTAGTGCTCATTCTAAGAAGAAAAAGAAAAAGAAACATAAAAATGTTGTAGAATCCTCTGAACCTGTTAATGATCCTAATAGTATTTCTATTTCTGATGCTGAAACTGAAAGTGGTAATGAACATGATAAAGATAATGATAAGAATGATACTCCTGATAAAGAAGAGGTTGAAGAAGAACCTGAAAAGCATGCTAAAAATAAAAAAGTACACTAAAGAAGATTTTATTGCTGAGAAACATGGTAATGAAAGAGAACCTTGGGTGCAAAAGCAAATGCCTTTTCCTGCTAAGAAACTAAAATCAAAGGAAGAAGAACACTATAATAAATTTTGTGATTGGATGAAACCTTTATTCTTGCAAATCCCTTTGACTGATGCTATTAAATTGCCACCTTATTCAAAGTATATGAAAGATATTGTTACTAACAAAAGGAAAATCCCCAATGAGGAAATTTCCACTATGCTTGCTAATTACTCTTTCAATGGCAAAGTTCCAAAGAAGTTGGGCGCCCAGGTATACCTACTATTCCTTGTTCTATTAAGAATAATTATGTTAAAACTGCTCTATGTGACTTGGGAGCCGGTGTTAGTGTTATGCCTTTTTCTCTTTATAAGAGACTTTATCTAGATAAGTTGATACCTACTGATATATCTTTGCAAATGGCTGATAAATCTACTGCTATTCCTGTTGGTATATGTGAGGATGTTCCTGTTCAAGTTACTACTAACTGCTTGATATTAACCGATTTTGTTGTGTTGGAAATGCCTGAAGATGATAATATGTCTATTATTCTTGGGAGACCTTTTCTTAACACCGCAGGGGATGTTATTGATTGCAATAAAGGAAAGGTTACTTTCAATGTTGATGATAGGGAGCATACCGTTTATTTCCCCAAGAAGTTTGATAAAGTATGTGGAGTCAATACTATTTCTAATGTGAGAACTATCAAAGTGGGAACTATTGATTGTCCTATATATGAGCCTAAAGAAGAATATCAAACTCTCGTGATTGGATCCATATCAATACAATTCAAGGTAACATGATTGATTTGAGGTTTATTTCTTCATATGCTATGTAAAATTTATTTGGTGGCAAGACTTGATCAACCTTGTTAACAAATACTTTTTATATGCATAGAGGAGGTAAACAACATCTCTTTCTTCCTCCACTTGCTCTAGTTGCTGTAGTATTTTTAATTTGCAAAGTTCCTTAGTTAATTAGAGATTTCAAAAAATTTCCTGGCCAGTAATAATAAACTAAATACCCAGAAATGTGCATTTTTCAAAGTTTTCAAAAATTCACAAAAATTATACCGTTGGTCCTATTTTTCGACGAGGCACCTGGGAGCACCAGAGGATGACCTGTGGGGCACCAGAGGGTGCCACACCACAGGCCGGCGCGGCCAAGGAGGTGGGCGCGCCACCATGTGGTGTGGGCCCCTCCTTGCCCCACTTTGCCATCTCTTTCTCCCAGCATCTTCTCTCTCCCGAAAAAAACTCGAACCAGCTTTCTCTCACTCGCGTTTTTGCTCAAGAGCTCAGGATTTCTCGATCTCTTTACTCAGCCCAGATTTCTGTCTGAAATTTGGCACATTTGCTCTTAGGTATGTGACTCCTCCACCCATCCAAGTAGAATTTTGTTTGGTTGAGTATATCTTGAATATTTTGCTGCAGTAGGTAACATGTTTAGTGAGCTTGCATGCTTGTTCTAAGTGGTAGAAACTAGTTTTGATGCATGATTAATACTCTAGCAAGTTCCTATAGTAGTTCCCCTTGATTATATGTCACCAAATCAAATTTTTATATTGTTTGTTGAAAATTTCAGAAAATGGAGTGGAATAGATATCAATTGAACCAACAAGAATTGGAGGTCCAACAAGTTATGAGAGTGAATCGTGAAGAGGGAGTATACCCCTCTTACTACCCATGCGTGGACTTTATGAGAAGTGCGGGGATTTTACAAGATGTTCAAACTCTAATCTCTCGTGCAGGGCTGAGTGATTTTGTTGAAGGAGAGCCAAGACAATATGCACAACTAACTATGTCTGTTGTGCAGGACTTTAAATTCAATTGGTCACGATCTAACCCTACGGTTCAGTATAAGATTTATAATAAAGCTGTCAACTTGCCATTTAGTGATTTTTGTGCAGCAATTAGAGTACAACAATGGGGATCGTGTGAGAAGATAAGGGGATCGCCGCAAGAGTTCTTGAATCTCTACAAGATGATTTGTCATGAAAGGAGTTTCTCAGAGGATAGTGGTAAAATCAGTAGTATTCAACTCCCAGCCATTCGTTACTTTGCTTATTTCATTACCAAGTGCATTCTTGCCAGAAAGAATGGGAGTAAGTTATCTATCCCGGATTTAGCCTTCTTAGCTGCTGCATTACAAGGTGATAGGACTTATAATTTGGGTGCTTTGATAGCCTATAGACTTGCTACTAACCGTGAGAAGGGAGGAATTTGTGGAGGTCTCATCGCCTCTCATTTATTAGCTATGCATGGGGTAGAACCTCACCATCTTGATATTCCGTTCTCCGTAGAGAAACTTGACATAGCCTCCATGATTAAACATGAATTTGTTTCTAATTCATCTAACTTGGGTAACCTGTTGTACAAGATGACTTTTTATAAGAAAACTTGGAGATTAACTAAGAAAACTGAAAAACTAGTAAAATTGCTCTGCTTTGTTCTATTTAACCTTGATTCCAGGAATGATTGGTTAGTCACCGAAGGTGCGCTGAGTGCACACATAGAAGGAGGAGGCCACCATGCAAGAGACGACACGGAGGTCGAGGAACACCTCGACTCATCATCCGATGCAGCAAGTTCCTCGCATCAACATGTTGGGCATATGGAGCCTCCACGCTTTTCTTCTGCATCGGTACCTTATTATCACTACTCCATGTACGATTCATCGGCATGGAACCCAGACCCTAGATGGGGTTGATCTCCAATTAGGCCAAAAGCCTAAGCTTGGGGGGAGGTATACCGGCATCACTCATTCTTTGCATATTATGATTGCTGGATACTTGTACATATTTGTTTTGTTCGTTTGAGTGGTTTTCTAATGAGAGGGAGATGATATTTGGGGAAGTGCTGCCTGAAAACAGATTCTGGACTGTTACTAGAAAAATTCGTGCGCACAGCCAGAACGTTATTTTGAGCTGCCAATTTTTGTGCAGGTTCCCCAGGTTGTTATCTAACTTTCATTAGTTGAACACTTTTCGATCTGAGCAACGTAAGATTTTTGTAAAAATCGATTTCTGTACTGCTGTCAGGTTTTGGCAGATTTCTGCCATCTCGCTTTTCTGTGTTTCTTTTAGTTTGTTATTTCTTGTTCTTGCTTTGTTTCTTTCTCAAAACACAAAAAGACCAAAAATATTTCTGTTGTTTCTCTTCACCATTTGTTTGCTTTGGTTTCTTGCATTTGTTTCGCTTTATTTGCTATTGCTAGTTTGCTATAAGAAAACCCAAAAAGATTTTGCTTTGTTTGTTTGTTTCCTCTTGTTCTTGTTCTCAAATTCGAAAACACCAAAAATATTTGCTGTTCTTCTTTGGTTTTGTAAAGTTCTTTATGAGTTCAATGGTCTTCGGTGGCTGGAGCGTGGTTTTCATTTCATATTATCCAAGCTACACAAGTGAAAGGCAATAATGACGATCTACGACAATCTGATTGTGGTGAGAGGCTGGTATGAACTCTATTTGTTTTCATTTTTGTACATATACTCATCCATGTGAGCATGCTTAGTTGGTTCATGTGAGGTATATGTTATTTGGGAAAGTCTAGTAGTTTATGATCTCTCATGTTTAGCTCCAATCTATTAATATGAGTAGCATGTCATGGATGTTTGCTTGCATTGTTTTATTCATAAGTAAGTATGGCATTGTGGTATCCTCCTCTGAATAATTCATTTATATCGACTTGGCACATGCTCACGCATGCATATGACTGAACAAAAAGTCAATTAAGCCTCGATGATCTATATTGCTTCAGAATTCTTGTATCACTTTTATGCCTCCATTAATTTATTTTGCCGCAAGCATGATTATGACAGTTACTGCTCTCTTGATTTGTCGCTCCCTAGTCTATTGCTAGCCTTCACTTGTACTGAGCGGGAACACTGCTCGTGCTTCCAAACACATGAAAACCAAGTTGTTCCAAAGTGTCCACCATAAATACCTATGCATGGCATTTCAAACCATTCCAAGTAAATTCTCATGCGCTACCTTTAAAACCTTCAAAATGCTTCTCAATTTGTGTTTATGTTTCATAGCTCATGAAGAAGTATGTGGTGTTTAGCTTTCAACCTTGTCATTTACTTTTGACGGACTCTCATATGGACTAGTGGCACATCCGCTTATCCAATAATTTTGCAAAAAGAGCTGGCAATGGGATTCCCAGTCCCGAATTAATTAACTTAAATAGACACTCCTCCATGGTTTGTGATTGTTGGACGGCACCCGAAGGATTCGGTTAGCCATGGCTTGTGTAAGCAAAGGTTGGGGGGAGTGTCATCATCATAATAAAATTAAAATAAAAAGGGCACTCCTTCATGGTATGTGATTGTTGGCAGGCACCCGAGGATTCGGTTAGCCATGGTTTGTGAAAGAAAGGTTGGAAGGAGTGCCACCCAAAAATAAAAATTCATGGGAGCCGCTCTTGAAAGTCCGGTTGGCGAGGTAGTTAGTGTACCCATTACCATTCGTTAACAACAACAAACACCTCTCAAAATAATTTTACTCCTGATTTCAAAAATGAAAAGCTCTAGCGCATGTTAATCCCTGCTTCCCTCTGCGAAGGGTCAATCTTTTACTTTTATGTTGTGTCTCCATTATTTCTTTGAGCACTATCTTGAGAGCACAACTGTCATTCTTAGTATAATATGCTTGTCTCAAAATATGATTGATTGTGGTATAACTTTGATGCTTTTATCTTTGACAATCACTACTTCTAGTCTTTCTATGAACTCCAGAGGTGCCCGGGCATTTATGTTTTGCCAATCAAATACAGGCAAGCGAGATACCACTTTATCATACTCTCTTATGAACATTGCAATCTTGCTTATATACATGATTCATGATGCTTCTTATTAATTGTTGGCACCTCTCCATGATTGACATAGCTGTTAGATAATCTTATTTGCATATATCTCATTATGAACTGCTTAAGTATTAGCCATAGCATGAGAATATATACATCATATGAGCAAATGTGTTCGTGAAAGTTCTTTCATCGCTCAGTTGTTAACTGAATTGCTTGAGGACAAGCAATAAGCTAAGCTTGGGGGGAGTTGATACGTCCAAAACGTATCTACTTTCCCGAACACTTTTGCTATTGTTTTGCCTCTAATTTGTGTATTTTGGATGCAACTAACACGGACTAACGATGTTTTCAGCAGAACTGTTCTGGTGTCTCGTTTTTGTGCAGAAATCCAACTTTCGGGAAAATCCTCGGAATTTATGCAGAAGGCCCTATTTTCCCAGAAAACTGACGGCGCCAGACGGACACGTCTGGTGGAGGCCCGCGGCCCCCACACCTTGGGGGGGGGGGGCGGGGGGGGGCCGCGCGGCCATGTGGTGTGGCCCCCTCGGCCGGCCTCCGACGCCCTCCTTCGGACTATTTATCGGCCTCGACCTAAAAACGCACGGAGAGAAGTCGAGGTCGCCAGAAACCCTCCAGAACGCCGCCACATCGCGAAACTCCGTCGCGGGAGCCAGAAGTCTCCGTTCTGGCACTCCGCCGGGACGGGGAATTGGAGGAGATCATCGCCGCCATCACCGCCAACGCCTCTACATCAACCAGCCATGTTTCCCCCATCCATGTGTGAGTAATTCCCCCGCTGTAGGCCGAAGGGGATGGTAGGGATTGGATGAGATTGGTCATGTAATAGCATAAGATTGTTAGGGCATAGTGCCTAGTGTCCGTAATTGGTACTTTGATGATATTGTTGCAACTTGTTATGCTTAATGCTTGTCACTAGGGCCCGAGTGCCATGATCTCAGATCTGAACATGTTATTGTTTCATCAAGATATTCATTGTTTATGGTCTTACCTATAAGTTGTATACACATGTCGCTGTCCGGAACCGATGGCCCCGAAGTGACAGAAATCGGGACAACCGGAGGGAATGGTAGCGATGTGAGGATCACATGTGTTCACGGAGTGTTAATGCTTTGCTCCGGTACTCTATTAAAAGGAGTACCTTAATATCCAGTAGTTTCCCTTGAGGCCCGGCTGCCACCGGCTGGTAGGACAAAAGATGTTGCGCAAGTTTCTCATTGCGAGCACGCACGACTATATATGGAACACATGCCTATTGATTGCTTTGTACTTGGACACCGTTTTATTATTATCTGCAAATGCCCTGCTATGATTGTTACATGAGTTTCTCTCATCCATGCAACGCCCGTCATCCGTCCCCGTGCCTACAGTATTTTAATTCTGCTGTTTACTAAAATCACTACTGCTGTCTTTGTTACTCTGCTGCTGTTATTTCACTACTGCTACTGCTATAAAACTGTTACTACTGATAAACCCTTGCGAGCAAGTCTGTTTCCAGGTGCAGCTGAATTGACAACTCCGCTGTTAAGGCTTCCAAGTGTTCTTTGTCTCCCCTTGTGTCGAATCAATAAATTGGGTTTTACTTCCCTCGAAGACTGTTGCGATCCCCTATACTTGTGGGTCATCACTCCGCCTCCGGCTACCTAGGAACACGACATAGGCTAGCTTCTGAAAGTGAGGGTATCGCTGTTTGGATTCCGTCAGCACCTCGCTAATGTAATAGACTGGTCTTTGGACTCCGTATTCATGACCTTCTTCCTTTCAGTCCACCACGATAACGAGACTGATGACCTTGTTGGAGGCTGCCAGATAGAGGAGCATAGGCTCTGACTCCTCCGGAGCTTCCAAGATAGGTGGGGAAGTAAGTATGTCCTTCAACCCATCAAGTGCTGCATCTGTTGCATCGTCCCAAACAAATTTGTCTGTTTTCTTCAGCAGCTTGTATAGAGGTAGTGCCTTCTCGCCAAGACGGTTAACAAACCTACTAATTGCTGCAACGCAACCAGTTAGTCGTTGCACATCTTTGAGACAAGTTGGCCTTTTGATGCACATGATTACCTTGATTTTCTCCGGGTTTACTTCGATGCCTCTGTGAGACACGATGAAGCCAAGTAGTTTTCCGGCTGGTACGCCAAAGACGCATTTTAGCGGATTTAACATCATCTTGTACCATCGGAGATTTTCAAAGGTTTCTGTGAGGTCGCTGATCAGATCGGATCCTTTTTGAGTCATGATCGCGATGTCGTCGACGTATGCGTGTACGTTCCGGCCAATCTGGTCCTTCAAGCACCGCTGCATCGTACATTGATAGGTGCACCTGCATTTTTCAAACCAAAGGGCATGGTGACGTAGCAGTAAGTGCCAAAGGGTGTGATGAATGAGGTCGCCTTTTGGTCAGACTTCTTCATCCGGATCTGGTGATACCCGGAATATGCGTCAAGAAAACACAGAAGTTCCGCCCCTGCCGTCGAATCAATGACTTGGTCAATGCACGGCAAGGGGAACGGATCCTTCGGACAATACTTATTCAAGCCGGAGTAATCGATGCACATTCTTAGTATTTCAGAATTCTTTTGGGTACGAGGATGGGGTTTGCGACCCAATCAGTATGGATAACTTCTACTACAAAACCTGCCTCTAGTAACTTTTCTAATTTCATCCCTATGGCGCGGCGCTTCTTGTCTCCAAAGCGTCGCATAGCTTGTTTCACCGGTTTGGCACCCGGATTTATATTGAGGTAGTGCTCGGCGAGTTCCCTTGGTACAACGGACATGTCAGAAGGTTGCCATGCGAAGATATCCATGTTAGCGCGGAGGAACTCGATGAGATGGTCTTCCTATTTCGGGTCCATGCTGGCTCCGACTGACACCTGCTTGGAGCTGTATCCTACCTTGAGGTAGACCTTCTTGGTGTCTATCACGGCCTTGAATGAGTTTTTCTGTTCGGAGATCTGCTTCTTGGTGGTATGCATCTCTTTTGGATCCACCGCGACTCTGTAGCCTTGCACCTCCTCTTCAGATATCACAGATTCTGCAAAGGCGGCTTCGCCCACCTCGCACTCTCGAGATTTCTTGTAATCTCTGGATATGGTGATCATACCGTTAGGACCCGGAATCTTGAGCTTATTGTAGATGTAGCAAGCCCCTGTGTGGAACTTGTGGTAGGTGGGCCTGCCAAAAATGACGTGGTAGGAGCTCGTGAAGGGCACAACCTCGAACGTGATCATCTCTTCGCGGAAATTATTAACATCGCCGAAGGCCACGAGAGAAGTCTGATGCTGCCAAGAGAATTTGCTTTTTTACCCGGAACCACACCATGAAACTCAGTGGTGCTGTGCTTGAGCTGTTCCTTAGTGAGCTGCATCTTCTCTAGAGTCTCCAAATACATGATATTCAGGCTGGCTCCGCCATCCATAAGGCACTTGGAGAAGTCAAACCCGTCGATGCAGGGACTCACGACCAAGGCGTAGCACACCTTTGGAATGATGGTCGGGTGATCTGCCCTATCGAATGTGCAGGGAGTTTCCGACCACCTGACATATTGCGGCACAGCCGGAACTGTGGCGTTCAGGACCCGGAGGGCTGACTTGTTGGCACAGACTGTTGGTGTTCCAAGGAAGGTGTGGGATGCACCAACACTCTTTTTGATGAGTTTGTTGGATTTGTTAGCTGCGGAAGCCTCTTTGGGATCCGGCGAAGCGTCGTCCTCGTCCATTGCCTCGGAACTGTCCTCATCCTTTTTCCTTATTCTTCCCCTTGCCTCCTTTGCCGCGTGGGCGGTGCTTCTGGGCTCGCTTGTATCCTACTTCCGGATCGCCTTTTAGATCATTGACCCACTTGCAGTTGCGGTTAGTATGCGAGGATTTGCCAGTAGCCGGATCCATGTGGGCCAGGCATGGCATGTCCCTATACTCTTCGTAAGTTTGGGGAGCGCGGAATCCAGCAGTTGTGACCTCGTCGGCCCACTGCTCGCCCCTGCTGGCTCCGCCTCCATGTCCGCGGCCTCTTCCGCCTCCTTGACCTCCGCGTTGGAACGCCATGGCGATCATGTCGGATCCGCCGCTCTTCTGGTCGTCGGGGGATTCTTCCGCTTGTTGCTGTTGTTGTTACCGCCATTATCACGGTTTTTCTTTTGTTGGTGCAGGGGTATGGCTGTGGCAGTGAGTTCTCCACCTGCGTCATCATCAGCGGCAGTGTGAGTACTTGCAATGCCGATCATGTCATCCAATGTCAGATTGTTTTCATTGATCAGGCAAGTAAGCTTGTGCCAGAGCAGTCCTCCCCTCTGCAGGCCACCGATGAAGGCGTGCAAAGCGGTGCGCTTATCCACGTTCTCAAACTCGTTCCTGGTTGCTAGCCATCGTGTGAGGAAATTCTGTGATGTTTTGCTTTTTTTCTGGATACATGCTTGCAGGTCGCTTATCGTAGCGGGTCTCTTGTAGGTGCCCCTGAAGTGCTTTTCGAAGGCGATCTTCAGATCAAAC
Organism: Lolium perenne; assembly: GCF_019359855.2. NCBI lineage: Eukaryota > Viridiplantae > Streptophyta > Magnoliopsida > Poales > Poaceae > Lolium > Lolium perenne. Next base: position 100,033,907 of record NC_067246.2, on the reverse strand, counting down.
CAGTAGAAGATGGAATTCTCCAGGATGTCGCCGAGCCAAGTGCGAGTTGGACCAATAAGGTACAACTGAAGCAAGCGGCAAGCTATTCTCTGGTTCCCTCCGACGACTTACTACATTGAAGTAATCTTCGATCCAAGTATCGGGCCTTTCGCTGCCATCATAGTGCTTCAGATTTCCGGGTAGCTTAAGGTTCAAGCCTTTTGGATAGGGCTCTTCTCGGATCATCCTACCAAAGTATTTTGGGCCAATGTATTCAGATCTGTACTCGTTGAGACGTTCCCTTGCGTTGCGTGGGCCGTTGCGGGAGACTTTGAATGGGAGCGAGATCTCCGGCCTCCGCCTCCGCCTCCACCTCCTCCACTGGGTGGTGGGGAAGGAGATCTGTGAGGGGGCCTGTGTGACCTTTTGCTTCGGCCTTCAGATTTGCCGCACCCTTCACGCAGCTGACTGATAACCCACAAGTATAGGGGATCGCAGCAGTCTTCGAGGGAAGTAAAACCCAAATTTATTGATTCGACACAAGGGGAGGTAAAGAATACTTATAAGCCTTAACAACTGAGTTGTCAATTCAGCTGCACCTGGAAAAGCACTAGTAACAGGGGTGATGTGAAAGTAGAAGTGATATGAGAGCAATAGTAACAGTAGCACAGCAGCAGTAATAGTAACACAGTGGCAATGGCACCAGAGAATAGTTGATACTACTTCCAATGACATGTAGAACGAGTATATGATGATGAGAGATGGACCGGGATTCCCAGCGATCTACACTAGTGGTAACTCTCCAATAACAAGTGACAAGTGTTGGGTGAACAAATTACAGTTGGGCAATTGATAGGATTGATAAAGCATTAAGAAAGAACATCAATTCATTAATCATGTAGGCATGTTTTCCATATATAGTTGTACGTGCTCGCAATGAGAAACTTGCACAACATCTTTTGTCCTACCAGCCGGTGGCAGCCGGGCCTCAAGGGAATCTACTGGATATTAAGGTACTCCTTTTAATAGAGCACCGGAGCAAAGCATTAACACTCCGTGAAAACATGTGATCCTCACATCACCGCCATCCCCTCCGGTTGTCCCGATTTCTGTCACTTCGGGGCCTTTGGTTCCGGACAGTGACATGTGCATACAACTTGTAGATACAATCTAAGCAATAATTATAGAGCTTAAATCTAAGATCATGCCACTCGGGCCCTAGTGACAAGCATTAAGCATAACAAGATTGCAGCAACAATAACTTCACAAACTTTATAGATGGACTAATCATAATGTATCATCCATCGGATCCCAACAAACACAACACCGATTACATCAGATGGATCTCAATCATGTAAGGCAGCTCATGAGATCATTGTATTGAAGTACATGGGATAGAGAGTACCAACTAGCTACTGCTAGAACCCGTAGTCCATGGGGGAACTACTCACGGAGCATGATGGAGGCGGGGGCGTCGATGGAGATGGCTTCCGGGGGCACTTCCCCGTCCCGGCAGGGTGCCGGAACAGAGACTTCTGTCCCCCGAATTGGAGTTTCGCGATGGCGGCGGCGCCCTTGGAGTCTTTCTGGAGTTTCGTCAAAAGGTATCGAGTTTTTAGGTCGAAAGGACTTATATAGGCGAAGAGGCGGCGCAGGAGGGGCGACAGGGTGGCCCCACACCAGGCCGGCGCGGCCAGGGTGTGGCCCGCGCGGCCCACGCGTGTGGTGGCCCCTGGCTCTCCTCCGACTCCCCTTCGGTGTTCTGGAGCCTCCCGGGAAAAATAAGATCTTTGGCGTTGATTTCGTCCAATTCCGAGAATATTGCCCGAACAGCCTTTCTGGAACCAAAAACAGCAGAAAACAGGAACTGGCACTGTGGCATCTTGTTAATAGGTTAGTTCCGGAAAATGCATAAAAACATTATAAAGTGCGAGCAAAACATGTAAGTATTGTCATAAAACAAGCATGGAACATGAGAAATTATGGATACGTTGGAGACGTATCAGCATCCCCAAGTTTAGTTCCTACTCGTCCTCGAGTAGGTAAACGATAAAAAGAATAATTTCTGTAGTGACATGCTACTTACATAACCTTGATCATACTATTACAAAGCATATGAAATGAATGAAGTGACTCAAGGCAATGATCTATAGTTGCTAACAAATAGATAACATATAGCAAAACTTTTCGTGAAGAGTACTTTCAAGACAAGCATCAAAAGTCTTGCACAAGAGTTAACTCATAAAACAATAGATTCGAAGTAAAAGCATTGAAGCAACACAAAGGAAGATTTAAGTTTCAGCGGTTGCTTTCAACTTTCAACAAGCATATCTCATGGATAATTGTCAACATAAAGTAATATGATGAATGCAAATAAGCAAGTATGTAAGAATCAATGCACAGTTGACACAAGTGTTTGCTTCTAGGATGAAAGGAAGTAGGTAAACTGACTCAACATAAAGTAAAAGAAAGGCCCTTCGCAGAGGGAAGCATTGATTGCTATATTTGTGCTAGAGCTTTGGTTTTGAAAACATAAAGAGAGCATAAAAGTAAAGTTTTGAGAGGTGTTTGTTGTTGTCAACGAATGGTAGTGGGCACTCTAACACCCTTGCCAGACAAACCTTCAAAGAGCGGCTCCCATTTTATTTTATTTTTGGGTGGCACTCCTTTCAACCTTTCTTTCACAAACCATGGCTAACCGAATCCTCGGGTGCCTGCCAACAGTCTCATACCATGAAGGAGTGCCTTTTTATCTTAGTTTTATTATGATGACACTCCTCCCCACCTTTACTTTCTCAAGCCATGGCTAACCGAATCCTTCGGGTGCCGTCCAACAATCACATACCATGGAGGAGTGTCTATTTTGGTTAATTAATTTGGAACTGGGAATCCCATTGCCAGCTCTTTTTGCAAAATTATTGGATAAGCGGATGAAGCCACTAGTCCATTGGTGAAAGTTGCCCAACAGGATTGAAAGATAAACACCACATACTTCCTCATGAGCTATAAAACATTGACACAAATCAGAGGTGATAAATTTTGAATTGTTTAAAGGTAGCACTCAAGCAATTTACTTTGGAATGGCAGGAAATACCACATAGTAGGTAGGTATGGTGGACACACATGGCATAGGTTTTGGCTCAAGGTTTTGGATGCACGAGAAGCATTCCCTCTCAGTACAAGGCTTTGGCTAGCAAGGTTATTTGAAGAAAACACAAGTATGAACCGGTACAGCAAAACTTACATAAGAACATATTGCAAGCATTATAATACTCTACACTGTCTTCCTTGTTGCTCAAACACTTTTACCAGAAAATATCTAGACCTTAAGAGAGACCAATCATGCAAACCAATTTTAACAAGCTCTACAGTAGTTCTCCACTAATAGGTTTAAACTACATGAAAAAACTTAATCATGATCTACTTGAGAGCTCAAAACAATTGCCAAGTGTCAAATTATCCAAGACATTATGAGGCATTTTCTGTTTCCAACCAAAAAAATTAGTATTGTAGCTTCCAACTTTTATCATTGAACATTAAAAGTAAAAGGAAGAACAAGTGTTCATATGAAAAAGCGGAGCGTGTCTCTCTCCCAAACAAGGATTGCTAGGATCCGATCTTATTCAAACAAAAACAAAAATAAAAGCACACAGACGCTCCAAGTAAAGCACATATGATGTGACCGAATAAAAATATAGTTTCAATAGAAGAAACCTGATAAGTTGATGAAGAAGGGGATGCCTTGGGCATCCCCAAGCTTAGACGCTTGAGTCTTCTTGAAATATGTAGGGATGAACCACGGGGGCATCCCCAAGCTTAGACTTTTCACTCTTCTTGATCATATATCATCCTCCTCTCTTGACCCTTGAAAACTTCCTTCACACCAAACTTCTCATAAACTTCATTAGAGGGGTTAGTACTCAAAAAACTTGAATCCACCTTGGTCCTGTAGTGACACATTGCAAGGACTCAATAAAACATTAGCTACAGCTCTCCACGTCTAGAAAGCCTTGCTTAAAGTCCACAAGAGACAATGCAAAAAACAGAGACAGAATCTGCCAAAACAGAACAGCCAGTAAAGACGAATTTTAAAGAGGTACTTCCGCTGCTCAAATCAGAAAACTCAAAACTAATGAAAGTTGCGTACCTATCTGAGGAACACACACGTAAATTGGCAGATTTTTCGGAGTTACCTACAGAGAAAACAACCCAGATTCGTGACAGATAGAAATCTGTTTCTATGCAGAAATCCAAATCTAGTATCAACCTTCTATTAGAGGCTTCGCTTGGCACCACATTGCAATAAAATAAAGATAAGGAGAGGTTGCTAAAGTAATAACAACTTCCAAAACACAACAAAACAGTAGCAAGATAAAGACATGGGTTATCTCCCAAGAAGTGCTTTCTTTATAGCCATTAAGATGGGCTCAGCAGTTTTAATGATGCACTCGCAAGAAATAAGAGTTGAGGCAAAAGAGAGCATCAAATGGCAAATTCAAAACACATTTAAGCCTAACATGCTTCCTATGAAAAGGAATCTTGTAAATAAACAAGTTCATGAAGAGCAAAGTGGCAAGCATAAGAAGATAAAACAAGAGTAACTTCAAAATTTTAAGCATGTAGAGAGGTGTTTTAGTACCATGCAAATTTCTACAACCATATTTTCCTCTCTCATAATTATTTTCAGTAGCTTCATGAATAAACTCAACAATATAACTATCACATGCAGCATGCTTTTCATGATCCACAAACACATAATTTTTATCAAGCTCAAAAATAGTGGGATTAAAACTTTCAAACCCACTTTTATCAATAATATAACAAGATGATTGATCAATCTTAAAAGATATGGGACTAATAGATAAAGTCAAGATCTCTCCAATCCCATTTTCATTAGTAGTACAATTAATATTATCAAGTAACATAGGACCATCATCTAGAGATTTATCATAAACATTTGCTAAACAAAACTCTTTAGTACCATGCATTTCGACATCAGGCACAAACAAAGCATTATCATAAGATTTATCAAAGTAGCATGGATTATCATATATAACAGTAGCATAATTATTCTCACAAGTTTTACTTATAGGAAATATTTCAAGAGAATCCACAGGAACATAACATTCAACCTCTTTCGGTAAGCATGGAGGACAATCAAATAGTGTAAGAGATAAAGAGTTACTCTCATTAGAAGGTTGGCATGGGTAGCTAATCCATTCTTCCTCCTTTTGTTCGTCGCTCTCCTCTTCTTTTTCATCCAATGAGCTTTCAGGTTCATCAATTTCCTCCTCTTTTTCATCCAATGCGCTTTCAGGTTCATCAATTTCTTCTTCCACAGGTTCCTGCAAATTGTGAGTGCATTCTTGTGCATTAATGAGTCTCTCTTTATAATCAATGATATAAGGATTATCAGTGTAACTTTCATTGCAAAAATTAAGGATAGAAGAGACATAATCTTTAAGGTCCTTACAAACAACACAAGTTTCATAATTCTCAACCATGAAGGATTCTATCTCAGAGGCTCCCATAAATAAAACAAATTGTTCTACCTCTTCGAACCCAAGATGAATATAGTTATTCCAATTATAGTTCTTAATTAAAACTTCTTCACTAAAGCCACATTGAAATTTAAGATGTTTAGTGTCTTCTTTAGAGCAACAGTTTATATCATGGCGTTTAAGCAAGATTTTAGCAATTGTATTCAATTTTTCTATCACAGCACTCATCACTTCACCCGCTCTTGATTTTCTATAATTATTATATAATTCTATAAGCTCCAACATGGTTATGCGTTCTTCCATAGCAACAGTTTTTAATTTTTAGGTTTTTCAAATTTTTATGGATTTTTGGGTATATGAGAAAAGTAAAACAAAACAAAAAGAAACTAAGCAAAAGTAAACTAAGCACAAATAAACTAAACAAAAGTAAATTAGCAAAACAAAATAAAACAAAATAAAACAGAGAGAGAGGTAGAGTGTACTCCCCAGGTGAACTTATGAGTAGAGCTATGCCTCCCCGGCAACGGCGCCAGAAAACAGTCTTGATAACCCACAAGTATAGGGGATCGCAGCAGTCTTCGAGGGAAGTAAAACCCAAATTTATTGATTCGACACAAGGGGAGGTAAAGAATACTTATAAGCCTTAACAACTGAGTTGTCAATTCAGCTGCACTGGAAAAGCACTAGTAACAGGGGTGATGTGAAAGTAGCAGTGATATGAGAGCAATAGTAACAATGATACGACAGCGATAATAGTAACACAGTGGCAATGGCACCAGAGAATAGTTGATACTACTTCGAATGACATGTAGAACGAGTATATGATGATGAGAGATGGACCGGGGTTCCCAGCGATCTACACTAGTGGTAACTCTCCAATAACAAGTGACAAGTGTTGGGTGAACAAATTACAGTTGGGCAATTGATAGGATTGATAAAGCATTAAGAAAGAACATCAATTCATTAATCATGTAGGCATGTTTTCCATATATAGTCGTACGTGCTCGCAATGAGAAACTTGCACAACATCTTTTGTCCTACCAGCCGGTGGCAGCCGGGCCTCAAGGGAATCTACTGGATATTAAGGTACTCCTTTTAATAGAGCACCGGAGCAAAGCATTAACACTCCGTGAAAACATGTGATCCTCACATCACCGCCATCCCCTCCGGTTGTCCCGATTTCTGTCACTTCGGGGCCTTTGGTACCGGACAGTGACATGTGCATACAACTTGTAGATACAATCTAAGCAATAATTATAGAGCTTAAATCTAAGATCATGCCACTCGGGCCCTAGTGACAAGCATTAAGCATAACAAGATTGCAGCAACAATAACTTCACAAACTTTATAGCTGGACTAATCATAATGTATCATCCATCGGATCCCAACAAACACAACACCGATTACATCAGATGGATCTCAATCATGTAAGGCAGCTCATGAGATCATTGTATTGAAGTACATGGGATAGAGATACCAACTAGCTACTGCTAGAACCCGTAGTCCATGGGGGAACTACTCACGGAGCATGATGGAGGCGGTGGCGTCGATGGAGATGGCTTCCGGGAGCACTTCCCCATCCCGGCAGGGTGCCGGAACAGAGACTTCTGTCCCCCGAATTGGAGTTTCGCGATGGCGGCGGCGCCCCTGGAGTCTTTCTGGAGTTTCGTCAAAAGGTATCGAGTTTTTAGGTCGAAAGGACTTATATAGGCGAAGAGGCGGCGCGGGAGGGGCGACAGGGTGGCCCCACACCAGGCCGACACGGCCAGGGTGTGGCCCGCGCGGCCCACGCGTGTGGTGGCCCCCTGGCTCTCCTCCGACTCCCCTTCGGTGTTCTGGAGCCTCCCGGGAAAAATAAGATCTTTGGCGTTGATTTCGTCCAATTCCGGGAATATTGCCCGAACAGCCTTTCTGGAACCAAAAACAGCAGAAAATAGGAACTGGCACTGTGGCATCTTGTTAATAGGTTAGTTCCGGAAAATGCATAAAAACATTATAAAGTGCGAGCAAAACATGTAAGTATTGTCATAAAACAAGCATGGAACATCAGAAATTATGGATACGTTGGAGATGTATCACTGACTCCGGCTTCGGTGGCTGCCTTCCCCATGATGGCGGTCGCCTCCCTCATTCCGGCTTCTGCGAGGCTCAGGCTCACGTTCTTCATACCGGCTTCGACGAGGTTCCGGCGTACGCTCCATGTTCTGATTCCTCTGAGGAACCACGTTGTCGTGGATGTTGATTCCGCTAGGCCCATTGGGTCTGGTGTTTCCGACTGGACTATGACGGAGAGGAGGCGGAGGAGGTGGCTGGTTCCGCGGCAGAGGTGATGGGTTCTGGTACTTGTCTCTTCTAGTGTACATCGGATCCTTTCCCTTTCTTGGGTCCGTCAGAGGTGTTTTCGAGGGTACCGGGATCAGATTTGGATGTTCTCTGGTCCTTCTTCTGCGCTTCGTGGATCCGTTGCGCGATTCATCGTCACAATGCTGTCTTCCGGAGGCATCCTTCTGCGCGGTGGATACACACAAATCCGGGTTGGATTCCAACCTGCGCGAAGTATCTGCCTTACTCTGTTGCTTCATTGCTGAAGCTACCAGCGTGCGGAGGTGTGCGATGTCGATTTCCTCATCTTTTTGTCCAGAATCTCCGCGGCTTTCTTCATATTGTCCTTTGGAGTGGCCAGCGGCTGCTGGTTTGTGGGGGTTGCGAAGTTGATCTTTCAGCGGCCGATGGCCTCTCGGTGGATCCTATATGTTTCCTTACCAGCATCCTCTATAATGGTTTCCCATTGTGCTCGGAGTTTCTTGGCCTCTTCCAAACATTTTGCGGCTTCGCGCTCTCTTTTGAGGAAACTTTCCATCACTTCTTCTGCCTCTTTCCTTTCCTCCAGCATTGTTGCTGCGGTTTTGGCAAATACTTTGGTTGCGGCCAGCATCTCCTTTCTTTTTGCTCCTAGAGCTTCAGGATCTGCGGCATCGTCCAGAGTTATTGGTTTGTTGAGGATTTACTAGTGCGCGATAGCGCCCCGGCCTGCCTGTTCGACGAGCTCTTCTGCGGACAAGTTTCCTCTATGCCCAGAGATATGCCCTTCTTCGGAATCTGGCACAACGCGGTAACGAGGATGCGAAGGCGGAGTCTCTGAAGTGGACGGGCCTAGGAGCCCTACTTCGTTTGGAGTTACTTCTTCGTCAGTTTCCTGCTCTAGCCCAGTTATGGTTGCGAGGACCTGCTTGGGTGGAGCGGATTCTGCTTCGGCTGCCTCCTCGTCTTCCAACTCCTTCATATCGCGATTGTATTCTTCTGTGTTCATGGTGAAAACATCGTCTGCGGTTGGGCTTAGATTGCCCAGGATTGATTCCTCCTTATCTCCGGCATCCTCTTGCTGATCTGGAACGTCGTTGTCTCCAGCAGCATCCTGCTGAGCCGGGGCGTCGCTGTCTCCGGTAGCCTCAACCTGCATGGGTCCAGCTCCTTCCTGAGGAGGGGCGGTTCCTGCGGTATGTGCGAGGAAGTGCATGAAGTGACACCTTTGCTTCTCTAACACCTGGGAGACCCAGGCGGATCTGCATTGGTCTTCCACCGTAATTTCCTGCTCAGGGGCGGATTGGGTGGGTTTTGAAATTTCCAGATCTAAGCCGGAATCTTCCTTAGGAGGTTCCTGTGTCTCAGATCGGATCTTTGCGACTGCGTCCAGCTCAGCAGCGGTCGCGTCAGCGTGACTTACCAGGGCGTTTCCGTCGGAATCGACGGTCTCGTCGATGAAAATGTGGATGCCGCCGATTGGGATGATGGAGAGCTTGACGGGGTCGGTCTTAGCCGGAATCCAGCACTCATCCTGAGGGACGATCGGGAAATTCTCGGCGTAAAGGACACACCCCACAGCGATGGATTCGCCGTAGCTTACCATGGCGGAACCCTCCCGGTTCCGGCCAACAGACGCCGCTGGCCCCACAGTGGGCGCCAACTGTCATTTCCTATTTGACGGTACCTCCGAGGAGGGATCCTCACAAGGGGGAGAAGAAGTAGGGGTCATCGGGCGGAGAGTTCTCGGGACGGTGGTACACGATTTACCCAGCTTCGGAACACCTGCACGATGACAGGGCCTACTGCTGCTTGTCAGGAATTATCTAGGCGCTTTCGCATTGTTACAATGAGTTGTGGTTGTGCCTCTAGGGCTCCCAGGATCCGGCTTATAAAGACGTCCATATCTAGGGTTACACGGAGAGTCCTAGCCGGATTACAAAATGCCTAACTACGGAATATTACATTGTCGTGTTCATCAAGGATCCAGCCTTCCTTATGCGTCGTATTGGATCCGAATACTTCATGGGTCTTCACGGATCCGACTATCTTCATGGGTCGGTTGAGATCTGGCTCCTTGTTCCTTGACTGGACATCATCCATCTTGATCTACAACAACTGAGCTGCCCGATGGGCCGCATGCCACCATCACCGTCTATGGGCCACCCGGGCTTACCGAATCTAGGTCACGCCGTTGATATACCCATAAAGTATACCCACAAAATTGACATTACTTTATCATGATCATGATAATTCTGTAATTATGTGTTCGGTAGAAGAGTGAGAATTTTCTTCCTGTGTGCATTATGACGTTTTGTTTTGTCTCATGGACTTCCATTTATTTTGTCATGCACACTAGAAAACACGATTTTATGAGAGTCGAACTTTCTCAACAAAACTATCAATGACTGAAAATATTCACAGTTCACCAGACACTAAAAATACAAACTTTAAAACTATGTTTAGTAATTGACTCAGAAATCACTTCGGAACATAGTAATTGACTCAGAAATCACTTCGGAACATGTTCTTCAAGCTAAGAACTTGGGTCACACTATGTCGTATACTCAACACGATGATAGAACCTTATGACTCTGGCATAAGGGAATGTAGCACATTCCTTTTCTCTCATGTAACCATTGTGGTAGCATTGAGCTCAACTCAACGCTCCACCTAGTTATTGATGGCTTCCAAGTGCAAGAGATCAATTGTAGTACTTTTCAATAAGAAATGTTGTCGAATCCACGAGGAGCTGAAGGTATTGGTTAGCGAATTTGACAAGTAAACAATAATAAGAATGCAGTAGTTTTAGTGTTTTGGGTGTTTAGTTTGCAATAAAATAATGCGCGGAAAGTAAATAGCAATATGCAAATTCTCTCAATGAGAGAAAACCCAATCCTCCATGCAGCAAGAGGACAAGCTCAAGTGTTTGTGTGCTTATATGTGACAAGGGTTCCCGAGGGCGGCATGGATTTACGAGTATATAGAGTTCTACAGAACATGGTAAATATTTTGTCAAGTTTCATCCCTTAGGGGCGGATCCTAAATTAGGTGCAGCCATAGATATGAGAAAATGAACCCCTTATGATGGATCATAGAGCCATTTTCATGAGAAAGTATAGGAATCATTAAGATATAAATGCCCCATCATAGCAAGTAGTCCATTGGTTCCCGACATAAACCCCTCTAATGCAACTCAAAATATTGGAAACGGTTTCTGTCATTCCGTCCCCTCCAACACTCATCATTGCATTAAAGTGCAGCCCTATAAGCCCATATAGATGAAGTAATATGAAGTCGATGTTCTCATAAAACCATCATAGAACAACATAAAATATAAAAACTTGACCAAATACTCATTGCACATCATATAGAATCATAGCCAGATCATCCTATGCTACTCACAAGTGTCAAACATGATATGAACTAGAGGCATAATGATTACAACACAATTTGAAAGTAAAATCTCTCCACCAAATAAAGACAAAGTACCAATCACAAACATGTAACTAGCCCTTAAAAAATATCTGAGGTTCAATCAAACACAAACTATGAGGGGGATGAAGTCGATCTCGTAGATGATGATGGTGGTGATGATGATGTTGTTGGAGATGTCGATGTAGATGCCTCACCCTATGTCAAGGAGGAGTGGTGATGACGATGGCGTCGATTTCCCCTTCACCGAAGGCACCGGTGCAACACGATCTGTCCTGTCCCGGAGTAGGAGAGGACTTTCGCCTCCATCGCGGCCTCAATAAATCTCGTCAAAAATATGGCTTAGGTTTTTTTGCCGAAACGGAGGTGTCTGTATGAAGGGGGACCCGAGACGATGATCGATGCCCGTTTGAGCATGGGTGGAGCGCCTAGGCAGGTAGGTCGGGTCACTTGTCCTCTTTCGGCCCTCGTGGCCTCCCTCTCGTGCTTCTTTAGCCCCTCGAGATATCAATTGTGGATGGGGGACATTTGTGTGCAGGCTCTTTTTATGCAATGTCATTGAAATATATTATGTTTTCAAACAAATTACTTGTTATCCATATGGGATAATTATGTTCAGTGAAAAATTTAGAACAAAAGATAGTTGGAAGTAACAAATCGCTAGGAAGATCAACATCATGAACCCATCATGGCAGGGAAGGTTGGTTTGACCCCTCTTTCTCTAACGGAAGTTTTATTTTATATAATATTGTAATTGGAGTGGACTCCTATTAAAGCACATGACCTACTTAGTTAGTTTGGTAACTATACCTAAACAGTAGCATGAATAATAGAACATAATCAGATTGTTTTAAATAGAACATTCATAATAACCTAACCAACACATTCACAATATCATAAACTGAATTATGGAAACACAAATTGTCATAACAAAACATAATACTTGCAGTAACTTAAAAAACACATTCGCAATAACATAAATCGAAATACGTAAACACAACAATATAAACGTAATATTCAAAATACCCAATCAATATAATGTAACATATTTTTAATAGGAAATTTACATTGACCTACACAAAACATAATAGATTAAATGTCTGTAAATATGAATAAACCCTAGTTCATCGTCACAATGGCAGGCCACACATATATTTATACCTTCAATTAAGCGGGAGTTCTTTGTCGTCTTGTCCGATGATAGAAAACACACTGAAATCTATCTTTACAAAGGACAATTGCTACCAAGATTCTTACTCATCGAAGGCAAATAACAGAATGTTCTTCCGTATGCTCCATGATCTTTCGCAAGTAAAATTCAGATCTACCACGTTAGACCCACGAATGCAAGCATGCAAGCCATTCTCATTAGGATGGTGAAATCCCTTGAGACACGAGAATAGGAACAATACATGAAAATATCATCACACATAAGAATATCAGAACCAATAACGATCCATCAATCATTCAAAATGGCGTTCCTTCAATCTTTTTTTGCCGGTGGCGTATGTGGCGCTCCCCAGGGCGCCGCCGGGGGGCCTAGCCCAACCACCACACCCCCTCCCCTCGAGCAGGCTTCCTCCCGCCGTTGCCGCCGGCTTCTGCCGCGGTGGCGGTGGCCCCTGGCGCCGAAGGTGCTGGGGTGGAGGAGCGGCGGCGGCTCTTCGGTGCGGCTGGGGCGGCATCAGCGGATCTCGGCGTTGGCAGAGGTTGGGGCGGCGTCCCCAGCCTGGCGGCGGTGGCGCTACTCGCTGATGGCGGTGGCTTCGCTGCGGGTCTAGGTCCCCCACCTAGGCCCGTCGTCCTATGGCGGCGCGGAGGGGCATAGGGCGGTGGATCGATCGGCGGAGGGTTGCGGAGAAGGCGCTACGGCGGCGGCGGTCCTCGGTGGTTGCTGCCGGCGGTGCTAGTGCAGCTGGTGGCGGTGCGACCAGGGCTGATCGCGGCTGTGTAGCCTGCTGGTTCCCGCACCCCAGGGTCGTCCGTCTTGCCGGATCTTCGGTGTGACAGGCGACGAGGATGTCCGTTTGCATGGGGGCTCGGCCTGTGTAATGGCGGTGGTCCTAGGGTTCCTCACGCGCCAAGACGACGACCTTCTGGAGGTTGATCTTCTTCATCGAGCCGGAGTGATGAGTTTCGGAAGGCTCCGCCGGCGAATGGAACAGTGCATCTTATGTCTGGAGTTCGCTGGATCGGGTGGTATTCGGTCGCGCGCACCCATGCTTTTATTCCGACCGTTTGGTTCTGGAGGGAGCGGCGTGAAGCTCTTTTTCTGTGTTGACATCAAGTGACTATGGATCCATGATGAATGTCGGAAGAAGAGAATTTCATGAAGGCCGGAGGGGAGGACTAGCTAAGGGAGGTTCAAGTCTCCGCGCTGTTGAGGGGCTTGCTTGGTGTCTGGGCTTCACATCAGCGGTATGAAAGTGGGGGCGACAACACATGTGAAGCCCAGAGTCCTACCTTTCAGGGTGAAAATCCAAGGTCTGGCCTTAACTGGTTGTGCCTGGCAGTGACCTTGGTGGAGGCATTGTTTTGAGAGTGGGGACTATCTTCAGGGTGAAAACCTAAGATCTTTGATCGGGCGACGACGGTGTTGGAGCACTGTTCCCTTCTTGGAGGCGTCGTTATTTGGAGAGTCTGCAATTCAGGTGTTGTCATGGTGGTGGATGTATTGCTGTTGTTAGGCCCGAGACACTGTAGCGGAACTTTTGTTTCTTAGTTTTATTTTCCTTTTTTTTTTGGCTGTGTGCATCCGTAGTGCCTTTAGGGTGGTGTGTTGTTGCAGAGGCTGGGTGTAATTGGTATCTCTTGATATTAATATATTCCCTTTATCGAAAAAATGTGGTTTCATTTGACACCCATGCATCTTATCTTTTATTTATTTACCTTCATTTGCTTGTGGTAGTGGTACTCATGAATGAATTTGTAAAAGCCGTGGTCATGTCTAGCGCATGAGTCATGTACAGTTCGGCCAGTTCATAACTGCACGCAACACAAGCAATTATTTGCCACAGTATGTGAATATGTGATCCGGATTGGATTTGTGTGACTCCAAACACGATCTGTGTGGGGCCTAATTACTGGTGTTAATTTGACAATTTGTGAATCCTCTGGAAGGGGCCATGTTCACTTTCATGTTTCAACGTCGTCCAGCATGAATTCTGGTGCTCTGTTGACATTTCCAGCGAGAAACTAAGATATACTCTCTATACAAGATGCACATCGAGTACTCTATAATTAGAACTGTTGAGCGAGCATTTGGTATTTCCGTCAGCGTCAGCGCCTGAGCACGTGCCCAAATGCCAAACCGTGGAACCATCCAGATATAGTAGCTGAGCAGCGACATCTCACCTTATAATTTAGCTGCATTTGGCGTGCGGTACTCATGAACTTGTCAAGTCCCCATCCTGTCTACGGTGTAGCATGTCGTTATGTGAGATCATAATTTTGGAGTCAAACGGCGCGCGAATTCTACAGAAGCAAAATACAGTAGTGTTTCGCATGAACTACATAAACAGAAAGAGAGCCCGCCTGCATTTGCATATGCTTGATACGTACACAGCCATGGACGTCTCGTCACTCTTTGCTGTCCGGCACTCGCCGCTCTTCCTCCTTCTCCTCACCCTGCTCGTGCCAGCCTTCTCCTTCCTGGTCCTCTTCTCCACCAAGAAGAAGAAGCTTCCTCCACCCAGCAGCAATGGCGCTCAGCGGCTTCCTCCGTCCCCGCCGGGTCTTCCCATCCTCGGCCACCTCCACCTTCTCGGGTCCCTGCCGCACCGGAACCTCCAGTCGCTGGCCGAGGCGCACGGCCCGGTCATGCTCCTGCGCCTCGGCCGCGTGCCCACCGTCGTGGCATCCTCCGCCGCCGCGGCGCAGGAGGCCATGAAGACCCGCGACCTGGCCTACGCGAGCCGCGCCCACATGCTCATGGCCGACAAGCTCCTCTACGGCCAGGACATGGTGCTGGCGCCCTACGGCGAGTACTGGCGCCAGGCGCGCCGCGTGTGCGTGGTGCACCTCCTCAACCCGCGCCGCATCCGCTCCTTCCGCCGCGTCCGGGAGCAGGAGGTCGCCGCCCTGCTCGGCCTCGTCCGCCGCTCGCCTCCGGGCGGCGCCGTGAACCTCAGCGACGTCATCACCTCCTACTCCAACGCCGTCATCAGGCGCGCCGCGTTCGGCGACGGGGACTACTGGATCGACGGCGACGACGGCGGAGAGAAGCTGAGGAAGGTGCTCGACGACTTCGAGCACCTGCTGGGGACGGCCACGGTGGGGGAGTTCGTGCCGTGGCTGGCATGGCTCGACACGTTGGCGGGGGTGAATGCCAAGGCGACGCGCACGTTCCAGGCGCTGGACGGGTTGCTCGACCGGGTCATCGCGGTGCACCGCCAGCGGCGCCTCGCTGGTGGACGGCCGGTGGGCGACGACGGCGAGGACGATCGGCGGGACTTTGTGGACGTGCTGCTGGACGTGAACGAGTCCGGAGAAGAGGCCGGCGGAGTCCACTTTGACGAGATCCGCATCAAGGCCATTATGCTGGTAAGTACGTACTCCTCCTATATATGTTTGGTTCCGCATGGCACTGGACACTACAACGATCAGCTCGATCATGCTATGTAGGCAACAGTAGAAAGAACCCAGGTGCATGTTAAGTTGGAACTAATCTTGTTAGTAATTCATTCAGCATGTTTAGTTACGTAGCTAGCTAGCTGAGATGGATAAACTAGATAGTGGTTAGGCGAAAACTTCGCTCCATGTAGCCCTTTATTTGCAAAAAATCGAAAATAGTAGTTTTAAGTTTCAGAAAAATCGGAAAAAAAATCTGGATGTAGACAATGATGAAATCCACAAACGTGTAAAATTTCAATGTGAAATCCTTTGTATAGTAGACTACACAAAAAATGACAAAATCTAACAGTTTTTATAGTTTTGAAATGTGCGGTATTCACTATTCTTAGATCGACGCATTTGTGATTTTCGTGTAGCCTAAATTACTAATAATTTTACATTAAAATTTTGCATGATTGTAGATTTCATCATTGGCTACGTACATGATTTTCTTTCAGAATTTTTTAAAACTTAAAAATATAATTTCCGAATTTTTGGAAATAAACTTAAAAATATGATTTTCAAAATTTTGAAAATAAAGAGCTACATGTAGGTTGTTACTGTGAGGCTAGCTTCATGCGTGTGGTGTTTAGCCTGATCAGTGTGGCCGTTGAGAAATAGTCGTGCAAGTGCCTAGTCCAACTCGTGAGAATAGGGCTAGGGGTTAGTGTGTCTTCCGTGTGAGTGTGTGTTTTTCCTGGGTTCTCTCAGCGTGTGTGTGTTTATGTGAGAGTGCTGAGAGAGAGGAGGAAAGCTGCAAGGTGCAGCCCCAACAGTGCAAACAGGTCAGAGCTACAGGAAGCGCTGACTCTGATCATCTTCACTTCCGTTCCGATGCGGTGGTGGAGAAGGCTTGCTCCTTCTCTTGTCCCCACCAATGCTTATCCAATACGTATACGTTATCCGGCCCCCCATTTGGTTGATGAGCAAGTGAGCAATGTCTTGTAGTGCGTTACTAGCCGCTCTCAAAGTTCTATGGTGGCATCTAAAAAAAATGTTCTATGGTGGTAGTGCCTTTCTTGGATACGGACTCTTCATGCAATCTCCACGTATTTTTGTGTATGCGGCGTATTTTGTCTTCAAGGATGCAGAAGTGAAATACAGTAGATGGTATTGGCCTTGTTTAACTATTTTTGACTCTTTTCTTGTTGCTCCTCCTGATTACACATAGGATATATACTATTACCTCTGTTTTGAAAAGTGAACCTTTTTAGAAAATTTAGCTTTTTAAAAAAGGATTACATTTGGGGGTGGAGGTAGTAAGCGTGACCTAACCTTCTGCCCACAATTACACAGGATATGTTCGCCGCTGCCACTGACACGACATACACGGCTTTGGAATGGGCCATGGCGGACCTCATCAACCACCCGCTTGAAATGCACAAGCTCCAGGACGAGATCCGCGCCGCCGTCAACGGTGCCAACCACGTCAATGAGGACCACCTCGAGCAGCTGCGCTACCTCAGGGCTGTCATCAAGGAGAGCCTTCGGCTGCACGCGCCGCTGCCGCTCCTCCTTCCTCGGGAGACGCTGGAGGACACGGAGCTGCTAGGCTACCGCGTTCCGGCGAGGACCCGAGTGGTGATCAACGCGTGGGCCATCGGCCGCGACCCAACGACGTGGGAGCGCGCCGACGAGTTCGTCCCGGAGCGGTTCATGGATGACCCGGCAGAGTACGGCGTGGTGCAGGATTTCAGCTTCGTGCCGTTCGGCGCCGGGAGGAGGGGGTGCCCAGGGGCTGGGTTCGCCGCGCCGTCGATGGAGCTCGCACTGGCGAGCCTGCTGTACCATTTCGACTGGGAGCTGCCCAATGGCACGTCCAAGGTGGACATGCGCGAGCAGTTTGGGATCTCGGTGCGACTCAAGGCGCCGCTGCATCTGGTTGCTAAGCCGTGGTCTCCTTGACCGCCGCGCGTGGCTTGCTTGAAGATCTACTAGACCTTCCATGGCTGATGGATGTGATGTACAGTGGTTTACCACCTTATACAGACTAGTACAATACCCGTGCGTTGCTACGGGTAACCCAACAAATGTGAACCACATTGTTCCTATAATTTAAATTAAAGCATGTTCATGTAGAATTGCTAGACCCTCAATTAAATCATATTCACCCCAAGCTGCTTTGTCGAGCTCTATCACTTTTAGGTCTTACTTGACTTGTGTCTTCTCAAATGATTATAGGTGGTGGCATTTGCTCTTCCTTTACCGTAACTGAACTTGGTAGGGCCAATACCTTGATGCATGATCGGGTGTTTCGTTCCTTGCAAATAGGTAAAATAGATGTCCCAGCATTGGGTGGAAGGCATTAGGGAATTTTTTTCTGATCGTGAGACTTGGTTACGTACGATAATCTTCATTTCTAGATAATTATTATTACCCTCTCCGATTCATAAAAGTGTCGTGTCGGGGTTTTTGTTCAAATTTAGTTTAAATTTGAAAAAAAAGTACCGACACTTATTGTGGATTAGAGGGAGTATTTTTCGATCAGATGGTAAGAGCATCTCTAGTAGTGCCCGTATAAACACGAACCGAAAATACGGAGTTCGGTCTCCTGAATTTTTCAGTTTCGATTATTTTAGTCGCGGCGCAGAATAGAAACTGAAAACGCGAACTGAAAAATGGAAATCAAAGGTCACGTGAAATTTTGGTCCGATGAACCATGCGAAATGAAACAAAATTTTGCTCCGATCGAGCTACATTCGAACATAATTTACATATGCGAATCAAAATACTAACTAAACCTACACCAGCGCGCTAATTTGATCCAAAATTGGCCCGGGATTGTCACCGGGGCTCTACGCGCGGCGGAGGAGCAGGGTTTTTGGCGCCGGAGACCCCTATGCGAGGACGACTGCGGCAACCTCGAATGGCCCCGCCTCCGCCGAGCTCCCGCAGGTGAGAGCCGGCCTGTCTTCCTCGTCATTGTCGCTGTCGCCGCGCGGCGGAAGCGTAGGCAACGGTGGGTTGCACGAGCCGGCGGGCAGCGTGTCGGCTTCCCCATCGCGCGCCTCGGAGCACTCTAGCCGGCGCGCGAACTTGCGCGGCCACATGCGGGCCACCCTCTTCCAAGCTCCGTCAGAGCGCGCCCGCCTCACGCGGTCCGCCTCCGACCGCACACCCGGCGGACATGGCGGCGATCCTCCACCGCCGATTCGGCCCCCTCCCCTACTGGCCCATCGTGCGCGCGCCATTGCGAAGGGAGGCGTGGTGGCGGCAGAGTGAATAAGCCGAAGACGGCGAAGAAATTGCTCGCTGGAGGTCGATACTTTTCGCGGTGGAGCGGCGGCGGGGGAGTAGGGTTTTGGAACCCAACTCGCCTCCGCATCATGTATAAATACGAGGCGGCCGTCCAGTTTCTCGGGACCCCAAACTTATTTTACGGGTCAGGACGCAAGTTTGGGCTCTGTTTTGGGCCTCTTTTGGCACCGTATTCTCGTTAGAAAAATACTGGTCCGGCTCGTTTTTGTTGCTCTAAGTACATTAAAATAATCTAACCACAATATTATAAGAACAATATTTTTGACGCTGTACTAATGCTAGTTCGATCCAACAAATAGATATACATTTGATAAAACCATGTACCTCCCTATTGAATAATCTAATTTTTTAGTACTGCAAGTCTGCTCATTTGTTGCAGTAGTGGACAATCACTTTCGATTAGAGATTGTAATTCTTATTTTAAAGGTAATCTTGAGAATATGGGGGCGATGCATATGTATATATCTGATTCTGAATCTCAAGGTATCCGCATGTTGAATGGTCAAGGGGGCGGCCAATGTTCGTTATTGTATCTAGAATTGTTGGTGAAAAATAAATGAAATCCCAATGCATAGTATCTTAGATGTCTCGTTATATTGGGAAATGCAAAACTGATCCCGAGCTCAGATGTGCTCTTTATCAGGGTCATCCATACGTCTAGAGATTTGTGCCAAGTTATGTATTCATTGTGTATTTTTGTGTTTTTTTTTCTTTAAGATTTTCAAAAACTGTGCTAGCGGCCCACAGCTTTGAATGCTGTACAGACCCTTCGCATGTGCAGATGTCCAACTGTGCTCTATCATCTGTCTCTGAGTAGGACCTACCGACTTTGCATGTCCCTCCCTATCCGATTAACCGGTCACTAAAATTTGTCTGTGAGTTTTGACTTGTCCATGAGTTAACGGCGCCTCACAACCTTATCCCCATGACTCCATCAGTAACGAGTCCCTACTAATGCAAATCCATAGCTTCGTGGTCATCTTGCTCGCGCAGCGCCAAGAAAATCTCAGGTAATAAGGTAGAACGGGAGGTAGTCGAGCTCTCGGAGAACTCATGACCAAGTTCCTGTCCTCGACCTGCCAGTGCACGGTCAATGCGGAGGCCTGGAGGAAAGGGAAGTCGGAGCCTCGGAGGCGACGCGAGTCGCGGCTCGTCGCGCGCGAACCAGACATGGTAGAACGCGAGGTACATGGCGCCGTTGACCACATGTAAAATGTGAGGGAGAGCTCGGACGTGCCGTCGGCCCGTCGCACGGCGGAGGCCATCACGACGCACACCTCGACGATGTTTAACTGCGTCACCTCGTGCGGAGAGCGCAGATGACATTTAATGGCAGTGAGCCTCGATGCCATGTGCAGATTGGACCAGACATAGCTCATTACAGTATCTCTCACTGGCCCACCAAAGAAAAGATGTACGGTACATCTTACTATATTCAACTTGCCAAACGCATGTATTTGGCAGGTGAAAATAATACATCAGAACAGCTCCCGTAGCTCCTCTTGACCAATCAGCGCGCGGGAGCAGATGTGCTCGTGATCAGAAACGCCGCGTCCCGTTATATTTGGATTTGGATCTGAAGATTAGAATAACCTGAAACTCGTCCAGTTGTAGCGCACTCTCTTCTGTCGCATCGAGCTGCTTCTCTTCTCATCCTCCGAGCGCTCCAAAGACTCTAGCACCAGTCGATCTGCTGGCGCTCCCTCCAACCCCCAACCTATGTCGATCAGCTGGCGCTCCTGCTCACCTATCGCGATGTATTTGGATTGGCGATTTTTTTGATCGATCGATCTCTCTGTTGGGTTGGGGCCGCTGGCTGGTCGACAGGCTCGCGGAGTTCTTCGACGGCATCGTCGCACTCGGCAAGCTCTGCCCTCATACCCATGGCCTCAGCCTCGAGGCGGAGCCGCCTAGTGCGGGAAGCTAGCGGCTAGCGCGCGATGCGCTCGCTTAGGTCCTCGATAGCATCGTCGCGCTCGGCAAGCTGCGCGCTCATACCCACGGCTTCAGCGTCGAGCCGCCGGTGCGAGATGCTACCGCCTAGAGCGGTGAGGACGGAGTGGCCGCAGCCTTATTCATGGCTTTGACCGAGACAATCTCCACCAAGGGCGTCGCTTTTTTTTCTAACTCGTGCTTCGTTTTTTTTTTCCGCGTGCGAATTTTAATCGACGGGACGTACGACGTACCAGACCGATTGCAATTTAATAGTTAAGAAGATCGATGTAAGTGCATGTACGTAAGATACAATGTGAGTTGCATTCTCATGTAAAGTTACGTCAACAAAAACAATTACACTCTTACAATGTACTCCCGGAGCCGGAGACTCTTGTGCACGACCTTGATTAAATGGTGCACCCCAGCAGAAGTGTGAGGAGTTGAGACCACCGTAAGGTTTGGAGGGGCGGAGCCCAATGGGCCAAACCTGATGCACGGGCATCAGGGCACACAAATAATTTTAGTAGTACTTACCATCAGGAATCCGGGGGTGCTGTACGCCGACCTGGTCGGCGCGGACCAGGCGCCGCACACCCCCCAGGTGGGTTGTTGGGCCGGCCCAACATATTCCCACTCCTGTTATTTTTGTTTTTTTTTGCTTTTTCGTTTTTTCTGGTTAATTTTTCTTTTTACATTTTTTAAAAGATGATTCTTTTTAGACCCGATTTTTAAAAATTATTTTAGTTTTTTTAGAAATTTAAATATTTTCAAAATTTGAACATTTTTCAGGTTGGAACAATTTTCAAATTAGAACAAATTTTAAATTGGAACAAATTTTAAATTAGAACAAATTTTAAATTGGAAAAAATATTTTTCAAAAAAATTATTATTTTTTATATGTGAACAATTTTCGAATTTGAATAATTTTTATACTTGAACAATTTTTGAATTTGAACAATTTTTATACTTGAATAATTTTCGCATTTGAACAATTTTATACTTGAACAATTTTCGAATTTGAAATTTTCTCGAATTTTTTTAGTTAGAACATTTTACATTCAAAAATATATGTAAATTTAAAATATTAAATATTAAAAACGAAAAAAGAAACAGAAATGAAAAAAACAGAAATGAAAAAGAAACAGAAATGGAAAAAAAAACAGAACAGAAAAATGATTCAGAAAAAAAAGCGGCCAACTGGCCCAACACCCGAACTGGGCCGGCCCGTACCGCGCGGGGGGTGTGCGGCGCGCGGTACGCGCCGACCTGGTCGGTGTATAGGAAATCCGTCAGGAATCGGCCTGTACATCAGGGTGGGCCGAACATCGTGCATTAGGGTGGGCCGCCAGCCGCGTGTTGTGCATCAAGGCCACCGGGCCTTGTCTTGCCCGCACGCCCGACTAGGCCACGTTCCGTATCTCTGGAATAGGGATGGAAATAGATCTGCGTACCCGTGAGGTAAAACCCCAATAAAAATATTGGTATGGAATAAAATATTACCCATGTGTTTGTAAATAGAAAAATATCATAGCCATCGGACGGAGCGGGTATAGGTATGGGATCGTGGAACCCATACCCATTTACCCATTTACCCATCTAAATTTGACAAATGGACATCCTAATATTCTAAACTACTTAATTTCTCCTCTAATCATGTCTTCATGTTGCTAAGCTGAACCTCACCCCTTTCGATCTCAGAATCGTTGGTAGGTTAGTGTGGATTAGACCCTATTTTGGATTGCTTCACCTCCTGTCATATTTTTTGATCATTATGATGTGTTGTAAGTGTGGGTATTTTTACCCGCGGGTACCCATTTACCCTGTCAGGTGACGTGTATGGGAAAAACTTGTACCCATTGACGAGTATTGGTACATGTGACGGGTAATATTGAAGGTGACGGGTACGGGTATGGGATGGCTCTACCCGTACCCATATCCTACGCGTGCCATCCCTACTCTGGACTCCTCTTGTATGCAGTGTCGCATGCTCACATTGAGACTCTGCTCGATCGTGGTCGGTCGATCCACTCAATCAAGGTCGGGAACAAGAACAACTTCGGGTGCAGCTCTTCCAGCGGCGAGGCTCCGATAGTCCATACTCCGTACTTCGATCCGATCACTGGCCAGAGCCAGGTAAAACTGCATCGTATAAGAGTGAAAATCATGCCAGCAGGGCCTTGTGTCCTAGAAATGCAAAACCTCCTCGTCAACTAGGAACCGGAAACATCCTATAATTAAAATGGGAGCGCCCATCTAGTACATCAAATTCTTAGCGAGTACTACAAACGCTACAAAAGCCATCACCTCCATTGAACCGCCAAACAATCTTCATGGTTAGTATCTACATAAACTTCGTTGTTCCTACCGTCGACGCCACCATGGCGCCAGACAGCGTCACGCGCGTCCATCGTCACACGCCGGCCGCCGAGACCCATCGAGACTTGTCATTGTAGTGGTAAATGGCACGCCGCTCCACCTTGGTCTCCACGCGAGAAACACACGATGACCCACGCCCAACCACCATGCAGTCCACACGTCCGTACAAGCGATGAATGTCCCCAAAGATGATGCCTCCACGTCAATAAGATATTTTTTCACGTGCACTATGATGTATTGCATTTATCCTTCCACCCCTACTAGTGTTGTGTATATCCTTGCAAATTGGATGGGAGTGCTTAGGAAAAAGTTATTGCACATATCCAGGTGGGGGTAATGTAATTTACGCTAGGTACTACGTGTGGACTTGTCTTCCCGACGGATCTTCTAGGATCCGATCGGTATTCGTGTCAATGGGCGGGTGTTGTTGCAAGGTTGACCCTTATGATCTATTATTTTCATCTTTGGCGGGACTCTGGTGGGCTGGTCTTTTGGGACCTTAGAACGACGACTTCCCATCTATTTACTACAACAAGCTATACCCATCTTCAGTGAGGAAGGGGCGAGGATGACGACACACATTTGGATCGCTCTAGCTAGTGATTGGAGTCTTCGCTGGGTGGTGGAAGAATCTATTTATATTTTTTTTATTACTTTAGAGCTTTTTTGCTACAATTAATGTTTATTAATAAATAGATGAATTTTTGCAAAAAAAAAACAACAACACATACAAGTTGGTTGTATTCTATTTACTAAGCTTTTAATTGCCCTTTGGGATGCACTGTTGTGTACCCTCCAGACAGTGTTTGTAGAGCCTACGTGTATCTTTATATTGTCAATTTGACAAATATAATACAAGATATGTATTATGAAAATATATGTTTTTGTGGAGGAAAAGGAATTATATATTACTTAAACAGTAGCATTGCAATCCCTACGGATGAGTTCAATGATCTCATCTGGCCCATGACCAAACCAATCAGCAGTACTATCAGACTCCCTATCAAACCGAGCTAAGGCATCGCTAGCGCTATTCTGGGAACTTGAAATATTTGCAATGTCAATCCGACGATCCGACAACAGGAGACGCTTGACCTCAGACTTTAGATATTCTATTTTCTAATGATATAATTTTTATATTCTACAGTTTATATTATCTTGGTTAAATTGACTATCTAAATACGACGCAAGCCCTATAGATCGGAACAAAGGATGTACTCCGTAATAATTATGCAATCATACAGCAACTTAGAAAAGAACAGAAAATCCCAAGAAAAGCAGGTCGTCCAGTGACCACGCAGCCCAAAGTAAAAAAGAAAAAAAGGAGGCCCATACAATATGACTGGCAACCTGTAAAATGTACTTCCAGGCCGGCGAATTTGACGAGAAATCAAAGCCTGGACGCCGTGATCAGATGCTCTTCATTGTTGTTAGCCAACGCACGCCCTGTCACAGAGCAGAAGCTTCTGCACCTTTCCCGTGGAGTTCCTGGGCAGCTGATCCACGAACACCACCTTCTTCGGCACCATGAAGCGCGCCATTTTGGTCCGGCAGAAAGACACGATCTCCTCTTCCTTGACCTCAGAGGTTCCGTCCTTGAGCGACATGAACGCGCACGGTGACTCGCTCCAGTATTGATTAAGATTATGATAGTAGCATGTCACTTCAGAAATTATCCTTGTTATCGTTTACCTACTCGAGAGCGAGTAGGAACTAAGCTTGGAATGCTTGATACGTCTCAAACGTATCTACAATTTCTTATGTTCAATGCTAGTTTTATGACAATACTCACATGTTTTATATACACTTTACATCATTTATATGCATTTTCCGGCACTAATCTATTAACAAGATGCCGAAGCGCCAGTTCCTGTTTTCTGCTGTTTTTGGTTTCAGAAAACCTACACAGGAAATATTCTCGGAATTGGACAAAACGAAAGTCCAGGGTCTTATTTTTCCATGGAGCTTCCAGAAGACCGAAAAGGATACGAAGTGGGGCCACGGGGCGCCGACACCACAGGGCCGCGCGGCCAAGGGGGGCCCGCGCCGCCCTATGGTGTGGGTCCCCGTGCCTCCTCCGACTCTGCCCTTCCGCCTACTTATACTCTCCGTCGCGAAAATCCTATTACCGAGAGCCACGATACGAGAAAAGTTCCAGAGACGCCGCTGATACGTCTCCAACGTATCCATAATTTCTGATGTTCCATGCTTGTTTTATGACAATACTTACATGTTTTGCTTGCACTTTATAATGTTTTTATGCATTTTACGGAACTAACCTATTAACAAGATGCCACAGTGCCAGTTCCTGTTTTCTGCTGTTTTTGGTTCCAGAAAAGCTGTTCGGGCAATATTCTCGGAATTGGACGAAATCAACCCCAAACATCTTATTTTTCCCGGAACCTTCCAGAAAGTCAGAGGGGGGCCAGAGGGGTGCCCTGGGGGCCCCACACGTGTGGCCGGCGCGGCCCAGGAGGGGGGCGCGCCGCCCTAGTGTGAGGTGGCCCCGTGGCCCCTCCGACTCCGACTCTTCGCCTATTTAAGCCCTGGAGACCTAAAAACGCGATACCAATTGACGAAACTCCAGAAAAGTTACTGTGACGCCGCCGCCATCGCGAAACTCCAATTCGGGGGGACAGAAGTCTCTGTTCCGGCACCCTGCCGGGACGGGGAAGTGCCCCCGGAAGCCATCTCCATCGACGCCACCGCCTCCATCATGCTCCGTGAGTAGTTCCCCCATGGACTACGGGTTCTAGCAGTACCTAGTCGGTATTCTCTCCTCCATGTACTTCAATACAATGATCTCATGAGCTGCCTTACATGATTGAGATCCATCTGATGTAATCGGTGTTGTGTTTGTTGGGATCCGATGGATGATACATTATGATTAGTCTATCAAAAAAGTTTGTGAAGTTATTGTTGCTGCAATCTTGCTATGTTTAATGCTTGTCACTAGGGCCCGAGTGGCATGATCTTAGATTTGAGCTCTATACTTATTGCTTAGATTGTATCTACAAGTTGTATGCACATGTCACTGTCCGGAACCAAAGGCCCCGAAGTGACAGAAATCGGGACAACCGGAGGGGATGGCGGTGATGTGAGGGACACATGTTTTCACGGAGTGTTAATGCTTTGCTCCGGTGCTCTATTAAAAGGAGTACCTTAATATCCAGTAGATTCCCTTGAGGCCCGGCTGCCACCGGCTGGTAGGACAATAGATGTTGTGCAAGTTTCTCATTGCGAGCACGCACGACTATATATGGAAAACATGCCTACATGATTAATGAATTGATGTTCTTTCTTAATGCCTTATCAATCCTATCAATTGCCCAACTGTAATTTGTTCACCCAACACTTGTCACTTGTTATTGGAGAGTTACCACTAGTGTAGATCGCTGGGAACCCCGGTCCATCTTTCATCATCATATACTTGTTCTACATGTCATTAGAAGTAGTATCAACTATCTTCTGGTGCCATTACCACTGTGTTACTATTACTGTTGCTGTGTTACTGTTACTATTGCTCTCATATCACTGCTACTTTCACATCACCCCTGTTACTAGTGCTTTTCCAGGTGCAGCTGAATTGACAACTCAGTTGTTAAGGCTTATAAGTATTCTTTACCTCCCCTTGTGTCGAATCAATAAATTTGGGTTTTACTTCCCTCGAAGACTGCTGCGATCCCCTATACTTGTGGGTTATCAAGACTGTTTTCTGGCGCCGTTGCCGGGGAGGCATAGCTCTACTCATAAGTTCACCTGGGGAGTACACTCTACCTCTCTCTCTGTTTTATTTTATTTTGATTTGCTTAGTTTACTTTTGTCTAGTTTATTTGTGCTTAGTTTATTTCTGTCTAGTATTATTTTGCTTAGTTTACTTTTGCTTAGTTTCTTTTTGTCTTGTTTTATTTTATACCCAAAAATCCATAAAAATTTGAAAAATCTAAAAACTAAAAAACTGCTGTAATGGGAGAACCAACAACCTACTTGGAGCTCATAGAATGTTATAATAGTTATAGAGAATCAAGAACTGGTGAAGTAATGAGTGCTGTGATAGAAAAATTGAATACAATGGCTAAAATCTTGCTTAAACGCCATGATATAAACTGTTGCTCTCAACAGGACACTAAACATCTTAAATTTCAATGTGGCTTTAGTGAGGAATTTTTAATTAAGAGCTATAATCGGAATTGCTATATTCATTATGGGTTTGAAGAGGTAGAACAATTTGTCATATTTATGGGAGCCTCTGAGATAGAATCCTTCATGGTTAAGAATTATGAAACTTGTGTTGTTTGTAAGGACCTTAAAGATTATGTCTCTTCTATCCTAAATTTTTTCAATGAAAGTTATAGTAATAATCCTTATATCATTGATTATAAAGAGAGACTCATTAATGCACAAGAATGCACTCACAATTTGCAGGAACCTGTGGAAGAAGAAATTGATGAACCTGAAAGCTCATTGGATGAAAAAGAGGAGGAAATTGATGAACCTGAAAGCTCATTGGATGAAAAAGAAGAGGAGAGCAACGAACAAAAGGAGGAAGAATGGATTAGCTATCCATGCCAACCTTCTAATGAGAGTAACTCTTTATCTCTTACATTATTTGATTGTACTCCATGCTTACCGAAAGAGGTTGAATGTTATGTTCCTGTGGATTCTCTTGAAATATTACCTATGAGTAAAACTTGTGAGAATAATTATGCTACTGTTATATATGATAATCCATGCTACTTTGATAAATCTTATGATAATGCTTTGTTTGTGCCTGATGTCGAAATGCATGGTACTAAAGAGTTTTGTTTAGCAAATGTTTATGATAAAGCTCTAGATGATGGTCCTATGTTACTTGATAATATTAATTGTACTACTAATGAAAATGGGATTGGAGAGTTCTTGACATTATCTATGTGTCCCATATCTCTTGAGATTGATCATTCATCTTGTTATATTATTGACAAAAGTGAGTTTGAAAGTTTGGATCCCACTATTTTTGAATTTGATAAAAATTATGTGTTTGGAAATCATGAAAAGTATGCTGCATGTGATAGTTATATTGTTGAGTTTGTTAACGAAGCTACTGAAAATTATTATGAGAGAGGAAAATATGGTTGTAGAAATTTTTATGGTACTAAAACACCTCTCTATATGCTTAAAATTTTGAAGTTACACTTGTTTTATCTTCCTATGCTTGTTACTTTGCTTTTCATGAACTTGTTTATTTACAAGATTCCTTTACATAGGAAGCATGTTAGGCTTAAAAGTGTTTTGGATTTGCTTTTTGATGCTCTCTTTTACCTCTACTCTTGTTTCTTGCGAGTGCATCATTAAAACTACTGAGCCCATCTTAATGGCTATAAAGAAAGAACTTCTTGGGAGATAACCCATGTGTTATTTTGCTACAGTACTTTGTTTTATATTTGTGTCTTGAAAGTTGTTTACTACTGTAGCAACCTCTCCTTATCTTAGTTTTGTGTTTTATTGTGCCAAGTGAAGCCTCTAATCGAAGGTTGATACTAGATTTGGATTTCTGCGCAGAAACAGATTTTTATCTGTCACGAATCTGGGCTGTTTTCTCTGTAGGTAACTCAGAAAATATGCCTATTTACATGCGTGTTCCTCAGATATGTACGCAACTTTCATTAGTTTTGAGTTTTCTGATTTGAGCAACGGAAGTATTTATTAAAAATTCGTCTTTACGGACTGTTCTGTTTTGACAGATTCTGCCTTTTATTTCGCATTGCTTCTTTCGCTGTGTTGGGTGGATTTCTTTGTTCCATTACCTTCCAGTAGCTTTGAGCAATGTCCAGAAGTGTTAAGAATGATTGTCACCTCTGAACATGTGAGTTTTTGATTATGTACTAACCCCTCTAATGAAGTTTATGAGAAGTTTGGTGTGAAGGAAGTTTTCAAGGGTCAAGAGAGGAGGATGATATATGATCAAGAAGAGTGATAAGTCTAAGCTTGGGGATGCCCCCGTGGTTCATCCCTGCATATTTCAACAAGACTCAAGCGTCTAAGCTTGGCGATGCCCAAGGCATCCCCTTCTTCATCAACTTATCAGGTTTCTTCTATTGAAACTATATTTTTATTCGGTCACATCATATGTGCTTTACTTGGAGCGTCTGTGTGCTTTTATTTTGTTTTTGTTTGAATAAAGATGGATCCTAGAAATCCTTGTGTGGGAGAGATACACGCTCCGCTTTTTCATATGAACACTTGTTCTTCGTTTTACTTTTAATGTTCAATGATAAAAGTTGGAAGCTACAATACTTATGGTTATTTGGTTGGAAAAAGAAAATGCCTCATAATGTCTTAGATAATTTGACACTTGGCAATTGTTTTGAGCTCTCAAGTAGATCATGATTAAGTTTTTTCATGTAGTTTAAACCTATTAGTGGAGAACTACCGTAGAGCTTGTTGAAATTGGTTTGCATGATTGGTCTCTCTTAAGGTCTAGATATTTTCTGGTAAAAGTGTTTGAGCAACAAGGAAGACAGTGTAGAGTATTATAATGCTTGCAATATGTTCTTATGTAAGTTTTGCTGTACCGGTTTATACTTGTGTTTGCTTCAAACAACCTTGCTAGCCTAAGCCTTGTATCGAGAGGGAATACTTCTCATGCATCCAAAACCTTGAGCCAAAAACTATGCCATGTGTATCCACCATACCTACCTACTATGTGGTATTTCCTGCCATTCCAAGTAAATACTTCATGTGCTACCTTTAAACC
Source organism: Lolium perenne (assembly GCF_019359855.2). Lineage (NCBI taxonomy): Eukaryota > Viridiplantae > Streptophyta > Magnoliopsida > Poales > Poaceae > Lolium > Lolium perenne. The sequence continues at coordinate 100,003,775 of NC_067246.2, read as the reverse complement.
TTCAAAATGCTTCTCAATTTGTGTTGATGTTTTATAGCTCATGAGGAAGTATGTGGTGTTTTATCTTTCAACCTTGTCATTTACTCTTGACGGACTTCCACAATGGACTAGTGGCTTCATCCGCTTATCCAATAATTTTGCAAAAAGAGCAGGCAATGGGGTTCCCAGCCCCAATTAATTACAACTTGCATTAATAAATCTCTTCACATGTTTTGCTCTGATTCATCAGTAAGCAACTTAATTTTGCAAATAGACACTCCTTCATGGAATGTGAATGTTGGAAGGCACCCGAGGACTCGGTTAGCCATGGCTTGTGTAAGCAAAAGGTTGGGAGGAGTGTCATCAATAATGAAACTAAAATACATGTGTAAACAAAAGAGAAGAGGGATGATCTACCTTGCTGGTAGAGATAACGTCCTTCATGGGAGCCGCTCTTGAAAGTCTGGTTGATAAGGTAGTTAGAGTACCCATTACCATTCGTTGACAACAACAAACACCTCTCAAAATTTTACTTTTATGCTCTCTATATGATTTCAAAACTTGAAAAGCTCTAGCACATGATTTATCCCTGCTTCCCTCTGCGAAGGGCCTTTCTTTTACTTTATGTTGAGTCAGTTTACGTACTTCCTTCCATCTTAGAAGCAAACACTTGTGTCAACTGTGCATTGATTCTTACATACTTGCTTATTTGCATTCATTATATTACTTTATGTTGACAATTATCCATGAGATATGCATGTTGAAAGTTGAAAGCAACTGCTGAAACTTATATCTTCCTTTGTGTTGCTTCGATGCTTTTACTTTGAATCTATTGCTTTATGAGTTAACTCTTGTGCAAGACTTTTGATGCTTGTCTTGAAAGTACTCTTCATGAAAAGTTTTGCTATATGTTATCTATTCGTTAGCAACTATAGATCATTGCCTTGAGTCACTTCATTCATTTCATATGCTTTGTAATAGTATGATCAAGGTTATGTAAGTAGCATGTCACTACAGAAATTATTCTTTTTATCGTTTACACTGGTCGGACGAGCAGGAACTAAGCTTGGGGATGCTGATACGTCTCCAACGTATCCATAATTTCTGATGTTCCATGCTTGTTTTATGACAATACTTACATGTTTTGCTTGCACTTTATAATGTTTTTATGCATTTTACGGAACTAACCTATTAACAAGATGCCACAGTGCCAGTTCTGTTTTCATTGCTTTTGGTTCCGAAAGGCTGTTCGGGCAATATTCTCGGAATTGGACGAAATCAACGTCAAACATCTTATTTTTCTCAACCTTCCGTAAAGTCGAGGGGGCCAGAGGGGTGCCCTGGGGGCCCCACACGTGTGGCCGGCGCGGCCCAGGAGGGGGGTGCGCCGCCCTAGTGTGAGGTGGCCCCGTGGCCCCTCCGACTCGGACTCTTCACCTATTTAAGCCCTGGAGACCTAAAAACGCGATACCAATTGACGAAACTCCAGAAAAGTTACTGTGACGCCGCCGCCATCGCGAAACTCCAATTCGAGGGACAGAAGTCTCTGCATTCGGCACCTGCCGGACGGGGAAGTGCCCCGAAGCCATCTCCATCGACGCCACCGCCTCCATCATGCTCCGTGAGTAGTTCCCCCATGGACTACGGGTTCTAGCAGTAGCTAGTCGGTATTCTCTCCTCCATGTACTTCAATACAATGATCTCATGAGCTGCCTTACATGATTGAGATCCATCTGATGTAATCGGTGTTGTGTTTGTTGGGATCCGATGGATGATACATTATGATTAGTCTATCTATAAAGTTTGTGAAGTTATTGTTGCTGCAATCTTGTTATGTTTAATGCTTGTCACTAGGGCCCGAGTGGCATGATCTTAGATTTGAGCTCTATACTTATTGCTTAGATTGTATCTACAAGTTGTATGCACATGTCACTGTCCGGAACCAAAGGCCCCGAAGTGACAGAAATCGGGACAACCGGAGGGGATGGCGGTCATGTGAGGGACACATGTTTTCACGGAGTGTTAATGCTTTGCTCCGGTGCTCTATTAAAAGGAGTACCTTAATATCCAGTAGATTCCCTTGAGGCCCGGCTGCCACCGGCTGGTAGGACAATAGATGTTGTGCAAGTTTCTCATTGCGAGCACGTACGACTATATATGGAAAACATGCCTACATGATTAATGAATTGATGTTCTTTCTTAATGCCTTATCAATCCTATCAATTGCCCAACTGTAATTTGTTCACCCAACACTTGTCACTTGTTATTGGAGAGTTACCACTAGCGTAGATCGCTGGGAACCCCGGTCCATCTTTCATCATCATATACTTGTTCTACATGTCATTAGAAGTAGTATCAACTATCTTCTGGTGCCATTACCACTGTGTTACTATTACTGCTGCTGTGTTACTGTTACTATTGCTCTCATATCACTGCTACTTTCACATCACCCCTGTTGCTAGTGCTTTTCCAGGTGCAGCTGAATTGACAACTCAGTTGTTAAGGCTTATAAGTATTCTTTACCTCCTCTTGTGTCGAATCAATAAATTTGGGTTTTACTTCCCTCGAAGACTGCTGCGATCCCCTATACTTGTGGGTTATCAGCCGCCGCCGCCAATCCCATCTTGGGGGATTCAGGAGATCGCCTCCGGCACCCTGCCGGAGAGGGGAATCATCACCCGGAGGACTCTACATCACCATGATCGCCTCCGGACTGATGTGTGAGTAGTTCATCCTTGGACTATGGGTCCATAGCAGTAGCTAGATGGTTGTCTTCTCCTCTTGTGCTATCATGTTAGATCTTGTGAGCTGCCTATCATGATCAAGATCATCTATTTGTAATGCTACATGTTGTGTTTGTTGGGATCCGATGAATATGGAATACTATGTCAAGTTGATTATCAATCTATCATATATGTGTTTTTTATGATCTTGCATGCTCTCCGTTGCTAGTAGAGGCTCTGGCCAAGTTGATACTCGTGACTCCAAGAGGGAGTATTTATGCCCGATAGTGGGTTCATGCCTCCATTGAATCTGGGACAGTGACAGAAAGTTCTAAGGTTGTGAATGTGTTGTTGCCACTAGGGATAAAACATCACCATACTTAATGCAATTGTCTGTTATTTGCAACTTAATACTGGAAGGGGTGCAGATGCTAACCCGAAGGTGAACTTTTTAGACATAGATGCATGCTGGATAGCGGTCTATGTAATTTGTTGTAATGCCCTGAGTGAATCTCATATTAGTCATCATGATATGTATGTGCATTGTTATGCCCTCTCTATTTGTCAATTTCCCAATTGTAATTTGTTCACCCAACATGCTATTTATCTTATTGGAGAGACACCACTAGTGAACTGTGGACCCCGGTCCATTCTTTTACATCTAAATACAATCTACTGCAATCATTGTTCTCTACTGTTCTTTGCAAACAAACATCATTTTCCCCACCATACGATTAATCCTTTGTTTACAGCAAGCCGGTGAGATTAACAACCTCACTGTTAAGTTGGGGCAAAGTATTTTGATTGTGTTGTGCAGGTTCCACGTTGGCGCCGGAATCCCTGATGTTGCGCCGCACTACACTCCGTCACCAACAACCTTCACGTGGCCTTCATCTCCTATTGGTTCGATAACCTTGGTTTCTTTCTGAGGGAAAACTTGCTGCTGTACGCATCACACCTTCCTCTCGGGGTTCCAACGGACGTGTGCTTTACCGTCACAAGCAGGCGGTACAGAGGTTTGTGAGAGGATGGACCACTGAATACAATGAGGAGTTGGTGATGGATATGGCGGTGAAGACGTTGGAGGGCTCAGCGAGGAGCGCCGGGAGGCGGAGGCGTGGGCGGCGTCGGCGGCGGCGCGGGGGACTCCTTCTCCGCCGCCGGCATCATGGGGGAGCGCCGCCCCTTACCCTTCTTCTTCCTTGAGTTGGTGCTGGTGTAGATGAGTGTTTCCCCCTCCTTGGCTGCTGCCAAGGAGGAGGATTTTCGTGACAATGCTTGGGGGCCTCTAAAAATAGGGTTTCCCATCAATATATAGTGTTGGAGATGCAATCTAGGCCATGGGATGGATGCCCCTTTGATCCAAGGGCTCTTGGGCACCTCTAGAATCTTCCTAGGACTCCCCTCTGTCCTTCATGAGCCTCACAACTCGTGGCTGGGCCGAAATATCCAGGTATGGAAAGAGTTTGTGTCAAATACGTCACCAACTTTCGGAGTCCCGAGACTGCACGAACCTCCGCAGTAATTCTGCTCTGCCGGATGCATCCGTTGTCCGTTCTGCACGAATAAGATGTCTAAATTGGTTGGTTTGAAATTCCCTACAACTTTGTAGCTTACAACTTTTCCATTGGACGTCGTTTTGATAGAGTTTCGAAGCGATCTTTGAAAAGTGTTCAGCAGGGACAGATTCCGGGAAATTCCAGATTTCACCATAATGAGCTATTTCCTTCCATATTTGCCTATTTCCTGCACAACAAAGTTGAAACCAAGAACTTGTGCACTTCTGCAACTATTAATATGTTAGTCCCTTAAAACATATAGTAATTAGTATAAAACAAGCATGGAACATCAAAAATTATAGATACGTTTGCGACGTATCAACATCCCCAAGCTTAACTCCTGCTCGTCCTCGAGTAGGTAAGTGATAAAAAGAATAATTTTTGAGGTGACATGCACCTTCAAAGTTCAAAGGATGACTAGATACAAATAATTTAAGAACAAGTAATGACACATTCATGATTCAATCAATAATAATTTTGGGACCATGCACATAGAACTAAGAATGACAACTATGCTCTCATAAGACGGTGCATATAACTTAGAAGATGAAGACTCAACATAAAAGTAAAAGAATGGCCCTTCGCAGAGGGAAGCAGAGATTAAACATGTGCTAGAGCTTTTTATTTTTAAAACATAGAGATATAAAATTTTAAGAGAGGCAATTGTGTCAACGGTAGCAATAAGTAATATAGGTTATGTATAAAACTTCCTATAAGTTGCAAGCCTAATGCATCGAATACTAATAGTGCCCGCACCTTGTCCTAATTAGCTCGGATTTCCATGGATTATCATCACATTACATATGTTTCAACCAAGTTTCACAAAGGGGTACCTCCATGCCACCTATACAAAGGTCTAAGGAGAAAGTTCGCATTGAATTTCTCGCTTTTGATTATTCTCAACTTAGACATCCATACCGGGACAACATGGACAACAGACAATGGACTCCTCTTTAATGCTTAAGCATTCAACAACAGATAATATTCTCATAAGAGATTGAGGATTAATGTCCAAGCTGAAACTTCAACCATGATACATGGCTTTGGTTAGCGGCCCAATGTTCTTCTCTAACAATATGCATACTCAAACCATTCAACTCATAGAAAATTACCCTTACTCAGACAAGACGAACATGCATAGCAACTCACATGATATTCAACAAAAGTGTAACAGTTGATGGCGTCCCCAGAAACATGGTTACCGCTCAACAAACAACTTATAAAAAATATGATACATAAGCGACATATTCTTTACCACAATAGTTTTTTAGGCTACTTTCCCATGAGCTATGTATTGCAAAAACAAGGAATTATTTTGAAGGTTTTAAAGGTAGCACATGTAAATTTACTTGGAGTGACGGTGAAATACCACATATAGGTAGGTATGGTGGACACTTTTGGCGTATTTTGGTTTTTGGTGGTTGGATGCACGAGTAGAGATCATACTCAGTACAGAATGAAGGCTAGCAAAAAGAAAGGTAGCGACCAACTAAGAGAGCAATAATGGTCATAATCATGCATAGCGACAAAACTTATTAATTAAAGCATATGGTGATATTAAAAGTCTAAACTAAATGATCAATTCAACCCAATTGAAACATCAGAGGGGATCTTCCATTTGCATCACTATTAATATGGAACCTTTTTACTCGTATCCAACAACAATCAACTTATTTGAAACAACTCTCATTTATAATATTCATTAAAGAGCAGAGAGCTAATCATGTATAACTGAAGCATACTAACAAGCTCTGAACAAAATAGGAGTGAAAAACCAGAGCTAAACGCAGTACTAGCAAAAATAAAACGCTCGTTGAACAATAGAGTGAAGACTAGAGCGTTCATACAATTAAAACGGAGCGTGTCTCTCTCCCAAACAAACATGGTATGATGGTGCCCAATTTATTGAAAATAAAATACACAACAAAAAATAAAGACGCTCCAAGAATAACACATAGTATATGAATCAATAAAAATATAGTGAACAGAAACAGGACCTGATATTTTTATTGATGAAGAAGGCGGTGCCTTGGGCATCCCCAAGCTTTGACGCTTGTACTTCTTGAATATATGTTGGGGTGACATGGGCATCCCCAAGCTTGAGCTTTTGTCCATTGTTCATCTCATCTCATCATTCTTCTTTCCTACACTTGAAAACTTCCTTCATACAAAACTCATTAGCAGCGTTAGTGCAATGATAATATTAATCAAATCTACAAAGTTCAGTATGACATATGAAAATCATTTTAATAAGCATTAGCTACTGTAGCACAACTTCAATAAGGTTCTTTGATCAAGAGAACTCAAAAAGGTGGGCAAAAAGATGCAAATGCAAAATAGTGCAAGAATCTGTCAAAACAGAATAGTTCGTAAAAATTGATTTTTGAAAAATAGTTACGCTGTGTAACTCGAAAAACTCTGAACTAATGAAAGTTAGATAAATACCTGAGGAAGATTCTCGTAAATTGGCAGGTCAAAATTACGTTTTGGTGATATTTGGCGATTTTTCTCGTGACGAACCAGAAACAGTAAGCAAGATTGCAAATCTCCCAAATACCACTTTCTTACCATTAGAGGCAATTCTTGGCCCAAAAACAAAACAAACATGATAAGGAGAGGTCATTACAGTAGTAATGACTTCCAAGACTCAACAAAGCAGTAAATAACAGAAATATAAACATATTGGGTTGTCTCCCATAAAGCTCTTTCTTTATAGCCATTTAAGATGGGCATGATTATTTGATGAAGCTCTCAAACCCCCCTTTTTTTGTTGTTGTTTTCCAATTATAAGTGAAACTGACAAATAAACAAGAACCAAATAAAGAACCTAATAAAACTAAATAGGATAAAACTAAAGATAATAAAAGCACCTATATACAATGCTTACATGTGGATGGGTAATATTGAGTTTGAAGGAGACAACCTCATGTTGGTTGATGAATAGGGGATGCCTTGGACATCCCCAAGCTTAGATATTTGCATCTTCTTGAACATTCTCTTGGGATCCATCTACACATCCCCAAGTTTGAGCTCTTGCATCCTCTTTCTCATCTCATATCACTATATTGATTGGAACTTAAAAACTGCATCCACATAAAGCTTCACAAAACTCATTAGTAGGTTAGTACTCATTAAATAAAATCCACAAGTGTTCAAGTATCCCTAATTTCTATAAAATCTATCAAATATTTAGCCACTGTAATACTTGGGTTTCTTATTATTTCAATCGTACGTCGAAAACGAAGGAAACTTTTGAATCCTAAGTACAATATTTAAACAAAGAGAATAGAAATCTGTCAAAACTGAACACTCTGTAAAGATGTCACTCAATGAGATAGTTACGTAGCTCAAATCGAAAAACTCATGATTAATGAAAGACAGATCATAACCTCAGGTCTATGCAAAAAAAAATTCAGATCAAGATGCCATACTGAGATTTTTCACGAATTTTTGCAGCACAGCACAGGAAATCTGTCTCAACAGAATCAGTCCGTAAAGATTGAATTATTAGATCTATCTACGTACCTCAAATCAGAAAAGTCAGAACTAACGAAAGTTAGATAGCAAGCACTACTATGCACTCAAGAAATTTCAGATCAAGATCACGTTCTGGTGATTTTTAAAATTTTCTACAGTGGAGCACAGGAAATCTGTTTTCTAGGCAGCATAGTGACAAACTTGCATAACAAACTAGGGGTTATCTATACATTCTATTTACAGCGAGATATGTACACTATATACACTATTTACAAGTTTTTAATGAAAAGCTTCCATGGAAAGAATTGTTTTGGTTTCGCAGGCATGAACACAAGTGTTCAAGGTCGACCCCCCCTTCACCATTACTCATCTTTCCAATCACTTTTCTTTTCTGAAAACATTTTATATATATATAAGAAGTACAACTAATTTTTTTTTTAATTCGCATTCCCTATCCATACAAGAGATAGAGAACAACTAGGTACATGAAGTAAAACTACTTAGAGATAAAGCAAACAAGTGCACACGAAAATATTCACCTACGCTATGGCTCCCCGGCAACGGCGCCAGAAAAGGTCTTGATAACCCACAAGTATAGGGGATCGCGTGTAGCCTTTTCGATAAGTAAGAGTGTCGAACTCAACAAGGAGCTAAAGGTAGGATAAACATTCTCTCAAGTTCTATCAACCACTGATACAACTCTACGCACACTAAGCATTTGCAATATCTAGAAAATAAAACTAGAGCGATAACAGGTATGAGAGGTGACTTTGCAGAACAGTAAAATACACGGAATAAATGTTAGTGCTGCAGCAATAAAACAAATTAAACTAACAGTACCATGAGTGTGGAAAGGCGGTGGTAGTAGTGGTGGCTTTGTCCAAGATCAATTAGTGAAGATCTTGGGTTCAATGTCTTCGATGCAGCTTTCTACGTAGGAGAGGCTAAATATACATGCTCTCCCTCCGGGATTACAAGTACTATATGATTGGCGTGCTAGCAAACATCCGTAAATACTAGCAAGCATTAAGGTTTCCCCAACCATAGCCTTAAGTAAATGGTCCTCTTACTCCCTAACATAGGCATCCCCAATGGCCTGCCGAAGATAGTACCCGGGGTTTACTGAAGGCCCACGTATCGAAGAATAAGAAGATTCGGAAGCCCAAGATGTAGTTATGGAAAGCTAGAGTTGTAAAAGAAAGTGTAAATTGTAATCTTGTGGGATGGGTCAGAAACCCTCCCGGACTCTGTAAACTTGTGTATTACGAATCCCTCGGCTCCGCCTCCTATATAAGGGGGAGTCGAGGGACAAAGAGAGGTCCGAATCATTGTTTTCCCAAACCCTAGCTTTCACATCGTCGAGTACTTTTCGGCTGAAACCTTCGAGATCTACTTGCCCTCTACATCCAACGAAACCCTAGTCTACTACTTGTAGGCATTGACAAGTTAATACCTTGTCAATTGGCGCCGTCTGTGGGATTTAGAGGCGATAAGGAGCTGATCTCGATGGCACGTTCAAGATCGTCGACTTTGTCGATAGCAAGCAACATCATGGACATAGGTAAACGGATCGAAACTGGTCTCGTTGATTTTGTTCCTCACCCGCCCTCCCATTTGGATGCATGTGCGTATCTGGAGGAGCCCATGGAGATGACGTTCGGAAGGTTTCACTTCCGCGTCGAGAAAGAAGGAACGTACCGTCTCGAAGTTCCGATCTCGTCGGGATTATCGGCGGTCGATCCCGATTTTTCAAGCTCAGCATCATCCGTCGAGTCAGGCGATGAGGAAATTTCGTCGCCACGCTTCATCAGCACCAGGGCAAGCGAAAAACTCGCCAAGGTATTCAACGACATATCCTTCGAGTCATCTGCAGACTCCTATATAAGCGATGACTCGAGTAGCGTCGACAGCTTCGACTTCATCGACAAGTCCATTACTGTGGGAAAGGTCTTCACCAATCTCTATGATGGTGTCACCAAAACCAGCAAGGTGCAGAATCCAAAATATCATCAAATCTATGCCATTGGAGAAGCAAGTCGCGATCAGGAAGAAACGTCGGAGGCTTTCGACGATTTGGGAAATCCATATGTCGATCCCTCTGACCTAAGGCGAGGTTTAGGCACGAAATACGTCGGGCCTACACCACGTGTTAGAGTTCAACTACCACAATCAGCATGGGATAGGGCCGCAAGAGCTATGGATGGTTCAGAACCAATGGCGACAACGGCTACGACTGAAGAATTGCAGGCTTACCAATATAGGCTCGCTCGAGCTGCAAGAGAGTTGGAAAAACAGACAGCGGCTCTGAATAGGAGAAGGGAGGCAGCTTTCGCGTCAAGCAGGCGAAGAGCGGATTTGAGTCGACAATCAGGAAATTCGGGAGATAGTCACAGAGAAGCTCGGAGGAGAGCAAGATCTCGGCTGCAAAATATACCTGAAGCTGAAAGAGAGACTTTAGTTCAAAACCTCGACATGTCTTTTATGTTGATAGATACGAGAGGGAACATTATTCCCAAAACACCAAAAGCTGGGTATATGGCGACACAAGCCTTTATCCTCGCGTCTAGGCCACCTCCCGGAGATCCAAGAGAGGCGTTGTACAACATGGCCATGGCAGGATGTGGAGCCATGGGAGCAGCATTCGCAGCCACACCTCCCGAAGAACCTGCAAGACAAAATAGCCCGAGACCTACTGCAGCAGTGCAAGATCCACCAGGAGCAAGTGGCGCCAGAGATACGGCGGCCCAGGCCAGGGTAGATAGAGCGCGACAAGAGAGAAGAGAACATCGGCATTCACCAGAACTTGCCGAAGAAGATATGTGTGGACTCCCGTGTTTTACGCAACGGGTCCGAAAAACTCGAGTCCCATCAGGATTCAAGTTACCCGATAACTTCAAAAAGTTTGACGGCCTTCAAGATCCAGAGGATTGTTAATCGATTACCTCGAGACGGTGAAGCTGATAGGAGGAACCAGAGCAACAGCCATGCAAAGTATCCAAGTACACCTGAGCGGAGCTGCGAGGTCTTGGATAAAGAAACTTGCCCCAGGCTCCATCGACAGCTGGGACAGTTTTGAGGACGTGTTTGTCAAGAACTTCCGATCAACCTGCAAAAAGCCTGCGACACTTGAGGAGTTGAGATCATGTCGACAGAAGCATGATGAATCAATGAGGAAGTACATTCAAAGGTGGAACATCATCAAAAAATCGGCAGAAAACATATCTGACGAGAGAGCGATAGACGCGTTTGTTGCAGGAGTTCGACGAGGAGATTTTGTGGAGGACTTGGGAAGAACTAACCCAAGGACAATATCAGCATTAATGGAAATAGCAAACAGATGGGCAGATGGCGAGGACGCTGTACATAATAAACGACACAGGTCACTAGAGGAGGACCGCAGTCGAAATTTTCAAAATAGACGACGATTTTCTCGACAATTTTCGGGTTATGATGCACCTGGTCAAATTTCGGCTGGTTTTCGAGCAAGTGCTGGATGAAACAATAGAGATGAGTATCAAAGGAGCAACGAGCAGCGAGGCGACAATAGAGACGATTCCCGAAACAACAGGCCAAACAACGGGCCTAGGTTTCAGAGACCCTTCGTGTCCCCTGAGGATATGATGAACGGTCCGTGCCAGATGCATTTCTATGTCGACAATAACGGGAAGAGGCAGTCGGGGCACTTGCAGAAGGATTGCCGAAACTTTCAAGCAATGTTGAGATTCGCCGGACAAGCCAATGCTCAGACAGCAATTCGAAACCCTCGGGGACCTAGGAGTGAGATCCACCTACCACCTCCTCCCGCAATTACAGACGAAAATCGACATCAGCTCAGAATTGCGGCAGCACCAGCACCACCACCTTACGTTGATCCCAACTCCCATGGAGCGGTCTTGATGATTCAGAAAAGCAGGCCATCCAACAGAGCGCAGAAGGTAATCTCGCGATAGGTGTTCATGGCAGAGAAGATGCCTCCACCAACAGTCGAGTACCTCAATTGGTTGGGACAAGATATTGGCTTCACAATTGCGGATCACCCGCAGCAAGTTCCTCGACCAGGGCAGTCAGCACTTACCTTACCAGCAGTAATTGCAGGATTCGATGTATCTCGAGTATTCATTGATGGAGGCAGTAGTCTAAACCTTATGTACGCAGATACACTAAGGAAGATGAACATATCCTTGGCAAACATGAAGCCAATGGACACACGTTTCCACGGCATCACACCAGAAAAACCAAGTTACCCATTGGGGAAGATCAATCTCGACGTTCAGTTTGGCACTCGAGAAAACTACAGGTTAGAGAGGTTGGAGTTTGAAGTCGTGGATTTCCCGTTACAGTACCACGCTTTGTTGGGGCGCCCAGCATATGCCAGATTTATGGCGGTACCACATTACACATACTTGTTGTGGAGGATGCCTGGACCTAAGGGGCCAATCACAGTGAAAGGAAGCTTCGCGCTAGCCGATAAATGTGACAAGGATTTTCATTGACTCTCAGAAACTTTCGGGATGCAAGCAGAATACATGGAGTCAAGGCTTACGACAGATTACGACGAACTGCCAGATGTAGGGAGGCTTAATAAGGAATCAACCTTTAATACTGCAAAGGACTCAAAGGAAGTACAGATTCACCCGACAGATCCAAAGAAGACGACGTCCATCGCGACAAATATGGACCTCGCATAGGAAAGCGTGCTCGTCGAGTTCCTCCGTGAGCACTGGAAAATCTTCGCATGGTGTCCAGCTGACATGCCAGGAGTACCCAGGGAACTTGCCGAGCACCACCTAAACTTGGATCCAATAGCGAGACCAATCAAACAACCTTTGCGGCGTTTTTCGGAACCAAACCGCAAGGCTATGCTGTCAGAAATTGACAGACTTAGAGAAGCTGGTTTCATCAAGGAATTACATACAGAAGCCACATGGGTAGCTAACCCAGTGCTGGTGCCGAAGAAAAACACAAAAGTCCTTCGCATGTGCGTCGACTTCACGTGTCTCAACAAACATTGTCCAAAGGATCACTTTCCCCTCCCGAGGATCGATCAAATTATCGACTCCACGGCAGGATGCGAACGTCTTTCCTTCCTGGATGCTTACTCCGGTTATAACCAGATCAGATTGAAAGAAGAAGACGAGGTCAAAACAGCGTTCATCACACCTTACGGCGTGTTCTGCTATCGAACAATGCCATTCGGTTTGAAAAACGCGGGAGCAACATATCAGCGGATGATGCAGAAGTGCCTAGCAACACAGATCGGGAAAAACGTACAAGTATACATCGATGACGTCGTCATAACGTCAAAAAAGGGGGACACGCTAATTGAGGACCTGAAGGAAACTTTCGAGAATCTCGATAAATTCTGTCTCAAGCTGAACCCGACAAAGTGTTCTTTCGGCGTTCCTGCAGGAGAACTTCTCGGGTTCCTAGTCTCAGCAAGAGGGATTGAAGCAAATCCTAAAAAAATCCAGGCCATCGTAACAATGAGAAAGCCAACAAAGTTGAAAGAAATACAGCAGTTAACCGGGCGAGTCACAGCTTTAAGCAGATTCGTCGCCAGGTTGGGGGAAAAGGCGTTACCGTTTTACGCCTTGATCAAACAGGGAGAGAAGTTCCAGTGGAACGAAGAAGCAGACAGAGCCTTTGAGGATCTCAAACGCAAAATCTCGACACCACCAATCTTGGTGGCGCTGAAAGAGAAGGAACCTCTGTTGTTATACATTGCGGCCACACCTCAGGTGGTAAGCACAGTACTTGTCATTGAAAGAGAGGAAGAAGGAAAACTTCATGGAGTGCAGAGGCCAGTATACTTCGTCAGCGAAGTTTTATCGCCTTGAAAACAGAGGTATCCTCAGTATCAAAAGCTAGCATATGGAGTGTTTACAACCGCAAGAAAATTGCGGCACTATTTTTCGGCACACCCGATAATAGTGGTCAATGAGGCGCCCTTGTCCAATATACTCAACAATCCAGAAGCTACGGGTCGCGTCTCCCTTTGGGGAATAGAACTTTCCCCTCGGGACATCACGTATGAAAAAAGAAAGGCAATAAAATCGCAGATTCTACCAGACTTCATCGCAGAGTGGATGGAGTTACAAAATACAGGACCACCGGATTTATCGAGAACTTGGACTATGAACTTCGACGGGTCCAAGAGATTAGAGGGAGCTGGAGCAGACGTGATATTAATATCACCTGAGGGCGACAAGCTGAAGTATGTCTTGAGGATGACGTTCCCAAACGCATCTAACAATGAGGCAGAGTACGAAGCTCTCATACACGGGATGAAGATGGCGAAAGCTTGTGGCGCAACTCGACTAAAAATCTTTGGTGACTCGGAGTTGGTGGCTCAGCAAGTCATGAACCAATGTGATGCAGTCAATGACAGTATGATAGCATGCAAGGAAGTGTACAATGAGCTTGAGAAGTTGTTTGATGGATGCGAAGTAAACCACATCAGCAGGCTGAGCAATGATGAAGCCAACGTTCTCACAAACATCGGGTCACAATGCCTCGCAATTTCACCAGGCGTATTTTGGAAAGAGATAGCAGAGAGATCTATGAAGTCGACAAAACCAAAAAAGAAGGAGAAAGACAAGAAACCCTCGGGGGCTACCAAAGAAGCACCAGAGGAAGAAGAAGAAGAGGAACAGGACTTGGTAATGATGGTGCAGATACCTTGGATGCAGGTCTATATATCATACATCCTAAAGCAAGAGATACCCGACGATCCAGTGGAAGCAAGGCGAGTATTAGGAGATCGAAGGCCTTTACTGTGGTTAAAGGGGAGTTATAGAAACGAAGTATTTCGGGAGTACTACAAAGATGTGTTACACCCGAAGAAGGAAGGATGATGTTGAAGGATGTACACGAAGGAGTCTGCGACCATCACGCAAGCAGTCGAGCTATTGCAGCCAAGGTTTTCAGAGCCGGATTCTACTGGTTGACAGCAATAGAGGATGCAAAGGAGATAGTACGAACTTGTGACGCGTGCCAGAGATTCGCCTCGAAACCTCATTCTCTGGCAGCAGAACTGATGCCAATACCATTTTCTTGGCCCTTTGCTCAATGGGGCCTCGATATGGTGGGGAAGTTACATAAAGCTTCGCCGGGAGGGTACGAGTATATGCTCGTCGCTGTCGATAAATTCACAAAATGGATAGAAGCCAAGCCGATAAATTCACCAGATGGAGCATCTGCCATCAAGTTTGTGAAAAGCATCATCTTCAGGTTTGGAGTGCCTCATAGCATCGTCACGGACAATGGTAGCAACTTCACATCCAAGGAATTCAAGGCATATTGTGTAGAGGTAGGCATCAAACTACACTTTGCATCAGTTGCGCACCCGCAAACCAATGGCCAAGTCGAAAAAGCCAATGGTATCATCTGCAACGGTATCAAGAAGCGCTTGTTAGGACCACTGGAAAAAGCTCGACACACCTGGCCAGAGGAGTTGCCGAGTGTATTATGGAGTATCCGAACAACACCAAATACAGCGACACAGGAAACTCCGTTTTTTCTGGTCCATGGAGCTGAGGCAGTGCTGCCAATTGAAATAGAGCATGATTCCCCGAGAGTCATAGAATATGACGAGGAAACTTCAAGACGAGCATTGGAGGATGATGTCGATGCACTAGATGAAGCTCGAGATGAAGTATTATCACGAGTCACCAAATATCAGCAAGACTTGAAAAATTATCATAGTCGACGCTTGAGACCAAGGTCCTTTCAGGTGGGAGATCTAGTTCTACGACTCAACCAACAGGGTACTGAAAAACTCGAGTCACCATGGCTTGGTCCTTACATCGTTATAGAAGTCATCGAAGGAGGAGCATACAGAATCAAAGACAAGAAGTCAGGGGCTCCCAAGAAAAACCCCTGGAACGTGGCGCAGCTAAGGCGTTTTTACGCTTAGTGTCGAAATATAGTCCTCCTTGTAAAAATACAATGTACTGAAACACCCGCGAGTTTTCAGACGCACTCTTTTCCTTTTTCGGGGCACCGAGTGGGGCCGGGAAAGGTTTTTAATGAGGCGGGCTCGCGGGGCTGCAATCTAATAAAGATAGTTGAGATATATATTTCTTCGACATGCCCGGGGGCTTGCGCTTAAGACTTGCAATATATATTTCCGAAAAATATTTCGCCTCGGTGCACAAACACCTCGCAAAATAAACAAAGATAAAAGATAGCGATCAACAACAAGGCACGGGGGCTCGTACCCGCAAATATAGCATATTCAATATAATTTAGTTGCCTTGGTTCAAAACCTCGCAGATACAATAAAGAAAATCGCCACCGAGACACTCGGGAGCTTGATGAGGAAAAATAAAAACATCTGTTGGCTTTACAATATAGAACATGTTCACAACATACAAGAGACAATTCTCGAGAAAAATTCAACGTGACAAGAGAAAGGGAAAGATCAATTATGGCCTAGTATATTGTCTATGGTCATCCGATTTGAAGCACGAGTACTGTGTTCATCATAGCTGCCTTTCACGAAGAATTCAGAATCCATCTGAAGAAGTTCATCCATCATATCTTCTGCTACAGGGGTCACATAATCATCAATTTTGCCAACATCCCTTTTCCTTTTCGCCATCTTCGCCAAGCACTTGGTAACAATCTGGCTCATATCAAACTTGGGATGGCAGATTTTGATCATCATCATAGCAAACCTGGCGCCAGCAGAGAGCTGCGCCTGAACAAAGCCATGGATTTTCGGAGCATCTCGAAATTTCTCCATCAAGCCAAGAAGAGTATCGGGTGCTTCGTTCCGAGGAAACATCGTTTTGTAAACCAAAGATAAGGTTCTAGTACAGAAATCCAGGAAATCGCGAACCTGACAGGCGCGGTCTTGAAATCTGACAATTTGTCGGGTCCGTTCTGGAGTAGCCCAGAACAGACAACCATGGTCAAGGGAAAGATTGACGAGCAGGTTGGTCCTCGTGTTTACCCTTTCATCTTCAGCCGCAGCATCGAGAAAGGAACCTATTCGACGACAACACGAAAATCTCAAAAAGGATACAGCAGAAAGATAGAAGGAGCTTTGGTTCAAAATAAAATACCGGATATATCGGCAGCGGCCTCATTCATCAATTCAAGCATGGAATTCTCTCGAGCAGTTGCTTTCTCAGCTTCAGAAACGGCGGCTTCTTTGGCAGCCATGGCCTCTTGAGCTTGTTGAAGTGCAATTTTTTCTGCTTCGGAGGCCT
The DNA here is from genome assembly GCF_019359855.2 of Lolium perenne. Classification (NCBI taxonomy): domain Eukaryota; kingdom Viridiplantae; phylum Streptophyta; class Magnoliopsida; order Poales; family Poaceae; genus Lolium; species Lolium perenne. Next base: position 99,986,822 of record NC_067246.2, on the reverse strand, counting down.
TGCGAGATTTTTCCATCATCACAAGTGTTTGCCTCTTCGCATACTGAAGTTGTTGCCGAAGTTCTTCCAAGTCTTGCGACAAATTCTCACTCGAGGAATTTTCACCAAGTTCAGTATTAACGAGAACTTTCCTCGGGTGAGAAGAAGTAGGCAAAATATCGGAAGGAGCATGAGTTGGAGTATAGTTATCAAATATCAAATGAAATTAAAAAGAGTCGACATCAATCATCAAGCAAAATAGAATTCCATTGATTTTCAGAATAATTACAAGACATTATAATGGATCTAGTGGGAAAGGTGTCGCCAAAAGCTACTTTGGCGACAGCATCAAAAGGAAGAAAGGAATGGAGGAAAAAAGGGGAGGAAAGACAAGGCGGTCTACTGGACCTCCGGTTTGGATGAACTTGGAGCCGGAGTTGGCTTGCACCCAAGATAGGCGAGGACCTTCTTCGAGTTTGGTTTTGCAGCCTTGATCAGCGACTGCCACTTTTTGGTCTCCATCTCTTGCGTGTCGCCAACCTTGGTCCAGTCAATATCATGTTGGCTATCGGCAATTAAGGCGATGGTACTCTCCACGCCAACCTTCAAACTTTCTTGGCGAAGCTTGAGCCCAAGGTTTTCGGCAGTATTGAAGCACTTGGAGAGGGCAAGGAACGGTGTGGGTTGCTCCTTTTTCGGGAAGAAGTAGGGATAAAGTCGTGACAACCCCGCCTCAGCTTCGGCAAGGCCGTCACGTGCCTCGTCTCCATGAATCTCCAGAAGAGAAAGCGCGTCAAGAAGGGGATCATTTTCGGGATTACTAAGTTCATATTCTTGACCCGTCTTTCCTGCTAAGACAAAAGTTTATCGATAAGCAAGCAAGATAGAAGAAGTTCAAAGCAGTCAAAATAGTTTGGGTACTTACTGACGAAACGACGACTTTGCGACGCCAGGCGCTTGATAATCGCCTCCTCGCGAGCAGATTGTTCAGAAATGCGCTCGCTTAGAGAGTTTTCCGCCTCATGAAGTCTCTTTCGAAGATCTTCGACGGTGGCGGCCTCTGCCTTAGCATTTTTGGCATCTGCTTCAGCCTCCTTGCGAGCTTTTTCACTTTGCTCCAGTTTGCGAGCAAGTGTGTCAGCACGATTTTTAGCTTTCCGCAAGATCGGCTGAAAAAGCAGTCGACAATATTGAATATGGCGACAAGAATTAAGAGGAAGGAAATGCAATTGAGAAAAAGATAGCAAGATAGTACCGTTCAGCTGGTTGGAAAGATCACCTCAGGCTGAGGAGGCGAAGTTTCCTCCACCTCAGGCTGAGCATCCGACACAACTAAAGTACGTGACGTACTCGTTCGAGCAGCCACGTCAATAGGCGGATTTTCTTCCTCGTCGTCACTGCAATAAAACGTCGACAAAATAAGCAAAACGACGACAAGTATTTTGCAAGATAAACAACAAAGGATAGTGACTTACGAGCTGACGAGGGCATCCAAAAAAGGGTCGAAAGCTTTCTTTCCTTTGGAAGGACCAGCTTCTTCGGCTTTGGAGGTGCCGGAATCTTCGACTTCATTCCTCTTCCTTTTGTTCTTTGGAGAAACAGCAGGAGGAGGAGAAGGTACTGAGGCAGTGCCCTCAGATTCAGTCTCTTTTTCAGAGGATACCGCAGATTTTCGGGAAACTGCGGCTTCACTCTCAGGGCGAGAAGTACCCTGATTGTTGTCGGTGACAACGGCCCGTTCCTCGACTTCCCCACCTTCGGGAAGGGGAGGAAGAGAAACAAGATCCGGATGATTCTACAAAATAGAAAAATGTCGACAAGAAAGTCATACAAAGGATGTCAACAAAAGCAAAAAAATAGTCGACAAGAAAATTCACACGAGAAATTACCTCAGGTAGGGGGTTGGTGGCGCTATATGGCTTCACGCGGAAAGATGAGGGGACATGATCCTTCTTGTTGAGGGAAGAGATTTTTCGGACAAGTTTTTCTAAGTCCTTGACCGGCAAATCCACCGACAAGCGATCCACATCTTCATCGCCAGCATACTTCCAGAGGGGCTGCACTCTAATCCTAAGGAAATACGCCGTGATTTGGATACCCGATAACTCTTGACCACGTGTATTCTGAAGCTCGCGGATGCAGGTCATCAGTGCCTCTGTCGCCGCTTTTTCTTCGGCGGTAGCATCTGCATCCCAGGAACGTCGGCGACAGATTCTTTCGGCACCATCAAAAGGAGGAATATTGTCTTCAATAGACCCGTGGTTCTCCTCATGGATGTACAGCCATTTTTTACGCCACCCTTGAACTGAATCAGGGAATTTGACATCGAAATACTCGACATCAGGGCGGACGCAGATAACAACGCCACCTATGTTATAGGCGACGTTGGCAGAGCCATTGTGGCGACAAAAGAAGAGACGCTTCCATAAAGCCCAGTTAGGCTGGACTCCAAGGAAGGACTCGCAGAGGGTGATAAAGATTGAGATGTGGAGAATGGAGTTGGGGGTGAGATGATGGAGTTGCAATCCATACATGAAAAGCAACCCTCGAAGGAAATTGTGGATAGGGGCGGAGAGGCCGCGGATGAGATGATCAACAAAACTAACCCGATACTCCATTGGAGGGGTTGGGTAGCTTTCCTCGCTGGGGAAGCGCAGCGCGTCTGGCTTCTTGCTGGTCCCCAGTTTCTTGAGCAGGTTGATGTCCTGGGAGGTGATTTTGGATCTCTTCCACTCCGCGCTTCCAAGATCCGCGGCAGCCATTGCGGATTCTGGGGTAGTGTGCCGGGTGAGCTTGCGCGGTGGCATCAAGAATGGTGGAGTAGCACAGGGCGAGCGATGCGGAGCTCTAAGAACTATGGGCGCAAGGGGAGATTTTTCGCAAAGGGAAGCAGAGGAACAGCGCGAGCGAAAGTGTGGAAGGAGGAAGACGATGACCTTAAATAAAGGTGTGCTGAATCGACGCACCGCCGGATGAAGAAATCGTGCGGTGGACAAGGAGCTCGTAATTAAAGGGTAAAACGGTATTTTTACTTCAATGGAACAGAACAGGCGCTACAGTACGTGCGCCAGGAAAAGCGGAGGACGTGTGTCCCCCACTTGCACGACGTGTCAACATGGTACGAACTTTGGACCCACAAGACAGTGACAGCAGTACTCGAGTTTCTCGGATGCAAAGATCGCGGCTATCGTCAGCATTGAGTTCACTTTGACCAAGGGGAAAATGTCGACAAGTATGAAATAAGAAGATCGGCGGCAAGGAAAATTATTACTTCGGGAGCCTTTGATCAAATACAAGTTTTTGCCCAAATGCTCGGGGGCTACTTTGGAAAAAAGTAAAATTCGAGTATGACAATATAGAAATTGCGGGAGCCTATGATCAAATGCAAGCATTTGTTCATAGCCTCGGGGGCTACTCCCATCGGGAGCGCTGTTCGCGCACCCGATAAATATAAAAGCTCGAGAAGGAACGACAATATAGCGGCATAAAGTGTGGAGCCTACAACCAAGTCCAAGTCCTTGGCTGTAGCCTCGGGGGCTACTCCCATCGGGAGCGCTGTTCGCGCACCCGATAGAGATAAAAGTTCGAGAAAGAATGACAATATAGCGACACGACGCATTAAGGTGTTGAGCCTACAACCAAGCACTAGTCCTTGGCGGTAGCCTCGGGGGCTACTCCCATCGGGAATGCTGTTCGCGTGCCCGATGAAATTATAAAAAGAGAGAGAAAAAGAAGAAAAAGGGAGCATATTTGGAGTTATGTAAATAACTCTACATACACTCCCATCGGGAGAACAATATAAGTCATCCGTTGACTCAATAAAATGTGCTATTCCAGCAGCCGAATAAGCACTCGACAATATATTCTCAGAACGCCAAAGTTGCGAATAATTTCTGAATGCCGCAAAACTTTGCGAAGGTAAGACCCCAGATCCGTTCTGTGTGGCGTGGCGCCGTCTCTAACGTCGGTTTGCTACTTTTTTCCGTATCAACAGATACGAAGAAAAATCCTAACGGACGCGTTAGGTACCCGATAAATATGACTGGGACTCGACAGAATGGTAAGACCTTAAGCGGCACCTGCCGAAGTTTACACCAGTATCCCGAGATCATGTCTAGGGACGTGATCTTGAAGTAGGTTTTTGCGGATTGCCACTAGAGCAGTTAACTAGTACCTGATCCGTCAGATGAACTAGCCCCAACTACCATTATCCCTGTACAATATAGAAATTCGTATGCAAAGATATGTGGTAAAGTTCAATGATATCGAATAAATATAAAAGTGGAGATTTTCCTTGACTCTACGACTCAAATAAAATCTCGGGGGCTACTGACATAGGCATCCCCAATGGGCCTGCCGAAGATAGTACCCGGGGTTTACTGAAGACCCACGTATCGAAGAATAAGAAGATTCGGAAGCCCAAGATGTAGTTATGGAAAGCTAGAGTTGTAAAAGGAAGTGTAAATTGTAATCTTGCGGGACGGGTCAGAAACCCTCCCGGACTCTGTAAACTTGTGTATTACGAATTCCTCGGCTCCGCCTCCTATATAAGGGGGAGTCGAGGGACAAAGAGAGGATCGAATCATTGTTTTCCCAAACCCTAGCTTTTACATCGTCGAGTACTTTTCGGCTGAAACCTTCGAGATCTACTTGCCCTCTACATCCAACGAAACCCTAGTCTACTACTTGTAGGCATTGACAAGTTAATACCTTGTCACTCCCATACAAGCAACTATCCGGTTCGCGTCCTTAGGTTTCTGTCACTCCGGCAGAACTTCCCCCTTCTAGTATACAAGTACTACCAACCCTATGGCGCGTGATCCATGCGCGCACAAATATAATGGGCACCAAGGACGGTAACATATCAACATACAACTCTAATGAACCAAAGAGAAACAACCAATCAATCAAAGAACAAATAAACTACGGCAACATGACATAGATCATAGGATTATAACTTATAGCATCAAACACCATGTTTACATAGGGCGGTACAGAGATTTGTGAGAGGATGGACCACTAAATACAATGAGGAGTTGGTGATGGAGATGGCGGTGAAGACGTTGGAGGGCTCAGCGAGGAGCGCTGGGAGGCGGAGGCGTGGGCGGCGCCGGCGGCGACGCGGGGGACTCCTTCCCCGCCGCCGGCATCATGGGGGAGCGCCGCCCCTTAGCCTTCTTCTTCCTTGAGTTGGTGCTGGTGTAGATGAGTGTTTCCCCCTCCTTGGCTGCTGCCAAGGAGGAGGATTTTCGTGACAATGCTTGGGGCCTCCAAAAATAGGGTTTCCCATCAATATATAGTGTTGGAGATGCAATCTAGGCCATGGGATGGATGCCCCTTTGATCCAAGGGCTCTTGGGCACCTCTAGAATCTTCCTAGGACTCCTCTCTGTCCTTCATGAGTCTCAGAACTCGTGGCTGGGCCGAAATATCCAGGTATGGAAAGAGTTTGTGTCAAATACGTCACCAACTTTCGGAGTCCCGAGACTGCACGAACCTCCGCAGTAATTCTGCTCTGCCGGATGCATACGTTGTCCGTTCTGGACGTATAAGATGTCCAAATTGTTCGGTTTGAAATTCCCTACAACTTTGTAGTTTACGACTTTTTCATTGGACGTCGTTTTGATGGAGTTTAGATGCGATCTTTGAAAAGTGTTCAGCAGGGACAGATTCCGGGAAATTCCAGATTTCACCATAATGAGCTATTTCCTTCCATATTTACCTATTTCCTGCACAACAAAGTTGAAACCAAGAACTTGTGCACTTTTGCAACTATTAATAGGTTAGTCCCTTTTTTTGCGGGAAGAAGAGAGATATATTAAAGCCTCGGTTTTACAAACAAGTCCACAAACAGGAGAAAAAAACAAACGAGCCCTCTGGACCCCGATGTTGATGATGACGACCTCGATGTCGCCGGTGGCGCGCCGCCGCTGCCGTGCTCCTTGATGGCTTGGATCAAGCACGGCCCCTCCGCGGACGGGAAGTCGCCGGTCGCCGGCTCCTGGGAACCTACACCTCGATCCACCATCGCCATCGCAAGACTCCGCATCTCCACCTTCTTCTTATTACACGAACTCCGGCCAGTCCGCCACGCCATGGCCGGTGAGGGGAAGAAGGGCTCGACGGATCCGTAGATCTCAGAGCCCAGGGAAGGTGGAAGCTCGACCACGAAGCCCCGAAGAGCGCCGCCGCCGGAGATGAAGAGCTCCACCCCAAAACGCCACGCCGACCGCACCACCACCTCCTCCGCGCCGCCGGCAGGCCACCCAGAGCACCCTACGCTATATACAGGTCGAGGAACACGATCCCCCACCCTCCCGCCGCGGCAGCGGCCGCCGGAGAGCAGGGGATCAGCGATCCGACGACTTGCGAGGTGGATCTCCCGGTTGTTCCAGAAAAACGCCCCTCTCTACTGTAGCGGGGGAGGGGGAACGACTTTTGCACAGTCTTTCTATAGGTTAGTCCCTTAAAACATATAGTAATTGGTATAAAACAAGCATGGAACATCAAAAATAATAGATACGTTTGCGACGTATCAGAGACGAGGTTGAACAAGGTATGGAGATACCAATGATCAAACCTCGGACAAGTAAAATATCGCTTGACAAAGGGAATCGGTATCGTATGTAAACGGTTCAATCGATCACTAAGTTATCGTTGAATATGTGGGAGCCATTATGGATCTCCAGATCCCGCTATTGGTTATTTGTCGGAGAGGAGTCTCGACTATGTCTGCATAGTTCGCGAACCGTAGGGTGACACACTTAAGGTTTGATGACGTTTTAAGTAGATATGGAATATGGAATGGAGTTCGAATTTTGTTCGGAGTCTCGGATGGGATCCAGGATATCACGAGGAGGTCCGGAATGGTCCGGAGAATAAGATTCATATATAGGAAGTCACTTTCCAAGTTTGGAAATGATCCGGTGCATTTATGGAAGGCGCTAGAATGTTCTAGAACCTTCCGAAAGAAATCACCATGGAAGGTGGAGTCCCGGTTGGACTCCACCAACCCCAACCAGCCAACCAAGTGGGAGGGTGGAGTCCATGGTGGACTCCACCTCCTTGGTCGGCCAACAAGGGGGGAAGGGGAGAGTCCCTGTCCCTCTAGGTTTCGTCCATATATAAGGCAGTTTTTGAATTGGGGTCTTATTCAAACACTTTGGGAAAACCCTTGGGGTTCCACCTATATAATGAGGGAGAGAGGGAAGGGGGCCAGCCACCACCTTGGCCGCACCAACCAGAGGCACCAAGGCCGGCGCCCCAGCTGCCCCTCTCCCCAAACCCTAGCCGCCCCCCTCCTCATACACTTCCCATAGTGCTTAGGCGAAGCCCTGCCGGAGATCTCCACCACCACCGCCACCATGCCGTCGTGCTGTCGGGATTCCGAGGAGGATCTACTACTTCCGCTGCCCGCTGGAACGGGGAGAAGGACGTCGTCATCAACACTGAACGTGTGACCGAGTACGGAGGTGCTACCCGACTGTGGCACCATCAAGATCTTCTACGCGCTTTTGAAAGCGACAAGTGATCATCTTCTGCAACAACGAGATCTAATCTCGTAGGCTTTGGAAATCTTTGAGGGTTAGTCTCCTGATCTTCTCATTGCTACCATCTTCTAGATTGCATCTTGGCTTGTTATTCGTTCTTGCGGTAGGAATTTTTTTGTTTTCTATGCTACGAACCCCATCAGTGGTATCAGAGCCGTGTCTATGCATAGATTGGTTGCACGAGTAGAACACAATAGTTTTGTGGGCGTCGATGCTTTTTTTTGTCTTTAGTTCATGTACTTTGCATCTTGCGGGATGGTGGGATGAAGCGGCTCGGGCTAACTTTACATGACCGCGTCCATGAGATTTGCTCCACGCTCGACATGCAACTTGTATTGCATAAGTGGCTTTGCGGGTTTCTGTCTCTCCCACCATAGTGAAGATTCAATTCACTCTTTCTATTAACAACACTAGTATCACCGTTGTGGTTCATGTTCGTAGGTAGATTGGATCTTACTCGAAAACCCTAAACCACGTAAAATATGCAAACCAAATTAGAGGCGTCTAACTTGTTTTTGCAGGGTTTGGTGATGTGATATGGCCATGATGTGATGATGAATATGTATGAGATGATCATTATTGTATTGTGGCAACCGGCAGGAGCCTTATGGTTGTCTTTAAATTTCATGTTGAAGTATTATTTCAAAGTAGTTGTAATAGTTGCTACATGGGAGCACAACCATGAAGACGGCGCCATTGACCTTGACGCTACGGCGACGATGATGGAGATCATGCCCGTTGATGATGGAGATCATGTCCGTGCTTTGGAGATGAAGATCAAAGGCGCAAAGACAAATGTCCATATCATATCACATATGAATTGCATGTGATGTTAATCGTTTTATGCATCTTGTATTTCTTAGATCACGACGATAGCATTATAAGATGATCCCTCTCACTAAATATCAAGATAATAAAGTGTTCATCCTTAGTATGCACCGTTGCTAAGACTTGTCGTTTCGAAACATCACGTGATGATCGGGTGTGATAGATTCTACATGTGCATACAACGGGTGCAAGCCAGTTTTGCACACGCGGATACTAAGGTTGCCTTGAGGAGCCTAGCATGTACAGACATGGTCTCAGAACACGGGATACCGAAAGGTAGAGCATGAGTCATATGAATGATATGATGAACACTTTGAGTGTTCGCCTTTGAAGCCACATCTTTTCTCGTGATGATCGGATTTGGTGTAGTGGATTTGGTTCGTGTGATCACTAAAACAACGCGAGGGATATTGTTTTGAGTGGGAGTTCACCTAGTTAATTTAAGAATTAAAATTTGAAGTCAATTTATCATAAACTTAGTCTAAACTCTTTGCAAATATGTTGTAGATCATGGCGTCCCCCTCCATCAATTTTAACCAGTTCCTAAAGAAAGAAAAGATTAAAAGCAACGGTAGCAACTTCACCGACTGGTTCCGTCATGTGAGGATTTTCCTCAATGGTGGAAATCTGCAATTTGTGCTCGAAGCACCGCTAGATCCGCCACCACCACCTGCAGTATCTGAGGATGTAAAGAATGTTTACGAGACTCGGGTGAATCGGTACTCTCAAGTTCTGTGTGCCATTCTGTGTAGCCTAGAGGCGAAGCTCCAAAAGCGTTTTGAGCACCACGACCCATATGAGATGGTCCATGAGCTAAAAGCTATCTTTGAAACTCATGCGGCCATTGAAAGCTATGAGGACTCGAAACATTTCATTGGTTGTATGATGGAAGAGGGCAGCTCCGTTAGTGAGCACGTGCTCTCTATGACCGGGCATGCGAAGAAGCTCAGTGACTTGGGGATAGTGATTCCTAACAAGCTGGGTATTCATCGTGTCCTCCAATCACTGCCACCAAGTTACAAGAACTTCATGATGAACTACATGTTTGCGCACAGTTGACGTGGGCGTAGTAGCTTCCTTGTGACGGTAAAGCACTCGTCTGTTGGGAACCCCAAGAGGAAGGTATGATGTGTACAGCAGCAAGTTTTCCCTCAGTAAGAAACCAAGGTTTATCGAACCAGTAGGAGTCAAGAAGCACGTTGAAGGTTGATGGCGGCGAGATGTAGTGCGGCGCAACACCAGGGATTTCGGCGCCAACGTGGAACCTGCACAACACAACCAAAGTACTTTGTCCCAACGAAACAGTGAGGTTGTCAATCTCACCGGCTTGCTGTAACAAAGGATTAGATGTATAGTGTGGATGATGATTGTTTGCAGAAAACAGTAAAACAAGTATTGCAGTAGACTGTATTCGATTAAAAGAATGGACCGGGGTCCACAGTTCACTAGAGGTGTCTCTCCCATAAGATAAATAGCATGTTGGGTGAACAAATTACAGTTGGGCAATTGACAAATAGAGATGGCATGACAATGCACATACATGACATGATGAGTATTGTGAGATTTAATTGGGCATTACGACAAAGTACATAGACCGCTATCCAGCATGCATCTATGCCTAAAAAGTCCACCTTCAGGTTATCATCTGAACCCCTTCCAGTATTAAGTTGCAAACAACAGACAATTGCATTAAGTATGGTGCGTAATGTAATCAACAAATACATCCTTAGATATAGAATTGATGTTTTATCCCTAGTGGCAACAGCACATCCACAACCTTAGAGGTTGCTGTCACTCCCCCAGATTCAATGGAGGCATGAACCCACTATCGAGCATAAATACTCCCTCTTGGAGTTACTAGCAAAAACTTGGCCAGAGCCTCTACTAACAACGGAGACCATGCAAGATCATAAACAACACATAGGTAATAGATTGATAATCAACATAACATAGTATTCTCTATTCATCGGATCCCAACAAACACAACATATAGCATTACAGATAGATGATCTTGATCATGTTAGGCAGCTCACAAGATCCGACAATGAAGCACATAAGGAGAAGACTACCGTCTAGCTACTGCTATGGACCCATAGTCCAGGGGTGAACTACTCACACATCACTCCGGAGGCGACCATGGCGGTGAAGAGTCCTCCGGGAGATGATTCCCCTCTCGGCAGGGTGCCGGAGGCGATCTCCTGAATCCCCCGAGATGGGATTGGCGGCGGCGGCGTCTCTGGAAGGTTTTCCGTATCGTGGCTCTCGGTACTGGGGGTTTCGCGACGAAGAATTTAAGTGGGCGGAAGGGCAGAGTCGGAGGAGTCACGGGGGCCCCACACGCCAGGGCCGCGCGGGCCCCCTGTAGGCCGCGCCGCCCTAGTGTGGCGGCGCCCCGTGGCCCCACTTCGTCTCCCCCTAGGTCTTCTGGAAGCTTCGTGTGAAAATAGGCCCCTGGGCGTTGATTTCGTCCAATTCCGAGAATATTTCCTTACTAGGATTTCTGAAACCAAAAACAGCAGAAAACAGCAACTGGCTCTTCGGCATCTCGTTAATAGGTTAGTGCCGGAAAATGCATAAAATATGACATATAATGTGTATAAAACATGTGAGTATCGTCATAAAAGTAGCATGGAACATAAGAAATTATAGATACGTTTGAGACGTATCAAGCATTCCCAAGCTTAGTTCCTGCTCGTCCCGAGCAGGTAAACGATAACAAAGATAATTTCTTAAGTGACAATGCTACCAACATAATCTTGATCATACTATTGTAAGAATATGTAATGAATGCAGCGATCAAAGCAATGTAAATGACATGAGTAAACAAATGAATCATAAAGCAAAGACTTTTCATGAATAGTACTTCAAGACAAGCATCAATAAGTCTTGCATAAGAGTTAACTCATAAAGCAATAATTGAAAGTAAAGGTATTGAAGCAACATAAAGGAAGATGAAGTTTCAGCGGTTGCTTTCAACTTGTAACATGTATATCTCATGGATAGTTGTCAATGCAAAGTAATATAACAAGTGCAATATGCAAGTATGTAGGAATCAATGCACAGTTCACACAAGTGTTTGCTTCTTGAGGTGGAGAGAGATAGGTGAACTGACTCAACATAAAAGTAAAAGAAAGTTCCTTCAAAGAGGAAAGCATCGATTGCTATATTTGTGCTAGAGCTTTTATTTTGAAAACATAAAGAGAGCATAAAAGTAAAGTTTTGAGAGGTGTTTGTTGTTGTCAACGAATGGTAGTGGGTACTCTAACCCCCTTGCCAGACAAACCTTCAAAGAGCGGCTCCCATTTTATTTTATTTTTGTGTGGCACTCCTTCCAACCTTTCTTTCACAAACCATGGCTAACCGAATCCTCGGGTGCCTGCCAACAATCTCATACCATGAAGGAGTGCCTTTTTATTTTAGTTTTATTTAGATGACACTCCTCCCCACCTTTGCTTTCTCAAGCCATGGCTAACCGAATCCTTCGGGTGCCGTCCAACAATCACATACCATGGAGGAGTGTCTATTTTTGTTAATTAATTTGGGACTAGGAATCCCATTGCCAGATCTTTTTGCAAAATTATTGGATAAGTGGATGAAGCCACTAGTCCATTGGTGAAAGTTGCCAACAAGATTGAAAGATAAACACCACATACTTCCTCATGAGCTATAAAACATTGACACAAATCAGAGGTGATGAATTTTGAATTGTTTAAAGGTAGCACTCAAGCAATTTACTTTGGAATGGCGGTGAAATACCATGTAGTAGGTAGGTATGGTGGACACAAATGGCATAGTGGTTGGCTCAAGGATTTGGATGCATGAGAAGTATTCCCTCTCGATACAAGGTTTAGGCTAGCAAGGTTTATTTGAAACAACCACAAGGATGAAGCGGTGCAGCAAAACTCACATAAAAGACATATTGTAAACATTATAAGACTCTACACCGTCTTCTTTGTTGTTCAAACTCAATACTAGAAATTATCTAGACCTTAGAGAGATCAATTATGCAAACCAAATTTTAGCATGCTCTATGTATTTCTTCATTAATAGGTGCAAAGTATATGATGCAAGAGCTTAAACATGAGCACAACAATTGCCAAGTATCACATTATCCAAGACATTTTAGCAATTACTACATGTACCATTTTCCAATTCCAACCATATAACAATTTAACGAAGAAGAAACTTTCGCCATGAATACTATGAGTAAAGCCTAAGGACATATTTGTCCATATGCAACAGCGGAGCGTGTCTCTCTCCCACACAACGAATGCTAGGATCCATTTTATTCAAACAAAACAAAAAACAAAAACAAACCGACGCTCCAAGCAAAGTACATAAGATGTGATGAAATAAAAATATAGTTTCACTAGAGGAACCTGATAATGTTGTCGATGAAGAAGGAGATGCCTTGGGCATCCCCAAGCTTAGACGCTTGAGTCTTCTTGATATATGCAGGGGTGAACCACCGGGGCATCCCCAAGCTTAGAGCTTTCACTCTCCTTGATCATGTTGTATCATCTCCCTCTCTTGATCCTTGAAAACTTCCTCCACACCAAACTCGAAACAAACTCATTAGAGGGTTAGTGCACAATCAAAATTAACATATTCAGAGGTGACACAATCATTTTTTATACTTTTGGACATTGCACAAAGCTACTGAAAGTCAATGGAATCGAAAAATCCATCAAGCATGGCAAAACAGGCAATGCGAAATAAAAGGCAGAATCTATCAAAACAGAACAGTTCGTAAAGACGTATTTTATTGAGGCACCAGACTTGCTCAGATGAGAAAACTTAAAACTAATGAAAGTTGCGTACATATCTGAGGATCACTCACGTAAATTGGCATAATTTTCTGAGTTACCTACAGAGAATTAGGCCCAGATTCGTGACAGCAAAGAAATCTGTTTCTGCGCAGTAATCCAAATCTAGTATCATCCTTCTATTAGAGACTTTACTTGGCACAACAATGCAATAAAACTAAGATAAGGAGAGGTTGCTACAGTAGTAACAACTTCCAAGACTCAAATATAAAACAAAAGTACTGTAGTAAAAACATGGGTTGTCTCCCATAAGCGCTTTTCTTTAACGCCTTTCAGCTAGGCGCAGAAAGTGTGTATCAAGTGTTATGAAGAGATGAAGCATTAACAGTAGGGTTTGGAGTTTTCTCAACAATGCATTGTATCTTATCTATGTAAGTTTCAGAAACTCCCTTTTCATTACCCTTAGGCTTGCTACTCTCATCAAACAAATTTTCAGGAACAATCCAATCAAAATTCTTTTCTAGTGCTTCATGCATTCCTAGGAGTTTAATAGGTATCGGTACTTTAATCTCCCCACCATTATTGACATTATTAGTGTACTTTATTCTATCCATATCCATCTTTTCAAGGATACTGGCAAAGTTGGTATAAGAGCCAAGCATATTATATTTAGTAAAAACTTTTCTAGCTTCTCTTGCTATACCTCCAAATTCTTTGAGAAGGGTTTCTAAAACAAAATCTTTCTTTTCTCCTTCTTCCATATCTCCTAGTGTAAGAAACATATGTTGTATTATAGGATTGAGACTAACAAATTTAGCTTCTATCATGTGTACTAAAGAAGCAGCAGCAATTTCATAAGTAGGAGCAAGTTCTACCAAGTGTCTATCTTCAAAATCTTCAACCATACTAACATGAGTGAAAAATTCTTCTATATTATCTCTCCTAATAATAGACCCTTGTCCTACCGGTATATTTTTCAGAGTGAACTTAGGAGGAAACATGATGAAATAAGTAAAGTAAATGCAAGTAACTAATTTTTTTTGTGTTTTTAATATAGCAAACAAGATAGCGAGTAAAGTAAAACTAGCAACTAATTTTTTGTGTGTTTTGATTTAGTGCAGCAAATAAAGTAGTAAATAAAATAAAGCAAGACAAAAACAAAGTAAAGAGATTGGGATGTGGAGACTCCCCTTGCAGCGTGTCTTGATCTCCCCAGCAACGGCGCCAGAAAAAGAGCTGCTTGCGCACAGTTGACGTGGGCGTAGTAGCTTCCTTGTGACGGTAAAGCACTCGTCTGTTGGGAACCCCAAGAGGAAGGTATGATGTGTACAGCAGCAAGTTTTGCCTCAGTAAGAAACCAAGGTTTATCGAACCAGTAGGAGTCAAGAAGCACGTTGAAGGTTGATGGCGGCGAGATGCAGTGCGGCGCAACACCAGGGATTCCGGCGCCAACGTGGAACCTGCACAACACAACCAAAGTACTTTGTCCCAACGAAACAGTGAGGTTGTCAATCTCACCGGCTTGCTGTAACAAAGGATTAGATGTATAGTGTGGATGATGATTGTTTGCAGAAAACAGTAAAACAAGTATTGCAGTAGATTTTATTCGATTAAAAGAATGGACCGGGGTCCACAGTTCACTAGAGGTGTCTCTCCCATAAGATAAATAGCATGTTGGGTGAACAAATTATAGTTGGGCAATTGACAAATAGAGAGGGCATGACAATGCACATACATGACATGATGAGTATTGTGAGATTTAATTGGACATTACGACAAAGTACATAGACCGCTATCCAGCATGCATCTATGCCTAAAAAGTCCACCTTCAGGTTATCATCCGAACCCCTTCCAGTATTAAGTTGCAAACAACATACAATTGCATTAAGTATGGTGCGTAATGTAATCAACAAATACATCCTTAGATATAGAATTGATGTTTTATCCCTAGTGGCAACAGCACGTCCACAACCTTAGAGGTTGCTGTCACTCCCCCAGATTCAATGGAGGCATGAACCCACTATCGAGCATAAATACTCCCTCTTGGAGTTACTAGCAAAAACTTGGCCAGAGCCTCTACTAACAACGGAGAGCATGCAAGATCATAAACAACACATAGGTAATAGATTGATTATCAACATAACATAGTATTCTCTATTCATCGGATCCCAACAAACACAACATATAGCATTACAAATAGATGATCTTGATCATGTTAGGCAGCTCACAAGATCCGACAATGAAGCACATAAGGAGAAGACGACCATCTAGCTACTGCTATGGACCCATAGTCCAGGGGTGAACTACTCACACATCACTCCGGAGGCGACCATGGCGGTGAAGAGTCCTCCGGGAGATGATTCCCCTCTCCGGCAGGGTGCCAAAGGCGATCTCCTGAATCCCCCGAGATGGGATTGGCGGCGGCGGCGTCTCTGGAAGGTTTTCCGTATCGTGGCTCTCGGTACTGGGGGTTTCGCGACGAAGACTTTAAGTAGGCGGAAGGGCAGAGTCGGAGGAGTCACGGGGGCCCCACATGCCAGGGCCGCGCGAGCCCCCTGTAGGCCGCGCCGCCCTAGTGTGGCGGCGCCCCGTGGCCCCACTTCGTCTCCCCCTAGGTCTTCTGGAAGCTTCGTGTGAAAATAGGCCCCTGGGCGTTGATTTCGTCCAATTCCGAGAATATTTCCTTACTAGGATTTCTGAAACCAAAAACAGCAGAAACAAGAATCGGCTCTTCGGCATCTCGTTAATAGGTTAGTGCCGGAAAATGCATAAATATGACATATAATGTGTATAAAACATGTGAGTATCATCATAAAAGTAGCATGGAACATCAGAAATTATAGATACGTTTGAGACGTATCACTACAACATGCAGAACATAAACAAAGAGTTACCTGAACTCTTCTCCATGCTGAAATCTGCTGAGATTGAGATACAGAAAGAGCACCAAGTGTTGATGGTCAACAAGACCACCAGTTTCAAGAAGCAAGGCAAACCTAAGAAGGGCGGCAAGAAAGTTGCTGCGCCTCCTGAGAAGCCTAAGGCTGGCCCTAAACCTAATACTGAGTGCTATTACTACAAGGAGAAGGGGCACTGGAAGCGTAATTGCCCCAAGTACATGGCTGATCTGAAGAGCAGCCTTGTCAAGAAGAAGAAAGGTATATTTGATAGAGAGAATTCCTTATTTGACACTATGTTAAAATGTGGTTCCTTATTTGACACTGGATATTTTTTCCTTCACTACATGTCTCTTGGTTAAAATTTTATTCCTTATATGACACTCTAGTTCATTTTGAGCACTGATGGTGTTAAGTAGTGTCATGAAAAGACACTTTTGCCCTAATTGCCTTATGTGACCAGAGGCACCAAGGCCGGCGCCCCAGCTGCCCCACTCCCCAAACCCTAGCCGCCCCTTCTCATACACCTCTCGTACTGCTTAGGCGAAGCCCTGCCGGAGATCTCCACCACCACCGCCACCACGCCGTCGTGCTGTCGGGATTACGAGGAGGATCTACTTCTTCCGATGCCCGCTGGAACGGGGAGAAGGACGTCGTCATCAACACCGAACGTGTGACCGAGTACGGAGGTGCTGCCCGACTGTGGCACCGTCAAGATCTTCTACGCGCTTTTGAAAGCGGCAACAACGAGATCTAATCTCGTAGGCTTTGGAAATCTTCGAGGGTTTGTCTCATGATCTTTTCGTTGCTACCATTTTCTAGATTGCATCTTGGCTTGTTATTCGTTCTTGCGGTAGGAAATTTTTTGTTTTCTGTACTACGAATCCCATCAGTATTTCCATGACTCTTTGGGAATATATATAGAGGTACAAAGAGAAGATAGACTTGTAGTACAAGATGATCTAACTCTAATCTAATGTTAGCCGTACATGTCTCTAACATTAGTACTAAGATTGACCCTACTTCTAATCCTACGTTCGAGAAGTGTTTGGAAATGGCATGTTTTCCTGGACTTTAGACGTGCCTTCTTCGAATGTGTTCATCCAATAAGTTTAGAAACAACCGCATAAGGAAATGAGTCTGGCATATAGCTAGGATCAGACTACAAAATGTATATGATTTCCCTTTAGATTTCAGTTCTGTGCCATTACAAATCGTTGAGAAAACTGGTTAGTATTTCTAAAATGTTTCGGTTTCTTATGACCTGCAATGCATGCCCAAAATAAAATTAGAAGTTTATTTTGTTTAGCTGGCATACAACTTTTGTGGAGAAGGTTACAGGTGCTCCTGTGGTCTAAATCTAAAGTTGGTGCATTTTCACTTCATGAGACGAAATACTACTACTATTACCTTTTTTGTTTGTAATTGCCTACGCCATGTCTTTATAGTCCCTATAAGTGTCCATATGACTAAAAATTCCAAGCTTCCGCCATATCAATTAGGATTTCCCTGTTAGGGATCTATACCATTTGTTCTTGCATTGGAATATTTCTTTTGTTTCGCATTGTATTGTTTTGTATCATAGCTTCTCTCAGGTTCCAGTTAGGTGCTGAAATGAAAAATGGTCCTTGCCCTTCCGGTTTTCATTGAGAAAGCCCTCTGTTGCGGGAGGCCCCGACTTAATCTTGCACTTCGGACCAAAGCATACTATTGCAAAGTCATGGACTACGAGCTCTAACATTTTTTCCGTTTTCGTGATGTAACTGGTCAAATGTAAATGTTGATTATTAATGTTTATATGTAGATGAGCGCCTTATTTTGTTATGTAAATGCCACATATACTAAGTGATATTGTACTACATTCTGAAGTTTTATGGTTTATTATGGATTATTTTGCATTTTTATTGTATATTTGTACCTAGAAATATTGTATTACATTTAGAACTACGGTTTGGGATTCTTTCAACAAGATACGCCGTATATTTTGTACATTTGATCCATTGATACACTTGAATTATTGTGATCCATTCAAGCATCTCAAAATACCATAACGTATTTTTGTCATGGCCGTTCCCCAGCGCGGTGAAGAGCGCATATTCTGCTACTCCTAGTACACTCAACTCTAGATATGTGCAAGTGCTAGTACGGTAGAGGCATGGAAAGTAGAACTTGTCTAAGCTGTTTTGAAGCAATCCCAAATACTTTCTCCATCCGATAAAAGGATGTTTTAGATTTTTCATAAATTTAGATAAATCTAAGATATTTTTTTGTAGACAGAGAAAATAATAACTTTTTGAGTCTGCTAGCTAATCGATCAAGGAGACCACGGCTTGGCAACGAGATAAAGTGTTGCCTTGAGACGCACAGACAGCCCATACAGCTCGCTCATGTCTAGCTTTGATGCCCCTACCTCCGCCGGCAGCTCCCAGTCAAAATGGTACAACACGCTTGCAAGGGCTAGCTCGATCGCCGGCGAGGCGAACCCAATCCCAGGGCAGCCCCTCCTCCCACCGCCGAATGGCACCGTCCTAAAGTCGTCATACCGCACCCCGTACTCTACCGGGCCATCCATGAATCGCTCTGGCATGAACTCCTCGACGTGTTCCCACGTCTCCGCGTCGCGGCCAATAGCCCATGCATTGATCACCACGCGCATCCGTGCCGGGACGCGGTAGCCAAGCAACTCCGTGTCCTCGAGCGTCTCCCTAGGCAATAGGAGTGGCAAAGGCGCGTGCATACGGAACGTCTCCTTGATCACAGCCCTAAGGTAGTGTAGCTTGTCGAGATGGTCCTCGTTGATGTGGTTGACGCCACTGTCGATGACGGTCGCACGGATCTCTTCCTGGAGCTTGCGCATTTCATCTGGGTGGTTGATGAGCTCCGCCATGGCCCATACCAGAGTCGTGTAGGTGGTGTCTGTCCCAGCGGCGAACATATCCTGTCAAATCATGCACAAAAGGTACTCGGTTGTGAAGGGTCTCAACTGCATGAAACATCTCAAGAGCACGAAAAAAAAAAGATATGAAGCACGTCTTAGCTGCAAATTCTACTACACGGTAAACTTGCCCAACACATAGAACCCATATAGTGGACCTCTCATGCACGAAATCAATCGGTTTAATAGCCTACTAGTCCGTTGAGATTCTTGAAATTCGACGAAATTGAATAAAACAAGACAACATGGATCTCAAAGCAAGAAACTAGGTGAATTCGATGGCACAAACATATATGAGAGCTCCTATTTCTCATGAAACCCAGTTGAAAAGACGATCTCAACTGTAGGAAAATCACGGTTGAGCAGCCACCAGCATTTTAATTGCAGAAAAAACACAATTAAAATTTCATACAGTATACGACTCTCCACGGCAGTAAAAAGGGCTAGCTAAGACAACTCTAAAACTACTCATACTGGGAGTAATATAGATACTAACATAGTGTACTACATCCAATACCAACTAAACATTTTGGTGAGATGACAATTCATTAATTGAAAAAAGAAAGGGTTGTGGTAACTAACTATACTACCGTCACATCACACATTACAAGATAAGATGAGTTTACAGCCTAATAAATATGACTTTGTATGACATCACACGTATGTTACTACTAACTACGGAGGTAGAATAGCGCCCGCTATTAGCTAATAGCATGTAATACCGTTCTCAGCAATATTTATTTAAATACAATGCCCGTACAATCCTTCACTATAGGGAATTAACTTCACAATAAGTCTCCCTCAAAAAAGAACTTCACTATAACGCGATATAACTCTACGTACTATAGCACATTTTAAGTGCTGCTGATAGCAGCCTATTTCTTTAGTTGGATTGTGATGCTAGTGCGATCTTGCCAAGATCTCACTTACAGTCATACTTCCTGGTATAAAATTTGGTCCAAAATTTAAAATAAAATTGACAAAATAAACTACATGTGAATTCTGGTGGGATTTGACTTCGCTGCCTAACGATTAGTCACATCGTCGTCTTCTTCTGTCGAAAACATGACCCTTCCAAAAATTCATTAAGGATCTAGTAATCCTCTTGTTCCTTTTAAGAGCATATGGTTTCGTCGACCGTGAAGGCCTGGCATCCAAGCAAAACAGCAAAACGTCATGTGTGCCAACGCTACGTACCAGGACAATGGCCTTGATGGCGATCGTGTCGAACTCGACACCTCCGGCATCCTCTCCCGCCTCGCTCACATCCAACATCACGTCCACGAAGTCCCGGTGATCTTCGTCGGCGTCGCCAACAAGCCTTCCTCTGCCGAGTCGACGTTGGCGGTGATCCGCGATGACCCGCTCGAGCAGCTCATCCATTACCCTGCTCGTCCGAGCCGCCTTGGCGTCTATCCCCATCAGCGTGTCCACCCACGCCAGCAACGGCACGAACTCCCCCACCGTGACCATTCCCAGTAGCTCCTCGAAGTCGGCGAACACCTCCGACAGGCCGTCGCCGATACCATACCCGCTGTTGTCACCGAACGTGGCCAGCGAGATGACTGCGTTGGTGTAGGAGATGAACTCGTGGGTCAGGTTCACCACGGCGCAACCATCCGGCCGCAAGGCGCATGCGACACGTCGGATGCGGTCGAGCAGCGCTGCGGCCTGCAGCTCACGGACACGGCGGAAGGAGGCGACGCGGCGAGCGCTGAGGAAGTGGAGCACGCACACGCGTCGCGCCTGGCGCCAGTGCTCCCCGTAGGGGGCAAAGGCCATGTCGCGGCCGTAGAAAAGGAGCTCTGCCATGCGCACGGGAGCACGGCTCGCGAAGGCCAGGTCGCGGGTCTTCATGACCTCCTGCGCTGCGGCAGCCGAGGAGGCCACCACGGTGGGCACGCCGCCGAGGCGCAGGAGCATGACCGGACCGTGCGCCTGCGCCAGAGACCGGAGCTTCCTATGCGGTAGGGGTCCAAGAAGTGGGAGGTGGCCGAGGATCGGAAGACCCCACGGTGACGGTGGCAACCGTTTGCCGCCATTGCTGCCGAATGGACGAGACTTCTTGGTGAAGAAGAGGAGGAAGGAGAAGATGGATACAAGCAGGGTGAAGACGGGGATGAGGAAGGGTGAATGCAAGAATGCAACAGGCGACGACACGTCCATCGTATGCATAGCAAAATGGCGAGTGCACACTCTGCTCATGTTTATGTACTTGACGATGATGCGTGCCTGGTCGAATCTTGCTAGTTTTGCCACGTGACGTGCGTGTATTCTACTGAGTAGGCAATCACAGTAGGAGTAGGGTTACCCTTCGGCGGCCGCCCTTTCATTTGTCCTTGTACACTCTGTAACCTTATCGCCTCAAAAGACAAACCCGTCGAGATCTAAATCCGCGCGCATTGCCCCTACCTAGCACGGCATTGTCGTCGGTCATTGAGTTCGTGTTCGCCGAGTGGCGTTCAGCACTCGTATGGTAGCACATGGACAGTTTAGACAGGTTTGGGCTTAGGGATCGAAACTCCCGGCGGTTTGATTTGCTCTGCAGGCTTGCTTCAGTATAACCCTTTCCTAAACTCAACCAAACCTATCCGATGAGGTATAAGTTCATGTCTAAACCCAAAATCTAAATCAATGTATGCATAGGTAAAGATATACCGTGTTATAAAAGCGACAAGCAAATAACGAAGAACGAAACAAGAACACACGCAGGGGACACAAGATTTAACGTGGAAAACCCCTTCCAACACAGAAGGGGAAAAAACCACGGGCGCCAGCCAGCAAAACTTCACTATATCGGGAGGTGTTTACAAACGCCGTGGGTTATCTTATAATCTGATTAATCCTAGCCGGCGGCTTACAAGATGTATATATAGGCGGTGCCAACGATCCGTACCATACCCATAGAAGATTAACCCTAGCCGGCGGCTTACAAGATGTATATATTAACACCTGCTACTACAGCAGAATTTTTTGAAATTAAACCTACTTTACTAAATCTTGTTATGAGAGAGCAATTTTCTGGTGTTAGTTCTGATGATGCTGCCGCCCATCTTAATAATTTTGTTTGCTTTGTGAAATGCAAAAGTATAAGGATGTAGATGGTGACATTATAAAATTAAAATTATTTCCTTTCTCCTTAAGAGGAAGAGCTAAAGATTGGTTGCTATCTTTGCCTAAGAATAGTATTGATTCATGAACTAAATGTAAGGATGCTTTCGTTGGTAGATATTATCCTCCTGCTAAAATTATATCTTTGAGAAGTAGCATAACGAATTTTAAGCAATTGGATAATGAGCATGTTGCTCAAGCATGGGAAAGAATGAAATCTTTGTTCAAAAATTGCCCTACCCATGGACTGACTACTTAGATGATCATCCAAACCTTTTATGCAGGACTGAATTTTTCTTCACGGAACCTATTGGATTCAGCTGCTGGAGGTACTTTTATGTCCATCACTCTAGGCGCCACAACAAAACTTCTTGATGATATGATGATTAATTACTCTGAATGGCACACGGAAAGGGCTCCACAAGGTAAGAAGGTAAATTCTGTTGAAGAAACCTCCTCCTTGAGTGATAAGATTGATGCTATTATGTCTATGCTTGTGAATGGTAGATCTAATGTTGATCCTAATAATGTTCCCTTAGGTTTATTGGTTGCTCAAGAAGAGCATGTTGATGTGAACTTCATTAAAAATAATAATTTCAACAACCATGCTTATAGGAATAATACTGGTAACAATTATAGGTCATATCCTTCTAACAATAGCAATGGTTATGTTAATTCTTATTGGAATTCTTACAACAATAATAGGAGTGTACCCCCTGGTCTTGAAGCCATGCTCAAAGAATTTATTAGTACACAAACTGCTTTTAACAAATCTGTTGAAGAAAAGCTTGGCAAAATTGATATTTTTGCTTCTAAAGTTGATAGTCTTGCTGCTGATGTTGATCTTTTGAAATTGAAAGTTATGCCTAATGAAGATAAAGATATTAAATCATTTGCTACAGCAAACGCCATCCAAGTTCGAATTGATGAAAATATTAGATTGATGGCTAAATTGCATGCTAGGTGGGAAAAAGAAGAAAAAACTAAAGAGAATAATGTAGCTAAAGTTTGGACTATTACCACCACTAGTAATGCTAATGCTTCACATGTTGCTACACCCCCTACTATCAATGGTAAAATAATTGGTGTTAGCAATGTCTCTACTCCTAATGCAAAGCGTTCAAAACTGACTGAAACTGGTAAAACTGCTGAAACTGCTTGTGATAAAACTGCTGAAATTTTTCAAAATATTGGGGACAATCATCCCATTGCTTTAGATCATAATGGTTTAGATTTTGATGATTGTCACATCTCTGAAGTTATAAAGTTCTTACAAAAACTTTCTAAAAATCCTAATGCTAGTGCTATAAATTTGGCCTTTACAAAACATATTACAAATGCTCTCATTAAAGCTAGAGAAGAGAAACTAAAACTTGAAACTTCTATTCCTAGGAAGTTAGAAGATGGTTGGGAGCCCATCATTAAGATGAAAGTCAATGATTTTGATTGTAATGCTTTATGTGATCTTGGTGCAAGTATTTCTGTTATGCCTAAGAAAATCTATGATATGCTTGACTTGCCACCATTGAAAAATTGTTATTTGGATGTTTATCTTGCTGATAATTCTACAAAGAAACCTTTGGGGAGGATTGATAATGTTCGCATTACGGTTAACAATAACCTTGTCCCCGTTGATTTTGTTGTCTTGGATATTCAATGCAATGCATCTTGTCCCATTATTTTGGGAAGACCTTTTCTTCGAACCGTTGGTGCTATTATTGATATGAAGGAAGGTAATATTAAATATCAATTTCCTCTCAAGAAGGTATGGAACACTTCCCTAGAAAGAGAATGAAGTTACCTTTTGATTCTATTATTAGAATAAATTATGATGTTGATGCTTCATCTCTTGATAATACTTGATTCACACTTTCTGCGCCTAGCTGAAAGGCGTTAAAGAAAAGCGCTTATGGGAGACAACCCATGATTTTACTACAACACTTTTGTTTTATATTTGAGTCTTGGAAGTTGTTACTACTGTAGCAACCTCTCCTTATTATTATTTTATTGTATTGTTGTGCCAAGTAAAGTCTTTGATAGTAGAGTTGATACTAGATTTGGATTGCTGTGCAGAAACAAAATTCTTACTGTCACGAAATTGAGTCGCCCCGTCTGTAGGTAACTCAGAAAAATATGCCAATTTACGTGCGTGATCCTAAGATATGTAGGCAACTTTCATTAAATTTGAGCATTTTCATCTGAGCAAGTTTAGTGCCCCAGAAAAATACGTCTTTACGTACTGTTCTGTTTTGACAGATTCTGTCTTTTATTTTGCATTGCCTGTTTTGCTATGTTTGATGGATTACTTTGTTCCATTAACTTTCAGTAGCTTTGTGCAATGTCCAAAAGTGTTAAGAATGATTGTGTCACCTCTGAATATGTGAATTTTTGATTATGCACTAACTCTTTAATGAGTTTGTTTTGAGTTTTGTGTGGAGGAAGTTTTCAAGGATCAAGAGAGGAGGATGATACAATATGATCAAAGAGAGTGAAAGCTCTAAGCTTGGGGATGCCCCCGTGGTTCATCCCTGCATATTTCAAGAAGACTCAAGCATCTAAGCTTGGGGATGCCCAAGGCATCCCCTTCTTCATCGACAAATTATCAGGTTCCTCTAGTGAAACTATATTTTTATTCGGCCACATCTTATGTGCTTTACTTGGAGCGTATTTATGTTCTTGTTTTTGTTTTGTTTGAATAAAATTGGATCCTAGCATTCACTATATGGGAGAGAGACACGCTCCGCTATTGCGTATGAACACATATGTTCTTAGCTTTATTCTTAATGTTCATGGCGAAGGTTGAAACTGCTTCGCTAATTGTTAAATGGTTGGAAACAGAAAATGCTACATGTGGTAATTAGTATAATGACTTGAATAATTTAATACTTGGCAATTGTTGTGCTCATATAGATCATGTTTAAGCTCTTGCATCATGTACTTTGCACCTATTAGTGAAGAAATACCGTAGAGCTTGCTGACATTTGGTTTGCATGATTGGTCTCTCTAGAGTCTAGATATTTTCTGGTGAGGGTTTGAACAACAAGGAAGACAGTATAGAGTCTTATAATGCTTGCAATATGTTCTTATGTAAGTTTTGCTGTACCGGTTCATACTTGTGTTTGCTTCAAACAATCTTGCTAGCCTAAGCCTTGTATTGAGAGGGATTACTTCTCGTGCATCCAAAATCCTTGAGCCAAAAACTATGCCATTTGTGTCCACCATACCTACCTACTACATGGTATTTCTCTGTCATTCCAAAGTAAATTTCTTGAGTGCTACCTTTAAAATTCCATTCTTTATCTTTGCAATATATAGCTCATGGGAAAAATAGCCTTAAAAACTATTGTGGTATTGAATATGTACTTATGTATCTTATTTCTTAATAAGTTGCTTGTTGAGCGATAACCATGTTCCTGGAGACGCCATCAACTATTTCACCTTTGTTGAATATCATGTGAGTTGCTATGCATGTTCGTCTTGTCTGAAGTAAGGGTGATTTATGATGATCAAATGGTTTGAGTATGCATATTGTTAGAGAAGAACATTGGGCCGCTAACTAAAGCCATGATCCATGGTGGAAGTTTCAGTTTGGACAACAATCCTCAATCTCTTATGAGAATTTTATCTGTTGTTGAATGCTTATGCATTAAAGAGGAGTCCATTATCTGTTGTCTATGTTGTCCCAGTATGGATGTCTAAGTTGAGAATAATCAAAAGCGAGAAATCCAATGCGAACTTTCTCCTTAGACCTTTGTACAGGCGACATAGAGGTACCCCTTTGTGACACTTGGTTGAAACATATGTTATGCTATGATAATCCATGTAAATCCAAGCTAATTAGGATAAGGTGCGGGCACTATTGGTAATCTATGCATGAGGCTTGCAACTTATAAGATATCTTATACATAACACATATGCATTATTACTACCGTTGACAAAATTGTTTCTATGTTTTCAAAATAAAAGCTCTAGCACAAATATAGCAATCCATGCTTCCCTCTGCGAAGGGCCATTCTTCTACTTTTATGTTGAGTCAGTTTACCTACTTCTTTCTATCTTAGAAGCAAACACTTGTGTTAACTGTGTGCATTGATTCTTACATGTTTACCTATTGCATTCATCATATTACTTTGTGTTGACAATTATCCATGAGATAAACATGTTGAAGTTGAAAGCAACTGCTGAAACTTATATCTTCCTTTGTGTTGCTTCAATGCCTTTACTAGGAATCTATTGCTTTATGAGTTAACTTCTATGCAAGACTTATTGATACTTGTCTTGAAAGTACTATTCATGAAAAGTCTTTGCTATATGATTCAGTTGTTTAATCATTGTCTTTACCATTGCTTCGAATCACTTCATTCATTACATATGCTTACAATAGTATTGATCAAGATTATGATAGCCTGTCACTTAAGAAATTATCTTTGTTATCGTTTACCTACTCGAGGACGAGTAGGAACTAAGCTTGGGGATGCTTGATACGTCTCAAACGTATCTATAATTTCTTATGTTCCATGCTACTTTATTGATGATACTCACATGTTTTATACACACTTTATGTCATATTTATGCATTTTCTGGCACTAACCTATTGCCAAGATGCCGAAGAGCCAGTTGCTGTTTTATGTTGTTTTTGGTTTCAGAAATCCTAGTAAGGAAATATTCTCGGAATTGGACGAAATCAACGCCCAGGGTCTTATTTTTCCACGAAGCTTCCAGAAGTCCGAAAGGGAAACGAAGTGGGGCCACGAGGCGCCGCCACGCTAGGGCGGCACGGCCCTACCGTGTGGGCCCCTCGTGACGCCCCCTGACCTGCCCTTCCGCCTATAAAAAGTCTTTGTCGCGAAAACCCCAGTACCGAGAGCCACGATACGGAAAACCTTCCAGAGACGCCGCCGCCGCCAATCCCATCTCGGGGGATTCAGGAGATCGCCTCCGGCACCCTGCCGGAGAGGGGAATCATCTCCCGGAGGGCTCTTCATCCCCATGATCGCCTCCGGATTGATGTGTGAGTAGTTCACCCCTGGACCATGGGTCCATAGCAGTAGCTAGATGGTTGTCTTCTCCTCATTGTGCTATCATTGTTGGATCTTGTGAGCTGCCTAACATGATCAAGATCATCTATTTGTAATGCTACATGTTGCGTTTGTTGGGATCCGATGAATATGGAATACTATGTTATGTTGATTATCAATCTATCATCTATGTGTTGTTTATGATCTTGCATGCTCTCTGTTGCTAGTTGAGGCTCTGGCCAAGTTGATACTTGTAACTCCAAGAGGGAGTATTTATGCTCGATAGTGGGTTCATGCCTCCATTAAATTTGGGACAGTGACAAAAAGTTCTAAGGTTGTGGATGTGCTGTTGCCACTAGGGATAAACCATCAATGCTTTGTCTAAGGATATTTGTGTTGATTACATTACGCACCATACTTAATGCAATTGTCTGTTGTTTGCAACTTAATACTGGAAGGGGTGCGGATGCTATCCCGAAGGTGGACTTTTTAGGCATAGATGCATGCTGGATAGCGGTCTATGTACTTTGTCGTAATGCCCAATTGAATTTCACACTACTCATCATGATATGTATGTGCATTGTTATGCCCTCTTTATTTGTCAATTGCCCAACTATAATTTGTTCACCCAACATGCTATTTCTTATCGGAGAGACACCTCTAGTGAACTGTGGACCCCGGTCCATTCTTTTACATCGAATACAATCTACTGCAATACTTGTTTTTACTGTTCTTCACAAAAATCATTTTCCACACCATACATTTAATCCTTTGTTTACATCAAGCCGGTGATATTGACAACCTCACTGTTAAGTTGGGGCAAAATATTTTGATTGTGTTGTGCAGGTTCCACGTTGGCGCCGGAATCCCTCGTGTTGCGCCGCACTACACTCCGTCACCAACAACCTTCATGTGTTCCTTGACTCCTACTGGTTCGATAAACCTTGGTTTCTTACTGAGAGAAAACTTGCTGCTGTACGCATCATACCTTCCTCTTGGGGTTCCCAACGGACGAGTGCTTTACCGTCACAAGGAAGCTACTTTGGCACCATTGCAATCCAACTCCCACGTCAACTACGCGCAAGCAAGGTAGCACATGAAAATTTACTTGGAATGGTTTGAAATGCCATGCATAGGTATTTATGGTGGACACTTTGGAATAACTTGGTTTTCAGGGGTTTGGAAGCACGAGCAGCATTCCCGCTCAGTACAAGTGAAGGCTAGCAATAGACTGGGAAGCGACAATCAAGAGAGCAATTACCGTCATAATCATGCTTGCGACAAAATAAAATTAACGGAGGCATAAAAGTGATACAAGAACAGTGAAGCAAAGTAAATCATCGAGGCTTAATTGACTTTTGTTTTTCAGTCATATGCATGCGTGAGCATGTGCCAAGTCAATTCAAATGAATTATTCAGAGGAGGATACCACAATGTCATACCTATCTATGAATAAAACAATGCAAGCAAATATTTATGACATGCTACTCATTATTAATAATTGAAGCTAAACATGAGAGATCGTGAACTACTAGACTTTCATTAAATGACATATACCTCACATGAACCAAGTAACATGCTCACATGGATGAGTATATGTACAAAAATGAAAACAAATAGAGTTCATACCAGCCTCTCACCACAGTCGAGTTGTCGTAGATCGTCATTATTGCCTTTCACTTGTGTGGCTTGAATAATATGAAATGAAAACCAAGCTCCAACCACCGGAGACGGCTGAACTCCATAATAAACTTTACAAAATCGAAGAAGAACAACAAATATTTTTTTTGTTTTCGAATTGGAGTCACCGAACGAAAGTAAAATCTTTTTGGATTTTCTCATAGCAAACAAACGATAGTAAATAAAGCAAAATAGAAAAAAGAAACCAAATAAACAAATGATAAAGAGAAACAACAGAAATATTTTTGGTCTTTTTGTGTTTCAGAAAAGCAACAAAGCAAAAACAAGAGAATAAAAACTAAAAGAGTCACACAAAAGCAAAGTGGCAGAAATCTGCCAAAACTTGACAGCAGTACAGTAATTATATTTTTTTAGAAAATCTTCTGCTGTTCAACTCGAAAAGTGCTCAACTAATGAAAGTTAGATAATAACCTGGGGAACATGCAAAAAAATTGGCTTCTCAAAATAACGTCTGGCTATTTTTAGGAATTTTTTAGTGTCAGTCCAGAATCTGTTTTTTAGACAGCACTTCCCCAAATATCATCTTCCTCATATTAGAGGCAACCATCGGCACA
This sequence comes from Lolium perenne, assembly GCF_019359855.2. Classification (NCBI taxonomy): domain Eukaryota; kingdom Viridiplantae; phylum Streptophyta; class Magnoliopsida; order Poales; family Poaceae; genus Lolium; species Lolium perenne. The sequence goes on along the minus strand of NC_067246.2, from coordinate 99,957,484 downwards.
CAAATGAAATAAAAAGGTAAAAGTAAAGGTTACTACAGTAGCAACAACCTTAAAAAACTAAAATAAGAACCTACTGAAATAAAAATAACCGAAAGAGAAATAACCAAAAGAAGCGAAACAAGTATATACAAATGACCGGCAATTGTAATATGCAAAGAATGAGTGATGCCGGCGTACCTCCCCCCAAGCTTAGGCTTTCGGTCTAAGTGGAGATCAACCCCAGCGAGGGTCAGGGTTCCACGCCGGTGGATCATACATGGCGTGGTCGTAATAAGATCCCTGTGCAGAAGAAGAGGATGAAGGCTCCACATGCCCAAAATGCTGATGTGAAGAACTTGCTGCGTCGGACGACAAGTCGAGGGGTTCCTCGGCCTCCTCTATGCCGTCCCCTGCGTGATGGCCGCTCCTCTCACTCTCATCCGAGAAGCTTCTACCTCGACAGATCATCTCGTATAGATTCAAGAGTTGCTGTGGCAGCCCCTAATCTTCTCATGTGATCCCCACTGTGGCACTTTAATAGCTGCACAAAAATCATCGAAGGGCAAGTTGATAGTTTTATTGTAGATTTTATATTGAAGCATGGGGTTAGGTTGGGACCAATGGAATTTAAAATCCTGCACCACTGACATGGTTAGTTTTGCATATTGGTAAGGTTCACCAACAACAAAATCCTCTAACCCTGCATTAGAAATTAGATTTTGAACATCCTGAAAAATTCCTGCACTCCTCATGAAATCGGTGCATGGGTAGTAGGAGGGAAACACCCCCTCTTCACGGTGGACTCTCATAACGTCATGCACCTCCAATTCATGTTGGTTAAGTTGGTGTCTATTCCACTCCATTTTCTGAAATTTTTCAACAATCATTATAAAAGTTGATTTTGAGACATATAAATGAGGGAAACTACTATAGGAACTTGATAGAGTACTAAACATGCATCACAACTAATTTATACAACTTAGAACAAGCATGCAAACTCACTTAACATGTCACCTACAGCAGCAAAATACTCAAGTTATAGTCAACCAAACAAAATTCTATTTGGATAATCGGAGGAGTCACATACCGGAGAACAAATGCCCCAAATCTCAGCAGCAAAGATGGGCTGAGCAAGGAGATCGAAAATCTCGAGCAAGAACAGCAAGAAACTCGGGTTTGAACAATAGTGGTGTGTTTTCCCGTGGAAGAGAGTGGAGTGGTAGGTGGATAAGTGAGTGGAGGGCTAGGTGGGGCCCTCCCCACAGGGTGGCGCGCCCCCCATGCTGGCCGCGCCGGCACATGGGGTGCAGCCCTGGGGTGCCCCACTGGTCAGCCCCAGGCACTCCCAGGTTGCAAATTTAAAAATAGGAGTCATAGTTTTAAATAGCGGGCTATAGGATATAGCCATGACCTCCGAAAAAGGCTATAGCCAGGCTATAGCGGGCTATAGCCACCTTTTAGCACGCGAATGCCTTTAGCCGCACCTTGCTCGAAAGGCTATAGCCGGGCTATAGCGGGGCTATAGCCGGCTATTTAAAACTATGAATAGGACCAGTGGTATAATTTTTGTAAATTTTTCAAAACTTCAAAAAATGCACATTTCTGGGTGTTAAAATAATTTTTTCAGGGCAGAAAAAGATTTTCAAAATTTTAAACAACTAAAGTATCTTGCAAAACAAGTAGTATTACAGAAAGTAAAACAAGTGTGGAGAAAGAAAGAAATGTTGTTCAGCTCTTCCATGCATTTAAAATGTACTTGTTAACAAGGTTGATCAAGTCTTGCCACCAAATAAATTTTACATGACATAAGAAGAAATAAACCTCAAATCAATCAAGTTACCTTATATTGTATTGATATGGACCCAATCATAATATTTTGATATCCTTCTTTAGGCTCATATATAGGACAATCAATAACTCCCACTTTGATAGTTCTCAAATTAGAAATTGTATTAACCCCATATACTTTATCAATCTTCTTGGGAAAATAAACAGTATGCTCCTTGTCATCAACATTGAAAGTAACTTTTCCTTTATTGCAATCAATAACAGCCCCTGCAGTGTTAAGAAAAGGTCTTCCAAGAATAATAGATATATTATCATCTTCAGGCATTTCCAACACAACAAAGTCAATTAATATTAAGCAATTATTAGCAACTTGAACAGGAACATCCTCACATATACCAACAGGAACAACAGTAGATTTATCAGCCATTTGCAAAGATATATCGGTTGGTATCAACTTATCTAAATAAAGTCTCTTGTAAAGAGAAAAAGGCATAACACTAACTCCTGCTCCCAAATCACATAGAGCAGTTCTAACATAATTATTCTTGATGGAACAAGGGATAGTTGGTATACCTGGGTCTCCCAGCTTCTTTGGAACCTTGCCATTGAAAGAGTAATTAGCAAGCATAGTGGAAATCTCCTCATTAGGAATCTTCCTTTTGATAGAGACAATATCTTTCATATACTTTGAATAAGGAGGCAATTTAATAGCATCAGTCAAAGGAATTTGCAAGAACAAAGGTTTCATCCAATCACGAAATTTATTATAGTCTTCTTCCTCCTTTGATTTAAATTTCTTAACAGGAAAAGGCATTTGCTTTTGAACCCAAGGTTCTCTTTCATTACCATGTTTCTTAGCAATGAAATCTTCTTTAGTGTACTTTTTATTTTTAGCCTGCTTTTCAGGTTCATCTTCAACCTCTTCTTTATCAGAAACATCATTCTTGTCATTATCTTTATCATGTTCATTACCACTTTCAGTTTCAGCATCAGAAATAGAAATACTATTAGGATCATTAACAGGTTCAGAAGATTCTACAACAGTTTTATGTTTCTTCTTCTTTTTCTTAGAAGGAGCACTAGTTTCTTTAGTTCGTTGAGAATCTTGTTCAACTCTTTTGGGATGCCCCTCAGGATATAGAGGATCCTGAGTAGAAACACCACCTCTAGTTGTTACTTCATAAGCATGTTTTTCTTTAGAAGTATTTTTTAACAAGTCATTTTGCACTTTAGTGAGTTGATCAATTTGAGTTTGAACCATATGAAAATGTTTAACAAGCATCTTAACATCATTGGAGGTTCTCTCCACAATATCATGCAATTTACTAATAGCTTGAGAATTTTCCATTAAATGATTCTCTACTCTCATATTAAAGTTATCTTGCTTAACAACATAATTATCAAATTCATCTAAACATTGATTAGGAGGTTTTGAGTAAGGAATATCTCCTTTATCAAAGCGTTGAAGAGAATGTACCTCAATTATGGATGAAGGGGGAGTTATCTTACATAAATCTTCTATGGGAGGTAAATTATTCACATCTTCAGATTTAATACCTTTCTCTTTAAGAGATTTTTGGCTTCCTTCATATCTTCATCATTTAATTCAATCATATCTTCAATATTGGTGTTGGAGTTTGTTCAGGTGTAGTCCAATCATCATGATTTTGGCTTATTCTAGCCATTAATTCTCCAGCTTCGTCTGGGGTTCTTTTCCTGAAAATACAACCAGCACAACTATCCAGGTATGCCCTAGACTCAATGGTTAGTCCACTATAAAATATATCAAGTAAGTCATGCTTTTCCAAATCATGTCCAGGCCGGGCTCTAAGAAGAGAGCAAAACCTTGCCCAAGCTTCAGGCAATTTCTCTCCATCTTCCTGGTCAAAACTATAAATTTTCTGCAAAGCAATATGTTGAGCACTAGCAGGAAAATATTTTCGAAAGAAAACATCAAGCAAACCATTTGCACTATCAATAGAATCAGGAGGCAAACTATTCACTACAAGAAAATTTGCCATGGCCGACGAAGTTGAAGTCGCGCCGTGGTTGCTGGTGCACCATGGCCGACGATTTTTGGTCTCTCCGCTGTGCATGTCAAAATGTTTTTTTTCTCGTTTTTGAGGCCACCTAGCCCGACGAAAACGGCCAAAACGTCGCGTATGGTATCCCGGGACGTGGTGCATCTCGAATTCTCGGGTTCGCCGGCCGAGTCAACGCAAATCCGCACCGCCGAGGGATGTAGGGCCCAGATGGCAGCCTCTCTGGCATTGTTTTTTTTCTCGATCGCGCCATCTCGTTCAACGCTCTCCGATCGAGCCGTTTACGATGCAGGATCATGGGTCCCGCATGTCATCCTCTATGAACCAAAATTCTTTCTATTCTTGGATTTTTTTGACCCCTGATTTCTGGCTACTTCCTTTTTCTTTTGATCCCTTGCCGCCTTGGAAACGTTGAGACCGCTGCTGCTAATTGGGACCCGCATGTCATCCTCTATGAGCAATCAACTTTCTTTTCTTGGAGTTTTTTTGGCACCTCATATTTGGTCACTTGCCTTTTTCTTTCGATCCCCTGCCGCCTCTCAAACGGTGACACCGCTGCTACTAAATGGGACCCGCATGTCATCCTCTATGTACTATAAAACTTTTTTTTCTTGGATTTTTTTGGCACCTCATATTTGGTCACTTACCTTTTTCTTTCGATCCCCTGCCGCCTCTCAAACGGTGAGACCGCTGCTGCTAAATGGGACCCGCATGTCATCCTCTATGTACTACAAAACCTTATTTTCTTGGAGTTTTTTTTGGCACCTCATATTTGGTCACTTGCCTTTTTCTTTCGATCCCGTGCAGCCTCTCAAACGGTGATACCGCTACTGCTAAATGGGACCCGCATGTCATCCTCTATGTACAATCAATTTTCTTTTCTTGAATTATTTTTGGCTCCTGATATTTGGTCACTTGCCTTTCCTTCGATCTCATGCCACGTTTGAAACGTTGAGGAACCTGCAGGCTCATGGGACCCGCATGTCATCCTCTATGTACTATAAAACTTTATTTTCTTGGATTTTTTTTGGCACCTCATATTTGGTCACCTGCCTTTTTCTTTCGATCCCCTGCCGCCTCTCAAACGGTGATACCGCTGCTGCTAAATGGGACCCGCATGTCATCCTCTATGTACAATCAAGTTTCTTTTCTTGAATTATTTTTGGCTCCTGATATTTGGTCACTTGCATTTTTCTTTCGATCTCATGCCACGTTGGAAACGTTGAGGAACCTGCTGGCTCATGGGACCCGCATGTCATCCTCTATGTGCTATAAAAGTTTATTTTCTTGGGTTTTTTCTCACCCTCTGATTTTTGGCTATTTCCTTTTTCTTTTGATCCCCTGCCGCCTTGGAAACGTTGAGTAAGCTGCTGACTCATGGGACCCGCATGTCATCCTCTATGTACAATCAACTTTCTTTTTCTTTTGATCTCAAGCCGCATTTGAAACGTTGAGACCGCTGCTGCTAATTGGGACCCGCATGTCATCCTCTATGTACAATAAAGTTTTTTTCTTGGATTATTGCTGTCTACTCTTGGCTTCTATTCCTGTAGACAGTGTTGGGCCTCCAAGAGCAGAGGTTTGTAGAACAGCAGCAAGTTTCCCTCAAGTGAATCACCCAAGGTTTATCGAACTCAGGGAGGTAGAGGTCAAAGATATCCCTCTCAAGCAACCCTGCAATCACGATACAAGAAGTCTCTTGTGTCCCCAACACACCTAATACACTTGTCAGATGTATAGGTGCACTAGTTCGGCGAAGAGATAGTGAAATACAAGTAATATGGATGAATGTGAGTGGCAATAACAATCTGAAATAAATATGGCAGCGAGTAAACATGTAGCAGAACAGTAAATAAACGGAGATTCGATATTTGGAAACAAGGCCTAGGGATCCTACTTTCACTAGTAGACACTCTCAACATTGATCACATAACTGAAACTACTCTTCACTCTCTTGTTGGATAACAAACACCATTCATTGTGTAGGGCTACAAGAGCATCCTCAAGCCGGAGTTAACAAGCTCCACAACATCCGGAGTTCATATTTAAGTAACCTCAGAGTGCATGATAGACCATTGCAATTTAGACCGAGTACTAACATAACATACACACTATCAACAATAGCTATGAAAGGGGGAATAGATCGCATCAATACTATCATAGTAATCGTTAACTTCATAATCTACAAGAGATCACAATCATAGCTTATACCAAGTACTACATGATGCACACACTGTCAACATTACATCATGGAGGAGGAATAGACTAATTTAATAACATCACTAGAGTAGCACATAGATGATATTCAACTAGATCACAAAGAGAGAGATGAACCACATAGCTACGGTAGATCCCTCAGCCTCGGGGGAGAACTACTCCCTCCTCATCATGGGAAGCAGCAGCGGCGATGAAGATGGCGGTGGTGTCGATGGAGATGCCTTCCGGGGGCACTTCCCCGTCCCGGCAGCGTGCCGGAACAGAGACTTCTGTCCCCCGAATCTTGGCTTCGCGATGGCGGCGGCTCTGGAAGGTTTTCCGTATCGTGGCTTATTCCTCTGGAAGTTTTAGGTCACCAGGGCTTATATAGGCGAACAAACGGAGTCGAAAGGGGTCTGGGGGACCCACACACCAGGGGGCGCGCCCCCCCTCTGGCCGCGCCGCCATACTGTGTGGGGGCCCTGGGCCTCCCCTCTGGTCCTTCTTCGGTGTTCTGGAAACTTCGTGGAAATATAAGATCGTGGGCCTTGATTTCGTCCAATTCCAAGAATATTTCCTGTGTAAGATTTCTGAAACCAAAAACAACAGAAAATAGGAACTGGCACTTCGGCATCTTGTTAATAGGTTAGTTCCGGAAAACGCATAAAATCATCATAAAGTGTGAACAAAACATGTAGGTATTGTCATAAAACAAGCATGGAACATCAGAAATTATAGATACGTTGGAGACGTATCAGCATCCCCAAGCTTAGTTCCTACTCGCCCTCGAGTAGGAAACGATAACAAAGATAATTTCTGAAGTGACATGCTACTAACACAATCTTGATCCAATAATTATGTAAAGCATATGAGCTGAGATCAAATCATTCAAAGCAAATGTCTATAGTTGATATAAGAGATGATAATGCAAGAGTTAAACAAGCTAGAAGTTTTCATGAACTATTGCTTTAATGACATGAAACCGTACAAAGTTCCTTAAAGATGTTTTAAATATCCAGCATAGAAGTTCTATCCTTTATTCCAAGCATCAAGTAAATTTTCACAACAAAGAAGGATTCAGTCAAGTAAAAATAAACATGAACGTCATGAATCAACTGTTTCGAAGTCTACTCAACCGGTGAGCGCAAGCATTTGGTATTGGCACCAGGATGTTATGGCATAAAGAACGTTAATGGGGGTTTGGAAGGCCAAATGGAAGAAAGTCTTACAAAGCTGTAAGTGATCATTAGACAAGAGGAAGTCTTATGATCGAAGCTATGCAAGGAGTAGTGATTGCCATGCAACGGATGCACATAGAGCTATATGTGTATGAAAGCTCTCCAATGGAACTAGTGGGGGTGCATCCAACTTGGTTGCTCACGAAGACCTAGAGCACTTTTGAGGAAGCTCATCATTGGAATATACAACCCAAGTTCTATAGTGTAAATTCCCCACATAGTTATACTAGTAAAACATGAAAACTCTCTCATATGGAGTATAGGTGCTAAACATGAGCACAAATGATGACTATGAATATTGCAGGTGCTAAAACATGAGCACAAGTGTGGATAAAAGATAGTAATGTTGCCCCCTTTTTCTTTATTCTTTCCTCTTTTTTTTCTTTTTTTTCTCTCTTTTTTTTCCTTTTTTTCTCTCTTTTTGGTGGCCTCCATGGCTCTTTTCACTTTTAGGGGCAACATCCTAATATGACAACACACTTTTGGTACAAATAACTCATAATGAATAAAACATGATGTATAAAACTGTATGCCTCTACCAGTGTAGCAGGATGTGCAATGATCTAGCGTAACATGGGTAAACCATACATCAGCTGTATAGAATCATGCAAAGCAATATATAAATAATAAATGACAACAAGTCATGTAATGTAAAATGGAAGTTGCATGGCAATATATCTCGGAACAGCTATGGAAATGCTGTGGTAGGTAGGTATGGTGGCTGTTTTGAGGAAGATGTATGGCTTATGTGTAGGGGGACAAGAGAAAGTCCTCACGGGTTTGGATGTACTGGCGAAGTATGCACAATTCTCAATGTGAGCAAAAGGCAATGCACAGTACCGAAGAGGCTAGCAAATTTGGATGGTGGAAGTGCCAAAAACCGTAGCTTAACATTAGTCAAAAACAACTCACAAGCTTATTGCAAACATCTAGCAGGTTCAACATTAAGAGCATGATTAAAATTTACTCCAAGGAGGGCCGTTCACGGTGGCACAAGTACCCCGCTAGCTCCCTCGACCTTCAGCACAACTTAGTTATTACGATGAACTCTCATACATGGAAAGCTATCAAGTCCAACTACACCTTCAACCATTTAAGTAGAGTTTGTAGTACGGCACAAGCTTAAAGACAACAATCCACTACTAATTTTAACTTATTTATCCAGCAAGCTTTACCATCTAAATACCTCAAAACGTTTGCAAAGAATCAGGTTATCAAAGCTCAATGATCTACAAGATTATGCAAGTATTTCATTATATCACTACCACATGCAACATTTTTTGAACCAACCAAATAATAATGAACGAAGCAGTGTCAACCTTCGTCATGAACATTAAAAGCAAAGCTAAGAACACCAGTGTTCATATGAACGAGCAGAGCGTGTCTCTCTCCCACACAAGCATGAATTTATTCAGGTAATGAAAATAAAAAAACAAAAATAAAAGCAAACAGACGCTCCAAGTAAAGCACATAAGATGTGACGGAATAAAAATATAGTTTCACTAGAGGTGACCTGATAAGTTGTTGATGAAGAAGGGGATGCCTTGGGCATCCCCAAGCTTAGATGCTTGAGTCTTCTTGAAATATGCAGGGATGAACCACGGGGGCATCCCCAAGCTTAGACTTTTCACTCTTCTTGATCATATTGTATCATCCTCCTCTCTTGATCCTTGAAAACTTCCTCCACACCAAACTCAAAACAAACTCATTAGAGGGTTAGTGCATAATCAAAAATTCACATATTCAGAGGTGACATAATCATTCTTAACACTTCTGGACATTGCACAAAGCTACTGAAAGTTAATGGAACAAAGAAATCTATCAAACATAGCAAAACAGGCAATGCGAAATAAAAGGCAGAATATGCCAAAACAGAACAGTACGTAAAGACGAATTTTTATGGGGCACTAAACTTGCTCAGATGAAAATGTTCAAATTGAATGAAAGTTGCGTACATATCTGAGGATTACGCACGTAAATTGGCAGATTTTTCTGAGTTACCTACAGACGGGGCTGCTCAATTTCGTGACAGTAAGAAATCTGTTTCTGTGCAGTAATCCAAATCTAGTATCATCTTTACTATCAAAGACTTTACTTGGCACAACAATGCAATAAAATAAAGATAAGGAGAGGTTGCTACAGTAGTAACAACTTCCAAGACACAAATATAAAACATAATTGCTGTAGTAAAATAAAAAACATGGGTTATCTCCCAAGAAGTGCTTTCTTTATAGCCATTAAGATGGGCTCAGTAATTTTAATGACGTTCTCGCAAGAAATAAGAGTTGAAGCAAAAGAGAGCATCAAAAAGCAAGTTCAAAATACATTTAAGTCTAACCCACTTCCTATGCATAGGAATCTTGTACAAAAATAAATTCATGAAGAACAAAGTGACAAGCATAGGAAGATAAAACAGGAGTAACTTCAAAATTTTCAGCATAAAGAGGGGAAACTTAATATTATTAAGATGCATATAACCATGTTTCCCTCTCTCATAATAACTTTCAGTAGCATGATGAACAAACTCAACAATATAACTATCACATAAAGCATTCTTATCATGAGTCTCATGCATAAAATAATTACTACTCCCAACGTAAGCATAGTCATTCTTATTAATTGTAGTGGGAGCAAATTCAACAAAGTAGCTATCATTATTATTCTCATCATCAAATATAGGAGGCATAGTATAATCATAATAAACTTTATCCTCCATAGTAGGTGGCACCAAAATACCACTATCATTATAATCATCATAAATGGGAGGCAAAGTATCATCAAAGTAAATTTTCTCCTCCATGCTTGGGGGACTAAAAATATCATGCTCATCAAAACCAGCTTCCCCAAGCTTAAATTCTTCCATAGCATTAGCAATAATATTGTTCAAAGAGTTCATGCTAATAACATTGCTACTCTCATGCAAATAAGGTTCCATAGGTTTTTTAATTTTCGCATCAAACAATCCATGTCTTAACTCAGGAAATAGATTAAAAAGCTCATTGTTGTTTTCCATTATGCCTAACTAGTGAAAAACAAAAACAAGAAACAAAAAGATGCAATTGCAGGATCTAAAGGAAATAGCTTCGAGAACTCACACACCGGCAATAATGCTAGGAAATAGCTTAGTAGTCGGAGGATGTGAATACCTTTTACCTTACCTCCCCGGTAACGGCGCCAGAAAATAGCTTGCTGTCTTCTGTTGACTTCTATTCCTGTAGACAGTGTTGGGCCTCCAAGAGCAGAGGTTTGTAGAACAGCAGCAAGTTTCCCTAAAGTGAATCACCCAAGGTTTATCGAACTCAGGGAGGTAGAGGTCAAAGATATCCCTCTCAAGCAACCCTGCAATCACGATACAAGAAGTCTCTTGTGTCCCCAACACACCTAATACACTTGTCAGATGTATAGGTGCACTAGTTCGGCGAAGAGATAGTGAAATACAAGTAATATGGATGAATGTGAGTGGCAATAACAATCTGAAATAAATATGGCAGCGAGTAAACATGTAGCAGAACAGTAAATAAACGGAGATTCGATATTTGGAAACAAGGCCTAGGGATCCTACTTTCACTAGTAGACACTCTCAACATTGATCACATAACTGAAACTACTCTTCACTCTCTTGTTGGATAACAAACACCATTCATTGTGTAGGGCTACAAGAGCATCCTCAAGCCGGAGTTAACAAGCTCCACAACATCCGGAGTTCATATTTAAGTAACCTCAGAGTGCATGATAGACCATTGCAATTTAGACCGAGTACTAACATAACATACACACTATCAACAATAGCTATGAAAGGGGGAATAGATCGCATCAATACTATCATAGTAATCGTTAACTTCATAATCTACAAGAGATCACAATCATAGCTTATACCAAGTACTACATGATGCACACACTGTCAACATTACATCATGGAAGAGGAATAGACTAATTTAATAACATCACTAGAGTAGCACATAGATGATATTCAACTAGATCACAAAGAGCACTACTAGGAAAAGGCCTAGCCGTAAGATGGGTGTTAGTGGCGCACCAGGAGGGCAGTGCGCCACTACTACTTAGCAGTGGCGCACCGGAAAGTGGTGGGCCACTATAAAAAATGTAGTAGTGGCGCACCTCTTCTGTGGTGCGCCACCACTAAGTTTGACCATGGGTTTGACCCAGCCTTATACATAGCAATGGCGCACCATGTAGAGGTGCGCCACAGCTATTTGATGTAGCAGTGGCGCACCTCTACATGGTGCGCCATTGCTATGTAAAGGGGATGATGGACATGTTTGGGCATCACTTAGTAGTGGCGCACCATGCTTGGTGCGCCACTGCTAAGTGGTGCCTAAACATTTCCACACCCCCCCGTGGATCGCCTTTTCGGGTTTGGAAAAAATAAAAGAAATAGATAGAAATTTCAAAAAATAAAATCCTTCGAGATGCCCATGTAATATGTGATCTAGTTTTAGTGAAACTTTGAAAATTTGAATTTCGATGTATTATGCAAAATGGCGTCATGTTTCGGTAAAACGGGATTTCTGGTTGCATACGACCTCCGATGAAAAACTTTCTTATATCAAAATCGATCTACTCAAAATTTCCTATTCGAATTCAACGGCCTAAGGCCGTTTGGACAAAAAATGGATTCGTCAATTGGAAAACAGAAACAGGACTTTTTTCAGGTTTTAGATTTTGATGAAAAAATAGAAAAAAATAGAAAAAAAAATAGCTGTGGCGCACCCATGCCTTGGTGCACCACAGCTAAGCTTCCCGCCCACGAATTTCAAAATGGCTGGGATTCAAAGTGGAAGGAGCCAGCCACTTACCCCCTCCTACCTCCTCCCTCCTCCCTCCTCCTCCACACATTCTCCTGCTCTCATTCTCCTCTCCTCCTCCTCTCCTCTCCTCCTCTCTTCACCTCTCCGCTCCTCCTATCCTCTCCTCTCCTCCTCTCTTCACCTCCGGCGACCTCCTCACTATGTCGACCTCGGGTGACCTTACTTTCCGGTGAGCTCCTCCGCTATGGTGACCTCCGGTGACCTTACTCTCCGACGATCCTCCGGCGACCCTCCGGCGACCCTCTGGCCTCCATTACCTCTAGCCTTCGTCCTCTTGTTCATCCTCTTCTACATCCTCCATCTCCTCACCTCCCCTACCTCTCTCATCCATCCTCACTGGCGGTTAGGCTAAGAAAAATGAGAATGAACATTGCACAAATAATTCTAGCGACAAAAACGAGAAAAAATAACGAGCCAAAAAAAATTCGAAAAAAATGTGCCAGATCCAGATCTAGAAATTTCAAATTTTAGTAGTGGCGCACCTTGTTTCTGTCCAGTGGCGCACCTCAGACATTTAGGAGTGGCGCACCATGAAGCTAGTAGTGGCGCACCACCTGGTGCGCCACTGCTAAGCCAAATAGCAATGGCGCACCACTAGTGCGCCACCACTAAAAGTTAGCACTGGCGTGATAGTAGTGGTGCACCAGCAGTGCGCCACTGATGGGGAATAGTGGTGCACCACTGAATAGCCATTTTCTAGTAGTGGAGAGAGATGAACCACATAGCTACGGTAGAGCCCTCAGCCTTGGGGGAGAACTACTCCCTCCTCATCATGGGAAGCAGCAGCGGCGATGAAGATGGCGGTGGTGTCGATGGAGATGCCTTCCGGGGGCACTTCCCCGTCCCGGCGGCGTGCCGGAACAGATATTTATGTCCCCCGAATCTTGGCTTCGCGATGGCGGCCGCTCTGGAAGGTTTTCCGTATCGTGGCTTATTCCTCTGGAAGTTTTAGGTCACCAGGGCTTATATAGGCGAAGAAACGGAGTCGGAAGGGGTGTGGGGGACCCACACACCAGGGGGGCGCGCCCCCCTCTAGCCGCGCCGCCATACTGTGTGGGGGCCCTGGGACTCCCCTCTGGTCCTTCTTCGGTGTTCTGGAAGCTTCGTGGAAATATAAGATCGTGGGCCTTGATTTCGTCCAATTCCGAGAATATTTCCTGTGTAAGATTTTTGAAACCAAAAACAGCAGAAAACAGGAACTGGCACTTCGGCATCTTGTTAATAGGTTAGTTCCGAAAAACGCATAAAATCATCATAAAGTGTGAACAAAACATGTAGGTACTGTCATAAAACAAGCATGGAACATCAGAAATTATAGATACGTTGGAGACGTATCAATTATCTTTGGCTCCTGATATTTTGTCACTTGCCTTTTTCTTTCGATCTCATGCCGCCTTTGAAACGTTGAGTAAGCTGCTGGCTCATGGGTCCCGCATGTCATCCTCTACGAACAATTAAAGTTTCCTTTCTTGGAGTTAATTTTTACCCCTAATTTCTGGCTATTTGCCTTTTTTTTTATCTCCTGCCCCCGTTGAAACGATGAGGATGCTGTTGGCAGGTCGGTCCCACATGTCATCCTCTGTGAACAATAAAAGTTTCCTTTGATGGATTTATTTTGAACCCCTAATTAATTTCTGGATATTTCCTTTTTTCCTTTGATCCCCTGCCGCCTTGGAATCGTTGAGGATGCTGCTGCCTCATGGGTCCCGCATGTCATCCTCTCAGAACGGTAAATGTTTCTTTTTCTTGCATTTTGTTTACCAAATGATTTTTGGCTTATTTTTTCTTTCGATCTCCTGCCGCCATTAAAACGTTGACGACGCTGCTGGCTCACAGGTCCCACATGTCAGCCTTTATAAACAATAAACGCTGAGGATGCTGCTGCCTCATGGGTCCCGCATGTCATCCTCTCAGAATGAAAATGTTTCTTTTCTTGGATTTTTTACCAACGGATTTTTGTTTTATTTTTTCTTTCCATCCCCTGCCGCCTTTAAAACATTGACGAGGCTGCTGGCTCATGGGTCCACGATGTCAGCCTCCCCGTACAAGAAACATGTGATATCTTGATTATTTTGCAGACAATACACAGTGTATTGCGCTCTGAGCTATTTCAAACGGATAAATTAAATCTTTATTTTTACATAAACAAACATATATGTTGAATCTCCTTGTTTTTTGTTTTTGCGAAGCATATGACTTTCCTGTTTTTTTTTAGAAAAATCTGAACTTTTCTGTTTTGGAGTGGACTGAAATTGTACGAGTTAAAAGGCCCAGCAGGATAGTTCGAAGGCCCAGATGTCCAGATGCAGCCCAATTGAAATATTTCTTTTCTTGGATTTTTTTCACACCCTGATTTCTGGCTACTTCATTTTTCTTTTGGTCCTGTGCCGCCTCTCAAACAGTGAGACCGCTGCTGCAAAATGGGACCCGCATGTCATCCTCTATGTACAATAAAATTTCTTTTCTTGGATTATTTTTGGCTCCTGATATTTGGTCACTTGCCTTTTTCTTTCGATCCTGTGCAGCCTCTCAAACGGTGATACCGCTGCTGCAAAATGGGACCCGCATGTCATCTTCTATGTACAATCAAGTTTCTTGTCTTGAATATTTTTGGCTCCTGATATTTGGTCACTTGCCTTTCTTGCGATCTCATGCCACGTTTGAAACGTTGAGGAACCTGCAGGCTCATGGGACCCGCATGTCATCCTCTATGTACTATAAAACTTTCTTTTCTTGGATTTTTTTGGCACCTCATACTTGGTCACTTGCCTTTTTCTTTCGATCCCCTGCCGCCTCTCAAACGGTGATACCTCTGCTGCTAAATGGGACCCGCATGTCATCCTCTATGTACAATCAAGTTTCTTTTCTTGAATTATTTTTGGCTCCTGATATTTGGTCACTTGCCTTTTTCTTTCGATCTCATGCCACGTTTGAAACGTTGAGGACCCTGCTGGCTCATGGGACCCGCATGTCATCCTCTATGTGCTATAAAAGTTCATTTTCTTGGTTTTTTTTCACCCTCTGATATTTGGCTATTTCCTTTTTCTTTTGATCCCCTGCCGCCTTTGAAACATTGAGGACTCTGCTGGCTCATAGGTCCCACATGTCAGCCTGAATGAACGATAAAGCTTTCCTTTCTTGGAGTTTTTTTTACCCCCTAATTTCTGGCTACTTTCTTTTTCTTTTGATCTCAAGCCGCATTTGAAACGTTGGGACCGCTGCTGCAAAATGGGACCCGCATGTCATCCTCTATGTACAATAAAGTTTCTTTTCTTGGATTATCTTTGGCTCCTGATATTTTGTCACTTGCCTTTTTCTTTCGATCTCATGCCGCCTTTGAAACGTTGAGTAAGCTGCTGGCTCACGGGTCCCACATGTCAGCCTCTATGAACAATAAACGCTGAGGATGCTGCTGCCTCATGGGTCCCGCATGTCATCCTCTCAGAACGATAAATGTTTATTTTCTTGGATTTTTGACCAACTGATTTTTGGTTTATTTTTTCTTTCCATCCCCTACCGCCTTTAAAACATTGACGACGCTGCTGGCTCATGGGTCCCCGATGTCAGCCTCCCCGTACAAGAAACATGTGATATCTTGATTATTTTGCAGACAATAAACAGTGTATTTCGCTCTGAGCTTTGCAAACGGATAAATTAAATCTTTATTTTTACATAAACAAACTTATATGTTGAATCTCCTTGTTTTTTGTTTTTGCGAAACATAGGACTTTCATGTTTTGGAGTGGGCTGAAATTGTACGAGTCAAAAGGCGTCCATCACGATAGTTCGAAGGCCCAGATGGCAAGATGCAGCCCAATTGAAATATATCTTTTATTGGATTTTTTTTGACCCCCTGATTTCTGGCTACTTCCTTTTTCTTTTGATCCCGTGCCGCCTTGGAAACGTTGAGACCGCTGCTGCTAAATGGGTCCCGAATGTCATCCTCTATGAACAATAAAAGTTTCCTTTCTTGGAGTTATTTTTTACCCCTAATTTCTGGCTACTTCCTTTTTCTTTTGATCCCCTGCCGCCTTCGAAACGTTGAAGACTTTGCTGGCTCATGGGTCCCACATGTCAGCCTCTATGAACAATAAACATTTCCTTTCTTGGAGTTATTTTGTACCCCTAATTTCTGGCTATTTGCCTTTTTTTTCTTTCGATCCCCAGTCGCCTTCGAAACGTAGAGGACGCTGCTGGCTCGTGGGTCCCAGATGTCAGCCTCCATGAACAATAAACCTTTCCTTTGTTGGATTTACTTTTCACCCTCTGATTTTGGCTATTTCCTTTTATTTTGATCCACTGCCGCCTTGGAAACGTTGAGTAAGCTGCTGACACATGGGGCCCGCATGTCATCCTCTATGTACAATCAACTTGCAAGATCTTGGAGCGAAAGAGGTTGTATTAGTGGGACCCATATGTCAACCTCTATGTACAATAAAACTTTCCTTTCTTGGATTATTTTTAGCTCCTGATATTTGGTCACTTTCCTTTTTGTTTCGATCTCAAGCCGCCTCTGAAACGTTGAGTAAGGTGCTGGCTCATGGGACCCGCATGTCATCCTCTATGTACAATAAAGTTTCTTTTCTTGGATTTTTTTACCCCTGATTTTTGGTCACTTGCCTTGACGCTGCTGGCTCATGGGTCCCACATGTCAGCATCTATAAACAATAAACCTTTCCTTTGTTGGATTTATTTTTTACCCCTAATTTCTGGCTATTTGCCTTTTTCTTTTGATCCCCAGCGGCCTTTGAAAACGTTGAGGAACCTGCTGACTCATGGGACCCGCATGTCATCCTCTATGTACTATAAAATTTCTTATATTGGATTTTTTTTCACCCTCTGATTTTTGGCTATTCCCTTTTTCTTTTGATCTCCTGCCGCCTTGGAAACGTTGAGTAAGCTGCTGACTTATGGGACCCGCATGTCATCCTCTATGTACAATCAACTTTCTTTTTTTGGAGTTTTTTTACCCCCTAATTTCTGGCTACTTTCTTTTTCTTTTGATCTCAAACCGCATTTGAAACGTTGAAACCGCTGCTGCAAAATGGGACCCGCATGTCATCCTCTATGTACAATAAGTTTCATTTCTTGGATTATTTTTGGCTCCCGATATTTGGTCACTTGCCTTTTTCTTTCGATCTCATGCCGCCTTTGAAATGTTGAGTAAGCTGCTGGCTCATGGGTCCCGCATGTCATCCTCTATGAACAATAAAAGTTTCCTTTCTTGGAGTTATTTTTGACCCCTAATTTCTGGCTACTTCCTTTTTTTTGATCCACTGCCGCCTTTGAAACGTTGAGGATTTTGCAGACTAATACAAGCTCTTTCTCTCCAAGATCTTGCAAGTTGATAGATTAAATCATGGAATTATTAGGATATGTTTTAAATTTCAAATCCACTTTATGAATTATTAAAAATACCGTTATCCATGTGGGTATGGAGCGATCAAGGATTTTCATATTGGGCATGAGCAGTTTCAAAAATTGGAACCCAATAATTCAAAATAAATAAAAACAACCTTTATGTAGAATCTCCGCGTTTTTTTGTTTTTTTGCCAATCATAGGATCTGTGTTTCATTAGAAAACGGCCGAAATTGCATGAGCAGAAAGGCCCATTTGTAGTTATTGGGCTTCGATAGCCGGAGCAAGTAGGCCGATAGCAATTACCATGTAGATGGCCGTTGACAACCCAAAGTGAAATATTGGGCCCAACAGGGGAAGGCTGAACAGTACTATTTTGTAATTGGAAGGTGGTACATGGCGTAATCCTGCCAAAAAAAAGATGGAACACGGGTTGCTGAAATTTGCCCATCTGCGCCTAATATCGCCGCCGCTGCCATGCCTCGTCTCGCGTCGAGCTCGCGGTACTGCCGCGTCTCGGGCACGGGGTACCGTAGAGTCCGCGCGCGCCCCAAAGGTACGTATTACGCGGAGATACGTGACGGCGGCGAGCGCATCGGCCTCGGCACCTACGAGACCGCGCACAAGGCCGCGCGCGCATACGACGCCATGGCGTGGTGGCTCGGGCGCCCGCGATCGTCGATGAATTTCCATGACGTGTGGACGCGCTAGCAGGCCGAGGATCTCGCGCCGCCGCCGTACATCGTTAGACAGGAGGAACAGCGCCGCCGCCGTGAGACGGAGCGCCGTTTGCGCATCGCCGAGCGGGATGAGCGCGCGGCGCGCGAGTGGGCGGCCCGCTTCCCCGAGGACGTTGCCGCCGAGAACGAGCACTTCCGCAGACGGAGGGTGGAGAAGGCGACGAGTCGGGCTGCAAAGAAGGAGGACCACGCACGACGGAGGGCGGAGAAGGCGACTAAGCGGGCCTTCATCGAAGCGCATCTCGCTAGGCCGACCACCATTGGCGAGGACGACCCCCGTTGGATTGATCTCTTCTCGTCGGATCCGGTGTCGGGCACGATACCGGACTCGTCAGATGTCGAGTTTTAGTTTAGTTTTATCGCACTACTTTGTAAAAGTATGAACTACGGAGTATCTATCAAGCTAATTTTATCCTATTTTATGTCTATTTCTAGTCTTTGTTTGATCTTCTGTTTTACTGCACTCTATTTTTCATTATATTCTGTTTTTTGCGCTGCATTATAGCGCCTCTGAAAATACGCTGTTTCAGCCCTGCATTTGGCCGCCACAGTCTTCAGCTTCCGGTGAAGCTATTGCCGGCTCCATGCGCAGCATCTGCCCACAGCGCCAAAATATATAGCCACTGCTGGAGTTGCTGTAATATGTTTGTCAGCAGGAGCTTACCTAATTAGTGAAAATATATAGCCACTGCTGGAGTTGCCTGCACCTGACATCATCCTGCCACCTGAAGTAGGTGGTGTATTGGGATTAGACTGATAAGCATAGCACCTTGCAAAGAACAAGATGCTGCTAGTGTTGGTTAACGTGATTTTACGCCAAAAGTCATGTATGCTCAACAGCTGCTGTACCTAGTTTGGATATTGTGTTGTTACCCTTTTGTGGTTTGGTGTTTGTCCAACAGAGAAAGCTACTTTTTCCCGTGTAAGTGTTATTATGTGAACAAAAGTTGTATGTACATATATATCGGTCAGAGAACCAAGATTACATATTCTTGCCTAGTTATAACACATAAGTCATAATAACAATTAAAGAGAAAAGGAACATTTGCCTTTGCAATGTGATTGTGCCAAGTAGATTAGACAACCAACCACAAACATTTCAGGGTCAACAGCCAAACACATGCGAAAGTCCTAAGGTAAGCTCCATAATACATGTTGAAACCAAAAGCCTAGAAACCATAAGAAAGGTAGCTCCACATCACAGTTCCACGACAACAACATACTGATCATAGAACTATATCAAGTCAGGACACCTGCACCACTGGGTAAGCATCCATGGGGTCTGACTCAAGAGCGAAGACTGTGTGAATGCTGCAAAATGTGGCTCTTGCCTCACCCCACCCATACATCTTATCATGGAACCTTACCAAATCAGCATCAATCATCTTGACATAAACATAGCTCCTCTCTCCATGCTGATGGGATTGAACAATGCGCCAGTTGCAGTGCTTCAGCTTGTAAAACAGTATGCAGGAGATGACGAAGCATGCTGACTGGTCTTTTGTAGTGACAATGGCTTGGAGTAGCTGGTCCTATGAACCACCCAACTGGATCTTTAGAGCTTGAAGGACAGTCCGTGCCATATAAGCTACCGTTGCTGACTTCAGCTCAGGTTCAGGTGAATGATAGCTGACATCTTGTCCTCGAGATGCAGATCCTTCTTGATCAGATTCAGCGGAATCATCACCACTACTTATAGGTGCATCAGGTTCTACAGAAGGCACATCAGGTACATGCTCCAGTTCATAGGAGTCGGGTGGGACATCACCGTTTGCTGAAATCTCTACAATACCAGCTCCAGGTAGACCACCAGTCTCTACAGAGGGTAAACCACCAATATCCACTTCAGAGGATTCTCGTGGCACGACACCTTTCGCTAGAGGCTCTACCCTACCAGCTCCAGGTCCACCACCAGTCAGTACTGTGGGCATAGTCATGATGGGTTCTACCAATACAAAACCTCCTTCGGGTGGCATGACAACTTCGGGTGCAGGATCATCAGCAGTAACTCCAGCATCAGCACCAGTTAAATCGGTCTTGACAATAGGTAAACCGTTTTGCTCCAGTTCAGAGAATTCCCGTGGCACGACACCGTTCACTAGAGACTCTACACTAGCAGCTCCAGCTGCACCACCAGTTTCTACAGCAGGGGGTAAACCCAATCCACAACCTTCTTCATGTGGCACGATGATGTCAGGTATAGGCTCATCAGTACCAGGTCCAGCTGCATCAGTCTCCATAGGCAGTGAACCAGGTGGCGTCGGTGGTTTAAAAGACTGGCATGCCATTTCACCTTTGTCATCAGACAATATAGAGTTTTCTTCAACTCTATGTTTCTGCAATAATAAGCACATGAACAGAAATTAGACCAGAGCATCTAGCCATCTAACAGGGGCAGCGGCAAAACAAGCGTCGGTCCATATGTTTACCTTGTCATCTGGGATATCAGAACACACAGATTTAGAAGTCATTTCACATAGCATCCGCTTTTTCGTTCCTTCCCCTACGTCCATCTGGAATAAGTAATACTATTGATCACATAAAACTAATTAATCAAATATATGCATATGTTGAGAAGTTTGCACGGCAAATTGAGGATTCTGCTTTCATCACCTACGAATCGTCGTTCTATATATTTACCTTGTCATCTGGGATATCAGAAGTCACAATGAGAAGTCATTTCACTAAGTATCGGTTTTTTCGCTCTTTCCCCTCCATCCATCTGCAATAAGAAGTACTATTGATCACATAAAGCCAATTCATTGAATATATGCATATGTTGAGAAGTTTGCACAACAAATTGTGGATTCTACTTCCAATCACCAAGTAATCTCGTGAGAAATGCATGATCAAGATATGTTTCTCCCTCTTGATCGACATCTGCATCTCCATTAAGACTAATCATCGTGCGATGGTGCTCTTCAGAAGAGCGCATACACTTCCAATCACCAGACAAGCAAAAAATGTTGATTCTAGTAATGCTTAATCAGCAGTGGCCATGGAATGGCCACAGATCGACCAAGAAAAAAAATCATCAGCCTACTGACCACCAGGCAAAACAAACTAGGCCCATACATGGCCTCACAAATCATCATCAAACGTCGATCAAACTAGCAAGTTTGAACATGGATTCCTAATTTATTTTCTGATAAAGTGAGTATATTAATATCGAAAGATATTGATTACACTGAGCCTCTGCAACAACGCAATACCTTACTGGTAGTACGGATGCACATGGATTCCTAATACTCCCTTTGTTCGGTTTTAATTAGTCGACGCGAGGGAGAGAAGAAAATGAACTGTCGATGCTTTCAACTAGAGTCAATTAAATACGAACGGAGGAAGTACGTAGTAGTATTGACAAATATCCGGATCTAGTCTAAAAACAAATTGGCATGTAAATCCTAGTAGTCTACTAAACTAGGATCAATACCCTAGATTAGGGTTGCAAGCGGCGTCCGCGAATCGTCCCGCAAAGCAGAAAATTAGAGCAAATAGTGGTTGAGATTAGAGCAGATTTAAAGCACTCGCACTGAAACTAGCTAGCCCGCTACCCACCCCGCTTGACACCCTGCCCTAGATGTGAATCTACACCAAATATTCAAACAAGGATGAGCAACGGCTAATAAAAATTTATCCGCATCATCATCTCTACCATACACAAGGGTATGGTGATTTCACATACAGCCATTGTTGCCGCGGGACGAGGATGAGTGATGCGCCGCGGAGAAGGTGCCTCACGCCTCTGTCGCCACCGCCGTCGAAGAGGAAGTCGAAGCCGCGCGATTGTGGTCCGTCGCCGATATGGAGGTGGAGCTACTAGGGAAGAGGTGGAGGTGGATGTGGAGGTGGAGAGGGAGTGATGGTTTGTACTAGTGGCGGCCGGTGAGGTAGTTATAAATACAGCCTCTCTCTCTTTTTTGGCAAGGAATGCAGCTTCTCTTGGAAGGCAGCGAGGCAACGCACTCCAGATTTCGTATATTACTATAATAATATGGGCGGAGAAATTTGGACGCATCTGTGTTGTCTTGTCAAATGAATCACCAGGATTTTCTTTTAGTACTCCAGATTTGGGCGACCCAAGGAAGTAGAGATAGTAATGTACGCCATCTAGCTGCACGCTATCAAATCAAATAAATGGTCATGCCATTTACTTTTAAGATGGTGCAGCAGTTATTCTGACCAAAGAAACATGCACGTCTGCTGATTATTTTGATAGTACTACTAGTAGTACTAATATTTCTGATGGGTATACATTTACCGTCCGCTAGCAAAGATTGTTTGGCACATTGTTCTTATGGCTTTCAACATCACACCCCTTAATAATATTATTAATCAATGTTTGGGCAATTAATTGAGTGTGTTAATAAAAAATTAAAACCCACAAATCCAACTGTACGATTTTAAGGGCCATATGAAGGACAAGGAATGATTTTAAATGCCATATGGAGTACCTCCAACCATGTGAAATATGGTTTTTCCATGCAGGTGATACCCATGGCTTCGCATTGGATCAGTATGTTGTCCTACATACACTCAACTATGAAGTACCACGATTTGGTTTTTGGGTGCAACCGGCTAGAGAATGATGCACGGGTTTGTACAGCCAGTACAATTCACATTAAGATTTTCTGATAGCATGTTGATAAGTATATGTAAGAATCATACATTAGAATGTCTTCTATGTTTAGATGGCTGATCTACGTTTATACTTTCTGTGAACCATGAGGTTAAGACCTTTGTACTGTAATAAAGATTGCTAAATAACAGTATATATGTATGCCTCTAGGGACACTGAAACAGCCAAACAACCATGCATGTGTATAGACCGTATTTGATCAAATTACAAGAAGCACCTGGGTTCATGCAAATAGCATCAATTTATCACCTAAGTACATTAGCTATATATAGTTAAATAGGAGTCAAGACCAACTGAGCTAGCTAGTAGTATGATCCTACTATTACATAAATATCCCTAACTCTGATTGTCTTTGTTCCAGTCCAGCGCGTTGGTGTAGCTTGGGATGAACCAAAACCCCGTCTGCCAGTTGGCCCCTGGACCGCTGCTTGAGAAAGAGATGCTTTGGTGGTCTTCGCCATTTAGACTGAAGTGGAAAATTTGATGATGTGATAAACTGAAAGCCAATGGCCTGAGGCGTGGTGTAGATGCAGTTTCTTCTTGTCAAATATCCTGGGGGAAATGTTGCACCACCCACTGGCATGAAAATCGGATAGTTCACCCCAAGGAACATAGAATAGTCTCCAATATTAGTAACCCTTTCCCACGGGTTGGCTGGAAGTAACCAACTACTATCATTCGAGAATACAATGCAGGTATACCCCGAATAGCTGTGAACAGCGCGACCGCAATGGACAGAAGGGGTACTATCATAATAAGTTAGAGCACCGTCAGCGTCAATATCCATTACGCCACGTGCATATACC
This sequence comes from Lolium perenne, assembly GCF_019359855.2. Lineage (NCBI taxonomy): Eukaryota > Viridiplantae > Streptophyta > Magnoliopsida > Poales > Poaceae > Lolium > Lolium perenne. The sequence continues at coordinate 99,933,868 of NC_067246.2, read as the reverse complement.
AGGAGAAGTCTAGAATGATCTTGAGATCTTCCCAGCCACCACGTACGACTATTAGACTCAAAATCATCATCGCCATCAAATCCAGCCGTCCATGGAAGGAATGGAGCAGGGAGCACTATAGGACCTTGAAAAAGGAAAGAACACGTCACATGAAAATATATTTCATGATTTATCTACTAGTGATATTGATTTGATATTGTAGATGCCAATACTAGTACTTTATAAAATCATGGTCGAACATAAGATGGTTTGAAATATATTTCGAACATCTTGGTAAAACTTCATATGGATTTAAAACATGTTCCCCAAAATATTGGTCCAAATTTTAGATGGTTTGAATATAGTACTCCTTATTCTCTAGAACCGGGGGAATATAAACAAATGAAAGTCTTTATCAATATTGCATGGCACCTTTATTGATTCTATTTCTACTCTACCTTAAATTTTCCAGGGAGTAATAATAAATAAACTTAATTACTAGGGGGTGATGTCTACGGGAGCTTCTATTCTTGTAGACAGTGTTGGGCCTCCAAGAGCAGAGGTTTGTAGAACAGCAGCAAGTTTCCCTTAAGTGGATCACCCAAGGTTTATCGAACTCAGGGAGGAAGAGGTCAAAGATATCCCTCTCAAGCAACCCTGCAACCACAAAGCAAGAAGTCTCTTGTGTCCCCAACACACCTAATAGGTGCACTAGTTCGGCGAAGAGATAGTGAAATACAGGTGGTATGAATAAATATGAGCAGTAGCAACGGCACCAGAAAAGTGCTTTGCTATCCAGGACTGGCGTGTGGTTGATGGTGGTAATATTGCGGACAGTACAAATGCAGTAGAACAGTAAACAAGCAGCGATAGCAGTATTTAGGAACAAGGCCTAGGGATCATACTTTCACTAGTGGACACTCTCAACATTGATCACATAACAGAATAAATAGATAGATGCTAGACTCTACACTCTCTTATTGGATGATGAACACCACTAACTGTGTAGGATTACATGAACCCTCAATGCCGGAGTTAACAAGCTCCACAATATTCGATGTTCATATTTAAATAACCTTAGAGTGCATGACAGATCAGCATAACCAAACCAAGTACTAACATAGCATGCACAGTGTCACCTTCACGCTACGAAAGGAGGCATAGATCACATCAATACCATCATAGCAATAGTTAACTTCATAATCTACAAGAGATCACAATCATAGCCTACGCCAAGTACTACACGATGCACACACTGTCACCATTACACCGTGCAGGAGGAATAAACTACTTTAATAACATCACTAGAGTAGCACATAGAATAGTAGTGATACAAAACACATTGCAATCATAAAGAGATATAAATAAGCACTTCACTATGCTCTTCATAACAGTGAATAAGTATTCTGTGAAATACAGCCTAAGAGACCCACACGGTGCACACACTGTCACCTTTACACACGTGGGACAAGGAGTCTCCGGAGATCACATAAGTAAAATCCACTTGACTAGCATAATGACATCTAGATTACAAGCATCATCATATGAATCTCAATCATGTAAGGCAGCTCATGAGATTATTGTATTGAAGTACATAGGAGAGAGATGAACCACATAGCTACCGGTACAGCCCCGAGCCTCGATGGAGAACTATTCCCTCCTCATGGGAGACAGCAACGGTGATGAAGATGGCGGTGGTGTCGATGGAGGAGCCTTCCGGGGGCACTTCCCCGTCCCGGCGGCGTACCGGAACAGAGACTCCTGTCCCCCAGATCTTGGCTTCGCGATGGCGGCGGCTCTGGATGGTTTCTCGTACCGTGGCTTTTCCGTATCGATGTTTTAGGTTAGGGACCTTTATATATGCGAACAGGCGGAGTCGGAGGGGCGACGAGGCGATGACACAATAGGGGGGCGCGGCACAGGCCCTGGCCGCGCCACCCTGTCATCTGGGGCCCCTGTGGCCCCCCTCTGGCGGCTCTCGGGTGTTCTGTAAGCTTCGTGGAGTTTTAAGACTCTGGGCGTTGATTTCGTCCAATTCCGAGAATATTTCCTTACTAGGATTTTTGAAACAAAAAAAAACAGAAAACAGGAACTGGCCCTTCGGCATCTCGTCAATAGGTTAGTTCCGGAAAAGCATAATAATGACATAAAGTATGCATAAAACATGTAGATATCATCAATAATGTGGCATGGAACATAAGAAATTATCGATACGTCGGAGACGTATCAGCATCCCCAAGCTTAGTTTCTGCTCGTCGCGAGCAGGTAAACGATAACAAAGATAATTTCTGGAGTGACATGCCATCATAACCTCGATCATACTATTGTAAGCATATGTAATGAATGCAGCGATCAAAACAATGGTAAATGACATGAGTAAACAATTGAATCATATAGCAAAGACTTTTCATGAATAGTACTTCAAGACAAGCATCAATAAGTCTTGCATAAGAGTTAACTCATAAAGCAATAATTCAAAGTAAAGGTATTGAAGCAACACAAAGGAAGATTAAGTTTCAGCGGTTGCTTTCAACTTGTAACATGTATATCTCATGGATAGTTGTCAATGTAAAGTAATATAACAAGTGCAATATGCAAGTATGTAGGAATCAATGCACAGTTCACACAAGTGTTTGCTTCTTGAGGTGGATAGAGATAGGTGAACTGACTCAACATAAAAGTAAAAGAATGGCCCTTCGCAGAGGGAAGCATTGATTGCTATATTTGTTCTAGAGCTTTGGTTTTGAAATCAAGAAACAATTTTGTCAACGGTAGTAATAAAGCATATGTGTTATGTAAATTATATCTTACAAGTTGCAAGCCTCATGCATAGTATACTAATAGTGCCCGCACCTTGTCCTAATTAGCTCGGATTACCTGGATTATCATCGCAATGCACATGTTTTAACCAAGTGTCACAAAGGGTACCTCTATGCCGCCTGTACAAAGGTCTAAGGAGAAAGATCGCATTGGATTTCTTGCTTTTGATTATTCTCAACTTAGACATCCATACCGGGACAACATAGACAACAGATAATGGACTCCTCTTTAATGCATAAGCATGTAGCAACAATTAGTGTTCTCATATGAGATTGAGGATATATGTCCAAAACTGAAACTTCCACCATGATTCATGGCTTTAGTTAGCGGCCCAATGTTCTTCTCTAACAATATGCATGCTCTAACCATTAAATGAGTGATAAATCGCCCTTACTTCAGACAAGACGGACATGCATAACAACTCACATGATATTCAACAAAGAGTAGTTGATGGCGTCCCCAGGAACATGGTTATCGCACAACAAGCAACTTAATAAGAGATAAAGTGCATAAGTACATATTCAATACCACAATAGTTTTTAGGCTATTTGTCCCATGAGCTATATTGTAAAGGTAGAGGATAGAAATTTAAAGGTAGCACTCAAGCAATTTACTTTGGAATGGCGGAGAAATACCATGTAGTAGGTAGGTATGGTGGACACAAATGGCATAGTGGTTGGCTCAAGGATTTTGGATACATGAGAAGTATTCCCTCTCGATACAAGGTTTAGGCTAGCAAGGCTATTTGAAACAAACACAAGGATGAAGCGGTGCAGCAAAAATCACATAAAAGACATATTGTAAACATTATAAGACTCTACACCGTCTTCCTTGTTGTTCAAACTCAATACTAGAAATTATCTAGACCTTAGAGAGACCAAATATGCAAACCAAATTTTAGCAAGCTCTATGTATTTCTTCATTAATAGGTGCAAAGTATATGATGCAAGAGCTTAAACATGAGCACAATAATTGCCAAGTATCAAATTATTCAAGACATTTTACCAATTACTACATGTAGCATTTCCCGTTTCCAACCATATAACAATTAACGAAGCAGTTTCAACTTCGCCATGAAAATTAAAAGCTAAGAACGCATGTGTTCATATGAACCAGCGGAGCGTGTCTCTCTCCCACACAAGCATTTATTCAAATAAAAACAAAAACAAACAGACGCTCCAAGTAAAGTACATAAGATGTGACCGAATAAAAATATAGTTTCAAGAGAAGGAACCTGATAATTTGTCGATGAAGAAGGGGATGCCTTGGGCATCCCCAAGCTTAGACGCTTGAGTCTTCTTGAAATATGCAGGGATGAACCACCGGGGCATCCCCAAGCTTAGAGCTTTCACTCTTCTTGATCATAGTATATCATCCTCCTCTCTTGACCCTTGAAAACTTCCTCCACACCAAACTCGAAACAAACTCATTAGAGGGTTAGTGCATAATCAAAAACTCACATGTTCAGAGGTGACACAATCATTCTTAACACTTCTGGACATTGCTCAAAGCTACTGGAAGTCAATCCAACTTAGCAAAAGAGGCAATGCGAAATAAAAGGCAGAATCTGTCAAAACAGAACAGTCCGTAAAGACGAATTTCTAAGAGGTACCAGACTTGCTCAAATGAAAATGCTCAAATTGAATGAAAGTTGCGTACATATCTAAGGATCACTCACGTAAATTGGCATCATTTTCTGAGTTACCTACAGAGAATTAGGTTCAGATTCGTGACAGACAGAAATCTGTTTCTGCGCAGCAATCCAAATCTAGTATGAACCTTACTATCAAAGACTTTACTTGGCACAACAATGCAACAAAATTAAGATAAGGAGAGGTCGCTACAGTAGTAACAACTTCCAAGACACAAATATAAAACAAAATTACTGTAGTAAAAATAAACACATGGGTTATCTCCCAAGAAGTTCTTTCTTTATAGCCATTAAGATGGGCTCAGCAATTTTAATGATGCACTCGCAAGAAATAGTATTTGAAGCAAAAGAGAGCATCAAGAAGCAAATTCAAAACACATTTAAGTCTAACATGCTTCCTATGCATAGGAATTTTGTAAATAAACAAGTTTAAGAAGCATAATGCAACAAGCATAGAAAGATAAAACAAATGCAGCTTCAAGATTTTCAGCAAAAAGAGAGGTGTTTTAGTAACATGAAAATTTCTACAACCATATTTTCCTCTCTCATAATAATGTCCAGTAGCATCATGAGAAAACTCAATAATATAACTATCACATAAAGCATTCTTATCATGAGTCTCATGCATAAAATTATTACTCTCCACATAAGCATAATCAATTTTATTAGTTGTAGTGGGAGCAAATTCAACAAAGAAGCTATCATCATTATTATCATCATCAAATATAGGAGGCATATTGTAATCAAATTTATCCTCCATAACAGGTGGCACCAAAAGACTACTATCATTATAATCATCATAAATAGGAGGCAAAGTATCATCAAAGTAAATTTTCTCCTCAATGCTTGCGGGACTAAAAAGATCATGCTCATCAAAACCAGCTTCCCCAAGCTTAGAATTTTCCATATCATTAGCAACAACGGTGTTCAAAGTATTCATACTAATATGTTCCATGGGTTTTTTAATTTTCGGATCAAACCATCCATGTCTTAAATCAGGAAATAGAATAAGAAGCTCATTGTTGTCCATTATGCCTTACTAGTGTAAACAAGAAACAAAAAGATGCAATTGCAGGATCTAAAGGAAATAGCTTCGAGCACAAACACAATGGCGCCAGAAAAGTATTGTTACCTGGAACCGGAGTATGAGTGCCTTTTACCTTTCCTCCCCGGCAACGGCGCCAGAAAAGTGCTTGATGTCTACGGGAGCTTCTATTCTTGTAGACAGTGTTGGGCCTCCAAGAGCAGAGGTTTGTAGAACAGCAGCAAGTTTCCCTTAAGTGGATCACCCAAGGTTTATCAAACTCAGGGAGGAAGAGGTCAAAGATATCCCTCTCAAGCAACCCTGCAACCACAAAGCAAGAAGTCTCTTGTGTCCCCAACACACCTAATAGGTGCACTAGTTCGGCGAAGAGATAGTGAAATACAGGTGGTATGAATAAATATGAGCAGTAGCAACGGCACCAGAAAAGTGCTTTGCTATCCAGGACTGGCGTGTGGTTGATGGTGGTAATATTGCGGACAGTACAAATGCAGTAGAACAGTAAACAAGCAGCGATAGCAGTATTTAGGAACAAGGCCTAGGGATCATACTTTCACTAGTGGACACTCTCAACATTGATCACATAACAGAATAAATAGATAGATGCTAGACTCTACACTCTCTTGTTGGATGATGAACACCACTAACTGTGTAGGATTACACGAACCCTCAATGCCGGAGTTAACAAGCTCCACAATATTCGATGTTCATATTTAAATAACCTTAGAGTGCATGACAGATCAGCATAACCAAACCAAGTACTAACATAGCATGCACACTGTCACCTTCACGCTACGAAAGGAGGCATAGATCACATCAATACCATCATAGCAATAGTTAACTTCATAATCTACAAGAGATCACAATCATAGCCTACGCCAAGTACTACACGATGCACACACTGTCACCATTAAACCGTGCAGGAGGAATAAACTACTTTAATAACATCACTAGAGTAGCACATAGAATAGTAGTGATACAAAACACATTGCAATCATAAAGAGATATAAATAAGCACTTCACTATGCTCTTCATAACAGTGAATAAGTATTCTGTGAAATATAGCCTAAGAGACCCACACGGTGCACACACTGTCACCTTTACACATGTGGGACAAGGAGTCTCCGGAGATCACATAAGTAAAATCCACTTGACTAGCATAATGACATCTAGATTACAAGCATCATCATATGAATCTCAATCATGTAAGGCAGCTCATGAGATTATTGTATTGAAGTACATAGGAGAGAGATGAACCACATAGCTACCGGTACAGCCCCGAGCCTCGATGGAGAACTACTCCCTCCTCATGGGAGACAGCATCGGTGATGAAGATGGCGGTGGTGTCGATGGAGGAGCCTTCCGGGGGCACTTCCCCGTCCCGGCGGCGTGCCGAAACAGAGACTCCTGTCCCCCAGATCTTGGCTTCGCGATGGCGGCGGCTCTGGATGGTTTCTCGTACCGTGGCTTTTCCGTATCGATGTTTTAGGTCAGGGACCTTTATATAGGCGAAGAGGCGGAGTCGGAGGGGCGACGAGGCGATGACACAATAGGGGGGCGCGGCCCAGGCCCTGGCCGCGCCGCCCTGTCATCTGGGGCCCCTGTGGCCCCCCTCTGGCGGCTCTCGGGTGTTCTGGAAGCTTCGTGGAGTTTTAAGACTTTGGGCGTTGATTTCGTCCAATTCCGAGAATATTTCCTTACTAGGATTTCTGAAACGAAAAACAGCAGAAAACAGGAACTGGCCCTTCGGCATCTCGTCAATAGGTTAGTTCCAGAAAACGCATAATAATGACATAAAGTATGCATAAAACATGTAGATATCATCAATAATGTGGCATGGAACATAAGAAATTATCGATACGTCGGAGACGTATCAGGGGGCCTTTTTCCTACGGATCAACATGCACATTAGACCATACTAAAATTCCTATAGATGTTAAATTCTATAAGTATATATGTCCATACTACAAGAGAGTTATGGTGTGCGCCTATGGAATTCCTTTAAGCCAAAAGATTCCAAGACAGTTCAACAAATAAGAGGTGAAATGCTATATAAGTTACGTATATAAAAAAGATAGGGAGGAAATGTTACCAAATTGATTAGGATCCCATGCATAAACATTTCCAAGCTCAGTAACGGCGAACACAAGTCGGTTATGTATAATTGCATCGCAGTATATGGCGTCGTTCTCAAACTGGTTTTCAAGAATTATCCATGTACGAGGATATTCGCCATGGAGGTAGGCAATTGCAAAGTCGAAGATTGCGACAAGGGAGAAATCTTCATACCCCCCAGCAGCTATAGGAACTTGGCAAATAGCTATCTTCTGCAGTTGAATAACATAACCCTGATACCCGAATATAAGTGGATTGCGTGTGGTTTCAAACTTCTTCCTCAAAGATGGAAGCTTAATCTTGCGATGAGTGTAGACATTGAGGAGGTTCCACTTGCATTCGGGGCCAACCATGGCGATCCAATCTCCATTGGCGCATGCCTGCTCCTCATCCTTACCGTGTGGCATTAGGCCATCATAGGAGAACCTGTTGAGCGGCACTAGTTTGCACTTGGTGTTCACCGGCAAATCCTCCTTGAACACCCATGGTTTATCCGCCGGGTCACAACAGAGAACACACGAAAGGCCAAACGGCTGAGAAGCAGGCAGAGTGGCACTGTATTTGGCTGACTGAAGAATACTTTTGGAGGAACCGACTAGGGACGCGGTGGTGATGGCGTCGCACTGGCTGATGAGCACTTCAAGGGGGCCTTCCGTAAACACCTTGTGAAACAGCCCAGATCCACAGACCCTTCTCGATTTCGCCATCGCAATGAGGCAGGTGGTACAATGGGGTTGGGATTTTCTTGGGAGATTTACTGATTCGAACTTTGGGAGAGAGATGGCGATCAATGGCGGCATGTGGGGGTTTGAGTTGGAGAACAGAGGCTCTCAAACTGGGCACTGCTGGATAGGATGCAAAAGCGCCATGGAGGAGACGCAGGCGCGTGCTATGGAAGCTGGGCGGAGTGGGGATAGACGACGGAGGTGAACCGAGACGCTCCTCCTCTTATGCATATACTGCCTACTGCAGTTTCGAGGAGAGTGTGAATGTGTTCAAAAAAAGAGGAGAGTGTGAATGTGTTCAAAAAAAGAGGAGAGTGTGACTGTGACCCGACACCCGAGTAGGAGCAGACGGACTATAGGAGTAGCCCCATCATTACAGTCCATTAATCGTGCTTCCTACAATAAATAAGTGAAACGTCCCAGGCTTGTGTTGTCTAATCAAATAGATGGCCATGTCAGTATTATGGTGAACAAATAAAACAAATACACCAACCTTGTTCTTTTTGCAACGTACACCAACCTAGCAAGGCATCAACCTTCTCGCCAACAACTAGGACTCCGTGGCTCCGTCCCACCAAAGTTGTCTCAACTTTGTAAAAAAAACATCTATCCATCTAAATTTTAACAAAGGTGAGACACTTTTGGTGGGACCGAGGGAGTACAAAACAACTTTACTACTCCATGCTAGTATCGGCCACTTTTCGAAAAGTAAATCAAATTTCAACTGAAGGCGTGCTATTTTATGGTCCTGAAAATTGCCAAAAAAAAATACAACCAAAAAATGCAACAGATCCATGTTAAGGGGGTACACCCTATGCAATATACATTAAGAAACTTCGAAACTTCAGCGACCTTGTAAGAATGCCCATGACAGTGCAGTTTTGCCAAATTAGGAAGAGACGAAATATGAATTCAACCAAAGAAATCTAAACGAATCCTTAGACAATAGCATAGTTAACACGTTCAGAAAAAAATGATGACTCCAAGAGAACAACATTAGCAAGAAATACTCCAGTTTAGTTTGAACTTGCAGTCACATATATATACTAGTAGTACTACCAAAATACTAATACTCCGAGCTGCATTCTAGCACTCCAACTAGCTAGCTAATAGTTCTGGAGTAGTAGTACTACTATACAAGTCCAAAATACATCCGAACGAACCCTATTTCGAACTAAACTACTCCCTCCGATCTTCGAGTAACTACATTGCAGTATGACTAAACGAAGATTATTTTATAACCTTCTTGTTGATGCAAACGCAGATAGGCAACACACGCTGCCCTCCATTCTGCTTCGTGTAACGGGGTGGCACCGCCAGGAAAGAAGTGAGCTGCTGCAACATGATCGAGCTAGGCGTCGGGGAGCTCGTCGGCTCGATTACCGCCATCAAGGTGTCCGTCGAGAGGTCACTGGTCCCAGCCGGCCACTACTAGGAAAAGGCCTAGCCGTAAGACTGCCATCAGTGGCGCACCATGACTGCCATGCGCCACTACTACTTAGCAGTGGCGCACCACAAAACGGTGGGCCACTGTTACAAAAGTAGTAGTGGCGCACCTTGATTCTGGTGCGCCATAAGTAAGTGGTGACAGGATGCCAGGTCCTCCCCCAATCTAGTAGTGGCGCAGGTCTCCGGGGTGCGCCACTGCTACATTCCTTACCTATGGCGCACGTTGTAGAGGTGCGCCACTGCTAGGAGGTGTCCAGAGCCCGTTTAGAGATGATAGGCTTAGCAATGGCGCACTGCTGTGGTGCGCCACTGCTACATAGGTTACCTATGGAGCATGTCATTAGGTGCGCCACTGCTAGGGGGTGGCCAGAACCCCTTTAGAGATGAGAGGCGTAGCAGTGGCGCACCACTTAGCAGTGCGCCATTGCTATGTCACCCTAGCAGTGGCGCACGGCTATGTGGTGCGCCACTGCTAACCTGGGACCATTTCCTGCTTTTCACCCTCCACTCACATGTGCCACCCACTTTCCCCAAACACTCTTCCACCACCACCTCCCACCAAATCTGGATCTGGTCGTGTTGCCCCTCCTTCCCACCTCATTTTCACCTCTTCATTCACTAAAATTAAGTTGGTAAACTTAATTTTCTTCATAGGTAAGTAATGGTGAAGCTTTCTTAGCTCAATACCCTACTCAATCTCAACTTTTTACCTCATCCAACACTCTAGGTCTCGCCGTATCGGTAACTTTGTTGGTTTTATGCTTTGTGTGTGACCGGTTCCGATCGTCTTGCACACACACGTGTGTGTGCACATATGTTATGCGAAGCTCATGTGTTGTGCGCATGCGCGAAAAGCTTGTCGATCACGTGCATGTGTGTTGTATGCGAAGCCTCCACATGTGTTGTATATGCAAAGCCTCCGATCCACACATGTGTTGCATGTGTTTGTTTGCAGGGATTTGAAATGCGATGGAGTTGCCAATATTTTGCCGAAACGTTGATTCATTTCCGTTTCGGTGAATAGTGGGCATACTCGCATATACATATGTCCTATTTTTAGGGAAGGTCATGCCAAAATTTTCTTTTGGTATGCTAAGATATCCATTTTCTCTATACCCGCATGTGCGACCATGGTCCGCATGATGAGCGAAGGCGTTGTGGCTAGGTTTTTGAAAGCCGCGACAGCCGAGATGATTAGAAATAACCAAAAGGAGATAAGATGTCCGTGTCGAAGATGCAAGCTGACGAGCCTTATGGACCCTAAAGCCGATATGGTGCGGGACCACCTTCTCATGCGTGGTTTCATGGATGGCTATCGGTGGGAAGGCGACGAAGATGATTATGAATTTGTCCATGGGATTTCAACAAGAAATAAGGAAGGAGGTGATCAGGATGTAGAAGATCTCGGGCATGATCAGGATGTAGAAGATCCCGAAGATGATCATGATCACAATGTAGGAGATCCTGGACCTGATGATGAGGAAGATCAAGATGGAGGTCATCATGACGATCATGAAGATGAAGACGATGGACCATCGTCGATGGACTGGGTGCAGGACCCTTATCTTCAAGAGCTGCTTCTCAAGCAGACGAGTAACGCAAGAGCTGCCGCCCGAGAGAAAGCCAAGATGGATCAACTGGAGGTAGACGCGGTTACTCCATTGTATGAAGGATGCAGGCCGGAGGATACCCGCCTGAAAGTAACGCTCATGGCACTGGAGATGAAGGTAAAGCACAAAATGACCGACAAATCCTTCAACGACAACATGTCATTCTGGCAGGAACGTCTTCCCAAAGGTAACACGTGTCCGACTAGTATCGAGGAGGCCAAGAAAATCGTGTGTCCTCTGGATTTACCGCATGTGAAATATCATTTGTGCTTGAACGATTGCATCATTTATCGGAACGAGCACGCGGCGTGTACCATATGTCCGGTGTGCGGCGTCAGTCGGTACAAGAAGGGGAAGAAAGCTCCTCGGAAGGTGGTGTGGTACTTTCCGATCACTCTTCGTCTGCAGCGGTATTTCGCGGATCCTAAGCAAGCAAAGCTAATGCGCTGGCACGCGGAGATGAGGAAGGTAGAAGATGACGCAGATGATCCGGACAAAAAGAAAAAGGACAGGATGTTGAGACACCCTTCGGATGCTAGCCAGTGGAATGCGTTGAACCTCGAGTACCCAGAATTTGGGGACGATCCTAGGAACATAAGGCTGGGCGCGAGCACAGATGGAGTCAATCCGTTTGGCAGCCAGAGCAGCACGCATAGCACCTGGCCCGTGTTTGTGTGGATGTACAACCTCCCCCCCTGGTTGTGCATGAAGAGGAAGTACATTCAAATGAGTATGCTAATTGAAGGGCCGAAACAACCAGGGAACGACATCAATCTGTATATGGGGCTTCTGAAAGAGGAGCTAGCCACGCTATGGGACACGCCTGCCAATACGTGGGACGTCGCCGCGGAAGAATATTTCCCTATGAGAGCCGCACTGCTCACGATGGTGCACGACTTTCTCGGTTACGGATATGTCGCGGGGCAGGTGGTCCACGGATTCAATGCATGCGTCAGGTGCATGGACGACACAACGTACCGCCAGCTAGATAGAGATCCCGGGTCCTCGAAAACGGTGTTCATGGGACATCGAAGGTGGCTTCGCGAGGACGACGCATGGAGGAAACGCAAGGATCTGTTCGATGGTCAAGACGAACCCCGAAGACGGCCACGTACGAGAAGCGGCGAGCAAATAGACGAGCTATTGAAAAATTGGAAAGAGTGCCCACCGCCGGGAAAGAAGCGAATGGCGCCAGAGCCGCTGCTTAAGGTATGGAAGACGAGGTCTGTTTTCTGGGACTTGCCGTACTGGAAGATCCTCCGTGTGCCTCACAGCCTTGATGTCATGCACATCACGAAGAACGTGTGCGAGAGTCTGCTTGGTACCCTCCTCAACATGCCAGAGAAGACCAAAGATGGGCCGAAAGCAAGGTACGACTTGCAATCAATTGGGATCAGGGAGGAGCTTCACGCGGGACGCCCTAATGATGATGATGATGATGACGATGACGATGATGAGGCGGAGGACACGCAAAGTCGTCGCAAGGGCAAAAATGCCAAAAAGATTGAATATTACTGCCCCCCCCGCGTGCTTCACTCTAAGTCAGAAGGAGATCGAGCAGTTTTTCGACTGTCTCCTAGGAGTAAAACTTCCCTACGGTTACGCGGGGAAGATAAGCAGGTACCTAGACAAAGCGAAGCAGAGGTTCAGCGGGATGAAGTCTCACGACTGTCACGTGCTGATGACGCAGATACTTCCGGTTGCAATGCGTGGGATCATGGACGCGCATGTCCGTGAAACGCTTTTTGGCCTATGCAACTTTTTCGACGTCATCTCTCGGAAGTCTGTTGGCGTGAGGCAACTTAGAAGGCTACAGGAAGAGATCGTGGTGATACTGTGCGAGCTTGAGATGTACTTCCCGCCCGCTTTCTTCGACGTTATGGTGCATCTGCTGGTACATATCGTGGAGGATATCATCCAACTGGGGCCGATGTTCCTGCACAGCATGATGCCGTTCGAAAGGATGAATGGTGTCATCAAAGGGTACGTTCGCAACAGGGCACGTCCAGACGGAAGCATAGCCAAGGGCTTTCTGATCGAAGAGTGCATCTCCTTCTGCACGAGTTATCTAGAAATCGAGAACCCCGTTGGCCTGCCCGTAAACAGGCATCTCGGGAAGCTCGCTGGATGGGGTCACCGCGACGGTAGCCGCGAAATGCATGTCGACTTCAAGGGTCGAATCGCCGACTTTGAAAGAGCAAACCTAGTCGCGCTACAACACATAGACGTGGTCGATCCTTGGGTGGTAGAGCACAAAACCTTCATCGCAAAGACGTACAGTGATCAGGGCCAACAGAGGACAGACGGAGATATAATCAAAGAGCACAACTCAACCTTCACGCGGTGGTTCAAGGACAAGATGCTGACGTACCCTATAGACGAGGATTCTTCTGCGGAAGAAAAACTCATATTCGCCTTGTCACAGGGCGCCGAACACAACCTGATGACATTTCAGGCGTACGATATCAACGGCTACACATTCTACACCGAGGAAAAGGACATGAAGAGCGATTATCAGAACTCCGGGGTAACGATGGAGTCCTACACCGGTGACGTCAAGCAGAGATACTACGGAAAGATCGAGGAGATCTGGGAGCTGAGCTACGCCGGAGAGAATGTGCCGATGTTCCGTGTCAGGTGGGCCAAGAACGTCATAAAAGAAGACCGGCATTTCACCACCATGGTTATACCCGAAGCCAAATCCAAGACAGCGGGCGCAAAGGTCACCGCGAAATATGAGCCATGGGTACTAGCTTCCCAAGTGGACCAATGCTTCTTCATTACCGACCCGCAAAAGCCCAGCCGTGTTGTCGTGAGGAGAGGCAAAAGGAGCATCATCGGAATGGATGGAGCCGCCAACGAGCTAGACTTTGACCAGTACGGCGATCCGAAGATGGAAGATGACGACGACGATGATGAAGAACCATACACAACAAGAAGAAGCAGGACCACCCTACCTAAAGGCCGTCCATTCAAGAGAAGAAGTCTAGGAGTTCCGGGGCTAAATTATTCAACCGCGAGAAAGAAGGGCAAGAAGATTGTGAAAAGATAATTATGTATCATTTTCTTGTATGAATAATGGATGTCATATTGTTAATCTACACATTGTACCGATCAAAATAGACATATATTCTACATAATTTATATTTTTGGATATTTTCTAGATTCTATAGTATTTTAAATATTCTACATAATTATAATTATTTATGCCTTTTATTTTGGTGTATTATGCTATGTACTATAGTTAAATCAATTTAATGAAAAAGTGAAAAAAATGGGGCCGCCAGGGTTCGAACCTGGCCGGCCAGGTTTGGCAAACCAACCAAGGGACAGAGCCAGTGCGGTACTAATCGATTTCTGTCAAACCCTGGTCTGTTTGCGTTTTGACCCAAACCTATACTAGTAGTGGCGCACCCCTAGAAGTGCGCCATTGCTAAGCCTCATAGTGGCGCACCCCTGGAGGTGCGCTATTGCTAAGGGGGTCTGTGACTTAGACAAAAATCCCCGTCTCGACCATCCTCCCCATTCCCCACTCGATCTCGATTCACCTCCCACCGGCGACGCCCTCTCCGACGCCACCTCCCACCGGCGACACCCTCTCCGACGCCACCTCCCACCAGCGGCCGCCCCTCCCTCGATTCACCTCGGACCCCGGCGATGCGCGCAGACCCCGGCGACCACAGACCCCGGCGACGTCGCGCAGGTACCCCTCGATTCACCTCCCCGCCGGCGGCCGCCTCCCCCCTCGATCCCCACCCGCCTCACGGTCTCGCCCCCAAGCAGATCCTCTCAAGCTCACCGCGGAGCAGGAGCAGCACGTGGGCGTCCTCATCTGCGACCTCGTCGGCATCCTCGTCTGCGACCTCCTGCCCCATCTCGCCGCAGAGCACGAGTAGGAGCCACCGCTCGACCGCTGACGCCGCCACGCCCTCGACCGCTGACGCCTTCCAAGGTAGCCACCGCGCCCCTCCTCCTCCTAGATGTTAACTGCTAAGAGTCACCAGTTTGCTTGCTACTGCTGCTGCTCCCCCTCGAGCCGGTGCTGCCATGTCCCTGCTGCTGCTGCTAGAAAGGCTGCTGTGTTGCTCCTAGCTTTCTGCTGCTAGGTTGCTGCTAGGTGCTGCTGTTAGGTGTCTTTGCTATTAGGTGCTGCTGCTAGAAATGAGAGAACCTTGGGTAGCACATTGTTCAGTAGACCTGTGGGTACCATGTTTAGAGTTCAATAAGAGAACAAAACTCTCTTAGGCAGATTAATTCAAAATTATAAATGTTATAGCTGGCAATCAAAAAGGCAGTACTCCAAGAATAGAACAACTGTTTATCATGTTGCTTAAGGATTAGTTTTTGCTTGCTTGATGATGTTGTTCAACCATGTTGTTGCTTGCTTGCTGATGTTGTTCTGGTTCCTAGATGTTGCTTGCTGCTACACTAGCTATTGCATGCTACTGGTATCTTCCTGCTGCTTCTAGTTGATGTTGTTGGATTGCTTGCTGCTGCCATGTCCCTGCTGCTGCTGCTAGCTAGGTGCTCCCCTTTATGTAGTCATCCAACTCTGCTCTTTTATTAATCCTAGCTACCATGTTAGTTTTTGCTTACTGGATGAAAACTTGATGTTCTTGTTGCAAATGTAGCTTGTCCTTGCAGTAGTTCTTTGTTGCACATTTGTTTTGTTGCAAATTTTCAGTTTCGTCAGATAAACCTGCTGTTTCATATGCTTGCCCTTGCAGTAGTTTTTGCTTGCTTGCTTTGGTGCATCCTTGTAGTAGATAACTAATGAGAAAAGGATTAGAGAAAGCTGGACAAATCAATGCTGAACCATCGTGGTGGTAGTAGCAAATTTAGGTTTAGGAAATTTTAACATACTACTGCTGATTTAACTGCAAAAGAATTAGTAATGAAGAAGAAGCATGGCACTATATTGACAGTAGGTTTAGTGGTCTGTATTTGGCTGCTCTAGTAGATATCTAGTGATTTTAAGCTACTGACTATTATGTATCTGATATTGCCGACTCTATCTTCAATGAAGTTCTATTGTACTATGTATGCATTAGATAGTTGATCATTTTAGCCTAGTGCTTTGGCTATTTGCTTGCTTGCTGCTGCTGCTAGGGCTGTAAAATTGGGTATATTTTGCTTGCTGCTGCTCTAGGGCTGTAAAATTGGGTATTTTTTGCTTGCTGCTGCTGCTAGGTTGCTAGGTTGATTACTGCTGCTGCTAGGTTCTTGAAGTTCACATTTTATACTGATTTGTTACTATTTTTCCATTCAAATGCATATAATTTGGGATCAGAGTGAAGGGTTGATGCTCACAGTGTTTATTTTGATGTTTACAACACTAGTTGTTGCACGCCGCGCCGCCCTGACCTCCACGCACACCTTGGAGCAGCAGCTGGAGAAGCACGCCGCGCCGCCCTCGACCGCTGACGCCGCCGCAGAGGACCGCCGCCGCACTTGCAGACAGGTAGCTGCCATATTGTCATTCTTTCACAGCCCTGGAACTTACCATATTGTCATTCATTTTCTTACCATATTGTCATTCTTTCACAGCCCTGGAACTTCAGCACCTGACCGTCGCTGCCATATCTTCCTCGACCCGGAGCAACACCTCGCCTCTCAGTGACTCCACGCGACTCACGGTGAGCATGCTGCTAGATGCTAGCTGCTGCTTGTTGTTGATGCATGCTGCTAGCTAGTTGCTGCTGCTAGCTGTTGATGCATGCTGCTAGCTGCTGCTGCTACTAGCTGCTGCTAGCTTGCTGCTGCTTGCTGTTGATGCATGCTGCTAGCTGCTGCTGCTACTAGCTGTTGTTGCCGCTTCTTTGCTAGCCGCTGCTGCTTGCTTTATTGATGCCGCTGGTGTATATGGTGTCATATTCTTGTGCATGTGCCATGGTGCTCAGCTGGTGTATATGAGGAACAATTGTACATGTGCCATGGTGCTCAGCTGGTGTATATGGTGACATATTCTTGTGCAGGGATCGACAGAGTTGCCCATTATCGCCGAAATGTTGATTCATTTCCGTTTCGGCGAAAATAGGGCACTCATATGTACATAAATAAGCATAGGTCATGCCCAATTTTGTTAGTGGAATGGATCGTAATATGGTTCAAAATGTAAACATGTAGGATGGCCGGTCCCGGTGGCCGGCGAGGCGGTCGAGGCCGCGGTCCTGGGCGCCCCCGGGGCCGGGGAAGGGGCCGCCGCGGTGGAGCAGCAAGGGCCCCACGGTCACCGTCACCTGCATCCTCCTCGTCTTCGCATGAGGAACGCTGCTTCGAGTTCCTCCTCCGCATCGACGACGACCCACTCGGCATCAAGAGGCTACCGGACAAGTTCGCCGAGTTCGTCGACGGCGTCGAGCCGGCGCACTTGCAGCTACGGGAGGCTAGCTGCAACTTATGCCGCTGGTCCGTGGAGGTCCTGTTCGACGGGCAGGGCAAGATGTACCTGCACACGAGGTGGGACAAGTTCGCCCGTGACCTCCACCTCGAGCCCGGCTGCCAGCTCACCTTCCTGTACGAGGGGGACGGCGAGATGATCGTCAAGGTGTTCGACGACACCGCCTGCCGTGTGCACTACCCCCACACCGGCGAATCCGGCTCGGACACCGATAGTTAGAACTTAGAGTGTTGTCAACTCTATCTTCGTTGCTTCGTGTTGTTTGAATTCTATATTAAATTGTATGAAGCTACGATGTTAGGTATGATGATGTTATGTCCAAATATCAATCTCTTGTGCATCCTACCTTGCCTCGCTGACACCATCCCGGGATGTTCATATTTGTTTGGACCAACAATGTATGAGGCCCTTGTCATTCCATTTGCTTTGGTATCTCAAAATGCCGATGATTAGAATGTTTGGTCAACTGTACACTCCGGGTGACGCCTGAGCCTGGTGTGATGGCACAAATATCAATCTCTTGTGCATCCTACCTGGCCTCACTGACGCCATCCCGGGATGTTCATATTTGTTTCGACCAACAATGTATGAGGCCATCGTCATTCCATTTGCTTTGGTTTTTCAGAATGCCGATGATTAGAATGTTTGGTCACCTATACACTTGGAGGAGGGGCCAGTGAACCTGGTGCGATGACACAAATATCAATCTCTTGTGCATCCTACTTGGTTTCACTGATGCCTTCTCTAAATGTTCATATTTGTTCCGACCAACAAAATATGAGGCATTCCATTTAGTTCATAATAGCTACTTGTCTCTTATTTGAGTTGGCACTTCTTAATTGCATAGCCCTTTCTTCCATTTTAGTGCCGATGATTAGAATGTTCGGTCAACAGAGCACACCGGGGTGACGCCAGTGAGCCTGGTGTGATGGCACAAGTATCAATCTCTTGTGCATCCTACCTGGCCTCACTAACGCCATCCCGGGATGTTCATATTTGTTTCGATCGACAAAGTATGAGGCCCTTGTCATTCTTCCATTTGCTTTCGTATTTTAAAATGCCGATGATTAGAATGTTTGGTCACTTGTACACTTGGGGGAGGGGCTAGTGAACCTGGTGCGATGACACAAGTATCAATCTCTTGTGCATCCTACTTGGTTTCACTTACCCCTTCTCTAAATGTTAATATTTGTTCCGACCAACAAAATATGAGGCATTCCATTTAGTTCATAATAGCTCCTTGTCTCTTATTTGAGTTGGCACTTCTTAATTGCATTGGCCTTTCTTCCATTTTAGTGCCAATGATTAGAATGTTTGGTCAACTGTACACTCCGGGGTGATGCCAGTGAGCCTGGTGTGATGGCACAAATATCAATCTCTTGTGCATCCTACCTGGCCTCACTGACGCCATCCCGGGATGTTCATATTTGTTCCGACCAACAATGTATGAGGCATGCCTTTTAGTTCATACTACTTGGATCGTTTTTGAGTTTGCTCTTATTCGTTGCAAACATCTATGAGCGTGCACTAATGTTTCTTTGGCTTGTGCATATGTACGCAGATATGACGTGGTATGTCGTGTACAAGGGCAAGGTTCCCGGAGTCTACAACGACTGGGAGGAGTGTCGGAGACAGGTTCACCGTTTTAGCGGTAACAGCTACAAAGGGTACACCACTAGAGCGGAGGCCGAAGACAGATACGCAAGCTATCTGGCGGGAGAGAGGACGGAGCGGAGGAGGAACCGAATGAAGACCACTTTCATCGGGACGGTGCTAGTAGTGACTCTAGCTCTCTTCTATGTGATGCTAGTTTAGATGATCGACCTTGTGTAACCACTAGCTCATTTGACTTGTAACACCGTAACACTTGTCTAATATTTGAAATCTTGTGAATCATGGAGGCTAATGTGAAGGACTATGTATTGGTATACTGTGCTGTTGTATATATGTGTTATATATTCTGTATCTGTGCTGTTATACTGTGCTATACAACCTGTACAAATACATGCCAGAAATACAAAAAATGAAAACGAACTACTAGTAGTGGCGCACTACTGGATCATGAGTGGCGCACGACCACCAAGTAACAGTGGCGCACCAGCCTGGACCCAGTGGCGCACAACCCTCTGATCACCTTCGAAACTACCAGTGGCGCACCAAAGCTGCCAGCAGTGGCGCACGTCTGAGATGCCACAGTGGCGCACCTAAACAAGCAGCAATGGCGCACCAGCTCGCCGTAACAGTGGCGCACCCAAGGAGGCAGCAGTGGTTCACCGACAGCAGACAGTAGTGGCGCACTGCTGCTGAACAACAGTGGCGCACCCCTTTGGAGTAGTAGTGGCGCACCAGTGTACCTATCAATGGCGCACGGCGCAGTGCGCCACTGTTACTTAGGGTAGTTGTGGCGCACCACTAGTGCGCCACTACTAAAACTTAGCAGTGGCGTGATAGTAGTGGCGCACCAGCAGTGCGCCACTGATGGGGGATAGTGGTGCGCCACTGAGTAGCTTTTTCCTAGTAGTGGGCGCCGGCGCCGGCGGACCAATCACCAGCAGCTGCGCCTTGTACATCGGAAACAAGCACGCGGCTGACCTGATGCACACACAGGACACAATGGTGGTCGGGCCGAGCGCGCCAACGGTGATGGCGAACACGCTACCGTCTTCTTCCCCACTGCCGATGAACAGGTGTCCCTGCGGTTGTACCGGAACACGAACTATGCACCAGGCGGGTATGCCATACTGGAACTTAAACACTGGGATGGAGTGGGATGTTTGGAGGTGTACCAGGAGCTCCCGCGGCGGGCCGGTGAAGCTGCAGCCGCTATTGATGGCCTCTGTGCAACCGCACGGACCATGCGGGCACGCGATATAGTGCTTGTAGGACTCCGTGGAGGCGACCAAGCTCTGGCAGCCGACGCACTTGACCATTGCCCCAGATCGATTCGACAGCGGCAATCTTACCCCAGATCGATTCGACGGCGGCAACCTCGCCGGTTGCTCGCACTTCTTGCACGGGTTCGGCGCAAGCTCGCCGACGCAGCGCCGACAGCCCATATGACCGCCCTTGCACTGCACGGAACAACGTACGTGGCATCAGTTGTCATTGACATTTCTCACAGGTGAACCTAAGAATGAAATCGGAAGGGAGCGACCTTGGATATGGGGGGTTTGAAGGGCAGCAGGCAGAGGGGGCACAAGAAGAGGGCCTCCTCCATCTTCAGAGAAGAGTGGTCGGGAACACGAGAACGGGATGGGTTCTTTTTTTATACATGCCTTGGAGTGGAGTATGGATACTACTTATAGGAAGAACTTCCTTGCTAAGAATCGCCGTCGGCTGTACGCAACCATAGATGTACCAGCGGCTCTGCAGTTTGTCAAAATAAAAGGACAGAGCTGTAGTGACTTGAAGCCTCCAAATCTCATTGTGACTTGGTGCCACCATATACCATCCATTTGAGATCCAACGTTCCAAACTATCTCTTATTTCGAACCTAAAAACAAAAATTATTCAGCAAATTTTGAAAAAATTCCAGTAAAATGTAGATGCCTTGTTCTAAAATCTGTGAATATTTCATCCCACTCGGACGACTAGCTTGTGGTTAAAGAGCTTTTTACGTATACGAGCACTAGTTTAAACTAAATATATATTCGATCACAAACCTTTGATTCAAATCGAATGAAACTTCACCAAAATATAAATCGAAATATGCACGATTTACTGGATGTTCTTCAAATATTTCTGAGCAATTATAATAATTATTCAGTTTAAATTCTAAGTCGATCGCATACATTGGATCTGAGATGGATGGTGGATGGTGGCACCAAGTCACTGTGAGACTTGGAAGTATCAAGTCAGTGAAGCTCTATCCCAAAATAAAAGCTTCGTGAAGGGGGCAGTTTGGTTCAAAAAAGAAGACCGAGTTGTCAAACAAAGATCGTATAGTCAAATGTACTCCCTCCGATTCAAATGAATTGACTCAACTTTGTCTAGATATATGGATGTATCAAGTCACTGAAGCTCTATCCCAAAATAAGAGCTTCATGAAGGGGGAAGTTTGGTTCGGAAAAAAATACAGTGCCAAGCAGCTGTCAAATAGTACCATAACGTCAAATGTACTCCCTCCGATTCAAACAAAATGACTCAACTTTGTATTTTGCATGTTAAAGGTTTTTCGTAAAACTTGGTCAATCTTAATATAGTTTGCCTTTCTAAAAATAAATATAAGCCCTAAGGCTCCTTTGATTCATAGGATGGGAAAACCATAGAAATATGAAAAACATAGGATTGTGATTTAATGGCTAGTTGAATCATATAGGAAGATGAGTTGTGTTTGATTGTGCCAAAGGAAATTTTCCATGAGGTATGACCGAATGTTTTATTATTATAGGATTTGCACTGCAAGATTCCTATAGGATATGTTCCTACGAATCAAACAACTAGTGTGGGGAAAATTCACATGTGATCTAAATCCTACATAATTCCTATACAAATCCTATATATGAATTTTAGTTGTTAGGTCACTTAAAATGACTTCACTTGAAGGGTTGCATTTTTTGTTTTTTCTGAATTAGTAGTGATGCCTAACCATATATATACCTAAACCAAGAGAATCAGCATAAACTTATGTATATTAATAGTAAGCGGCATATATGAATGTTTTTTATCTACAAACCCAGGGTCATATATGTGTACATAGAAACATGCATATATGCTAGTTTTTGTACCTTGGTGTGTTCCTCTTTTGGGCTATCATTTTTGTTCACCGGTTCACAACCAACGCCCTAGATTAATTTGGCACTTAGAAAATAACATTTTGTTTTTGGCGCACTAAAACAAATAGTAGTAGCATGGTCAACACTGTAGAAAAGTACAAAATAAATGTGTGTGGGAAAAATTGACTTAAAGTGACCATTACAATGAGAAAAGGGTAGAACCAAGCATTGCACAGGGAAAAAGCAGTGTAGTACCCAGAAGAAAAAAAACAAGTTGGGCTATACTCCCTCCATCCTGAAATAATGGATGTTTAGAGTTAAAATTTGTCCATAAAAGAGTGTACTTCTCGTTTTGCAATGCACTTCAAAATTTGTCCACAAAAGAGTGGTAGTAAAAAATATTTCTTTCTCATCACGAGGGATATAGTTTCTTCACGACTAGTACTACCTCCATCACAAAGCTTAAGTCTTTTTTTTAAGAGTCAAACCAAGTAAAGGTTGACGAAAATTTAGAACAATCTATCAACTAATATATTATTTTTTAGATACCATAGCAAAATATTTTTCATTGTCTATGTATTGATATTAATTTTGTATTTTGCATGATAATGATTTTTGGTAAAATCTTAGTTTACCTTGACATAGTTTGAGTTTTTAAAAATAATATAAGCCTTACGCTTTGGGATGGAGGTAGTAGTATTTAGCATAATATGGTTTTTTTATTTACTACATGCATTTAGCTCATTGGAGGTGGAAAAGTTGAAGAGGAAAGTGATGGTCCATGACAGTTTCCCAATGTAATAATAAAATCCTAATATGCCTTGAAAACCCACACGTACACTCTTTCTAGGACAGAGGCGGTATGAGCTAATGCACCCACGCGCTGTCATCTGCCCGTTCGTGCTATGTCTCCCAAATCTTGAAATATCATCAGTTATACATTTCACGTCCACACTTCTCCCTCTCTCCACGGACTAGGAAAAAACCCTCTCTTCACTTCCCCTTCCCATTCCACTGATGGAGAGCCCAACCGACGCCGTCAACGCAGCGAAAGCGAAAGCCGCGCGGCTGGCCTTAGCCGCAGAGGAGGCGGCCAGAGCCGCGACCGCAGCATGCATGGCCGCAACGGCGGCGATCATCGACGCAGCGGATGCCAAAGACGAAGCGGAGGCCATTGCCGAAGGTCGGGCCATCGGTCGCTCATCGGAATCTGATGCTGTTGGTAGATGGGTCCACTCTCTTGGGAAGCATCCGCTAGATGACGAGGACGAGATTGAACTCATCTTTGAGCCGCCGCCGCCGACCTTCGACGAGAATATCGTCGACGAGGGGGAGGAAGTATGTTCCGATTCACCTCTCTCCCTTATTCAACATAGCCCTGTATCGATTTGCGCTATGGTCTCTCCCTCTTTTTTGCGGTATAGCGTTTTGAATTAGCGTCAGAATATTTTTAGATTCATATTCAGTATTAGTTGCAACTGCTACATATTTGCTTCACATCTGATTCACCTCTCCCCCTTATTCAATATAGCCATGTATCGATTTGCTCTATGGTCTCTCCCTCTTTTTTGCGCTATAGGGTTTTGAATTAGCGTCAGAATCTTTTTAGATTCATATTCAGTATTAGTTGTAACTGCTACATATTTGCTACACCTGTTTATTTGGCATGTATCAGGTTGCTACTGATGAGGTTGACAGCGATGTCGAGTCGCGTCATAGGAAGGCCAGGGCCACTCTCAACAAGCTTAAGGCGGGGAAGTTCGACAAGTATTGGAGTGAACCCTGGACTGGTGCCAGGAACATCTGCCCCTTCTGCACAAAGAGCATAAAGGTTGACTTTCAAAGCGTCCTGCAGCATGCCAAAGATGGTGGGTCCGGCTGTGTCAAAGTTGGGGAAACTGTTAACCGATCCGGCTTCATAGCCAACCACATGGCCTATGGTGGGCTATTCCTCAGGAAGAAATTGAACCAAGCTATCGAGACCGGTCGTGTGCCTCCTCCCAAGCCCAAGCCACCAAAGGTTAAAGGTATGGGCAACAAGAAGCAGAAGAAGCGAGACCGGGAGGAGGCGAT
Source organism: Lolium perenne (assembly GCF_019359855.2). Lineage (NCBI taxonomy): Eukaryota > Viridiplantae > Streptophyta > Magnoliopsida > Poales > Poaceae > Lolium > Lolium perenne. Next base: position 99,909,289 of record NC_067246.2, on the reverse strand, counting down.
AGGAAGAAGATGGTAAATATACTCTGTAACTGTTGTGCATGTTTGTCTCTCCTACTGCTTGATACGTCTCCGACGTATCGATAATTTCTTATGTTCCATGCCACATTATTGATGTTATCTACATGTTTTATGCACACTTTATGTCATATTCGTGCATTTTCTGGAACTAACCTATTAACAAGATGCCGAAGTGCCAGTTGCTGTTTTCTGCTGTTTTTGGTTTCAGAAATCCTAGTAACGAAATATTCTTGGAATTGGACGAAATCAACGCCCAGGGTCCTATTTTGCCACGAAGCTTCCAGAAGTCTGAAGAGGAGGCGAAGAGGGGCCACGAGGGGGCCACACCCTAGGGCGGCGCGGCCCCCCCCCCTTGGCCGCGCGGCCCTGTGGTGTGGGGCCCTCGTGCCGCCTCTTGACCTGCCCTTCCGCCTACAAATAGCCTCCGTCGCGAAACCCCCAGTACCGAGAGCCACGATACGGAAAACCTTACTGAGACGCCGCCGTCGCCGATCCCATCTCGGGGGATTGATACGTCTCCGACGTATCGATAATTTCTTATGTTCCATGCCACATTATTGATGTTATCTACATGTTTTATGCACACTTTATGTCATATTCGTGCATTTTCTGGAACTAACCTATTAACAAGATGCCGAAGTGCCGCTGTCAAGTTTGCTGTTTTTGGTTTCAGAAATCCTAGTAAGGAAATATTCTCGGAATTGGACGAAATCAAAGCCCAGGGCCTATTTTCTCACGAAGCTTCCGTAAGTCCGAAGGAGAGACGAAGAGGGGCCACGGAGGGGCCACACCATAGGGCGGCGCGGCCCCCTTGGCCGCGCCGGCCTGTGGTGTGGGGCCCCGTGCCGCCTCTTGACCTGCCCTTCCGCCTATAAAAAGTCTCCGTGACGAAACCCCGCACCGAGAACCACGATACGGAAAACCTTCCAGAGACGCCGCCGCCGCCGATCCCATCTCGGGGATCCAGAGATCGCCTCCGCACCCTGCCGGAGAGGGGAATCATCTCCCGGAGGACTCTACGCCGCCATGGTCGCCTCCGGTGTGATGTGTGAGTAGTCTACCCCTGGACTATGGGTCCATAGCAGTAGCTAGATGGTTGTCTTCTCCCCATTGTGCTATCATTGTCGGATCTTGTGAGCTGCCTAACATGATCAAGATCATCTATCTGTAATTCTATATGTTGCGTTTGTTGGGATCCGATGAATAGAGAATACTTGTTATGTTGATTATCAAAGTTATGCTATGTGTTGTTTATGATCTTGCATGCTCTCCGTTATTAGTAGATGCTCTGGCCAAGTTGATGCTAGTAACTCCAAGAGGGAGTATTTATGCTCGATAGTGGGTTCATGTCTCCGTGAATCTGGAGGAGTGACAAGAACCACTAAGGTTACGGATGTGCTGTTGCCACTAGGGATAAAACATTAGTGCTATGTTCAAGGATGTAGTCACTGATTACATTACGCGCAATACTTAATGCAATTGTCTGTTGTTAGCAACTTAATACTGGAGGGGGTTCGGATGATAACCTGAAGGTGGACTTTTAGGCATAGATGCAAGCTTGGATGACGGTCTATGTACTTTGTCGTAATGCCCAATTAAATCTCACTATACTCATCATGATATGTATGTGCATGGTCATGCCCTCTTTATTTGTCAATTGCCCAACTGTAATTTGTTCACCCAACATGCTGTTCGTCTTATGGGAGAGACACCTCTAGTGAACTGTGGACCCCGGTCCAATTCTCTTTACTGAAATACAATCTACTGCAATACTTGTTCTACTGTTTTCTGCAAACAATCATCTTCCACACAATACGGTTAACTCTTTGTTACAGCAAGCCGGTGAGATTGACAACCTCACTGTTTCGTTGGGGCAAAGTACTTTGGTTGTGTTGTGCAGGTTCCACGTTGGCGCCGGAATCTCTGGTGTTGCGCCGCACTACATCCCGCCGCCATCAACCTTCAACGTGCTTCTTGGCTCCTCCTGGTTCGATAAACCTTGGTTTCTTTTTGAGGGAAAACTTGCTGCTGTGCGCATCATACCTTCCTCTTGGGGTTGCCCAACGAACGTGTGAAATACACGCCATCAAGCTCTTTTTCTGGCGCCGTTGCTCGAGATCAAGACACGCTGCAAGGGGAGTCTCCACTTCTCAATCTCTTTTACTTTGTTTTTGTCTTGCTTAGTTTTATTTACTACTTTGTTTGCTGCACTAAATCAAAATACAAAAAAATTAGTTGCTAGTTTTACTTTATTTGCTATCTTGTTTGCTATATCTAAAACACACAAAAAATTAGTTTACTTGCATTTACTTTATCTAGTTTGTTTTATTTACTGTTGCTAAAATGGCCAACGCTGAAAATACTAAGTTGTGTGACTTCACAACCACAAATAATAATGATTTCTTATGCACACCTATTGCTCCACCTGCTACTACAGCAGAATTCTTTGAAATTAAACCTGCTTTATCAATCTTGTTATGCGAGAGCAATTTTCTCGTGTTAGTTCGATGATGCTGCTGCCCATCTTAATAATTTTGTTGAACTATGTGAAATGCAAAAATATAAAGATGTAGATGGTGATATTATTAAACTAAAATTGTTCCCTTTCTCATTAAGAGGAAGAGCTAAAGATTGGTTGCTATCTCTGCCTAAGAATAGTATTGATTCATGGACTAAATGCAAGGATGCTTTTATTGGTAGATATTATCCCCTGCTAAAATTATATCTTTGAGGAGTAGCATAATGAATTTTAAACAATTAGATACTGAACATGTTGCTCAAGCTTGGGAAAGAATGAAATCTCTGGTTAAAAATTGCCCAACCCATGGACTGACTACTTGGATGATTATCCAAACCTTCTATGCAGGACTAAATTTTTCTTCACGGAATTTATTGGATTCAGCTGCTGGAGGTACCTTTATGTCCATCACTCTTGGTGAAGCAACAAAGCTTCTTGATAATATGATGATCAACTACTCTGAATGGCACACGGAAAGAGCTCCACAAGGTAAGAAGGTAAATTCTGTCGAAGAAACCTCTTCCTTGAGTGATAAGATTGATGCTATTATGTCTATGCTTGTGAATGGTAGGCCTAATGTTAATTCTAATAATGTTCCGCTAGCGTCATTAGTTGCTCAAAAAGAATATGTTGATGTGAATTTCATTAAAAATAACAATCACAATGATTCTAGGCCATACCCTGCTAATGGTAATTTTTATGGTAGATATGCTTCATCTAATGAAGAAAAGATGCTAGAAATTGAAAGATCCACCAAGAGCTTTATGCAATCACAATATGAGCAAAATAAATTGTTTACTAAAACTATGAATGAGCAATCTACCTTGTTGAAGAATATAGGGAATCAACTTGAAAATCTGAATAGGGAGATCTCGGGGTTGCAAACTAAACTTGCTAGTGCTGAAACCCGAATCTCATATATGTCTGCATCACAATCTTCTTTAATTAATAAAATGGCTGCTAAACCTGAGGATTTAGATGATAAAATTACTACTACAGCAAATGCCATTCAAGTTAGAATTAATGAGAATATAAGATTAATGGCTGAACTGCGTGCTAGGTGGGATAGAGAAGAGAATGAAAAACTAGCTAAAGAGAAGAATATAGCTAAAGTTTGGACTATTACCACCACTAGTAATGCTAATGCTACTCATGTTGCTGCACCTCCTACTAATACTAATAAAAGAATTGGTGTTAGCAATGTTTCCACTTCTAATGCAAAGAGCGAGAAACTGTCTGAAACTGCCTGTGATAAAGCTGCTGAAATTTTTTCCAACATTGGGGATGATGATCCCATTGCTTTAGATTATAATGGTTTGAATTTTGATGATTGCCACATCTCTGAAGTTATAAAGTTCTTGCAAAAACTTGCTAAAAGTCCTAATGCTAGTGCTATAAATTTGGCTTTTACACATCATATTACAAATGTTCTTATAAAAGCTAGAGAAGAGAAACTAGAGCGTGAAGCCTCTATTCCTAAAAAGTTAGAGGATGGTTGGGAGCCCATCATTAAGATGAAGATTAAATATTTTGATTGTAATGCTTTATGTGATCTTGGTGCAAGTATTTCTGTTATGCCTAAGAAAATTTATAATATGCTTGACTTGCCACCGCTGAAAAATTGTTATTTGGATGTTAATCTTGCTGATCATTCTACAAAGAAACCTTTGGGGAAAGTTGATAATGTTCGCATTACTGTTAACAATAACCTTGTTCCCGTTGATTTTGTTGTCTTGGATATTGAATGCAATGCATCTTGTCCCATTATATTGGGAAGACCTTTTCTTCGAACTGTTGGTGCTGTTATTGATATGAAGGAAGGTAATATAAAATATCAATTTCCTCTCAAGAAAGGTATGGAACACTTCCCTAGAAAGAGAATGAAGGTACCTTTTGACTCTATTATGAGAACAAATTATGATGTTGACACTTCGTCTCTTGATAATACTTGATACACACTTTCTGCGCCTAGCTGAAAGGCGTTAAAGAAAAGCGCTTATGGGAGACAACCCATGTTTTTACCTACAGTACTTGGTTTTTATTTTGTGTCTTGGAAGTTGTTTAGTACTGTAGCAACCTCTCCTTATCTTAGTTTTGTGTTTTGTTGTGCCAAGTTAAGCCGTTGATAGAAAAGTAAGTACTAGATTTGGATTACTGCACAGTTCCAGATTTCTTTGCTGTCACGAATCTGGGTCCACCTCCCTGTAGGTAGCTCAGAAAATTAAGCCAATTTACGTGCATGATCCTCAGATATGTACGCAACTTTCATTCAATTTGAGCATTTTCATTTGAGCAAGTCTGGTGCCATTTTAAAATTCGTCAATACGAACTGTTCTGTTTTGACAGATTCTGCCTTTTATTTCGCATTGCCTCTTTCGCTATGTTGGATGAATTTCTTTGATCCATTAATGTCCAGTAGCATTATGCAATGTCCAGAAGTGTTAAGAATGATTGTGTCACCTCTGAATATGTCAATTTATATTGTGCACTAACCCTCTAATAAGTTGTTTCGAGTTTGGTGTGGAGGAAGTTTTCAAGGATCAAGAGAGGAGTATGATGCAACATGATTAAGGAGAGTGAAAGCTCTAAGCTTGGGGATGCACCCGGTGGTTCACCCCTGCATATATCAAGAAGACTCAAGCTGTTTAAGCTTGGGGATGCCCAAGGCATCCCCTTCTTCATCGACAACATTATCAGGTTCCTCCCCTGAAACTATATTTTTATTCCATCACATCTTATGTGCTTTTTCTTGGAGCGTCGGTTTGTTTTTGTTTTTTTGTTTTGTTTGAATAAAATGGATCCTAGCATTCACTTTATGGGAGAGAGACACGCTCCGCTGTAGCATATGGACAAGTATGTCCTTGGTTTCTACTCATAGTATTCATGGCGAAGTTTCTTCTTCGTTAAATTGTTATATGGTTGGAATTGGAAAATGATACATGTAGTAATTGCTATAAATGTCTTGGGTAATGTGATACTTGGCAATTGTTGTGCTCATGATTAAGCTCTTGCATCATATGCTTTGCACCCATTAATGAAGAAATACATAGAGCATGCTAAAATTTGGTTTGCATATTTGGTTTCTCTAAGGTCTAGATAATTTCTAGTATTGAGTTTGAACAACAAGGAAGACGGTGTAGAGTCTTATAATGTTTTCAATATGTCTTTTATGTGAGTTTTGCTGCACCGGTTCATCCTTGTGTTTGTTTCAAATAAGCCTTGCTAGCCTAAACCTTGTATCGAGAGGGAATACTTCTCATGCATCCAAAATACTTGAGCCAACCACTATGCCATTTGTGTCCACCATACCTACCTATACTACATGGTATTTTTCCGCCATTCCAAAGTAAATTGCTTGAGTGCTACCTTTAAAATTCCATCATTCACCTTTGCAATATATAGCTCATGGGACAAATAGCTTAAAAACTATTGTGGTATTGAATATGTAATTATGCACTTTATCTCTTATTAAGTTGCTTGTTGTGCGATAACCATGTTCACTGGGGACGCCATCAACTATTCATTGTTGAATTTCATGTGAGTTGCTATGCATGTCCGTCTTGTCTGAAGTAAGAGAGATCTACCACCATATGGTTAAGCATGCATATGTTAGAGAAGAACATTGGGCCGCTAACTAAAGCCATGATCCATGGTGGAAGTTTCAGTTTTGGACAACAATCCTCAAATCTCAAATGAGAAAATTATTAATTGTTGTTATATGCTTATGCATAAAAGAGGAGTCCATTATCTGTTGTCTATGTTGTCCCGGTATGGATGTCTAAGTTGAAGAATAATCAATAGCGAGAAATCCAATGCGAGCTTTCTCCTTAGACCTTTGTACAAAGCGGCATAGAGGTACCCCTTTGTGACACTTGGTAAAAACAATGCATTGTGATGACCCGGTAGTCCAAGCTAATTAGGACAAGGTGCGGGCACTATTAGTACACTATGCATGAGGCTTGCAACTTATAAGATATAATTTACATGATGCATATGCTTTATTACTACCGTTGACAAAATTGTTTCATGTTTTCAAAATCAAAGCTCTAGCACAAATATAGCAATCGATGCTTTTCCTCTATGGAGGACTATTCTTTTACTTTCAATGTTGAGTCAGTTCACCTATCTCTCTCCACCTCAAGAAGCAAACACTTGTGTGAACTGTGCATTGATTCCTACATACTTGCTTATTGCACTTATTATATTACTCTATGCTGACAATATCCATGAGATATACATGTTACAAGTTGAAAGCAACCGCTGAAACTTAATCTTCTTTTGTGTTGCTTCAATATCTCTACTTTGAATTATTGCTTTATGAGTTAACTCTTATGCAAGACTTATTGATGCTTGTCTTGAAGTGCTATTCATGAAAAGTCTTTGCTATATGATTCACTTGTTTACTCATGTCATATACATTGTTTCGATCGCTGCATTCACTACATATGCTTTACAAATAGTATGATCAAGATTATGATGGCATGTCACTCCAGAAATTATCCGTGTTATCGTTTTACCTGCTCGGGACGAGCAGAACTAAGCTTGGGGATGCTGATACGTCTCCGACGTATCGATAATTTCTTATGTTCCATGCCACATTATTGATGTTATCTACATGTTTTATGCACACTTTATGTCATATTCGTGCATTTTCTGGAACTAACCTATTAACAAGATGCCGAAGTGCCGATTCTTTGTTTTCTGCTGTTTTTGGTTTCAGAAATCCTAGTAAGGAAATATTCTCGGAATTGGACGAAATCAAAGCCTGTGGGCCTATTTTCTCACGACGCTTCCAGACGTCCGCAGGAGAGCCGAAGAGGGGCCACAGAGGGGCCACACCATAGGGCGGCGCGGCCCCCCTTGGCCGCGCCGGCCTGTGGTGTGTGGGGCCCCGTGCCGCCTCTTGACCTGCCCTTCCGCCTATAAAAGTCTCCGTGACGAAACCCCCGCATCGAGAACCACGATACGTAAAACCTTCCGAGACGCCGCCGCCGCCGATCCCATCTCGGGGATCCAGGAGATCGCCTCCGCACCCGCCGGAGAGGGGAATCATCTCCCGGAGGACTCTACGCCGCCATGGACGACTCAGATGAGATTTGTGAGAAGTCTAACACTGGACAATTGGTCAATAGCAGTAGCTAGATGGTTGTCTTCTCCCCATTGTGCTATCATTGTCGGATCTTGTGAGCTGCCTAACATGATCAAGATCATCTATCTGTAATTCTATATGTTGCGTTTGTTGGGATCCGATGAATAGAGAATACTTGTTATGTTGATTATCAAAGTTATGCTATGTGTTGTTTATGATCTTGCATGCTCTCCGTTATTAGTAGATGCTCTGGCCAAGTTGATGCTAGTAACTCCAAGAGGGAGTATTTATGCTCGATAGTGGGTTCATGTCTCCGTGAATCTGGAGGAGTGACAAGAACCACTAAGGTTACGGATGTGCTGTTGCCACTAGGGATAAAACATTAGTGCTATGTTCAAGGATGTAGTCACTGATTACATTACGCGCAATACTTAATGCAATTGTCTGTTGTTAGCAACTTAATACTGGAGGGGGTTCGGATGATAACCTGAAGGTGGACTTTTTAGGCATAGATGCAGTTGGATGACGGTCTATGTACTTTGTCGTAATGCCCAATTAAATCTCACTATACTCATCATGATATGTATGTGCATGGTCATGCCCTCTTTATTTGTCAATTGCCCAACTGTAATTTGTTCACCCAACATGCTGTTCGTCTTATGGGAGAGACACCTCTAGTGAACTGTGGACCCCGGTCCAATTCTCTTTACTGAAATACAATCTACTGCAATACTTGTTCTACTGTTTTCTGCAAACAATCATCTTCCACACAGTACGGTTAACTCTTTGTTACAGCAAGCCGGTGAGATTGACAACCTCACTGTTTCGTTGGGGCAAAGTACTTTGGTTGTGTTGTGCAGGTTCCACGTTGGCGCCGGAATCCCTGGTGTTGCGCCGCACTACATCCCGCCACCATCAACCTTCAACGTGCTTCTTGGCTCCTCCTGGTTCGATAAACCTTGGTTTCTTTCTGAGGGAAAACTTGCTGCTGTGCGCATCATACCTTCCTCTTGGGGTTGCCCAACGAACGTGTGAAATACACGCCATCAGGGATCCAGGAGATCGCCTCCGGCACCCTGCCGGAGAGGGGATTCATCTCCCGGAGGACTCCACGCCGCCATGGTCGCCTCCGGAGTGATGTGTGAGTAGTCTACCCCTGGACTATGGGTCCATAGCAGTAGCTAGATGGTTGTCTTCTCCCCATTGTGCTATCATTGTCGGATCTTGTGAGCTGCCTAACATGATCAAGATCATCTATCTGTAATTCTATATATTGCGTTTGTTGGGATCCGATGAATAGAGAATACTTGTTATGTTGATTATCAAAGTTATATCTATGTGTTGTTTATGATCTTGCATGCTCTCCGTTACTAGTAGATGCTCTGGCCAAGTAGATGCTTGTAACTCCAAGAGGGAGTATTTATGCTCGATAGTGGGTTCATGCCTGCATTGACACCTGGGACAGTGACAGAAAGTTCTAAGGTTGTGTTGTGCTGTTGCCACTAGGGATAAAACATTGATGCTATGTCTAAGGATGTAGTTGTTGATTACATTACGCACCATACTTAATGCAATTGTCTGTTGTTTTGCAACTTAATACTGGAGGGGGTTCGGATGATAACCTGAAGGTGGACTTTTTAGGCATAGATGCAGTTGGATGGCGGTCTATGTACTTTGTCGTAATGCCCAATTAAATCTCACTATACTCATCATGATATGTATGTGCATGGTCATGCCCTCTTTATTTGTCAATTGCCCAACTGTAATTTGTTCACCCAACATGCTGTTTATCTTATGGGAGAGACACCTCTAGTGAACTATGGACCCCGGTCCAATTCTCTTTACTGAAATACAATCTACTGCAATACTTGTTCTACTGTTTTCTGCAAACAATCATCTTCCACACAATACGGTTAATCCTATGTTACACCAAGCCGGTGAGATTGACAACCTCACTGTTTCGTTGGGGCAAAGTACTTTGGTTGTGTTGTGCAGGTTCCACGTTGGCGCCGGAATCTCTGGTGTTGCGCCGCACTACATCCCGCCGCCATCAACCTTCAACGTGCTTCTTGGCTCCTACTGGTTCGATAACCTTGGTTTCATACTGAGGGAAACTTGTCGCTGTACGCATCACACCTTCCTCTTGGGGTTCCCAACGGACGCGTGTTGAACGCGTATCAAGCAGCTTTTTCTGGCGCCGTTGCCGGGGAGATCAAGACACGCTGCAAGGAGAGTCTCCACTTCTCAATCTCTTTACTTTGTTTTTGTCTTGCTTAGTTTTATTTACTACTTTGTTTGCTGCACTAAATCAAAATACAAAAAAATTAGTTGCTAGTTTTACTTTATTTGCTATCTTGTTTGCTATATCAAAAACACAAAAAAAATTAGTTACTTGCATTTACTTTATCTAGTTTGCTTTATTTACTACTGCTAAAATGAGTAATCCTGAAGTTGAAGTTCGTTCGTTTAAGCAACAAGGGGGAGAATGTTTAAAAGATGCTTGGTATAGAATTAGTGATGCTCATAGTAGGTGCACTAAGAAACATTCCACCACTATCCTGCTCAGGAATTTTTATGTTGGTATCTCTAGTTGGAATAGATATGTTCTTGATTGTCTCGCAGGAGGTAACTTCCTAGGCGCTCCCGCTTTAGAAGCTAGTTGCATTATTGAGAGTTTATTTGGAACACCACCTGTTAATGAAACTAAAATTGAAACCTCTCTTGAGGATGTTATGAAAAAATTGGAAACCATAGAGCAAAACCTTCCAATTATTGATACTACTTTGAAAGCATTACTTGATAGCACTGATAAACTTGATAAATCTCTAGGTGGAATTAATGAGAGAATCGCCATCTTAGAATCTTGTGCTATTCATGATAATCAAACCCAAAGGATTAGTGAACTAAAAGAGGCTATGGGAACATTGGGTTCAACCTTTTCATCTATAAAGTTTAGAGAAAAAGTTTATGTGGGTAATGAGCCTAAACCAAAGAAATATTATTATAGACCTAAAATTGACAAAGCCCTTAGTACCACCATAGATGGGGGAGTTTGTGATAACGATGCTTCGTCTCTTGATAATACTTGATACACACTTTCTGCGCCTAGCTGAAAGGCGTTAAAGAAAAGCGCTTGTGGGAGACAACCCATGTTTTTACCTACGGTACTTTGTTTTTATTTTGTGTCTTGGAAGTTGTTTACTACTGTAGCAACCTCTCCTTATCTTAGTTTAGTGTTTTATTGTGCCAAGTAAAGTCTTTGATAAGAAAGTAAGTACTAGATTTGGATTACTGCGCAGAAACAGATTTCTTTGCTGTCACGAATCTGGGTCTAACTCCCTGTAGGTAGCTCAGAAAATTAAGCCAATTTACGTGCATGATCCTCAGATATGTACGCAACTTTCATTCAATTTTAGCATTCTCATTTGAGCAAGTCTGGTGGCCTAATAAAATTCGTCAATACGAACTGTTCTGTTTTGACAGATTCTGCCTTTTATTTCGCATTGCCTCTTTTGCTATGTTGGATGAATTTCTTTGATCCACTAATGTCCAGTAGCTTTATGCAATGTCCAGAAGTGTTAAGAATGATTGTGTCACCTCTGAATATGTTAATTTTTATTGTCACTAACCCTCTAATGAGTTGTTTCGAGTTTGGTGTGGAGGAAGTTTTCAAGGATCAAGAGAGGAGTATGATGCAACATGATCAAGGAGAGTGAAAGCTCTAAGCTTGGGGATGCCCCGGTGGTTCACACTTGCATATATCAAGAAGACTCAAGCGTCTAAGCTTGGGGATGCCCAAGGCATCCCCTTCTTCATCGACAACATTATCAGGTTCCTCCCCTGAAACTATATTTTTATTCCATCACATCTTATGTGCTTTGCTTGGAGCGTCGGTTTGTTTTTGTTTTTTGTTTTGTTTGAATAAAATGGATCCTAGCATTCACTTTATGGGAGAGAGACACGCTCCGCTGTAGCATATGGACAAGTATGTCCTTAGTTTCTACTCATAGTATTCATGGCGAAGTTTCTTCTTCGTTAAATTGTTATATGGTTGGAATTGGAAA